>NC_063229.1:15000-1506666 GCF_020740725.1 Corvus hawaiiensis
CAAACCCGAACCCCGAACCCCGAACCCGAACCCGAACCTGAACCCCGAACCCATTTCTCGTTAATAACATCATTTCCAATGTCACTTCTGGGTTCCGCTTCCCCCGTCACTTCTGGGTCCACTTCCGGGTTCATTTCTGGGTTCCATTCAGGTCCCGTGGTCATTTCTGCATTTGTTTCCCATTTAGGGTTGGGTAACACTACTACTAACAGTACTGCTTCAGGTACTCCTTCGCGTGAGAGTACTAATTGTGCTACTATTTAGTGTTAGTGTTGGGGTACTAGTTAGTGTGCTAGTTAGCATACTAGTTAGTACAAGTCAGCTAGTAGGGGACTACTTAGCCTACTCATTGGCATTAGCATTATGGTTAAATTACTAGTTAGCATACTAGTTAGCATACTAGTTAGTACTGGTCAACTAGTTAGGGGACTGGTTAGCCTACTCCTTAGCATTAGGGTACTAGTCAGCATACTAGTTAGTACTAGTAAACTGGTTAGGCGACTAATTAGTCTACTTGTTAGTGTACAGGGTACTAGCAAGTGTACTAGTTAGTACTAGTCAACTAGTTAGGGGACTAGTTAGCCTACTCGGTAGTGTTAGGATACTAGTTAGGGTACCAGAAGGCATATTAATTAGTACAAGTCAACTAGTTAGGGGACTAGTCAGCATTAGGGTACTAGTTAGGGTACTAGTAAGCATACTAGTCAACTAGTGGGGGGGCTAGTTAGCCTACTCATTAGCATTAGGGTACTAGTTACAGTACTAGTTAGCATACTAGTTAGTGCTAATCAACTAGTTAGGGGACTAGGGTTAGGGGACTAGGGTTCAGGTTCGGGTTCGGGTTAGGGTTAGGGTGTTGGGGAAGATGAAACAGGAAAGCCTTATAAATATGATTGCCTGACAAAAGATTTTGGGAATATGAAAACTACAGGCAACATTGAAATGAAAGCCACTTTTGCAATACCAAGTCTTAGTTACTGAACAACTGGAAAACAATGGTATGGCCAACTGAAGGTAATCCCCTCTTGATTGAACAATACCCTCTGCTTGCAGGCAGGTCCAAGGGTCAGAGCAGACCCTACTAGCTCAGCAGAAGGGGTCCAAAGAGTAGTTTTTAGAAGTTAAGATGTAACACTCTATGGTAATATAAGAACTCTTATAGGCTGTATGTAAATGCTATAGGATTTGTATCTTGTATTAGATTGGTTAGTGACAATTAGAATATTCAGTACAGAAGATGATTTATTGTATTGTAACCAGGACTTCACCATTCTATTCTATTCTATTCCATTCCACTCTCATACTCGCTCTCTCTCTCTCTCTTACCCGCTTACTCTCTTGCTCTCTTGGGCCTGCTCCGAGCTGAGTCGGGCAGCTCTGAGCAGTGCCCCTATACCCACGCCCTTTGCAATAAACCATGTGTCCCAAGATCTGCCTATAGAGATCTCCGTCCGTCACCATCTCGTCTCCGTCTGAAACCTACATTAGGGTTCAGGGTTCAGGGTTCGGGTTAGGGTTCGGGTTCGGATTAGGGCTCGGGTTAGCGTTAGGGTTCAGGTTCAGGTTCGGGTTTGGGTCCGGGTTCGGGTTCAGGTTAGGGTTAGGGTTCAGGGTTCGGGTTCAGGTTAGGGTTCGGGTTCGGATTAGGGCTCGGGTTAGTGTTAGGGTTCGGGTTCGGGTTAGAGTTAGGGTTCGGGTTAGGGTTAGGGTTGGGTTAGAGTGAGGGTTAGGGTTAGGGGTTAGTGTTAGGATTCGGGTTAGGGTTTGGGTTTGGGTTCGGGTTCGCGTTCGGGGTAGTGTTGGGGTTTGGGTTAGGGTTAGGGTTGGGGTTGGGGTTTGGGTTAGGGTTAGGTTAAGGGTTAGGGGTTGGGGTTAGGGTTAAAAAGAACATCATTTCATCCTGGCACGTTCTTCTCTGCGGAACGCCTATCCGCCTCTTCGCTCCCTGCAAGGCTATTCGGTTCGCGGTGTCACTTGGAACTGAGAAGGAAGGTGCAGAGAGCACCACGATCTAACGGCGCTATGCAGGCTGGAAATGAAAGAGGGCTGCCACTGGAATGTGGTGCAAACACGGGTTTCCACGCGTTGAGGGTAATCTCTGGGTAAGCATGTTGATCTAGAACTGTTCTCTGTGCAAGACGTAGCCGAGAATCTTTCCCTTAATATTCAGGCTACAATGCAGTCAGAATGCGGTGCAACCTAGCGCTGCGAGGGAAACTGCATAGCTCAGGCGTGTTTCGGCAGTGGAAGCTGCCTTGAGCGTTTCTCTGGCGGCACCGTGCTCTCTGTGCGAGTAGACAATGGTTTGACTCCGGCAGATTGAAAGCGTGTCATGGGTGCTTAAGAGGCTGAACGATGGCACTGAGCACCGGGCTCGTGCGCTGAACGTATATGCTGAGAAAGGAGCGTTGCTGCCACTCGCCTGCCTGCCGAATTCAGGTTAGCATTGGGAAGATGGAAGCTCAACGACAGCTACTTTTAGCTCTACTGCTACCTGTTCCTCTTCCAGCCCTACCTGGGAACAATATCGCCTAACTTTAGGCTTCAAGATGCAGAAAACACAGTGGTCGATGCCGAGGAGAAGGCAAATGCAGAGTGCAGCAGGGTGTTTAGGTGGTTTTATGCACAGGCTGCAAGAGGAAGCGTGGCTGTCACTCGCTTGTTTTCAGATTCGAATTAGCAGTTGAAAACAGAAAGTTCAACTTGCACCTACTCGTGCTGCTACCTATTTCTCTTCCAGCTTTCCCTGGAAAGAACTGTGCCGAGGTGTAGGCTTCGAGATGCAGAGATTACAGTGGTAGATGCAGCAGAGAATGGAAATAGAGAGTGCAGCGGACAGTTTCTGGTGCTTTTACGTGAGGCAACGGGAAAAGTGCATCCCAGCTATGGCTTTGACTTCTCGAGCCTTTTTCTTTGGTAGCAGCTGCTGCAAGTGGGCAACGGAGCTGTGAGAGTGCATAATGTGATGGCACGGCTATCTGAGAAGGAAGCTCCTGGGCCACAGTGTGTTGTGCTCAGTTTCAAGGCTACTTGGAAGAGGGGGGTACTTGAAGAACGCCTTCTTTCTGGACGCCTCCTTCTGGGTGTGCACCAGCTGCATGGACTCTGCAGCACTGAAGGTGTTAGAACCTGCTTCTGGCCACGTTGTGTGATGGAGTGCAACGGCTGCGCCTTCGTGAAGCAGCCAGAGCATTCTCAGCTGAATCTGCTAGTGAAGAAGCTTTTGGCTGGACATTTGAAATTCGGTCCACTGAGTACGTTAGCCCGGTGCCCAGCTGCTTCGTTCTTCGCCTTCTGTGCTCTGGACAGAACTGAAGCCCAGCAATGCCTTTGAGCTTTGCCGCTCTTCAGCGCGAACACTGCACGCATCCACAGTGTGCTGTACAGGGATTTTCCTCAGCTCGACGTGCAATCATTGTCTTGCTGCTTCACAGAGTCCAAACTGTCCGCGTAGCTCTTGCTCAGCGAAATGCGTCAGGAGAGAAACACTTGCTGGATTAGCTTTTCGCTGGCCAAGACTTTCAACACAGCACGACAATTTGGGCAAGGAGGAGGAGAAAGGAAGAACATCCTTTCATCCTTGCACGTTCTTCTGTGAGAGACGCCTATCCATGCCTTCACTCCCCGCAAGGCTCTAAGGTTCACGGTGGTACTTGGAAGTGAGAAGGCAGGTGCAGAGAGCACCGCGATCTGACGGCGCTGTGCAGGCTGTAAAGGAAAGAGAGCTGCCACTGGAATGTGGTGGAAATACAGGTTTCCACGCGTCGAGGGTAAGTTCTGGGTAAGCTTGTTGACCTAAAACTGTTCTCTGTGCCAGACGTAGCCTAGAATCTTTCCCTTTTCATTTGGACGACAAGAAAGACCGAATGTGTTGCTATATGTCGCTGAGAGGGAAAGTGCATAGCCCAGGCGTGTGTCGGCAGAAGCAGTTGGCTGGAGCATTTCGCTGCTGGCACAGTGCTCTGTGCAACAAGTAGACGACGCTTCGACTCTGGCAGAATGAAAGCGCGACAATGGGTACCAAAGGGGTGGAACGAAGGGGCAGAGCACCGGGCTCGTGTCCGCAGCGTACAAACTGAGAAAGGAGCATGGCTGGCTCTCCCCTCCTGCCGAATTCACGTTAGCATTGAGAAGGAGGAAGTTCAACGACAGCTACTTACTTGTGCTACAACTTATTCCTCTTCCAACCATCCCAGGGAACACTGGCGCTTACCTTTCGACTCCGAGATGCAGAAAACACAGTGGTCAATGCCAAGGAGAGGGGAAGTAGAAAGTGCAGCGGGGAGTTGAAGTGGCTTTACGTGAGGCAAGGGGAAGGTGCAGCCCAGCATTGGCTTTTCCTTCTAGTTCTTTTCTTCAGGAGAGCAGCTAGCAACCGAGCTGCGAGAGCCAACAATGGGATGGCACGTCTGTCAGAGAAGCCGCAGTCTATGGTGCTGTAGACTGCTGTGCACAGTTTTAATGCTGCTGTCACTACACGGTACTTTTGGAACGGCTTCTCTCCTGACTCTCCCATCTCTGTGAGCTCTAGCTGCTTGAACTTGGCCACACTGAAGGTGTGTGGACGTGATTGCGCTGCGAGTATCAAGTCTTCCAGAGACGAAGGATAGTCAACAAATGCTTTCTCACCTGGCCCATCTCTCAGTCCCAACTGTGGCTGGAAACGCTGCTGTGCTGCAAGGGTGGACTTAGCCACTCTGAGAGAATGTGATGACGCTCTATAGATAGTTGTGAAGGAAAGTGCTGGTCACTGCAATGTTTCGCCTAGTTTACAGACTTTAGAGGGACTAGGAAGGCCAACGCCTTGTTCTAGCACTTGTTCTCTGCGTGCAGCTGCTGGATGTTTGGAAGGGCTTTGGGATCCGCGAGAGGTGGAGGGTAAGATGCTACCTAGAGCTTGAAGGAAAGTGCATATCTCCAGGGCCTTTGATGCAGTTCAGTGGGTGCGAGTTCCATGTTGAGCACGTTCATGATGGCACAGAAAAGGTTCTGAAAGAAAGAGGCCATGCTGGAACTGCCTTGACTTTTGCCACTTAGAAACTGCACAGCCGACAATGAAAAGATTCCTCTTGCTTCTCTGCTACGTGCAGGATCACATTCTTTTATGTCTCCAAGAGGCAGGATGCACAGCGGAGCTCTTCCACCAACTGCTCGCACACGACTGCGGCCACGCCAGCGAAGCGCGGCACTGTCAGCGCTCATGGAAACAACCACACGATGGCGCTGACGACTTGCAAAAGAAGGCCAAGCACCTGGCGCTGCTCGAAACCGCCCCAAGGGCAGAGGCAAGTTGCAAACGTCCCTGCACTCCAATCAACAGCACATGAGGACAAAAAGATTTCCCTCATCTTCCCCTTCCAAGAGCGGACTCTTCTTTACACCACACTCCAAGAGCCAGACAAACCTCTTTGACCCAAACAAATCTTTTCCCTCTCGCAGATTCTGCCCACCAACTTGAAACCATCTGGCAAAAACAGAGCTCAAAACAGTGCCAGTTTGAGGAAGCTCTTGCTGCCTACAACTTCAACTGCACCCCTCAAACTAGCAGCACACATGCTGTTCTCAGCACTTGCCTTCTCAGCTCTAGGTACCATCCTAAGCCTTCCCTGTCCCAGAGTCAGGATCCAAAGACAACGGCACCACGGACTGCTCACACACTAAAGGCACCAGGACAAAAGGCTCACGAGCTTGGCCTTTGCATTCCCACTGACAGCTCAACGGCTCTAACCCAGAGAACTGCCTGTTGGGAAAAGCCTTTAAAATCCCTAAGAGCACGTGATGTGCACATCCAAACCTGCTTTCCTTGCCAAAGAGAGCAACTACAAGCCCATCTCCAAAGAAATGACATCCCCTCCTCCAAAATACAACACATCCAGCCACTGATCCACCTCCAGTATTGAATATGTCCAACAATTGCCCCTACACGCCCAGGGGCCAGAAGAGAAATGTCTTGCTGGACTATTCCTCCCCATGCTACCTTAACATCTGCTCCAGCAACACTGGCACTATGTCCTTGCCTTCCCAAGGAAAGGCACTCCGAGTCTCTTGGCCTTGTCTTGCCTTCAGTACCTTGTCTAGTTCTTCTTAAGCTACCCTTGCTCTGCTTCCTTTCCCTGCGTCTGCCTTGCCTTGCACTACCTACAACTTGCTGGCTTTGCTTTGCCCTGCTTACCACTCTCTACCTCACCTTCCATGCAGGCAAGGCGCTGCAAAGCAAGTGCAGGCAATTGTGGGCAAGTCAAGGGAGAGCTAAGCAAGGCCAGAGCAGTGAGGGGAAAGCAAATGGAGTGGTAGGCAAGAGAAGGCCCAGACGTTACAGGCAAGGCTGGCCGTAGGAAGGAAAGTCCACTGATGGGTAGGCCAGGCAGAAACAAGAAGGGCTCAGCAGGCCAAGGCCCTGGAGGAAAGCAGTAGACAGGTCAAGGGTGGGGCATGGCCGTGCAAAGGAATGCAAGGCTCCAGAGAGCTAGCAGGGCAAGACAAGGAAACGGTTGTCTTGCCAAGTCAAGGCAAGGATAGGCAAGGCAGGTGAGAAGTACATTCGAGGACTACTGGTACACAAAAGTGGCCAGGACCAACTGCCCTGTGTGGCCTTGCTTGGCGAGGAGAGGCAGGGCAATGAGGGTCCTAGAAGGAAAAGGAAAGGTGAGGCCAGACCTAGACGAATGTGAAAGGAAGTCAGGTGGGGGATGGGTGAGCAAGTCAATGCAAGGCAGGGGAGAAAAGGCAGGTTGAGGGAAGGCTACAGAGGGGGCAGCAAGGAAATGCAAGGCATGGGGAGGCATGTGAGGAGTGGGTGCTGCCAGCCAGCTGGGATGGCAGGGGCGGGGCAACTGCAAGTAGCATGGCAGGGATGTGGAGGGGGGTGTTAGTGTGTGGGAGGTGTGTGTGTGTGTGTGCAGCGGAGTGCAGGGTAAGTGCAGGTGTGTGTGCATGTGCATAGGGGGGTTTTGTGCCAGGTGCTGTGCCGGGGGGATCCGTCCCACCGCCAAGAAGGTGTGGGAGTGAAAGGAGTAACATAGATGTGTCTTTACAAAGAGACCGTGTGAATCCGTCCTTAGACAAGGCTAGGAATTTACTGGTAGGGGAGTAACAGAAGAAAGTATTAGTTCTAGAAACTGTTACTAATCGACAGAGACTGTTGCTCAGCCAAGGCCCTGTTAAATTCCTGAACCTAGAGCAAGGCAACAAAGACTTAATAGCATTAGGAATAGTTTTGTTTTCTTCCTTCTCCATACCAAGGGGGGGGGGTACATATTAGAGGGGAGCATAGAGTAGGCAGTTCCGGAAGTCTGTAATTCCCGAGTACCTCAGAGGGTGCTGTTGCCAGGAACTTAGCATAAAAAGGGGGCTGCGTCCTGCAATCAGTTGAGAGACTCCATGGCAAAAGCCACATGGCCTCTCCCTGTAGTTGAAGAATGTTACAGGACTCCTCTGTCTCCTTTTTGGTGGATGAAGAAACTCAGAAAGCAACACTTCTGCCAGAACTCTCCAAGATGCCCCCTTTGCTCCCAGTGACTCCATCACTGCCCGGGAAGCTGTCTTTTCTACCAGAGGAGTTCGAGATACAGTTAAAAGTCATGTGGCAGAGAAAAAAGGCAAGAATTGGTTTACAAGGGATGGCAAACAAGAGATACCAGAAGCTTTGGCCCTACCAATATTAAAAGAACTCCGTGAAGAGAGTCCTTGCACTTCCTGAGGACTGGCAGAAGCCTTCCTCATGCTGTATGTTGCTGGGGGTCTTTTTAGACTGGCAAAACGGGCTGTTGAAGGTTGCTTGATCTGTGCTAAAGCAAACAGCCAAGTTACAAAGTAACTTGCCAGGGGAGGGAGGCCTTGGGCTGCATGTCCCTTCCAAAGATGCCAGCTGGATTTTCCTGAGATGCCCCAAGTGGGAAGGCTTCATATCTTCTGCTAATGGTATGTCAGCTAGCAAGGTGGCCAGAAGCATTTCCAACTGCTTCAGCAACGACAGGATCAGTTATTAAGGCATCTTTGGAACAAATCATTCCAAGATACAGCATTGTAGAAGCAATAGACTCAGATAGGGGAACTCATTTTACAGGAAAGATCCTTCAAGGGGTTTTGGCTTCTTTAGGAACGCAATGGAACCTCCATAGGCCCTGGCACCCCCAGAGCTCGGCTCGGGTAGAAAACAATGAATAGAGAAAGAAACACCTTTTGAAGCTGGTAATAGAAACCAAGATGCCATGGCTAGGGCTTTGGACATTGGCTTTGGCGAGAATGAGAGCCCGACCCAGAAGAGAGATTCCGTTATCCCCCTTTCTGTCGTTGTTATGAATTACCCGGGTAAGTCTCAACCTAGTGGGGGAGTAGAGGTAAGTGATGTATATTTAAAACCATCTGTGGCCAGGATACTGCTTCTTGTGAAACCCCTTCAACAGGAAGCTCAGCTGGCACAAGCCCCACCTTTGGACTTTGCTGCTTCTAACATCCAACCAGGAGATTGAGTCCTAGTTAAGGAGTAGAAAGAAGCGCCAGTGGTTCTGAAATGGCGTGGCCCATTCCAAGTGTCACTGATGACAGAAACAGCCATCAAGACAGCTGAACACTCGGGTCAAGGTCTCTGAAGCCTCAGAGATTTGCACATCTCAGCTGGAGGAGAAGGCCGGGAGGCTGTGACTGACACTCTGCAGGAGTGGGCCGGAGCAGTAGCCAGTGCTTCAACATCCGTGGAAGCCCTGCGTGCCTACCCACAGACCATCTGCTGAAATAGTCTCTATGGGCATCCCTCCTCTAGAATCTCCGCTCACTGGGGCGCTAATACTTGCTGGATTATTTTATGTTAAGTGGTTTCTGTGTCTTCAATTGCCACAGGTGCTGCAGAAGACAACGGGAAAACTAGACTAGCTAATTAGATCACATTATTAAAATATTTTCCTTACTAGTTCTACTTTTATATGGTCAGCTAAGTTTAGGCCAGGAGTGGGAGAATCAATTTGCAGCCTTAGGAGAAGAAGTAGCAAAAGTTTTTAACCTTAGCAATTGCTGGCTCTGTGGAGGGCCAGGAGGATCTGAAGAGTGCCTATGGCTGGCTAGCCCAGATGAACCTAAGTGGTGGCTCCACACCCGACATGAGGTCCATACTAGGATGGGATTTGGGGCCAAAGAAGGAAGTCCATGGCTATAGGAGAAGGTTTCACGAAGGATGTCTGGACTTCAGGTGGCTCTCTTGAAAGCTGTTTATTGCATAGGCGAAGTTACAGCATTTCAGGGAGCGGGTATCCAGAGCCAGCCCTACAGCTGCCAGCTCCAGCTGTAGGCATACCTGAAGCTGCTTTCTGTTCAAGTTACAAAGCATTCTATACTTTTCTTTGCAGAGTATCTTAACACATAACAACCAATAAGCACCATACCCAATACCTTTACATTTGCCTATAGCCTATCATAGCTACTACCATCACCATATTATAGTCATTATTATCCAATCACAAGAGTAAGTAAGTTACAATTTAAGCTTACAGTGGAAAATTCTTAGACCTTTCTTCTTCTTGCTACATCAACATTTCTTGTTTGCCTGCCATATCTTTCTTTTTGGTAAAGACACGTTTTCTATTTACTTATGCTCTTCTTGAGACTTACTTACTTGGTGAAAAACAAGTCTTTGTTTGTAATCACATACCTTTGTCCTGCTCCTAAAAATCTCCTTCCAACTCATCTCCAACCTTTGCCTTCTCAGTTACTCAGCGATCACTGTTTCAGCAAAACATCTTTTGTTCCATATCAAAACTTGCTTCCATTTCTACCTCATCCCCAGCTTCTACATTCACAGACCTTTCTGCCAAGCCCACATACCTGTGAAACTTTCTTACCAAACTTTCATCCTCCCCAACACATGGCCACTTCATTCTTCTCCAACAGGCACTTATTGCCTAAACAGGACAGGGCAGGTCTATGTAGGAAAAGGCGTTTGTCAATTGACTTTCCCTCTGGCTTTAAACAATTGGCTTTGGACCCACAATTGCCCTCCTTACAGTTGTTCCAAATATCAAGACAAATGCAATCAAATAGCCGTTCAGCTCACTAATGGTAGCTGTGTAAGGTGTTCTTACCACACTTACCAAAAATATTTGGAAGCCTGTAAAGCAATGGGGAGGGACAAGGGGTTTTTTTGACCACCTATTTTTAAGCTGCCCCCACAAAAATTCCACAAGTAGAAGACATGTTGTTCATGATTATCAGTGGGAATGGCAACACCGGATCAGAACTCAAAGCCTTTAGTGAGTTCTGCTCCAAATCCAACCAAACAGCTTGCAGATGTAAATGTAGATGGGAACCCTGTGTGGGAGCTTGGAAATGCAAATACTGTGACCCTTATGGTGGGGCAGCTATTGTTGGAGGACCGTTAGGCCCGGGAATCCTGCTGTATTTTGACCCACCAATTGATGACCAAGGGTAGGAAGGCCCCTTTGCTTTGAAAGGACATTATTGGATTTGTGGCCAACATGCTTAGCTCAGGTTACCTCCAAACTGGTCAGGGATATGGTGTATATTTTAGACCATTGTTCTTTTTGCTACTACAAGTTCAGGGAAATCGCTTAGGAATCAAAATCTGTGAGGATTTAATTAGAGAAAAGCAGTCAGCTGATGCAGCCTTGGCTGCAGGGAGCACCCCAAAACGGGGAGAAGATGAATGGCCACCAGAACAAGTTACGCAACACGATGGACCGGCCCCTTGGAAACCTAAGGAATTAATCCCAGATGCCTGGGAACCCATTTATCATTTCAATGAGATAATTAGGTTACAAGCTGTCTCAGAAATAATTACCAACCAGCCAGCCACAGCTCTTGACCATCTTGCTGAGCAACCCACTTCAATGAGGAAAGCGGTATTTCAACATTGGATGGTATTAGATTATCTGTTAGCAGAAGAAGGAGGAGTTTGTGGGAAATTAAATGACTCGAGATGCTGTTTGCAAGCAGATGACAGCGGAAATGTGGTCAAACAAATAACAAAGAACGTCAGCTCATGGACCTGTCCAAGTGTTGAAAGGATGGTAATGGGACGTTTTCCTGGCTAACTGGCCAGCTATGGGCTAAATTGTTACAGCAGGGATTACTGTAACACGCCTATATCAAACCAGGAGTCCCGTGGAAAAGAAGTATATATGGGCAGATTCGTGGTAGATGATTCAGAGGTCTTTATTTCTCCAGCCGCATGGCAGGGGCTCTGCTCAGGAACTCCCCCAGTCACGGGACCCGAGGGTCCTTGGCCACACCGGGGAACACAAACCAACCAATGGGGAATGAAGCTGACCAGGGGCAGGGAAACCCTGTGTCTCCCCCCCAGGGCCCATCTCCCAGGGCTCCATGGCAAGGGGGGAGACCTCAACACTAAATGAATACCATTTCTCCTCTTATATGCTATAGCAACTCTAATCTTTTGACCATGCATGACACCATGCTGGGTGCAGCTCTTTCAGCAGGTGGTCAAGGGGATGCCTCTAGCAGCCATGCCTACCTGATCCAGAAAGGACTACAAAAGGACAGAAAAGGATGTCACTGCAAATAATAGCAAAAGCCAAGAAGACTCAAGAAGAAAAAATTAAATCAATGGTAATTAAGGTTTGTAAAGACAAATACAGATCAACGAAAAAGAGGAGGGATTAAAAGGAATGAGATGGATGAGTCTTTACAAACAGACCGTGTGAATCGGCCTGTAGACAAGGCTAGGAACTTATGGGGAGTGAAGTAACAGAAGAAACTATTAGTTCTCTAGAACTGTTGCTAATCAACAGGGACTGTTGATTAATCAAGGCCGTGTTAAATTCCTGAACCTAGAGCAAGGCAACAAAGACTTAATAGCATTAGGAATGGTTTCTTTTTCTTTCTTTTCGATGCCAAAAGGGGGGTGCATATTAGAGGAGGGCATAGAGTAGGCAGTTCTGGAAGTCTGTATCTCCCGAATACCTCAGCCAGTGGGGAAAAGGAAGAGACTGTTGTGGCCAGGAACTTGGCATAAAAAAGGGGCTGCATCCTGCAACCGTTTGACAGACCCCATGGGAAAAGCCCCATGGACTCTCCCTGTAGTCGAAGAATGTTGCAGGACTCCTCTGTCTCCTTTTCGGACATAAACCTCAGGCATCGTGGATTAATTTTCCCTAACGGCAGCGACCTGCTGCGTGCTCTCCGTGCTCCTCCCCAGCCCCCCGGCAGGTGTAAAATAGTTCCCGGCGGCTCCCACCACGCGTTACAGACGGCTGCGCGGCCCCGGGGCTGCTCGCAGTGCTTCCCTGCCCCGCCAGGGCTGCCCGCGGGCTGCGGAGCCACCTCGCCACCGGCGCGGCCAGGGCCGGGGCCCTTCTCGACAGCAGCCGAGGGGCTGTGGAGCGGGCGGCTGCGGGACGATCAGCTATTTTATGCCGCGCGGTGCTGCCGCCTCCATCTAGCCCTCCATCGCGCCGCCGGCCGACCCCGCCTGGCGCGTTCACTCTCGGCCGCGCTCGCCGCCCGCCCGGCCTCGCCGGAAGCTCTCCCGCCCGGGCTGTGCCCCGGCTCCGCTTGCGGCTCGGCAGGGCCCGGCCGCACGCGTGCTGCGTTACTCGGAGCACCCGCGTTGCGCCGCAGGCGACGGGGAAGGCGGGGCGGGCCGGCGCCATCGTGGTAGCGCGAGGAGAGGAGCGCCCGGGCGGGGCGGCGAGTGGCGCGGCGGTGAGCGCTTCTGCTTCCTGTCGCTCGGCGGCCGCCCTCGGCAGGTGCCGTGTGACCCCGCGGAGCGGCGAGGCCGGCCGGGCGGTGCGCGGCGAGGCTTTCGGCCAGCGGCGGCCGCAGCGAGAGGCTGCTGGCACTGCCCGTGCCGGTGGAGAGAGCGGGGATCCGAGGCCGGCCTTCCCAGAGCGACGAGGGGTGGCCGCCTTTGCCGCGCTGCCCTCCGTGCAGCACGTGGCCGATTCCGGCGAACCCGGGGTCTCCGCAGCGGCGCGGGCGGGAGGGAGTGGGGAGCGCGCTCGGTGCCGTGCCGGCCGCTCCCGCCCAGCACTGCGCTCTGCCGAGGCGTTTTCCCGCCCGTCCTGGGAAAGACACAAGGGACACCAAAAGTTGGAGCTTAGCTGTCAGGGGGAGCAACTTCCCTCCATTGGCGACCTCCTTTTCCCTCTGATTCAGCTACCTTGTGGTAGGTGCGGTGGTGCTGAAGAAGAGTGGCGCCTTGGCACAGTTGCTGTCATAGGTGGTGCGAGAGCTCCACGCAAAGAGCTTTGAGTGGCACGTGTGAGGGTAGGAGGGTACGGCACCCACAGCTGAAGGGAAAAAAGGTCAGGGCATGTCATCAGCCGCAGTCGTGCTAAGTTGTTCATCTTTGCAAACTGCTTGCCGAGTTCTTCCTTTCTTAGGTAATGGGGGTTTGTATCAACCAGAACTGCATATGGTCAGTATTTGCAGAGAAGGTTACTTGGACTGTTGTTGAAGTGAGTGTAGCAGTTTCTATGGCATTCTGCAAAAAAAGTGACAGGTGTCTCTGTGTTCCCCAATTCTTAACAAAAATGAAGTTAACAAAGCCTTGAAAAGAGGTTTTACAAAACTTCAGGGATTTTTTCCTACGAGTACTGTAGAGACAACCATAGTCACCTTGTCTTTCCAAAAGTGAAGGTTACATCTTTTTGTCCAAGAGCATCAAGTGCTTTTGGTCAGCGTTTGTGTGCAAGCATTAGCCTTGTTCTTGTTCTTCCTTGGAGAACTTTTACAATACTCAGATGATCTGTGTAGGCTGCAGAGTGCAGTGGTGAACTTCAAGGCTTCCAGCAGAAGGGAGATGCTGTCCACGTTTTGGATTTTCCTTAGTCTGAACCTTCAATGTCCAAGGCTTCACTTTTCAAGCAGTTGGAAGAGCTCCAAATTAAGATATGAACAGGTCTTAATTGACCTTGTCACCGCCTCAGTTCGTCAGGTAATGCTGTGCACTGGATTTAATTGCCTAGTGCAACATGTGCTAAAAATATGTAGAGTGTCTCCTCGATTACCCTTCCAGAAGGGTTTGAATGGAGAACAAGGAGTTCCGAAGACAGGTATTTGGTGTACGAGAAGTAGAACTTAGTTGATTGCAGGGCACTGCATGCACAAATGTCTAAGGAGGATCCCTCTTTTTTTGTCCCATCTATGCTTGTTCTCATTTGAAATCCTGAACACTCTGGAGGTTGGTTTTGTTAGGGTTGTGGCTGGGGAAGGGGTGGTGGTGGGGGAGGGGTGGGTGTTGTTTCTGATCTTTTTAATTTCCAGGATAATGTACAAAGAACTTGTGCCCAAAACCAGCAGTATGAAGCAATGCAGGTATAAAAGAAGGTCACCGAAATGTCGGATAATATGAATCTGAAAGCGCTTCAGTATTTTACCCAGGAGTTTCACTCCAACAAGGTGATTGTCCTTCACAGAAATGTAGTGGCAGGCTTATGCCATGCTAGAAGTGATGACCTTTCTCTGCCCCAAATTGACCAGCAAGATATTTTGGCTCTTGATTTAAACCCCTGAGCCAGCTGTGTTTCAGGCTGCAGAAGCTGCAGGTGTTGTGGCAGACGCGGGGTGCAGCCCTGCCTGCCGGTCCCGACCTGGCGCACGCCAGTGGCAGCCGTCAGCGCCCGGGGTCCCCTGTGCCACCCACGCCAGGGCTCTGCCTGCCTGCTTCGCACCCCTGGTAGCCTCAGGGAAACAGCGGACTACTCCATCTACTTTAAAAACAAACAAGCAAACAAAAAGCCCACTGTAAAAATATGTAAAAGTCTTGAAACTAATTCTCAGCGCTTGCTCGGAGTTTGTTGATGGCGCAAATGGATTTTGGATAAACTGGTACTGCTAGTACTACTTTTAAATTAGGTTCCTAAACTTCAGAAAGGAGAAGATGGTGGTCACATACCCCTGAGGAATGTTTGAAAAAGTAAGAGTGCTCAGTCATTTAAAGGTGGCCAGAAAATGGGTGTGGCAGTGGAGTGGACACTCTGCGAGTAGGTAGCCTTAAGTCATGCAGCGACTGGCACTTCAGTGGGAATTTTGCATCAACACCTAGAGATCGTGTCATGATGTGTTGCATAACAGCAGATTGGGCCAAAATTCTGCTGACTTTGATCAAGGTGGACGGGCCACCTTCACTTAACCTGGCAAAGGGACATAAGTCAATGATGTTTGAAAAGCAGCCATAAAACATAGCTCCTTTAGTTTGTTGGACTGTTGCAAGTCTGCAAAGCTCTGTTGGCAGGTCACTGGAAGTAGCTGTTGGAATCTAACTGCGGTTGGACTCTTTGTCAGTCAGCATCACCAGGAGGCTTAACAGTTTAGGTTGAGAGGTGGTGCATGTTTTTTTTCAGAGGAATGGCCCAGTGAAGAGCAGTGTTCACTGCCATGACTGCCGTTGTAGCCTTCAAGAGAAATCTTGGTTCATTCAGAGAGAACTTCCTTGGTTCTGCTGGTTTGGTTTCACAGCTGGAGCAAAGGTAGAGCACTGGAAGCAATTCCTAGGGCAGAAGCGGGAGATATCCAAAGCTCTGGACTTTGTTGTCCTCAGCACAGTGTAAGTGAGCGTAGTCTAATTGGAGGAGTGGTGAGCATCAGTGATATCAGATTTTTTACAAGTTCTTAATTCTGTCAAAACAAGAAAGAAGGAGAGTGATGAAGATGAAATCCTTTCCTCTTAAATCTGCCTACAGAGCAACTTCAGGGGTAGTTGTAATGTGTATTCACCTATTTTGAATTGCCCAAAACCAGGCCTGGAGATGCTTCAGAGACAGAGTCAGAGAAGCGGGTATTTGCTTTATTTGGCGCTGGGTGCGTGGGGGATCGCTCCTCCTAACACACACACGCAGAGCACTCCATACAGTCCAGCATTATGTGTAAAATTTTTGAATATTCATCACATTCCTTGGGATAGGAGTAGTTCTAGAAATTACTTCTCGCAAGTCATTGATCATCATTAGCAGACGTGCCACGCATGCGCTGTGTACCCAGGTGGTCGCACTGAGGAAGGCTCCTCTTCTTCCTCGGGGGTCTTTCTGATAAAGATCAGTAGTCTCCATCACAATGCACTTTTTACCTTTCTTTCTGGAGCATGCGCAGTTCTTCGCTGGATGATTCAGCGATCTCTGTGCTGGTTTTCAAAAGATCCTGTTCCTCTTATCTTGACAAGATTAAGGCAAGTGCTGCTGCTTAGGTTTTGTGATTAACATTTGCTGTCTCTTAGTAGTTCACTCGTGTTTACATGAGTAAACTATGGATCAACCCCCTTCTCAATTTTAGCACTGAAAGGATATCAGAGTCATTTAAAGAGATGTCTCCTATGGAGTACTATAAAACTGCCATCATGGTAACACGTTTTCATACAGTAGTTTTAGCACAGAAGTAATATATGTACAATCTTGGATGTTTCAACCTGCTGACTCGAGAGCCAGTGTTGAGCTTTTCTCTTTTAAATCCAGTCTTAGAGCTCTGCAGGGATCACTGCAGCATGACGTTGTGACAAGGGGATGCTGATTCATGCATAAACCTTTGATGCTTTCCTTATATCTTCAAGCAGCTTTGAAAACCAGTGATGATCTGGCATGTTGCGACTTGAGAGTCATGGTAAAGGTTTCACCAAACACTTTGTAATATCATGCTGCAGCTTTCATGCCTAAGGAAATAGCATTGAGCATATGGCTGGCAAAATGCCAAAAGAATGAGCCAAAACCAATATCCTTTAATGGGAAAGATGGAAAACATTTAGATGTGTTTATTTGAACTAAAATTCCTGTGGACCAAGCCTAAATGTATTTCACACTAAATTCTTAGAACTGATTTTAAGGGAAGATGTGAGAAAACATCCATTGTCAAAATATTTTTCTACTATACCATAAACAAGACTTTTCAAGGTTGCAGGTGGCTTGGTCGTTTACATACTCTGCTACCTCTTCTGTGAGAGAGAAAAGTCTCTCACGGACTTAGAAAATAGCAAGAAAATCCTCGCTAGCAGCATTTTTGTATCGACACTGGTCCTTCTCATTTCCTTTTCTCTAGAACACATTTCTCAGGCTCAGTGAGCAGATGTGCGTGCAAGTGGTTCGGTGTGTCCTTGGAATTCAAATAGTCAGGATCAGATGGGTTTCTGCAGTGAAAGGATACAAGGAAACGGGGATATAGCCTACAGTGGGAACTCCTGTGATTTTGCTCCTCTCCAAACATTTCTCCTCTCCAAATGGATCTCTGTAGGAAACTTGACACATTCTTCTACTCCTGGGAGTCATTAATAAAGAAACCTGGGGTGTTTATTAGGTGACAGTGCTGTTCCTGCTGTGCACCTTTGCACCTGGCTCACAGACCATTTTCACACAGCCGTGGTCCAGAATGCGGGCAGACAAAAACCCACCAGTTTTCTCTTGCCTACTTGACTTTTCAAATTCTTATTATGTGATGATTATCGCATCATTTTGTCCATAATATCTGAAATAATTTGCCATGCAGTTTTGAATACAGTGCAAATACGTATTT
Source organism: Corvus hawaiiensis (assembly GCF_020740725.1). Lineage (NCBI taxonomy): Eukaryota > Metazoa > Chordata > Aves > Passeriformes > Corvidae > Corvus > Corvus hawaiiensis. The sequence continues at coordinate 32,467 of NC_063229.1, forward strand.
TACTCTTAGAAATTTGAAAGTGAGTTACATTTAATAGTAGTTTGTGAGTAGTATGGCAATCAGGCCTTAAATACGCCAATCAGGCTTGTAAATAAACCCATATTATCAGTCAATCTCTTCAATCTATTCATGTGTTTATATGGGATTTTATTCCTATAGAATAGAAAACTCGGAGCAGTGGCAAAGAAGGGGGGGGGGGGGGGGGGGGGGCAGCAGCGGCCCTGCTCTGAGCGGGGCAGGGAAAGGCAGGCTCGGGATCCCAGGGTTTCTCACCTGAGGCACCCGAGCAGATGGTGAAGAGTCCCTCTTTTAGTGAAGGTAGACTGTTAAGAAGGTTCCAATGCAACGGCCGCTCTTATGAACAGAGCTGCACTCACGGTAGAAGAAAGGCAGCAGGAGACGGAATCCTGCAGTGGTGACCAGTTCTCCCCACAGCCACCACAGCCTCTCCCCCCTCCGAATGCTTGAGAGAACAAGAGCTGGGGGCTGCATGCAACCCCATTTTCCCAGTCCAAAGTTCACTGTATCTCTGCCCTCACGAGACACCTCAGCTAAAAGAGAGTAGCCAGCTGCATCCCTCCCCTGAGCGGTGACAAATTCTTTTGTCTCTCTTAAGTGTCCAGTCGTTATTGTCTCCTAGCGTATGGGGGAAAGCTCCTTAAGAGAAAAAAACCCCCAAAAAACAAAAGGAGAACTACTAAAACCCCAACATACGGGTGATTCTCACCTTCCTTCTCTGTCCTGTGGTGGTCGGCGATGGAAGAGACGGGGCAGATTGCTCGGATGCAAGAAGCCGATTTTATTGATACAGAGCTGAGTATTTATACCTTTTCAGCAGTAACTAAAAATAGATTCTTATATAAGCAGCAATCACTATAACAACCATATCTATAATTCTTAATAACATTGCAAAACTACAAGCTAGCATTAACCGACACCAAGCATGCCGTTCCCTTATACTAGCTATTTCCTGGTAGGCCGTACTGCCTGCCATGGTTTGCGGCCTAGCAGCGTTAGCGCGTCCACTTCTGACATGAGTTTAGCAGTGCTCTCACTTCTGCTTTCTAGCTGTATCTCCACACTTCTCAGCTACGTGTAAAAGCACATGCTCTCAGTGTCGTAGAGTCCTTAGGGAAAGCAAACAGCGGTTCCGCTTCACACTGCTAAATGTGCCAGGACAGAAAGCTTTCACTGACCTTGCCTTGCCTTTTCCTTGCAGCCTTTCCTCTTCAGAGTGAAACATAGATTTAGAAGAACTATAAAGACTTTAGTTATAGGCTAGCTGTGTTGAGATTAGTTAGAGTAGGAAGGAATTTGGGCCCAGTGAGAGTTAATGAAAATAGTTAAGAGAGCTGGACCTGAAAGGGGTTTTAAGATGTGATTACCAAATAACTGATGATCTGTCATTTGCATGTTTGCTTAGCTGTGCTTAGAACGAGGAATAGAAACTTTGATAAGTTGGTGTAGGGAACAAGGACAATTACCAATTTCCTCCCTTGGTGGGAACCCGTTCAAAAGTCACGCAAGAGGAAACTTAGAGGTCACTAAAGTAATTCGGATTGTTAAAGTTCAAAAAGGCAAAAAGGCCAAAATGAGGAAGATGAGTTACTTCATCTTTCTTGGGACCACTGACTCCATTCAGGACACACACTATGCATGCTTAATGACATTTAAGCTCATTTCCATATGAAGCGGAGAATGGGAGGTGTTAATGTTACGAATATGCATTTGTATTTTGGATATTCATAATATTTGGAAATAAAAAGTGTCGTGTTGGCTTGGATCGGGGCCCTGCGTCTTAGGGAGCTATCCCACGCAGTGCCCGGTGCCAAATAAAGCATGCACTTTCTAACTCTAAACTGTTAGAGAGTTTTTGTCCGTCTCAGTTGGATATCGATATTAGATCGATATTCATATTTTGGTAAACCATTTTGGCGACTCTGGTGGGGCCCTGCTCTATCTGGCTGAGGGGCCAGGGGACCCCCCCTCGGGCGCTCGCCCCACATTTTTGGGGAGCGGGGGCTCCTTGATCCTCTGACACCCCGGGGAGAGACCAGGACCTGCCGGAACCACGGACAAAGAGGTATGTTTTAAAATTAAAGGGGTACCTTAAAGAAGGCAGCTTGTAAGACACAGCGGGACACCCTGTGCGAAGCGGAAGCCTGGGAGAGTTTGCTTGTAAGTGTCTGCAGAAAGTATAGTAATGTTTTAACGGAGCAGGTAACGGCTCCAAAGGCTCATCTCCCGTAAGGGGAGTAGAGCTGCTTCTGTTTCCCAGGGAGGGGAACGAGGTACAGGGGTGCTGCCTTGGTCTCTCATGGAGGAGAGACGGGTGCACAGCGTGGGTGGCCGTGCGGCGTGTGTTGAGGGGCGCTGCCTTTGGTCTCTCGTGGAGGAGAGCCAGGAGCGCAGAGCGGGTGGCGGGGCGGGGCGTGTGGCTGCGGAGTTTGAATGGCTGCAAGAACTCCGGCTTGCTTCGTTCTCGTAGAGGGGAGCGAAGACCGTGGGGTTGCACACCGGAGGTATCGGCGGGAGCGCCGTCGGCTCCGGTCCGGTCGGTGGCTTAAAAGCAGCATTGGCTTGTAGTTTGGGATACGAGTGGTGAACAGAGAGAGAGACTAACTTTATTTTGAGTGCTGTGCGCATGCATTAGGGACGCGCCGCAGGTCTACAGGGACCGCTTTGGGTTAAAGGGTACGGACCCCCTAGGCTGTGCAAGCGCTGTAAGGGTATGATGGCTGGGTTATGCCAAAAGGGTTTGTTGGAACTGTGAATTAGCAGTGTGTTGTGTGTGTGTTTAGTTTGTGAGAGTTTGTATTGTGGGTGTTTTGATTTGTGTGTGTTTGGCCCGGATCAGCCACGTATTTGTATGAAAAAGTTATAAAAGTTTGTGTTTAGTGGAGTTGAGGAAGGATTTTTGTGCTTGACAGAGTGGAGAGATTTTTTTGTGTCTAGAGAGTGAGTTGCAAGGAAAGAATTAAGTAGAGCGCGTGACCTTTGAGTTGTGTGAATGGCGGTGGTGAAATTTGGTTAAGGTATTAGTGAAAAAGCAGTAATTGAGTGTTTAGAAGTTGCTAAATTTGTGTTTAAAGGAGCGAGCGGAGCTAGTTTGAAACTATGTCTGGTGTCACTTTGGCGACCGGCGCGGTGATCTGAGTTGGTAGCTTCGGATTTTTGTTTTGTAAGTTTTTAGTATATTTTGAAAAGTTTGATTGTAAGTGAGTTTAAATTTGGTTGTTTGGTTCGGGGTGACATCCAGACCAAGGGCTAATAATTTTAACCTTAGCAGGGAGGCAGAGCGGCGTAGCATGTAGCGTGGGCTCAAGACTAAACCCCCCCCCCACTCACTCAGCAGTGCAAGCGAAGCGGTAGGGGCTAACCCCCCCCGCTCGGCAGAGTGAGTGAGGCGGCAGCACAAGCTGGAACTCGCTAGCTTGCCAGATTTGAGCGGAGCCTTGCGAAACCCCAGCAAAATTTTTGCTCGGGGTTGCGAAAGGCTTGTGGTGGGTTTTAGAAGTTTAAAATTGTTGGTAGAAGTGCTTTGAGTGAATTGTTTCAAGCATTTGAATGTGTGGAGTGAGTTTTATGTGCTGTGTGAATTTTTTTTAGATTTGAATAAAAAGGAGCGGGGTTTTTTGAGTGGTGGAGTGTGTGAGTGTGTTGTGAAACAAGCTTTTTGGTGAACTTTAAAAATGGTGGCAAACAAAAGCAAAGAGGTTCCTAAAAGTATCCCTCTGGGATGTGTTTTGACACACTGGCAAAAGATGGTGAATCATAGTGGTGCAGAGACCAAGAGGGAGCTTATTAAGTTATGCACCCAATGGTGGCCGTTTTATAAACTGGAAGGGGGTATGAAGTGGCTGCCTTTTGGTACACTGGATTATGAAACATTACTGCAACTAATGCTTTTTCTTAGCCGTGAGCAAAAATGGCCAGAGATTGTTTATGCTGAATTATTTTTCACTCTTCAAAATCAACCTGAGTGACAAAAAGAGTTTGGGTCAGACCACCCTCTGATCCCTTAGTATTGGCTTTTGAAAAGGATAACAAAGTTAATAATGAAAAACCTAAGCGATGTTGCGGTGCATGTTCAATAAACCAGAGATGTACCCATCCTGACAAGGTATATCAGGTAGAAGCCCAAGAACAAGAAGTGGCAGATCTACTTAAGTCACCCCCTAAAGAGGGAGATGGGGGAGGGGTAGCAAATGATACAGAATCAGAGTTACCATCATCTCCATCCCCAAACCCCGCTCCACTTTCTAGTTCATCTCCCTCTGGGAAATCAAGAACAACTAACCTCTACCCACTTTTACCGAGCAGCGACAGCGAAGAGGATGAATCACCCTCCCCACAGGGTCCTACAACATTAAGGACCCGGGGGCAAATTAAAAGAAACATACAAGCACCTTTAAGGGAAGCAGTAAATCATGAAGGGATTCCTATATTAGTTAAAATCCCCTTTTCTATTATAGATCTAGAAGCCTGGGAAAAAGTGGCCAGAAATTACCAGAGTGACCCAATATTGGGGTTGCTAAGAAATTTAAATTTATGGTGAACCAACACAATCCTTATTGGGCTGATACCCAGTTACTGCTTGATGCTCTACCTGAATCAGAAAAGCAATTAGTTATAAAGACAGCTGTGAATATGGCTGAAGATGATTGCAGGATAACACAGGAGGATGTTAAAAAGGTACTTCCTCTTCAGGATCCAGAGTGGGGCCCTAATGAGCCAGATGAAATGGCACAGTTAAAAAGGTACTGGGGATTCATAATAAAAGGGCTAGAAAGAGCAACCCCTAAAGCCATAGACTGCTCAGCCCTGTATGCTATGAAGCTGGGTCCCTCTCAAACACCTTCTGAATTTTTAGACAACTTGCGAGATGCGATGCGTCGCCATGCCACCTCGGATCCTGGACCGGAAGAAGGAGTGCAGCAATTGGTAAATTTATTTTTAGGACAATCCACAGGAGACATCCGGCAGAAGCTTCAGAAGATGCAAGGTCCAACAACCCGGAATCTAGAGACTTTGCTTAGTGTGGCACGGAGCATTTATAGCAACTGGGGAGAGGAAATGGAAAAATTAATAAGGGTGGTAAAAGAAGAAAAAATAAAGGAAGACGTGGGCAAGGTCCACCAAGACAAGGACCACCCCGACTAGGAAGGGACCAGTGTGCCTTATACAAAACCTGGGCATTGGAAAAACCAGTGCCCAGAAAAGAGAAAGGGTGATGAAAAAGAAATATGACCAGAGAGGTGCGGGGGTGGTTGCTCATATGCAAGACTGGGCGCTACCCTAGGGGACCCTCTGGTTATAGTTAAACTAGGGAACGAAGAAAAGAAAGTGGAATTTTTAGTAGATACAGAAGCAACATATTCAGTGTTGAATAAAGCTTTGATACCTATATCAAGGGGTTATTTTGTAGTGACAGGGTCAACTGGCCAATCTGGAAAGGCATACTTTTGTAAACCACTGAAATATAAATTGAGAAAACAGTGGGGAATTCACCAATTTTTATATATGCCTAACGCTCCATCTGCACTTTTGGGCAGAGATCTGCTAGAGCAGCTGGAGGCAAAAATAATATTTAAAAATGGGGAAATCAGTTTGGAAGTAAAAGACCAACAATATCTAGAGTTGCTGAGCCTAATGCTAATAACCAAAGAAACGGAAATAGCGAATGAAGAAGAAATGATTAAGAAGATAATGGATCAAGTATTCCCTGGAGTGTGAGCCTCTGGTACCCCAGGGAGGGCAAAGAATGCCCTGCCAATTCAAATCAAGCTTAAAGAAGGGAAACGGCCTGTAAGGGCCAAGCAATTTCCCTTGAAAAGGGAAGACAGAGAAGGGATCGGGCCAATTATTGAGAACTTTTTGCAAATTGGATTGTTAAGGGAGTGTCAATCTGATTTTAATACTCCAACTTTACCCGTGAAGAAACCTGATGGGTCATACAGGTTAGTACAAGATTTGAGAGCAGTCAATAAAGTGACGGAGGATTTATACCCAGTGGTTGCTAACCTTACACCTCATTAACTCGTTTAACACCTGAACTAACCTGGTTTACCGTTTTAGATTTGAAGGATGCTTTCTTTTGCCTCCCTCTCCATGAAGCCAGCCAGAAAATTTTTGCACTTGAGTGGGAGAAGCCCAAGAGTGGACGCAAAACTCAACTCACACGGTGTGTATTACCCCAAGGGTACAAGAACTCTCCTACTGTATTTGGAGAACAGCTTGCAAAGGAGCTAGAATCCTGGGAACCCCCGCCGGGAGAAGGACAGCTGCTTCAGTATGACCTTTTGGTAGCCACCCAGACCCAAGAGGCATGTATGAACTGGACGGTAAGCCTCTTCAACTTTCTGGGCTTGCAAGGGTATCGGGTGTCCCAAAAGAAGGCCCAGATGGTAAAGCAAACAGTTATTTACCTGGGCTATGAAATAAGTGCTGGACAAAGAACCTTTGGATGAGAGTGCAAAGAAGCGATATGCCAGATCCCAAAATCCCAGACAGCAAAAGAGCTGAGAAGTTTTCTAGGTATGACAGGGTGGTGCAGACTGTGCATTAATGATTATGGGTCGCTTGCTAAACCTTTATATGCATTGATTACGGAAGGAAACAAGAGCCTGCCGTGGACAAAGGAAGCAACACAGGCTTTCGACCAACTGAAGAAGGCCTTCATGTCAGCTCCAGCCCTGGGGCTTCCAGATGTGAGTAAACCATTCTTTTTGTTTTCTCATGAAAAGCAAGGGATTGCCTTGGGAATACTGGCACAAGACTTGGGCCCGTATCGGCAGGCAGTAGCCTACCTTTCCAAACAGCTGGATGCAGCAGCCAAGGGATGGCCAGGATGCCTCAGAGCTGTTGCAGCAGTGGCAATAAACATCCAAGAGGCATGCAAATTCACCCTGGGCCAGAAAATGACTGTGCTAGTGTCTCATACAGCATCTGCAGTCCTGGAGGCCAAAGGGGGACATTGGCTTTCCCCTCAGAGATTCTTGAAGTACCAGGCCATACTGGTAGAACAAGATGATGTTGAAATTGTGGTGACTAACATTGTAAACCCAGCTTCATTCCTCAGCGGGAATCTGGGAGAACCGGTGATCCATGACTGCCTGGAGACAATCGAGGCCACTTACTCCAATCGCCCAGATCTGAAGGACATCCCTCTCAAGGGCGCTGAGACCTGTTTCACTGATGGAAGCAGTTATGTTATCAGTGGAAAAAGACCTGCTGGGTATGCCGTTACCACCAGCCGAGAGGTAATAGAGTCTGGACCATTGCCAACAAACACCTCTGCACAAAAGGCTGAAATAATTGCTCTAACCCGAGCCTTGGCATTGGCAAAAAGAAAGAAGATTAATATTTATACAGACTCAAGGTATGCATTTGGGGTGGTTCATGCACACGGAGCCATTTGGAAGGAGAGAGGATTGTTAAACTCACAAGGGAAGAGTATCAAGCATGCACCAGAAATACTGAAGTTCTTGGACACCGTTCAGTTACCTGAGAAGGTAGCTATCGTGCACATTAAAGCACACCAAAAAGTGAGTTCTGAATTGGAAGAGGGAAATATGCTGGTGGACAGAGAGGCAAAAGACGCAGCCAAAGGTGAAGTACCCAGTGAAAAGGTAGAGGCAACATTAATACCAGATGGAAAGATTTGCCTTGAAGGTAGGCCAGAATACAACAAGAAAGATAAGAAACTTATAAAAAAAAGGAAAGTGCAAGTTATAATCAGAGGGATGGGCTTTAACTAAGAATAACAAGCTCATAGTACCTTCTTATTTGTTGGGGTCACTGGTGCAGAAAGAACATGAGAAAACACACTGGGGAATGGGTGCTTTGTCCAATTATTTGAAAGATAGGATTATGGCTAGGAGATTGCAAGGTGCAGTGATACAAGTAACTCGCCAGTGTGGTCTTTGCCTCCGAACTAATCCTAAGAATATTCCAAAACCTAAAGCTGGACAAATTGGGAAAGGCTGCGGACCTGGGCAACAGTGGCAAATTGAATTACCCAGAAAAGGGGGGTATCGATACCTATTGGTATTAACAGAGACCTTTTCAGGATAGCCAGAGGCCTTTCCTGTAGAGGAATTCCTTGTGGAGCGGGGGCGTAGGATACCCCAGGAGAGCTTGGGCATCCCAGGGCTGTTGCAGAAGTACCCCTGACAGGGCCTCAGGCTGAAGACAGGCTTGCGAGGCACCTGCTAGCCAGCAGCCTTGAACAGCCTTGGGAAAAGGTATACACTAGTCAGCTCCCCCGCTGCATAGAGGCTTTCTCGTGGGAATGGGGCGTGAAGTTGGCAAAGTATAACTTGGTGTAAGTAAACAATAAAACTGGAGCACGATGCTAAAATCATATCGGTGTCCGTATCGTGTCTCTGGCGGGATTCTCCTGCACCCGGGACCCCCCCTGCTAAACTTTCCCACTAGGACGGCTAAAGCATGAGAGGTGACCAAAGCGTTGTTGCAAGAAATAATACCCCGCTTTGGAGTTCCAGCCACTATGTCTTTGGATAGAGGAAACAACTGAGAGAAATTGAAAAATATGTGGCTGGGGCCCAAAGCAGAGAATTAGATGGGCCAGTACATGATGTACAACCTGGAGATTATGTGTATGTAAAGTCTCTTGCAGAGAAGATTTTGGAACCGCAGTGGGAACGACTGTTCCAGGTGATCCTCACCACCTTCACTGCAATCAAGATCAAAGAGCAGAAGGCCTGGATTCGTCACTCCCGGGTGTGCAAAGCCCCTGAGGGAGTTTGGGAGGTAACGCCAGGCGACAACGAACTGAAGCTGAAGCTGACCCAAAAAGGCGATGGATGAATTCAGTTATGATGGACATTATGTGGAAAGTTGGGACTTTACTAATTATTCTTACAATCGTAACAAGAGTTAAAGTAGTACTACTGCAGTCTAACGCGACTGAAATATCCCGATGCCAGGGGAAGGCATATGATCCTCACTTTCGGAAGGCTTTGAACAAAATGCTCAAAGTCACAAACGCAAGCCTGTGGGAAGGAAGGGCTGTTTGAAGATGTAAATATGCATTTGTGTAGGATGGGTTTCATGAGGCTTACTATCCGCCCATGAAGCTTATCCGATTTGGCCCTGAATGCTGTGACAAATGCTTGAGCAATTAAGTTTCGACTGAAAATAGAGGGGTGTGCAACAAAAGCATATGATGAACAAATTGACCGCGGTAAGGAGTGACTTAATTAAATTGCAGCAACCGTTGCAATCCTCCTTGCTGGCCCTGGGTGATAAGCATTGGAAACTGTCCAAAATATTACCAGATAGGGAAGATACAGAAGAACAAGACCATGAATTGAACTGTATTTTACTCCTCTGAACACAGAAGGTGGGCACGAGAAATTAAAAGCCAGTGGCAAACCATTAACCTAGAGCCCTGCTCTATGAGGGAGCAGTTAGGGTACATATGTGGAAGGATTTTAGGTAAAGACATTTGTTTGGACACAGACCAAAGCATTTGCCACACTTTGAGGTGCATTCCATTAACCAAACAACGCGGCTAGCGTATACGGAAGAGGTTGCATCTGCCTCAGGATGGCATGTCCCACCATAACGATAGACAATTTAATCATAAATGACAACCCAACTTAATTTGTGTATTTGGAATTTGACGAAAATTGGAGAATCACATCAGTATATAAAGACAAGCATGATTACTGTCCAAGAAGTCTTGCCTGTCCCTATAGGAATGAATCTGACATTTGTCTCATCACTGGTGGGATGTGCTTTTCGGATGGTCACCGACAGCAACTGGTATACTCAATGCCTTCATTCATCCTATTATTGTATTGCTCATTTTAGTTAGTGCAAGTTGGATTTTATCCGTGGTGATGCTTGTTTGGTATTGGAAGATGCTGTGGAGAATAGCAGCCTTGACATCACTATGCAAAGCGTATGGTATAGTCTTGAATGAGAAAAAGGCTGACCACGCCGCTTGGATAAAGGAAGAGGAAATCTGCGTACTGAGTAAAAGAATTTACTCGCTGTTAAAAGAGAAGTGGGGAATGAAACATAGATTGAGAAGAAACATCAAGATTTTAGTTGTAGGCTAGCTGTGTTGAGATTAGTTGGAATAGGAAGAACTTGGGCCCAGTGAGAGTTAATTAAAATAGTTAGGAGAGCTGGACCTGAAATGGGTTTTAAGGTGTTAGTAACTGATTGCCAAATAACTGATGATCTGTCATTTGCATGTTTGCTTAGCTGTGCTTAGAATGAGGAGTAGAAACACTGATAAGTTGGTGTAGGGAACAAGGACAATTACCAATTTCCTCCCTTGGCGGGAATGAAACATAGATTTAGAGGAAACAGAAAGATTTTAGTCATAGGCTTGGGATTTCAGTTGTAGGCTTGGGCCCAGTGAGGGTTAATCAAAATAGTTAGGAGAGCTGGACCTGAACGAGAGTTTTAGATGTTAGTAACTGATTATCAAATAACTGATGATCTGTCATTTGCATGTTTGTTTAGCTGTGCTTAGAATAATGAGCAGAAACATTGGTAAGTTGGTGTATAGAATAAAGACAATTACCAATTTCCTCCCTTGGTGGGAGCCCATCCAAAAGTCATGCAAGAAGAAACTTAGAGGTCACTAAAGTAATTAGAATTGTTAAAACTCAGAAAGGCATAAAGGTCAGAGTGAGGAAGATGAGTTACTTCATCTTCCTTAGGACCACTGACCCAATTCAAGACCACCGACTCCATTCAGATCACACGCTACGCATGCTTAATGACATGTAAGCTCATTTCCATACAAAGCAGAGAATGGGAGGTGCCAACACTATGAATATGCATTTTGTATTTTGGATATTCATAATATGTGGAAATAAAAGGTATCATGTTTGCTTGTATCAGGGCCTGCGACTTAGGGAGCTATCCCACGCAAAAATAAAACATACACTTTCTAACTCTAAACTGTTAAGAGTTTTTGTCCGTCTCAGTTGGATATCGATACTAGATCGATATTCATATTTTGGTAAATCATAGTTAGCATAGGAGAAAGGCATGCTTGGTATGTACCTGTGATAGTTAGGGCTAGCTTTTAGTTTTGCAATGTTATTACGAAACACAGATACGGTCTTGGCCAGTTGCCCCTCGTTTCGAAAAAGGCCTATAAAGGGACTTTCTGAAATAACTGAGATGAGATCTCCCCACGGAAAGAAGACAAATCTATTGGCAGCAGACCACGAGGACTTCGTCTCATCTGTTGGTAGCCATTGCCCCCCCTTTCTTCCTCTCTACTCTTTTACTTTGTTTTTCTTTATCTCTCTCTCTCTCTTTCTCTCCTCTATCACATTACCATGTTGTGGGTACTTAAAAAAGGTGAAAAGGTGATTAAAACTGAAATCCCTTGTGTCCTTTTGCACTCTGAGATCTGTAAACAAACCATCACGACCCTCACTTCTATTAGCAGATCGTGACATTAAACTGGCATCACGGACAGGATTTCTGACAGACAGAAGGGGTTGCAAGGTTGTGTGTAGTCTGTAATAGGGGAAGGACGTTTCACTCCAGCCGCACCTAGCCCGACACCCCGAAAAGGGTGAGCGGTGTCTAGAAAGCAAGGGGGGTGACTCAAATTTCCCGCAAACTGCACACGCCTAGGTGAAAAGCACCCCATAGTCAACTGAGGGCTCTGTCTTCAGATTTTTCACAAAAAGATCTCTTAGTGTAAAAGGGGGAACTGTTTTGGTGGGCGTGTGTGAATTTGGACTGCTTGGTGTAGTGAAGAGACAACCATAAGTAACTTAAGGCGTACCTCCCAGGCAGATTTTGGTCTCTTCACCCACCCAGGGAAGCGAAGGGCGACACGGCGAAGCTGTTTGTGTCGCAGTGTGTAATTAGGTTTTACCTCCCTGCAGTGGTTTTGATCCCTTTATAAAATGACTGAAAACCCTAGTGCAAATAATAAAGCTGCATTTTATGCTCTGCTAGCAAAACATAATGCCCGGCCCTCTCCGGGAGGGGAAGAATGGGCTCAAAATAACTGGTTTAATTTGGAGAGTGTGACTGATAGAATATGTTCATTACAACATGAGACAAAGTTTAAATTTGGCCGAAATAAAACCATAATCTGCTCCTAAATCTGTTTTAGGAGCATGCCTTACAGCAGCTATAGATCACTGCTTTAAGCGATGTAGTGAAGAGAAAGCAATCACAGATTCCCTTCAAAACCTAGTGGAAATTTTACAGGAACAATCAGATGAAGAAAGGAATGAAAATCATTTGCTGCGGGCTGCTTTGAGGGAGGAATATTTTAAGAATTCAAAGAATGCTGACTCACCAAAAGAGAAAGAGGAAAAGAAAACTCCTCACATTAACCAAATATACCCCCAGGAAGAACTAGTGCTAGTGAAAAATTGTGGGGAAAACTGCTGCCCTCCTATGAGACCTCTAATTAAAACAGAATATAATTATATCAATGTGAAGATTTTGAACCGCATATCACCACTAAACAAATACCATACACTGCTCCTGAGTTGGCTAAGTTAAAAAAGGAGTACGGGCGGCTTCCCCACGAAGCTGAGACGGAATATGTCTTCCAAGTGTCTCTCACCGGAGGAGACCAAATTCAATTCACTGAACAGGAGGCCAGTGGATATTGGGGACATGGAGTTCTCTTAACAACAGGAGACAAACGTAACACATGGTCGCTGACTCAGCGCGCAGCTTTCTGGGTCGGGGGACTCAATCCTTTAGAAAGGGGAGACCCTTTCGCTACAGTTGGTACCCCTGATCAACTTCTAGAAAGCGTCCACAAAGCCGCCTGTCTGCTCCATGCTGTCTGATCTGTCTGATCCATGAAAGGAAATTAACTCCTGGATATGAATCCCCCACGCAATTACCTGTTAAACCTGAACTGATGACCCCTTTAATTCGAGGCCTTCCAGAATCACTCAAATCTACAGCAACTGTCCTTCAAAAAACCATAGCTGCTGTAGGTCCTGTAGAGAGGTTGGACAGATTCCTTGGAAACCCGAGCGACCAAACTGCATCTACCGATCCTGGCTTTACTCCATATTCAACCCCCTCTCAGCCGCCAGGTTCACAATCAAATTCACCTGCCGGTGATTGCAAAGTTTGGACATGGAGTGAGGTTGAAGAAGATCTGATTAATTACAGTAGGAAATATGGACCTATAAAAATCCCAGAGGAAAAATCAGAAAAAACAAAAGGTGTCAGGTACATTAGGGCTCCTCATAGTGAAAAACCAGAGAATGTAAAACAGATCCCTAACCGTCAGCATTGGTGGTTATTAGGTATCAAAAAGGGGGTCCCCAGAAATGTGATGGATGGCTTAGCCCTTGATCAGTTGAGTAAGGTAGTGTCTAACTGGCACTGCCAAAACCCCATTCTACCGAATCCGTCACTTCAACCCAGTGCACCCCTCCTCCCTCAGAATCTGGGCAGTGAGTCAAAGCCACTTCTCCCTCAAAGTCCGGCCAATGAGCCAGAACAGATTCTTCCTCAAAACCAGGGAAACTAGACCCTCTGTTTCTTGTCAGTGGGCAAAGAAACGGAGCATAGGTATACCTGAGAATGCTCACTAAAAATAAAACAGGAGATATAACGATCACAGCTATTACAAGTCCTAAACGGGCACCTGTAACTTTTCTGATTGACACTGGGGCACAAATTTCTGCACTGACAAAGAAAGATGCCCAGAGGTGTGGAATTGTTCCAACAAAGAACCAATATTGTGTTTTAAGTGCCTTGGGCACAACAGAATCTATGAATGTGGCCTTAGTCAAGCTCCCTTTGCCTGGAGAGGAAAACCAACTCTCTATCGATGGGGTGATTGGAGATATTCCAACCAATTTATTAGGGATGAATGCCCTTGCTAGGAGGCAGTGGGAGGACTCAGAGGGTCTTCTGTGGTCTTTTGGCACACCACATTTTAACATCAGACTGCTCCAAGCTGCAGCCTCCCTACCATTCAGCAAAGTAACTAATATGAAACAATACCTCCTTCCCCTGCGTGCCAAAGAGGGTACCAAGCCAGTGATACAAGAGCTACGACAACAAGGAGTAATACTTAATACCCATTCTCCTTTCAATTCTCCGGTGTGGCCAGTGCGAAATCCTAATGGGAAGTGGAGACTGACAATAGATTTTCGTAGGCTAAATGCTAACACAGACCCTCTTACAGCAGCAGTCCCAAATCTAGCAGATTTCATAACATTGATTCAAGAAAAGGCTCATTCAATCATGCCACCTATAGATGTCAAAGACATGTTTTTTATGACACCTTTACAGCCAGAAGATATGGACCGTTTTGCTTTCGCATGGGAAGGACAGCAATACACTTTCACTAGGCTTCCCCAAGGGTACAAACATTCTCCTACCCTGGCTCATCACGCTTTAGCCCAAGAGTTCGAAAAAGTACCCAAAGCGGACAATCTAGCTGTTCATCAACACACTGATGATACCCTTGTGGGAGGAGATGAAATAGAAGAAGTGAGAGATACCCAACAGAAAATAACCTCCCACTTAGAAAGCCTTGATTTGCAAATTCCCTCAGAAAAAACCCAAAACCCTTCACATGAAGTGAAATTGTTGGGAATTTGGTGGAAAGGAGGTATGACACATATCCCACCTGATACCCTAACCTCTTTAGATCAGATTAAAATGCCTGAATCCAAAAAAGATCTCCAACATGCTTTAGGATTATTAGTGTTCCAGAGAAAACACATCCCAGATTTTCCATAATTGCCAGACCTCTTTATAACTTGTTAAGAAAAGGGACAAAATGGGAATGGAGTGCTTCTCAAGAAGAAGCACTGCAATTGTTGGTTTTTGAAGCAACAGCCTCACCAAGCCCTGGGCCCTATTCATCCTACAGATGCTTTTCAGGTGGAATGGGGATTTGTCTCCTCAGGGTTGTCAGTACACATATGGCAGCGGGGTCCTGAGGGTCCGACGAAGCCTGTTGGCTTTTACTCCCGTGGCTTTAAAGATGCTGAAAAAAGGTACACTACCTGGGAGAAAGGATTGTTTGTGGTTAGCTTAGCTCTCCTAGAAGTGGAGAAGATTGCACAACAACAACCAATTGTTTTGAGAGGCCCTTTCAAAGTTATTAAGGCCGTCTCTACTGGCACCACCCCCACCTGACGGGGTGGCCCAGAGGACCTCAGTAAGGAAGTGGTATGCTCAGATTGAACATGATTGTAGCATCTTCTCAATAACTGAAGGAGCTGTAAAAAATCTGGCAATCCAAGAAACTGAAAACTTGGGTAGCAGCCAGGACAAACCTGCCTCAGTCATTAAAGTAGCCCCTCCTTTTTCCCCCAAACAGTCAGCAAATTCTTGGTTTACGGATGCTTCTGCCAAGCGAGAAGGAAAGGTGTGGAAATAGAAGGCTGTAGCCCTCCACACTTCCTCAGGTGAATGAATTATCACAGAGTGGGAAGGCAGTGCCCAAGTTGGCAAGCTGATAGCTGTTTGGAGTGTTTTCCAACGTGAGTCACAGAATACTTCTCCTGTCTGTATCTACACCGATTCCTATGCTGTGTTTAAGGGATGGACTGAGTGGCTTCCTTTTTGGCAGCAAAATGATTGTGAAGTTAACAGAATCCCGGTATGGCAAAAGGAAAAGTAGCAAGAAATTCTAAGTATTGCAAGTCCAGGGAATTTTGCCGTGGAGTGGGTAGCCTCTCACCAGACAGATGGAAATCCAGCAGGAGAGTGGAACAATAGAGCTGATGAATTAGCAAGACTAAGTCCTGTGAAAAAAGATCAAATTACAGAGGACTGGGAGCACTTCTTAGAATGGTTGCATGTAAAAAGACAACGCACAGGTGCAAAAGATTTGTACAAAGAAGCCCTTGCTCGCAGTTGGTCTGTTACCAGAGAAATGTGTAAAACATGCATATCAGCCTGTGAACAACGTCGCAGATGGCTAGAAAGACACCCTTTGGAAGATGACCCTCTGCATTTAAGAAAGGGTAAAGGCTTACGGGACGCGTGGCAGGTAGATTATATCGGCCCCTTTAAAAAGTCAGGAGGTAAACACTTTGGGCTGGTAGGAGTAGAGATTATATCTGGGTTAGTCCAGGCCAATGCTTTTAAAAGACCTACAGGAGATAATGCTGTTAAAGCATTGCAGGGATGGTTTGGAACTTTCCCAAAACCACAAGAAATTCAATCTGATAATGGGTCTCACTTTACTGCCAAAGTTGTACAGGACTGGGCAAAAGGTGAAGGGATTAAACGGACTTTTCACACTCCTTACTACCCTCAAGCTAACGGCATTGTAGACAGGACCAATGGTCTCTTGAAAGGACTTTTGAAACCACAGGAGGGAAATTGGGATGTTCGGCTATGGGAAGCTGTGAAAGGTGTGAACGATAGATGGGGGGTAAACGGGTGTCCCCAAATCACTGTCTTTTTCCCAACAGCTCCAAGCATAATTCTCTCACTGCAGGGACCAAATGATCCTAAGAATCCTGCACACTACCCTGGACAACCTGTTTCGGTAGATCTCCCTACCGTAGGAGAAGTACCACTAGTGCTAAAACGCCCTCTGAATAAATATGCATGGGTAGCCTCTGATGCCCTAGGGAGAGAGCATCGGATACATACACGCTGCATAATTCCATCATTCTAATTTTCTGCCTTTTGGTGGCAGACTCTGTTGTGTTTACTTTTCACAGAAGAACTCCGAGGGACATGAAGAAGAGCACATAAACCATGATAAGACTAGCGATACTTTTCTGCATCCTACCACAACACCAGGGCCAAAAACCAGCTGAGTGGCCACGGTCTGAAGCTACCATTAGGTACACTAGTGCTCTAGGATCCTATCCCAGAGATCGTTGCCCGAACCTAGCCACTGTAGTACTGCACGACTCTGAGGTATACCGTCCAAGTGAATGGGGATGGGACTTGAAGGATTGGACTAGAATCCTAAAAGGAACAATAGGTGAAAAAATTAAGGTAGGATGCAGAAAAGTAGAAGGATCTCTTTACGAGAAAGCTTCCACCATTGCAATCGCTGGAAATTTTCTAAAACCAGATGGGAAAAGTGATTTGCACCCCAACATTACGGCCAAACTCTGCCCTACAACGGAGTGGGTGTGTGACAAACAAACCCCCTTCATCCTGTGTGGTTGTCAGAAGAATGTCGGTAACTACACCTTAGACCCCAGTACCAACAATGTTGAAATCACAAAGCTTTGCAGAAACAAACTAACTGACTGCTGGTATAACTTTCCTCTAACCAAACCAACCTATGCAACATGCAATTGGCAAAATAACCCGGCAGATCAGCCAAGTCTGAAAGGTTTAACTTATAAATTCAAAATAAACGCCGCAGCAAAGCCCATACTGAGCGCAGTAATCACATACCATGGTATAAGTACCCCCCTTGTGTTAGATGACAAGAATAAAGTTTTTCCACCCTTTATGGTAACCCGAGGTGACGATGTTACAATACGATGTGGATTAATTGCTGAATTTTTTACCCAACCTATACACAGTTATAGCATTGGACCTCATGGCCGTGTTTTGTTTTGTGAAATTCAAAATCAAGATTGTTGGCTAAACCTTAATTGCTGTACAATTTCCCCATAAAGTCACGTGTGGTAAAAACAATACAAAATACTGGGGGGAACTCAAAGTCGATGTTGCAATACCTACCACCCAACCACCGGTCATGCTAAGCCCGAGAATTTTTGAAATTGGACCACGTATAATCACAAAAACAGGCCAACAACAAATATTGCTCAGTCCGGCATGGTCCCTTAAACAAGTCAAGTTGCTGATGCAAAACAATGTCTCAGAAATTCAGCCAGCTTGTTCACCTTTTCTGCAAACTTCCTTCAAGGGGCAGACAACCGGGTTGCAAAGCGGAACCCTTCTAAGAAACGGACGCAAAGAGACATAACCGGTGTTGTGGGAACACGATTGGGAATCTCAAATAGTATTGATTCAGAAGTACTAATGAATAAATTGGCTGCCACAACTACAGATTTGACTAAAATACAACAACCCATCAGCGGTTGTTATCAAACATATTACCAAATTGAGAAAAGGTAAATGTGAATGACCACAAATTGATAATTGGCATGCTCCGTGCTACACAAAGCAACATTTCTTTGGCTCTCAGCTGCGTCCAGGCTCAATTGTGGATGCAGTCAGTTGCTGCCTCAATTATAAGAGAAGGCAAAGAAGGCACTTTTCCTACTGAAATTCGGAAAATAATCTGGGACGGTGCCACTGATTTTGAAAGAGAATTCCAATCCTGGTGGAATTTAGTGAATTTTACCTACAATCCCATCACAAACACAGCCACAGCCTTTGTACTAACCATACGTAATGCTTCAGTGCATTTGACAGTCCCTATCATTGCATTAGGGCTGAACCACAATGCAGCTATTCTCTACCCTTTCCAGCATAGAGAATGGGCCCGTCAAACTGGTAAGAAGTGGCAAACTGTTAATTTGGAAACTTGTATTGTCCGAGAACAACAAGGGTTTATCTGTGAAAGTAGTGCAATTAGACCTCAAGACATTTGTTTGGACACAGAACAAAATATCTGTCATTTTGAAATTCATCCTAACAAGATTCCTGAAACAGTGCTTGTGTATATAGGCAATGGATGTGCATGCTTAAGAACTGCATGTGATAAGGTAGTTATAGAAAATTTAGTTGTAGATACTAAAACTCATTCAAATTTTTGTGTTTGTAACTTTACTAAAAGCACAGGATGTGATTTCTCTTATTTAGCCCCACTCACTTCTTATTGTATTTTACAGTCCAATTACACACTGATCCACCAATTATTGCCTACCCCCACTGGGATGAACCTTACTTAGGTAAAGCACTTGTTGCTTCACCAGGATTTCATTGGAATTTTGGAAAAGACCAAGAAAAAGGGACAGAAAACCTTGGTAACTGTTCATCACAATGTGAAAGAAACACATTGTGTTCGAGAAAGAGGAAAGAAAGATGCTGGATACAGCTGGTGGGATACTCTTTTTGGGTGGTCACCTACTGCTACAGGTGTCCTGAACAAATTGTGTCATCCCATCCTTGTTCTCTTGATTTTAGTTTTGATTGGGTTTGTTTTATCAGCAATCTTACACATCATGAATTGCAGAATGATGAAACGGTTAACACAATTGACATCTGTAAGAGATGTGCACAATTTGGACAATATCCCATCCACTGTGGACACCCCTAAGGTTATTGACACAAGATGAACTACATGAGTATTAAAATAAGATAAGACATGATTAAAAATTACATGTGTATTTTGATTAAAAATTACTTATTCCTTCTTTTTCCTTTTCTTTTCTTTCTCTTTTCTTATTTTCTCTACCCTTTTCTGGGATATGCTACCAACATTAACGAGTCCTGAAGACTTCGCAACAACACTACGAAATCGTGCTGATGGAGCTCTCCTGATGACAATCGTGAGTCATGGGGTGGTGTAAGAGACGGTCTGAAGATCCCTCATCTGCCTCACGATCATCGCCGAGGACAGAGGCTAAACACAGGAGTTCCGACCTGCCTAAGGTGGGATGTCTGCCAACTGTTGCCTGCAGGTGTGCCCGCTGGGAACTGGTACGCATTCCTGAGGAAATCTGTGCAGGTCACAGTGGACTGCGCCGTTCTTGCTGCCCAGGCGGGAAGGACTGCGCTGAAGCGGAAAGGAATGACCTGTCCTGTACACCTGTCCTGTACCTGTTTCCCAAAGCAACGGGCCTCATAACAACGGCTGTAGATTTGCCCCACCTCTTGGGGAAAAGGGGGAGATGTGGGGATACAGCTAGAAAGCAGAAGCGAGAGCACTGCTAAACTCATGCCAGAAGTAGACGCGCTAACGCTGCTAGGCCGCAAACCATAGCAGGCAGTATAGTTAGCATAGGAGAAAGGCATGCTTGGTATGTACCTGTGATAGTTAGGGCTAGCTTTTAGTTTTGCAATGTTATTACGAAACACAGATACGGTCTTGGCCAGTTGCCCCTCGTTTCAAAAAAGGCCTATAAAGGGACTTCCTGAAATAACTGAGATGAGATCTCCCCACGGAAAGAAGACAAATCTATTGGCAGCAGACCACGAGGACTTCGTCTCATCCGTTGGTAGCCATTACCCCCCCTTTCTTCCTCTCTACTCTTTTACTTTGTTTTTCTTTATCTCTCTCTCTAGCTCTTTCTCTCCTCTATCACATTACCGTGTTGTGGGTACTTAACAAAGGTGCACTGTTTTGATTAAAACTGAAATCCTTTGTGTCCTTTTGCACTCTGAGATCTGTAAACAAACCATCACGACCCTTACTTGTATTAACGGATCGTGACACATGTCCAAAAGAAAAAATCACTGGAACAAAAAGAGCAAACTGATCCAAGGTGAACTGATCCACGGTGAAAAACAGAAGCCTATGAAAATCTGGGGGAAAAAAAAAAAGGCAACTCACGTGCCCGATTCACAGATGCAACTCTTGCAAAACTTTTGAAGGCAGTCTCACTCCCTCTGCTGAACAATCAACTGGAGGAAATCCCACTCCAAATCTGTGGGAAACAACAAAAGTGGTGCAACAAGCACTTCATAGAATAAAAACTAAAACTCCACCTGAATAAACTAATGCAATTAACATTGCATTAATTTCACTTGGCTTTTTTTTTTTTTTTTTTTTTTTCTTTTTTGAGGAAATCTGTTTCTTTTCTCTTTTCTAAGAATGTCAAACATCCCTGCATTGACGATAAAGAAAGCAGTTTGAGGGCAGAGAAAGTGCAAGCAGCAGAATCACATCTAAATGTGATAACCATTTATTCACGTGGACGCTGTCACTTTGTGTTAGCCCCAAGGAGTTTTACTTCTTTTTAATAATCGGTCTAGTGGGCCAAATTTTCACTTTTTAAGAACCTACCAACACATGGGATGGAGCTGCATGAAAACCAATGAAATGTAAAGTGTCACCATAATTGCTTGCATTGTCAGTTTGTTCACGTTTGTCATTTAAGAATTTATACATACTTGAAATCATACAAATATGTTCTAACCTTCCCAGTTCTGCCTCAGAAGACTTCAAAATTATTATAATTCAGCTAATTTTTTTTATTTACTATTTAGTGAATTAAAGAATCTTGACAAAACACAAGCAAATGCTACATAAGAAATGATTAAATCCCCCTTCCTAAACCAGGAGGGCTTTTTGCAGCCATAGACTGCAAATAGGACATGAATAAAATACAGAAAAGCCTTCTACCAGCTCTCAAACTAAAGTGCTGTTCAATCTCATGCCATATGTCTTAAGAAGGTATTTTAGCTTTGCCTCACTCCACCTATTTATAGCACATTCTGCAATCTCAGACGAGGGTGCAGAATGTGATGAAGGCAATTCAGTCACTAAAATTCAAAGAAAAAAAAAGGCTACTTGGATTAATGAAACTAATTTTGAAAGAGAATTAATTTCTTTTTAATCCCACCAACAGTAAAGCCCCAGTTTCTAGTTTGTGTCAAGATTACATTACAACAGTGCTATAATTGGTCTCCTAGAAAACAGAGCATAGCCCTGATGGAAAGATATGTTTGCATGAGAACATTTTGTATGGAAATGTTTTGTGTGTCGATTTGTATCCTAAAAACTAATCCTTCATAATGTCTAAAATTATCCAGCAGAGTAAAAATATTAATGGAACAAAAACGGTCTAAAGAAGCTACAACCAAAGAAGCCTCCCCGAAGATACCTGACTAAGACTTGAAAGTTTAAGTTAAACCACTAAGATTAGAGAAAGGGAAAACCCATTCCTTAATCATCTCAGGCCTAGGAAAACAAACAAACAAACAAACAAACAAGGCTGAAAGAGGAGAAATATCCATAGATAATGAAATAACAGATCAAGTGATCCCATTAGTAGGAGACATTGAAATTCCAAAGAAATCAAAACGGGCTTCCCCACTCATTATTGAACGCCTGGAAGGGGCACAACCAGTGTCAGTTAAGCGATATCCTCTAAAGCATGGAGCACCAGTAGAAATAAAACCAACAATTGCTACATTTATTGATCAAGAGTTGTTAAGAGAGTATAGGTCTCCCTACAATACCCCAATTCTACCAATACAAAAGCCAAATGGAAATTATCAATTAGTTCAAGACCTGAGAGCGATAAATACAATATCAAGAACACTGCATCCTGTAGTAGCCAATCCTTGCACTTTACTTACAAAATTACAAAGTGGCTGGCTGTGGTTTTCAGCTCTAGATTTAAAAGATGCTTTCTTTTGTCTGCCATGCCTTGAAAGCAGTCACGAGATTTATGCCTTTGAATGGGAAAACCCCAAAACAGGGAAAAAAGCCAGCTTACACGGACCCTATTGCCACAAGGATTCCAAAAAGAGCCTCACAAGAATTGGAGATCATTAGCTAAAGAACTGGAAGCCTGGAACACCGCCACTCTGGGAAGGTACACTTCTGCAGTACATTGATGACCTACTAATAACAACAAGAACCCATGAAGACTGCAAGGAATGAGCTGTAAGTCTTTTAAACGTTCTGGGACTAAGCGGATATAGGCTCTCCCCTGAAAAGGCTCAGCTAGTCCTCCAAAAAGTGAAATACGAATTGGCAGGAGGAGAGAGAGCCTTGGAAAATAACAAGAAAGAGACCATTTGTCAGATGCCCCAGACAACTACAATAAAAGAAAACAAAACTAAGAGCTTCTCTGGGAATGACAAGACAGTGTAAGTTATGGATCTACAGCTATGGACGAATTGTGAAACTCTCCTAAAAGAAACGGAGGGGACCCACCTATGCTGGACACCAGAGACTAATAATGCACTTGTAACTCTGAAATGTGAGTTAATGCAAGCTCCGGCATTGGGCATACTGGATGTCATTAAACCTTTTCTGTTGTTTTCACATGAAAGGCAAGGACTGGTGTTGGGACTTCTGGCACAGAAGCTAGGACCGTACAAAAGGCCAGTGGCTTATTTCTCCAAGCAGCTGGACGTGGTCAGCCAAAGATAGCCCACCTGCCTGTGTGCAGTGGCAGCTGGGACCCTGAACATAGAGGAAGCCCTCAAGTTCACAATGGGCCAGCAGATAACCATTTTTGTCTCACATACAGTGTCAGCAGGGCTCACGCAGAAAGGAAATCACTGGTTAAGCCCATCTCGCTTTCTCAAACACCAAGCTGTCCTAACAGAATCGGAGGACGTGACTATCCAAGTAACTGACATCTTCAATCCAGCAGCTTACTTCCAGGGCAAGGCCGTTGAGGAGCCTGTACAGCATGACTGCATTGAAACCATGGAGGCGGTTTACTCTAGCCACCCAGACTTGAAGGACTCTCCACTAGAAAATGCAGACAACTGGTTCACTGATGAAAGCACCTATGTCAAGAATGGTAAGCGGTTTGCTGGCTATGCAATTACAAGCACAGGCGCTGTCCTTGAAGCAAATCTGTTACCTGTGCGGGCATCAGCTCATAAGGCTGAAATAATAGCCCTAACTGGAGCCTTAGTATCAGCTGAAGGAAAACCTATCAACATTTGGACTGATTCAAAGTATGCTTTTGCAGTAGTACATGCTCCCAGGGCTATTTGGAAAGAAAGAAGTTCATTGACCTCACAGAAGAAACAAATCAAACATGCTACTGAAATTTTACACTTGCTGGAAGCACTGTCAAAACCTTCAAAAGTAGCTATAATGCACCGTAAAAGACACTCCCACGGTAACACCATCCCTGAACTGACAAATGCTACGGCAGACAAAACAGCAAAGGCAGTGGCTAGTAAGGTTCAAGTTCAAGCCCTAGCTTGAATCCCTTCTAGCATCCTTAGGAAAAAAAAAAACCCCACCATACAACACTGATGATTTAAATTGGATACAGGAAGAAATGGGACAAGTAAGAACAGACGGGCGGGCTAAAATAAAAGATCTCATCGTCATACCCAGAAAACTGTTAAAATTATTTATCCAAAGCAAACATTCTAAAACCCATTAGGGAGTTGACGCCTTACATAACCACTTAGAAGACAAAGTAATAGCACTGAAATTAAAGGAGACAAAGGAGGAAAAACAACCCTAATACCACTGTTAGGCTAAGCACAGAGACTATCCCTAAAAGAGTTTTACCAAGAGATGTGTGGCAAATTGACTTCTCGGAATTCCCTAGAAAAGGGACATACAAGTACCTCTTAGTCCTCACAGATACTTTTTCAGGTTGGCCAGAAGCTTTCCCTTGTAGAACAAACGAGGCTAGAGAAATTCTTAAAGCTTTAGTACAAGAAATTCTTCCACAATTTGGGGAAACAAATTCTGATAGGAGATCACACTTTGTAGCCCAGGTAGTGCAAGGAGTGAGTCATCTACTAAGTATACAGTGGCAACTACATACACCATATAGGCCACAAGCAAGTAGACAAGCAAAAAGGATGAATCACTTAATAAAGCAACAATGAGCCAAAATTTGTCAAAAAACTAATTTCTATTGGTATCAGGCTCTGCCCATGGCTTTGCTAAGCATTTACGTCCACAATTACAATCAATACGCGCTACAGCTGTTCATTGTCAACCACCACCTCCTGATAAACCCTTCCATAATATGAATCCAAAAGACTGGGTTTATATTAAGGCTCCTTCCGGAAATCCACTCCAGGAAAAATGGGAAGGACCTTACAATTTGGGACAAAACGCAAACCTTGCATCAGATTACCTTAGGTAACGCTTCTTGCAAGTTTAAAGAGATAGAAGATAAACTCACAGCATGGTTACCCAACTTATCCTGGCTTAAACAATTGTTTGTAACAGTTATTTGTCTTGTGATGTTCTTATTTACTGACTGTATTAGTAGATATTGTTACATGATGTTAGGTACTTAGTATCTCAATGCGTATACACAATGGCAAAAGCACAAACTTAGAAACGAGAAGGGTACTTTCATTCAAGACATGCAAGGTTTGTAAAGAATTACAAACGATCAAGGAAAAGGGGGGATTGAGAAGGGGGATGATCCATAGTTAACTCCTGTAAGCACGAAGAAACTAGTAAGAGACAGCAAATATTAATCACAAAACCTAAGCAGCAGGATTCGCCTTAATCTTGTCAAGATAAGAGGAACAGGATCTTTTGAAAACCAGCACAGAGATCGCTGAATCATCCAGCGAAGAACTGCGCATGCGCCAGAAAGAAAGGTAAAAAGTGCATTATGACGAAGACTACTGATTTTCATCAGAAAGACCCCCGAGGAAGAAGAGGAGCCTTCCTCAGTGCGACCACCTGGGTACACAGCGCATGCGTGGCACGTCTGCTAATGATGATCAATGACTTGCGAGAAGTAATTTCTAGAACCACTCCTATCCCAAAGAATATGGCGAATATTCATAAATTTTACACATAATGCTGGACTGTATGGAGTGCTCTGCGTGTGTGTGTTAGGAGGAGCGATCCCCCACGCACCCAGCGCCAAATAAAGCAAATACCCGCTTCTCTGACTCTGTCTCTGAAGCATCTCCAGGCCTGGTTTTGGGCAATTCAAAATAGGTGAATACACATTACAACTACCCCTGAAGTTGCTGCGTAGGCAGATTTAAGAGGAAAGGATTTCATCTTCATCACTCTCCTTCTTTCTTGTTTTGACAGAATTAAGAACTTGTAAAAAATCTGATATCACTGATGCTCACCACTCCTCCAATTAGACTACGCTCACTTACACTGTGCTGAGGACAACAAAGTCCAGAGCTTTGGATATCTCCCGCTTCTGCCCTAGGAATTGCTTCCAGTGCTCTACCTTTGCTCCAGCTGTGAAACCAAACCAGCAGAACCAAGGAAGTTCTCTCTGAATGAACCAAGATTTCTCACAAAGTGCTAAGCCTAGCCCATTTCTCTTGAAGGCTACAACGGCAGTCATGGCAGTGAACACTGCTCTTCACTGGGCCATTCCTCTGAAAAAAAACATGCACCACCTCTCAACCTAAACTGTTAAGCCTCCTGGTGATGCTGACTGACAAAGAGTCCAACCGCAGTTAGATTCCAACAGCTACTTCCAATGACCTGCCAACAGAGCTTTGCAGACTTGCAACGGTCCAACAAACGAAAGGAGCTATGTTTTATGGCTGCTTTTCAAACATCATTGACTTATGTCCCTTTGCCAGGTTAAGTGAAGGTGGCCCGTCCACCTTGATCAAAGTCAGCAGAATTTTGGCCCAATCTGCTGTTATGCAACACATCATGACACGATCTCTAGGTGTTGATGCAAAATTCCCACTGAAGTGCCAGTCCCTGCATGACTTAAGGCTACCTACTCGCAGAGTGTCCACTCCACTGCCACACCCATTTTCTGGCCACCTTTAAATGACTGAGCACTCTTACTTTTTCAAACATTTCTCAGGAGAACGGGACCACCATCTTCTCCTTTCTGAAGTTTAGGAACCTAATTTAAAAGTAGTACTAGCAGTACCAGTTTATCCAAAATCCATTTGCGCCATCAACAAACTCCGAGTAAGCGCTGAGAATTAGTTTCAAGACTTTTACATATTTTTACAGTGGGCTTTTTGTTTGCTTGTTTGTTTTTAAAGCAGATGGAGTAGTCCGCTGTTTCCCTGAGGCTACCAGGGGTGCAAAGCAGGCAGGCAGAACCCTGGCGTGGGTGGCACAGGGGACCCCGGGCGCTGACGGCTGCCACCAGCGTGCGCCAGGTCGGGACCGGCAGGCAAGGCTGCACCTTGCGTCTGCCACAACACCTGCAGCTTCTGCAGCCTGAAACACAGCTGGCTCAGGGGTTTAAATCAAGAGCCAAAATATCTTGCTGGTCAATTTGGGGCAGAGAAAGGTCATCACTTCTAGCATGGCATAAGCCTGACACTACATTTCTGTGAAGGACAATCACCTTGTTGGAGTGAAACTCCGGGGTAAAATACTGAAGCGCTTTCAGATTCATATTATCCGACATTTCGGTGACCTTCTTTTATACCTGCATTGCTTCATACTGCTGGTTTTGGGCACAAGTTCTTTGTACACTATCCTGGAAATTTAAAAAATCAGAAACAACACCCACCCCTCCCCCACCACCACCCCTTCCCCAGCCACAACCCTAACAAAACCAACCTCCAGAATGTTCAGGATTTCAAATGAGAACAAGCATAGATGGGGCATAAAAAGATGGATCCTCCTTAGACATTTGTGCATGCAGTGCCCTGCAATCAACTAAGTTCTACTTCTCGTACACCAAATACCTGTCTTCGGAACTCCTTGTTCTCCATTCAAACCCTTCTGGGAGGGTAATTGAGGAGATACTCTACATATTTTTAGCACATGTTGCACTAGGCAATTAAATCCAGTGCACAGCATTACTTGACTAACTGAGGCGGTGACAAGGTCAATTAAGACCTGTTCATATCTTAATTTGGAGCTCTTCCAACTGCTTGAAAAGTGAAGCCTTGGACATTGAAGGTTCAGACTAAGGAAAATCCAAAACGTGGACAGCATCTCCCTTCTGCTGGAAGCCTTGAAGTTCACCACTGCACTCTGCAGCCTACACAGATCATCTGAGTATTGTAAAAGTTCTCCAAGGAAGAACAAGAACAAGGCTAATGCTTGCACACAAACGCTGACCAAAAGCACTTGATGCTCTTGGACAAAAAGATGTAACCTTCACTTTTGGAAAGACAAGGTGACTATGGTTGTCTCTACAGTACCCGTAGGAAAAAATCCCTGAAGTTTTGTAAAACCTCTTTTCAGGGCTTTGTTAACTTCATTTTTGTTAAGAATTGGGGAACACAGAGACACCTGTCACTTTTTTTGCAGAATGCCATAGAAACTGCTACACTCACTTCAACAACAGTCCAGCAAATACTGACCATATGCAGTTCTGGTTGATACAAACCCCCATTACCTAAGAAAGGAAGAACTCGGCAAGCAGTTTGCAAAGATGAACAACTTAGCACGACTGCGGCTGATGACATGCCCTGACCTTTTTTCCCTTCAGCTGTGGGTGCCGTACCCTCCTACCCTCACACATGCCACTCCAAGCTCCTTGCGTGGAGCTCTCGCACCACCTATGACAGCAACTGTGCCAAGCCGCCACCCTTCTTCAGCACCATCGCACCTACCACAAGGTAGCTGAATCAGAGGGAAAAGGAGGTCGCCAATGGAGGGAAGTTGCTCCTCCTGACAGCTAAGCTCCAACTTCGGGGTCCCTTATGTCCTTCCCAGGACGGGCAGGAAAACGCCTCGGCGGAGCGCAGCGCTGGGCGGGAGCGGCCGGCACGGCACCGAGCGCGCTCCCCACTCCCTCCCGCCCGCGCCGCTGCGGAGACCCCGGGTTCGCCGGAATCGGCCACGTGCTGCACGGAGGGCAGCGCGGCAAAGGCGGCCACCCCTCGTCGCTCTGGGAAGGCCGGCCTCGGATCCCCGCTCTCTCCACCGGCACGGGCAGTGCCAGCAGACTCTCGCTGCGGCCGCCGCTGGCCGAAAGCCTCGCCGCGCACCTCCCGGCCGGCCCCGCCGCTCCGCGGGGTCACACGGCACCTGCCGAGGGCGGCCGCCGAGCGACAGGAAGCAGAAGCCCTCACCGCCGCGCCACTCGCCGCCCCGCCCGGGCGCTCCTCTCCTCGCGCTACCACGATGGCGCCGGCCCGGCCCGCCTTCCCCGTGGCCTGCGGCGCAACGCGGGTGCTCCGAGCCACGCAGCACGCGTGCGGCCGGGCCCTGCCGAGCCGCAGGCGGAGCCGGGGCACGGCCCGGGCGGGAGAGCTTCCGGCGAGGCTGGGCGGGCAGCGAGCGCGGCCGAGCGTGAACGCGCCAGGCGGGGTCGGCCGGCGGCGCGATGGAGCGCTAGATGGAGGCGGCAGCACCGCGCGGCATAAAATAGCTGATCGTCCCGCAGCCGCCCGCTCCGCAGCCCCTCGGCTGCTGTCGAGAAGGGCCCCGGCCCTGGCCGCGCCGGTGGCGAGGTGGCTCCGCAGCCCGCGGGCAGCCCTGGCGGGGCAGGGGAGCACTACGGGCAGCCCCGGGCCGTGCAGCCGTCTGTAACGCGCGGTGGGAGCCGCCGGGAACTATTTTACACCTGCCGGGGGGCTGGGGAGGAGCACGGAGAGCACGCGGCAGGTCGCTGCCGTTAGGGAAAATTAATCCACGATGCCTGAGGTTTATGTCCGAAAAGGAGACAGAGGAGTCCTGCAACATTCTTCGACTACAAGGAGAGTCCATGGGGCTTTTCCCATGGGGTCTGTCAAACGGTTGCAGGATGCAGCCCCTTTTTTATGCCAAGTTCCTGGCCACAACAGTCTCTTCCTTTTCCCCACTGGCTGAGGTATTCGGGAGATACAGACTTCCAGAACTGCCTACTCTATGCCCTCCTCTAATATGCACCCCCCTTTTGGCATCGAAAAGAAAGAAAAAGAAACCATTCCTAATGCTATTAAGTCTTTGTTGCCTTGCTCTAGGTTCAGGAATTTAACACGGCCTTGATTAATCAACAGTCCCTGTTGATTAGCAACAGTTCTAGAGAACTAATAGTTTCTTCTGTTACTTCACTCCCCATAAGTTCCTAGCCTTGTCTACAGGCCGATTCACACGGTCTGTTTGTAAAGACTCATCCATCTCATTCCTTTTAATCCCTCCTCTTTTTCGTTGATCTGTATTTGTCTTTACAAACCTTAATTACCATTGATTTAATTTTTTCTTCTTGAGTCTTCTTGGCTTTTGCTATTATTTGCAGTGACATCCTTTTCTGTCCTTTTGTAGTCCTTTCTGGATCAGGTAGGCATGGCTGCTAGCGGCATCCCCTTGACCACCTGCTGAAAGAGCTGCACCCAGCATGGTGTCACACATGCTCAAAAGATTAGAGTTGCTATAGCATATAAGAGGAGAAATGGTATTCATTTAGCCCATAGCTGGCCAGTTAACCATGAAAACATGTCCCATTACCATCCTTTCAACACTTGGACAGGTCCATGAGCTGAGGTTTGTTTGACCACATTTCCGCTGTCCTCTGCTTGCAAACAGCATCTCGAGTCATTTAATTTCCCACAAACTCCTCCTTCTTCTGCTAACAGATAATCTAATACCATCCAATGTTGAAAATACCGCTTTCCTCATTGAAGTGGGTTGCTCAGCAAGATGGTCAAGAGCTGTGGCTGGCTGGTTGGTAATTATTTCTGAGACAGCTTGTAACCTAATTATCTCATTCAAATGATAAATGGGTTCCCAGGCATCTGGGATTAATTCCTTAGGTTTCCAAGGGGCTGGTCCATCGTGTTGCGTAACTTGTTCTGGTGGCCATTCATCTTTTCCCCGTTTTGGGGTGCTTCCTGCAGCCAAGGCTGCCTCAGCTGACTGCTTTTCTCTAATTAAATCCTCACAGATTTTGATTCCTAAGCGATTTCCCTGAATTTGTAGTAGCAAAAGAACAACAGTCTAATATACCCCAGGGATATACCATATCCCTGACCAGTTTGGAGGTAACCTGAGCTAAGCATGTTGGCCACAAATCCAATAATGTCCTTTTAAAGCCCGTGTTCCATTAGCAAAGGGGCTTTCCTACCCTTGGTCATCAATTGGTGGGTCAAAATACCGCGGGTTTCCCTGGCCTAACGGTCCTCCAACAATAGTTCCCCCACCATAAGGGTCACAGTATTTGCATTTCCAAGCTCCCACACAGGGTTCCCATCTACATTTACATCTGCAAGTTGCTTGGTTGGATTTGGAGCAGAACTCACTAAAAGGCTTTGAGTTCCAATCCGGTGTTGCCATTCCCACTGATAATCACGAACAACATGTCTTCTACTTGTGGAATTTTTGTGGGGACAGCTTAAAAATAGGTGGTCAAAAAAACCCCTTGTCCCTCCCCATTGCTTTACAGGCTTCCAAATGTTTTTGGTAAGAACACCTTACGCAGCTACCATTAGTGAGCTGAACAGCTATTTGACTGCAATTGTCTTGATATTTGGAACAATTGTAAGGAGGGCAATTGGAGGGCTAAACCCAATTGTTTAAAGCCAGAGGGAAAGTCAATTGACAAACGCCTTTTCCTACATAGACCTGCCCTGTCCTGTTTAGGCAATAAGTGCCTGTTGGAGAAGAATGAAGTGGCCATGGACTTCCTTCTTTGGCCCCAAATCCCATCCCATTGTGGCCCTCCCATTGACCCACCATTTCGGTTCATCTGGGCTAGCCAAGCATAGGCACTCTTCAGATCCTCCTGGCCCTCCACAGAGCCAGCAATTGCTAAGGTTAAAAACTTTTGCTACTTCTTCTTCTCCTAAGGCTGCAAATTGATTCTCCCACTCCTGGCCTAAACTTAGCTGACCATATAAAAGTAGAACTAGTAAGGAAAATATTTTAATAATGTGATCTAATTAGCTAGTCTAATTTTCCCGTTGTCTTCTGCAGCACCTGTGGCAATTGAAGACACAGAAACCACTTAACATAAAATAATCCAGCAAGTATTAGCGCCCCAGTGAGTGGAGATTCTAGAGGAGGGATACCCATAGAGACTATTTCAGCAGATGGTCTGTGGATAGGCACTCAGGGCTTCCTCTGATGTCGAAGCACTGGCTACTGCTCCGGCCCACTCCTGCAGAGTGTCAGTCACGGCCTCCCGGCCTTCTCCTCCAGCTGAGATGTGCAAATCTCTGAGGCTTCAGAGACCTTGACCTGAGAGTGACGGGTCCACCTGTGTTCAGCTGTCTTGATGGCTGTTTCTGTCGTCAGTGACACTTGGAATGGGCCACGCCATTTCAGAACCACTGGCGCTTCTTTCTACTCCTTAACTAGGACTCAATCTCCTGGTTGGATGTTAGAAGCAGCAAAGTCCAAAGGTGGGGCTTGTGCCAGCTGAGCTTCCTGTTGAAGGGGTTTCACAAGAAGCAGTATCCTGGCCACAGATGGTTTTAAATATACATCACTTACCTCTACTCCCCCACTAGGTTGAGACTTACCCGGGTAATTCATAACAACGACAGAAAGGGGGATAACGGAATCTCTCTTCTGGGTCGGGCTCTCATTCTCGCCAAAGCCAATGTCCAAAGCCCTAGCCATGGCATCTTGGTTTCTATTACCAGCTTCAAAAGGTGTTTATTCCTCTATTCATTGTTTTCTACCCGAGCCGAGCTCTGGGGGTGCCAGGGCCTAGGGAGGTTCCATTGCGTTCCTAAAGAAGCCAAAACCCCTTGAAGGATCTTTCCTGTAAAATGAGTTCCCCCATCTGAGTCTATTGCTTCTACAATGCTGTATCTTGGAATGATTTGTTCCAAAGATGCCTTAATAACTGATCCTGTCGTTGCTGAAGCAGTTGGAAATGCTTCTGGCCACCTTGCTAGCTGACATACCACTAGCAGAAGATATGAAGCCTTCCCACTTGGGGCATCTCAGGAAAATCCAGCTGGCATCTTTGGAAGGGACATGCAGCCCAAGGCCTCCCTCCCCTGGCAAGTTACTTTGTAACTTGGCTGTTTGCTTTAGCACAGCTCAAGCAACCTTCAACAGCTCGTTTTGCCAGTCTAAAAAGACCCCCAGCAGCATACAGCATGAGGAAGGCTTCTGCCAGTCCTCAGGAAGTGCAAGGACTCTCTTCACGGAGTTCTTTTAATATTGGTAGGGCCAAAGCTTCTGGTATCTCTTGTTTGCCATCCCTTGGAAACCAATTATTGCCTTTTTTCTCTGCCACACGACTTTTAACTGTATCTTCAACTCCTCTGGTAGAAAAGACAGCTTCCCGGGCAGTGATGGAGTCACTGGGAGCAAAGGGGGCATCTTGGAGAGTTCTGGCAGAAGTGTTGCTTTCTGAGTTTCTTCATCCACCAAAAAGGAGACAGAGGAGTCCTGGAACATTCTTCAACTACAGGGAGAGGCCATGGGGCTTTTGCCATGGAGTCTCTCAACTGATTGCGGGACGCAGCCCCCTTTTTATGCTAAGTTCCTGGCAACAGCACCCTCTGAGGTACTCGGGAATTACAGACTTCCGGAACTGCCTACTCTATGCTCCCCTCTAATATGCACCCCCCTCTTGGTATGGAGAAGGAAGAAAACAAAACTATTCCTAATGCTATTAAGTCTTTGTTGCCTTGCTCTAGGTTCAGGAATTTAACAGGGCCTTGGCTGAGCAACAGTCTCTGTCGATTAGTAACAGTTTCTAGAACTAATACTTTCTTCTGTTACTCCCCTACCAGTAAATTCCTAGCCTTGTCTAAGGACGGATTCACACGGTCTCTTTGTAAAGACACATCTATGTTACTCCTTTCACTCCCACACCTTCTTGGAGGTGGGATGGCTCCCCCCGGCACAGCACCTGGCACAAAACCCCCCTATGCACATGCACACACACCTGCACTTACCCTGCACTCCGCTGCACACACACACACACACACCTCCCGCACACTAACACCCCCCTCCACATCCCTGCCATGCTACTTGCAGTTGCCCTGCCCCTGCCATCCCAGCCGGCTGACAGCACCCACTCCTCACATGCTTCCCCATGCCTTGCATTTCCTTGCTGCCCTCTCTGTAGCCTTCCGTCAACCTGCCTTTTCTCCTCTGCCTTGCATTGACTTGCTCACCCATCCCCCACCTGACTTCCTTTCACATTCGTCTAGGTCTGGCCTCACCTTTCCTTTTCCTTCTAGGACCCTCATTGCCTTGCCTGGCCTCGCCTCGCCAAGCCACCACTTGCCTTGCCCTGCCCTTGAACCCCTCCCTTGCCTTGCATGACCTTGCTCACCCCTCCCCCACCTGGAATTCAAGACCCCTTTTCAATGACATTTCATGGCCTTGCCCTGCCCTTTCTGCTCCTCCTAGGAATCTCAAAGCTCTCAAGCATCTCCGGTGTTTCAGGATCACAGGAGAGGAAGACCAGGGGAGGACGCATGTTGCCACACTCATCTCCATGGGCAGCCTTTGTCTGGGAGCAATCCTTGCATGTCTTGAATCTTGGAAGGGCAATTCACATTTTGCCCTTGAGCTCGAGGACCAGAATGAGAGTCCTTTTGCATACAAAGGAAAGCAGGTAGCTCAAGTCTTTTAGGTGCAGAGGAGACATGACCCACGTGGGATCAAGGCCACACAAAGCACTTGGTCCTGGCCACTTTTGTGTACCAGCAGTCCTCGAATGTACTTCTCACCTGCCTTGCCTGGCCCTGCCTTGGCAACACAACCGTTTCTTTGTCTTGCCCTGCTAGCCCTCTGGAGCCCTCTGGAGCCTTGCATTCCTTTGCATGGCCATGCCCCGCCCTTGACCTGCCTATTGCTTTCCTCCAGGGCCTTGACTTGCCAAGCACTTCCTGTTTCTGCCTGGCCTACCCATCAGTGGACTTTACTTCCTACGGCTAGCCTTGCCTCTAACGTCTGGGCCTTCTCTTGCCTACCACTCCATTTGCTTTCCCCTCACTGCTCTGGCCTTGCTTACCTCTCCCTTGACTTGCCCACAATTGCCTGCACTTGGTTTGCAAGCGCCTTGCCTGCGTGGAAGGCAAGGGCAAGAGTGCTAGGCAGGGCAAAGCAAAGCCAGCAAGTGGTAAGTAGTGCGAGGCAAGGCAGACATAGGCAAAGGAAGCAGAGCAAGGGTAGCTTAAGAAGAACTAGACAAGGTACTAGTCTAGTTCAAGTAGTGCAAGGCAAGGCCAAGAGACTCGGAGTGCCTTTCCTTGGGAAGGCAAGGACATAGTGCCAGTGTTGCTGGAGCAGATGTTAAGGTGGCATGGGGAGGAATAGAAAGTGCTGAGAACAGCGTGTGTGCTGCTAGTTTGAGGGGTGCAGTTGAAGTTGCAGGCAGTAAGATCTTCCTCAGCTGGCACTGTTTTGAGCTCTGTTTTTGCCAGATGGTTTCAAGTTGGTGGGCAGAATCTGCGAGAGGGAAAAGATTTGTTTGGGCCAAAGAGGTTTGTCTGGCTCTTGGAGTGTGGTGTAAAGAAGAGTCTGCTCTTGGAAGGGGAAGATGAGGGAAATCTTTTTGTCCTGATGTGCTGTTGATTGGAGTGCAGGGACGTTTGCAACTTGCCTCTGCCCTTGGGGTGGTTTCGAGCAGCGCCAGGTGCTTGGCCTTCTTTTGCAAGTCGTCAGCGCCATCGTGTGGTTGTTTCCATGAGCGCTGACAGTGCCGGGGAAAAAGCCAAGCGCTTCGCTGGCGCGGCCCCAGTCGTGTGCGAGCAGTTGGTGGAAGAGCTCCGCTGTGCATCCTGCCTCTTGGAGACATAAAAGAATGTGATCCTGCGCGTAGCGGGGAAGCAAGAGGAATCTTTTCATTGTTGGCTGTGCAGTTTCTAAGCGGCAAAAGTCAAGGCAGTTCCAGCACGGCCTCTTTCTTTCAGAACCTTTTCTGTGCCATCATGAACATGCTCAACATGGAACTCGCACCCACTGAACTGCATCAAAGGTCCTGGAGATATGCACTTTCCTTCAAGCTCTAGGTACCATCCTACCCTCCACCTCTCGCGGATCCCAAAGCCCTTCCAAACATCCAGCAGCTGCGCGCAGAGAACAAGTGCTAGAACAAGGCGTTGGCCTTCCTAGTCCCTCTAAAGTCTGTAAACTAGGCGAAACATTGCAGTGACCAGCACTTTCCTTCACAACTATCTATAGAGCGTCATCACATTCTCTCAGAGTGGCTAAGTCCACCCTTGCAGCACAGCAGCGTTTCCAGCCACAGTTGGGACTGAGAGATGGGCCAGGTGAGAAAGCATTTCTTGACTATCCTTCGTCTCTGGAAGACTTGATACTCGCAGCGCAATCACGTCCACACACCTTCAGTGTGGCCAAGTTCAAGCAGCTAGAGCTCACAGAGATGGGAGAGTCAGGAGAGAAGCCGTTCCAAAAGTACCGACAGCAGCATTAAAACTGTGCACAGCAGTCTACAGCACTGTAGACCGTGGCTTCTCTGACAAGACGTGCCATCCCATTGTTGGCTCTCGCAGCTCGGTTGCTAGCTGCTCTCCTGAAGAAAAGAACTAGAAGGAAAAGCCAATGCTGGGCTGCACCTTCCCCTTGCCTCACGTAAAGCCATTTCAACTCCCTGCTGCACTCTCTACTTCCCTTCTCCTTGGCATCGACCACTGTGTTTTCTGCATCTCGGAGCCGAAAGGTAAGCGCCAGTGTTCCCTGGGATGGTTGGAAGAGGGATAAGTAGCAGCACAAGTAGCTGTCGTTGAACTTCCTCCTTCTCAATGCTAACGTGAAGTCGGCAGGCAGGCGAGCGCCAGCCACTCTCCTTTCTCAGTTTGTACGCTGCGGACACGAGCCCGGTGCTCGGCGCCTTCGTTCGGCCTCTTTAGTACCCATGTGGCGCTTTCGTTCTGCCGGAGTGGAAGCGTCGTCTACTTCTCGCCCAGAGAGCACGGTGCCGGCAGCGAAATGCTCCAGCCGACTGCTTCTGCCGACACACGCCTGGGCTATGCACTTTGCCTCTCAGCGACATACAGCAGCACATTCGGTCTAAATGTAAAGGGAAGGATTCTCGGCTACATCTGGCACAGAGAACAGCTTTAGTTCAACGGGCTTACCCAGAGCATGCCCCCGACGCAGGGGAACTTGTATTTGCACCACATTCCAGTGGCAGTCCTCTTTCCTTTACAGGCTGCACAGTGCCGTCAGATCGCGGTGCTCTCTGCACCTGCCTCCTCACTTCCAAGTAGCACCGCGCACATTAGAGCCTTGCAGGGAGAGAAGACGAGGATAGTCGTCTCGCCCAGAAGAACGTGGCAGGGTGAAAAGGTGTTCTTCCTTTGTCCTCCTCATCGCCCAGAGTGTGGTGCTGTGTTGAAAGTCTTGGCCGGCCAAAAGCTAATCCAGCAAGTGTTTCTCTCCTGACGCATTTCGCTGAGCGAGAGCGACACAGAGTTTGGACATTGCAAAACAGCAAGAAAATGATTGTCCGTTGAGCTGAGGAAAATCCGTGCACAGCACACTGTGGCCGCGTGCAGTGCTCGCGCTGAAGAACGGCAAAGCTCAAAGGCATCGCTGCGCTTCAGTTCTGTCCAGACCGCAGAAGGCGAATCACGAAGCAGCAGAGCACCGGCTGCATGTACTCAGTGGAGCGAATTTCAAATGTCCAGCCCAAAGCCTCTTCACTAGCAGATTCAGCTGAGAATGCTCTGGCTGCTTCACAAAGTAAGGCGCTGTGTTGCACTCCTGGACCACTACCTGGTCAGAAGAAGTTTCTTACACCTTCAATGCTGCAGAGTCCATGCAGCTGGAGCAAAGCCAGAAGGACGCGTCCAGCTAGAAGGCGTTCTTCAAGTACCCCCCTCTTCCAAATAGCCTTGAAACTGAGCACAACACACTGCGCCTCGGCAGCTTCCTTCTCACATAGACGTGCCGTCACATTCTTCACTCTCGCGCAGCTCCGTTGCCCACTTGCAGCAGCTTCTGCCAAAGAAAAAGGCTCGAGAAGTAAAAGCCACTGCTGGGCTGCCCTTTCCCCTTGCCTCACGTAAAGCACCAGGAACTGTCCGCTGCACTCTCTATTTCCATTCTCCACCGCATCTACCACTGTCATCTCTGCACCACGAAGCATAAACCCCGGCACACTTCTTTCCAGGGAAAGCTGGAAGAGAAAGAGGTAGCAGCACAAGGAGCTGCAAGTTGAACTTTCTGTTTTCAACTGCTAATTTGAATCCGAATACAAGCGAGCGGCAGCTACGCTTCCTCTTGCAGCCTGTGCTCGGTGCTGTGCCAGCTCGGTGCTTCTGCCTTCATTCTTATGCTCTTCGTACCATTTCGTTCTTTTCATTCTGCCGGAGTCGAACCGTCGTCATCTTGTCGCACAGAGGGCACGCCGGCAGAGAAACGCTCCAGAGAAACGCTCCAGGTTGCTGATTCTTCCGAAACACACCTGGGCTCTGCACTTTCCTTCGCTGCCCTTAGTAGCACCACATTCTGTTTGCTTTGTAGCCTGAATGTAAAGGGAAAGATTCTCGGCTACGTCTGGCACAGAGAACAGCTTTAGTTCAACGGGCTTACCCAGAGCATGCCCCCGACGCGTGGGAACTTGTATTTGCACCACATTCCAGTGGCAGTCCTCCTTCCTTTACAGCCTGCACAGCGCCGTCAGATCGCGGTGCTCTCTGCACCTGCTTTCTCACTTCCAAGTAGCACCGCGCACGTTAGAGCCTTGCAGGGAGAGAAGACGAGGATAGTCGTCTCGCCCAGAAGAACGTGGCAGGGTGAAAAGGTGTTCTTCCTTTGTCCTCCTCATCGCCCAGAGTGTGGTGCTGTGTTGAAAGTCTTGGTCAGCCAAAAGCTAATCCAGCAAGTGTTTCTCTCCTGACGCATTTCGCTGAGCGAGAGCTACGCGGACAGTTTGTACTCTGTGAAACAGCAAAAAAATGATTGTCCATCGAGCTGAGGAAAATCCGTGCACAGCACACTGTGGCCGCGTGCCATGTTCACGCTGAAGAACGGCAAAGGCATTGCTGGGCTTCAGTTCTGTCCAGACCACAGAAGGCAAAGAACGAAGCAGCAGAGCACCGGCTGCATGTACTCAGTGGAGCGAATTTCAAATGTCCAGCCCAAAGCCTCTTCACTAGCAGAGTCAGCTGAGAATGCTCTGGCTGCTTCACAAAGGAAGGCGCTGTGATGCACTCCTGGACACTACCTGGTCAGAAGCAGGTTCTTACACCTTCAATGCTGCAGAGTCCATGCAGCTGGAGCAAAGCCAGAAGGACGCGTCCAGCTAGAAGGCGTTCTTCAAGTACCCCCCTTCTTCCAAGCAGCCTTGAAATTGAGCTTAATACACTGCGGCTCGGCAGCCTCCTTCTCAGATAGACGTGCCGTCACATTCTTCACTCTCGCAGCTCCGTTGCCCACTTGCAGCAGCTGCTGCCAAAGAAAAAGGCTCCAGAAGTAAAAGCCACTGTTGGACTGCCTTTTCCCCTTGCCTCACGTAAAACCACCAGAAACTGTCCGCTGCACTCTCTATTTCCATTCTCTGCCGCATCTACCACCGTAATCTCTGCATCTCGAAGCATAAACCCCGGCACACTTCTTTCCAGGGAAAGCTGGAAGAGAAATAGGTAGCAGCACAAGTAGCTGCAAGTTGGACTTTAAGTTTCGAGCTGCTAATATGAATCCGAAAACAAGCGAGTGGCAGGCACGCTTCCTCTTGCAGCCTGTGCGATGCACAC
Source organism: Corvus hawaiiensis (assembly GCF_020740725.1). NCBI lineage: Eukaryota > Metazoa > Chordata > Aves > Passeriformes > Corvidae > Corvus > Corvus hawaiiensis. Next base: position 71,560 of record NC_063229.1, read on the forward strand.
ACCAGCTCGGTGCTCTGCCTTCATTCTTACGCTCTTCGGAGCAGGTGGCGCTTTCGTTTTGCTGGAGACGAACCGTCGTCTACTTGTCGCCCCGAGAGCACGGTGCCGGCAGCCAAATGCTCCAGGCTGCTGCTTCTGCCGAAACACGCCTGGGCTAGCCCTCTCAGCGCTGGTGGCACAACATTCTGTCTGCCTGGTGGTCTTTATCTTAAAGGGAAAGATTCTTGGCTACGGCTCACACAGAGAAGTGTTCCGGGACATGTGTTTTATTACCCCTTCTCGCAATAAGACTGTGGTGCTGCGTTGGAACTGTTGGCCTGTGAATGGCTAATCCATCATGTGCTTCCCTCCTGATGCTTTTTGCTGAGCGAGAGCTGAGGAAAATCCGTGCACTGCACACTGTGGATGCGTGCAGTATACACGCAGAAGAGCGGCAAAGGTCATAGTCATCGCACACAACAGCCCAGTGGCCTGGGGCTGCGTTCTTCTCCCTTACCGGCGCTGGCCAGAACTGAAGCATTCAGCGTTGGCTCTCTTCAGTGTGTGTACAGCACTCATCCACAGTGCTCTTTGCACGGATTTTCCTCAGCGCTACGTGCAAGTACAGCCTTTCTGCTTCGCAGAGCCCAACTGTCCGCACAAGGTCTCGCTCAGAGAAATGTGTCAGGAGAGAAGCACTTACTGGATTAGCCTTTCACTGGCCAACAGTTCCAACGCAGCACATAGTCTTACTGCGAGAAGGGGTAGTAAAACCCACGCTTTCAGCACAGCACCACAATCTGGGCGACGCGGAGGACAAAAGAAGACCATCTTTTCGTCTTTGCACGATTTTCTCTGCCACACATCTATCCACGTCTTTGCTCTCTGCAAGGCTCTAATGTGCACAGTGCTACTTGGAAGTGAGAAGGCAGGTGCAGAGAAGCACTGCGACCTGACGGCGCTGTGCAGGCTGTAAAGGAAAGAGGACTACCCCTGGAATGTGGTGCAAATACAAGTTCCCACGCGTCAGGGTAAGCGCCGGGTAAGCCCGTTGAACTAAAGCTGTTCTCTGTGCCAGACGTAGCTGAGAATCTTTCCCTTTACATTCAGGCTACAAAGCAAACAGAATGTGGTGCTACCAAGGGCAGCGAAGGAAAGTGCAGAGCCCAGGTGTGTTTCGGAAGAATCAGCAACCTGGAGCGTTTCTCTGGAGCGTTTCTCTGCCGGCGTGCCCTCTGTGCGACAAGATGACGACGGTTCGACTCCGGCAGAATGAAAAGAACGAAATGGTACGAAGAGCATAAGAATGAAGGCAGAAGCACCGAGCTGGCACAGCACCGAGCACAGGCTGCAAGAGGAAGCGTGGCTGCCGCTCGCTTGTATTCGGATTCAAATTAGCAGTTGAAAACAGAAAGTTCAACTTGCAGCTACTTGTGCTGCTACCTCTTTCTCTTCCAGCTTTCCCTGGAAAGAATTGTGCCGGGGTTTATGCTTCGTGATGCAGAGATGACAGTGGTAGATGCGGTGGAGAATGGAAATAGAGAGTGCAGCGGACAGTTTCTGGTGCTTTACGTGAGGCAAGGGGAAAGGGCAGCCCAGCAGCGGCTTTTACTTCTGGAGCCTTTTTCTTTGGCAGCAGCTGCTGCAAGTGGGCAACGGAGCTGCGAGAGTGAAGAATGTGATGGCACGTCTATGTGAGAAGGAAGCTGCCGAGGCGCAGTGTGTTGTGCTCAGTTTCAAGGCTATTTGGAAGAAGGGGGGTACTTGAAGAACGCCTTCTAGCTGGACGCGTCCTTCTGGCTTTGCTCCAGCTGCATGGACTCTGCAGCATTGAAGGTGTAAGAACCTGCTTCTGACCAGGTAGTGGTCCAGGAGTGCAACACAGCGTATTACTTTGTGAAGCAGCCAGAGCATTCTCAGCTGAATGTGCTTGTGAAGCGGCTTTGGGCTGGACATTTGAAATTCGCTCCACTGAGTACATGCAGCCGGTGCTCTGCTGCTTCGTTCTTTGCCTTCTGCGGTCTGGACAGAACTGAAGCCCAGCAATGCCTTTGCTGTTCTTCAGCGTGAACATGGCACGCGGCCACAGTGTGCTGTGCACGGATTTTCCTCAGCTCGATGGACAATCATTTTTTTGCTGTTTCACAGAGTACAAACTGTCCGCGTAGCTCTCGCTCAGCGAAATGCGTCAGGAGAGAAACACTTGCTGGATTAGCTTTTGGCTGACCAAGACTTTCAACACAGCACCACACTCTGGGCGATGAGGAGGACAAAGGAAGAACACCTTTTCACCCTGCCACGTTCTTCTGGGCGAGACGACTATCCTCGTCTTCTCTCCCTGCAAGGCTCTAATGTGCGCGGTGCTACTTGGAAGTGAGAAAGCAGGTGCAGAGAGCACCGCGATCTGACGGCGCTGTGCAGGCTGTAAAGGAAGGAGGACTGCCACTGGAATGTGGTGCAAATACAAGTTCCCACGCGTCGGGGGTAAGCTCCGGCTAACCTCGTTGAACTAAAGCTGTTCTCTGTGCCAGACGTAGCCAAGAAGCTTTCCGTAAAGATGCTGGCTGCAAAGCAAACAGAATGTGGTGCTACTTCAGCGCTAGAGAGAAATTGCCTAGCCCAGGCTTGTTTCGGCAGAAGCAGCAGCCTGCAGCATTTGGCTGCCGGCACCGTGCTCTCTGGGCGACAAGTACACGACGGTTCGTCTCCAGCAAAACGAAAGCGCCACCTGCTCCGAAGAGCGTAAGAATGAAGGCAGAGCACCAAGCTGGTGTGTGCATCGCACAGGCTGCAAGAGGAATCGTGCCTGCCACTCGCTTGTTTTCGGATTCACGTTAGCAGTCGGAAACTTAAAGTCCAACTTGCAGCTACTTGTGCTGCTACCTACTTCTCTTCCAGCTTTCCCAGGAAAGAAGTGTGCCCAGGTTTATGCTTCGAGATGCAGAGATTACAGTGGTAGATGCGGCGGAGAATGGAAAGAGTGCAGCGGACAGTTTCTGGTGGTTTTACGTGAGGCAAGGGGAAAGGGCAGCCCAGCAGTGGCTTTTACTTCTGGAGCCTTTTCCTTTGGCAGCAGCTGCTGCAAGTGGGCAACGGAGCTGCGCGAGAGTGAAGAATGTGACGGCACGTCTATGTGAGAAGGAAGCTGCCGAGCCGCAGTGTGTTGTGCTCAGTTTCAAGGCTATTTGGAAGAGGGGGGTACTTGAAGAACGCCTTCTAGCTGGACGCATCCTTCTCTGTGTGCTCCAGCTGCATGGACTCTGCAGCATTGAAGGTATAAGAACCTGTTTCTGGCCAGGTAGTGTCCAGAAGTTAAACGGCTGCGCCTTCCTTTCTGAAGCAGCCAGAGCATTCTCAGCTGAATGTGCTTGTGAAGCAGCTCTTGGCTGGACATTTGAAATTCGCTCCACTGAGTACATGAAGCCGGTGCCCAGCTGCCTCGTTCTTTGCCTTCTGCGGTCTGGACAGAACTGAAGCCCAGCGATGACTTTTAGCCGTGCCGCTCTTCTGCGTGTGTCCTGCACGCATCCACAGTGTGCTGTGCAAGGATTTTCCTCAGCTCCCGCTCGGCGAAATGCATCAGGAGAGAAACACTTGCTGGATTAGCTTTTCGCTGGCCAAGACTTTCAACACAGCACCACACTCTGGGCGATGAGGAGGACAAAGGAAGAACACCTTTTCACCCTGCCACGTTCTTCTGGGCGAGACGACTATCCTCGTCTTCTCTCCCTGCAAGGCTCTAATGTGCACGGTGCTACTTGGAAGTGAGGAGGCAGGTGCAGAGAGCACCGCGATCTGACGGCGCTGTGCAGGCTGTAAAGGAAAGAGGACTGCCACTGGAATGTGGTGCAAATACAAGTTCCCACGCGTCGGGGGCGAGCTCTGGGTAAGCGGGTTCGCCTAAAGCTGTTCTCTGTGCCAGACGTAGCCGAGAAGCTTTCCGTAATGATGCTGGCTACAAAGCAAACAGAATGTGGTGCTGCTTCAGCGCTAGAGAGAAATTGCATAGCCCAGGCGTGTTTGGGCAGAAGCAGCAGCCTGCAGCATTTGGCTGCCGGCACCGTGCTCTCTGGGCGACAAGTACACGACGGTTCGTCTCCAGCAAAACGAAAGCGCCACCTGCTCCGAAGAGCGTAAGAATGAAGGCAGAGCACCGAGCTGGTGTGTGCATCGCACAGGCTGCAAGAGGAAGCGTGCCTGCCACTCGCTTGTTTTCGGATTCACATTAGCAGCTCGAAACTTAAAGTCCAACTTGCAGCTACTTGTGCTGCTACCTATTTCTCTTCCAGCTTTCCCCTGGAAACAATTGCGGTTACGTTTATGCTTCGCCATGCGGCGGAGAAGGGAAATAGAGAGTGCAGCGGACAGTTTCTGGTGCTTTACGTGAGGCAAGGGGAAAGGGCAGCCCAGCAGTGGCTTTTACTTCTGGAGCCTTTTTCTTTGGTTGCAGCTGCTGCAAGTGGGCAACGGAGCTGCGAGAGTGAAGAATGTGACGGCAGGTCTATCTGAGAAGGAAGCTGCAGAGCCGCAGTGTATTAAGCTCAATTTCAAGGCTATTTGGAAGAAGGGGGGTACTTGAAGAACGCCTTCTAGCTGGACGCGTCCTTCTGGCTTTGCTCCAGCTCCATGGACTCTGCAGCATTGAAGGTGTAAGAACCTGCTTCTGACCAGGTAGTGTCCAGGAGTGCAACACAGCGCCTTACTTTGTGAAGCAGCCATAGCATTCTCAGCTGAATCTGCTAGTGAAGAGGCTTTGGGCTGGACATTTGAAATTCGCTCCACTGAGTACATGCAGCCGGTGCTCTGCTGCTTCGTGATTCGCCTTCTGCGGTCTGGACAGAACTGAAGCGCAGCGATGCCTTTGAGCTTTGCCGTTCTTCAGCGTGAACATGGCACGCAGCCACAGTGTGCTGTGCACGGATTTTCCTCAGCTCGACGGACAATCATTTTCTTGCTGTTTTGCAATGTCCAAACTCTGTGTCGCTCTCGCTCAGCGAAATGCGTCAGGAGAGAAACATTGCTGGATTAGCTTTTCGCTGGCCAAGACTTTCAACACAGCACCACACTCTGGGCGATGAGGAGGACAAAGGAAGAACACCTTTTCACCCTGCCACGTTCTTCTGGGCGAGACGACTATCCTCGTCTTCTCTCCCTGCAAGGCTGTAAGGTTCGCGGTGCTACTTGGAAGTGAGAAAGCAGGTGCAGAGAGCACCGCGATCTGACGGCACTGTGCAGCCTGTAAAGGAAAGAGGACTGCCACTGGAATGTGGTGCAAATACAAGTTCCCACGCGTCGGGGGCATGCTCTGGGTAAGCCCGTTGAACTACAGCTGTTCTCTGTGCCAGACGTAGCCGAGAATCTTTCCCTTTACATTTAGACCGAATGTGCTCCTGTATGTCGCTGAGAGGCAAAGTGCATAGCCCAGGCGTGTGTCGGCAGAAGCAGTCGGCTGGAGCATTTCGCTGCAGGCTCCGTGCTCTTTGTGCCACAAGTAGACGACGCTTCGACTCCGGCAGAATGAAAGCGCGACATGGGTACTAAAGAGGCCGAACGAAGGCGCCGAGCACCGGGCTCGTGTCTGCAGCGTACAAACTGAGAAAGGAGAGTGGCTGGCGCTCGCCTGCCTGCCGACTTCACGTTAGCATTGAGAAGGAGGAAGTTCAACGACAGCTACTTGTGCTGCTACTTATCCCTCTTCCAACCATCCCAGGGAACACTGGCGCTTACCTTTCGGCTCCGAGATGCAGAAAACACAGTGGTCGATGCCAAGGAGAGGGGAAGTAGAGAGTGCAGTGGGGTGTTGAAATGGCTTTACGTGAGGCAAGGGGAAGGTGCAGCCCAGCATTGGCTTTTCCTTCTAGTTCTTTTCTTCAGGAGAGCAGCTAGCAACCGAGCTGCGAGAGCCAACAATGGGATGGCACGTCTTGTCAGAGAAGCCACGGTCTACAGTGCTGTAGACTGCTGTGCACAGTTTTAATGCTGCTGTCACTACATGGTACTTTTGGAACGGCTTCTCTCCTGACTCTCCCATCTCTGTGAGCTCTAGCTGCTTGAACTTGGCCACACTGAAGGTGTGTGGACGTGATTGCGCTGCGAGTATCAAGTCTTCCAGAGACGAAGGATAGTCAACAAATGCTTTCTCACCTGGCCCATCTCTCAGTCCCAACTGTGGCTGGAAACGCTGCTGTGCTGCAAGGGTGGACTTAGCCACTCTGAGAGAATGTGATGACGCTCTATAGATAGTTGTGAAGGAAAGTGCTGGTCACTGCAATGTTTCGCCTAGTTTACAGACTTTAGAGGGACTAGGAAGGCCAACGCCTTGTTCTAGCACTTGTTCTCTGCGCGCAGCTGCTGGATGTTTGGAAGGGCTTTGGGATCCGCGAGAGGTGGAGGGTAGGATGGTACCTAGAGCTTGAAGGAAAGTGCATATCTCCAGGACCTTTGATGCAGTTCAGTGGGTGCGAGTTCCATGTTGAGCATGTTCATGATGGCACAGAAAAGGTTCTGAAAGAAAGAGGCCGTGCTGGAACTGCCTTGACTTTTGCCGCTTAGAAACTGCACAGCCAACAATGAAAAGATTCCTCTTGCTTCCCCGCTACGCGCAGGATCACATTCTTTTATGTCTCCAAGAGGCAGGATGCACAGCGGAGCTCTTCCACCAACTGCTCGCACACGACTGCGGCCGCGCCAGCGAAGCGCTTGGCTTTTTCCCCGGCACTGTCAGCGCTCATGGAAACAACCACACGATGGCGCTGACGACTTGCAAAAGAAGGCCAAGCACCTGGCGCTGCTCGAAACCACCCCAAGGGCAGAGGCAAGTTGCAAACGTCCCTGCACTCCAATCAACAGCACATCAGGACAAAAAGATTTCCCTCATCTTCCCCTTCCAAGAGCAGACTCTTCTTTACACCACACTCCAAGAGCCAGACAAACCTCTTTGGCCCAAACAAATCTTTTCCCTCTCGCAGATTCTGCCCACCAACTTGAAACCATCTGGCAAAAACAGAGCTCAAAACAGTGCCAGCTGAGGAAGATCTTACTGCCTGCAACTTCAACTGCACCCCTCAAACTAGCAGCACACACGCTGTTCTCAGCACTTTCTATTCCTCCCCATGCCACCTTAACATCTGCTCCAGCAACACTGGCACTATGTCCTTGCCTTCCCAAGGAAAGGCACTCCGAGTCTCTTGGCCTTGCCTTGCACTACTTGAACTAGACTAGTACCTTGTCTAGTTCTTCTTAAGCTACCCTTGCTCTGCTTCCTTTGCCTATGTCTGCCTTGCCTCGCACTACTTACCACTTGCTGGCTTTGCTTTGCCCTGCTTACCACTCTCTCTCTACCTCACCTTCCATGCAGGCAAGGCGCTGCAAAGCAAGTGCAGGCAATTGTGGGCAAGTCAAGAGAGAGGTAAGCAAGGCCAGAGCAGTGAGGGGAAAGCAAATGGAGTGGTAGGCAAGAGAAGGCCCAGAAGTTAGAGGCAAGGCTGGCCGTAGGAAGGAAAGTCCACTGATGGGTAGGCCAGGCAGAAACAAGAAGGGCTCGGCAAGCCAAGGCCCTGGAGGAAAGCAGTAGGCAGGTCAAGGGCAGGGCATGGACGTGCAAAGGAATGCAAGGCTCCAGAGAGCTAGCAGGGCAAGGCAAGGCAACAGTTGTGTTGCCAAGGCAAGGCAAGGATAGGCAAGGCAGGTGAGAAGTACATTCGAGGACTGCTGGTACACAAAAGTGGCCAGGACCAAGTGCTTTGTGTGGCCTTGATCCCACGTGGGTCATGTCTCCTCTGCACTTAAAAGACTTGAGCTACCTGCTTTCCTTTGTATGCAAAAGGACTCTCATTCTGGTCCCCGAGCTCAAGGGCAAAATGTGAATTGCCCTTCCAAGATTCAAGACATGCAAGGATTGCTCCCAGACAAAGGCTGCCCATGGAGATGAGTGTGGCAACATGCGTCCTCCCCTGGTCTTCCTCTCCTGTGATCCTGAAACACCGGAGATGCTTGAGAGCTTTGAGATTCCTAGGAGGAGCAGAAAGGGCAGGGCAAGGCCATGAAATGTCATTGAAAAGGGGTCTTGAATTCCAGGTGGGGGAGGGGTGAGCAAGGTCATGCAAGGCAAGGGAGGGGTTCAAGGGCAGGGCAAGGCAAGTGGTGGCTTGGCGAGGCGAGGCCAGGCAAGGCAATGAGGGTCCTAGAAGGAAAAGGAAAGGTGAGGCCAGACCTAGACGAATGTGAAAGGAAGTCAGGTGGGGGATGGGTGAGCAAGTCAATGCAAGGCAGGGGAGAAAAGGCAGGTTGACGGAAGGCTACAGAGAGGGCAGCAAGGAAATGCAAGGCATGGGGAAGCATGTGAGGAGTGGGTGCTGTCAGCCGGCTAGGATGGCAGGGGCAGGGCAACTGCAAGTAGCATGGCAGGGATGTGGAGGGGGGTGTTAGTGTGCGGGAGGTGTGTGTGTGTGTGTGTGCAGCGGAGTGCAGGGTAAGTGCAGGTGTGTGTGCATGTGCATAGGGGGGTTTTGTGCCAGGTGCTGTGCCGGGGGGAGCCATCCCACCTCCAAGAAGGTGTGGGAGTGAAAGGAGTAACATAGATGTGTCTTTACAAAGAGACCGTGTGAATCCGTCCTTAGACAAGGCTAGGAATTTACTGGTAGGGGAGTAACAGAAGAAAGTATTAGTTCTAGAAACTGTTACTAATCGACAGAGACTGTTGCTCAGCCAAGGCCCTGTTAAATTCCTGAACCTAGAGCAAGGCAACAAAGACTTAATAGCATTAGGAATAGTTTTGTTTTCTTCCTTCTCCATACCAAGAGGGGGGTGCATATTAGAGGGGAGCATAGAGTAGGCAGTTCCGGAAGTCTGTAATTCCCGAGTACCTCAGAGGGTGCTGTTGCCAGGAACTTAGCATAAAAAGGGGGCTGCGTCCCGCAATCAGTTGAGAGACTCCATGGCAAAAGCCCCATGGCCTCTCCCTGTAGTTGAAGAATGTTCCAGGACTCCTCTGTCTCCTTTTTGGTGGATGAAGAAACTCAGAAAGCAACACTTCTGCCAGAACTCTCCAAGATGCCCCCTTTGCTCCCAGTGACTCCATCACTGCCCGGGAAGCTGTCTTTTCTACCAGAGGAGTTCAAGATACAGTTAAAAGTCGTGTGGCAGAGAAAAAAGGCAATAATTGGTTTCCAAGGGATGGCAAACAAGAGATACCAGAAGCTTTGGCCCTACCAATATTAAAAGAACTCCGTGAAGAGAGTCCTTGCACTTCCTGAGGACTGGCAGAAGCCTTCCTCATGCTGTATGCTGCTGGGGGTCTTTTTAGACTGGCAAAACGAGCTGTTGAAGGTTGCTTGAGCTGTGCTAAAGCAAACAGCCAAGTTACAAAGTAACTTGCCAGGGGAGGGAGGCCTTGGGCTGCATGTCCCTTCCAAAGATGCCAGCTGGATTTTCCTGAGATGCCCCAAGTGGGAAGGCTTCATATCTTCTGCTAGTGGTATGTCAGCTAGCAAGGTGGCCAGAAGCATTTCCAACTGCTTCAGCAACGACAGGATCAGTTATTAAGGCATCTTTGGAACAAATCATTCCAAGATACAGCATTGTAGAAGCAATAGACTCAGATAGGGGAACTCATTTTACAGGAAAGATCCTTCAAGGGGTTTTGGCTTCTTTAGGACCGCAATGGAACCTCCATAGGCCCTGGCACCCCCAGAGCTCGGCTCGGGTAGAAAACAATGAATAGAGGAATAAACACCTTTTGAAGCTGGTAATAGAAACCAAGATGCCATGGCTAGGGCTTTGGACATTGGCTTTGGCGAGAATGAGAGCCCGACCCAGAAGAGAGATTCTGTTATCCCCCTTTCTGTCGTTGTTATGAATTACCCGGGTAAGTCTCAACCTAGTGGGGGAGTAGAGGTAAGTGATGTATATTTAAAACTGTCTGTGGCCAGGATACTGCTTCTTGTGAAACCCCTTCAACAGGAAGCTCAGCTGGCACAAGCCCCACCTTTGGACTTTGCTGCTTCTAACATCCAACCAGGAGATTGAGTCCTAGTTAAGGAGTAGAAAGAAGCGCCAGTGGTTCTGAAATGGCGTGGCCCATTCCAAGTGTCACTGATGACAGAAACAGCCATCAAGACAGCTGAACACAGGTGGACCTGTCACTCTCGGGTCAAGGTCTCTGAAGCCTCAGAGATTTGCACATCTCAGCTGGAGGAGAAGGCCGGGAGGCCGTGACTGACACTCTGCAGGAATGGGCCGGAGCAGTAGCCAGTGCTTCGACATCAGAGGAAGCCCTGAGTGCCTACCCACAGACCATCTGCTGAAATAGTCTCTATGGGTATCCCTCCTCTAGAATTTCCACTCACTGGGGCGCTAATACTTGCTGGATTATTTTATGTTAAGTGGTTTCTGTGTCTTCAATTGCCACAGGTGCGGCAGAAGACAACAGGAAAATTAGACTAGCTAATTAGATCACATTATTAAAATATTTTCCTTACTAGTTCTACTTTTATATGGTCAGCTAAGTTTAGGCCAGGAGTGGGAGAATCAATTGGCAGCCTTAGGAGAAGAAGTAGCAAAAGTTTTTAACCTTAGCAATTGCTGGCTCTGTGGAGGGCCAGGAGGATCTGAAGAGTGCCTATGCTTGGCTAGCCCAGATGAACCGAAATGGTGGGTCAATGGGAGGGCCACAATGGGATGGGATTTGGGGCCAAAGAAGGAAGTCCATGGCCACTTCATTCTTCTCCAACTGGCACTTATTGCCTAAACAGGACAGGGCGGGTCTATGTAGGAAAAGGCGTTTGTCAATTGACTTTCCCTCTGGCTTTAAACAATTGGGTTTAGCCCTCCAGTTGCCCTCCTTACAATTGTTCCAAAGATCAAGACAATTGCAATCAAATAGATGTTCAGCTCACTAATGGTAGCTGTGTAAGGTGTTCTTACCACACTTACCAAAAATATTTGGAAGCCTGTAAAGCAATGGGGAGGGACAAGGGGTTTTTTTGACCACCTATTTTTAAGCTGCCCCCACAAAAATTCCACAAGTAGAAGACATGTTGTTTGTGATTATCAGTGGGAATGGCAACACCAGATTGGAACTCAAAGCCTTTTAGTGAGTTCTGCTCCAAATCCAACCAAGCAACTTGCAGATGTAAATGTAGATGGGAACCCTGTGTGGGAGCTTGGAAATGCAAATACTGTGACCCTTATGGTGGGGGGACTATTGTTGGAGGACCGTTAGGCCAGGGAAACCCGCGGTATTTTGACCCACCAATTGATGACCAAGGGTAGGAAAGCCCCTTTGCTAATGGAACACGGGCTTTGAAAGGACATTATTGGATTTGTGGCCAACATGCTTAGCTCAGGTTACCTCCAAACTGGTCAGGGATATGGTATATCCCTGGGGTATATTAGACTGTTGTTCTTTTTGCTACTACAAATTCAGGGAAATCGCTTAGGAATCAAAATCTGTGAGGATTTAATTAGAGAAAAGCAGTCAGCTGAGGCAGCCTTGGCTGCAGGGAGCACCCCAAAACGGGGAAAAGATGAATGGCCACCAGAACAAGTTACGCAACACGATGGACCAGCCCCTTGGAAAGCTAAGGAATTAATCCCAGATGCCTGGGAACCCATTTATCATTTCAATGAGATAATTAGGTTACAAGCTGTCTCAGAAATAATTACCAACCAGCCAGCCACAGCTCTTGACCATCTTGCGGAGCAACCCACTTCAATGAGGAAAGCGGTATTTTCAACATTGGATGGTATTAGATTATTTGTTAGCAGAAGAAGGAGGAGTTTGTGGGAAATTAAATGACTCGAGCTGCTGTTTGCAAGCAGATGACAGCGGAAATGTGGTCAAACAAATAACAAAGGAAATAACGTCAGCTCATGGACCTGTCCAAATGTTGAAAGGATGGTAATGGGACATGTTTTCATAGTTAACTGGCCAGCTATGGGCTAAATGAATACCATTTCTCCTCTTATATGCTATAGCAACTCTAATCTTTTGACCATGCGTGACACCATGCTGGGTGCAGCTCTTTCAGCAGGTGGTCAAGGGGATGCCTCTAGCAGCCATGCCTACCTGATCCAGAAAGGACTACAAAAGGACAGAAAAGGATGTCACTGCAAATAATAGCAAAAGCCAAGAAGACTCAAGAAGAAAAAAATTAAATCAATGGTAATTAAGGTTTGTAAAGACAAATACAGATCAACTAAAAAGAGGAGGGATTAAAAGGAATGAGATGGATGAGTCTTTACAAACAGACCGTGTGAATCGGCCTGTAGACAAGGCTAGGAACTTATGGGGAGTGAAGTAACAGAAGAAACTATTAGTTCTCTAGAACTGTTGCTAATCAACAGGGACTGTTGATTAATCAAGGCCGTGTTAAATTCCTGAACCTAGAGCAAGGCAACAAAGACTTAATAGCATTAGGAATGGTTTCTTTTTCTTTCTTTTCGATGCCAAAAGGGGGGCGCATATTAGAGGAGGGCATAGAGTAGGCAGTTCTGGAAGTCTGTATCTCCCGAATACCTCAGCCAGTGGGGAAAAGGAAGAGACTGTTGTGGCCAGGAACTTGGCATAAAAAAGGGGCTGCATCCTGCAACCGTTTGACAGACCCCATGGGAAAAGCCCCATGGACTCTCCCTGTAGTCGAAGAATGTTGCAGGACTCCTCTGTCTCCTTTTCGGACATAAACCTCAGGCATCGTGGATTAATTTTCCCTAACGGCAGCGACCTGCCGCGTGCTCTCCGTGCTCCTCCCCAGCCCCCCGGCAGGTGTAAAATAGTTCCCGGCGGCTCCCACCGCGCGTTACAGACGGCTGCACGGCCCGGGGCTGCCCGCAGTGCTCCCCTGCCCCGCCAGGGCTGCCCGCGGGCTGCGGAGCCACTTCGCCACCGGCGCGGCCAGGGCCGGGGCCCTTCTCGACAGCAGCCGAGGGGCTGCGGAGCGGGCGGCTGCGGGACGATCAGCTATTTTATGCCGCGCGGTGCTGCCGCCTCCATCTAGCGCTCCATCGCGCCGCCGGCCGACCCCGCCTTGCGCGTTCCCGCTCGGCCGCACTCGCCGCCCGCCCGGCCTCGCTGGAAGCTCTCCCGCCCGGGCCGTGCCCCGGCTCCGCCTGCGGCTCGGCAGGGCCAGGCCGCACGCGTGCTGCGTGGCTCGGAGCACCCGCGTTGCGCCGCAGGCGACGGGGAAGGCGGGGCGGGGCGGGCCGGCGCCATCGTGGTGGCGCGAGGAGAGGAGCGCCCGGGCGGGGCGGCGAGTGGCGCGGCGGTGAGCGCTTCTGCTTCCTGTCGCTCGGCTGCCGCCCTCGGCAGGTGTCGTGTGACCCCGCGGAGCGGCGGGGCCGGCCGGGCGGTGCGCGGCGAGGCTTTCGGCCAGCGGCGGCCGCAGCGAGAGGCTGCTGGCACTGCCCGTGCCGGTGGAGAGAGCGGGGATCCGAGGCCGGCCTTCCCAGAGCGACGAGGGGTGGCCGCCTTTGCCGCGCTGCCCTCCGTGCAGCACGTGGCCGATTCCGGCGAACCCGGGGTCTCCGCAGCGGCGCGGGCGGGAGGGAGTGGGGAGCGCGCTCGGTGCCGTGCTGGCCGCTCCCGCCCAGCGCTGCGCTCCGCCGAGGCGTTTTCCTGCCCGTCCTGGGAAGGACATAAGGGACCCCGAAGTTGGAGCTTAGCTGTCAGGGGGAGCAACTTCCCTCCATTGGCGACCTCCTTTTCCCTCTGATTCAGCTACCTTGTGGTAGGTGCGATGGTGCTGAAGAAGGGTGGCGGCTTGGCACAGTTGCTGTCATAGGTGGTGCGAGAGCTCCACGCAAGGAGCTTTGAGTGGCATGTGTGAGGGTAGGAGGGTACGGCACCCACAGCTGAAGGGAAAAAAGGTCAGGGCATGTCATCAGCCGCAGTCGTGCTAAGTTGTTCATCTTTGCAAACTGCTTGCCGAGTTCTTCCTTTCTTAGGTAATGGGGGTTTGTATCAACCAGAACTGCATATGGTCAGTATTTGCTGGACTGTTGTTGAAGTGAGTGTAGCAGTTTCTATGGCGTTCTGCAAAAAAAGTGACAGGTGTCTCTGTGTTCCCCAATTCTTAACAAAAACGAAGTTAACAAAGCCCTGAAAAGAGGTTTTACAAAACTTCAGGGATTTTTTCCTACGAGTACTGTAGAGACAACCATAGTCACCTTGTCTTTCCAAAAGTGAAGGTTACATCTTTTTGTCCAAGAGCATCAAGTGCTTTTGGTCAGCGTTTGTGTGCAAGCATTAGCCTTGTTCTTGTTCTTCCTTGGAGAACTTTTACAATATTCAGATAATCTGTGTAGGCTGCAGAGTGCAGTGGTGAACTTCAAGGCTTCCAGCAGAAGGGAGATGCTGTCCACGTTTTGGATTTTCCTTAGTCTGAACCTTCAATGTCCAAGGCTTCACTTTTCAAGCAGCTGGAAGAGCTCCAAATTAAGATATGAACAGGTCTTAATTGACCTTGTCACTGCCTCAGTTCGTCAGGTAATGCTGTGCACTGGATTTAATTGCCGAGTGCAACATGTGCTAAAAATATGTAGAGTATCTCCTCAATTACCCTCCCAGAAGGGTTTGAATGGAGAACAAGGAGTTCCGAAGACAGATATTTGGTGTACGAGAAGTAGAACTTAGTTGATTGCAGGGCACTGCATGCACAAATGTCTAAGGAGGATCCATCTTTTTATGCCCCATCTATGCTTGTTCTCATTTGAAATCCTGAACATTCTGGAGGCTGGTTTTGTTAGGGTTGTGGCTGGGGAAGGGGTGGTGGTGGGGGAGGGGTGGGTGTTGTTTCTGATTTTTTAAATTTCCAGGATAGTGTACAAAGAACTTGTGCCCAAAACCAGCAGTATGAAGCAATGCAGGTATAAAAGAAGGTCACCGAAATGTCGGATAATATGAATCTGAAAGCGCTTCAGTATTTTACCCAGGAGTTTCACTCCCGCAAGGTGATTGTCCTTCACAGAAATGTAGTGGCAGGCTTATGCCATGCTAGAAGTGATGACCTTTCTCTGCCCCAAATTGACCAGCAAGATATTTTGGCTCTTGATTTAAACCCCTGAGCCAGCTGTGTTTCAGGCTGCAGAAGCTGCAGGTGTTGTGGCAGACGCGGGGTGCAGCCTTGCCTGCCGGTCCCGACCTGGCGCACGCTGGTGGCAGCCGTCAGCGCCTGGGGTCCCCTGTGCCTCCCATGCCAGGGCTCTGCCTGCCTGCTTCGCACCCCTGGTAGCCTCAGGGAAGCAGCGGACTACTCCATCTACTTTAAAAACAAACAAGCAAACAAAAAGCCCACTGTAAAAATATGTAAAATCTTGAAACTAATTCTCAGCGCTTACTCGGAGTTTGTTGATGGCGCAAATGGATTTTGGATAAACTGGTACTGCTAGTACTACTTTTAAATTAGGTTCCTAAACTTCAGAAAGGAGAAGATGGTGGTCACATACCCCTGAGGAATGTTTGAAAAAGTAAGAGTGCTCAGTCATTTAAAGGTGGCCAGAAAATGGGTGTGGCAGTGGAGTGGACACTCTGCGAGTAGGTAGCCTTAAGTCATGCAGGGACTGGCACTTCAGTGGGAATTTTGCATCAACACCTAGAGATCGTGTCATGATGTGTTGCATAACAGCAGATTGGGCCAAAATTCTGCTGACTTTGATCAAGGTGGACGGGCCACCTTCACTTAACCTGGCAAAGGGACATAAATCAATGATGTTTGAAAAGCAGCCATAAAACATAGCTCCTTCAGTTTGTTGGACCGTTGCAAGTCTGCAAAGCTCTGTTGACAGGTCATTGGAAGTAGCTGTTGGAATCTAACTGCGGTTGGACTCTTTGTCAGTCAGCATCACCAGGAGGCTTAACAGTTTAGGTTGAGAGGTGGTGCATGTTTTTTTTCAGAGGAATGGCCCAGTGAAGAGCAGTGTTCACTGCCATGACTGCCGTTGTAGCCTTCTAGAGAAATCTTGGTTCATTCAGAGAGAACTTCCTTGGTTCTGCTGGTTTGGTTTCACAGCTGGAGCAAAGGTAGAGCACTGGAAGCAATTCCTAGGGCAGAAGCGGGAGATATCCAAAGCTCTGGACTTTGTTGTCCTCAGCACAGTGTAAGTGAGCGTAGTCTAATTGGAGGAGTGGTGAGCATCAGTGATATCAGATTTTTTACAAGTTCTTAATTCTGTCAAAACAAGAAAGAAGGAGAGTGATGAAGATGAAATCCTTTCCTCTTAAATCTGCCTACGCAGCAACTTCAGGGGTAGTTGTAATGTGTATTCACCTATTTTGAATTGCCCAAAACCAGGCCTGGAGATGCTTCAGAGACAGAGTCAGAGAAGCGGGTATTTGCTTTATTTGGCGCTGGGTGCGTGGGGGATCGCTCCTCCTAACACACACACGCAGAGCACTCCATACAGTCCAGCATTATGTGTAAAATTTATGAATATTCACCATATTCTTTGGGATAGGAGTGGTTCTAGAAATTACTTCTCGGAAGTCATTGATCATCATTAGCAGACGTGCCACGCATGCGCTGTGTACCCAGGTGGTCGCACTGAGGAAGGCTCCTCTTCTTCCTCGGGGGTCTTTCTGATGAAAATCAGTAGTCTTCGTCACAATGCACTTTTTACCTTTCTTTCTGGCGCATGCGCAGTTCTTCGCTGGATGATTCAGCGATCTCTGTGCTGGTTTTCAAAAGATCCTGTTCCTCTTATCTTGACAAGATTAAGGCGAATCCTGCTGCTTAGGTTTTGTGATTAATATTTGCTGTCTCTTACTAGTTTCTTCGTGCTTACAGGAGTTAACTATGGATCATCCCCCTTCTCAATCCCCCCTTTTCCTTGATCGTTTGTAATTCTTTACAAACCTTGCATGTCTTGAATGAAAGTACCCTTCTCGTTTCTAAGTTTGTGCTTTTGCCATTGTGTATACGCATTGAGATACTAAGTACCTAACATCATGTAACAATATCTACTAATACAGTCAGTAAATAAGAACATCACAAGACAAATAACTGTTACAAACAATTGTTTAAGCCAGGATAAGTTGGGTAACCATGCTGTGAGTTTATCTTCTATCTCTTTAAACTTGCAAGAAGCGTTACCTAAGGTAATCTGATGCAAGGTTTGCGTTTTGTCCCAAATTGTAAGGTCCTTCCCATTTTTCCTGGAGTGGATTTCCGGAAGGAGCCTTAATATAAACCCAGTCTTTTGGATTCATATTATGGAAGGGTTTATCAGGAGGTGGTGGTTGACAATGAACAGCTGTAGCGCGTATTGATTGTAATTGTGGACGTAAATGCTTAGCAAAGCCATGGGCAGAGCCTGATACCAATAGAAATTAGTTTTTTGACAAATTTTGGCTCATTGTTGCTTTATTAAGTGATTCATCCTTTTTGCTTGTCTACTTGCTTGTGGCCTATATGGTGTATGTAGTTGCCACTGTATACTTAGTAGATGACTCACTCCTTGCACTACCTGGGCTACAAAGTGTGATCTCCTATCAGAATTTGTTTCCCCAAATTGTGGAAGAATTTCTTGTACTAAAGCTTTAAGAATTTCTCTAGCCTCGTTTGTTCTACAAGGGAAAGCTTCTGGCCAACCTGAAAAAGTATCTGTGAGGACTAAGAGGTACTTGTATGTCCCTTTTCTAGGGAATTCCGAGAAGTCAATTTGCCACACATCTCTTGGTAAAACTCTTTTAGGGATAGTCTCTGTGCTTAGCCTAACAGTGGTATTAGGGTTGTTTTTCCTCCTTTGTCTCCTTTAATTTCAGTGCTATTACTTTGTCTTCTAAGTGGTTATGTAAGGCGTCAACTCCCTAATGGGTTTTAGAATGTTTGCTTTGGATAAATAATTTTAACAGTTTTCTGGGTATGACGATGAGATCTTTTATTTTAGCCCGCCCGTCTGTTCTTACTTGTCCCATTTCTTCCTGTATCCAATTTAAATCATCAGTGTTGTATGGTGGGTTTTTTTTTCCTAAGGATGCTAGAAGGGATTCAAGCTAGGGCTTGAACTTGAACCTTACTAGCCACTGCCTGTGCTGTTTTGTCTGCCGTAGCATTTGTCAGTTCAGGGATGGTGTTACCTTGGGAGTGTCTTTTACGGTGCATTATAGCTACTTTTGAAGGTTTTGACAGTGCTTCCAGCAAGTGTAAAATTTCAGTAGCATGTTTGATTTGTTTCTTCTGTGAGGTCAATGAACTTCTTTCTTTCCAAATAGCCCTGGGAGCATGTACTACTGCAAAAGCATACTTTGAATCAGTCCAAATGTTGATAGGTTTTCCTTCAGCTGATACTAAGG
The DNA here is from genome assembly GCF_020740725.1 of Corvus hawaiiensis. Classification (NCBI taxonomy): domain Eukaryota; kingdom Metazoa; phylum Chordata; class Aves; order Passeriformes; family Corvidae; genus Corvus; species Corvus hawaiiensis. The sequence goes on from NC_063229.1 coordinate 89,825, forward strand.
CTCCAGTTAGGGCTATTATTTCAGCCTTATGAGCTGATGCCCGCACAGGTAGCAGATTTGCTTCAAGGACAGCGCCTGTGCTTGTAATTGCATAGCCAGCAAACCGCTTACCATTCTTGACATAGGTGCTTTCATCAGTGAACCAGTTGTCTGCATTTTCTAGTGGAGAGTCCTTCAAGTCTGGGTGGCTAGAGTAAACCGCCTCCATGGTTTCAATGCAGTCATGCTGTACAGGCTCCTCAACGGCCTTGCCCTGGAAGTAAGCTGCTGGATTGAAGATGTCAGTTACTTGGATAGTCACGTCCTCCGATTCTGTTAGGACAGCTTGGTGTTTGAGAAAGCGAGATGGGCTTAACCAGTGATTTCCTTTCTGCGTGAGCCCTGCTGACACTGTATGTGAGACAAAAATGGTTATCTGCTGGCCCATTGTGAACTTGAGGGCTTCCTCTATGTTCAGGGTCCCAGCTGCCACTGCACACAGGCAGGTGGGCTATCTTTGGCTGACCACGTCCAGCTGCTTGGAGAAATAAGCCACTGGCCTTTTGTACGGTCCTAGCTTCTGTGCCAGAAGTCCCAACACCAGTCCTTGCCTTTCATGTGAAAACAACAGAAAAGGTTTAATGACATCCAGTATGCCCAATGCCGGAGCTTGCATTAACTCACGTTTCAGAGTTACAAGTGCATTATTAGTCTCTGGTGTCCAGCATAGGTGGGTCCCCTCCGTTTCTTTTAGGAGAGTTTCACAATTAGTCCATAGCTGTAGATCCATAACTTACACTGTCTTGTCATTCCCAGAGAAGCTCTTAGTTTTGTTTTCTTTTATTGTAGTTGTCTGGGGCATCTGACAAATGGTCTCTTTCTTGTTATTTTCCAAGGCTCTCTCTCCTCCTGCCAGTTTGTATTTCACTTTTTGGAGGACTAGCTGAGCCTTTTCAGGGGAGAGCCTATATCCGCTTAGTCCCAGAACGTTTAAAAGACTTACGGCTCATTCTTTGCAGTCTTCATGGGTTCTTGTTGTTATTAGTAGGTCATCAATGTACTGCAGAAGTGTACCTTCCCAGAGTGGCGGTGTTCCAGGCTTCCAGTTCTTTAGCTAATGATCTCCAATTCTTGTGAGGCTCTTTTTGGAATCCTTGTGGCAATAGGGTCCGTGTAAGCTGGCTTTTTTCCCTGTTTTGGGGTTTTCCCATTCAAAGGCATAAATCTCGTGACTGCTTTCAAGGAATGGCAGACAAAAGAAAGCATCTTTTAAATCTAGAGCTGAAAACCACAGCCAGCCACTTTGTAATTTTGTAAGTAAAGTGCAAGGATTGGCTACTACAGGATGCAGTGTTCTTGATATTGTATTTATCGCTCTCAGGTCTTGAACTAATTGATAATTTCCATTTGGCTTTTGTATTGGTAGAATTGGGGTATTGTAGGGAGACCTATACTCTCTTAACAACTCTTGATCAATAAATGTAGCAATTGTTGGTTTTATTTCTACTGGTGCTCCATGCTTTAGAGGATATCGCTTAACTGACACTGGTTGTGCCCCTTCCAGGCGTTCAATAATGAGTGGGGAAGCCCGTTTTGATTTCTTTGGAATTTCAACGTCTCCTACTAATGGGATCACTTGATCTGTTATTTCATTATCTATGGGTATTTCTCCTCTTTCAGCCTTGTTTGTTTGTTTGTTTGTTTTCCTAGGCCTGAGATGATTAAGGAATGGGTTTTCCCTTTCTCTAATCTTAGTGGTTTAACTTAAACTTTCAAGTCTTAGTCAGGTATCTTCGGGGAGGCTTCTTTGGTTGTAGCTTCTTTAGACCGTTTTTGTTCCATTAATATTTTTACTCTGCTGGATAATTTTAGACATTATGAAGGATTAGTTTTTAGGATACAAATCGACACACAAAACATTTCCATACAAAATGTTCTCATGCAAACATATCTTTCCATCAGGGCTATGCTCTGTTTTCTAGGAGACCAATTATAGCACTGTTGTAATGTAATCTTGACACAAACTAGAAACTGGGGCTTTACTGTTGGTGGGATTAAAAAGAAATTAATTCTCTTTCAAAATTAGTTTCATTAATCCAAGTAGCCTTTTTTTTTCTTTGAATTTTAGTGACTGAATTGCCTTCATCACATTCTGCACCCTCGTCTGAGATTGCAGAATGTGCTATAAATAGGTGGAGTGAGGCAAAGCTAAAATACCTTCTTAAGACATATGGCATGAGATTGAACAGCACTTTAGTTTGAGAGCTGGTAGAAGGCTTTTCTGTATTTTATTCATGTCCTATTTGCAGTCTATGGCTGCAAAAAGCCCTCCTGGTTTAGGAAGGGGGATTTAATCATTTCTTATGTAGCATTTGCTTGTGTTTTGTCAAGATTCTTTAATTCACTAAATAGTAAATAAAAAAAATTAGCTGAATTATAATAATTTTGAAGTCTTCTGAGGCAGAACTGGGAAGGTTAGAACATATTTGTATGATTTCAAGTATGTATAAATTCTTAAATGACAAACGTGAACAAACTGACAATGCAAGCAATTATGGTGACACTTTACATTTCATTGGTTTTCATGCAGCTCCATCCCATGTGTTGGTAGGTTCTTAAAAAGTGAAAATTTGGCCCACTAGACCGATTATTAAAAAGAAGTAAAACTCCTTGGGGCTAACACAAAGTGACAGCGTCCACGTGAATAAATGGTTATCACATTTAGATGTGATTCTGCTGCTTGCACTTTCTCTGCCCCCAAACTGCTTTCTTTATCGTCAATGCAGGGATGTTTGACATTCTTAGAAAAGAGAAAAGAAACAGATTTCCTCAAAAAAAAAAAAAAAAAAAAAAAAGCCAAGTGAAATTAATGCAATGTTAATTGCATTAGTTTATTCAGGTGGAGTTTTAGTTTTTATTCTATGAAGTGCTTGTTGCACCACTTTTGTTGTTTCCCACAGATTTGGAGTGGGATTTCCTCCAGTTGATTGTTCAGCAGAGGGAGTGAGACTGCCTTCAAAAGTTTTGCAAGAGTTGCATCTGTGAATCGGGCACGTGAGTTGCCTTTTTTTTTTTTCCCCAGATTTTCATAGGCTTCTGTTTTTCACCGTGGATCAGTTCACCTTGGATCAGTTTGCTCTTTTTGTTCCAGTGATTTTTTCTTTTGGACATGTGTCACGATCCGTTAATACAAGTAAGGGTCGTGATGGTTTGTTTACAGATCTCAGAGTGCAAAAGGACACAAAGGATTTCAGTTTTAATCAAAACAGTGCACCTTTGTTAAGTACCCACAACACGGTAATGCGATAGAGGAGAGAAAGAGATAGAGAGAGAGATAAAGAAAAACAAAGTAAAAGAGTAGAGAGGAAGAAAGGGGGGGCAAAGGCTACCAACAGATGAGACCAAGTCCTCGTGGTCTGCTGCCAATAGATTTGTCTTCTTTCCGTGGGGAGATCTCATCTCAGTTATTTCAGGAAGTCCCTTTATAGGCCTTTTTCGAAACGAGGGGCAACTGGCCAAGACCGTATCTGTTTCGTAATAACATTGCAAAACTAAAAGCTAGCCCTAACTATCACAGGTACATACCAAGCATGCCTTTCTCCTATGCTAACTATACTGCCTGCTACGGTTTGCGGCCTAGCAGCGTTAGCGCGTCTACTTCTGGCATGAGTTTAGCAGTGCTCTCGCTTCTGCTTTCTAGCTGTATCCCCACATCTCCCCCTTTTCCCCAAGAGGTGGGGCAAATCTACAGCCGTTGTTATGAGGCCCGTTGCTTTGGGAAACAGGTACAGGACAGGTGTACAGGACAGGTCATTCCTTTCCGCTTCAGCACAGTCCTTCCCGCCTGGGCAGCAAGAACGGCGCAGTCCACTGTGACCTGCACAGATTTCCTCAGGAATGCGTACCAGTTCCCAGCGGGCACACCTGCAGGCAACAGTTGGCAGACATCCCACCTTAGGCAGGTCGGAACTCCTGTGTTTAGCCTCTGTCCTCGGCGATGATCGTGAGGCAGATGAGGGATCTTCAGACCGTCTCTTACACCACCCCATGACTCACGATTGTCATCAGGAGAGCTCCATCAGCACGATTTCGTAGTGTTGTTGCGAAGTCTTCAGGACTCGTTAATGTTGGTAGCATATCCCAGAAAAGGGTAGAGAAAATAAGAAAAGAGAAAGAAAAGAAAAGGAAAAAGAAGGAATAAGTAATTTTTAATCAAAATACACATGTAATTTTTAATCATGTCTTATCTTATTTTAATACTCATGTAGTTCATCTTGTGTCAATAACCTTAGGGGTGTCCACAGTGGATGGGATATTGTCCAAATTGTGCACATCTATTACAGATGTCAATTGTGTTAACCGTTTCATCATTCTGCAATTCATGATGTGTAAGATTGCTGATAAAACAAACCCAATCAAAACTAAAATCAAGAGAACAAGGATGGGATGACACAATTTGTTCAGGACACCTGTAGCAGTAGGTGACCACCCAAAAGGAGTATCCCACCAGCTGTGTCCAGCATCTTTCTTTCCTCTTTCTCGAAACACAATGTGTTTCTTTCACATTGTGATGAACAGTTACCAAGGTTTTCTGTCCCTTTTTCTTGGTCTTTTCCAAAATTCCAATGAAATCCTGGTGAAGCAACAAGTGCTTTACCTAAGTAAGGTTCATCCCAGTGGGGGTAGGCAATAATTGGTGGATCAGTGTGTAATTGGACTGTAAAATACAATAAGAAGTGAGTGGGGCTAAATAAGAGAAATCACATCCTGTGCTTTTAGTAAAGTTACAAACACAAAAATTTGAATGAGTTTTAGTATCTACAACTAAATTTTCTATAACTACCTTATCACATGCAGTTCTTAAGCATGCACATCCATTGCCTATATACACAAGCACTGTTTCAGGAATCTTGTTAGGATGAATTTCAAAATGACAGATATTTTGTTCTGTGTCCAAACAAATGTCTTGAGGTCTAATTGCACTACTTTCACAGATAAACCCTTGTTGTTCTCGGACAATACAAGTTTCCAAATTAACAGTTTGCCACTTCTTACCAGTTTGACGGGCCCATTCTCTATGCTGGAAAGGGTAGAGAATAGCTGCATTGTGGTTCAGCCCTAATGCAATGATAGGGACTGTCAAATGCACTGAAGCATTACGTATGGTTAGTACAAAGGCTGTGGCTGTGTTTGTGATGGGATTGTAGGTAAAATTCACTAAATTCCACCAGGATTGGAATTCTCTTTCAAAATCAGTGGCACCGTCCCAGATTATTTTCCGAATTTCAGTAGGAAAAGTGCCTTCTTTGCCTTCTCTTATAATTGAGGCAGCAACTGACTGCATCCACAATTGAGCCTGGACGCAGCTGAGAGCCAAAGAAATGTTGCTTTGTGTAGCACGGAGCATGCCAATTATCAATTTGTGGTCATTCACATTTACCTTTTCTCAATTTGGTAATATGTTTGATAACAACCGCTGATGGGTTGTTGTATTTTAGTCAAATCTGTAGTTGTGGCAGCCAATTTATTCATTAGTACTTCTGAATCAATACTATTTGAGATTCCCAATCCTGTTCCCACAACACCGGTTATGTCTCTTTGCGTCCGTTTCTTAGAAGGGTTCCGCTTTGCAACCCGGTTGTCTGCCCCTTGAAGGAAGTTTGCAGAAAAGGTGAACAAGCTGGCTGAATTTCTGAGACATTGTTTTGCATCAGCAACTTGACTTGTTTAAGGGACCATGCCGGATTGAGCAATATTTGTTGTTGGCCTGTTTTTGTGATTATACGTGGTCCAATTTCAAAAATTCTCGGGCTTAGCATGACCGGTGGTTGGGTGGTAGGTATTGCAACATCGACTTTGAGTTCCCCCCAGTATTTTGTATTGTTTTTACCACACGTGACTTTATGGGGAAATTGTACAGCAATTAAGGTTTAGCCAACAATCTTGATTTTGAATTTCACAAAACAAAACACGGCCATGAGGTCCAATGCTATAACTGTGTATAGGTTGGGTAAAAAATTCAGCAATTAATCCACATCGTATTGTAACATCGTCACCTCGGGTTACCATAAAGGGTGGAAAAACTTTATTCTTGTCATCTAACACAAGGGGGGTACTTATACCATGGTATGTGATTACTGCGCTCAGTATGGGCTTTGCTGCGGCGTTTATTTTGAATTTATAAGTTAAACCTTTCAGACTTGGCTGATCTGCCGGGTTATTTTGCCAATTGCATGTTGCATAGGTTGGTTTGGTTAGAGGAAAGTTATACCAGCAGTCAGTTAGTTTGTTTCTGCAAAGCTTTGTGATTTCAACATTGTTGGTACTGGGGTCTAAGGTGTAGTTACCGACATTCTTCTGACAACCACACAGGATGAAGGGGGTTTGTTTGTCACACACCCACTCCGTTGTAGGGCAGAGTTTGGCCGTAATGTTGGGGTGCAAATCACTTTTCCCATCTGGTTTTAGAAAATTTCCAGCGATTGCAATGGTGGAAGCTTTCTCGTAAAGAGATCCTTCTACTTTTCTGCATCCTACCTTAATGTTTTCACCTATTGTTCCTTTTAGGATTCTAGTCCAATCCTTCAAGTCCCATCCCCATTCACTTGGACGGTATACCTCAGAGTCGTGCAGTACTACAGTGGCTAGGTTCGGGCAACGATCTCTGGGATAGGATCCTAGAGCACTAGTGTACCTAATGGTAGCTTCAGACCGTGGCCACTCAGCTGGTTTTTGGCCCTGGTGTTGTGGTAGGATGCAGAAAAGTATCGCTAGTCTTATCATGGTTTATGTGCTCTTCTTCATGTCCCTCGGAGTTCTTCTGTGAAAAGTAAACACAACAGAGTCTGCCACCAAAAGGCAGAAAATTAGAATGATGGAATTATGCAGCGTGTATGTATCCGATGCTCTCTCCCTAGGGCATCAGAGGCTACCCATGCATATTTATTCAGAGGGCGTTTTAGCACTAGTGGTACTTCTCCTACGGTAGGGAGATCTACCGAAACAGGTTGTCCAGGGTAGTGTGCAGGATTCTTAGGATCATTTGGTCCCTGTAGTGAGAGAATTATGCTTGGAGCTGTTGGGAAAAAGACAGTGATTTGGGGACACCCGTTTACCCCCCATCTATCGTTCACACCTTTCACAGCTTCCCATAGCCGAACATCCCAATTTCCCTCCTGTGGTTTCAAAAGTCCTTTCAAGAGACCATTGGTCCTGTCTACAATGCCGTTAGCTTGAGGGTAGTAAGGAGTGTGAAAAGTCCGTTTAATCCCTTCACCTTTTGCCCAGTCCTGTACAACTTTGGCAGTAAAGTGAGACCCATTATCAGATTGAATTTCTTGTGGTTTTGGGAAAGTTCCAAACCATCCCTGCAATGCTTTAACAGCATTATCTCCTGTAGGTCTTTTAAAAGCATTGGCCTGGACTAACCCAGATATAATCTCTACTCCTACCAGCCCAAAGTGTTTACCTCCTGACTTTTTAAAGGGGCCGATATAATCTACCTGCCACGCGTCCCGTAAGCCTTTACCCTTTCTTAAATGCAGAGGGTCATCTTCCAAAGGGTGTCTTTCTAGCCGTCTGCGACGTTGTTCACAGGCTGATATGCATGTTTTACACATTTCTCTGGTAACAGACCAACCGCGAGCAAGGGCTTCTTTGTACAAATCTTTTGCACCTGTGCGTTGTCTTTTTACATGCAACCATTCTAAGAAGTGCTCCCAGTCCTCTGATCTTTTTTCACAGGACTTAGTCTTGCTAATTCATCAGCTCTATTGTTCCACTCTCCTGCTGGATTTCCATCTGTCTGGTGAGAGGCTACCCACTCCACGGCAAAATTCCCTGGGCTTGCAATACTTAGAATTTCTTGCTACTTTTCCTTTTGCCATACCGGGATTCTGTTAACTTCACAATCATTTTGCTGCCAAAAAGGAAGCTACTCAGTCCATCCCTTAAACACAGCATAGGAATCGGTGTAGATACAGACAGGAGAAGTATTCTGTGCCTCACGTTGGAAAACACTCCAAACAGCTATCAGCTTGCCAACTTGGGCACTGCCTTCCCCCTCTGTGATAATTCGTTCACCTGAGGAAGTGTGGAGGGCTACAGCCTTCTATTTCCACACCTTTCCTTCTCGCTTGGCAGAAGCATCCGTAAACCAAGAATTTGCTGACTGTTTGGGGGAAAAAGGAGGGGCTACTTTAATGACTGAGCCAGGTTTGTCCTGGCTGCTACCCAAGTTTTCAGTTTCTTGGATTGCCAGATTTTTTACAGCTCCTTCAGTTATTGAGAAGACGCTACAATCATGTTCAATCTGAGCATACCACTTCCTTACTGAGGTCCTCTGGGCCACCCCGTCAGGTGGGGGTGGTGCCAGTAGAGACGGCCTTAATAACTTTGAAAGGGCCTCTCAAAACAATTGGTTGTTGTTGTGCAATCTTCTCCACTTCTAGGAGAGCTAAGCTAACCACAAACAATCCTTTCTCCCAGGTAGTGTACCTTTTTTCAGCATCTTTAAAGCCACGGGAGTAAAAGCCAACAGGCTTCGTCGGACCCTCAGGACCCCGCTGCCATATGTGTACTGACAACCCTGAGGAGACAAATCCCCATTCCACCTGAAAAGCATCTGTAGGATGAATAGGGCCCAGGGCTTGGTGAGGCTGTTGCTTCAAAAACCAACAATTGCAGTGCTTCTTCTTGAGAAGCACTCCATTCCCATTTTGTCCCTTTTCTTAACAAGTTATAAAGAGGTCTGGCAATTAGGAAAATCTGGGATGTGTTTTCTCTGGAACACTAATAATCCTAAAGCATGCTGGAGATCTTTTTTGGATTCAGGCATTTTAATCTGATCTAAAGAGGTTAGGGTATCAGGTGGGATACGTGTCATACCTCCTTTCCACCAAATTCCCAACAATTTCACTTCATGTGAAGGGTTTTGGGTTTTTTCTGAGGGAATTTTCAAATCAAGGCTTTCTAAGTGGGAGGTTATTTTCTGTTGGGTATCTCTCACTTCTTCTATTTCATCTCCTCCCACAAGGGTATCATCAGTGTGTTGATGAACAGCTAGATTGTCCGCTTTGGGTACTTTTTCGAACTCTTGGGCTAAAGCGTGATGAGCCAGGGTAGGAGAATGTTTGTACCCTTGGGGAAGCCTAGTGAAAGTGTGTTGCTGTCCTTCCCATGCGAAAGCAAAACGGTCCATATCTTCTGGCTGTAAAGGTGTCATAAAAAACATGTCTTTGACATCTATAGGTGGCATGATTGAATGAGCCTTTTCTTGAATCAATGTTATTAATTCTGCTAGATTTGGGACTGCTGCTGTAAGAGAGTCTGTGCTAACATTTAGCCTACGAAAATCTATTGTCAGCCTCCACTTCCCATTAGGATTTCTCACTGGCCACACCGGAGAATTGAAAGGAGAATGGGTATTAAGTATTACTCCTTGTTGTCGTAGCTCCTGTATCACTGGCTTGGTACCCTCTTTGGCACGCAGGGGAAGGAGGTATTGTTTCACATTAGTTACTTTGCTGAATGGTAGGGAGGCTGCAGCTTGGAGCAGGCTGATGTTAAAATGTGGTGTGCCAAAAGACCACAGAAGACCCTCTGAGTCCTCCCACTGCCTCCTAGCAAGGGCATTCATCCCTAATAAATTGGTTGGAATATCTCCAATCACCCCATTGATAGAGAGTTGGTTTTCCTCTCCAGGCAAAGGGAGCTTGACTAAGGCCACATTCATAGATTCTGTTGTGCCCAAGGCACTTAAAACACAATATCGGTTCTTTGTTGGAACAATTCCACACCTCTGGGCATCTTTCTTTGTCAGCGCAGAAATTTGTGCCCCAGTGTCAATCAGAAAAGTTACAGGTGCCTGTTTAGGACTTGTAATAGCTGTGATCGTTATATCTCCTGTTTTATTTTTAGTGAGCATTCTCAGGTATACCTATGCTCCGTTTCTTTGCCCACTGACAAGAAACAGAGGGTCTAGTTTCCCTGGTTTTGAGGAAGAATCTGTTCTGGCTCATTGGCCGGACTTTGAGGGAGAAGTGGCTTTGACTCACTGCCCAGATTCTGAGGGAGGAGGGGTGCACTGGGTTGAAGTGACGGATTCGGTAGAATGGGGTTTTGGCAGTGCCAGTTAGACACTACCTTACTCAACTGATCAAGGGCTAAGCCATCCATCACATTTCTGGGGACCCCCTTTTTGATACCTAATAACCACCAATGCTGACGGTTAGGGATCTGTTTTACATTCTCTGGTTTTTCACTATGAGGAGCCCTAATGTACCTGACACCTTTTGTTTTTTCTGATTTTTCCTCTGGGATTTTTATAGGTCCGTATTTCCTACTGTAATTAATCAGATCTTCTTCAACCTCACTCCGTGTCCAAACTTTGCAATCACTGGCAGGTGAATTTGATTGTGAACCTGGCGGCTGAGAGGGGGTTGAATATGGAGTAAAGCCAGGATCGGTAGATGCAGTTTGGTCGCTCGGGTTTCCAAGGAATCTGTCCAACCTCTCTACAGGACCTACAGCAGCTATGGTTTTTTGAAGGACAGTTGCTGTAGATTTGAGTGATTCTGGAAGGCCTCGAATTAAAGGGGTCATCAGTTCAGGTTTAACAGGTAATTGTGTGGGGGATTCATATCCAGGAGTTAATTTCCTTTCATGGATCATTTGCAGACAGGCGGCTTTGTGGACGCTTTCTAGAAGTTGATCAGGGGTACCAACTGTAGCGAAAGGGTCTCCCCTTTCTAAAGGATTGAGTCCCCCGGCCCAGAAAGCTGCGCGCTGAGTCAGCGACCATGTGTTACGTTTGTCTCCTGTTGTTAAGAGAACTCCATGTCCCCAATATCCACTGGCCTCCTGTTCAGTGAATTGAATTTGGTCTCCTCCGGTGAGAGACACTTGGAAGACATATTCCGTCTCAGCTTCGTGGGGAAGCCGCCCGTACTCCTTTTTTAACTTAGCCAACTCAGGAGCAGTGTATGGTATTTGTTCAGTGGTGATATGCGGTTCAAAATCTTTATCATTGATATAATTATATTCTGTTTTAATTAGAGGTCTCATAGGGGGGCAGCAGTTTTCCCCACAATTTTTCACTAGCACTAGTTCTTCCTGGGGGTATATTTGGTTAATGTGAGGAGTTTTCTTTTCCTCTTTCTCTTTTGGTGAGTCAGCATTCTTTGAATTCTTAAAATATTCCTCCCTCAAAGCAGCCCGCAGCAAATGATTTTCATTCCTTTCTTCATCTGATTGTTCCTGTAAAATTTCCACTAGGTTTTGAAGGGAATCTGTGATTGCTTTCTCTTCACTACATCGCTTAAAGCAGTGATCTATAGCTGCTGTAAGGCATGCTCCTAAAACAGATTTAGGAGCAGATTATGGTTTTATTTCGGCCAAATTTAAACTTTGTCTCATGTTGTAATGAACATATTCTATCAGTCACACTCTCCAAATTAAACCAGTTATTTTGAGCCCATTCTTCCCCTCCCGGAGAGGGCCGGGCATTATGTTTTGCTAGCAGAGCATAAAATGCAGCTTTATTATTTGCACTAGGGCTTTCAGTCATTTTATAAAGGGATCAAAACCACTGCAGGGAGGTAAAACCTAATTACACACTGCGACACAAACAGCTTCGCCGTGTCGCCCTTCGCTTCCCTGGGTGAGTGAAGAGACCAAAATCTGCCTGGGAGGTACGCCTTAAGTTACTTATGGTTGTCTCTTCACTACACCAAGCAGTCCAAATTCACACACGCCCACCAAAACAGTTCCCCCTTTTACACTAAGAGATCTTTTTGTGAAAAATCTGAAGACAGAGCCCTCAGTTGACTATGGGGTGCTTTTCACCTAGGCGTGTGCAGTTTGCGGGAAATTTGAGTCACCCCCCTTGCTTTCTAGACACCGCTCACCCTTTTCGGGGTGTCGGGCTAGGTGCGGCTGGAGTGAAACGTCCTTCCCCTATTACAGACTACACACAACCTTGCAAGCCCTTCTGTCTGTCAGAAATCCTGTCCGTGATGCCAGTTTAATGTCACGATCTGCTAATAGAAGTGAGGATCGTGATGGTTTGTTTACAGATCTCAGAGTGCAAAAGGACACAAGGGATTTCAGTTTTAATCACCTTTTCACCTTTGTTAAGTACCCACAACATGGTAATGCGATAGAGGAGAGAAAGAGAGAGAGAGAGATAAAGAAAAACAAGGAGTTGAGAGGAAGAAAGGGGGGGCAATGGCTACCAACAGATGAGACCAAGTCCTCGTGGTCTGCTGCTAATAGATTTGTCTTCTTTCCGTGGGGAGATCTCATCTCAGTTATTTCAGGAAGTCCCTTTATAGGCCTTTTTCGAAACGAGGGGCAACTGGCCAAGACCATATCTGTGTTTCGTAATAACATTGCAAAACTAAAAGCTAGCCCTAACTATCAGAGGTACATACCAAGCATGCCTTTCTCCTATGCTAACTATGATTTACCAAAATATGAATATCGATCTAGTATCGATATCCAACTGAGACGGACAAAAACTCTTAACAGTTAGAAAGTGTATGTTTTATTTTTGCGTGGGATAGCTCCCTAAGTCGCAGGCCCTGATACAAGCAAACATGATACCTTTTATTTCCACATATTATGAATATCCAAAATACAAAATGCATATTCACAGTGTTGACACCTCCCATTCTCCGCTTTGTATGGAAATGAGCTTACATGTCATTAAGCATGCGTAGCGTGTGATCTGAATGGAGTCGGTGGTCTTGAATTGGGTCAGTGGTCCTAAGGAAGATGAAGTAACTCATCTTCCTCACTCTGACCTTTATGCCTTTCTGAGTTTTAACAATTCTAATTACTTTAGTGACCTCTAAGTTTCTTCTTGCGTGACTTTTGGATGGGCTCCCACCAAGGGAGGAAATTGGTAATTGTCTTTATTCTATACACCAACTTATCTGTAAAGGTATCTTTTCAGCTTTATACCGGCTAGCGCTTGTATTTCAATGCCTTAGAAAGCCTCGAGCAGCCTTGAGAGGTAGCACGGGCGATCTAGCACTTTAGTAGCTCTAAAATCGGTACCTGAATCAGCTGCAGAGCAAATACCATCAGCAGAAGCAAAGAGGGAGAAATATAGCTCCCTGCTCGCTCAATTCCCTGCAGTTAGAAGCCTTCAAATGAGACAGACGACCAGAGATGTTTACAGGAAGGTAGCTGAGCTGAGAGAGAGCCTTTGCCTCCCCTCGACCATCTTTTTATTCGGAGAAGGGGCAAGGGGATGACTGGGGGCGGACCCGGGGTGAGCGGCCAATCAGACACTGCTGAAGAGTCTGAGTTACATTTGGCTTTGCCCGCGCTTGGAACAAAGGAACTCGGAGCACATGTCTTTGGGAGGGGGGAGGGGAAGCTCAAAACAGGCAGCAACACTTATCAATGTTTCTGCTCATTATTCTAAGCACAGCTAAACAAACATGCAAATGACAGATCATCAGTTATTTGGTAATCAGTTACTAACATCTAAAACTCTCGTTCAGGTCCAGCTCTCCTAACTATTTTGATTAACCCTCACTGGGCCCAAGCCTACAACTGAAATCCCAAGCCTATGACTAAAATCTTTCTGTTTCCTCTAAATCTATGTTTCATTCCCACCAAGGGAGGAAATTGGTAATTGTCCTTGTTCCCTACACCAACTTATCAATGTTTCTACTCCTCATTCTAAGCACAGCTAAGCAAACATGCAAATGACAGATCATCAGTTATTTGGCAATCAGTTACTAACACCTTAAAACCCATTTCAGGTCCAGCTCTCCTAACTATTTTAATTAACTCTCACTGGGCCCAAGTTCTTCCTATTCCAACTAATCTCAACACAGCTAGCCTACAACTAAAATCTTGATGTTTCTTCTCAATCTATGTTTCATTCCCCACTTCTCTTTTAACAGCGAGTAAATTCTTTTACTCAGTACACAGATTTCCTCTTCCTTTATCCAAGCGGCGTGGTCAGCCTTTTTCTCATTCAAGACTATACCATACGCTTTGCATAGTGATGTCAAGGCTGCTATTCTCCACAGCATCTTCCAATACCAAACAAGCATCACCACGGATAAAATCCAACTTGCACTAACTAAAATGAGCAATACAATAATAGGATGAATGAAGGCATTGAGTATACCAGTTGCTGTCGGTGACCATCCGAAAAGCACATCCCACCAGTGATGAGACAAATGTCAGATTCATTCCTATAGGGACAGGCAAGACTTCTTGGACAGTAATCATGCTTGTCTTTATATACTGATGTGATTCTCCAATTTTCGTCAAATTCCAAATACACAAATTAAGTTGGGTTGTCATTTATGATTAAATTGTCTATCGTTATGGTGGGACATGCCATCCTGAGGCAGATGCAACCTCTTCCGTATACGCTAGCCGCGTTGTTTGGTTAATGGAATGCACCTCAAAGTGGCAAATGCTTTGGTCTGTGTCCAAACAAATGTCTTTACCTAAAATCCTTCCACATATGTACCCTAACTGCTCCCTCATAGAGCAGGGCTCTAGGTTAATGGTTTGCCACTGGCTTTTAATTTCTCGTGCCCACCTTCTGTGTTCAGAGGGGTAAAATACAGTTCAATTCATGGTCTTGTTCTTCTGTATCTTCCCTATCTGGTAATATTTTGGACAGTTTCCAATGCTTATCACCCAGGGCCAGCAAGGAGGATTGCAACGGTTGCTGCAATTTAATTAAGTCACTCCTTACCGCGGTCAATTTGTTCATCATATGCTTTTGTTGCACACCCCTCTATTTTCAGTCGAAACTTAATTGCTCAAGCATTTGTCACAGCATTCAGGGCCAAATCGGATAAGCTTCATGGGCGGATAGTAAGCCTCATGAAACCCATCCTACACAAATGCATATTTACATCTTCAAACATCCCTTCCTTCCCACAGGCTTGCGTTTGTGACTTTGAGCATTTTGTTCAAAGCCTTCCGAAAGTGAGGATCATATGCCTTCCCCGGCATCGGGATATTTCAGTTGCGTTAGACTGCAGTAGTACTACTTTAACTCTTGTTACGATTGTAAGAATAATTAGTAAAGTCCCAACTTTCCACATAATGTCCATCATAACTGAATTCATCCATCGCCTTTTTGGGTCAGCTTCAGCTTCAGTTCGTTGTCGCCTGGCGTTACCTCCCAAACTCCCTCAGGGGCTTTGCACACCCGGGAGTGACGAATCCAGGCCTTCTGCTCTTTGATCTTGATTGCAGTGAAGGTGGTGAGGATCACCTGGAACAGTCGTTCCCACTGCGGTTCCAAAATCTTCTCTGCAAGAGACTTTACATACACATAATCTCCAGGTTGTACATCATGTACTGGCCCATCTAATTCTCTGCTTTGGGCCCCAGCCACATATTTTTCAATTTCTCTCAGTTGTTTCCTCTATCCAAAGACATAGTGGCTGGAACTCCAAAGCGGGGTATTATTTCTTGCAACAACGCTTTGGTCACCTCTCATGCTTTAGCCGTCCTAGTGGGAAAGTTTAGCAGGGGGGGTCCCGGGTGCAGGGGAATCCCGCCAGAGACACGATACGGACACCGATATGATTTTAGCATCGTGCTCCAGTTTTATTGTTTACTTACACCAAGTTATACTTTGCCAAGTTCACGCCCCATTCCCACGAGAAAGCCTCTATGCAGCGGGGGAGCTGACTAGTGTATACCTTTTCCCAAGGCTGTTCAAGGCTGCTGGCTAGCAGGTGCCTCGCAAGCCTGTCTTCAGCCTGAGGCCCTGTCAGGGGTACTTCTGCAACAGCCCTGGGATGCCCAAGCTCTCCTGGGGTATCCTACGCCCCCGCTCCACAAGGAATTCCTCTACAGGAAAGGCCTCTGGCTATCCTGAAAAGGTCTCTGTTAATACCAATAGGTATCGATACCGCCCTTTTCTGGGTAATTCAATTTGCCACTGTTGCCCAGGTCCGCAGCCTTTCCCAATTTGTCCAGCTTTAGGTTCTGGAATATTCTTAGGATTAGTTCGGAGGCAAAGACCACACTGGCGAGTTACTTGTATCACTGCACCTTGCAATCTCCTAGCCATAATCCTATCTTTCAAATAATTGGACAAAGCACCCATTCCCCAGTGTGTTTTCTCATGTTCTTTCTGCACCAGTGACCCCAACAAATAAGAAGGTACTATGAGCTTGTTATTCTTAGTTAAAGCCCATCCCTCTGATTATAACTTGCATTTTCCTTTTTTTTATAAGTTTCTTATCTTTCTTGTTGTATTCTGGCCTACCTTCAAGGCAAATCTTTCCATCTGGTATTAATGTTGCCTCTACCTTTTCACTGGGTACTTCACCTTTGGCTGCGTCTTTTGCCTCTCTGTCCACCAGCATATTTCCCTCTTCCAATTCAGAACTCACTTTTTGCTGTGCTTTAATGTGCACGATAGCTACCTTCTCAGGTAACTGAACGGTGTCCAAGAACTTCAGTATTTCTGGTGCATGCTTGATACTCTTCCCTTGTGAGTTTTACAGTCCTCTCTCCTTCCAAATGGCTCCGTGTGCATGAACCACCCCAAATGCATACCTTGAGTCTGTATAAATATTAATCTTCTTTCTTCTTGCCAATGCCAAGGCTCGGGTTAGAGCAATTATTTCAGCCTTTTGTGCAGAGGTGTTTGTTGGCAATGGTCCAGACTTTATTACCTCTCAGTTGGTGGTAACAGCATACCCAGCAGGTCTTTTTCCACTGATAACATAACTGCTTCCATCAGTGAAACAGGTCTCAGCGCCCTTGAGAGGGATGTCCTTCAGATCTGGGCGATTGGAGTAAGTGGCCTCGATTGTCTCCAGGCAGTCATGGATCACCCGTTCTCCCAGATTCCCACTGAGGAATGAAGCTGGGTTCACAATGTTAGTCACCACAATTTCAACATCATCTTGTTCTACCAGTATGGCCTGGTACTTCAAGAATCTCTGAGGGGAGAGCCAATGTCCCCCTTTGGCCTCCAGGACTGCAGATGCTGTATGAGACACTAGCACAGTCATTTTCTGGCCCAGGGTGAATTTGCATGCCTCTTGGATGTTTATTGCCACTGCTGCAACAGCTCTGAGGCATCCTGGCCATCCCTTGGCTGCTGCATCCAGCTGTTTGGAAAGGTAGGCTACTGCCTGCCGATACGGGCCCAAGTCTTGTGCCAGTATTCCCAAGGCAATCCCTTGCTTTTCATGAGAAAACAAAAAGAATGGTTTACTCACGTCTGGAAGCCCCAGGGCTGGAGCTGACATGAAGGCCTTCTTCAGTTGGTCGAAAGCCTGTGTTGCTTCCTTTGTCCACGGCAGGCTCTTGTTTCCTTCCGTAATCAATGCATATAAAGGTTTAGCAAGCGACCCATAATCATTAATGTACAGTCTGCACCACCCTGTCATACCTAGAAAACTTCTCAGCTCTTTTGCTGTCTGGGGTTTTGGGATCTGGCATATCGCTTCTTTGCACTCTCATCCAAAGGTTCTTTGTCCAGCACTTATTTCATAGCCCAGGTAAATAACTGTTTGCTTTACCATCTGCGCCTTCTTTTGGGACACCCGATACCCTTGCAAGCCCAAAAAGTTGAAGAGGCTTACCGTCCAGTTCATACATGCCTCTTGGGTCTGGGTGGCTACCAAAAGGTCATCCACATACTGAAGCAGCTGTCCTTCTCCCGGCGGGGGTTCCCAGGATTCTAGCTCCTTTGCAAGCTGTTCTCCAAATACAGTAGGAGAGTTCTTGTACCCTTGGGGTAATACACACCGTGTGAGTTGAGTTTTGCGTCCACTCTTGGGCTTCTCCCACTCAAGTGCAAAAATTTTCTGGCTGGCTTCATGGAGAGGGAGGCAAAAGAAAGCATCCTTCAAATCTAAAACGGTAAACCAGGTTAGTTCAGGTGTTAAACGAGTTAATGAGGTGTAAGGTTAGCAACCACTGGGTATAAATCCTCCGTCACTTTATTGACTGCTCTCAAATCTTGTACTAACCTGTATGACCCATCAGGTTTCTTCACGGGTAAAGTTGGAGTATTAAAATCAGATTGACACTCCCTTAACAATCCAATTTGCAAAAAGTTCTCAATAATTGGCCCGATCCCTTCTCTGTCTTCCCTTTTCAAGGGAAATTGCTTGGCCCTTACAGGCCGTTTCCCTTCTTTAAGCTTGATTTGAATTGGCAGGGCATTCTTTGCCCTCCCTGGGGTACCAGAGGCTCACACTCCAGGGAATACTTGATCCATTATCTTCTTAATCATTTCTTCTTCATTCGCTATTTCCGTTTCTTTGGTTATTAGCATTAGGCTCAGCAACTCTAGATATTGTTGGTCTTTTACTTCCAAACTGATTTCCCCATTTTTAAATATTATTTTTGCCTCCAGCTGCTCTAGCAGATCTCTGCCCAAAAGTGCAGATGGAGCGTTAGGCATATATAAAAATTGGTGAATTCCCCACTGTTTTCTCAATTTATATTTCAGTGGTTTACAAAAGTATGCCTTTCCAGATTGGCCAGTTGACCCTGTCACTACCAAATAACCCCTTGATATAGGTATCAAAGCTTTATTCAACACTGAATATGTTGCTTCTGTATCTACTAAAAATTCCACTTTCTTTTCTTCGTTCCCTAGTTTAACTATAACCAGAGGGTCCCCTAGGGTAGCGCCCAGTCTTGCATATGAGCAACCACCCCCGCACCTCTCTGGTCATATTTCTTTTTCATCACCCTTTCTCTTTTCTGGGCACTGGTTTTTCCAATGCCCAGGTTTTGTATAAGGCACACTGGTCCCTTCCTAGTCGGGGTGGTCCTTGTCTTGGTGGACCTTGCCCACGTCTTCCTTTTTTTTTTCTTCTTTTACCACCCTTACTAATTTTTGCATTCCCTCTCCCCAATTGCTATAAACGCTCCGTGCCACATTAAGCAAAGTCTCTAGATTCCGGATTGTTGGACCTTGCATCTTCTGAAGCTTCTGCCGGATGTCTCCTGTGGATTGTCCTAAAAATAAATTTACCAATTGCTGCACTCCTTCTTCCGGTCCAGGATCCGAGGTGGCATGGCAACGCATGTTGTCTAAAATGTCTCGCAAGTTGTCTAAAAATTCAGAAGGTGTTTGAGAGGGACCCAGCTTCATAGCATACAGGGCTGAGCAGTCTATGGCTTTAGGGGTTGCTCTTTCTAGCCCTTTTATTATGAATCCCCAGTACCTTTTTAACTGTGCCATTTCATCTGGCTCATTAGGGCCCCACTCTGGATCCTGAAGAGGAAGTACCTTTTTAACATCCTCCTGTGTTATCCTGCAATCATCTTCAGCCATATTCACAGCTGTCTTTATAACTAATTGCTTTTCTGATTCAGGTAGAGCATCAAGCAGTAACTGGGTATCAGCCCAATAAGGATTGTGTTGGTTCACCATAAATTTAAATTTCTCAGCAACCCCAATATTGGGTCACTCTGGTAATTTCTGGCCACTTTTTCCCAGGCTTCTAGATCTATAATAGAAAAGGGGATTTTAACTAATATAGGAATCCCTTCATGATTTACTGCTTCCCTTAAAGGTGCTTGTATGTTTCTTTTAATTTGCCCCCGGGTCCTTAATGTTATAGGACCCTGTGGGGAGGGTGATTCATCCTCTTCGCTGTCGCTGCTCGGTAAAGGTGGGTAGAGGTTAGTTGTTCTTGATTTCCCAGAGGGAGATGAACTAGAAAGTGGAGCGGGGTTTGGGGATGGAGATGATGGTAACTCTGATTCTGTATCATTTGCTACCCCTCCCCCATCTCCCTTTTTAGGGGGTGACTTAAGTAGATCTGCCACTTCTTGTTCTTGGGCTTCTACCTGATATACCTTGTCAGGATGGGTACATCTCTGGTTTATTGAACATGCACCGCAACATCGCTTAGGTTTTTCATTATTAACTTTGTTATCCTTTTCAAAAGCCAATACTAAGGGATCAGAGGGTGGTCTGACCCAAACTCTTTTTGTCACTCAGGTTGATTTTGAAGAGTGAAAAATAATTCAGCATAAACAATCTCTGGCCATTTTTGCTCACGGCTAAGAAAAAGCATTAGTTGCAGTAATGTTTCATAATCCAGTGTACCAAAAGGCGGCCACTTCATACCCCCTTCCAGTTTATAAAACGGCCACCATTGGGTGCATAACTTAATAAGCTCCCTCTTGGTCTCTGCACCACTATGATTCACCATCTTTTGCCAGTGTGTCAAAACACATCCCAGAGGGATACTTTTAGGAACCTCTTTGCTTTTGTTTGCCACCATTTTTAAAGTTCACCAAAAAGCTTGTTTCACAACACACTCACACACTCCACCACTCAAAAAACCCCGCTCCTTTTTATTCAAATCTAAAAAAAATTCACACAGCACATAAAACTCACTCCACACATTCAAATGCTTGAAACAATTCACTCAAAGCACTTCTACCAACAATTTTAAACTTCTAAAACCCACCACAAGCCTTTCGCAACCCCGAGCGAAACTTTTGCTGGGGTTTCACAAGGCTCCGCTCAAATCTGGCAAGCTAGCGAGTTCCAGCTTGTGCTGCCGCCTCACTCACTCTGCCGAGCGGGGGGGGTTAGCCCCTACTGCTTCGCTTGCACTGCTGAGTGAGTGGGGGGGGGTTTAGTCTTGAGCCCACGCTACATGCTACGCCGCTCTGCCTCCCTGCTAAGGTTAAAATTATTAGCCCTTGGTCTGGATGTCACCCTGAACCAAACAACCAAATTTAAACTCACTTACAATCAAACTTTTCAAAATATACTAAAAACTTACAAAACAAAAATCCGAAGCTACAAACTCAGATCACTGCACCGGTCGCCAAAGTGACACCAGACATAGTTTCAAACTAGCTCCGCTCGCTCCTTTAAACACAAATTTAGCAACTTCTAAACACTCAATTACTGCTTTTTCACTAATACCTTAACCAAATTTCACCACCGCCATTCACACAACTCAAAGGTCACGCGCTCTACTTAATTCTTTCCTTGCAACTCACTCTCTAGACACAAAAAAATCTCTCCACTCTGTCAAGCACAAAAATCCTTCCTCAACTCCACTAAACACAAACTTTTATAACTTTTTCATACAAATACGTGGCTGATCCGGGCCAAACACACACAAATCAAAACACCCACAATACAAACTCTCACAAACTAAACACACACACAACACACTGCTAATTCACAGTTCCAACAAACCCTTTTGGCATAACCCAGCCATCATACCCTTACAGCGCTTGCACAGCCTAGGGGGTCCGTACCCTTTAACCCAAAGCGGTCTCTGTAGACCTGCGGCGCGTCCCTAATGCATGCGCACAGCACTCAAAATAAAGTTAGTCTCTCTCTCTGTTCACCACTCGTATCCCAAACTACAAGCCAATGCTGCTTTTAAGCCACCGACCGGACCGGAGCCGACGGCGCTCCCGCCGATACCTCCGGTGTGCAACCCCACGGTCTTCGCTCCCCTCTACGAGAACGAAGCAAGCCGGAGTTCTTGCAGCCATTCAAACTCCGCAGCCACACGCCCCGCCCCGCCACCCGCTCTGCGCTCCTGGCTCTCCTCCACGAGAGACCAAAGGCAGCGCCCCTCAACACGCCGCACGGCCACCCACGCTGTGCACCCGTCTCTCCTCCATGAGAGACCAAGGCAGCACCCCTGTACCTCGTTCCCCTCCCTGGGAAACAGAAGCAGCTCTACTCCCCTTACGGGAGATGAGCCTTTGGAGCCGTTACCCGCTCCATTAAAAATTACTATACTTTCTGCAGACACTTACAAGCAAACTCTCCCAGGCTTCCGCTTCGCACAGGGTGTCCCACTGCGTCTTACAAGCTGCCTTCTTTAAGGTACCCCTTTAATTTTAAAACATACCTCTTTGTCCGTGGTTCCGGCAGGTCCTGGTCTCTCCCCGGGGTGTCAGAGGATCAAGGAGCCCCACAAAAATGTGGGGCGAGCGCCCGAGGGGGGGTCCCCTGGCCCCTTGGCCAGATAGAGCAGGGCCCCACCAGAGTCGCCAAAATGGCTTACCAAAATATGAATATCGATCTAATATCGATATTCAACTGAGACGGACAAAAACTCTCTAACAGTTTAGAGTTAGAAAGTGCATGTTTTATTTGGCACCGGGCACTGCGTGGGATAGCTCCCTAAGACGCAGGGCCCCGATCCAAGCCAACATGACACTTTTTATTTCCAAATATTATGAATATCCAAAATACAAATGCATATTCGTAACATTAACACCTCCCATTCTCCGCTTCATATGGAAATGAGCTTAAATGTCATTAAGCATGCATAGTGTGTGTCCTGAATGGAGTCAGTGGTCTTGAATTGGGTCAGTGGTCCCAAGAAAGATGAAGTAACTCATCTTCCTCATTTTGGCCTTTTTGCCTTTTTGAACTTTAACAATCCGAATTACTTTAGTGACCTCTAAGTTTCCTCTTGCGTGACTTTTGAACAGGTTCCCACCAAGGGAGGAAATTGGTAATTGTCCTTGTTCCCTACACCAACTTATCAAAGTTTCTATTCCTCGTTCTAAGCACAGCTAAGCAAACATGCAAATGACAGATCATCAGTTATTTGGTAATCACATCTTAAAACCCCTTTCAGGTCCAGCTCTCTTAACTATTTTCATTAACTCTCACTGGGCCCAAATTCCTTCCTACTCTAACTAATCTCCACACAGCTAGCCTATAACTAAAATCTTTATAGTTCTTCTAAATCTATGTTTCACTCTGAAGAGGAAAGGCTGCAAGGAAAAGGCAAGGCAAGGTCAGTGAAAGCTTTCTGTCCTGGCACATTTAGCAGTGTGAAGCGGAACCGCTGTTTGCTTTCCCTAAGGACTCTACGACACTGAGAGCATGTGCTTTTACATGGAGCTGAGAAGTGTGGAGATACAGCTAGAAAGCAGAAGTGAGAGCACTGCTAAACTCATGTCAGAAGTGGACGCGCTAACGCTGCTAGGCCGCAAACCATGGCAGGCAGTACGGCCTATCAGGAAATAGCTAGTATAAGGGAATGGCATGCTTGGTGTCAGTTAATGCTAGCTTGTAGTTTTGCAATGTTATTAAGAAACATAGATATGGTTGTTATAGTGATTGCTGCTTATATAAGAATCTATTTTTAGTTACTGCTGAAAAGGTATAAATACTCAGCTCTGTATCAATAAAATCGGCTTCTTGCATCCGAGCAATCTGCCCCGTCTCTTCCATCGCCGACCACCACAGGACAGAGAAGGAAGGTGAGAATCACCCGTATGTTGGGGTTTTAGTAGTTCTCCTTTTGTTTTTTTGGGGTTTTTTTTCTCTTAAGGAGCTTTCCCCCATACGCTAGGAGACAATAACGACTGGACACTCAAGAGAGACAAAAGAAGTTGTCACCGCTCAGGGGAGGGATGCAGCTGGCTACTCCCTTTAGCTGAGGTGTCTTGTGAGGGCAGAGATACAGTGAACTTTGGACTGGGAAAACGGGGTTGCATGCAGCTCCCAGCTCTTGTTCTCTCAAGCATTCGGAGGGGAGAGAGGCTGCGGTGGCTGTGGGGAGAATTGGTCACCACTGCAGGATTCCGTCTCCTGCTGCCTTTCTTCTACCGTGAGTGCAGCTCTGTTCGTAAGAGCGGCCGTTGCATTGGAACCTTTTTAACAGTCTACCTTCACTAAAAGAAGGACTCTTCACCATCTGCTCGGGTGCCTCAGGTGAGAAACCCCGGGATCCCGAGCCTGCCTTTCCCTACCCCTCTCAGAGCCGGGCCGCTGCTGCCCCCCCCCCCCCCCCCCTTCTTTGCCACTGCTCCGAGTTTTCTATTCTATAGGAATAAAATCCCGTATAAACACATGAATAGATTGAAGAGATTGACTGATAATATGGGTTTATTTACAAGCCTGATTGGCGTATTTAAGGCCTGACTGCCATACTACTCACAAACTACTATTAAATGTAACTCACTTTCAAATTTCTAAGAGTAAAATACGTATTTGCACTGTATTCAAAACTGCATGGCAAATTATTTCAGATATTATGGACAAAATGATGCGATAATCATCACATAATAAGAATTTGAAAAGTCAAGTAGGCAAGAGAAAACTGGTGGGTTTTTGTCTGCCCGCATTCTGGACCACGGCTGTGTGAAAATGGTCTGTGAGCCAGGTGCAAAGGTGCACAGCAGGAACAGCACTGTCACCTAATAAACACCCCAGGTTTCTTTATTAATGACTCCCAGGAGTAGAAGAATGTGTCAAGTTTCCTACAGAGATCCATTTGGAGAGGAGAAATGTTTGGAGAGGAGCAAAATCACAGGAGTTCCCACTGTCGGCTATATCCCCGTTTCCTTGTATCCTTTCACTGCAGAAACCCATCTGATCCTGACTATTTGAATTCCAAGGACACACCGAACCACTTGCACGCACATCTGCTCACTGAGCCTGAGAAATGTGTTCTAGAGAAAAGGAAATGAGAAGGACCAGTGTAGATACAAAAATGCTGCTAGCGAGGATTTTCTTGCTATTTTCTAAGTCCGTGAGAGACTTTTCTCTCTCACAGAAGAGGTAGCAGAGTATGGAAACGACCAAGCCACCTGCAACCTTGAAAAGTCTTGTTTATGGTATAGTAGAAAAATATTTTGACAATGGATGTTTTAGGATTTTAGCCAATCACCCCAAGGGGTGGCTGATCCTTTGTCCAAATAGATTATGAAGAAAAAAGTCTGTAAAAGAGTTTGTAAAATAATTAAATGAATAAATCTTGCTGCACAATTCCTGCCTGCTGGATCTTCTCTCCTCCTCCTCCCTATGGCTGCGGGACATGGTGATATAGCCTAGGGCCCAGGCCTGCGGTAATAGACCGGCATTACAAGTGAACTGCAACATGAGCAGCTAACACATTCCTCCTGTGATAAATGAGTGAACGATAAATCTTGTCTTTCCCATATATGATTTTAACATTTAGAAGTGATCATGTACTATGTAGAAACAGGTAAAATATAGTTAAGTAAAAACAAGACTAGAGTAAATTGTAACTTCAAAAGAGTGGTAACATGTTGGGAAACGTCGTAATAAACACGTGATAATAAATGTCCTTTAAGTTGAGAAATGACAGAGGTAGAAACCGAGACATCTTAAAGAAACAAAGAAGATGAACCGCATGCATCCCAGGAAGTCAGTTATCTCATCAAAACTCACACCTCCCAAAGAATCTGTCAACTACAAATTAGGTTGGAGACTGAGGAGGCACCGGAGCGGGGTGCCTGCCTTCAATTCTGAAGCTATCCAGAGGACCGGCGGCGGTGTGCTGGCGTGCGCTGGCACAAGGGGGCAGAGACAGGAGGGGGGGGAAAAGTTGAGTGAAGTGTAAATTACTTTCTGGGCTTAAGGACTATGTTTAAAGAAGTACTTAAGTTCACAGTAAAATGAATGGAGCCACGCCTCTAGCAATATTGCTAAGTGCTCCCGCGCTGTGATATGCCTTTGTTCTACTAATAAATGTTCAATATTATGCTGCTGAAAATTCCGCTTGTGAATTCATCTTTCTCACATCTTCCCTTAAAATCAGTTCTAAGAATTTAGTGTGAAATACATTTAGGCTTGGTCCACAGGAATTTTAGTTCAAATAAACACATCTAAATGTTTTCCATCTTTCCCATTAAAGGATATTGGTTTTGGCTCATTCTTTTGGCATTTTGCCAGCCATATGCTCAATGCTATTTCCTTAGGCATGAAAGCTGCAGCATGATATTACAAAGTGTTTGGTGAAACCTTTACCATGACTCTCAAGTCGCAACATGCCAGATCATCACTGGTTTTCAAAGCTGCTTGAAGATATAAGGAAAGCATCAAAGGTTTATGCGTGAATCAGCATCCCCTTGTCACAACGTCATGCTGCAGTGATCCCTGCAGAGCTCTAAGACTGGATTTAAAAGAGAAAAGCTCAACACTGGCTCTTGAGTCAGCAGGTTGAAACATCCAAGATTGTACATCTATTACTTCTGTGCTAAAACTACTCTATGAAAACGTGTTACCATGATGGCAGTTTTATAGTACTCCATAGGAGACATCTCTTTAAATGACTCTGATATCCTTTCAGTGCTAAAATTGAGAAGGGGGTTGATCCATAGTTTACTCATGTAAACACGAGTGAACTACTAAGAGACAGCAAATGTTAATCACAAAACCTAAGCAGCAGCACTTGCCTTAATCTTGTCAAGATAAGAGGAACAGGATCTTTTGAAAACCAGCACAGAGATCGCTGAATCATCCAGCGAAGAACTGCGCATGCTCCAGAAAGAAAGGTAAAAAGTGCATTGTGACGGAGACTACTGATCTTTATCAGAAAGACCCCCGAGGAAGAAGAGGAGCCTTCCTCAGTGCGACCACCTGGGTACACAGCGCATGCGTGGCACGTCTGCTAATGATGATCAATGACTTCCGAGAAGTAATTTCTAGAACTACTCCTATCCCAAGGAATGTGATGAATATTCAAAAATTTTACACATAATGCTGGACTGTATGGAGTGCTCTGCGTGTGTGTGTTAGGAGGAGCGATCCCCCACGCACCCAGCGCCAAATAAAGCAAATACCCGCTTCTCTGACTCTGTCTCTGAAGCATCTCCAGGCCTGGTTTTGGGCAATTCAAAATAGGTGAATACACATTACAACTACCCCTGAAGTTGCTGCGTAGGCAGATTTAAGAGGAAAGGATTTCATCTTCATCACCCTCCTTCTTTCTTGTTTTGACAGAATTAAGAACTTGTAAAAAATCTGATATCACTGATGCTCACCACTCCTCCAATTAGACTACGCTCACTTACACTGTGCTGAGGACAACAAAGTCCAGAGCTTTGGATATCTCCCGCTTCTGCCCTAGGAATTGCTTCCAGTGCTCTACCTTTGCTCCAGCTGTGAAACCAAACCAGCAGAACCAAGGAAGTTCTCTCTGAATGAACCAAGAATTCTCACACAGTGCTAAGCCTAGCCCATTTCTCTTGAAGGCTACAATGGCAGTCCTGGCAGTGAACACTGCTCTTCACTGGGCCATTCCTCTGAAAAAAAACATGCACCACCTCTCAACCTAAACTGTTAAGCCTCCTGGTGATGCTGACTGACAAAGAGTCCAACCGCAGTTAGATTCCAACAGCTACTTCCAGTGACCTGTCAACAGAGCTTTGCAGACTTGCAACAGTCCAATAAACTAAAGGGGCTATGTTTCATGGCTGCTTTTCAAACATCATTGATTTATGTCCCTATGCTGGGTTAAGTGAAGGTGGCCCTTGATCAAAGTCAGCAGAATTTTGGCCCAATCTGCTGTTATGCAACACATCATGGAACGATCTCTTGGTGTTGATGCAAAATTCCCACTGAAGTGCCAGTCCCTGCATGACTTAAGGCTACCTACTCGCAGAGTGTCCACTCCACTGCCACACCCATTTTCTGGCCACCTTTAAATGACTGAGCACTCTTACTTTTTCAAACATTTCTCAGGAGAACGGGACCACCATCTTCTCCTTTCTGAAGTTTAGGAACCTAATTTAAAAGTAGTACTAGCAGTACCAGTTTATCCAAAATCCATTTGCGCCATCAACAAACTCCGAGCAAGCGCTGAGAATTAGTTTCAAGATTTTACATATTTTTACAGTGGGCTTTTTGTTTGCTTGTTTGTTTTTAAAGTAGATGGAGTAGTCCGCTGTTTCCCTGAGGCTACCAGGGGTGCGAAGCAGGCAGGCAGAGCCCTGGCGTGGGTGGCACAGGGGACCCCGGGCGCTGACGGCTGCCACTGGCGTGCGCCAGGTCGGGACCGGCAGGCAGGGCTGCACCCCGCGTCTGCCACAACACCTGCAGCTTCTGCAGCCTGAAACACAGCTGGCTCAGGGGTTTAAATCAAGAGCCAAAATATCTTGCTGGTCAATTTGGGGCAGAGAAAGGTCATCACTTCTAGCATGGCATAAGCCTGCCACTACATTTCTGTGAAGGACAATCACCTCGTTGGAGTGAAACTCCTGGGTAAAATACTGAAGCGCTTTCAGATTCATATTATCCGACATTTCGGTGACCTTCTTTTATACCTGCATTGCTTCATACTGCTGGTTTTGGGCACAAGTTCTTTGTACATTATCCTGGAAATTAAAAAGATCAGAAACAACACCCACCCCTCCCCCACCACCACCCCTTCCCCAGCCACAACCCTAACAAAACCAACCTCCAGAATGTTCAGGATTTCAAATGAGAACAAGCATAGATGGGACAAAAAAAGAAGGATCCTCCTTAGACATTTGTGCATGCAGTGCCCTGCAATCAACTAAGTTCTACTTCTCGTACACCAAATACCTGTCTTCGGAACTCCTTGTTCTCCATTCAAACCCTTCTGGAAGGGTAATCGAGGAGACACTCTACATATTTTTAGCACATGTTGCACTCGGCAATTAAATCCAGTGCACAGCATTACCTGACGAACTGAGGCGGTGACAAGGTCAATTAAGACCTGTTCATATCTTAATTTGGAGCTCTTCCAACTGCTTGAAAAGTGAAGCCTTGGACATTGAAGGTTCAGACTAAGGAAAATCCAAAACGTGGACAGCATCTCCCTTCTGCTGGAAGCCTTGAAGTTCACCACTGCACTCTGCAGCCTACACAGATTATCTGAATATTGTAAAAGTTCTCCAAGGAAGAACAAGAACAAGGCTAATGCTTGCACACAAACGCTGACCAAAAGCACTTGATGCTCTTGGACAAAAAGATGTAACCTTCACTTTTGGAAAGACAAGGTGACTATGGTTGTCTCTACAGTACTCGTAGGAAAAAATCCCTGAAGTTTTGTAAAACCTCTTTTCAGGGCTTTGTTAACTTCGTTTTTGTTAAGAATTGGGGAACACAGAGACACCTGTCACTTTTTTTGCAGAATGCCATAGAAACTGCTACACTCACTTCAACAACAGTCCAAGTAACCTTCTCTGCAAATACTGACCATATGCAGTTCTGGTTGATACAAACCCCCATTACCTAAGAAAGGAAGAACTCGGCAAGCAGTTTGCAAAGATGAACAACTTAGCACGACTGCGGCTGATGACATGCCCTGACCTTCTTCCCTTCAGCTGTGGGTGCCGTACCCTCCTACCCTCACACGTGCCACTCAAAGCTCTTTGCGTGGAGCTCTCGCACCACCTATGACAGCAACTGTGCCAAGCCGCCACTCTTCTTCAGCACCACCGCACCTACCACAAGGTAGCTGAATCAGAGGGAAAAGGAGGTCGCCAATGGAGGCAAGTTGCTCCCCCTGACAGCTAAGCTCCAACTTTGGTGTCCCTTGTGTCCTCCCCAGGACGGGCGGGAAAACGCCTCGGCAGAGCGCAGTGCTGGGCGGGAGCGGCCGGCACAGCACCGAGCGCGCTCCCCACTCCCTCCCGCCCGCGCCGCTGCGGAGACCCCGGGTTCGCCGGAATCGGCCACGTGCTGCACGGAGGGCAGCGCGGCAAAGGCGGCCACCCCTCGTCGCTCTGGGAAGGCCGGCCTCGGATCCCCGCTCTCTCCACCGGCACGGGCAGTGCCAGCAGACTCTCGCTGCGGCCGCCGCTGGCCGAAAGCCTCGCCGCGCACCGCCCGGCCGGCCCCGCCGCTCCGCGGGGTCACACGGCACCTGCCGAGGGCGGCCGCCGAGCGACAGGAAGCAGAAGCCCTCACCGCCGCGCCACTCGCCGCCCCGCCCGGGCGCTCCTCTCCTCGCGCTACCACGATGGCGCCGGCCCGGCCCGCCTTCCCCGTGGCCTGCGGCGCAACGCGGGTGCTCCGAGCCACGCAGCACGCGTGCGGCCGGGCCCTGCCGAGCCGCAGGCGGAGCCGGGGCACGGCCCGGGCGGGAGAGCTTCCGGCGAGGCTGGGCGGGCGGCGAGCGCGGCCGAGCGTGAACGCGCAAGGCGGGGTCGGCCGGCGGCGCGATGGAGCACTAGATGGAGGCGGCAGCACCGCGCGGCATAAAATAGCTGATCGTCCCGCAGCCGCCCGCTCCGCAGCCCCTCGGCTGCTGTCGAGAAGGGCCCCGGCCCTGGCCGCGCCGGTGGCGAGGTGGCTCCGCAGCCCGCGGGCAGCCCTGGCGGGGCAGGGAAGCACTGCGAGCAGCCCCGGGGCCGCGCAGCCGTCTGTAACGCGCGGTGGGAGCCGCCGGGAACTATTTTACACCTGCCGGGGGGCTGGGGAGGAGCACGGAGAGCACGCGGCAGGTCGCTGCCGTTAGGGAAAATTAATCCACGATGCCTGAGGTTTATGTCCGAAAAGGAGACAGAGGAGTCCTGCAACATTCTTCGACTACAGGGAGAGTCCATGGGGCTTTTCCCACGGGGTCTTGTCAAACGGTTGCAGGATGCAGCCCCTTTTTTATGCCAAGTTCCTGGCCACAACAGTCTCTTCCTTTTCCCCACTGGCTGAGGTATTCAGGAGATACAGACTTCCAGAACTGCCTACTCTATGCCCTCCTCTAATATGCACCCCCCTTTTGGCATCGAAAAGAAAGAAAAAGAAACCATTCCTAATGCTATTAAGTCTTTGTTGCCTTGCTCTAGGTTCAGGAATTTAACACGGCCTTGATTAATCAACAGTCGCTGTTGATTAGCAACAGTTCTAGAGAACTAATAGTTTCTTCTGTTACTTCACTCCCCATAAGTTCCTAGCCTTGTCTACAGGCCGATTCACACGGTCTGTTTGTAAAGACTCATCCATCTCATTCCTTTTAATCCCTCCTCTTTTTAGTTGATCTGTATTTGTCTTTACAAACCTTAATTACCATTGATTTAATTTTTTCTTCTTGAGTCTTCTTGGCTTTTGCTATTATTTGCAGTGACATCCTTTTCTGTCCTTTTGTAGTCCTTTCTGGATCAGGTAGGCATGGCTGCTAGCGGCATCCCCTTGACCACCTGCTGAAAGAGCTGCACCCAGCATGGTGTCATGCATGGTCAAAAGATTAGAGTTGCTATAGCATATAAGAGGAGAAATGGTATTCATTTAGTGTTGGGGTCTCCCCCCCTGCCATGGAGCCCTGGGAGATGGGCCCTGGGGGGGAGACACGGGGTTTCCCTGCCCCTGGTCAGCTTCATTCCCCATTGGTTGGTTTGTGTTCCCCGGTGTAGCCAAGGACCCTCGGGTCCCGTGACTGGGGGAGTTCCTGAGCAGAGCCCCTGCCATGCGGCTGGAGAAATAAAGACCTCTGAATCATCTACCACGAATCTGTCCATATATAATTCTTTTCCACGGGACTCCTGGTTTGTTATAGGCGTGTTACAGTAATCCCTGCTGTAACAATTTAGCCCATAGCTGGCCAGTTAGCCAGGAAAACATGTCCCATTACCATCCTTTCAACACTTGGACAGGTCCATGAGCTGACATTATTTCCTTTGTTATTTGTTTGACCACATTTCCGCTGTCATCTGCTTGCAAACAGCAGCTCGAGTCATTTAATTTCCCACAGACTCCTCCTTCTTCTGCTAACAGATAATCTAATACCATCCAATGTTGAAATACCGCTTTCCTCATTGAAGTGGGTTGCTCAGCAAGATGGTCAAGAGCTGTGGCTGGCTGGTTGGTAATTATTTCTGAGACAGCTTGTAACCTAATTATCTCATTGAAATGATAAATGGGTTCCCAGGCATCTGGGATTAATTCCTTAGCTTTCCAAGGGGCCGGTCCATCATGTTGCGTAACTTGTTCTGGTGGCCATTCATCTTTTCCCCGTTTTGGGGTGCTCCCTGCAGCCAAGGCTGCATCAGCTGACTGCTTTTCTCTAATTAAATCCTCACAGATTTTAATTCCTAAGCGATTTCCCTGAACTTGTAGTAGCAAAAAGAACAATGGTCTAAAATATACACCATATGCCTGACCAGTTTGGAGGTAACCTGAGCTAAGCATGTTGGCCACAAATCCAATAATGTCCTTTCAAAGCAAAGGGGCCTTCCTACCCTTGGTCATCAATTGGTGGGTCAAAATACAGTAGGATTCCCGGGCCTAACGGTCCTCCAACAATAGCTGCCCCACCATAAGGGTCACAGCATTTGCATTTCCAAGCTCCCACACAGGGTTCTCATCTACATTTACATCTGCAAGCTGTTTGGTTGGATTTGGAGCAGAACTCACTAAAGGCTTTGAGTTCTGATCCGGTGTTGCCATTCCCACTGATAATCATGAACAACATGTCTTCTACTTGTGGAATTTTTGTGGGGACAGCTTAAAAATAGGTGGTCAAAAAAACCCCTTGTCCCTCCCCATTGCTTTACAGGCTTCCAAATATTTTTGGTAAGTGTGGTAAGAACACCTTACACAGCTACCATTAGTGAGCTGAACAGCTATTTGATTGCATTTGTCTTGATATTTGGAACAATTGTAAGGAGGGCAATTGTGGGTCCAAAGCCAATTGTTTAAAGCCAGAGGGAGAGTCAATTGACAAACGCCTTTTCCTACATAGACCCGCCCTGTCCTGTTTAGGCAATAAGTGCCTGTTGGAGAAGAATGAAGTGGCCATGTGTTGGGGAGGATGAAAGTTTGGTAAGAAAGTTTCACAGGTATGTGGGCTTGGCAGAAAGGTCTGTGAATGTAGAAGCTGGGGATGAGGTAGAAATGGAAGCAAGTTTTGATATGGAACAAAAGATGTTTTGCTGAAACAGTGATCGCTGAGTAACTGAGAAGGCAAAGGTTGGAGATGAGTTGGAAGGAGATTTTTAGGAGCAGGACAAAGGTATGTGATTACAAACAAAGACTTGTTTTTCACCAAGTAAGTAAGTCTCAAGAAGAGCATAAGTAAATAGAAAACGTGTCTTTACCAAAAAGAAAGATATGGCAGGCAAACAAGAAATGTTGATGTAGCAAGAAGAAGAGAGGTCTAAGAATTTTCCACTGTAAGCTGAAATTGTAACTTACTTACTCTTGTGATTGGATAATAATGACTATAATATGGTGATGGTAGTAGCTATGATAGGCTATAGGCAAATGTAAAGGTATTGGGTATGGTGCTTATTGGTTGTTATGTGTTAAGATACTCTGCAAAGAAAAGTATAGAATGCTTTGTAACTTGAACAGAAAGCAGCTTCAGGTATGCCTACAGCTGGAGCTGGCAGCTGTAGGGCTGGCTCTGGATACCCACTCCCTGAAATGCTGTAACTTCGCCTATGCAATAAACAGCTTTCAAGAGAGCCACCTGAAGTCCAGACATCCTTCGTGAAACCTTCTCCTATAGCCATGGACTTCCTTCTTTGGCCCCAAATCCCATCCTAGTATGGACCTCATGTCGGGTGTTGAGCCACCACTTAGGTTCATCTGGGCTAGCCAACCATGGCCACTCTTCAGATCCTCCTGGCCCTCCACAGAGCCAGCAATTGCTAAGGTTAAAAACTTTTGCTACTTCTTCTCCTAAGGCTGCAAATTGATTCTCCCACTCCTGGCCTAAACTTAGCTGACCATATAAAAGTAGAACTAGTAAGGAAAATATTTTAATAATGTGATCTAATTAGCTAGTCTAGTTTTCCCGTTGTCTTCTGCAGCACCTGTGGCAATTGAAGACACAGAAACCACTTAACATAAAATAATCCAGCAAGTATTAGCGCCCCAGTGAGTGGAGATTCTAGAGGAGGGATGCCCATAGAGACTATTTCAGCAGATGGTCTGTGGGTAGGCACGCAGGGCTTCCACGGATGTCGAAGCACTGGCTACTGCTCCGGCCCGCTCCTGCAGAGTGTCAGTCACAGCCTCCCAGCCTTCTCCTCCAGCTGAGATGTGCAAATCTCTGAGGCTTCAGAGACCTTGACCCGAGTGTTCAGCTGTCTTGATGGCTGTTTCTGTCATCAGTGACACTTGGAATGGGCCACGCCATTTCAGAACCACTGGCGCTTCTTTCTACTCCTTAACTAGGACTCAATCTCCTGGTTGGATGTTAGAAGCAGCAAAGTCCAAAGGTGGGGCTTGTGCCAGCTGAGCTTCCTGTTGAAGGGGTTTCACAAGAAGCAGTATCCTGGCCACAGATGGTTTTAAATATACATCACTTACCTCTACTCCCCCACTAGGTTGAGACTTACCCGGGTAATTCATAACAACGACGGAAAGGGGGATAACGGAATCTCTCTTCTGGGTCGGGCTCTCATTCTCGCCAAAGCCAATGTCCAAAGCCCTAGCCATGGCATCTTGGTTTCTATTACCAGCTTCAAAAGGTGTTTATTCCTCTATTCATTGTTTTCTACCCGAGCCGAGCTCTGGGGGTGCCAGGGCCTATGGAGGTTCCATTGCGGTCCTAAAGAAGCCAAAACCCCTTGAAGGATCTTTCCTGTAAAATGAGTTCCCCTATCTGAGTCTATTGCTTCTACAATGCTGTATCTTGGAATGATTTGTTCCAAAGATGCCTTAATAACTGATCCTGTCGTTGCTGAAGCAGTTGGAAATGCTTCTGGCCACCTTGCTAGCTGACATACCATTAGCAGAAGATATGAAGCCTTCCCACTTGGGGCATCTCAGGAAAATCCAGCTGGCATCTTTGGAAGGGACATGCAGCCCAAGGCCTCCCTCCCCTGGCAAGTTACTTTGTAACTTGGCTGTTTGCTTTAGCACAGCTCAAGCAACCTTCAACAGCTCGTTTTGCCAGTCTAAAAAGACCCCCAGCAGCATACAGCATGAGGAAGGCTTCTGCCAGTCCTCAGGAAGTGCAAGGACTCTCTTCACGGAGTTCTTTTAATATTGGTAGGGCCAAAGCTTCTGGTATCTCTTGTTTGCCATCCCTTGTAAACCAATTCTTGCCTTTTTTCTCTGCCACATGTCTTTTAACTGTATCTAGAACTCCTCTGGTAGAAAAGACAGCTTCCCGGGCAGTGATGGAGTCACTGGGAGCAAAGGGGGCATCTTGGAGAGTTCTGGCAGAAGTGTTGCTTTCTGAGTTTCTTCATCCACCAAAAAGGAGACAGAGGAGTCCTGGAACATTCTTCAACTACAGGGAGAGGCCATGGGGCTTTTGCCATGGAGTCTCTCAACTGATTGCGGGACGCAGCCCCCTTTTTATGCTAAGTTCCTGGCAACAGCACCCTCTGAGGTACTCGGGAATTACAGACTTCCGAAACTGCCTACTCTATGCTCCCCTCTAATATGCACCCCCCTCTTGGTATGGAGAAGGAAGAAAACAAAACTATTCCTAATGCTATTAAGTCTTTGTTGCCTTGCTCTAGGTTCAGGAATTTAACACGGCCTTGGCTGAGCAACAGACTCTGTCGATTATTAACAGTTTCTAGAACTAATACTTTCTTCTGTTACTCCCCTACCAGTAAATTCCTAGCCTTGTCTAAGGACGGATTCACACGGTCTCTTTGTAAAGACACATCTATGTTACTCCTTTCACTCCCACACCTTCTTGGCGGTGGGACGGCTCCCCCCGGCACAGCACCTGGCACAAAACCCCCCTATGCACATGCACACACACCTGCACTTACCCTGCACTCCGCTGCACACACACACACACTAACACCCCCCTCCACATCCCCACCATGCTACTTGCAGTTGCCCTGCCCCTGCCATCCCAGCCGGCTGACAGCACCCACTCCTCACATGCTTCCCCATGCCTTGCATTTCCTTGCTGCCCTCTCTGTAGCCTTCGGTCAACCTGCCTTTTCTCCCCTGCCTTGCATTGACTTGCTCACCCATCCCCCACCTGACTTCCTTTCACATTCATCTAGGTCTGGCCTCACCTTTCCTTTTCCTTCTAGGACCCTCATTGCCCTGCCTCGCCTCGCCAAGCAAGGCCACACAGAGCAGTTGGTCCTGGCCACTTTTGTGTACCAGCAGTCCTCGAATGTACTTCTCACCTGCCTTGCCTATCCTTGCCTTGCCTTGGCAACACAACCGTTGCCTTGCCTTGCCCTGCTAGCTCTCTGGAGCCTTGCATTCCTTTGCACGTCCATGCCCTGCCCTTGACCTGCCTACTGCTTTCCTCCAGGGCCTTGGCTTGCCGAGCCCTTCTTGTTTCTGCCTGGCCTACCCATCAGTGGACTTTCCTTCCTACGGCCAGCCTTGCCTCTAACTTCTGGGCCTTCTCTTGCCTACCACTCCATTTGCTTTCCCCTCACTGCTCTGGCCTTGCTTAGCTCTCCCTTGACTTGCCCACAATTGCCTGCACTTGCTTTGCAGCGCCTTGCCTGCATGGAAGGTGAGGTAGAGAGTGGTAAGCAGGGCAAAGCAAAGCCAGCAAGTGGTAAGTAGTGCAAGGCAAGGCAGACGTAGGCAAAGGAAGCAGAGCAAGGGTAGCTTAAGAAGAACTAGACAAGGTGCTGAAGGCAAGGCAAGGCCAAGAGACTCGGAGTGCCTTTCCTTGGGAAGGCAAGGACATAGTGCCAGTGTTGCTGGAGCAGATGTTAAGGTGGCATGGGGAGGAATAGAAAGTGCTGAGAACAGCGTGTGTGCTGCTAGTTTGAGGGGTGCAGTTGAAGTTGCAGGCAGTAAGATCTTCCTCAGCTGGCACTGTTTTGAGCTCTGTTTTTGCCAGATGGTTTCAAGTTGGTGGGCAGAATCTGCGAGAGGGAAAAGATTTGTTTGGGCCAAAGAGGTTTGTCTGGCTCTTGGAGTGTGGTGTAAAGAAGAGTCTGCTCTTGGAAGGGGAAGATGAGGGAAATCTTTTTGTCCTGATGTGCTGTTGATTGGAGTGCAGAGACGTTTGCAACTTGCCTCTGCCTTTGGCGTGGTTTCGAGCAGCGCCAGGTGCTTGGCCTTCTTTTGCAAGTCGTCAGCGCCATCGTGTGGTTGTTTCCATGAGCGCTGACAGTGCCGGGGAAAAAGCCAAGCGCTTCGCTGGCGCGGCCGCAGTCGTGTGCGAGCAGTTGGTGGAAGAGCTCCGCTGTGCATCCTGCCTCTTGGAGACATAAAAGAATGTGATCCTGCGCGTAGCGGGGAAGCAAGAGGAATCTTTTCATTGTTGGCTGTGCAGTTTCTAAGCGGCAAAAGTCAAGGCAGTTCCAGCACGGCCTCTTTCTTTCAGAACCTTTTCTGTGCCATCATGAACATGCTCAACATGGAACTCGCACCCACTGAACTGCATCAAAGGTCCTGGAGAGACGCACTTTCCTTCAAGCTCTAGGTACCATCCTACCCTCCACCTCTCGCGGATCCCAAAGCCCTTCCAAACATCCAGCAGCTGCGCGCAGAGAACAAGTGCTAGAACAAGGCGTTGGCCTTCATAGTCCCTCTAAAGTCTGTAAACTAGGCGAAACATTGCAGTGACCAGCACTTTCCTTCACAACTATCTATAGAGCGTCATCACATTCTCTCAGAGTGGCTAAGTCCACCCTTGCAGCACAGCAGCGTTTCCAGCCACAGTTGGGACTGAGAGATGGGCCAGGTGAGAAAGCATTTGTTGACTATCCTTCGTCTCTGGAAGACTTGATACTCGCAGCGCAATCACGTCCACACACCTTCAGTGTGACCAAGTTCAAGCAGCTGGAGCTCACAGAGATGGGAGAGTCAGGAGAGAAGCCGTTCCAAAAGTACCGTGTAGTGACAGCAGCATTAAAACTGTGCACAGCAGTCTACAGCACTGTAGACCGTGGCTTCTCTGACAAGACGTGCCATCCCATTGTTGGCTCTCGCAGCTCGGTTGCTAGCTGCTCTCCTGAAGAAAAGAACTAGAAGGAAAAGCCAATGCTGGGCTGCACCTTCTCCTTGCCTCACGTAAAGCCATTTCAACTCCCCGCTGCACTCTCTACTTCCCCTCTCCTTGGCATCGACCACTGTGTTTTCTGCATCTCGGAGTCGAAAGGTAAGCGCCAGTGTTCCCAGGGATGGTTGGAAGAGGGATAAGTAGTAGCACAAGTAGCTGTCGTTGAACTTCCTCCTTCTCAATGCTAACGTGAAGTCGGCAGGCAGGCGAGCACCATCCACGCTCCTTTCTCAGTTTGTACGCTGCAGACACGAGCCCGGTGCTCGGCGCCTTCGTTCGGCCTCTTTAGTACCCATGTCGCGCTTTCATTCTGCCGGAGTCGAAGCGTCGTCTACTTGTGGCACAAAGAGCACGGTGCCGGCAGCGAAATGCTCCAGCCGACTGCTTCTGCCGACACACGCCTGGGCTATGCACTTTGCCTCTCAGCGACATACAGCAGCACATTCGGTCTAAATGTAAAGGGAACGATTCTCGGCTACATCTGGCACAGAGAACAGCTTTAGTTCAACGGGCTTACCCAGAGCATGCCCCCGACGCGTGGGAACTTGTATTTGCACCACAGTCCAGTGGCAGTCCTCTTTCCTTTACAGGCTG
The DNA here is from genome assembly GCF_020740725.1 of Corvus hawaiiensis. NCBI lineage: Eukaryota > Metazoa > Chordata > Aves > Passeriformes > Corvidae > Corvus > Corvus hawaiiensis. The sequence goes on from NC_063229.1 coordinate 128,038, forward strand.
CACAGCGCCGTCAGATCGCGGTGCTCTCTGCACCTGCCTCCTCACTTCCAAGTAGCACCGCGAACCTTACAGCCTTGCAGGGAGAGAAGACGAGGATATTCGTCTCGCCCAGAAGAACGTGGCAAGGTGAAAAGGTGTTCTTCCTTTGTCCTCCTCATCGCCCAGAGTCTGGTGCTGTGTTGAAAGTCTTGGCCAGCCAAAAGCTAATCCAGCAAGTGTTTCTCTCCTGACGCATTTCGCTGAGCGAGAGCGACACAGAGTTTGGACATTGCAAAACAGCAAGAAAATGATTGTCCGTCGAGCTGAGGAAAATCCGTGCACAGCACACTGTGGCCGCGTGCAGTGCTCGCGCTGAAGAGCGGCAAAGCTCAAAGGCATCGCTGCGCTTCAGTTCTGTCCAGACCGCAGAAGGCGAATCACGAAGCAGCAGAGCACCACCGGCTGCATGTACTCAGTGGAGCGAATTTCAAATGTCCAGCCAAGAGCTGCTTCACAAGCACATTCAGCTGAGAATGCTCTGGCTGCTTCACAAAGGAAGGCGCTGTGTTGCACTCCTGGACCACTACCTGGTCAGAAGCAGGTTCTTACACCTTCAATGCTGCAGAGTCCATGCAGCTGGAGCAAAGCCAGAAGGACGCGTCCAGCTAGAAGGCGTTCTTCAAGTACCCCCCTCTTCCAAGCAGCCTTGAAATTGAGCTTAATACACTGCGGCTCGGCAGCTTCCTTCTCAGATAGACCTGCCGTCACATTCTTCACTCTCGCAGCTCCGTTGCCCACTTGCAGCAGCTGCAACCAAAGAAAAAGGCTCCAGAAGTAAAAGCCACTGCTGGGCTGCCCTTTCCCCTTGCCTCACGTAAAACCACCAGAAACTGTCGGCTGCACTCTCTATTTCCCTTCTCCGCCGCATCTACCACTGTAATCTCTGCATCTCGAAGCATAAACCCCGGCACAATTCTTTCCTGGGAAAGCTGGAAGAGAAGTAGGTAGCAGCACAAGTAGCTGCAAGTTGGACTTTAAGTTTCGAGCTGCTAATGTGAATCCGAAAACAAGCGAGTGGCAGGCACGCTTCCTCTTGCAGCCTGTGCGATGCACACACCAGCTCGGTGCTCTGCCTTCATTCTTACGCTCTTCGGAGCAGGTGGCGCTTTCGTTTTGCTGGAGACGAAGCGTCGTCTACTTGTCGCCCAGAGAGCACGGTGCCGGCAGCCAAATGCTCCAGGCTGCTGCTTCTGCTGAAACACGCCTGGGCTCTGCAATTTCTCTCTAGCGCTGAAGTAGCACCACATTCTGTTTGCTTTGTAGCCAGCATCATTACGGAAAGCTTCTCGGCTACGTCTGGCACAGAGAACAGCTTTAGGCTAACTCAGAGCATGCCCCCGACGCGTGGGTACTTGTATTTGCACCACAGTCCAGTGGCAGTCCTCTTTCCTTTACAGGCTGCACAGCGCCGTCAGATCGCGGTGCTCTCTGCACCTGCCTCCTCACTTCCAAGTACCACCGCGCACATTAGAGCCTTGCAGGGAGAGAAGACGAGGATAGTCGTCTCGCCCAGAAGAACGTGGCAGGGTGAAAAGGTGTTCTTCCTTTGTCCTCCTCATCGCCCAGAGTCTGGTGCTGTGTTGAAAGTCTTGGCCAGCCAAAAGCTAATCCAGCAAGTGTTTCTCTCCTGATGCATTTCGCCGAGCGGGAGCTGAGGAAAATCCTTGCACAGCACACTGTGGATGCGTGCAGTACACACGCAGAAGAGCGGCACGGCTAAAAGTCATCGCTGGGCTTCAGTTCTGTCCAGACCGCAGAAGGCGAAGAACGAAGCAGCTGGGCACCGGCTGCATGTACTCAGTGGAGCGAATTTCAAATGTCCAGCCAAGAGCTGCTTCACAAGCACATTCAGCTGAGAATGCCCTGGCTGCTTCACAAAGGAAGGCGCAGCCGTTGCACTCCTGGACACTACCTGGCCAGAAACAGGTTCTTACACCTTCAATGCTGCAGAGTCCATGCAGCTGGAGCAAAGCCAGAAGGACACGTCCAGCTAGAAGGCGTTCTTCAAGTACCCCCCTCTTCCAAATAGCCTTGAAACTGAGCACAACACGCTGCGGCTCGGCAGCTTCCTTCTCAGATAGACGTGCCGTCACATTCTTCACTCTCGCGCAGCTCCGTTGCCCACTTGCAGCAGCTGCTGCCAAAGAAAAAGGCTCCAGAAGTAAAAGCCACTGCTGGACTGCCCTTTCCCCTTGCCTCACGTAAAAGCACCAGAAACTGTCCGCTGCACTCTCTATTTCCCTTCTCCGCCGCATCTACCACTGTAATCTCTGCATCTCGAAGCATAAACCCCGGCACAATTCTTTCCTGGGAAAGCTGGAAGAGAAATAGGTAGCAGCACAAGTAGCTGCAAGTTGGACTTTATGTTTCGAGCTGCTGACGTGAATCCGAAAACAAGCGAGTGGCAGGCACGCTTCCTCTTGCAGCCTGTGCGATGCACACACCAGCTCGGTGCTCTGCCTTCATTCTTACGCTCTTCGGAGCAGGTGGCGCTTTCGTTTTGCTGGAGACGAAGCGTCGTCTACTTGTCGCCCAGAGAGCACGGTGCCGGCAGCCAAATGCTCCAGGCTGCTGCTTCTGCCGAAACACGCCTGGGCTAGCCCTCTCAGCGCTGGTGGCACAACATTCTGTCTGCCTGGTGGTCTTTATCTTAAAGGGAAAGATTCTCGGCTACGGCTCGCACAGAGAACTGTTCCGGGACAATACATGTGTTTTTTTACTCCTTGTCGCAATAAGACTGTGGTGCTGCGTTGGAACTGTTGGCCTGTGAATGGCTAATCCATCATGTGCTTCCCTCCTGATGCTTTTTGCTGAGCGAGAGCTGAGGAAAATCCGTGCACTGCACACTGTGGATGCGTGCAGTATACACGCAGAAGAGCGGCAAAGCTCATAGTCATCGCACACACCAGCCCAGTGGCCTGGGGCTGCGTTCTTCTCCCTTACCGGCGCTGGCCAGAACTGAAGCATTCAGCGTTGGCTCTCTTCAGTGTGTGTACAGCACGCATCCACAGTGCTCTTTGCACGGATTTTCCTCGGCGCTACGTGCAAGTACAGCCTTTCTGCTTCGCAGAGCCCAACTGTCCGCACAAGGTCTCGCTCAGAGAAATGTGTCAGGAGAGAAGCACTTACTGGATTAGCCTTTCACTGGCCAACAGTTCCAACGCAGCACATAGTCTTACTGCGAGAAGGGGTAGTAAAACCCACGCTTTCAGCACAGCACCACAATCTGGGCGACGAGGAGGACAAAAGAAGACCATCTTTTCGTCTTTGCACGATTTTCTCTGCCACACATCTATCCACGTCTTTGCTCTCTGCAAGGCTCTAATGTGCGCGGTGCTACTTGGAAGTGAGAAGGCAGGTGCAGAGAAGCACTGCGACCTGACGGCGCTGTGCAGGCTGTAAAGGAAAGAGGACTACCCCTGGAATGTGGTGCAAATACAAGTTCCCACGCGTCGGGGTAAGCGCCGGGTAAGCCCGTTGAACTAAAGCTGTTCTCTGTGCCAGACGTAGCTGAGAAGCTTTCCCTTTACATTCAGGCTACAAAGCAAACAGAATGTGGTGCTACCAAGGGCAGCGAAGGAAAGTGCAGAGCCCAGGTGTGTTTCGGAAGAATCAGCAACCTGGAGCGTTTCTCTGGAGCGTTTCTCTGCCGGCGTGCCCTCTGTGCGACAAGATGACGACGGTTCGACTCCCGCAGAATGAAAAGAACGAAATGGTACGAAGAGCATAAGAATGAAGGCAGAAGCACCGAGCTGGCACAGCACCGAGCACAGGCTGCAAGAGGAAGCGTGGCTGCTGCTCGCTTGTATTCGGATTCAAATTAGCAGTTGAAAACAGAAAGTTCAACTTGCAGCTACTTGTGCTGCTACCTGCTTCTCTTCCAGCTTTCCCTGGAAAGAATTGTGCCGGGGTTTATGCTTCGTGATGCAGAGATGACAGTGGTAGATGCGGTGGAGAATGGAAATAGAGAGTGCAGCGGACAGTTTCTGGTGCTTTACGTGAGGCAAGGGGAAAGGGCAGTCCAGCAGTGGCTTTTACTTCTGGAGCCTTTTTCTTTGGCAGCAGCTGCTGCAAGTGGGCAACGGAGCTGCGAGAGTGAAGAATGTGACGGCACGTCTATCTGAGAAGAAAGCTGCCGAGCCGCAGCGTGTTGTGCTCAGTTTCAAGGCTACTTGGAAGAGGGGGGTACTTGAAGAACGCCTTCTAGCTGGACGCGTCCTTCTCTGTGTGCTCCAGCTGCATGGACTCTGCAGCATTGAAGGTGTAAGAACCTGTTTCTGGCCAGGTAGTGTCCAGAAGTTAAACGGCTGCGCCTTCCTTTGTGAAGCAGCCAGGGCATTCATTCTCAGCTGCATGTGCTTGTGAAGCAGCTCTTGGCTGGACATTTGAAATTCGCTCCACTGAGTACATGCAGCCGGTGCCCAGCTGCTTCGTTCTTCGCCTTCTGCGGTCTGGACAGAACTGAAGCCCAGCGATGACTTTTAGCCGTGCCGCTCTTCTGCGTGTGTCCTGCACGCATCCACAGTGTGCTGTGCAAGGATTTTCCTCAGCTCTCGCTCAGCGAAATGCATCAGGAGAGAAACACTTGCTGGATTAGCTTTTGGCTGGCCAAGACTTTCAACACAGCACCAGACTCTGGGCGATGAGGAGGACAAAGGAAGAACACCTTTTCACCTTGCCACGTTCTTCTGGGCGAGACGAATATCCTCGTCTTCTCTCCCTGCAAGGCTGTAAGGTTCGCGGTGCTACTTGGAAGTGAGGAGGCAGGTGCAGAGAGCACCGCGATCTGACGGCGCTGTGCAGCCTGTAAAGGAAAGAGGACTGCCACTGGACTGTGGTGCAAATACAAGTACCCACGCGTCGGGGGCAAGCTCTGAGTTAGCCTAAAGCTGTTCTCTGTGCCAGACGTAGCCGAGAAGCTTTCCGTAATGATGCTGGCTACAAAGCAAACAGAATGTGGTGCTACTTCAGCGCTAGAGAGAAATTGCAGAGCCCAGGCGTGTTTCGGCAGAAGCAGCAGCCTGGAGCATTTGGCTGCCGGCACCGTGCTCTCTGGGCGACAAGTAGACGACGCTTCGTCTCCAGCAAAACGAAAGCGCCACCTGCTCCGAAGAGCGTAAGAATGAAGGCAGAGCACCGAGCTGGTGTGTGCATCGCACAGGCTGCAAGAGGAAGCGTGCCTGCCACTCGCTTGTTTTCGGATTCACATTAGCAGCTCGAAACTTAAAGTCCAACTTGCAGCTACTTGTGCTGCTACCTGCTTCTCTTCCAGTTTTCCCCTGGAAACAATTGCGGTTACGTTTATGCTTCGCCATGCGGCGGAGAAGGGAAATAGAGAGTGCAGCCGACAGTTTCTGGTGGTTTTACGTGAGGCAAGGGGAAAGGGCAGCCCAGCAGCGGCTTTGACTTCTGGAGCCTTTTTCTTTGGTTGCAGCTGCTGCAAGTGGGCAACGGAGCTGCGAGAGTGAAGAATGTGACGGCACGTCTATCTGAGAAGGAAGCTGCCGAGCCGCAGTGTATTAAGCTCAATTTCAAGGCTGCTTGGAAGAGGGGGGTACTTGAAGAACGCCTTCTAGCTGGACGCGTCCTTCTGGCTTTGCTCCAGCTGCATGGACTCTGCAGCATTGAAGGTGTAAGAACCTGCTTCTGACCAGGTAGTGGTCCAGGAGTGCAACACAGCGCCTTACTTTGTGAAGCAGCCAGAGCATTCTCAGCTGAATGTGCTTGTGAAGCAGCTCTTGGCTGGACATTTGAAATTCGCTCCACTGAGTACATGCAGCCGGTGGTGCTCTGCTGCTTCGTGATTCGCCTTCTGCGGTCTGGACAGAACTGAAGCGCAGCGATGCCTTTGAGCTTTGCCGCTCTTCAGCGCGAGCACTGCACGCGGCCACAGTGTGCTGTGCACGGATTTTCCTCAGCTCGACGGACAATCATTTTCTTGCTGTTTTGCAATGTCCAAACTCTGTGTCGCTCTCGCTCAGCGAAATGCGTCAGGAGAGAAACACTTGCTGGATTAGCTTTTGGCTGGCCAAGACTTTCAACACAGCACCAGACTCTGGGCGATGAGGAGGACAAAGGAAGAACACCTTTTCACCCTGCCATGTTCTTCTGGGCGAGACGACTATCCTCCTCTTCTCTCCCTGCAAGGCTGTAAGGTTCGCGGTGCTACTTGGAAGTGAGGAGGCAGGTGCAGAGAGCACCGCGATCTGACGGCGCTGTGCAGCCTGTAAAGGAAAGAGGACTGCCACTGGAATGTGGTGCAAATACAAGTTCCCACGCGTCGGGGGCATGCTCTGGGTAAGCCCGTTGAACTAAAGCTGTTCTCTGTGCCAGATGTAGCCGAGAATCGTTCCCTTTACATTTAGACCGAATGTGCTGCTGTATGTCGCTGAGAGGCAAAGTGCATAGCCCAGGCGTGTGTCGGCAGAAGCAGTCGGCTGGAGCATTTCGCTGCCGGCACCGTGCTCTTTGTGCCACAAGTAGACGACGCTTCGACTCCGGCAGAATGAAAGCGCGACATGGGTACTAAAGAGGCCGAACGAAGGCGCCGAGCACCGGGCTCGTGTCTGCAGCGCACAAACTGAGAAAGGAGCGTGGATGGCGCTCGCCTGCCTGCCGACTTCACGTTAGCATTGAGAAGGAGGAAGTTCAACGACAGCTACTTGTGCTACTACTTATCCCTCTTCCAACCATCCCTGGGAACACTGGCGCTTACCTTTCGACTCCGAGATGCAGAAAACACAGTGGTCGATGCCAAGGAGAGGGGAAGTAGAGAGTGCAGCGGGGAGTTGAAGTGGCTTTACGTGAGGCAAGGGGAAGGTGCAGCCCAGCATTGGCTTTTCCTTCTAGTTCTTTTCTTCAGGAGAGCAGCTAGCAACCGAGCTGCGAGAGCCAACAATGGGATGGCACGTCTTGTCAGAGAAGCCACGGTCTACAGTGCTGTAGACTGCTGTGCACAGTTTTAATGCTGCTGTCACTACACGGTACTTTTGGAACGGCTTCTCTCCTGACTCTCCCATCTCTGTGAGCTCCAGCTGCTTGAACTTGGTCACACTGAAGGTGTGTGGACGTGATTGCGCTGCGAGTATCAAGTCTTCCAGAGACGAAGGATAGTCAACAAATGCTTTCTCACCTGGCCCATCTCTCAGTCCCAACTGTGGCTGGAAACGCTGCTGTGCTGCAAGGGTGGACTTAGCCACTCTGAGAGAATGTGATGACGCTCTATAGATAGTTGTGAAGGAAAGTGCTGGTCACTGCAATGTTTCGCCTAGTTTACAGACTTTAGAGGGACTATGAAGGCCAACGCCTTGTTCTAGCACTTGTTCTCTGCGCGCAGCTGCTGGATGTTTGGAAGGGCTTTGGGATCCGCGAGAGGTGGAGGGTAGGATGGTACCTAGAGCTTGAAGGAAAGTGCATATCTCCAGGACCTTTGATGCAGTTCAGTGGGTGCGAGTTCCATGTTGAGCATGTTCATGATGGCACAGAAAAGGTTCTGAAAGAAAGAGGCCGTGCTGGAACTGCCTTGACTTTTGCCGCTTAGAAACTGCACAGCCAACAATGAAAAGATTCCTCTTGCTTCCCCGCTACGCGCAGGATCACATTCTTTTATGTCTCCAAGAGGCAGGATGCACAGCGGAGCTCTTCCACCAACTGCTCGCACACGACTGCGGCCGCGCCAGCGAAGCGCTTGGCTTTTTCCCCGGCACTGTCAGCGCTCATGGAAACAACCACACGATGGCGCTGACGACTTGCAAAAGAAGGCCAAGCACCTGGCGCTGCTCGAAACCACCCCAAGGGCAGAGGCAAGTTGCAAACGTCCCTGCACTCCAATCAACAGCACATCAGGACAAAAAGATTTCCCTCATCTTCCCCTTCCAAGAGCAGACTCTTCTTTACACCACACTCCAAGAGCCAGACAAACCTCTTTGGCCCAAACAAATCTTTTCCCTCTCGCAGATTCTGCCCACCAACTTGAAACCATCTGGCAAAAACAGAGCTCAAAACAGTGCCAGCTGAGGAAGATCTTACTGCCTGCAACTTCAACTGCACCCCTCAAACTAGCAGCACACACGCTGTTCTCAGCACTTTCTATTCCTCCCCATGCCACCTTAACATCTGCTCCAGCAACACTGGCACTATGTCCTTGCCTTCCCAAGGAAAGGCACTCCGAGTCTCTTGGCCTTGCCTTGCCTTCAGTACCTTGTCTAGTTCTTCTTAAGCTACCCTTGCTCTGCTTCCTTTGCCTACGTCTGCCTTGCCTTGCACTACTTACCACTTGCTGGCTTTGCTTTGCCCTGCTTACCACTCTCTACCTCACCTTCCATGCAGGCAAGGCGCTGCAAAGCAAGTGCAGGCAATTGTGGGCAAGTCAAGGGAGAGCTAAGCAAGGCCAGAGCAGTGAGGGGAAAGCAAATGGAGTGGTAGGCAAGAGAAGGCCCAGAAGTTAGAGGCAAGGCTGGCCGTAGGAAGGAAAGTCCACTGATGGGTAGGCCAGGCAGAAACAAGAAGGGCTCGGCAAGCCAAGGCCCTGGAGGAAAGCAGTAGGCAGGTCAAGGGCAGGGCATGGACGTGCAAAGGAATGCAAGGCTCCAGAGAGCTAGCAGGGCAAGGCAAGGCAACGGTTGTGTTGCCAAGGCAAGGCAAGGATAGGCAAGGCAGGTGAGAAGTACATTCGAGGACTGCTGGTACACAAAAGTGGCCAGGACCAAGTGCTTTGTGTGGCCTTGATCCCACGTGGGTCATGTCTCCTCTGCACCTAAAAGACTTGAGCTACCTGCTTTCCTTTGTATGCAAAAGGACTCTCATTCTGGTCCCCGAGCTCAAGGGCAAAATGTGAATTGCCCTTCCAAGATTCAAGACATGCAAGGATTGCTCCCAGACAAAGGCTGCCCATGGAGATGAGTGTGGCAACATGCGTCCTCCCCTGGTCTTCCTCTCCTGTGATCCTGAAACACCGGAGATGCTTGAGAGCTTTGAGATTCCTAGGAGGAGCAGAAAGGGCAGGGCAAGGCCATGAAATGTCATTGAAAAGGGGTCTTGAATTCCAGGTGGGGGAGGGGTGAGCAAGGTCATGCAAGGCAAGGGAGGGGTTCAAGGGCAGGGCAAGGCAAGTGGTGGCTTGGCGAGGCGAGGCCAGGCAAGGCAATGAGGGTCCTAGAAGGAAAAGGAAAGGTGAGGCCAGACCTAGACGAATGTGAAAGGAAGTCAGGTGGGGGATGGGTGAGCAAGTCAATGCAAGGCAGAGGAGAAAAGGCAGGTTGACGGAAGGCTACAGAGAGGGCAGCAAGGAAATGCAAGGCATGGGGAAGCATGTGAGGAGTGGGTGCTGTCAGCCGGCTGGGATGGCAGGGGCAGGGCAACTGCAAGTAGCATGGTGGGGATGTGGAGGGGGGTGTTAGTGTGCGGGAGGTGTGTGTGTGTGTGTGCAGCGGAGTGCAGGGTAAGTGCAGGTGTGTGTGCATGTGCATAGGAGGGTTTTGTGCCAGGTGCTGTGCCGGGGGGAGCCATCCCACCGCCAAGAAGGTGTGGGAGTGAAAGGAGTAACATAGATGTGTCTTTACAAAGAGACCGTGTGAATCCGTCCTTAGACAAGGCTAGGAATTTACTGGTAGGGGAGTAACAGAAGAAAGTATTAGTTCTAGAAACTGTTACTAATCGACAGAGACTGTTGCTCAGCCAAGGCCATGTTAAATTCCTGAACCTAGAGCAAGGCAACAAAGACTTAATAGCATTAGGAATAGTTTTGTTTTCTTCCTTCTCCATACCAAGAGGGGGGTGCCTATTAGAGGGGAGCATAGAGTAGGCAGTTCCGGAAGTCTGTAATTCCCGAGTACCTCAGAGGGTGCTGTTGCCAGGAACTTAGCATAAAAAGGGGGCTGCATCCTGCAATCAGTTGAGAGACTCCATGGCAAAAGCCCCATGGCCTCTCCCTGTAGTTGAAGAATGTTCCAGGACTCCTCTGTCTCCTTTTTGGTGGATGAAGAAACTCAGAAAGCAACACTTCTGCCAGAACTCTCCAAGATGCCCCCTTTGCTCCCAGTGACTCCATCACTGCCCGGGAAGCTGTCTTTTCTACCAGAGGAGTTCTAGATACAGTTAAAAGACATGTGGCAGAGAAAAAAGGCAAGAATTGGTTTACAAGGGATGGCAAACAAGAGATACCAGAAACTTTGGCCCTACCAATATTAAAAGAACTCCGTGAAGAGAGTCCTTGCACTTCCTGAGGACTGGCAGAAGCCTTCCTCATGCTGTATGCTGCTGGGGGTCTTTTTAGACTGGCAAAACGAGCTGTTGAAGGTTGCTTGAGCTGTGCTAAAGTAAACAGCCAAGTTACAAAGTAACTTGCCAGGGGAGGGAGGCCTTGGGCTGCATGTCCCTTCCAAAGATGCCAGCTGGATTTTCCTGAGATGCCCCAAGTGGGAAAGCTTCATATCTTCTGCTAATGGTATGTCAGCTAGCAAGGTGGCCAGAAGCATTTCCAACTGCTTCAGCAACGACAGGATCAGTTATTAAGGCATCTTTGGAACAAATCATTCCAAGATACAGCATTGTAGAAGCAATAGACTCAGATAGGGGAACTCATTTTACAGGAAAGATCCTTCAAGGGGTTTTGGCTTCTTTAGGACCGCAATGGAACCTCCATAGGCCCTGGCACCCCCAGAGCTCGGCTCGGGTAGAAAACAATGAATAGAGGAATAAACACCTTTTGAAGCTGGTAATAGAAACCAAGATGCCATGGCTAGGGCTTTGGACATTGGCTTTGGCGAGAATGAGAGCCCGACCCAGAAGAGAGATTCCGTTATCCCCCTTTCCGTCGTTGTTATGAATTACCCGGCTAAGTCTCAACCTAGTGGGGGAGTAGAGGTAAGTGATGTATATTTAAAACTGTCTGTGGCCAGGATACTGCTTCTTGTGAAACCCCTTCAACAGGAAGCTCAGCTGGCACAAGCCCCACCTTTGGACTTTGCTGCTTCTAACATCCAACCAGGAGATTGAGTCCTAGTTAAGGAGTAGAAAGAAGCGCCAGTGGTTCTGAAATGGCGTGGCCCATTCCAAGTGTCACTGACGACAGAAACAGCCATCAAGACAGCTGAACACAGGTGGACCCGTCACTCTCGGGTCAAGGTCTCTGAAGCCTCAGAGATTTGCACATCTCAGCTGGAGGAGAAGGCTGGGAGACTGTGACTGACACTCTGCAGGAGTGGGCCGGAGCAGTAGCCAGTGCTTCGACATCCGTGGAAGCCCTGCGTGCCTACCCACAGACCATCTGCTGAAATAGTCTCTATGGGCATCCCTCCTCTAGAATCTCCACTCACTGGAGCGCTAATACTTGCTGGATTATTTTATGTTAAGTGGTTTCTGTGTCTTCAATTGCCACAGGTGCTGCAGAAGACAACGGGAAAACTAGACTAGCTAATTAGATCACATTATTAAAATATTTTCCTTACTAGTTCTACTTTTATATGGTCAGCTAAGTTTAGGCCAGGAGTGGGAGAATCAATTTGCAGCCTTAGGAGAAGAAGAAGTAGCAAAAGTTTTTAACCTTAGCAATTGCTGGCTCTGTGGAGGGCCAGGAGGATCTGAAGAGTGGCCATGGCTGGCTAGCCCAGCTGAACCGAAATGGTGGGTCAATGGGAGGGCCACAATGGGATGGGATTTGGGGCCAAAGAAGGAAGTCCATGGCCACTTCATTCTTCTCCAACAGGCACTTATTGCCTAAACAGGACAGGGCGGGTCTATGTAGGAAAAGGCGTTTGTCAATTGACTTTCCCTCTGGCTTTAAACAATTGGGTTTAGCCCTCCAATTGCCCTCCTTACAATTGTTCCAAATATCAAAACAAATGCAATCAAATAGCTGTTCAGCTCACTAATGGTAGCTGCGTAAGGTGTTCTTACCAAAAATATTTGGAAGCCTGTAAAGCTATGGGGAGGGACAAGGGGTTTTTTTGACCACCTATTTTTAAGCTGCCCCCACAAAAATTCCACAAGTAGAAGACATGTTGTTTGTGATTATCAGTGGGAATGGCAACACCGGATTGGAACTCAAAGCCTTTAGTGAGTTCTGCTCCAAATCCAACCAAGCAACTTGCAGATGTAAATGTAGATGGGAACCCTGTGTGGGAGCTTGGAAATGCAAATACTGTGACCCTTATGGTGGGGGGACTATTGTTGGAGGACCGTTAGGCCAGGGAAACCCGCGGTATTTTGACCCACCAATTGATGACCAAGGGTAGGAAAGCCCCTTTGCTAATGGAACACGGGCTTTGAAAGGACATTATTGGATTTGTGGCCAACATGCTTAGCTCAGGTTACCTCCAAACTGGTCAGGGATATGGTATATCCCTGGGGTATATTAGACCATTGTTCTTTTTGCTACTACAAATTCAGGGAAATCGCTTAGGAATCAAAATCTGTGAGGATTTAATTAGAGAAAAGCAGTCAGCTGAGGCAGCCTTGGCTGCAGGGAGCACCCCAAAACGGGGAAAAGATGAATGGCCACCAGAACAAGTTACGCAACACGATGGACCAGCCCCTTGGAAACCTAAGGAATTAATCCCAGATGCCTGGGAACCCATTTATCATTTCAATGAGATAATTAGGTTACAAGCTGTCTCAGAAATAATTACCAACCAGCCAGCCACAGCTCTTGACCATCTTGCTGAGCAACCCACTTCAATGAGGAAAGCGGTATTTTCAACATTGGATGGTATTAGATTATTTGTTAGCAGAAGAAGGAGGAGTTTGTGGGAAATTAAATGACTCGAGCTGCTGTTTGCAAGCAGATGACAGCGGAAATGTGGTCAAACAAATAACAAAGGAAATAACCTCAGCTCATGGACCTGTCCAAATGTTGAAAGGATGGTAATGGGACATGTTTTCATGGTTAACTGGCCAGCTATGGGCTAAATGAATACCATTTCTCCTCTTATATGCTATAGCAACTCTAATCTTTTGAGCATGCGTGACACCATGCTGGGTGCAGCTCTTTCAGCAGGTGGTCAAGGGGATGCCACTAGCAGCCATGCCTACCTGATCCAGAAATGACTACAAAAGGACAGAAAAGGATGTCACTGCAAATAATAGCAAAAGCCAAGAAGACTCAAGAAGAAAAAATTAAATCAATGGTAATTAAGGTTTGTAAAGACAAATACAGATCAACTAAAAAGAGGAGGGATTAAAAGGAATGAGATGGATGAGTCTTTACAAACAGACCGTGTGAATCGGCCTGTAGACAAGGCTAGGAACTTATGGGGAGTGAAGTAACAGAAGAAACTATTAGTTCTCTAGAACTGTTGCTAATCAACAGCGACTGTTGATTAATCAAGGCCGTGTTAAATTCCTGAACCTAGAGCAAGGCAACAAAGACTTAATAGCATTAGGAATGGTTTCTTTTTCTTTCTTTTCGATGCCAAAAGGGGGGTGCATATTAGAGGAGGGCATAGAGTAGGCAGTTCTGGAAGTCTGTATCTCCCGAATACCTCAGCCAGTGGGGAAAAGGAAGAGACTGTTGTGGCCAGGAACTTGGCATAAAAAAGGGGCTGCATCCTGCAACCGTTTGACAGACCCCATGGGAAAAGCCCCATGGACTCTCCCTGTAGTCGAAGAATGTTGCAGGACTCCTCTGTCTCCTTTTCGGACATAAACCTCAGGCATCGTCGATTAATTTTCCCTAACGGCAGCGACCTGCCGCGTGCTCTCCGTGCTCCTCCCCAGCCCCCCGGCAGGTGTAAAATAGTTCCCGGCGGCTCCCACCGCGCGTTACAGACGGCTGCGCGGCCCCGGGGCTGCTCGCAGTGCTTCCCTGCCCCGCCAGGGCTGCCCGCGGGCTGCGGAGCCACCTCGCCACCGGCGCGGCCAGGGCCGGGGCCCTTCTCGACAGCAGCCGAGGGGCTGCGGAGCGGGCGGCTGCGGGACGATCAGCTATTTTATGCCGCGCGGTGCTGCCGCCTCCATCTAGTGCTCCATCGCGCCGCCGGCCGACCCCGCCTTGCGCGTTCACGCTCGGCCGCGCTCGCCGCCCGCCCAGCCTCGCCGGAAGCTCTCCCGCCCGGGCCGTGCCCCGGCTCCGCCTGCGGCTCGGCAGGGCCCGGCCGCACGCGTGCTGCGTGGCTCGGAGCACCCGCGTTGCGCCGCAGGCCACGGGGAAGGCGGGCCGGGCCGGCGCCATCGTGGTAGCGCGAGGAGAGGAGCGCCCGGGCGGGGCGGCGAGTGGCGCGGCGGTGAGGGCTTCTGCTTCCTGTCGCTCGGCTGCCGCCCTCGGCAGGTGCCGTGTGACCCCGCGGAGCGGCGGGGCCGGCCGGGCGGTGCGCGGCGAGGCTTTCGGCCAGCGGCGGCCGCAGCGAGAGTCTGCTGGCACTGCCCGTGCCGGTGGAGAGAGCGGGGATCCGAGGCCGGCCTTCCCAGAGCGACGAGGGGTGGCCGCCTTTGCCGCGCTGCCCTCCGTGCAGCACGTGGCCGATTCCGGCGAACCCGGGGTCTCCGCAGCGGCGCGGGCGGGAGGGAGTGGGGAGCGCGCTCGGTGCCGTGCCGGCCGCTCCCGCCCAGCACTGCGCTCTGCCGAGGCGTTTTCCCGCCCGTCCTGGGAAAGACACAAGGGACACCAAAAGTTGGAGCTTAGCTGTCAGGGGGAGCAACTTCCGTCCATTGGCGACCTCCTTTTCCCTCTGATTCAGCTACCTTGTGGTCGGTGCGGTGGTGCTGAAGAAGAGTGGCGGCTTGGCACAGTTGCTGTCATAGGTGGTGCGAGAGCTCCACGCAAAGAGCTTTGAGTGGCACGTGTGAGGGTAGGAGGGTACGGCACCCACAGCTGAAGGGAAAAAAGGTCAGGGCATGTCATCAGCCGCAGTCGTGCTAAGTTGTTCATCTTTGCAAACTGCTTGCCGAGTTCTTCCTTTCTTAGGTAATGGGGGTTTGTATCAACCAGAACTGCATATGGTCAGTATTTGCTGGACTGTTGTTGAAGTGAGTGTAGCAGTTTCTATGGCATTCTGCAAAAAAAGTGACAGATGTCTCTGTGTTCCCCAATTCTTAACAAAAACGAAGTTAACAAAGCCCTGAAAAGAGGTTTTTCAAAACTTCAGGGATTTTTTCCTACGAGTACTGTAGAGACAACCATAGTCACCTTGTCTTTCCAAAAGTGAAGGTTACATCTTTTTGTCCAAGAGCATCAAGTGCTTTTGGTCAGCGTTTGTGTGCAAGCATTAGCCTTGTTCTTGTTCTTCCTTGGAGAACTTTTACAATACTCAGATGATCTGTGTAGGCTGCAGAGTGCAGTGGTGAACTTCAAGGCTTCCAGCAGAAGGGAGATGCTGTCCACGTTTTGGATTCTCCTTAGTCTGAACCTTCAATGTCCAAGGCTTCACTTTTCAAGCAGCTGGAAGAGCTCCAAATTAAGATATGAACAGGTCTTAATTGACCTTGTCACCGCCTCAGTTCGTCAGGTAATGCTGTGCACTGGATTTAATTGCCGAGTGCAACATGTGCTAAAAATATGTAGAGTATCTCCTCAATTACCCTCCCAGAAGGGTTTGAATGGAGAACAAGGAGTTCCGAAGACAGATATTTGGTGTACGAGAAGTAGAACTTAGTTGATTGCAGGGCACTGCATGCACAAATGTCTAAGGAGGATCCATCTTTTTATGCCCCATCTATGCTTGTTCTCATTTGAAATCCTGAACATTCTGGAGGTTGGTTTTGTTAGGGTTGTGGCTGGGGAAGGGGTGGTGGTGGGGGAGGGGTGGGTGTTGTTTCTGATCTTTTAAATTTCCAGGATAGTGTACAAAGAACTTGTGCCCAAAACCAGCAGTATGAAGCAATGCAGGTATAAAAGAAGGTCACCGAAATGTCGGATAATATGAATCTGAAAGCGCTTCAGTATTTTACCCAGGAGTTTCACTCCAGCAAGGTGATTGTCCTTCACAGAAATGTAGTGGCAGGCTTATGCCATGCTAGAAGTGATGACCTTTCTCTGCCCCAAATTGACCAGCAAGATATTTTGGCTCTTGATTTAAACCCCTGAGCCAGCTGTGTTTCAGGCTGCAGAAGCTGCAGGTGTTGTGGCAGACGCGGGGTGCAGCCTTGCCTGCCGGTCCCGACCTGGCGCACGCTGGTGGCAGCCGTCAGCGCCTGGGGTCCCCTGTGCCTCCCATGCCAGGGCTCTGCCTGCCTGCTTCGCACCCCTGGTAGCCTCAGGGAAACAGCGGACTACTCCATCTGCTTTAAAAACAAACAAGCAAACAAAAAGCCCACTGTAAAAATATGTAAAATCTTGAAACTAATTCTCAGCGCTTACTCGGAGTTTGTTGATGGCGCAAATGGATTTTGGATAAACTGGTACTGCTAGTACTACTTTTAAATTAGGTTCCTAAACTTCAGAAAGGAGAAGATGGTGGTCACATACCCCTGAGGAATGTTTGAAAAAGTAAGAGTGCTCAGTCATTTAAAGGTGGCCAGAAAATGGGTGTGGCAGTGGAGTGGACACTCTGCGAGTAGGTAGCCTTAAGTCATGCAGGGACTGGCACTTCAGTGGGAATTTTGCATCAACACCTAGAGATCGTGTCATGATGTGTTGCATAACAGCAGATTGGGCCAAAATTCTGCTGACTTTGATCAAGGTGGACGGGCCACCTTCACTTAACCTGGCAAAGGGACATAAGTCAATGATGTTTGAAAAGCAGCCATGAAACATAGCTCCTTTAGTTTGTTGGACCGTTGCAAGTCTGCAAAGCTCTGTTGACAGGTCATTGGAAGTAGCTGTTGGAATCTAACTGCGGTTGGACTCTTTGTCAGTCAGCATCACCAGGAGGCTTAACAGTTTAGGTTGAGAGGTGGTGCATGTTTTTTTTCAGAGGAATGGCCCAGTGAAGAGCAGTGTTCACTGCCATGACTGCCGTTGTAGCCTTCTAGAGAAATCTTGGTTCATTCAGAGAGAACTTCCTTGGTTCTGCTGGTTTGGTTTCACAGCTGGAGCAAAGGTAGAGCACTGGAAGCAATTCCTAGGGCAGAAGCGGGAGCTATCCAAAGCTCTGGACTTTGTTGTCCTCAGCACAGTGTAAGTGAGCGTAGTCTAATTGGAGGAGTGGTGAGCATCAGTGATATCAGATTTTTTACAAGTTCTTAATTCTGTCAAAACAAGAAAGAAGGAGAGTGATGAAGATGAAATCCTTTCCTCTTAAATCTGCCTACGCAGCAACTTCAGGGGTAGTTGTAATGTGTATTCACCTATTTTGAATTGCCCAAAACCAGGCCTGGAGATGCTTCAGAGACAGAGTCAGAGAAGCGGGTATTTGCTTTATTTGGCGCTGGGTGCGTGGGGGATCGCTCCTCCTAACACACACACGCAGAGCACTCCATACAGTCCAGCATTATGTGTAAAATTTATGAATATTCACCATATTCTTTGGGATAGGAGTGGTTCTAGAAATTACTTCTCGGAAGTCATTGATCATCATTAGCAGACGTGCCACGCATGCGCTGTGTAGCCAGGTGGTCGCACTGAGGAAGGCTCCTCTTCTTCCTCGGGGGTCTTTCTGATGAAAATCAGTAGTCTTCGTCACAATGCACTTTTTACCTTTCTTTCTGGCGCATGCGCAGTTCTTCGCTGGATGATTCAGCGATCTCTGTGCTGGTTTTCAAAAGATCCTGTTCCTCTTATCTTGACAAGATTAAGGCGAATCCTGCTGCTTAGGTTTTGTGATTAATATTTGCTGTCTCTTACTCGTTTCTTCGTGCTTACAGGAGTTAACTATGGATCATCCCCCTTCTCAATCTCCCCTTTTCCTTGATCGTTTGTAATTCTTTACAAACCTTGCATGTCTTGAATGAAAGTACCCTTCTCGTTTCTAAGTTTGTGCTTTTGCCATTGTGTATACGCATTGAGATACTAAGTACCTAACATCATGTAACAATATCTACTAATACAGTCAGTAAATAAGAACATCACAAGACAAATAACTGTTACAAACAATTGTTTAAGCCAGGATAAGTTGGGTAACCATGCTGTGAGTTTATCTTCTATCTCTTTAAACTTGCAAGAAGCGTTACCTAAGGTAATCTGATGCAAGGTTTGCGTTTTGTCCCAAATTGTAAGGTCCTTCCCATTTTTCCTGGAGTGGATTTCCGGAAGGAGCCTTAATATAAACCCAGTCTTTTGGATTCATATTATGGAAGGGTTTATCAGGAGGTGGTGGTTGACAATGAACAGCTGTAGCGCGTATTGATTGTAATTGTGGACGTAAATGCTTAGCAAAGCCATGGGCAGAGCCTGATACCAATAGAAATTAGTTTTTTGACAAATTTTGGCTCATTGTTGCTTTATTAAGTGATTCATCCTTTTTGCTTGTCTACTTGCTTGTGGCCTATATGGTGTATGTAGTTGCCACTGTATACTTAGTAGATGACTCACTCCTTGCACTACCTGGGCTACAAAGTGTGATCTCCTATCAGAATTTGTTTCCCCAAATTGTGGAAGAATTTCTTGTACTAAAGCTTTAAGAATTTCTCTAGCCTCGTTTGTTCTACAAGGGAAAGCTTCTGGCCAACCTGAAAAAGTATCTGTGAGGACTAAGAGGTACTTGTATGTCCCTTTTCTAGGGAATTCCGAGAAGTCAATTTGCCACACATCTCTTGGTAAAACTCTTTTAGGGATAGTCTCTGTGCTTAGCCTAACAGTGGTATTAGGGTTGTTTTTCCTCCTTTGTCTCCTTTAATTTCAGTGCTATTACTTTGTCTTCTAAGTGGTTATGTAAGGCGTCAACTCCCTAATGGGTTTTAGAATGTTTGCTTTGGATAAATAATTTTAACAGTTTTCTGGGTATGACGATGAGATCTTTTATTTTAGCCCGCCCGTCTGTTCTTACTTGTCCCATTTCTTCCTGTATCCAATTTAAATCATCAGTGTTGTATGGTGGGGTTTTTTTTTTCCTAAGGATGCTAGAAGGGATTCAAGCTAGGGCTTGAACTTGAACCTTACTAGCCACTGCCTTTGCTGTTTTGTCTGCCGTAGCGTTTGTCAGTTCAGGGATGGTGTTACCTTGGGAGTGTCTTTTACGGTGCATTATAGCTACTTTTGAAGGTTTTGACAGTGCTTCCAGCAAGTGTAAAATTTCAGTAGCATGTTTGATTTGTTTCTTCTGTGAGGTCAATGAACTTCTTTCTTTCCAAATAGCCCTGGGAGCATGTACTACTGCAAAAGCATACTTTGAATCAGTCCAAATGTTGATAGGTTTTCCTTCAGCTGATGCTAAGGCTCCAGTTAGGGCTATTATTTCAGCCTTACGAGCTGATGCCCGCACAGGTAGCAGATTTGCTTCAAGGACAGCGCCTGTGCTTGTAATTGCATAGCCAGCAAACCGCTTACCATTCTTGACATAGGTGCTTTCATCAGTGAACCAGTTGTCTGCATTTTCTAGTGGAGAGTCCTTCAAGTCTGGGTGGCTAGAGTAAACCGCCTCCATGGTTTCAATGCAGTCATGCTGTACAGGCTCCTCAACGGCCTTGCCCTGGAAGTAAGCTGCTGGATTGAAGATGTCAGTTACTTGGATAGTCACGTCCTCCGATTCTGTTAGGACAGCTTGGTGTTTGAGAAAGCGAGATGGGCTTAACCAGTGATTTCCTTTCTGCGTGAGCCCTGCTGACACTGTATGTGAGACAAAAATGGTTATCTGCTGGCCCATTGTGAACTTGAGGGCTTCCTCTATGTTCAGGGTCCCAGCTGCCACTGCACACAGGCAGGTGGGCTATCTTTGGCTGACCACGTCCAGCTGCTTGGAGAAATAAGCCACTGGCCTTTTGTACGGTCCTAGCTTCTGTGCCAGAAGTCCCAACACCAGTCCTTGCCTTTCATGTGAAAACAACAGAAAAGGTTTAATGACATCCAGTATGCCCAATGCCGGAGCTTGCATTAACTCACGTTTCAGAATTACAAGTGCATTATTAGTCTCTGGTGTCCAGCATAGGTGGGTCCCCTCCGTTTCTTTTAGGAGAGTTTCACAATTAGTCCATAGCTGTAGATCCATAACTTACACTGTCTTGTCATTCCCAGAGAAGTTCTTAGGTTTGTTTTCTTTTATTGTAGTTGTCTGGGGCATCTGACAAATGGTCTCTTTCTTGTTATTTTCCAAGGCTCTCTCTCCTCCTGCCAGTTTGTATTTCACTTTTTGGAGGACTAGCTGAGCCTTTTCAGGGGAGAGCCTATATCCGCTTAGTCCCAGAACGTTTAAAAGACTTACAGCTCATTCCTTGCAGTCTTCATGGGTTCTTGTTGTTATTAGTAGGTCATCAATGTACTGCAGAAGTATACCTTCCCAGAGTGGCGGTGTTCCAGGCTTCCAGTTCTTTAGCTAATGATCTCCAATTCTTGTGAGGCTCTTTTTGGAATCCTTGTGGCAATAGGGTCCGTGTAAGCTGGCTTTTTTCCCTGTTTTGGGGTTTTCCCATTCAAAGGCATAAATCTCGTGACTGCTTTCAAGGAATGGCAGACAAAAGAAAGCATCTTTTAAATCTAGAGCTGAAAACCACAGCCAGCCACTTTGTAATTTTGTAAGTAAAGTGCAAGGATTGGCTACTACAGGATGCAGTGTTCTTGATATTGTATTTATCGCTCTCAGGTCTTGAACTAATTGATAATTTCCATTTGGCTTTTGTATTGGTAGAATTGGGGTATTGTAGGGAGACCTATACTCTCTTAACAACTCTTGATCAATAAATGTAGCAATTATTGGTTTTATTTCTACTGGTGCTCCATGCTTTAGAGGATATCGCTTAACTGACACTGGTTGTGCCCCTTCCAGGCGTTCAATAATGAGTGGGGAAGCCCGTTTTGATTTCTTTGGAATTTCAACGTCTCCTACTAATGGGATCACTTGATCTGTTATTTCATTATCTATGGGTATTTCTCCTCTTTCAGCCTTGTTTGTTTGTTTGTTTTCCTAGGCCTGAGATGATTAAGGAATGGGTTTTCCCTTTCTCTAATCTTAGTGGTTTAACTTAAACTTTCAAGTCTTAGTCAGGTATCTTCGGGGAGGCTTCTTTGGTTGTAGCTTCTTTAGACCGTTTTTGTTCCATTAATATTTTTACTCTGCTGGATAATTTTAGACATTATGAAGGATTAGTTTTTAGGATACAAATCGACACACAAAACATTTCCATACAAAATGTTCTCATGCAAACATATCTTTCCATCAGGGCTATGCTCTGTTTTCTAGGAGACCAATTATAGCACTGTTGTAATGTAATCTTGACACAAACTAGAAACTGGGGCTTTACTGTTGGTGGGATTAAAAAGAAATTAATTCTCTTTCAAAATTAGTTTCATTAATCCAAGTAGCCTTTTTTTTTTCTTTGAATTTTAGTGACTGAATTGCCTTCATCACATTCTGCACCCTCGTCTGAGATTGCAGAATGTGCTATAAATAGGTGGAGTGAGGCAAAGCTAAAATACCTTCTTAAGACATATGGCATGAGATTGAACAGCACTTTAGTTTGAGAGCTGGTAGAAGGCTTTTCTGTATTTTATTCATGTCCTATTTGCAGTCTATGGCTGCAAAAAGCCCTCCTGGTTTAGGAAGGGGGATTTAATCATTTCTTATGTAGCATTTGCTTGTGTTTTGTCAAGATTCTTTAATTCACTAAATAGTAAATAAAAAAAATTAGCTGAATTATAATAATTTTGAAGTCTTCTGAGGCAGAACTGGGAAGGTTAGAACATATTTGTATGATTTCAAGTATGTATAAATTCTTAAATGACAAACGTGAACAAACTGACAATGCAAGCAATTATGGTGACACTTTACATTTCATTGGTTTTCATGCAGCTCCATCCCATGTGTTGGTAGGTTCTTAAAAAGTGAAAATTTGGCCCACTAGACCGATTATTAAAAAGAAGTAAAACTCCTTGGGGCTAACACAAAGTGACAGCGTCCACGTGAGTAAATGGTTATCACATTTAGATGTGATTCTGCTGCTTGCACTTTCTCTGCCCTCAAACTGCTTTCTTTATCGTCAATGCAGGGATGTTTGACATTCTTAGAAAAGAGAAAAGAAACAGATTTCCTCAAAAAAGAAAAAAAAAAAAAAAAAAAAAGCCAAGTGAAATTAATGCAATGTTAATTGCATTAGTTTATTCAGGTGGAGTTTTAGTTTTTATTCTATGAAGTGCTTGTTGCACCACTTTTGTTGTTTCCCACAGATTTGGAGTGGGATTTCCTCCAGTTGATTGTTCAGCAGAGGGAGTGAGACTGCCTTCAAAAGTTTTGCAAGAGTTGCATCTGTGAATCGGGCACGTGAGTTGCCTTTTTTTTTTTTCCCCAGATTTTCATAGGCTTCTGTTTTTCACCGTGGATCAGTTCACCTTGGATCAGTTTGCTCTTTTTGTTCCAGTGATTTTTTCTTTTGGACATGTGTCACGATCCGTTAATACAAGTAAGGGTCGTGATGGTTTGTTTACAGATCTCAGAGTGCAAAAGGACACAAGGGATTTCAGTTTTAATCAAAACAGTGCACCTTTGTTAAGTACCCACAACACGGTAATGCGATAGAGGAGAGAAAGAGCTAGAGAGAGAGATAAAGAAAAACAAAGTAAAAGAGTAGAGAGGAAGAAAGGGGGGGTAATGGCTACCAACGGATGAGACGAAGTCCTCGTGGTCTGCTGCCAATAGATTTGTCTTCTTTCCGTGGGGAGATCTCATCTCAGTTATTTCAGGAAGTCCCTTTATAGGCCTTTTTCGAAACGAGGGGCAACTGGCCAAGACCGTATCTGTGTTTCGTAATAACATTGCAAAACTAAAAGCTAGCCCTAACTATCACAGGTACATACCAAGCATGCCTTTCTCCTATGCTAACTATACTGCCTGCTATGGTTTGCGGCCTAGCAGCGTTAGCGCGTCTACTTCTGGCATGAGTTTAGCAGTGCTCTCGCTTCTGCTTTCTAGCTGTATCCCCACATCTCCCCCTTTTCCCCAAGAGGTGGGGCAAATCTACAGCCGTTGTTATGAGGCCCGTTGCTTTGGGAAACAGGTACAGGACAGGTGTACAGGACAGGTCATTCCTTTCCGCTTCAGCGCAGTCCTTCCCGCCTGGGCAGCAAGAACGGCGCAGTCCACTGTGACCTGCACAGATTTCCTCAGGAATGCGTACCAGTTCCCAGCGGGCACACCTGCAGGCAGCAGTTGGCAGACATCCCACCTTAGGCAGGTCGGAACTCCTGTGTTTAGCCTCTGTCCTCGGTGATGATCGTGAGGCAGATGAGGGATCTTCAGACCGTCTCTTACACCACCCCATGACTCACGATTGTCATCAGGAGAGCTCCATCAGCACGATTTTAGTGTTGTTGCGAAGTCTTCAGGACTCGTTAATGTTGGTAGCATATCCCAGAAAAGGGTAGAGAAAATAAGAAAAGAGGAAGAAAAGGAAAAAGAAGGAATAAGTAATTTTTAATCAAAATACACATGTAATTTTTAATCATGTCTTATTTTAATACTCATGTAGTTCATCTTGTGTCAATAACCTTAGGGGTGTCCACAGTGGATGGGATATTGTCCAAATTGTGCACATCTATTACAGATGTCAATTGTGTTAACCGTTTCATCATTCTGCAATTCATGATGTGTAAGATTGCTGATAAAACAAACCCAATCAAAACTAAAATCAAGAGAACAAGGATGGGATGACACAATTTGTTCAGGACACCTGTAGCAGTAGGTGACCACCCAAAAGGAGTATCCCACCAGCTGTGTCCAGCATCTTTCTTTCCTCTTTCTCGAACACAATGTGTTTCTTTCACATTGTGATGAACAGTTACCAAGGTTTTCTGTCCCTTTTTCTTGGTCTTTTCCAAAATTCCAATGAAATCCTGGTGAAGCAACAAGTGCTTTACCTAAGTAAGGTTCATCCCAGTGGGGGTAGGCAATAATTGGTGGATCAGTGTGTAATTGGACTGTAAAATACAATAAGAAGTGAGTGGGGCTAAATAAGAGAAATCACATCCTGTGCTTTTAGTAAAGTTACAAACACAAAAATTTGAATGAGTTTTAGTATCTACAACTAAATTTTCTATAACTACCTTATCACATGCAGTTCTTAAGCATGCACATCCATTGCCTATATACACAAGCACTGTTTCAGGAATCTTGTTAGGATGAATTTCAAAATGACAGATATTTTGTTCTGTGTCCAAACAAATGTCTTGAGGTCTAATTGCACTACTTTCACAGATAAACCCTTGTTGTTCTCGGACAATACAAGTTTCCAAATTAACAGTTTGCCACTTCTTACCAGTTTGACGGGCCCATTCTCTATGCTGGAAAGGGTAGAGAATAGCTGCATTGTGGTTCAGCCCTAATGCAATGATAGGGACTATCAAATGCACTGAAGCATTACGTATGGTTAGTACAAAGGCTGTGGCTGTGTTTGTGATGGGATTGTAGGTAAAATTCACTAAATTCCACCAGGATTGGAATTCTCTTTCAAAATCAGTGGCACCGTCCCAGATTATTTTCCGAATTTCAGTAGGAAAAGTGCCTTCTTTGCCTTCTCTTATAATTGAGGCAGCAACTGACTGCATCCACAATTGAGCCTGGACGCAGCTGAGAGCCAAAGAAATGTTGCTTTGTGTAGCACGGAGCATGCCAATTATCAATTTGTGGTCATTCACATTTACCTTTTCTCAATTTGGTAATATGTTTGATAACAACCGCTGATGGGTTGTTGTATTTTAGTCAAATCTGTAGTTGTGGCAGCCAATTTATTCATTAGTACTTCTGAATCAATACTATTTGAGATTCCCAATCGTGTTCCCACAACACCGGTTATGTCTCTTTGCGTCCGTTTCTTAGAAGGGTTCCGCTTTGCAACCCGGTTGTCTGCCCCTTGAAGGAAGTTTGCAGAAAAGGTGAACAAGCTGGCTGAATTTCTGAGACATTGTTTTGCATCAGCAACTTGACTTGTTTAAGGGACCATGCCGGATTGAGCAATATTTGTTGTTGGCCTGTTTTTGTGATTATACGTGGTCCAATTTCAAAAATTCTCGGGCTTAGCATGACCGGTGGTTGGGTGGTAGGTATTGCAACATCGACTTTGAGTTCCCCCCAGTATTTTGTATTGTTTTTACCACACGTGACTTTATGGGGAAATTGTACAGCAATTAAGGTTTAGCCAACAATCTTGATTTTGAATTTCACAAAACAAAACACGGCCATGAAGTCCAATGCTATAACTGTGTATAGGTTGGGTAAAAAATTCAGCAATTAATCCACATCGTATTGTAACATCGTCACCTCGGGTTACCATAAAAGGTGGAAAAACTTTATTCTTGTCATCTAACACAAGGGGGGTACTTATACCATGGTATGTGATTACTGCGCTCAGTATGGGCTTTGCTACGGCGTTTATTTTGAATTTATAAGTTAAACCTTTCAGACTTGGCTGATCTGCCGGGTTATTTTGCCAATTGCATGTTGCATAGGTTGGTTTGGTTAGAGGAAA
This sequence comes from Corvus hawaiiensis, assembly GCF_020740725.1. NCBI lineage: Eukaryota > Metazoa > Chordata > Aves > Passeriformes > Corvidae > Corvus > Corvus hawaiiensis. The sequence goes on from NC_063229.1 coordinate 153,556, forward strand.
GTTATACCAGCAGTCAGTTAGTTTGTTTCTGCAAAGCTTTGTGATTTCAACATTGTTGGTACTGGGGTCTAAGGTGTAGTTACCGACATTCTTCTGACAACCACACAGGATGAAGGGGGTTTGTTTGTCACACACCCACTCCGTTGTAGGGCAGAGTTTGGCCGTAATGTTGGGGTGCAAATCACTTTTCCCATCTGGTTTTAGAAAATTTCCAGCGATTGCAATGGTGGAAGCTTTCTCGTAAAGAGATCCTTCTACTTTTCTGCATCCTACCTTAATGTTTTCACCTATTGTTCCTTTTAGGATTCTAGTCCAATCCTTCAAGTCCCATCCCCATTCACTTGGACGGTATACCTCAGAGTCGTGCAGTACTACAGTGGCTAGGTTCGGGCAACGATCTCTGGGATAGGATCCTAGAGCACTAGTGTACCTAATGGTAGCTTCAGACCGTGGCCACTCAGCTGGTTTTTGGCCCTGGTGTTGTGGTAGGATGCAGAAAAGTATCGCTAGTCTTATCATGGTTTATGTGCTCTTCTTCATGTCCCTCGGAGTTCTTCTGTGAAAAGTAAACACAACAGAGTCTGCCACCAAAAGGCAGAAAATTAGAATGATGGAATTATGCAGCGTGTATGTATCCGATGCTCTCTCCCTAGGGCATCAGAGGCTACCCATGCATATTTATTCAGAGGGCGTTTTAGCACTAGTGGTACTTCTCCTACGGTAGGGAGATCTACCGAAACAGGTTGTCCAGGGTAGTGTGCAGGATTCTTAGGATCATTTGGTCCCTGTAGTGAGAGAATTATGCTTGGAGCTGTTGGGAAAAAGACAGTGATTTGGGGACACCCGTTTACCCCCATCTATCATTCACACCTTTCACAGCTTCCCATAGCCGAACATCCCAATTTCCCTCCTGTGGTTTCAAAAGTCCTTTCAAGAGACCGTTGGTCCTTTCTACAATGCCGTTAGCTTGAGGGTAGTAAGGAGTGTGACAAGTCCGTTTAATCCCTTCACCTTTTGCCCAGTCCTGTACAACTTTGGCAGTAAAGTGAGACCCATTATCAGATTGAATTTCTTGTGGTTTTGGGAAAGTTCCAAACCATCCCTGCAATGCTTTAACAGCATTATCTCCTGTAGGTCTTTTAAAAGCATTGGCCTGGACTAACCCAGATATAATCTCTACTCCTACCAGCCCAAAGTGTTTACCTCCTGACTTTTTAAAGGGGCCGATATAATCTACCTGCCACGCGTCCCGTAAGCCTTTACCCTTTCTTAAATGCAGAGGGTCATCTTCCAAAGGGTGTCTTTCTAGCCGTCTGCGATGTTGTTCACAGGCTGATATGCATGTTTTACACATTTCTCTGGTAACAGACCAACCGCGAGCAAGGGCTTCTTTGTACAAATCTTTTGCACCTGTGCGTTGTCTTTTTACATGCAACCATTCTAAGAAGTGCTCCCAGTCCTCTGTAATTTGATCTTTTTTCACAGGACTTAGTCTTGCTAATTCATCAGCTCTATTGTTCCACTCTCCTGCTGGATTTCCATCTGTCTGGTGAGAGGCTACCCACTCCACGGCAAAATTCCCTGGACTTGCAATACTTAGAATTTCTTGCTACTTTTCCTTTTGCCATACCGGGATTCTGTTAACTTCACAATCATTTTGCTGCCAAAAAGGAAGCCACTCAGTCCATCCCTTAAACACAGCATAGGAATCGGTGTAGATACAGACAGGAGAAGTATTCTGTGCCTCACGTTGGAAAACACTCCAAACAGCTATCAGCTTGCCAACTTGGGCACTGCCTTCCCCCTCTGTGATAATTCGTTCACCTGAGGAAGTGTGGAGGGCTACAGCCTTCTATTTCCACACCTTTCCTTCTCGCTTGGCAGAAGCATCCGTAAACCAAGAATTTGCTGACTGTTTGGGGGAAAAAGGAGGGGCTACTTTAATGACTGAGGCAGGTTTGTCCTGGCTGCTACCCAAGTTTTCAGTTTCTTGGATTGCCAGATTTTTTACAGCTCCTTCAGTTATTGAGAAGACGCTACAATCATGTTCAATCTGAGCATACCACTTCCTTACTGAGGTCCTCTGGGCCACCCCGTCAGGTGGGGGTGGTGCCAGTAGAGACGGCCTTAATAACTTTGAAAGGGCCTCTCAAAACAATTGGTTGTTGTTGTGCAGTCTTCTCCACTTCTAGGAGAGCTAAGCTAACCACAAACAATCCTTTCTCCCAGGTAGTGTACCTTTTTTCAGCATCTTTAAAGCCACGGGAGTAAAAGCCAACAGGCTTCGTCGGACCCTCAGGACCCCGCTGCCATATGTGTACTGACAACCCTGAGGAGACAAATCCCCATTCCACCTGAAAAGCATCTGTAGGATGAATAGGGCCCAGGGCTTGGTGAGGCTGTTGCTTCAAAAACCAACAATTGCAGTGCTTCTTCTTGAGAAGCACTCCATTCCCATTTTGTCCCTTTTCTTAACAAGTTATAAAGAGGTCTGGCAATTATGGAAAATCTGGGATGTGTTTTCTCCGGAACACTAATAATCCTAAAGCATGCTGGAGATCTTTTTTGGATTCAGGCATTTTAATCTGATCTAAAGAGGTTAGGGTATCAGGTGGGATACGTGTCATACCTCCTTTCCACCAAATTCCCAACAATTTCACTTCATGTGAAGGGTTTTGGGTTTTTTCTGAGGGAATTTGCAAATCAAGGCTTTCTAAGTGGGAGGTTACTTTCTGTTGGGTATCTCTCACTTCTTCTATTTCATCTCCTCCCACAAGGGTATCATCAGTGTGTTGATGAACAGCTAGATTGTCCGCTTTGGGTACTTTTTCGAACTCTTGGGCTAAAGCGTGATGAGCCAGGGTAGGAGAATGTTTGTACCCTTGGGGAAGCCTAGTGAAAGTGTGTTGCTGTCCTTCCCATGCGAAAGCAAAACGGTCCATATCTTCTGGCTGTAAAGGTGTCATAAAAAACATGTCTTTGACATCTATAGGTGGCATGATTGAATGAGCCTTTTCTTGAATCAATGTTATTAATTCTGCTAGATTTGGGACTGCTGCTGTAAGAGGGTCTGTGCTAGCATTTAGCCTACGAAAATCTATTGTCAGCCTCCACTTCCCATTAGGATTTCGCACTGGCCACACCGGAGAATTGAAAGGAGAATGGGTATTAAAAGTATTACTCCTTGTTGTCGTAGCTCCTGTATCACTGGCTTGGTACCCTCTTTGGCACGCAGGGGAAGGAGGTATTGTTTCACATTAGTTACTTTGCTGAATGGTAGGGAGGCTGCAGCTTGGAGCAGGCTGATGTTAAAATGTGGTGTGCCAAAAGACCACAGAAGACCCTCTGAGTCCTCCCACTGCCTCCTAGCAAGGGCATTCATCCCTAATAAATTGGTTGGAATATCTCCAATCACCCCATCGATAGAGAGTTGGTTTTCCTCTCCAGGCAAAGGGAGCTTGACTAAGGCCACATTCATAGATTCTGTTGTGCCCAAGGCACTTAAAACACAATATCGGTTCTTTGTTGGAACAATTCCACACCTCTGGGCATCTTTCTTTGTCAGCGCAGAAATTTGTGCCCCAGTGTCAATCAGAAAAGTTACAGGTGCCCGTTTAGGACTTGTAATAGCTGTGATCGTTATATCTCCTGTTTTATTTTTAGTGAGCATTCTCAGGTATACCTATGCTCCGTTTCTTTGCCCACTGACAAGAAACAGAGGGTCTAGTTTCCCTGGTTTTGAGGAAGAATCTGTTCTGGCTCATTGGCCGGACTTTGAGGGAGAAGTGGCTTTGACTCACTGCCCAGATTCTGAGGGAGGAGGGGTGCACTGGGTTGAAGTGACGGATTCGGTAGAATGGGGTTTTGGCAGTGCCAGTTAGACACTCAACTGATCAAGGGCTAAGCCATCCATCACATTTCTGGGGACCCCCTTTTTGATACCTAATAACCACCAATGCTGACGGTTAGGGATCTGTTTTACATTCTCTGGTTTTTCACTATGAGGAGCCCTAATGTACCTGACACCTTTTGTTTTTTCTGATTTTTCCTCTGGGATTTTTATAGGTCCGTATTTCCTACTGTAATTAATCAGATCTTCTTCAACCTCACTCCGTGTCCAAACTTTGCAATCACTGGCAGGTGAATTTGATTGTGAACCTGGCGGCTGAGAGGGGGTTGAATATGGAGTAAAGCCAGGATCGGTAGATGCAGTTTGGTCGCTCGGGTTTCCAAGGAATCTGTCCAACCTCTCTACAGGACCTACAGCAGCTATGGTTTTTTGAAGGACAGTTGCTGTAGATTTGAGTGATTCTGGAAGGCCTCGAATTAAAGGGGTCATCAGTTCAGGTTTAACAGGTAATTGCGTGGGGGATTCATATCCAGGAGTTAATTTCCTTTCATGGATCATTTGCAGACAGGCGGCTTTGTGGACGCTTTCTAGAAGTTGATCAGGGGTACCAACTGTAGCGAAAGGGTCTCCCCTTTCTAAAGGATTGAGTCCCCCGGCCCAGAAAGCTGCGCGCTGAGTCAGCGACCATGTGTTACGTTTGTCTCCTGTTGTTAAGAGAACTCCATGTCCCCAATATCCACTGGCCTCCTGTTCAGTGAATTGAATTTGGTCTCCTCCGGTGAGAGACACTTGGAAGACATATTCCGTCTCAGCTTCGTGGGGAAGCCGCCCGTACTCCTTTTTTAACTTAGCCAACTCAGGAGCAGTGTATGGTATTTGTTTAGTGGTGATATGCGGTTCAAAATCTTCATCATTGATATAATTATATTCTGTTTTAATTAGAGGTCTCATAGGAGGGCAGCAGTTTTCCCCACAATTTTTCACTAGCACTAGTTCTTCCTGGGGGTATATTTGGTTAATGTGAGGAGTTTTCTTTTCCTCTTTCTCTTTTGGTGAGTCAGCATTCTTTGAATTCTTAAAATATTCCTCCCTCAAAGCAGCCCGCAGCAAATGATTTTCATTCCTTTCTTCATCTGATTGTTCCTGTAAAATTTCCACTAGGTTTTGAAGGGAATCTGTGATTGCTTTCTCTTCACTACATCGCTTAAAGCAGTGATCTATAGCTGCTGTAAGGCATGCTCCTAAAACAGATTTAGGAGCAGATTATGGTTTTATTTCGGCCAAATTTAAACTTTGTCTCATGTTGTAATGAACATATTCTATCAGTCACACTCTCCAAATTAAACCAGTTATTTTGAGCCCATTCTTCCCCTCCTGGAGAGGGCCGGGCATTATGTTTTGCTAGCAGAGCATAAAATGCAGCTTTATTATTTGCACTAGGGCTTTCAGTCATTTTATAAAGGGATCAAAACCACTGCAGGGAGGTAAAACCTAATTACACACTGCGACACAAACAGCTTCGCCGTGTCGCCCTTCGCTTCCCTGGGTGGGTGAAGAGACCAAAATCTGCCTGGGAGGTACGCCTTAAGTTACTTATGGTTGTCTCTTCACTACACCAAGCAGTCCAAATTCACACACGCCCACCAAAACAGTTCCCCCTTTTACACTAAGAGATCTTTTTGTGAAAAATCTGAAGACAGAGCCCTCAGTTGACTATGGGGTGCTTTTCACCTAGGCGTGTGCAGTTTGTGGGAAATTCGACTCACCCCCCTTGCTTTCTAGACACCGCTCACCCTTTTCGGGGTGTCGGGCTAGGTGCGGCTGGAGTGAAACGTCCTTCCCCTATTACAGACTACACACAACTTTGCAACCCCTTCTGTCTGTCAGAAATCCTGTCCGTGATGCCAGTTTAATGTCACGATCTGCTAATAGAAGTGAGGATCGTGATGGTTTGTTTACAGATCTCAGAGTGCAAAAGGACACAAGGGATTTCAGTTTTAATCACCTTTTCACCTTTGTTAAGTACCCACAACATGGTAATGCGATAGAGGAGAGAAAGAGAGAGAGAGAGATAAAGAAAAACAAAGAGTTGAGAGGAAGAAAGGGGGGGCAATGGCTACCAACAGATGAGACGAAGTCCTCGTGGTCTGCTGCCAATAGATTTGTCTTCTTTCCGTGGGGAGATCTCATCTCAGTTATTTCAGGAAGTCCCTTTATAGGCCTTTTTCGAAACGAGGGGCAACTGGCCAAGACCATATCTGTGTTTCGTAATAACATTGCAAAACTAAAAGCTAGCCCTAACTATCACAGGTACATACCAAGCATGCCTTTCTCCTATGCTAACTATGATTTACCAAAATATGAATATCGATCTAGTATCGATATCCAACTGAGACGGACAAAAACTCTTAACAGTTTAGAGTTAGAAAGTGTATGTTTTATTTTTGCGTGGGATAGCTCCCTAAGTCGCAGGCCCTGATACAAGCAAACATGATACCTTTTATTTCCACATATTATGAATATCCAAAATACAAAATGCATATTCACAGTGTTGACACCTCCCATTCTCCGCTTTGTATGGAAATGAGCTTACATGTCATTAAGCATGCGTAGCGTGTGATCTGAATGGAGTCGGTGGTCTTGAATTGGGTCAGTGGTCCTAAGGAAGATGAAGTAACTCATCTTCCTCACTCTGACCTTTATGCCTTTCTGAGTTTTAACAATTCTAATTACTTTAGTGACCTCTAAGTTTCTTCTTGCGTGACTTTTGGATGGGCTCCCACCAAGGGAGGAAATTGGTAATTGTCTTTATTCTATACACCAACTTATCAATGTTTCTGCTCATTATTCTAAGCACAGCTAAACAAACATGCAAATGACAGATCATCAGTTATTTGGTAATCAGTTACTAACATCTAAAACTCTCGTTCAGGTCCAGCTCTCCTAACTATTTTGATTAACCCTCACTGGGCCCAAGCCTACAACTGAAATCCCAAGCCTATGACTAAAATCTTTCTGTTTCCTCTAAATCTATGTTTCATTCCCACCAAGGGAGGAAATTGGTAATTGTCCTTGTTCCCTACACCAACTTACCAATGTTTCTACTCCTCATTCTAAGCACAGCTAAGCAAACATGCAAATGACAGATCATCAGTTATTTGGCAATCAGTTACTAACACCTTAAAACCCATTTCAGGTCCAGCTCTCCTAACTATTTTAATTAACTCTCACTGGGCCCAAGTTCTTCCTATTCCAACTAATCTCAACACAGCTAGCCTACAACTAAAATCTTGATGTTTCTTCTCAATCTATGTTTCATTCCCCACTTCTCTTTTAACAGCGAGTAAATTCTTTTACTCAGTACGCAGATTTCCTCTTCCTTTATCCAAGCGGCGTGGTCAGCCTTTTTCTCATTCAAGACTATACCATACGCTTTGCATAGTGATGTCAAGGCTGCTATTCTCCACAGCATCTTCCAATACCAAACAAGCATCACCACGGATAAAATCCAACTTGCACTAACTAAAATGAGCAATACAATAATAGGATGAATGAAGGCATTGAGTATACCAGTTGCTGTCGGTGACCATCCGAAAAGCACATCCCACCAGTGATGAGACAAATGTCAGATTCATTCCTATAGGGACAGGCAAGACTTCTTGGACAGTAATCATGCTTGTCTTTATATACTGATGTGATTCTCCAATTTTCGTCAAATTCCAAATACACAAATTAAGTTGGGTTGTCATTTATGATTAAATTGTCTATCGTTATGGTGGGACATGCCATCCTGAGGCAGATGCAACCTCTTCCGTATACGCTAGCCGCGTTGTTTGGTTAATGGAATGCACCTCAAAGTGGCAAATGCTTTGGTCTGTGTCCAAACAAATGTCTTTACCTAAAATCCTTCCACATATGTACCCTAACTGCTCCCTCATAGAGCAGGGCTCTAGGTTAATGGTTTGCCACTGGCTTTTAATTTCTCGTGCCCACCTTCTGTGTTCAGAGGGGTAAAATACAGTTCAATTCATGGTCTTGTTCTTCTGTATCTTCCCTATCTGGTAATATTTTGGACAGTTTCCAATGCTTATCACCCAGGGCCAGCAAGGAGGATTGCAACGGTTGCTGCAATTTAATTAAGTCACTCCTTACCGCGGTCAATTTGTTCATCATATGCTTTTGTTGCACACCCCTCTATTTTCAGTCGAAACTTAATTGCTCAAGCATTTGTCACAGCATTCAGGGCCAAATCGGATAAGCTTCATGGGCGGATAGTAAGCCTCATGAAACCCATCCTACACAAATGCATATTTACATCTTCAAACATCCCTTCCTTCCCACAGGCTTGCGTTTGTGACTTTGAGCATTTTGTTCAAAGCCTTCCGAAAGTGAGGATCATATGCCTTCCCCGGCATCGGGATATTTCAGTTGCGTTAGACTGCAGTAGTACTACTTTAACTCTTGTTACGATTGTAAGAATAATTAGTAAAGTCCCAACTTTCCACATAATGTCCATCATAACTGAATTCATCCATCGCCTTTTTGGGTCAGCTTCAGCTTCAGTTCGTTGTCGCCTGGCGTTACCTCCCAAACTCCCTCAGGGGCTTTGCACACCCGGGAGTGACGAATCCAGGCCTTCTGCTCTTTGATCTTGATTGCAGTGAAGGTGGTGAGGATCACCTGGAACAGTCGTTCCCACTGCGGTTCCAAAATCTTCTCTGCAAGAGACTTTACATACACATAATCTCCAGGTTGTACATCATGTACTGGCCCATCTAATTCTCTGCTTTGGGCCCCAGCCACATATTTTTCAATTTCTCTCAGTTGTTTCCTCTATCCAAAGACATAGTGGCTGGAACTCCAAAGCGGGGTATTATTTCTTGCAACAACGCTTTGGTCACCTCTCATGCTTTAGCCGTCCTAGTGGGAAAGTTTAGCAGGGGGGGTCCCGGGTGCAGGGGAATCCCGCCAGAGACACGATACGGACACCGATATGATTTTAGCATCGTGCTCCAGTTTTATTGTTTACTTACACCAAGTTATACTTTGCCAAGTTCACGCCCCATTCCCACGAGAAAGCCTCTATGCAGCGGGGGAGCTGACTAGTGTATACCTTTTCCCAAGGCTGTTCAAGGCTGCTGGCTAGCAGGTGCCTCGCAAGCCTGTCTTCAGCCTGAGGCCCTGTCAGGGGTACTTCTGCAACAGCCCTGGGATGCCCAAGCTCTCCTGGGGTATCCTACGCCCCCGCTCCACAAGGAATTCCTCTACAGGAAAGGCCTCTGGCTATCCTGAAAAGGTCTCTGTTAATACCAATAGGTATCGATACCGCCCTTTTCTGGGTAATTCAATTTGCCACTGTTGCCCAGGTCCGCAGCCTTTCCCAATTTGTCCAGCTTTAGGTTTTGGAATATTCTTAGGATTAGTTCGGAGGCAAAGACCACACTGGCGAGTTACTTGTATCACTGCACCTTGCAATCTCCTAGCCATAATCCTATCTTTCAAATAATTGGACAAAGCACCCATTCCCCAGTGTGTTTTCTCATGTTCTTTCTGCACCAGTGACCCCAACAAATAAGAAGGTACTATGAGCTTGTTATTCTTAGTTAAAGCCCATCCCTCTGATTATAACTTGCATTTTCCTTTTTTTTATAAGTTTCTTATCTTTCTTGTTGTATTCTGGCCTACCTTCAAGGCAAATCTTTCCATCTGGTATTAATGTTGCCTCTACCTTTTCACTGGGTACTTCACCTTTGGCTGCGTCTTTTGCCTCTCTGTCCACCAGCATATTTCCCTCTTCCAATTCAGAACTCACTTTTTGCTGTGCTTTAATGTGCACAATAGCTACCTTCTCAGGTAACTGAACCGTGTCCAAGAACTTCAGTATTTCTGGTGCATGCTTGATACTCTTCCCTTGTGAGTTTTACAGTCCTCTCTCCTTCCAAATGGCTCCGTGTGCATGAACCACCCCAAATGCATACCTTGAGTCTGTATAAATATTAATCTTCTTTCTTTTTGCCAATGCCAAGGCTCGGGTTAGAGCAATTATTTCAGCCTTTTGTGCAGAGGTGTTTGTTGGCAATGGTCCAGACTCTATTACCTCTCGGCTGGTGGTAACGGCATACCCAGCAGGTCTTTTTCCACTGATAACATAACTGCTTCCATCAGTGAAACAGGTCTCAGCGCCCTTGAGAGGGATGTCCTTCAGATCTGGGCGATTGGAGTAAGTGGCCTCGATTGTCTCCAGGCAGTCATGGATCACCGGTTCTCCCAGATTCCCACTGAGGAATGAAGCTGGGTTCACAATGTTAGTCACCACAATTTCAACATCATCTTGTTCTACCAGTATGGCCTGGTACTTCAAGAATCTCTGAGGGGAAAGCCAATGTCCCCCTTTGGCCTCCAGGACTGCAGATGCTGTATGAGACACTAGCACAGTCATTTTCTGGCCCAGGGTGAATTTGCATGCCTCTTGGATGTTTATTGCCACTGCTGCAACAGCTCTGAGGCATCCTGGCCATCCCTTGGCTGCTGCATCCAGCTGTTTGGAAAGGTAGGCTACTGCCTGCCGATACGGGCCCAAGTCTTGTGCCAGTATTCCCAAGGCAATCCCTTGCTTTTCATGAGAAAACAAAAAGAATGGTTTACTCACGTCTGGAAGTCCCAGGGCTGGAGCTGACATGAAGGCCTTCTTCAGTTGGTCGAAAGCCTATGTTGCTTCCTTTGTCCATGGCAGGTTCTTGTTTCCTTCCATAATCAATGCATATAAAGGTTTAGCAAGCGACCCATAATCATTAATGCACAGTCTGCACCACCCTGTCATACCTAGAAAACTTCTCAGCTCTTTTGCTGTCTGGGGTTTTGGGATCTGGCATATCGCTTCTTTGTACTCTCATCCAAAGGTTCTTTGTCCAGCACTTATTTCATAGCCCAGGTAAATAACTGTTTGCTTTACCATCTGCGCCTTCTTTTGGGACACCCGATACCCTTGCAAGCCCAAAAAGTTGAAGAGGCTTACCGTCCAGTTCATACATGCCTCTTGGGTCTGGGTGGCTACCAAAAGGTCATCCACATACTGAAGCAGCTGTCCTTCTCCCGGCGGGGGTTCCCAGGATTCTAGCTCCTTTGCAAGCTGTTCTCCAAATATAGTAGGAGAGTTCTTGTACCCTTGGGGTAATACACACCGTGTGAGCTGAGTTTTGCGTCCACTCTTGGGCTTCTCCCACTCAAGTGCAAAAATTTTCTGGCTGGCTTCATGGAGAGGGAGGCAAAAGAAAGCATCCTTCAAATCTAAAACGGTAAACCAGGTTAGTTCAGGTGTTAAACGAGTTAATGAGGTGTAAGGTTAGCAACCACTGGGTATAAATCCTCCGTCACTTTATTGACTGCTCTCAAATCTTGTACTAACCTGTATGACCCATCAGGTTTCTTCACGGGTAAAGTTGGAGTATTAAAATCAGATTGACACTCCCTTAACAATCCAATTTGCAAAAAGTTCTCAATAATTGGCCCGATCCCTTCTCTGTCTTCCCTTTTCAAGGGAAATTGCTTGGCCCTTACAGGCCGTTTCCCTTCTTTAAGCTTGATTTGAATTGGCAGGGCATTCTTTGCCCTCCCTGGGGTACCAGAGGCTCACACTCCAGGGAATACTTGATCCATTATCTTCTTAATCATTTCTTCTTCATTCGCTATTTCCGTTTCTTTGGTTATTAGCATTAGGCTCAGCAACTCTAGATATTGTTGGTCTTTTACTTCCAAACTGATTTCCCCATTTTTAAATATTATTTTTGTCTCCAGCTGCTCTAGCAGATCTCTGCCCAAAAGTGCAGATGGAGCGTTAGGCATATATAAAACTTGGTGAATTCCCCACTGTTTTCTCAATTTATATTTCAGCGGTTTACAAAAGTATGCCTTTCCAGATTGGCCAGTTGACCCTGTCACTACCAAATAACCCCTTGATATGGGTATCAAAGCTTTATTCAACACTGAATATGTTGCTTCTGTATCTACTAAAAATTCCACTTTCTTTTCTTCGTTCCCTAGTTTAACTATAACCAGAGGGTCCCCTAGGGTAGCGCCCAGTCTTGCATATGAGCAACCACCCCCGCACCTCTCTGGTCATATTTCTTTTTCATCACCCTTTCTCTTTTCTGGGCACTGGTTTTTCCAATGCCCAGGTTTTGTATAAGGCACACTGGTCCCTTCCTAGTCGGGGTGGTCCTTGTCTTGGTGGACCTTGCCCACGTCTTCCTTTATTTTTTCTTCTTTTACCACCCTTATTAATTTTTCCATTTCCTCTCCCCAATTGCTGTAAATGCTCCGTGCCACACTAAGCAAAGTCTCTAGATTCCGGGTTGTTGGACCTTGCATCTTCTGAAGCTTCTGCCGGATGTCTCCTGTGGATTGTCCTAAAAATAAATTTACCAATTGCTGCACTCCTTCTTCCGGTCCAGGATCCGAGGTGGCATGGCAACGCATCGCATCTCGCAAGTTGTCTAAAAATTCAGAAGGTGTTTGAGAGGGACCCAGCTTCATAGCATACGGGGCTGAGCAGTCTATGGCTTTAGGGATTGCTCTTTCTAGCCCTTTTATTATGAATCCCCAGTACCTTTTTAACTGTGCCATTTCATCTGGCTCATTAGGGCCCCACTCTGGATCCTGAAGAGGAAGTACCTTTTTAACATCCTCCTGTGTTATCCTGCAATCATCTTCAGCCATATTCACAGCTGTCTTTATAACTAATTGCTTTTCTGATTCAGGTAGAGCGTCAAGCAGTAACTGGGTATCAGCCCAATAAGGATTGTGTTGGTTCACCATAAATTTAAATTTCTTAGCAACCCCAATATTGGGTCACTCTGGTAATTTCTGGCCACTTTTTCCCAGGCTTCTAGATCTATAATAGAAAAGGGGATTTTAACTAATATAGGAATCCCTTCATGATTTACTGCTTCCCTTAAAGGTGCTTGTATGTTTCTTTTAATTTGCCCCCGGGTCCTTAATGTTATAGGACCCTGTGGGGAGGGTGATTCATCCTCTTCGCTGTCGCTGCTCGGTAAAGGTGGGTAGAGGTTAGTTGTTCTTGATTTCCCAGAGGGAGATGAACTAGAAAGTGGAGCGGGGTTTGGGGATGGAGATGATGGTAACTCTGATTCTGTATCATTTGCTACCCCTCCCCCATCTCCCTTTTTAGGGGGTGACTTAAGTAGATCTGCCACTTCTTGTTCTTGGGCTTCTACCTAATATACCTTGTCAGGATGGGTACATCTCTGGTTTATTGAACATGCACCGCAACATCGCTTAGGTTTTTCATTATTAACTTTGTTATCCTTTTCAAAAGCCAATACTAAGGGATCAGAGGGTGGTCTGACCCAAACTCTTTTTGTCACTCAGGTTGATTTTGAAGAGTGAAAAATAATTCAGCATAAACAATCTCTGGCCATTTTTGCTCACGGCTAAGAAAAAGCATTAGTTGCAGTAATGTTTCATAATCCAGTGTACCAAAAGGCGGCCACTTCATACCCCCTTCCAGTTTATAAAACGGCCACCATTGGGTGCATAACTTAATAAGCTCCCTCTTGGTCTCTGCACCACTATGATTCACCATCTTTTGCCAGTGTGTCAAAACACATCCCAGAGGGATACTTTTAGGAACCTCTTTGCTTTTGTTTGCCACCATTTTTAAAGTTCACCAAAAAGCTTGTTTCACAACACACTCACACACTCCACCACTCAAAAAACCCCGCTCCTTTTTATTCAAATCTAAAAAAAATTCACACAGCACATAAAACTCACTCCACACATTCAAATGCTTGAAACAATTCACTCAAAGCACTTCTACCAACAATTTTAAACTTCTAAAACCCACCACAAGCCTTTCGCAACCCCGAGCAAAAATTTTGCTGGGGTTTCGCAAGGCTCCGCTCAAATCTGGCAAGCTAGCGAGTTCCAGCTTGTGCTGCCGCCTCACTCACTCTGCCGAGCAGGGGGGGTTAGCCCCTACCGCTTCGCTTGCACTGCTGAGTGAGTGGGGGGGGGTTTAGTCTTGAGCCCACGCTACATGCTACGCCGCTCTGCCTCCCTGCTAAGGTTAAAATTATTAGCCCTTGGTCTGGATGTCACCCCGAACCAAACAACCAAATTTAAACTCACTTACAATCAAACTTTTCAAAATATACTAAAAACTTACAAAACAAAAATCCGAAGCTACCAACTCAGATCACCGCGCCGGTCGCCAAAGTGACACCAGACATAGTTTCAAACTAGCTCCGCTCGCTCCTTTAAACACAAATTTAGCAACTTCTAAACACTCAATTACTGCTTTTTCACTAATACCTTAACCAAATTTCACCACCGCCATTCACACAACTTAAAGCTCACGCGCTCTACTTAATTCTTTCCTTGCAACCCACTCTCTAGACACAAAAAAATCTCTCCACTCTGTCAAGCACAAAAATCCTTCCTCAACTCCACTAAACACAAACTTTTATAACTTTTCATACAAATACGTGGCTGATCCGGGCCAAACACACACAAATTAAAACACCCACAATACAAACTCTCACAAACTAAACACACACACAACACACTGCTAATTCACAGTTCCAACAAACCCTTTTGGCATAACCCAGCCATCATACCCTTACAGCGCTTGCACAGCCTAGGGGGTCCGTACCCTTTAACCCAAAGCGGTCCCTGTAGACCTGCGGCGCATCCCTAATGCACGCGCACAGCACTCAAAATAAAGTTAGTCTCTCTCTCTGTTCACCACTCGTATCCCAAACTACAAGCCAATGCTGCTTTTAAGCCACCGACCGGACCGGAGCCGACGGCGCTCCCGCCGATACCTCCGGTGTGCAACCCCACAGTCTTCGCTCCCCTCTACGAGAACGAAGCAAGCCGGAGTTCTTGCAGCCATTCAAACTCCACAGCCACACGCCCCGCCCCGCCACCCGCTCTGCGCTCCTGGCTCTCCTCCACGAGAGACCAAAGGCAGCGCCCCTCAACACGCCGCACGGCCACCCACGCTGTGCACCCGTCTCTCCTCCATGAGAGACCAAGGCAGCACCCCTGTACCTCGTTCCCCTCCCTGGGAAACAGAAGCAGCTCTACTCCCCTTACGGGAGATGAGCCTTTGGAGCCGTTACCTGCTCCGTTAAAACATTACTATACTTTCTGCAGACACTTACAAGCAAACTCTCCCAGGCTTCCGCTTCGCACAGGGTGTCCCGCTGTGTCTTACAAGCTGCCTTCTTTAAGGTACCCCTTTAATTTTAAAACATACCTCTTTGTCCGTGGTTCCGGCAGGTCCTGGTCTCTCCCCGGGGTGTCAGAGGATCAAGGAGCCCCCGCTCCCCAAAAATGTGGGGCGAGCACCCGAGGGGGGGTCCCCTGGCCCCTCGGCCAGATAGAGCAGGGCCCCACCAGAGTCGCCAAAATGGTTTACCAAAATATGAATATCAATCTAATATCGATATCCAACTGAGACGGACAAAAACTCTCTAACAGTTTAGAGTTAGAAAGTGCATGCTTTATTTGGCACCGGGCACTGCGTGGGATAGCTCCCTAAGACGCAGGGCCCCGATCCAAGCCAACACGACACTTTTTATTTCCAAATATTATGAATATCCAAAATACAAATGCATATTCGTAACATTAACACCTCCCATTCTCCGCTTCATATGGAAATGAGCTTAAATGTCATTAAGCATGCATAGTGTGTGTCCTGAATAGAGTCAGTGGTCTTGAATTGGGTCAGTGGTCCCAAGAAAGATGAAGTAACTCATCTTCCTCATTTTGGCCTTTTTGCCTTTTTGAACTTTAACAATCCGAATTACTTTAGTGACCTCTAAGTTTCCTCTTGCGTGACTTTTGAACGGGTTCCCACCAAGGGAGGAAATTGGTAATTGTCCTTGTTCCCTACACCAACTTATCAAAGTTTCTATTCCTCGTTCTAAGCACAGCTAAGCAAACATGCAAATGACAGATCATCAGTTATTTGGTAATCACATCTTAAAACCCCTTTCAGGTCCAGCTCTCTTAACTATTTTCATTAACTCTCACTGGGCCCAAATTCCTTCCTACTCTAACTAATCTCAACACAGCTAGCCTATAACTAAAGTCTTTATAGTTCTTCTAAATCTATGTTTCACTCTGAAGAGGAAAGGCTGCAAGGAAAAGGCAAGGCAAGGTCAGTGAAAGCTTTCTGTCCTGGCACATTTAGCAGTGTGAAGCGGAACCGCTGTTTGCTTTCCCTAAGGACTCTACGACACTGAGAGCATGTGCTTTTACACGTAGCTGAGAAGTGTGGAGATACAGCTAGAAAGCAGAAGTGAGAGCACTGCTAAACTCATGTCAGAAGTGGACGCGCTAACGCTGCTAGGCCGCAAACCATGGCAGGCAGTACGGCCTATCAGGAAATAGCTAGTATAAGGGAACGGCATGCTTGGTGTCGGTTAATGCTAGCTTGTAGTTTTGCAATGTTATTAAGAATTATAGATATGGTTGTTATAGTGATTGCTGCTTATATAAGAATCTATTTTTAGTTACTGCTGAAAAGGTATAAATACTCAGCTCTGTATCAATAAAATCGGCTTCTTGCATCCGAGCAATTTGCCCCGTCTCTTCCATCGCCGACCACCACAGGACAGAGAAGGAAGGTGAGAATCACCCGTATGTTGGGGTTTTAGTAGTTCTCCTTTTGTTTTTTGGGGGTTTTTTTCTCTTAAGGAGCTTTCCCCCATACGCTAGGAGACAATAACGACTGGACACTTAAGAGAGACAAAAGAATTTGTCACCGCTCAGGGGAGGGATGCAGCTGGCTACTCTCTTTTAGCTGAGGTGTCTCGTGAGGGCAGAGATACAGTGAACTTTGGACTGGGAAAACGGGGTTGCATGCAGCTCCCAGCTCTTGTTCTCTCAAGCATTCGGAGGGGAGAGAGGCTGTGGTGGCTGTGGGGAGAACTGGTCACCACTGCAGGATTCCGTCTCCTGCTGCCTTTCTTCTACCGTGAGTGCAGCTCTGTTCGTAAGAGCGGCCGTTGCATTGGAACCTTTTTAACAGTCTACCTTCACTAAAAGAGGGACTCTTCACCATCTGCTCGGGTGCCTCAGGTGAGAAACCCCAGGATCCCGAGCCTGCCTTTCCCTGCCCCGCTCAGAGCAGGGCCGCTGCTGCCCCGCCCCCCCCCCCCTTCTTTGCCACTGCTCCGAGTTTTCTATTCTATAGGAATAAAATCCCATATAAACACATGAATAGATTGAAGAGATTGACTGATAATATGGGTTTATTTACAAGCCTGATTGGCGTATTTAAGGCCTGATTGCCATACTACTCACAAACTACTATTAAATGTAACTCACTTTCAAATTTCTAAGAGTAAAATACGTATTTGCACTGTATTCAAAACTGCATGGCAAATTATTTCAGATATTATGGACAAAATGATGCGATAATCATCACATAATAAGAATTTGAAAAGTCAAGTAGGCAAGAGAAAACTGGTGGGTTTTTGTCTGCCCGCATTCTGGACCACGGCTGTGTGAAAATGGTCTGTGAGCCAGGTGCAAAGGTGCACAGCAGGAACAGCACTGTCACCTAATAAACACCCCAGGTTTCTTTATTAATGACTCCCAGGAGTAGAAGAATGTGTCAAGTTTCCTACAGAGATCCATTTGGAGAGGAGAAATGTTTGGAGAGGAGCAAAATCACAGGAGTTCCCACTGTCGGCTATATCCCCGTTTCCTTGTATCCTTTCACTGCAGAAACCCATCTGATCCTGACTATTTGAATTCCAAGGACACACCGAACCACTTGCACGCACATCTGCTCACTGAGCCTGAGAAATGTGTTCTAGAGAAAAGGAAATGAGAAGGACCAGTGTCGATACAAAAATGCTGCTAGCGAGGATTTTCTTGCTATTTTCTAAGTCCGTGAGAGACTTTTCTCTCTCACAGAAGAGGTAGCGGAGTATGTAAACGACCAAGCCACCTGCAACCTTGAAAAGTCTTGTTTATGGTATAGTAGAAAAATATTTTGACAATGGATGTTTTCTCACATCTTCCCTTAAAATCAGTTCTAAGAATTTAGTGTGAAATACATTTAGGCTTGGTCCACAGGAATTTTAGTTCAAATAAACACATCTAAATGTTTTCCATCTTTCCCATTAAAGGATATTGGTTTTGGCTCATTCTTTTGGCATTTTGCCAGCCATATGCTCAATGCTATTTTCTTAGGCATGAAAGCTGCAGCATGATATTACAAAGTGTTTGGTGAAACCTTTACCATGACTCTCAAGTCGCAACATGCCAGATCATCACTGGTTTTCAAAGCTGCTTGAAGATATAAGGAAAGCATCAAAGGTTTATGCGTGAATCAGCATCCCCTTGTCACAACGTCATGCTGCAGTGATCCCTGCAGAGCTCTAAGACTGGATTTAAAAGAGAAAAGCTCAACACTGGCTCTTGAGTCAGCAGGTTGAAACATCCAAGATTGTACATCTATTACTTCTGTGCTAAAACTACTGTATGAAAACGTGTTACCATGATGGCAGTTTTATAGTACTCCATAGGAGACATCTCTTTAAATGACTCTGATAGCCTTTCAGTGCTAAAATTGAGAAGGGGGTTGATCCATAGTTTACTCATGTAAACACGAGTGAACTACTAAGAGACAGCAAATGTTAATCACAAAACCTAAGCAGCAGGACTTGCCTTAATCTTGTCAAGATAAGAGGAACAGGATCTTTTGAAAACCAGCACAGAGATCGCTGAATCATCCAGCAAAGAACTGCGCATGCTCCAGAAAGAAAGGTAAAAAGTGCATTGTGATGGAGACTACTGATCTTTATCAGAAAGACCCCCGAGGAAGAAGAGGAGCCTTCCTCAGTGCGACCACCTGGGTACACAGTGCATGCGTGGCACGTCTGCTAATGATATCAATGACTTCCGAGAAGTAATTTCTAGAACTACTCCTATCCCAAGGAATGTGATGAATATTCAAAAATTTTACACATAATGCTGGACTGTATGGAGTGCTCTGCGTGTGTGTGTTAGGAGGAGCGATCCCCCACGCACCCAGCGCCAAATAAAGCAAATACCCGCTTCTCTGACTCTGTCTCTGAAGCATCTCCAGGCCTGGTTTTGGGCAATTCAAAATAGGTGAATACACATTACAACTACCCCTGAAGTTGCTGCGTAGGCAGATTTAAGAGGAAAGGATTTCATCTTCATCACTCTCCTTCTTTCTTGTTTTGACAGAATTAAGAACTTTTAAAAAATCTGATATCACTGATGCTCACCACTCCTCCAATTAGACTACGCTCACTTACACTGTGCTGAGGACAACAAAGTCCAGAGCTTTGGATATCTCCTGCTTCTGCCCTAGGAATTGCTTCCAGTGCTCTACCTTTGCTCCAGCTGTGAAACCAAACCAGCAGAACCAAGGAAGTTCTCTCTGAATGAACCAAGATTTCTCTAGAAGGCTACAACGGCAGTCATGGCAGTGAACACTGCTCTTCACTGGGCCATTCCTCTGAAAAAAAACATGCACAACCTCTCAACCTAAACCGTTAAGCCTCCTGGTGATGCTGACTGACAAAGAGTCCAACCGCAGTTAGATTCCAACAGCTACTTCCAGTGACCTGTCAACAGAGCTTTGCAGACTTGCAACAGTCCAATAAACTAAAGGAGCTATGTTTCATGGCTGTTTTTCAAACATCATTGATTTATGTCCCTATGCTGGGTTAAGTGAAGGTGGCCCGTCCACCTTGATCAAAGTCAGCAGAATTTTGGCCCAATCTGCTGTTATGCAACACATCATGGAACGATCTCTTGGTGTTGATGCAAAATTCCCACTGAAGTGCCAGTCCCTGCATGACTTAAGGCTACCTACTCGCAGAGTGTCCACTCCACTGCCACACCCATTTTCTGGCCACCTTTAAATGACTGAGCACTCTTACTTTTTCAAACATTCCTCAGGGGTATGTGACCACCATCTTCTCCTTTCTGAAGTTTAGGAACCTAATTTAAAAGTAGTACTAGCAGTACCAGTTTATCCAAAATCCATTTGCGCCATCAACAAACTCCGAGCAAGCGCTGAGAATGAGTTTCAAGACTTTTACATATTTTTACAGTGGGCTTTTTGTTTGCTTGTTTGTTTTTAAAGTAGATGGAGTAGTCCGCTGTTTCCCTGAGGCTACCAGGGGTGCGAAGCAGGCAGGCAGAACCCTGGCGTGGGTGGCACAGGGGACCCCGGGCGCTGACGGCTGCCACTGGCGTGCGCCAGGTCGGGACCGGCAGGCAGGGCTGCACCCCGCGTCTGCCACAACACCTGCAGCTTCTGCAGCCTGAAACACAGCTGGCTCAGGGGTTTAAATCAAGAGCCAAAATATCTTGCTGGTCAATTTGGGGCAGAGAAAGGTCATCACTTCTAGCATGGCATAAGCCTGCCACTACATTTCTGTGAAGGACAATCACCTTGTTGGAGTGAAACTCCTGGGTAAAATACTGAAGCGCTTTCAGATTCATATTATCCGACATTTCGGTGACCTTCTTTTATACCTGCATTGCTTCATACTGCTGGTTTTGGGCACAAGTTCTTTGTACATTATCCTGGAAATTAAAAAGATCAGAAACAACACCCACCCCTCCCCCACCACCACCCCTTCCCCAGCCACAACCCTAACAAAACCAACCTCCAGAATGTTCAGGATTTCAAATGAGAACAAGCATAGATGGGACAAAAAAAGATGGATCCTCCTTAGACATTTGTGCATGCAGTGCCCTGCAATCAACTAAGTTCTACTTCTCGTACACCAAATATCTGTCTTCGGAACTCCTTGTTCTCCATTCAAACCCTTCTGGAAGGGTAATCGAGGAGACACTCTACATATTTTTAGCACATGTTGCACTAGGCAATTAAATCCAGTGCACAGCATTACCTGATGAACTGAGGCAGTGACAAGGTCAATTAAGACCTGTTCATATCTTAATTTGGAGCTCTTCCAACTGCTTGAAAAGTGAAGCCTTGGACATTGAAGGTTCAGACTAAGGAAAATCCAAAACGTGGACAGCATCTCCCTTCTGCTGGAAGCCTTGAAGTTCACCACTGCACTCTGCAGCCTACACAGATCATCTGAGTATTGTAAAAGTTCTCCAAGGAAGAACAAGAACAAGGCTAATGCTTGCACACAAACGCTGACCAAAAGCACTTGATGCTCTTGGACAAAAAGATGTAACCTTCACTTTTGGAAAGACAAGGTGACTATGGTTGTCTCTACAGTACTCGTAGGAAAAAATCCCTGAAGTTTTGTAAAACCTCTTTTCAGGGCTTTGTTAACTTCATTTTTGTTAAGAATTGGGGAACACAGAGACACCTGTCACTTTTTTTGCAGAATGCCATAGAAACTGCTACACTCACTTCAACAACAGTCCAAGTAACCTTCTCTGCAAATACTGACCATATGCAGTTCTGGTTAATACAAACCCCCATTACCTAAGAAAGGAAGAACTCGGCAAGCAGTTTGCAAAGATGAACAACTTAGCACGACTGCGGCTGATGACATGCCCTGACCTTTTTTCCCTTCAGCTGTGGGTGCCGTACCCTCCTACCCTCACACATGCCACTCAAAGCTCTTTGCGTGGAGCTCTCGCACCACCTATGACAGCAACTGTGCCAAGCCGCCACTCTTCTTCAGCACCACCGCACCTACCACAAGGTAGCTGAATCAGAGGGAAAAGGAGGTCGCCAATGGAGGGAAGTTGCTCCCCCTGACAGCTAAGCTCCAACTTTTGGTGTCCCTTGTGTCTTTCCCAGGACGGGCGGGAAAACGCCTCGGCAGAGCGCAGCGCTGGGCGGGAGCGGCCGGCACAGCACCGAGCGCGCTCCCCACTCCCTCCCGCCCGCGCCGCTGCGGAGACCCCGGGTTCGCCGGAATCGGCCACGTGCTCACGGAGGGCAGCGCGGCAAAGGCGGCCACCCCTCGTCGCTCTGGGAAGGCCGGCCTCGGATCCCCGCTCTCTCCACCGGCACGGGCAGTGCCAGCAGCCTCTCGCTGCGGCCGCCGCTGGCCGAAAGCCTCGCCGCGCACCGCCCGGCCGGCCCCGCCGCTCCGCGGGGTCACACGGCACCTGCCGAGGGCGGCCGCCGAGCGACAGGAAGCAGAAGCGCTCACCGCCGCGCCACTCGCCGCCCCGCCCGGGCGCTCCTCTCCTCGCGCTACCACGATGGCGCCGACCCGGCCCGCCTTCCCCGTCGCCTGCGGCGCAACGCGGGTGCTCCGAGCCACGCAGCACGCGTGCGGCCTGGCCCTGCCGAGCCGCAAGCGGAGCCGGGGCACAGCCTGGGCGGGAGAGCTTCCGGCGAGGCCGGGCGGGCGGCGAGTGCGGCCGAGCGTGAACGCGCCAGGCGGGGTCGGCCGGCGGCGCGATGGAGCACTAGATGGAGGCGGCAGCACCGCGCGGCATAAAATAGCTGATCGTCCCGCAGCCGCCCGCTCCGCAGCCCCTCGGCTGCTGTCGAGAAGGGCCCCGGCCCTGGCCGCGCCGGTGGCGAAGTGGCTCCGCAGCCCGCGGGCAGCCCTGGCGGGGCAGGGGAGCACTGCGAGCAGCCCCGGGCCGTGCAGCCGTCTGTAACGCGCGGTGGGAGCCGCCGGGAACTATTTTACACCTGCCGGGGGGCTGGGGAGGAGCACGGAGAGCACGCGGCAGGTCGCTGCCGTTAGGGAAAATTAATGCACGATGCCTGAGGCTTATGTCCGAAAAGGAGACAGAGGAGTCCTGCAACATTCTTTGACTACAGGGAGAGTCCATGGGGCTTTTCCCCTGGGGTCTGTCAAGCGGTTGCAGGATGCAGCCCCTTTTTTATGCCAAGTTCCTGGCCACAACAGTCTCTTCCCCACTGGCTGAGGTATTCGGGAGATACAGACTTCCAGAACTGCCTACTCTATGCCCTCCTCTAATATGCACCCCCCTTTTGGCATCGAAAAGAAAGAAAAAGAAACCATTCCTAATGCTATTAAGTCTTTGTTGCCTTGCTCTAGGTTCAGGAATTTAACACGGCCTTGATTAATCAACAGTCCCTGTTGATTAGCAACAGTTCTAGAGAACTAATAGTTTCTTCTGTTACTTCACTCCCCATAAGTTCCTAGCCTTGTCTACAGGCCGATTCACACGGTCTGTTTGTAAAGACTCATCCATCTCATTCCTTTTAATCCCTCCTCTTTTTAGTTGATCTGTATTTGTCTTTACAAACCTTAATTACCATTGATTTAATTTTTTCTTCTTGAGTCTTCTTGGCTTTTGCTATTATTTGCAGTGACATCCTTTTCTGTCCTTTTGTAGTCATTTCTGGATCAGGTAGGCATGGCTGCTAGTGGCATCCCCTTGACCACCTGCTGAAAGAGCTGCACCCAGCATGGTGTCACGCATGCTCAAAAGATTAGAGTTGCTATAGCATATAAGAGGAGAAATGGTATTCATTTAGCCCATAGCTGGCCAGTTAACCATGAAAACATGTCCCATTACCATCCTTTCAACATTTGGACAGGTCCATGAGCTGACGTTATTTCCTTTGTTATTTGTTTGACCACATTTCCGCTGTCATCTGCTTGCAAACAGCAGCTCGAGTCATTTAATTTCCCACAAACGCCTCCTTCTTCTGCTAACAGATAATCTAATACCATCCAATGTTGAAAATACCGCTTTCCTCATTGAAGTGGGTTGCTCAGCAAGACGGTCAAGAGCTGTGGCTGGCTGGTTGGTAATTATTTCTGAGACAGCTTGTAACCTAATTATCTCATTCAAATGATAAATGGGTTCCCAGGCATCTGGGATTAATTCCTTAGGTTTCCAAGGGGCCGGTCCATCGTGTTGCGTAACTTGTTCTGGTGGCCATTCATCTTTTCCCCGTTTTGGGGTGCTCCCTGCAGCCAAGGCTGCCTCAGCTGACTGCTTTTCTCTAATTAAATCCTCACAGATTTTGATTCCTAAGCGATTTCCCTGAACTTGTAGTAGCAAAAAGAACAATGGTCTAAAATATACACCATATCCCTGACCAGTTTGGAGGTAACCTGAGCTAAGCATGTTGGCCACAAATCCAATAATGTCCTTTCAAAGCAAAGGGGCCTTCCTACCCTTGGTCATCAATTGGTGGGTCAAAATACAGCAGGATTCCCGGGCCTAATGGTCCTCCAACAATAGTCCCCCCACCATAAGGGTCACAGCATTTGCATTTCCAAGCTCCCACACAGGGTTCCCATCTACATTTACATCTGCAAGCTGTTTGGTTGGATTTGGAGCAGAACTCACTAAAGGCTTTGAGTTCTGATCCGGTCTTGCCATTCCCACTGATAATCATGAACAACATATCTTCTATTTGTGGAATTTTTGTGGGGGCAGCTTAAAAATAGGTGGTCAAAAAAACCCCTTGTCCCTCCCCATTGCTTTACAGGCTTCCAAATATTTTTGGTAAGTGTGGTAAGAACACCTTACACAGCTACCATTAGTGAGCTGACCAGCTATTTGATTGCATTTGTCTTGATATTTGGAACAATTGTAAGGAGGGCAATTGTGGGTCCAAAGCCAATTGTTTAAAGCCAGTGGGAAAGTCAATTGACAAACGCCTTTTCCTACATAGACCCGCCCTGTCCTGTTTAGGCAATAAGTGCCTGTTGGAGAAGAATGAAGTGGCCATGTGTTGGGGAGGATGAAAGTTTGGTAAGAAAGTTTCACAGGTATGTGGGCTTGGCAGAAAGGTCTGTGAATGTAGAAGCTGGGGATGAGGTAGAAATGGAAGCAAGTTTTGATATGGAACAAAAGATGTTTTGCTGAAACAGTGATTGCTGAGTAACTGAGAAGGCAAAGGTTGGAGATGAGTTGGAAGGAGATTTTTAGGAGCAGGACAAAGGTATGTGATTACAAACAAAGACTTGTTTTTCACCAAGTAAGTAAGTCTCAAGAAGAGCATAAGTAAATAGAAAATGTGTCTTTACCAAAAAGAAAGATATGGCAGGCAAACAAGAAATGTTGATGTAGCAAGAAGAAGAAAGGTCTAAGAATTTTCCACTGTAAGCTTAAATTGTAACTTACTTACTCTTGTGAGTGGATAATAATGACTATAATATGGTGATGGTAGTAGCTATGATAGGCTATAGGCAAATGTAAAGGTATTGGGTATGGTGCTTATTGGTTGTTATGTGTTAAGATACGCTGCAAAGAAAAGTATAGAATGCTTTGTAACTTGAACAGAAAGCGGCTTCAGGTATGCCTACAGCTGGAGCTGGCAGCTGTAGGGCTGGCTCTGGATACCCACTCCCTGAAATGCTGTAACTTCGCCTATGCAATAAACAGCTTTCAAGAGAGCCACCTGAAGTCCAGACATCCTTCGTGAAACCTTCTCCTATAGCCATGGACTTCCTTCTTTGGCCCCAAATCCCGTCCTAGTATGGACCTCATGTCGGGTGTTGAGCCACCACTTAGGTTCATCTGGGCTAGCCAACCATAGGCACTCTTCAGATCCTCCTGGCCCTCCACAGAGCCAGCAATTGCTAAGGTTAAAAACTTTTGCTACTTCTTCTCCTAAGGCTGCAAATTGATTCTCCCACTCCTGGCCTAAACTTAGCTGACCATATAAAAGTAGAACTAGTAAGGAAAATATTTTAATAATGTGATCTAATTAGCTAGTCTAGTTTTCCCGTTGTCTTCTGCAGCACCTATGGCAATTGAAGACACAGAAACCACTTAACATAAAATAATCCAGCAAGTATTAGCGCCCCAGTGAGTGGAGATTCTAGAGGAGGGATGCCCATAGAGACTATTTCAGCAGATGGTCTGTGGGTAGGCACGCAGGGCTTCCACGGATGTCGAAGCACTGGCTACTGCTCCGGCCCACTCCTGCAGAGTGTCAGTCACAGCCTCCCAGCCTTCTCCTCCAGCTGAGATGTGCAAATCTCTGAGGCTTCAGAGACCTTGACCCGAGTGTTCAGCTGTCTTGATGGCTGTTTCTGTCGTCAGTGACACTTGGAATGGGCCACGCCATTTCAGAACCACTGGCGCTTCTTTCTACTCCTTAACTAGGACTCAATCTCCTGGTTGGATGTTAGAAGCAGCAAAGTCCAAAGGTGGGGCTTGTGCCAGCTGAGCTTCCTGTTGAAGGGGTTTCACAAGAAGCAGTATCCTGGCCACAGCTGGTTTTAAATATACATCACTTACCTCTACTCCCCCACTAGGTTGAGACTTACCCGGGTAATTCATAACAACGATGGAAAGGGGGATAACAGAATCTCTCTTCTGGGTCGGGCTCTCATTCTCGCCAAAGCCAATGTCCAAAGCCCTAGCCATGGCATCTTGGTTTCTATTACCAGCTTCAAAAGGTGTTTATTCCTCTATTCATTGTTTTCTACCCGAGCCGAGCTCTGGGGGTGCCAGGGCCTATGGAGGTTCCATTGCGGTCCTAAAGAAGCCAAAACCCCTTGAAGGATCTTTCCTGTAAAATGAGTTCCCCTATCTGAGTCTATTGCTTCTACAATGCTGTATCTTGGAATGATTTGTTCCAAAGATGCCTTAATAACTGATCCTGTCGTTGCTGAAGCAGTTGGAAATGCTTCTGGCCACCTTGCTAGCTGACATACCATTAGCAGAAGATATGAAGCTTTCCCACTTGGGGCATCTCAGGAAAATCCACCTGGCATCTTTGGAAGGGACATGCAGCCCAAGGCCTCCCTCCCCTGGCAAGTTACTTTGTAACTTGGCTGTTTGCTTTAGCACAGCTCAAGCAACCTTCAACAGCTCGTTTTGCCAGTCTAAAAAGACCCCCAGCAACATACAGCATGAGGAAGGCTTCTGCCAGTCCTCAGGAAGTGCAAGGACTCTCTTCACGGAGTTCTTTTAATATCGGTAGGGCCAAAGCTTCTGGTATCTCTTGTTTGCCATCCCTTGTAAACCAATTATTGCCTTTTTTCTCTGCCACATGACTTTTAACTGTATCTTGAACTCCTCTGGTAGAAAAGACAGCTTCCCGGGCAGTGATGGAGTCACTGGGAGCAAAGGGGGCATCTTGGAGAGTTCTGGCAGAAGTGTTGCTTTCTGAGTTTCTTCATCCACCAAAAAGGAGACAGAGGAGTCCTGGAACATTCTTCAACTACAGGGAGAGGCCATGGGGCTTTTGCCATGGAGTCTCTCAACTGATTGCGGGACGCAGCCCTCTTTTTATGCTAAGTTCCTGGCAACAGCACCCTCTGAGGTACTCGGGAATTACAGACTTCCGGAACTGCCTACTCTATGCTCCCCTCTAATAGGCACCCCCCTCTTGGTATGGAGAAGGAAGAAAACGAAACTATTCCTAATGCTATTAAGTCTTTGTTGCCTTGCTCTAGGTTCAGGAATTTAACAGGGCCTTGGCTGAGCAACAGTCTCTGTCGATTAGTAACAGTTTCTAGAACTAATACTTTCTTCTGTTACTCCCCTACCAGTAAATTCCTAGCCTTGTCTAAGGACGGATTCACACGGTCTCTTTGTAAAGACACATCTATGTTACTCCTTTCACTCCCACACCTTCTTGGAGGTGGGACGGCTCCCCCCGGCACAGCACCTGGCACAAAACCCCCCTATGCACATACACAGACACCTGCACTTACCCTGCACTCCGCTGCACACACACACACTAACACCCCCCTCCACCTCCCTGCCATGCTACTTGCAGTTGCCCTGCCCCTGCCATCCCAGCCGGCTGGCAGCACCTACTCCTCACATGCTTCCCCATGCCTTGCATTTCCTTGCTGCCCTCTCTGTAGCCTTCGGTCAACCTGCCTTTTCTCCCCTGCCTTGCATTGACTTGCTCACCCATCCCCCACCTGACTTCCTTTCACATTCATCTAGGTCTGGCCTCACCTTTCCTTTTCCTTCTAGGACCCTCATTGCCCTGCCTCGCCTCGCCAAGCAAGGCCACACAGAGCAGTTGGTCTTGGCCACTTTTGTGTACCAGCAGTCCTCGAATGTACTTCTCACCTGCCTTGCCTATCCTTGCCTTGCCTTGGCAACACAACCGTTGCCTTGCCTTGCCCTGCTAGCTCTCTGGAGCCTTGCATTCCTTTGCACGTCCATGCCCTGCCCTTGACCTGCCTACTGCTTTCCTCCAGGGCCTTGGCTTGCCGAGCCCTTCTTGTTTCTGCCTGGCCTACCCATCAGTGGACTTTCCTTCCTACGGCCAGCCTTGCCTCTAACTTCTGGGCCTTCTCTTGCCTACCACTCCATTTGCTTTCCCCTCACTGCTCTGGCCTTGCTTAGCTCTCCCTTGACTTGCCCACAATTGCCTGCACTTGCTTTGCAGCGCCTTGCCTGCATGGAAGGTGAGGTAGAGAGTGGTAAGCAGGGCAAAGCAAAGCCAGCAAGTGGTAAGTAGTGCAAGGCAAGGCAGACGTAGGCAAAGGAAGCAGAGCAAGGGCAGCTTAAGAAGAACTAGACAAGGTACTGAAGGCAAGGCAAGGCCAAGAGACTCGGAGTGCCTTTCCTTGGGAAGGCAAGGACATAGTGCCAGTGTTGCTGGAGCAGATGTTAAGGTGGCATGGGGAGGAATAGAAAGTGCTGAGAATAGCGTGTGTGCTGCTAGTTTGAGGGGTGCAGTTGAAGTTGCAGGCAGTAAGATCTTCCTCAGCTGGCACTGTTTTGAGCTCTGTTTTTGCCAGATGGTTTCAAGTTGGTGGGCAGAATCTGCGAGAGGGAAAAGATTTGTTTGGGCCAAAGAGGTTTGTCTGGCTCTTGGAGTGTGGTGTAAAGAAGAGTCTGCTCTTGGAAGGGGAAGATGAGGGAAATCTTTTTGTCCTGATGTGCTGTTGATTGGAGTGCAGGGACGTTTGCAACTTGCCTCTGCCCTTGGGGTGGTTTCGAGGAGCGCCAGGTGCTTGGCCTTCTTTTGCAAGTCGTCAGCGCCATCGTGTGGTTGTTTCCATGAGCGCTGACAGTGCCGGGGAAAAAGCCAAGCGCTTCGCTGGCGCGGCCCCAGTCGTGTGCGAGCAGTTGGTGGAAGAGCTCCGCTGTGCATCCTGCCTCTTGGAGACATAAAAGAATGTGATCCTGCGCGTAGCGGGGGAGCAAGAGGAATCTTTTCATTGTTGGCTGTGCAGTTTCTAAGCGGCAAAAGTCAAGGCAGTTCCAGCACGGCCTCTTTCTTTCAGAACCTTTTCTGTGCCATCATGAACATGCTCAACATGGAACTCGCACCCACTGAACTGCATCAAAGGTCCTGGAGATATGCACTTTCCTTCAAGCTCTAGGTACCATCCTACCCTCCACCTCTCGCGGATCCCAAAGCCCTTCCAAACATCCAGCAGCTGCGCGCAGAGAACAAGTGCTAGAACAAGGCGTTGGCCTTCATAGTCCCTCTGAAGTCTGTAAACTAGGCGAAACATTGCAGTGACCAGCACTTTCCTTCACAACTATCTATAGAGCGTCATCACATTCTCTCAGAGTGGCTAAGTCCACCCTTGCAGCACAGCAGCATTTCCAGCCACAGCTGGGACTGAGAGATGGGCCAGGTGAGAAAGCATTTGTTGACTATCCTTCGTCTCTGGAAGACTTGATACTCGCAGCGCAATCACGTCCACACACCTTCAGTGTGGCCAAGTTCAAGCAGCTAGAGCTCACAGAGATGGGAGAGTCAGGAGAGAAGCCGTTCCAAAAGTACCGTGTAGTGACAGCAGCATTAAAACTGTGCACAGCAGTCTACAGCACTGTAGACCGTGGCTTCTCTGACAAGACGTGCCATCCCATTGTTGGCTCTCGCAGCTCGGTTGCTAGCTGCTCTCCTGAAGAAAAGAACTAGAAGGAAAAGCCAATGCTGGGCTGCACCTTCCCCTTGCCTCACGTAAAGCCACTTCAACTCTCCGCTGCACTCTCTACTTCCCCTCTCCTTGGCATCGACCACTGTGTTTTCTGCATCTCGGAGCCGAAAGGTAAGCGCCAGTGTTCCCAGGGATGGTTGGAAGAGGGATAAGTAGTAGCACAAGTAGCTGTGGTTGAACTTCCTCCTTCTCAATGCTAACGTGAAGTCGGCAGGCAGGTGAGCGCCAGCCACTCTCCTTTCTCAGTTTGTACGCTGCGGACACGAACCCGGTGCTCGGCGCCTTCGTTCGGCCTCTTTAGTACCCATGTCGCGCTTTCGTTCTGCCGAAGCGTCGTCTACTTCTCGCCCAGAGAGCATGGTGCCGGCAGCGAAATGCTCCAGCCGACTGCTTCTGCCGACACACGCCTGGGCTATGCACTTTGTCTCTCAGCGACATACAGCAGCACATTCGGTCTAAATGTAAAGGGAACGATTCTCGGCTACGTCTGGCACAGAGAACAGCTGTAGTTCAACGGGCTTACCCAGAGCATGCCCCCGACGCGTGGGAACTTGTATTTGCACCACATTCCAGTGGCAGTCCTCTTTCCTTTACAGGCTGCACAGTGCCGTCAGATCGCGGTGCTCTCTGCACCTGCCTCCTCGCTTCCAAGTAGCACCGCGCACATTAGAGCCTTGCAGGGAGAGAAGACGAGGATAGTCGTCTCGCCCAGAAGAACGTGGCAGGGTGAAAAGGTGTTCTTCCTTTGTCCTCCTCATCGCCCAGAGTGTGGTGCTGTGTTGAAAGTCTTGGCCAGCCAAAAGCTAATCCAGCAAGTGTTTCTCTCCTGACACATTTCGCTGAGCGAGAGCGACACAGAGTTTGGACATTGTAAAACAGCAAGAAAATGATTGTCCATCGAGCTGAGGAAAATCCGTGCACAGCACACTGTGGCCGCGTGCAGTGCTCGCGCTGAAGAGCGGCAAAGCTCAAAGGCATCGCTGCGCTTCAGTTCTGTCCAGACCGCAGAAGGCGAAGAACGAAGCAGCTGAGCACCGGCTGCATGTACTCAGTGGAGCGAATTTCAAATGTCCAGCCCAAAGCCTCTTCACTAGCAGATTCAGCTGAGAATGCTCTGGCTGCTTCACAAAGTAAGGCGCTGTGTTGCACTCCTGGACACTACCTGGTCCGAAGCAGGTTCTTATACCTTCAATGCTGCAGAGTCCATGCAGCTGGAGCAAAGCCAGAAGGACGCGTCCAGCTAGAAGGCGTTCTTCAAGTACCCCCCTTCTTCCAAGCAGCCTTGAAATTGAGCTTAATACACTGCGGCTCTGCAGCTTTCTTCTCAGATAGACGTGCCGTCACATTCTTCACTCTCGCGCAGCTCCGTTGCCCACTTGCAGCAGCTGCTGCCAAAGAAAAAGGCTCCAGAAGTAAAAGCCACTGCTGGACTGCCCTTTCCCCTTGCCTCACGTAAAAGCACCAGAAACTGTCCGCTGCACTCTCTATTTCCCTTCTCCGCCGCATCTACCACTGTAATCTCTGCATCTCGAAGCATAAACCTGGGCACACTTCTTTCCTGGGAAAGCTGGAAGAGAAGCAGGTAGCAGCACAAGTAGCTGCAAGTTGGACTTTAAGTTTCCGACTGCTAACGTGAATCCGAAAACAAGCGAGTGGCAGGCACGCTTCCTCTTGCAGCCTGTGCGATGCACACACCAGCTCGGTGCTCTGCCTTCATTCTTACGCTCTTCGGAGCAGGTGGCGCTTTCGTTTTGCTGGAGACGAACCGTCGTCTACTTGTCGCCCAGAGAGCACGGTGCCGGCAGCCAAATGCTGCAGGCTGCTGCTTCTGCTGAAACACGCCTGGGCTCTGCAATTTCTCTCTAGCGCTGAAGCAGCACCACATTCTGTTTGCTTTGTAGCCAGCATCTTTACGGAAAGCTTCTCGGCTACATCTGGCACAGAGAACAGCTTTAGGCTAACTCAGAGCTTGCCCCCGACGCGTGGGTACTTGTATTTGCACCACATTCCAGTGGCAGTCCTCTTTCCTTTACAGGCTGCACAGTGGCGTCAGATCGCGGTGCTCTCTGCACCTGCTTTCTCACTTCCAAGTAGCACCGCGAACCTTACAGCCTTGCAGGGAGAGAAGACGAGGATAGTCGTCTCGCCCAGAAGAACGTGGCAGGGTGAAAAGGTGTTCTTCCTTTGTCCTCCTCGTCGCCCAGAGTCTGGTGCTGTGTTGAAAGTCTTGGCCAGCCAAAAGCTAATCCAGCAAGTGTTTCTCTCCTGATGCATTTCGCTGAGTGGGAGCTGAGGAAAATCCGTGCACAGCACACTGTGGATGCGTGCAGTACACACGCTGAAGAGCGGCACGGCCAGAAGTCATCGCTGGGCTTCAGTTCTGTCCAGACCACAAAAGGTGAAGAACGAAGCAGCTGGGCACCGGCTGCATGTACTCAGTGGAGCGAATTTCAAATGTCCAGCCAAGAGCTGCTTCACAAGCACATTCAGCTGAGAATGCTCTGGCTGCTTCACAAAGTAAGGCGCAGCCGTTTAACTCCTGGACACTACCTGGCCAGAAGCAGTTCCTTACACCTTCAGTGCTGCAGAGTCCATGCAGCTGGAGCAAAGCCAGAAGGACGCGTCCAGAAAGAAGGCGTTCTTCAAGTACCCCCCTCTTCCAATTAGCCTTGAAACTGAGCACAACACACTGCGGCTCGGCAGCCTCCTTCTCAGATAGACGTGCCGTCACATTCTTCACTCTCGCGCAGCTCCGTTGCCCACTTGCAGCAGCTGCTGCCAAAGAAAAAGGCTCCAGATGTAAAAGCCTCTGCTGGACTGCCCTTTCCCCTTGCCTCACGTAAAAGCACCAGAAACTGTCCGCTGCACTCTCTATTTCCATTCTCCGCCGCATCTACCACTGTAATCTCTGCATCTCGAAGCATAAACCCCGGCACACTTCTTTCCTGGGAAAGCTGGAAGAGAAGTAGGTAGCAGCACAAGTAGCTGCAAGTTGGACTTTAAGTTTCGAGCTGCTGACGTGAATCCGAAAACAAGCGAGTGGCAGGCACGCTTCCTCTTGCAGCCTGTGCGATGCACACACCAGCTCGGTGCTCTGCCTTCATTCTTACGCTCTTCGGAGCAGGTGGCGCTTTCGTTTTGCTGGAGACGAACCGTCGTCTGCTTGTCGCCCAGAGAGCACGGTGCCGGCAGCCAAATGCTGCAGGCTGCTGCTTCTGCCGAAACACGCCTGGGCTAGCCCTCTCAGCGCTGGTGGCACAACATTCTGTCTGCCTGGTGGTCTTTATCTTAAAGGGAAAGATTCTCGGCTACGGCTCGCACAGAGAACTGTTCCGGGACAATACATGTGTTTTATTACCCCTTCTCGCAATAAGACTGTGGTGCTGCGTTGGAACTGTTGGCCTGTGAATGGCTAATCCTTCATGTGCTTCCCTCCTGATGCTTTTTGCTGAGCGAGAGCTGAGGAAAATCCGTGCACTGCACACTGTGGATGCGTGCAGTATACACGCAGAAGAGCGGCAAAGGTCATAGTCATCGCACACAACAGCCCAGTGGCCTGGGGCTGCGTTCTTCTCCCTTACCGGCGCTGGACAGAACTGAAGCATTCAGCGTTGGCTCTCTTCAGTGTGTGTACCAGTACGCATCCACAGTGCTCTTTGCACGGATTTTCCTCAGCGCTACGTGCAAGTACAGCCTTTCTGCTTCGCAGAGCCCAACTGTCCGCACAAGCTCTCGCTCAGAGAAATGTGTCAGGAGAGAAGCACTTACTGGATTAGCCTTTCACTGGCCAACAGTTCCAACGCAGCACATAGTCTTACTGCGAGAAGGGGTAGTAAAACCCACGCTTTCAGCACAGCACCACAATCTGGGCGACGAGAAGGACAAAAGAAGACCATCTTTTCGTCTTTGCACGATTTTCTCTGCCACACATCTATCCACGTCTTTGCTCTCTGCAAGGCTCTAATGTGCGCGGTGCTACTTGGAAGTGAGAAGGCAGATGCAGAGAAGCACTGCGACCTGACGGCGCTGTGCAGGCTGTAAAGGAAAGAGGACTACCCCTGGAATGTGGTGCAAATACAAGTTCCCACGCGTCGGGGTAAGCGCCGGGTAAGCCCGTTGAACTAAAGCTGTTCTCTGTGCCAGACGTAGCTGAGAAGCTTTCCCTTTACATTCAGGCTACAAAGCAAACAGAATGTGGTGCTACCAAGGGCAGCGAAGGAAAGTGCAGAGCCCAGGTGTGTTTCGGAAGAATCAGCAACCTGGAGCGTTTCTCTGGAGCGTTTCTCTGCCGGCGTGCCCTCTGTGCGACAAGATGACGACGGTTCGACTCCCGCAGAATGAAAAGAACGAAATGGTACGAAGAGCATAAGAATGAAGGCAGAAGCACCGAGCTGGCACAGCACCGAGCACAGGCTGCAAGAGGAAGCGTGGCTGCCGCTCGCTTGTATTCGGATTCAAATTAGCAGTTGAAAACAGAAAGTTCAACTTGCAGCTACTTGTGCTGCTACCTCTTTCTCTTCCAGCTTTCCCTGGAAAGAATTGTGCCGGGGTTTATGCTTCGTGATGCAGAGATGACAGTGGTAGATGTGGTGGAGAATGGAAATAGAGAGTGCAGCGGACAGTTCCTGGTGCTTTACGTGAGGCAAGGGGAAAGGGCAGTCCAGCAGAGGCTTTTACTTCTGGAGCCTTTTTCTTTGGCAGCAGCTGCTGCAAGTGGGCAACGGAGCTGCGCGAGAGTGAAGAATGTGACGGCACGTCTATCTGAGAAGGAGGCTGCCGAGCCGCAGTGTGTTGTGCTCAGTTTCAAGGCTAATTGGAAGAGGGGGGTACTTGAAGAACGCCTTCTTTCTGGACGCGTCCTTCTGGCTGTGCTCCAGCTGCATGCACTCTGCAGCACTGAAGGTGTAAGGAACTGCTTCTGGCCAGGTAGTGTCCAGGAGTGCAACGGCTGCGCCTTACTTTGTGAAGCAGCCAGAGCATTCTCAGCTGAATGTGCTTGTGAAGCGGCTTTGGGCTGGACATTTGAAATTCGCCCCACTGAGTACATGCAGCCGGTGCTCTGCTGCTTCGTTCTTCGCCTTCTGCGGTCTGGACAGAACTGAAGCCCAGCAATGCCTTTGCCGTTCTTCAGCGTGAACATGGCACGCAGCCACAGTGTGCTGTGCACGGATTTTCCTCAGCTCGATGTACAATCATTTTCCTGCTGTTTCACAAACTGTCCGTGTAGCTCTCGCTCAGCGAAACGCGTCAGGAGAGAAACACTTGCTGGATTAGCTTTTCGCTGGCCAAGACTTTCAACACAGCACCACACTCTGGGCGACGAGGAGGACAAAGGAAGAACACCTTTTCACCCTGCCACGTTCTTCTGGGCGAGACGAATATCCTCGTCTTCTCTCCCTGCAAGGCTCTAATGTGCGCGGTGCTACTTGGAAGTGAGAAGGCAGGTGCAGAGAGCACCGCGATCTGACGGCGCTGTGCAGCCTGTAAAGGAAAGAGGACTGCCACTGGAATGTGGTGCAAATACAAGTTCCCACGCGTCGGGGGCATGCTCTGGCTAAGCCCGTTGAACTAAAGCTGTTCTCTGTGCCAGACGTAGCCGAGAATCTTTCTGTAAAGATGCTGGCTACAAAGCAAACAGAATGTGGTGCTACTTCAGCGCTAGAGAGAAATTGCATAGCCCAGGCGTGTTTCGGCAGAAGCAGCAGCCTGGAGCATTTGGCTGCCGGCACCGTGCTCTCTGGGCGACAAGTAGACGACGGTTCGTCTCCAGCAAAACGAAAGCGCCACCTGCTCCGAAGAGCGTAAGAATGAAGGCAGAGCACCGAGCTGGTGTGTGCATCGCACAGGCTGCAAGAGGAAGCGTGCCTGCCACTCGCTTGTTTTCGGATTCACATTAGCAGCTCGAAACTTAAAGTCCAACTTGCAGCTACTTGTGCTGCTACCTATTTCTCTTCCAGCTTTCCCCTGGAAACAATTGCGGTTACGTTTATGCTTCGCCATGCGGCGGAGAATGGAAATAGAGAGTGCAGCGGACAGTTTCTGGTGCTTTTACGTGAGGCAAGGGGAAAGGGCAGTCCAGCAGTGGCTTTTACTTCTGGAGCCTTTTTCTTTGGCAGCAGCTGCTGCAAGTGGGCAACGGAGCTGCGCGAGAGTGAAGAATGTGACGGCAGGTCTATCTGAGAAGAAAGCTGCAGAGCCGCAGTGTATTAAGCTCAATTTCAAGGCTGCTTGGAAGAAGGGGGGTACTTGAAGAACGCCTTCTAGCTGGACGCATCCTTCTCTGTGTGCTCCAGCTGCATGGACTCTGCAGCATTGAAGGTATAAGAACCTGCTTCGGACCAGGTAGTGTCCAGGAGTGCAACACAGCGCCTTACTTTGTGAAGCAGCCAGAGCATTCTCAGCTGAATCTGCTAGTGAAGAGGCTTTGGGCTGGACATTTGAAATTCGCTCCACTGAGTACATGCAGCCGGTGCTCAGCTGCTTCGTTCTTCGCCTTCTGCGGTCTGGACAGAACTGAAGCGCAGCGATGCCTTTGAGCTTTGCCGCTCTTCAGCGCGAGCACTGCACGCGGCCACAGTGTGCTGTGCACGGATTTTCCTCAGCTCGATGTACAATCATTTTCTTGCTGTTTTACAATGTCCAAACTCTGTGTCGCTCTCGCTCAGCGAAATGCGTCAGGAGAGAAACACTTGCTGGATTAGCTTTTGGCTGGCCAAGACTTTCAACACAGCACCACACTCTGGGCGATGAGGAGGACAAAGGAAGAACACCTTTTCACCCTGCCACGTTCTTCTGGGCGAGACGACTATCCTCGTCTTCTCTCCCTGCAAGGCTCTAATGTGTGCGGTGGTACTTGGAAGTGAGAAAGCAGGTGCAGAGAGCACCGCGATCTGACGGCGCTGTGCAGCCTGTAAAGGAAAGAGGACTGCCACTGGACTGTGGTGCAAATACAAGTTCCCACGTGTCGGGGGCATGCTCTGGGTAAGCCCGTTGAACTACAGCTGTTCTCTGTGCCAGACGTAGCCGAGAATCTTTCCCTTTACATTTAGACCGAATGTGCTCCTGTATGTCGCTGAGAGGCAAAGTGCATAGCCCAGGCGTGTGTCGGCAGAAGCAGTCGGCTGGAGCATTTCGCTGCCGGCACCGTGCTCTCTGGGCGAGAAGTAGACGACGCTTCGACTCCGGCAGAACGAAAGCGCGACATGGGTACTAAAGAGGCCGAACGAAGGCGCCGAGCACCGGGCTCGTGTCCGCAGCGTACAAACTGAGAAAGGAGCGTGGCTGGCGCTCGCCTGCCTGCCGACTTCACGTTAGCATTGAGAAGGAGGAAGTTCAACGACAGCTACTTGTGCTACTACTTATCCCTCTTCCAACCATCCCTGGGAACACTGGCGCTTACCTTTCGGCTCCGAGATGCAGAAAACACAGTGGTCGATGCCAAGGAGAGGGGAAGTAGAGAGTGCAGCGGGGAGTTGAAATGGCTTTACGTGAGGCAAGGGGAAGGTGCAGCCCAGCATTGGCTTTTCCTTCTAGTTCTTTTCTTCAGGAGAGCAGCTAGCAACCGAGCTGCGAGAGCCAACAATGGGATGGCACGTCTTGTCAGAGAAGCCACGGTCTACAGTGCTGTAGACTGCTGTGCACAGTTTTAATGCTGCTGTCACTACACGGTACTTTTGGAACGGCTTCTCTCCTGACTCTCCCATCTCTGTGAGCTCTAGCTGCTTGAACTTGGCCACACTGAAGGTGTGTGGACGTGATTGCGCTGCGAGTATCAAGTCTTCCAGAGACGAGGGATAGTCAACAAATGCTTTCTCACCTGGCCCATCTCTCAGTCCCAACTGTGGCTGGAAACGCTGCTGTGCTGCAAAGGTGGACTTAGCCACTCTGAGAGAATGTGATGACGCTCTATAGATAGTTGTGAAGGAAAGTGCTGGTCACTGCAATGTTTCGCCTAGTTTACAGACTTCAGAGGGACTATGAAGGCCAACGCCTTGTTCTAGCACTTGTTCTCTGCGCGCAGCTGCTGGATGTTTGGAAGGGCTTTGGGATCCGCGAGAGGTGGAGGGTAGGATGGTACCTAGAGCTTGAAGGAAAGTGCATATCTCCAGGACCTTTGATGCAGTTCAGTGGGTGCGAGTTCCATGTTGAGCATGTTCATGATGGCACAGAAAAGGTTCTGAAAGAAAGAGGCCGTGCTGGAACTGCCTTGACTTTTGCCGCTTAGAAACTGCACAGCCAACAATGAAAAGATTCCTCTTGCTTCCCCGCTACGCGCAGGATCACATTCTTTTATGTCTCCAAGAGGCAGGATGCACAGCGGAGCTCTTCCACCAACTGCTCGCACACGACTGCGGCCGCGCCAGCGAAGCGCTTGGCTTTTTCCCCGGCACTGTCAGCGCTCATGGAAACAACCACACGATGGCGCTGACGACTTGCAAAAGAAGGCCAAGCACCTGGCGCTGCTCGAAACCACCCCAAGGGCAGAGGCAAGTTGCAAACGTCTCTGCACTCCAATCAACAGCACATCAGGACAAAAAGATTTCCCTCATCTTCCCCTTCCAAGAGCAGACTCTTCTTTACACCACACTCCAAGAGCCAGACAAACCTCTTTGGCCCAAACAAATCTTTTCCCTCTCGCAGATTCTGCCCACCAACTTGAAACCATCTGGCAAAAACAGAGCTCAAAACAGTGCCAGCTGAGGAAGATCTTACTGCCTGCAACTTCAACTGCACCCCTCAAACTAGCAGCACACACGCTGTTCTCAGCACTTTCTATTCCTCCCCATGCCACCTTAACATCTGCTCCAGCAACACTGGCACTATGTCCTTGCCTTCCCAAGGAAAGGCACTCCAAGTCTCTTGGCCTTGCCTTGCCTTCAGTACCTTGTCTAGTTCTTCTTAAGCTGCCCTTGCTCTGCTTCCTTTGCCTACGTCTGCCTTGCCTTGCACTACTTACCACTTGCTGGCTTTGCTTTGCCCTGCTTACCACTCTCTACCTCACCTTCCATGCAGGCAAGGCGCTGCAAAGCAAGTGCAGGCAATTGTGGGCAAGTCAAGGGAGAGCTAAGCAAGGCCAGAGCAGTGAGGGGAAAGCAAATGGAGTGGTAGGCAAGAGAAGGCCCAGAAGTTAGAGGCAAGGCTGGCCGTAGGAAGGAAAGTCCACTGATAGGTAGGCCAGGCAGAAACAAGAAGGGCTCGGCAAGCCAAGGCCCTGGAGGAAAGCAGTAGGCAGGTCAAGGGCAGGGCATGGACGTGCAAAGGAATGCAAGGCTCCAGAGAGCTAGCAGGGCAAGGCAAGGCAACGGTTGTGTTGCCAAGGCAAGGCAAGGATAGGCAAGGCAGGTGAGAAGTACATTCGAGGACTGCTGGTACACAAAAGTGGCCAGGACCAACTGCTCTGTGTGGCCTTGCTTGGCGAGGCGAGGCAGGGCAATGAGGGTCCTAGAAGGAAAAGGAAAGGTGAGGCCAGACCTAGATGAATGTGAAAGGAAGTCAGGTGGGGGATGGGTGAGCAAGTCAATGCAAGGCAGGGGAGAAAAGGCAGGTTGACCGAAGGCTACAGAGAGGGCAGCAAGGAAATGCAAGGCATGGGGAAGCATGTGAGGAGTAGGTGCTGCCAGCCGGCTGGGATGGCAGGGGCAGGGCAACTGCAAGTAGCATGGTGGGGATGTGGAGGGGGGTGTTAGTGTGTGTGTGTGTGCAGCGGAGTGCAGGGTAAGTGCAGGTGTGTGTGTATGTGCATAGGGGGGTTTTGTGCCAGGTGCTGTGCCAGGGGGAGCCGTCCCACCTCCAAGAAGGTGTGGGAGTGAAAGGAGTAACATAGATGTGTCTTTACAAAGAGACCGTGTGAATCCGTCCTTAGACAAGGCTAGGAATTTACTGGTAGGGGAGTAACAGAAGAAAGTGTTAGTTCTAGAAACTGTTACTAATCGACAGAGACTGTTGCTCAGCCAAGGCCCTGTTAAATTCCTGAACCTAGAGCAAGGCAACAAAGACTTAATAGCATTAGGAATAGTTTCGTTTTCTTCCTTCTCCATACCAAGAGGGGGGTACATATTAGAGGGGAGCATAGAGTAGGCAGTTCCGGAAGTCTGTAATTCCCGAGTACCTCAGAGGGTGCTGCTGCCAGGAACTTAGCATAAAAAGAGGGCCGTGTCCTGCAATCAGTTGAGAGACTCCATGGCAAAAGCCCCATGGCCTCTCCCTGTAGTTGAAGAATGTTCCAGGACTCCTCTGTCTCCTTTTTGGTGGATGAAGAAACTCAGAAAGCAACACTTCTGCCAGAACTCTCCAAGATGCCCCCTTTGCTCCCAGTGACTCCATCACTGCCCGGGAAGCTGTCTTTTCTACTAGAGGAGTTCGAGATACAGTTAAAAGTCGTGTGGCAGAGAAAAAAGGCAAGAATTGGTTTACAAGGGATGGCAAACAAGAGATACCAGAAGCTTTGGCCCTACCGATATTAAAAGAACTCCGTGAAGAGAGTCCTTGCACTTCCTGAGGACTGGCAGAAGCCTTCCTCATGCTGTATTCTGCTGGGGGTCTTTTTAGACTGGCAAAACGAGCTGTTGAAGGTTGCTTGAGCTGTGCTAAAGCAAACAGCCAAGTTACAAAGTAACTTGCCAGGGGAGGGAGGCCTTGGGCTGCATGTCCCTTCCAAAGATGCCAGCTGGATTTTCCTGAGATGCCCCAAGTGGGAAGGCTTCATATCTTCTGCTAATGGTATGTCAGCTAGCAAGGTGGCCAGAAGCATTTCCAACTGCTTCAGCAACGACAGGATCAGTTATGAAGGCATCTTTGGAACAAATCATTCCAAGATACAGCATTGTAGAAGCAATAGACTCAGATAGGGGAACTCATTTTACAGGAAAGATCCTTCAAGGGGTTTTGGCTTCTTTAGGACCGCAATGGAACCTCCATAGGCCCTGGCACCCCCAGAGCTCGGCTCGGGTAGAAAACAATGAATAGAGGAATAAACACCTTTTGAAGCTGGTAATAGAAACCAAGATGCCATGGCTAGGGCTTTGGACATTGGCTTTGGCGAGAATGAGAGCCCGACCCAGAAGAGAGATTCCGTTATCCCCCTTTCCATCGTTGTTATGAATTACCCGGGTAAGTCTCAACCTAGTGGAGGAGTAGAGGTAAGTGATGTATATTTAAAACTGTCTGTGGCCAGGATACTGCTTCTTGTGAAACCCCTTCAACAGGAAGCTCAGCTGGCACAAGCCCTACCTTTGGACTTTGCTGCTTCTAACATCCAACCAGGAGATTGAGTCCTAGTTAAGGAGTAGAAAGAAGCGCCAGTGGTTCTGAAATGGCGTGGCCCATTCCAAGTGTCACTGACGACAGAAACAGCCATCAAGACAGCTGAACACAGGTGGACCCGTCACTCTCGGGTCAAGGTCTCTGAAGCCTCAGAGATTTGCACATCTCAGCTGGAGGAGGAGGCCGGGAGGCCGTGACTGACACTCTGCAGGAATGGGCCGGAGCAGTAGCCAGTGCTTCGACATCAGAGGAAGCCCTGAGTGCCTACCCACAGACCATCTGCTGAAATAGTCTCTATGGGCATCCCTCCTCTAGAATTTCCACTCACTGGGGCGCTAATACTTGCTGGATTATTTTATGTTAAGTGGTTTCTGTGTCTTCAATTGCCATAGGTGCTGCAGAAGACAACGGGAAAATTAGACTAGCTAATTAGATCACATTATTAAAATATTTTCCTTACTAGTTCTACTTTTATATGGTCAGCTAAGTTTAGGCCAGGAGTGGGAGAATCAATTGGCAGCCTTAGGAGAAGAAGTAGCAAAAGTTTTTAACCTTAGCAATTGCTGGCTCTGTGGAGGGCCAGGAGGATCTGAAGAGTGGCCATGGTTGGCTAGCCCAGCTGAACCGAAATGGTGGGTCAATGGGAGGGCCACAATGGGATGGGATTTGGGGCCAAAGAAGGAAGTCCATGGCCACTTCATTCTTCTCCAACAGGCACTTATTGCCTAAACAGGACAGGGCGGGTCTATGTAGGAAAAGGCGTTTGTCAATTGACTTTCCCTCTGGCTTTAAACAATTGGGTTTAGCCCTCCAATTGCCCTCCTTACAATTGTTCCAAATATCAAGACAATTGCAATCAAATAGCTGTTCAGCTCACTAATGGTAGCTGTGTAAGGTGTTCTTACCAAAAATATTTGGAAGCCTGTAAAGCAATGGGGAGGGACAAGGGGATTTTTTGACCACCTATTTTTAAGCTGCCCCCACAAAAATTCCACAAGTAGAAGACATGTTGTTTGTGATTATCAGTGGGAATGGCAACACCGGACTGGAACTCAAAGCCTTTTAGTGAGTTCTGCTCCAAATCCAACCAAGCAACTTGCAGATGTAAATGTAGATGGGAACCCTGTGTGGGAGCTTGGAAATGCAAATACTGTGACCCTTATGGTGGGGGAACTATTGTTGGAGGACCGTTAGGCCAGGGAAACCCGCGGTATTTTGACCCACCAATTGATGACCAAGGGTAGGAAAGCCCCTTTGCTAATGGAACACGGGCTT
This sequence comes from Corvus hawaiiensis, assembly GCF_020740725.1. Classification (NCBI taxonomy): domain Eukaryota; kingdom Metazoa; phylum Chordata; class Aves; order Passeriformes; family Corvidae; genus Corvus; species Corvus hawaiiensis. The sequence continues at coordinate 195,772 of NC_063229.1, forward strand.
TGAAAGAACATTATTGGATTTGTGGCCAACATGCTTAGCTCAGGTTACCTCCAAACTGGTCAGGGATATGGTATATCCCTGGGGTATATTAGACCGTTGTTCTTTTTGCTACTACAAATTCAGGGAAATCGCTTAGGAATCAAAATCTGTGAGGATTTAATTAGAGAAAAGCAGTCAGCTGAGGCAGCCTTGGCTGCAGGAAGCACCCCAAAACGGGGAAAAGATGAATGGCCACCAGAACAAGTTACGCAACACGATGGACCGGCCCCTTGGAAACCTAAGGAATTAATCCCAGATGCCTGGGAACCCATTTATCATTTGAATGAGATAATTAGGTTACAAGCTGTCTCAGAAATAATTACCAACCAGCCAGCCACAGCTCTTGACCGTCTTGCTGAGCAACCCACTTCAATGAGGAAAGCGGTATTTTCAACATTGGATGGTATTAGATTATCTGTTAGCAGAAGAAGGAGGAGTTTGTGGGAAATTAAATGACTCGAGCTGCTGTTTGCAAGCAGATGACAGCGGAAATGTGGTCAAACAAATAACAAAGGAAATAACCTCAGCTCATGGACCTGTCCAAATGTTGAAAGGATGGTAATGGGACATGTTTTCATGGTTAACTGGCCAGCTATGGGCTAAATGAATACCATTTCTCCTCTTATATGCTATAGCAACTCTAATCTTTTGAGCATGCGTGACACCATGCTGGGTGCAGCTCTTTCAGCAGGTGGTCAAGGGGATGCCACTAGCAGCCATGCCTACCTGATCCAGAAATGACTACAAAAGGACAGAAAAGGATGTCACTGCAAATAATAGCAAAAGCCAAGAAGACTCAAGAAGAAAAAATTAAATCAATGGTAATTAAGGTTTGTAAAGACAAATACAGATCAACTAAAAAGAGGAGGGATTAAAAGGAATGAGATGGATGAGTCTTTACAAACAGACCGTGTGAATCGGCCTGTAGACAAGGCTAGGAACTTATGGGGAGTGAAGTAACAGAAGAAACTATTAGTTCTCTAGAACTGTTGCTAATCAACAGCGACTGTTGATTAATCAAGGCCGTGTTAAATTCCTGAACCTAGAGCAAGGCAACAAAGACTTAATAGCATTAGGAATGGTTTCTTTTTCTTTCTTTTCGATGCCAAAAGGGGGGTGCATATTAGAGGAGGGCATAGAGTAGGCAGTTCTGGAAGTCTGTATCTCCCGAATACCTCAGCCAGTGGGGAAAAGGAAGAGACTGTTGTGGCCAGGAACTTGGCATAAAAAAGGGGCTGCATCCTGCAACCGTTTGACAGACCCCATGGGAAAAGCCCCATGGACTCTCCCTGTAGTCGAAGAATGTTGCAGGACTCCTCTGTCTCCTTTTCGGACATAAACCTCAGGCATCGTCGATTAATTTTCCCTAACGGCAGCGACCTGCCGCGTGCTCTCCGTGCTCCTCCCCAGCCCCCCGGCAGGTGTAAAATAGTTCCCGGCGGCTCCCACCGCGCGTTACAGACGGCTGCGCGGCCCCGGGGCTGCTCGCAGTGCTCCCCTGCCCCGCCAGGGCTGCCCGCGGGCTGCGGAGCCACCTCGCCACCGGCGCGGCCAGGGCCGGGGCCCTTCTCGACAGCAGCCGAGGGGCTGCGGAGCGGGCGGCTGCGGGACGATCAGCTATTTTATGCCGCGCGGTGCTGCCGCCTCCATCTAGTGCTCCATCGCGCCGCCGGCCGACCCCGCCTTGCGCGTTCACGCTCGGCCGCGCTCGCTGCCCGCCCAGCCTCGCCGGAAGCTCTCCCGCCCGGGCCGTGCCCCGGCTCCGCCTGCGGCTCGGCAGGGCCAGGCCGCACGCGTGCTGCGTGGCTCGGAGCACCCGCGTTGCGCCGCAGGCGACGGGGAAGGCGGGCCGGGTCGGCGCCATCGTGGTAGCGCGAGGAGAGGAGCGCCCGGGCGGGGCGGCGAGTGGCGCGGCGGTGAGAGCTTCTGCTTCCTGTCGCTCGGCTGCCGCCCTCGGCAGGTGTCGTGTGTCCCCGCGGAGCGGCGGGGCCGGCCGGGCGGTGCGCGGCGAGGCTTTCGGCCAGCGGCGGCCGCAGCGAGAGGCTGCTGGCACTGCCCGTGCCGGTGGAGAGAGCGGGGATCCGAGGCCGGCCTTCCCAGAGCGACGAGGGGTGGCCGCCTTTGCCGCGCTGCCCTCCGTGCAGCACGTGGCCGATTCCGGCGAACCCGGGGTCTCCGCAGCGGCGCGGGCGGGAGGGAGTGGGGAGCGCGCTCGGTGCCGTGCTGGCCGCTCCCGCCAAGCGCTGCGCTCCGCCGAGGCGTTTTCCTGCCCGTCCTGGGAAGGACATAAGGGACCCCGAAGTTGGAGCTTAGCTGTCAGGGGGAGCAACTTCCCTCCATTGGCGACCTCCTTTTCCCTCTGATTCAGCTACCTTGTGGTAGGTGCGATGGTGCTGAAGAAGGGTGGCGGCTTGGCACAGTTGCTGTCATAGGTGGTGCGAGAGCTCCACGCAAAGAGCTTTGAGTGGCATGTGTGAGGGTAGGAGGGTACGGCACCCACAGCTGAAGGGAAAAAAGGTCAGGGCATGTCATCAGCCGCAGTCGTGCTAAGTTGTTCATCTTTGCAAACTGCTTGCCGAGTTCTTCCTTTCTTAGGTAATGGGGGTTTGTATCAACCAGAACTGCATATGGTCAGTATTTGCAGAGAAGGTTACTTGGACTGTTGTTGAAGTGAGTGTAGCAGTTTCTATGGCATTCTGCAAAAAAAGTGACAGGTGTCTCTGTGTTCCCCAATTCTTAACAAAAATGAAGTTAACAAAGCCCTGAAAAGAGGTTTTACAAAACTTCAGGGATTTTTTCCTACGGGTACTGTAGAGACAACCATAGTCACCTTGTCTTTCCAAAAGTGAAGGTTACATCTTTTTGTCCAAGAGCATCAAGTGCTTTTGGTCAGCGTTTGTGTGCAAGCATTAGCCTTGTTCTTGTTCTTCCTTGGAGAACTTTTACAATACTCAGATGATCTGTGTAGGCTGCAGAGTGCAGTGGTGAACTTCAAGGCTTCCAGCAGAAGGGAGATGCTGTCCACGTTTTGGATTTTCCTTAGTCTGAACCTTCAATGTCCAAGGCTTCACTTTTCAAGCAGTTGGAAGAGCTCCAAATTAAGATATGAACAGGTCTTAATTGACCTTGTCACCGCCTCAGTTCGTCAGGTAATGCTGTGCACTGGATTTAATTGCCTAGTGCAACATGTGCTAAAAATATGTAGAGTGTCTCCTCGATTACCCTTCCAGAAGGGTTTGAATGGAGAACAAGGAGTTCCGAAGACAGGTATTTGGTGTACAAGAAGTAGAACTTAGTTGATTGCAGGGCACTGCATGCACAAATGTCTAAGGAGGATCCTTCTTTTTTTGTCCCATCTATGCTTGTTCTCATTTGAAATCCTGAACATTCTGGAGGTTGGTTTTGTTAGGGTTGTGGCTGGGGAAGGGGTGGTGGTGGGGGAGGGGTGGGTGTTGTTTCTGATCTTTTTAATTTCCAGGATAATGTACAAAGAACTTGTGCCCAAAACCAGCAGTATGAAGCAATGCAGGTATAAAAGAAGGTCACCGAAATGTCGGATAATATGAATCTGAAAGCGCTTCAGTATTTTACCCAGGAGTTTCACTCCAACGAGGTGATTGTCCTTCACAGAAATGTAGTGGCAGGCTTATGCCATGCTAGAAGTGATGACCTTTCTCTGCCCCAAATTGACCAGCAAGATATTTTGGCTCTTGATTTAAACCCCTGAGCCAGCTGTGTTTCAGGCTGCAGAAGCTGCAGGTGTTGTGGCAGACGCGGGGTGCAGCCCTGCCTGCCGGTCCTGACCTGGCGCACGCCGGTGGCAGCCGTCAGCGCCCGGGGTCCCCTGTGCCACCCACGCCAGGGTTCTGCCTGCCTGCTTCGCACCCCTGGTAGCCTCAGGGAAACAGCGGACTACTCCATCTACTTTAAAAACAAACAAGCAAACAAAAAGCCCACTGTAAAAATATGTAAAAGTCTTGAAACTCATTCTCAGCGCTTGCTCGGAGTTTGTTGATGGCGCAAATGGATTTTGGATAAACTGGTACTGCTAGTACTACTTTTAAATTAGGTTCCTAAACTTCAGAAAGGAGAAGATGGTGGTCACATACCCCTGAGGAATGTTTGAAAAAGTAAGAGTGCTCAGTCATTTAAAGGTGGCCAGAAAATGGGTGTGGCAGTGGAGTGGACACTCTGCGAGTAGGTAGCCTTAAGTCATGCAGGGACTGGCACTTCAGTGGGAATTTTGCATCAACACCAAGAGATCGTTCCATGATGTGTTGCATAACAGCAGATTGGGCCAAAATTCTGCTGACTTTGATCAAGGTGGACGGGCCACCTTCACTTAACCCAGCATAGGGACATAAATCAATGATGTTTGAAAAACAGCCATGAAACATAGCTCCTTTAGTTTATTGGACTGTTGCAAGTCTGCAAAGCTCTGTTGACAGGTCATTGGAAGTAGCTGTTGGAATCTAACTGCGGTTGGACTCTTTGTCAGTCAGCATCACCAGGAGGCTTAACGGTTTAGGTTGAGAGGTTGTGCATGTTTTTTTTCAGAGGAATGGCCCAGTGAAGAGCAGTGTTCACTGCCATGACTGCCGTTGTAGCCTTCTACAAGATCCTGTTCCTCTTATCTTGACAAGATTAAGGCAAGTCCTGGTGCTTAGGTTTTGTGATTAACATTTGCTGTCTCTTAGTAGTTCACTCGTGTTTACATGAGTAAACTATGGATCAACCCCCTTCTCAATTTTAGCACTGAAAGGATATCAGAGTCATTTAAAGGGATGTCTCCTATGGAGTACTATAAAACTGCCATCATGGTAACACGTTTTCATACAGTAGTTTTAGCACAGAAGTAATATATGTACAGTCTTGGATGTTTCAACCTGCTGACTCAAGAGCCAGTGTTGAGCTTTTCTCTTTTAAATCCAGTCTTAGAGCTCTGCAGGGATCACTGCAGCATGACGTTGTGACAAGGGGATGCTGATTCACGCATAAACCTTTGATGCTTTCCTTATATCTTCAAGCAGCTTTGAAAACCAGTGGTGATCTGGCATGTTGCGACTTGAGAGTCATGGTAAAGGTTTCACCAAACACTTTGTAATATCATGCTGCAGCTTTCATGCCTAAGGAAATAGCATTGAGCATATGGCTGGCAAAATGCCAAAAGAATGAGCCAAAACCAATATCCTTTAATGGGAAAGATGGAAAACATTTAGATGTGTTTATTTGAACTAAAATTCCTGTGGACCAAGCCTAAATGTATTTCACACTAAATTCTTAGAACTGATTTTAAGGGAAGATGTGAGAAAGATGAATTCACAAGCGGAATTTTCAGCAGCATAATATTGAACATTTATTAGTAGAACAAAGGCATATCACAGCGCGGGAGCACTTAGCAATATTGCTAGAGGCGTGGCTCCATTCATTTTACTGTGAACTTAAGTACTTCTTTAAACATAGTCCTTAAGCCCAGAAAGTAATTTACACTTCACTCAACTTTTCCCCCCCCTCCTGTCTCTGCCCCCTTGTGCCAGCACACGCCAGCACACCGCCGCCGGTCCTCTGGATAGCTTCAGAATTGAAGGCAGGCACCCCGCTCCGGTGCCTCCTCAGTCTCCCACCTAATTTGTAGTTGACAGATTCTTTGGGAGGTGTGAGTTTTGATGAGATAACTGACTTCCTGGGATGCATGCGGTTCATCTTCTTTGTTTCTTTAAGATGTCTCGGTTTCTACCTCTGTCATTTCTCAACTTAAAGGACATTTATTATCACGTGTTTATTACGACGTTTCCCAACATGTTACCACTCTTTTGAAGTTACAATTTACTCTAGTCTTGTTTTTACTTAACTATATTTTACCTGTTTCTACATAGTACATGATCACTTCTAAATGTTAAAATCATATATGGGAAAGACAAGATTTATCGTTCACTCATTTATCACAGGAGGAATGTGTTAGCTGCTCGTGTTGCAGTTCACTTGTAATCCTAGTCTATTACCGCAGGCCTGGGCCCTAGGCTATATCACCATGTCCCGCAGCCATAGGGAGGAGGAGGAGAGAAGATCCAGCAGGCAGGAATTGTGCAGCAAGATTTATTCATTTAATTATTTTACAAACTCTTTTACAGACTTTTTTCTTCATAATCTATTTGGACAAAGGATCAGCCACCCCTTGGGGTGATTGGCTAAAATCCTAAAACATCCATTGTCAAAATATTTTTCTACTATACCATAAACAAGACTTTTCAAGGTTGCAGGTGGCTTGGTCGTTTACATACTCCGCTACCTCTTCTGTGAGAGAGAAAAGTCTCTCACGGACTTAGAAAATAGCAAGAAAATCCTCGCTAGCAGCATTTTTGTATCGACACTGGTCCTTCTCATTTCCTTTTCTCTAGAACACATTTCTCAGGCTCAGTGAGCAGATGTGCGTGCAAGTGGTTCGGTGTGTCCTTGGAATTCAAATAGTCAGGATCAGATGGGTTTCTGCAGTGAAAGGATACAAGGAAACAGGGATATAGCCGACAGTGGGAACTCCTGTGATTTTGCTCCTCTCCAAACATTTCTCCTCTCCAAATGGATCTCTGTAGGAAACTTGACACATTCTTCTACTTCTGGGAGTCATTAATAAAGAAACCTGGGGTGTTTATTAGGTGACAGTGCTGTTCCTGCTGTGCACCTTTGCACCTGGCACAGACCATTTTCACACAGCTGTGGTCCAGAATGCGGGCAGACAAAAACCCACCAGTTTTCTCTTGCCTACTTGACTTTTCAAATTCTTATTATGTGATGATTATCGCATCATTTTGTCCATAATATCTGAAATAATTTGCCATGCAGTTTTGAATACAGTGCAAATACGTATTTTACTCTTAGAAATTTGAAAGTGAGTTACATTTAATAGTAGTTTGTGAGTAGTATGGCAATCAGGCCTTAAATACGCCAATCAGGCTTGTAAATAAACCCATATTATCAGTCAATCTCTTCAATCTATTCATGTGTTTATATGGGATTTTATTCCTATAGAATAGAAAACTCGGAGCAGTGGCAAAGAAGGGGGGGGGCGGGGCAGCAGCGGCCCTGCTCTGAGCGGGGCAGGGAAAGGCAGGCTCGGGATCCCGGGGTTTCTCACCTGAGGCACCCGAGCAGATGGTGAAGAGTCCCTCTTTTAGTGAAGGTAGACTGTTAAGAAGGTTCCAATGCAACGGCCGCTCTTACGAACAGAGCTGCACTCACGGTAGAAGAAAGGCAGCAGGAGACGGAATCCTGCAGTGGTGACCAGTTCTCCCCACAGCCACCACAGCCTCTCTCCCCTCCGAATGCTTGAGAGAACAAGAGCTGGGAGCTGCATGCAACCCCGTTTTCCCAGTCCAAAGTTCACTGTATCTCTGCCCTGACGAGACACCTCAGCTAAAAGAGAGTAGCCAGCTGCATCCCTCCCCTGAGCGGTGACAAATTCTTTTGTCTCTCTTAAGTGTCCAGTCGTTATTGTCTCCTAGTGTATGGGGGAAAGCTCCTTAAGAGAAAAAAAAACCCCAAAAAACAAAAGGAGAACTACTAAAACCCCAACATACGGGTGATTCTCACCTTCCTTCTCTGTCCTGTGGTGGTCGGCGATGGAAGAGACGGGGCAGATTGCTCGGATGCAAGAAGCCGATTTTATTGATACAGAGCTGAGTATTTATACCTTTTCAGCAGTAACTAAAAATAGATTCTTATATAAGCAGCAATCACTATAACAACCATATCTATAATTCTTAATAACATTGCAAAACTACAAGCTAGCATTAACCGACACCAAGCATGCCGTTCCCTTATACTAGCTATTTCCTGATAGGCCGTACTGCCTGCCATGGTTTGCGGCCTAGCAGCGTTAGCGCGTCCACTTCTGACATGAGTTTAGCAGTGCTCTCACTTCTGCTTTCTAGCTGTATCTCCACACTTCTCAGCTACGTGTAAAAGCACATGCTCTCAGTGTCGTAGAGTCCTTAGGGAAAGCAAACAGCGGTTCCGCTTCACACTGCTAAATGTGCCAGGACAGAAAGCTTTCACTGACCTTGCCTTGCCTTTTCCTTGCAGCCTTTCCTCTTCAGAGTGAAACATAGATTTAGAAGAACTATAAAGACTTTAGTTATAGGCTAGCTGTGTTGAGATTAGTTAGAGTAGGAAGGAATTTGGGCCCAGTGAGAGTTAATGAAAATAGTTAAGAGAGCTGGACCTGAAAGGGGTTTTAAGATGTGATTACCAAATAACTGATGATCTGTCATTTGCATGTTTGCTTAGCTGTGCTTAGAACGAGGAATAGAAACTTTGATAAGTTGGTGTAGGGAACAAGGACAATTACCAATTTCCTCCCTTGGTGGGAACCCGTTCAAAAGTCACGCAAGAGGAAACTTAGAGGTCACTAAAGTAATTCGGATTGTTAAAGTTCAAAAAGGCAAAAAGGCCAAAATGAGGAAGATGAGTTACTTCATCTTTCTTGGGACCACTGACTCCATTCAGGACACACACTATGCATGCTTAATGACATTTAAGCTCATTTCCATATGAAGCGGAGAATGGGAGGTGTTAATGTTACGAATATGCATTTGTATTTTGGATATTCATAATATTTGGAAATAAAAAGTGTCGTGTTGGCTTGGATCGGGGCCCTGCGTCTTAGGGAGCTATCCCACGCAGTGCCCGGTGCCAAATAAAGCATGCACTTTCTAACTCTAAACTGTTAGAGAGTTTTTGTGCGTCTCAGTTGGATATCGATATTAGATTGATATTCATATTTTGGTAAACCATTTTGGCGACTCTGGTGGGGCCCTGCTCTATCTGGCCGAGGGGCCAGGGGACCCCCCCTCGGGTGCTCGCCCCACATTTTTGGGGAGCGGGGGCTCCTTGATCCTCTGACACCCCGGGGAGAGACCAGGACCTGCCGGAACCACGGACAAAGAGGTATGTTTTAAAATTAAAGGGGTACCTTAAAGAAGGCAGCTTGTAAGACACAGCGGGACACCCTGTGCGAAGCGGAAGCCTGGGAGAGTTTGCTTGTAAGTGTCTGCAGAAAGTATAGTAATGTTTTAACGGAGCAGGTAACGGCTCCAAAGGCTCATCTCCCGTAAGGGGAGTAGAGCTGCTTCTGTTTCCCAGGGAGGGGAACGAGGTACAGGGGTGCTGCCTTGGTCTCTCATGGAAGAGAGACGGGTGCACAGCGTGGGTGGCCGTGCGGCGTGTGTTGAGGGGCGCTGCCTTTGGTCTCTCGTGGAGGAGAGCCAGGAGCGCAGAGTGGGTGGCGGGGCGGGGCGTGTGGCTGCGGAGTTTGAATGGCTGCAAGAACTCCGGCTTGCTTCGTTCTCGTAGAGGGGAGCGAAGACTGTGGGGTTGCACACCGGAGGTATCGGCGGGAGCGCCGTCGGCTCCGGTCCGGTCGGTGGCTTAAAAGCAGCATTGGCTTGTAGTTTGGGATACGAGTGGTGAACAGAGAGAGAGATTAACTTTATTTTGAGTGCTGTGCGCGTGCATTAGGGATGCGCCGCAGGTCTACAGGGACCGCTTTGGGTTAAAGGGTACGGACCCCCTAGGCTGTGCAAGCGCTGTAAGGGTATGATGGCTGGGTTATGCCAAAAGGGTTTGTTGGAACTGTGAATTAGCAGTGTGTTGTGTGTGTGTTTAGTTTGTGAGAGTTTGTATTGTGGGTGTTTTGATTTGTGTGTGTTTGGCCCGGATCAGCCATGTATTTGTATGAAAAGTTATAAAAGTTTGTGTTTAGTGGAGTTGAGGAAGGATTTTTGTGCTTGACAGAGTGGAGAGATTTTTTTGTGTCTAGAGAGTGGGTTGCAAGGAAAGAATTAAGTAGAGCGCGTGAGCTTTAAGTTGTGTGAATGGCGGTGGTGAAATTTGGTTAAGGTATTAGTGAAAAAGCAGTAATTGAGTGTTTAGAAGTTGCTAAATTTGTGTTTAAAGGAGCGAGCGGAGCTAGTTTGAAACTATGTCTGGTGTCACTTTGGCGACCGGCGCGGTGATCTGAGTTGGTAGCTTCGGATTTTTGTTTTGTAAGTTTTTAGTATATTTTGAAAAGTTTGATTGTAAGTGAGTTTAAATTTGGTTGTTTGGTTCGGGGTGACATCCAGACCAAGGGCTAATAATTTTAACCTTAGCAGGGAGGCAGAGCGGCGTAGCATGTAGCGTGGGCTCAAGACTAAACCCCCCCCCACTCACTCAGCAGTGCAAGCGAAGCGGTAGGGGCTAACCCCCCCCCGCTCGGCAGAGTGAGTGAGGCGGCAGCACAAGCTGGAACTCGCTAGCTTGCCAGATTTGAGCGGAGCCTTGCGAAACCCCAGCAAAATTTTTGCTCGGGGTTGCGAAAGGCTTGTGGTGGGTTTTAGAAGTTTAAAATTGTTGGTAGAAGTGCTTTGAGTGAATTGTTTCAAGCATTTGAATGTGTGGAGTGAGTTTTATGTGCTGTGTGAATTTTTTTTAGATTTGAATAAAAAGGAGCGGGGTTTTTTGAGTGGTGGAGTGTGTGAGTGTGTTGTGAAACAAGCTTTTTGGTGAACTTTAAAAATGGTGGCAAACAAAAGCAAAGAGGTTCCTAAAAGTATCCCTCTGGGATGTGTTTTGACACATTGGCAAAAGATGGTGAATCATAGTGGTGCAGAGACCAAGAGGGAGCTTGTAGGTTACGGGTGTGGGCTCGGCAGTCACGGTGGGCGCCAGACTGTAGGTTACGGGGGTTCTGGGGTCCAGTCGGGACGGCCGGACGTAGACGGTGACGGATGGAGACGAGAGATCTCTATAGGCAGGTCTTGGGACACAGCCGGTTTATTGTAAAGGGCGTGGGTATTGGGGCACTGCTCAGAGCTGGTAGACTCAGCTCTGAGCAGGCCCAAGAGAGCAAGAGAGTGAACGGGTGAGAGAGAGAGAGAGAGAGAGTAGGAGCAAGAGTAGAAGTGGAAGAGAGAGAATGAGAATGTGAATGAGTAGAAGAGAGAGAGTGAGAATGAGAATGAGAGAATGTCTGAAGTCCTGGTTACAATACAATAAATCATCTTCTGCACTGAATATTCTAATTGTCACTAACCAATCTAATACAAGATACAAATCCTATAGCATTTACATACAGCCTATAAGAGTTCTTATATTACCATAGAGTGTTACATCTTAACTTCTAAAAACTACTCTTTGGACCCCTTCTGCTGAGCTAGTAGGGTCTGCTCTGACCCTTGGACCTGTTTGCAAGCAGAGGGTATTGTTCCATCAAGAGGAGATTACTTCAGTCGGCCATACCATTGTTTTCTAGTTGTTCAGTAACTAAGACCTGGTATTTCAAAAGTGGCTTTCATTTCGATGTTGCCTGTAGTTTTCATATTCCCAAAATCTTTTGTCAGGCAATCATATTTCCAAGGCTTTCCTGTTTCATCTTCCCCAACATCTCCCCCTTTTCGACGGACAATTAAGATATTAGACATAGTCTTACTCGTCATTTTTTGCACACACTGAAGTATACAAGGTACTGCTACTAAAACTATAATTATTACTACTAGAATAATCAAGCCTATTTTACAGAGTTCCCTTAGCCAGGGTGCAAAGCTCCAACCATCAAACAAACTGTCTAGCCAAGACGAGTTATCTGTTGTAATTTGGTTAGCTAGGTCCCTTAGGTTTTGTCTTTGGTTGATTTACAGGTAAAGCTTCATTATAAAAACAAAAACAAAAGGTTAAAAGCAACATGCATCTACACAAATAATGCTAAAACTCCATTCTTTTCTCGAGCTGTTTCTGGCAGACAATCTTCTCTCAGTGGTTCTGCCGAGTTCACATTTCAGTGCCGGCTTCTCGGCTTCTACTCGCGGGGTCACTGCCTGAAGTGGAACAGACAGTGGGCTTTGATGCGTGGTACAGCTTCACGTTCTTTGCTGGAATCCACTTGGTTCCTTCACCTGTGGAGAGACATGCAAATCCCTTTCCCCACATTATAAGATCATAAGGTCTTTCTATTTTTCCTGATGCTAAATTCTTGATTAAAACTAGGGGGTGCTCTTTCAGTTTTGCTTTTTTGTTGTTTAAGAAATGTCTGAAGATGGGGGGATCAGGCTCTTCTGCAGAGCTGTTCAAGAAATTAAAAACATACAAGGCTTTATTCAACCTTCTTTGAGGTGTAGCCTGGGCTTTTCCCCTTTTCTGTTGATTTAAAATGCGTTTTAAAGTTTGATGTGTTCCTTTTAGGGTACTTTTTGGCAGTTGTTTAAGATACGGTGAGCAAATGCCACTGTATCTTACAGCACTTTTTAGTTCTTTAATTTGGAGAGTGGAGATGGGAGCCCACATTTTAGGACTGTCAGGCTGTTGGCTAGCTATCACAGGCTTAGTTAATAGACTAAGACTTTCATCTTTATAGATTTGGGGTCTTATTTCATGGCAATCTGTTAATTTAGAATAATCTGAGCACTTTGGAGGATTTTTTGATTCAGAAGGTAGTGCTGACAAACTTTCAGAACTCGTTTTCTCTTTCTGGGTTGCAAGATCCCCGCCGCTTGCCGGCGGGACTCTGGGGCTTATTGCAAACAAATCTGGCTGCTTTTCAGAGTTTACTTGTGTTAGATTTAAAGCATCAGCTCCGGCAGAGGGGCTCTCCGTTTCCCCTGCCACTGGAGCTGCATTATTGCTCTCGGTTCCCCCCCTGCTCGCGTCTTCTGAGGCAAGGCTGCGCTGCGCGGAGGGATACGGCTGTACGGTGTCGGGGGACCCCGGCGGGGGCGGCTGCGGCGCGGGGATGGGACCCGGCAGGGGCAGCGATGGAACGGCAGAGTTCGGGAGTGGTGCAGCCGATCTCGGTGGCGGCAGGCGAGGAGGCGGGGTGGAGCTGCGCGGCGGAGTCGCGGGAGGATGCGCGGCTGGTCCCGGGAGCGGTGCTGAGGTTGGAGAAGTCTGAGCGGACTGATACCACTGGTCCGGGAGTTGCAGCAATTGCGCATGCGTATGTTGCGTCATCAGGTCCGCGCGGTAGGCTGTAAGGGCAGCAGTCCGTGTGGCGGGCGGTTCGGGCGGAGCGAAAGATGGCAGGACTGCAGAACCAGGGGCTGGGGCTGCGGTCGCGGGAGGCAGGAGGGCTGGTGGCTGGACCGCGGCGTGCTGCTGCTGGAAGCTTGTAGGCTGGGCTGGGGTGGGTGGTGGTGCCGCGGGAGACGGGGCTGCAGTGCCGGGAGACGTAGCTGGAGCAGGGGCAGGAACGGAGGAGACTGCAGACATCCGTGCAGGCAGCGCGGCACCGGCATCAAGTGGCTCGCGGAGCTGGGGCGCTCCCAGCGCAAGCGATGGTGTGCGGGGATCGGGGAACCGCACAGAAACGGCAGGAGGAGCGGAAGTAGACACAGGCGGCTGCTGTGCCGCCACGGGGCCGGGGGACCGCTCGGGGCGTGCTGTGCGCGCTTGAACGGCAAGGTGGGGGGGTAGGGTTCCTGCGATAACGTGCACAGGGAGTGCCGGAGACAGCAGGATGGCCGTGGCCGGCGCTGTGGGCACCAGTGTTTCGGGAGCGGCAGGGGACTGTGAAGACGCAGCAGCGGCGGACGCGGATGGAACAATGGCTATCATCGGCGCCGTGTGGGGGGGGGGGGACCTGGGGGGCTGGAAGAAGGGTCGCCGCTTGGCTTTGGGGGGGGGCCGGCTATAATGGCAGCCATGGCCATAACCGGCGCGGCTGGGGGAGGGGTAACACCCGTAGGTAGCAAGGGGGTAGGCGCTGGCCCCGCCGGGGGTACCGCCGGGGGGCGGGGCCATCATGATGTCAGCAGCGGGGGGTGGGGTAGCAATGACGGCAGCAGGGGGGGGTGGAGCCGCGGTGACGGGACCGGGGGGGGGGCACGGGGGGGCAGGGGCAAGGGGCGGGGCCGCGGAGACGCTGGCACTGAAGGCGGGGGCCGCGGGGGATGGGGCAGCGGGGGCCGCGGGAGATGGGGCAGCGGGGGCTGCGGGGGATAGGGCAGCGGGGGCCGCGGGGGATGGGGCAGCGGGGAGGAACGGGATGGCGGGAGGGGCCGTAGGGTCCGGTGGGGTGGCTGGGGCCGGGGTAACGGGCGCGGGGGCCGCGAGCGCGGGGGGCGGGGCGGCGCGCGTCAGCCGGACCGCGGGTATCGGAGCCACGGGGTCCGGCGGAGGGGCGGGGGCCATGCTCCGCTGCGGGCTCGCGATGGCAAGGGGCGGACTCGCAGCTGGAACCAGGCTCGGCGGGGTGACTGCTGCGGGCGGCGCCACCGCAGCAAACAGCTCTACCAGCGCTCTGCAAGCTGGGAGCAGCTGCGCGGCTGCCATATCTCGGTAGGAGATATTATTAAAGAGCTTAACTCCAACTGTGTCCCAAAAGTCTCTTGTAAAGACGGCTGAACGGTCAGCATTTGGGAAATTAAGTCGGGTCCATTCTAAAAGATTTTTTAGCTCGTGTTTAGGCAACTGACTTGGACCAGAGCTTATAAGTAAATGCTTAAGTTGCTTATAGAGATCTCTGTCATGGGCAGAGTGGGTTTGTCCCATTTTTTAGACCAGTATGATACTCACTTAGGTGATGTCGCAGGAGCAGCGTCCTTACTCAGATGTCTGTCGTGGGGGGCTGGCCAGGCACTCCACTCAGCACTCAGGACGCCGCTTTTCGGTCCTTTCCCAGAGCTCCGGTTTCAGGCGTCGCTTGGCAACGGCTTTCCGTGCTCAGGACCTCACGGGTGGGTCCGCACTGAGCTCCAGTGCGGGCGGTGCTCAGCACTACTCGCCTGTGCTCGGGGCGTGCGGCAGATTTCCCTCCGCAGAGCTCCAGTCAGTACTGCTTAGCAGCGTGTCCGTGCTCGAGGGGTGATACAGCAGACCTCCTCAAAGAGCTCCAGGGGGCCGCTGCGCAGCAGTGGCGGCCCGTGCTCGAGGGCTGCCAGGCAATTGCCTCCAAGAGCTCCAGGTAAACCCCGTGCTCGAAGGCTGCCTCAGCAGAATTACAGAGCTCCAGCTATTACGATGCGCAGCATCGGTATGCCGTGCTCACGACACGTTCTAGGTGGCTATAACTGGTCTTTTAGTTACCGTCCATGGAGAAAAGTCCTACAGATGGAGAAGGCTGAACCGGGCGTTCAATCACGTTGTGTGCCAGGCTGCAGGTGCTGGGTGTGGGCTCGTCAATCACGGTGGGCGCCAGACTGTAGGTTACGGGTGTGGGCTCGGCAGTCACGGTGGGCGCCAGACTGTAGGTTACGGGGGTTCTGGGGTCCAGTCGGGACGGCCGGACGTAGACGGTGACGGATGGAGACGAGAGATCTCTATAGGCAGGTCTTGGGACACAGCCGGTTTATTGTAAAGGGCGTGGGTATTGGGGCACTGCTCAGAGCTGGTAGACTCAGCTCTGAGCAGGCCCAAGAGAGCAAGAGAGTGAACGGGTGAGAGAGAGAGAGAGAGAGAGTAGGAGCAAGAGTAGAAGTGGAAGAGAGAGAATGAGAATGTGAATGAGTAGAAGAGAGAGAGTGAGAATGAGAATGAGAGAATGTCTGAAGTCCTGGTTACAATACAATAAATCATCTTCTGCACTGAATATTCTAATTGTCACTAACCAATCTAATACAAGATACAAATCCTATAGCATTTACATACAGCCTATAAGAGTTCTTATATTACCATAGAGTGTTACATCTTAACTTCTAAAAACTACTCTTTGGACCCCTTCTGCTGAGCTAGTAGGGTCTGCTCTGACCCTTGGACCTGTTTGCAAGCAGAGGGTATTGTTCCATCAAGAGGAGATTACTTCAGTCGGCCATACCATTGTTTTCTAGTTGTTCAGTAACTAAGACCTGGTATTTCAAAAGTGGCTTTCATTTCGATGTTGCCTGTAGTTTTCATATTCCCAAAATCTTTTGTCAGGCAATCATATTTCCAAGGCTTTCCTGTTTCATCTTCCCCAACAGGAGCTTATTAAGTTATGCACCCAATGGTGGCCGTTTTATAAACTGGAAGGGGGTATGAAGTGGCCGCCTTTTGGTACACTGGATTATGAAACATTACTGCAACTAATGCTTTTTCTTAGCCGTGAACAAAAATGGCCAGAGATTGTTTATGCTGAATTATTTTTCACTCTTCAAAATCAACCTGAGTGACAAAAAGAGTTTGGGTCAGACCACCCTCTGATCCCTTAGTATTGGCTTTTGAAAAGGATAACAAAGTTAATAATGAAAAACCTAAGCGATGTTGCGGTGCATGTTCAATAAACCAGAGATGTACCCATCCTGACAAGGTATATTAAGTAGAAGCCCAAGAACAAGAAGTGGCAGATCTACTTAAGTCACCCCCTAAAAAGGGAGATGGGGGAGGGGTAGCAAATGATACAGAATCAGAGTTACCATCATCTCCATCCCCAAACCCCGCTCCACTTTCTAGTTCATCTCCCTCTGGGAAATCAAGAACAACTAACCTCTACCCACCTTTACCGAGCAGCGACAGCGAAGAGGATGAATCACCCTCCCCACAGGGTCCTATAACATTAAGGACCCGGGAGCAAATTAAAAGAAACATACAAGCACCTTTAAGGGAAGCAGTAAATCATGAAGGGATTCCTATATTAGTTAAAATCCCCTTTTCTATTATAGATCTAGAAGCCTGGGAAAAAGTGGCCAGAAATTACCAGAGTGACCCAATATTGGGGTTGCTGAGAAATTTAAATTTATGGTGAACCAACACAATCCTTATTGGGCTGATACCCAGTTACTGCTTGACGCTCTACCTGAATCAGAAAAGCAATTAGTTATAAAGACAGCTGTGAATATGGCTGAAGATGATTGCAGGATAACACAGGAGGATGTTAAAAAGGTACTTCCTCTTCAGGATCCAGAGTGGGGCCCTAATGAGCCAGATGAAATGGCACAGTTAAAAAGGTACTGGGGATTCATAATAAAAGGGCTAGAAAGAGCAATCCCTAAAGCCATAGACTGCTCAGCCCCGTATGCTATGAAGCTGGGTCCCTCTCAAACACCTTCTGAATTTTTAGACAACTTGCGAGATGCGATGCGTTGCCATGCCACCTCGGATCCTGGACCGGAAGAAGGAGTGCAGCAATTGGTAAATTTATTTTTAGGACAATCCACAGGAGACATCCGGCAGAAGCTTCAGAAGATGCAAGGTCCAACAACCCGGAATCTAGAGACTTTGCTTAGTGTGGCACGGAGCATTTACAGCAATTGGGGAGAGGAAATGGAAAAATTAATAAGGGTGGTAAAAGAAGAAAAAATAAAGGAAGACGTGGGCAAGGTCCACCAAGACAAGGACCACCCCGACTAGGAAGGGACCAGTGTGCCTTATACAAAACCTGGGCATTGGAAAAACCAGTGCCCAGAAAAGAGAAAGGGTGATGAAAAAGAAATATGACCAGAGAGGTGCGGGGGTGGTTGCTCATATGCAAGACTGGGCGCTACCCTAGGGGACCCTCTGGTTATAGTTAAACTAGGGAACGAAGAAAAGAAAGTGGAATTTTTAGTAGATACAGAAGCAACATATTCAGTGTTGAATAAAGCTTTGATACCTATATCAAGGGGTTATTTGGTAGTGACAGGGTCAACTGGCCAATCTGGAAAGGCATACTTTTGTAAACCACTGAAATATAAATTGAGAAAACAGTGGGGAATTCACCAATTTTTATATATGCCTAACGCTCCATCTGCACTTTTGGGCAGAGATCTGCTAGAGCAGCTGGAGACAAAAATAATATTTAAAAATGGGGAAATCAGTTTGGAAGTAAAAGACCAACAATATCTAGAGTTGCTGAGCCTAATGCTAATAACCAAAGAAACGGAAATAGCGAATGAAGAAGAAATGATTAAGAAGATAATGGATCAAGTATTCCCTGGAGTGTGAGCCTCTGGTACCCCAGGGAGGGCAAAGAATGCCCTGCCAATTCAAATCAAGCTTAAAGAAGGGAAACGGCCTGTAAGGGCCAAGCAATTTCCCTTGAAAAGGGAAGACAGAGAAGGGATCGGGCCAATTATTGAGAACTTTTTGCAAATTGGATTGTTAAGGGAGTGTCAATCTGATTTTAATACTCCAACTTTACCCGTGAAGAAACCTGATGGGTCATACAGGTTAGTACAAGATTTGAGAGCAGTCAATAAAGTGACGGAGGATTTATACCCAGTGGTTGCTAACCTTACACCTCATTAACTCGTTTAACACCTGAACTAACCTGGTTTACCGTTTTAGATTTGAAGGATGCTTTCTTTTGCCTCCCTCTCCATGAAGCCAGCCAGAAAATTTTTGCACTTGAGTGGGAGAAGCCCAAGAGTGGACGCAAAACTCAGCTCACACGGTGTGTATTACCCCAAGGGTACAAGAACTCTCCTACTATATTTGGAGAACAGCTTGCAAAGGAGCTAGAATCCTGGGAACCCCCGCCGGGAGAAGGACAGCTGCTTCAGTATGTGGATGACCTTTTGGTAGCCACCCAGACCCAAGAGGCATGTATGAACTGGACGGTAAGCCTCTTCAACTTTTTGGGCTTGCAAGGGTATCGGGTGTCCCAAAAGAAGGCGCAGATGGTAAAGCAAACAGTTATTTACCTGGGCTATGAAATAAGTGCTGGACAAAGAACCTTTGGATGAGAGTACAAAGAAGCGATATGCCAGATCCCAAAACTCCAGACAGCAAAAGAGCTGAGAAGTTTTCTAGGTATGACAGGGTGGTGCAGACTGTGCATTAATGATTATGGGTCGCTTGCTAAACCTTTATATGCATTGATTACGGAAGGAAACAAGAGCCTGCCGTGGACAAAGGAAGCAACACAGGCTTTCGACCAACTGAAGAAGGCCTTCATGTCAGCTCCAGCCCTGGGACTTCCAGACGTGAGTAAACCATTCTTTTTGTTTTCTCATGAAAAGCAAGGGATTGCCTTGGGAATACTGGCACAAGACTTGGGCCCGTATCGGCAGGCAGTAGCCTACCTTTCCAAACAGCTGGATGCAGCAGCCAAGGGATGGCCAGGATGCCTCAGAGCTGTTGCAGCAGTGGCAATAAACATCCAAGAGGCATGCAAATTCACCCTGGGCCAGAAAATGACTGTGCTAGTGTCTCATACAGTATCTGCAGTCCTGGAGGCCAAAGGGGGACATTGGCTTTCCCCTCAGAGATTCTTGAAGTACCAGGCCATACTGGTAGAACAAGATGATGTTGAAATTGTGGTGACTAACATTGTGAACCCAGCTTCATTCCTCAGTGGGAATCTGGGAGAACGGGTGATCCATGACTGCCTGGAGACAATCGAGGCCACTTACTCCAATCGCCCAGATCTGAAGGACATCCCTCTCAAGGGCGCTGAGACCTGTTTCACTGATGGAAGCAGTTATGTTATCAGTGGAAAAAGACCTGCTGGGTATGCCGTTACCACCAGCCGAGAGGTAATAGAGTCTGGACCATTGCCAACAAACACCTCTGCACAAAAGGCTGAAATAATTGCTCTAACCCGAGCCTTGGCATTGGCAAAAAGAAAGAAGATTAATATTTATACAGACTCAAGGTATGCATTTGGGGTGGTTCATGCACACGGAGCCATTTGGAAGGAGAGAGGATTGTTAAACTCACAAGGGAAGAGTATCAAGCATGCACCAGAAATACTGAAGTTCTTGGACACGGTTCAGTTACCTGAGAAGGTAGCTATCGTGCACATTAAAGCACAGCAAAAAGTGAGTTCTGAATTGGAAGAGGGAAATATGCTGGTGGACAGAGAGGCAAAAGACGCAGCCAAAGGTGAAGTACCCAGTGAAAAGGTAGAGGCAACATTAATACCAGATGGAAAGATTTGCCTTGAAGGTAGGCCAGAATACAACAAGAAAGATAAGAAACTTATAAAAAAAAGGAAAGTGCAAGTTATAATCAGAGGGATGGGCTTTAACTAAGAATAACAAGCTCATAGTACCTTCTTATTTGTTGGGGTCACTGGTGCAGAAAGAACATGAGAAAACACACTGGGGAATGGGTGCTTTGTCCAATTATTTGAAAGATAGGATTATGGCTAGGAGATTGCAAGGTGCAGTGATACAAGTAACTCGCCAGTGTGGTCTTTGCCTCCGAACTAATCCTAAGAATAGTCCAAAACCTAAAGCTGGACAAATTGGGAAAGGCTGCGGACCTGGGCAACAGTGGCAAATTGAATTACCCAGAAAAGGGCGGTATCGATACCTATTGGTATTAACAGAGACCTTTTCAGGATAGCCAGAGGCCTTTCCTGTAGAGGAATTCCTTGTGGAGCGGGGGCGTAGGATACCCCAGGAGAGCTTGGGCATCCCAGGGCTGTTGCAGAAGTACCCCTGACAGGGCCTCAGGCTGAAGACAGGCTTGCGAGGCACCTGCTAGCCAGCAGCCTTGAACAGCCTTGGGAAAAGGTATACACTAGTCAGCTCCCCCGCTGCATAGAGGCTTTCTCGTGGGAATGGGGCGTGAACTTGGCAAAGTATAACTTGGTGTAAGTAAACAATAAAACTGGAGCACGATGCTAAAATCATATCGGTGTCCGTATCGTGTCTCTGGCGGGATTCCCCTGCACCCGGGACCCCCCCTGCTAAACTTTCCCACTAGGACGGCTAAAGCATGAGAGGTGACCAAAGCGTTGTTGCAAGAAATAATACCCCGCTTTGGAGTTCCAGCCACTATGTCTTTGGATAGAGGAAACAACTGAGAGAAATTGAAAAATATGTGGCTGGGGCCCAAAGCAGAGAATTAGATGGGCCAGTACATGATGTACAACCTGGAGATTATGTGTATGTAAAGTCTCTTGCAGAGAAGATTTTGGAACCGCAGTGGGAACGACTGTTCCAGGTGATCCTCACCACCTTCACTGCAATCAAGATCAAAGAGCAGAAGGCCTGGATTCGTCACTCCCGGGTGTGCAAAGCCCCTGAGGGAGTTTGGGAGGTAACGCCAGGCGACAACGAACTGAAGCTGAAGCTGACCCAAAAAGGCGATGGATGAATTCAGTTATGATGGACATTATGTGGAAAGTTGGGACTTTACTAATTATTCTTACAATCGTAACAAGAGTTAAAGTAGTACTACTGCAGTCTAACGCGACTGAAATATCCCGATGCCAGGGGAAGGCATATGATCCTCACTTTCGGAAGGCTTTGAACAAAATGCTCAAAGTCACAAACGCAAGCCTGTGGGAAGGAAGGGATGTTTGAAGATGTAAATATGCATTTGTGTAGGATGGGTTTCATGAGGCTTACTATCCGCCCATGAAGCTTATCCGATTTGGCCCTGAATGCTGTGACAAATGCTTGAGCAATTAAGTTTCGACTGAAAATAGAGGGGTGTGCAACAAAAGCATATGATGAACAAATTGACCGCGGTAAGGAGTGACTTAATTAAATTGCAGCAACCGTTGCAATCCTCCTTGCTGGCCCTGGGTGATAAGCATTGGAAACTGTCCAAAATATTACCAGATAGGGAAGATACAGAAGAACAAGACCATGAATTGAACTGTATTTTACCCCTCTGAACACAGAAGGTGGGCACGAGAAATTAAAAGCCAGTGGCAAACCATTAACCTAGAGCCCTGCTCTATGAGGGAGCAGTTAGGGTACATATGTGGAAGGATTTTAGGTAAAGACATTTGTTTGGACACAGACCAAAGCATTTGCCACTTTGAGGTGCATTCCATTAACCAAACAACGCGGCTAGCGTATACGGAAGAGGTTGCATCTGCCTCAGGATGGCATGTCCCACCATAACGATAGACAATTTAATCATAAATGACAACCCAACTTAATTTGTGTATTTGGAATTTGACGAAAATTGGAGAATCACATCAGTATATAAAGACAAGCATGATTACTGTCCAAGAAGTCTTGCCTGTCCCTATAGGAATGAATCTGACATTTGTCTCATCACTGGTGGGATGTGCTTTTCGGATGGTCACCGACAGCAACTGGTATACTCAATGCCTTCATTCATCCTATTATTGTATTGCTCATTTTAGTTAGTGCAAGTTGGATTTTATCCGTGGTGATGCTTGTTTGGTATTGGAAGATGCTGTGGAGAATAGCAGCCTTGACATCACTATGCAAAGCGTATGGTATAGTCTTGAATGAGAAAAAGGCTGACCACGCCGCTTGGATGAAGGAAGAGGAAATCTGCGTACTGAGTAAAAGAATTTACTCGCTGTTAAAAGAGAAGTGGGGAATGAAACATAGATTGAGAAGAAACATCAAGATTTTAGTTGTAGGCTAGCTGTGTTGAGATTAGTTGGAATAGGAAGAACTTGGGCCCAGTGAGAGTTAATTAAAATAGTTAGGAGAGCTGGACCTGAAATGGGTTTTAAGGTGTTAGTAACTGATTGCCAAATAACTGATGATCTGTCATTTGCATGTTTGCTTAGCTGTGCTTAGAATGAGGAGTAGAAACATTGATAAGTTGGTGTAGGGAACAAGGACAATTACCAATTTCCTCCCTTGGTGGGAATGAAACATAGATTTAGAGGAAACAGAAAGATTTTAGTCATAGGCTAGCTGTGTTGAGATTAGTTGGAATAGGAAGAACTTGGGCCCAGTGAGAGTTAATTAAAATAGTTAGGAGAGCTGGACCTGAAATGGGTTTTAAGGTGTTAGTAACTGATTGCCAAATAACTGATGATCTGTCATTTGCATGTTTGCTTAGCTGTGCTTAGAATGAGGAGTAGAAACATTGGTAAGTTGGTGTAGGGAACAAGGACAATTACCAATTTCCTCCCTTGGTGGGAATGAAACATAGATTTAGAGGAAACAGAAAGATTTTAGTCATAGGCTTGGGATTTCAGTTGTAGGCTTGGGCCCAGTGAGGGTTAATCAAAATAGTTAGGAGAGCTGGACCTGAACGAGAGTTTTAGATGTTAGTAACTGATTACCAAATAACTGATGATCTGTCATTTGCATGTTTGTTTAGCTGTGCTTAGAATAATGAGCAGAAACATTGATAAGTTGGTGTATAGAATAAAGACAATTACCAATTTCCTCCCTTGGTGGGAGCCCATCCAAAAGTCACGCAAGAAGAAACTTAGAGGTCACTAAAGTAATTAGAATTGTTAAAACTCAGAAAGGCATAAAGGTCAGAGTGAGGAAGATGAGTTACTTCATCTTCCTTAGGACCACTGACCCAATTCAAGACCACCGACTCCATTCAGATCACACGCTACGCATGCTTAATGACATGTAAGCTCATTTCCATACAAAGCGGAGAATGGGAGGTGTCAACACTATGAATATGCATTTTGTATTTTGGATATTCATAATATGTGGAAATAAATGTTTGCTTGTATCCGGGCCTGCGACTTAGGTAGCTATCCCACGCAAAAATAAAACATACACTTTCTAACTCTAAACTGTTAAGAGTTTTTGTCCGTCTCAGTTGGATATCGATACTAGATCGATATTCATATTTTGGTAAATCATAGTTAGCATAGGAGAAAGGCATGCTTGGTATGTACCTGTGATAGTTAGGGCTAGCTTTTAGTTTTGCAATGTTATTACGAAACACAGATATGGTCTTGGCCAGTTGCCCCTCGTTTCGAAAAAGGGCTATAAAGGGACTTCCTGAAATAACTGAGATGAGATCTCCCCACGGAAAGAAGACAAATCTATTGGCAGCAGACCACGAGGACTTCGTCTCATCTGTTGGTAGCCTTTGCCCCCCCTTTCTTCCTCTCAACTCTTTTTCTTTATCTCTCTCTCTCTCTCTTTCTCTCCTCTATCGCATTACCATGTTGTGGGTACTTAACAAAAGTGAAAAGGTGATTAAAACTGAAATCCCTTGTGTCCTTTTGCACTCTGAGATCTGTAAACAAACCATCATGATCCTCACTTCTATTAGCAGATTGTGACATTAAACTGGCATCACGGACAGGATTTCTGACAGACAGAAGGGGTTGCAAAGTTGTGTGTAGTCTGTAATAGGGGAAGGACGTTTCACTCCAGCCGCACCTAGCCCGACACCCCGAAAAGGGTGAGCGGTGTCTAGAAAGCAAGGGGGGTGACTCAAATTTCCCGCAAACTGCACACGCCTAGGTGAAAAGCACCCCATAGTCAACTGAGGGCTCTGTCTTCAGATTTTTCACAAAAAGATCTCTTAGTGTAAAAGGGGGAACTGTTTTGGTGGGCGTGTGTGAATTTGGACTGCTTGGTGTAGTGAAGAGACAACCATAAGTAACTTAAGGCGTACCTCCCAGGCAGATTTTGGTCTCTTCACCCACCCAGGGAAGCGAAGGGCGACACGGCGAAGCTGTTTGTGTCGCAGTGTGTAATTAGGTTTTACCTCCCTGCAGTGGTTTTGATCCCTTTATAAAATGACTGAAAGCCCTAGTGCAAATAATAAAGCTGCATTTTATGCTCTGCTAGCAAAACATAATGCCCGGCCCTCTCCAGGAGGGGAAGAATGGGCTCAAAATAACTGGTTTAATTTGGAGAGTGTGACTGATAGAATATGTTCATTACAACATGAGACAAAGTTTAAATTTGGCCGAAATAAAACCATAATCTGCTCCTAAATCTGTTTTAGGAGCATGCCTTAGAGCAGCTATAGATCACTGCTTTAAGCGATGTAGTGAAGAGAAAGCAATCACAGATTCCCTTCAAAACCTAGTGGAAATTTTACAGGAACAATCAGATGAAGAAAGGAATGAAAATCATTTGCTGCGGGCTGCTTTGAGGGAGGAATATTTTAAGAATTCAAAGAATGCTGACTCACCAAAAGAGAAAGAGGAAAAGAAAACTCCTCACATTAACCAAATATACCCCCAGGAAGAACTAGTGCTAGTGAAAAATTGTGAGGAAAACTGCTGCCCTCCTATGAGACCTCTAATTAAAACAGAATATAATTATATCAATGATGAAGATTTTGAACCGCATATCACCACTAAACAAATACCATACACTGCTCCTGAGTTGGCTAAGTTAAAAAAGGAGTACGGGCGGCTTCCCCACGAAGCTGAGACGGAATATGTCTTCCAAGTGTCTCTCACCGGAGGAGACCAAATTCAATTCACTGAACAGGAGGCCAGTGGATATTGGGGACATGGAGTTCTCTTAACAACAGGAGACAAACGTAACACATGGTCGCTGACTCAGCGCGCAGCTTTCTGGGGCGGGGGACTCAATCCTTTAGAAAGGGGAGACCCTTTCGCTACAGTTGGTACCCCTGATCAACTTCTAGAAAGCGTCCACAAAGCCGCCTGTCTGCAAATGATCCATGAAAGGAAATTAACTCCTGGATATGAATCCCCCACGCAATTACCTGTTAAACCTGAACTGATGACCCCTTTAATTCGAGGCCTTCCAGAATCACTCAAATCTACAGCAACTGTCCTTCAAAAAACCATAGCTGCTGTAGGTCCTGTAGAGAGGTTGGACAGATTCCTTGGAAACCCGAGCGACCAAACTGCATCTACCGATCCTGGCTTTACTCCATATTCAACCCCCTCTCAGCCGCCAGGTTCACAATCAAATTCACCTGCCAGTGATTGCAAAGTTTGGACACGGAGTGAGGTTGAAGAAGATCTGATTAATTACAGTAGGAAATACGGACCTATAAAAATCCCAGAGGAAAAATCAGAAAAAACAAAAGGTGTCAGGTACATTAGGGCTCCTCATAGTGAAAAACCAGAGAATGTAAAACAGATCCCTAACCGTCAGCATTGGTGGTTATTAGGTATCAAAAAGGGGGTCCCCAGAAATGTGATGGATGGCTTAGCCCTTGATCAGTTGAGTGTCTAACTGGCACTGCCAAAACCCCATTCTACCGAATCCGTCACTTCAACCCAGTGCACCCCTCCTCCCTCAGAATCTGGGCAGTGAGTCAAAGCCACTTCTCCCTCAAAGTCCGGCCAATGAGCCAGAACAGATTCTTCCTCAAAACCAGGGAAACTAGACCCTCTGTTTCTTGTCAGTGGGCAAAGAAACGGAGCATAGGTATACCTGAGAATGCTCACTAAAAATAAAACAGGAGATATAACGATCACAGCTATTACAAGTCCTAAACGGGCACCTGTAACTTTTCTGATTGACACTGGGGCACAAATTTCTGCGCTGACAAAGAAAGATGCCCAGAGGTGTGGAATTGTTCCAACAAAGAACCGATATTGTGTTTTAAGTGCCTTGGGCACAACAGAATCTATGAATGTGGCCTTAGTCAAGCTCCCTTTGCCTGGAGAGGAAAACCAACTCTCTATCGATGGGGTGATTGGAGATATTCCAACCAATTTATTAGGGATGAATGCCCTTGCTAGGAGGCAGTGGGAGGACTCAGAGGGTCTTCTGTGGTCTTTTGGCACACCACATTTTAACATCAGCCTGCTCCAAGCTGCAGCCTCCCTACCATTCAGCAAAGTAACTAATGTGAAACAATACCTCCTTCCCCTGCGTGCCAAAGAGGGTACCAAGCCAGTGATACAGGAGCTACGACAACAAGGAGTAATACTTTTAATACCCATTCTCCTTTCAATTCTCCGGTGTGGCCAGTGCGAAATCCTAATGGGAAGTGGAGGCTGACAATAGATTTTCGTAGGCTAAATGCTAACACAGACCCTCTTACAGCAGCAGTCCCAAATCTAGCAGAATTAATAACATTGATTCAAGAAAAGGCTCATTCAATCATGCCACCTATAGATGTCAAAGACATGTTTTTTATGACACCTTTACAGCCAGAAGATATGGACCGTTTTGCTTTCGCATGGGAAGGACAGCAACACACTTTCACTAGGCTTCCCCAAGGGTACAAACATTCTCCTACCCTGGCTCATCACGCTTTAGCCCAAGAGTTCGAAAAAGTACCCAAAGCGGACAATCTAGCTGTTCATCAACACACTGATGATACCCTTGTGGGAGGAGATGAAATAGAAGAAGTGAGAGATACCCAACAGAAAATAACCTCCCACTTAGAAAGCCTTGATTTGAAAATTCCCTCAGAAAAAACCCAAAACCCTTCACATGAAGTGAAATTGTTGGGAATTTGGTGGAAAGGAGGTATGACACGTATCCCACCTGATACCCTAACCTCTTTAGATCAGATTAAAATGCCTGAATCCAAAAAAGATCTCCAGCATGCTTTAGGATTATTAGTGTTCCGGAGAAAACACATCCCAGATTTTCCATAATTGCCAGACCTCTTTATAACTTGTTAAGAAAAGGGACAAAATGGGAATGGAGTGCTTCTCAAGAAGAAGCACTGCAATTGTTGGTTTTTGAAGCAACAGCCTCACCAAGCCCTGGGCCCTATTCATCCTACAGATGCTTTTCAGGTGGAATGGGGATTTGTCTCCTCAGGGTTGTCAGTACACATATGGCAGCGGGGTCCTGAGGGTCCGACGAAGCCTGTTGGCTTTTACTCCCGTGGCTTTAAAGATGCTGAAAAAAGGTACACTACCTGGGAGAAAGGATTGTTTGTGGTTAGCTTAGCTCTCCTAGAAGTGGAGAAGACTGCACAACAACAACCAATTGTTTTGAGAGGCCCTTTCAAAGTTATTAAGGCCGTCTCTACTGGCACCACCCCCACCTGACGGGGTGGCCCAGAGGACCTCAGTAAGGAAGTGGTATGCTCAGATTGAACATGATTGTAGCGTCTTCTCAATAACTGAAGGAGCTGTAAAAAATCTGGCAATCCAAGAAACTGAAAACTTGGGTAGCAGCCAGGACAAACCTGCCTCAGTCATTAAAGTAGCCCCTCCTTTTTCCCCCAAACAGTCAGCAAATTCTTGGTTTACGGATGCTTCTGCCAAGCGAGAAGGAAAGGTGTGGAAATAGAAGGCTGTAGCCCTCCACACTTCCTCAGGTGAACGAATTATCACAGAGGGGGAAGGCAGTGCCCAAGTTGGCAAGCTGATAGCTGTTTGGAGTGTTTTCCAACGTGAGGCACAGAATACTTCTCCTGTCTGTATCTACACCGATTCCTATGCTGTGTTTAAGGGATGGACTGAGTGGCTTCCTTTTTGGCAGCAAAATGATTGTGAAGTTAACAGAATCCCGGTATGGCAAAAGGAAAAGTAGCAAGAAATTCTAAGTATTGCAAGTCCAGGGAATTTTGCCGTGGAGTGGGTAGCCTCTCACCAGACAGATGGAAATCCAGCAGGAGAGTGGAACAATAGAGCTGATGAATTAGCAAGACTAAGTCCTGTGAAAAAAGATCAGAGGACTGGGAGCACTTCTTAGAATGGTTGCATGTAAAAAGACAACGCACAGGTGCAAAAGATTTGTACAAAGAAGCCCTTGCTCGCGGTTGGTCTGTTACCAGAGAAATGTGTAAAACATGCATATCAGCCTGTGAACAACGTCGCAGACGGCTAGAAAGACACCCTTTGGAAGATGACCCTCTGCATTTAAGAAAGGGTAAAGGCTTACGGGACGCGTGGCAGGTAGATTATATCGGCCCCTTTAAAAAGTCAGGAGGTAAACACTTTGGGCTGGTAGGAGTAGAGATTATATCTGGGTTAGTCCAGGCCAATGCTTTTAAAAGACCTACAGGAGATAATGCTGTTAAAGCATTGCAGGGATGGTTTGGAACTTTCCCAAAACCACAAGAAATTCAATCTGATAATGGGTCTCACTTTACTGCCAAAGTTGTACAGGACTGGGCAAAAGGTGAAGGGATTAAACGGACTTTTCACACTCCTTACTACCCTCAAGCTAACGGCATTGTAGAAAGGACCAACGGTCTCTTGAAAGGACTTTTGAAACCACAGGAGGGAAATTGGGATGTTCGGCTATGGGAAGCTGTGAAAGGTGTGAATGATAGATGGGGGTAAACGGGTGTCCCCAAATCACTGTCTTTTTCCCAACAGCTCCAAGCATAATTCTCTCACTACAGGGACCAAATGATCCTAAGAATCCTGCACACTACCCTGGACAACCTGTTTCGGTAGATCTCCCTACCGTAGGAGAAGTACCACTAGTGCTAAAACGCCCTCTGAATAAATATGCATGGGTAGCCTCTGATGCCCTAGGGAGAGAGCATCGGATACATACACGCTGCATAATTCCATCATTCTAATTTTCTGCCTTTTGGTGGCAGACTCTGTTGTGTTTACTTTTCACAGAAGAACTCCGAGGGACATGAAGAAGAGCACATAAACCATGATAAGACTAGTGATACTTTTCTGCATCCTACCACAACACCAGGGCCAAAAACCAGCTGAGTGGCCACAGTCTGAAGCTACCATTAGGTACACTAGTGCTCTAGGATCCTATCCCAGAGATCGTTGCCCGAACCTAGCCACTGTAGTACTGCACGACTCTGAGGTATACCGTCCAAGTGAATGGGGATGGGACTTGAAGGATTGGACTAGAATCCTAAAAGGAACAATAGGTGAAAACATTAAGGTAGGATGCAGAAAAGTAGAAGGATCTCTTTACGAGAAAGCTTCCACCACTGCAATCGCTGGAAATTTTCTAAAACCAAATGGGAAAAGTGATTTGCACCCCAACATTACGGCCAAACTCTGCCCTACAACGGAGTGGGTATGTGACAAACAAACCCCCTTCATCCTGTGTGGTTGTCAGAAGAATGTCGGTAACTACACCTTAGACCCCAGTACCAACAATGTTGAAATCACAAAGCTTTGCAGAAACAAACTAACTGACTGCTGGTATAACTTTCCTCTAACCAAACCAACCTATGCAACATGCAATTGGCAAAATAACCCGGCAGATCAGCCAAGTCTGAAAGGTTTAACTTATAAATTCAAAATAAACGCCGCAGCAAAGCCCATACTGAGCGCAGTAATCACATACCATGGTATAAGTACCCCCCTTGTGTTAGATGATGTTGGGGTTTTAGTTTAGTCTTAGGTTTTCCTGTTAAAGGAATTTTCTCCCATATGCATGTTGCTAGGGGACAAATAGCTGTACTTAAGAAAGACAAAAAGGGGAGTGGGGCGGGCCTGGCTACTCTTTTGTCTACACCTGGGTGTGGGGACAGTTCGCTCTGAGCGTCCGGAGAGAGAAGCTGCAGAGAAAGGAGCTGCTGCTGCTTTCTTTTTGGCCGTTCTTTCTTCCTGCTGGAAGCAACGCCGGGACCCCAAAAGCCGCTTTTCCCTGCCCTGCTGGAGACCGAGCTGTGGCTGTCCTGCCCCGCTGCTGCTTCGAGCTTTCGCTACGCTGTAGCCCTGCTCACCCTGCCTGCCTGGGCCTCCGTGGTTTTTCCCATCTGGATACATCTCGTCTGCCACCCGGGATTTGCGTTCGTCCCTGCCATTCCAGCCTGCTCTTCCTGAGAGCCCGGGATCAGCTGCCCAGGGGTTTGTGAAGCCTTTGTTCCATCCTTCCCGGGATCCCAGGGCACCGGTGCCGCGTGCTCCCCGAGCTCGCCCCGGAGCGCCCCCTGCAGCCGCGGGGGAACCATCGCACCTGCCCTGCTCACCGGGAGCCGCCAGCGCCCCTGCCGGCTGCGAGCGGAACTGCACCCGAGGGGAAAGGGCCCGACAGCCGAGAAGGCTGGGACTGGGTTTGTGTTTGCTGTTACTGCCATAGTTGTTGTTGTTTTGTTTGACTGGTTATATACATATATATATATAGTAAAGAACTGTTATTCCTATTTCCCACATCTTTGCCTAAAGGCCCTTGATTTCAAAATATAATAACTTGGAGGGAAAAGGGGTTATATCTGCCACTTCAAGGGGGGCCTCTGCCTTCCTTAGCAGACACCTGTCTTTCAAAACCGAGACAGATCTTGGCGCCCAACGTGGGGCCTGAGGGCATTAAGAGATAGAGGTGAAAAAGGAATAACAGTTCCTCGATAACTTTATTTTGTGTGCTGGATATTGGAACCTTGTTAGGCAGCACTATGTGGTCTAGTTTACCCTGGTTTGGGTGGCACGTAGCCGTGGCTATATTCTTCCCCTTTGCAGCTCCTTACTTGAGTATGGGTCCTCTGACTAAGGCTACCATTGCTGTTATCCAGCTTGCGTTATGGGTCGAGAAGGTGAGGAATTCGTGGGTTTTTAACTTCCTCCGGAATGTGGGCACATGGATAAACAGCTATCACACACTGAGCACATGTTTTTGGGGTTATGTTAACAATGGTACCTTCTGTGAGGAAATGACACCAGGGGAAGTTTTCTCCCAACCCCTCAACCAGTTCTTTGGGCCCACCCCATCAATTTTCGAAGGGTTTAAATTCCCTCTGAATACTAACCATCTGCTGCTGATAGGCCTACTCTATTTAGCATTCAAGGATAAGTTGAGATTGGCTTGGATATCTACCCGGACACCAGCCCCAGAGACTAGAGATCCTGCCCCAGAACCTGACATGGCCCCAGAGAGTAGAGTTCCTACCCCAGAGCCTGATCCTGCTCCAGAGCCTGACACGGCCCCAGACACTAGAGATCCTGCCCCAGAACCTGACACGGCCCCAGACACTAGAGATCCTACCCCAGAGCCAGAGCCTGCCACAGCCCCAGACACTAGAGATCCCGCCCCACAGACTGATACCGCCCAACAGTCCACCTCAGAAATGGACTACCCAAACTGGGTGGGGGTACTGGAAAAAGGGATGCAGGAGATGTGCCAGGAGATGGGCCAGGTGCGCAAGGAGATGTGCCAGGAGATGGGCCAGGTGCGCCAGGAGATATGCCAATTGCTAAGGGAATACACCTCCTCAGCTAGTGAAAAACCCTCTCCCTGCCCCAAAGAGGGTGAGTCCGATGGTGCAGCAGTGGAACCCACGGATGTTACAACCGTCCAGGCTTCAGCTGAACCACAAGGGCAACCACAGCCAGCAGCGGTCGCCCCTGTGCAAAGGAGGAAGTATAAGACCAAATCAGTACGACCAGTTAATGATGATGGGCAACCAGGGCCCTCACAACCAGCAGGAGAGCCAGAGCCAGAAATCATTACTGAGTCCCTGTCGCACGACAGTCTCCGTGCTATGCGAAACGACATTGTGCGAAGGGGGCGTGAGCCTTATACCACCTGGCTGCTTCGGGTTTGGGACCTTATGGGCACAAGTGTGCAACTGGATAGTGGTGAGGCAAGGTATCTGGGATCGTTGACCCAGGACCCAGGTGTGGACCAGATATTTGTGAGGGAGCCAGGGCCTCTCTCTCTTTGGGAGCGGCTCTTAATGAGTGTGAGAGAAAGGTTCATTCACAAAGAAAGAATGCAGGAGTATCATCATAGAATGCAGTGGAAGACACTCGAGCAAGGGATCCAACAGCTAAGAGAGGTGGCAATATTAGAGGTACTCTTTGGGAAGGATGGACAGCATGATAATGACCCCGATAAGGTCAGGTGCACAGGACAGATGATGTGGAACCTGGCAAGGCTAGGGCCATCGCAATACACCACCTTCATTGCAACGATTGATGCTGACAATACCTGAGAAACAGTGGGCTCTGTTGCCAACAGGCTCAGGCATTATGACAGCATGATCAATGGCCCGCTGAAAGCTCATGTCTCTGCTGTGGTCCAGGACCTCAAAGAGGAGATGAAGGAGATGAGAGAGGAAATGAGGGAGGAGATGAGGGAGGAGATGAGGGAGGAGATGAGGAGGGTCAGTGTGGCACCAGTGCGAGTCACAGGCCCCCAAGTCAGAGCCCGTCGTCCCCCTGCTAGAGAGAGAGGGTACACCCCACGAGCTGAGCTGTGGTTTTTCCTGTGTGAGCATGGGGAAGACATGAGAAGGTGGGATGGGAAACCCACCTCTGCCCTGGCAGCGCGGGTGCGTGAACTCAAGGAGGGAGGCACTAACCGAGGGGGTTCCGCTAAGGTGAAGGTAGCCTCAGCCTCCCGTGACCGAGCTGCCAGGCATTACAGAAGGGAGGATGATATGTCGGATCCCCTTGAAGGTACCTCGAGCATGTACGCCCAGGGAAAGAATGATAACCAGGGCTAGAGGGGCCCTGCCTCTAGCCAGGAAGAGGCACGGGAGAACCGAGTTTTCTGGACGGTGTGGATCCGATGGCCTGGCACATCAGAGCCACAAAAATATGATGCATTGGTTGATACTGGGGCACAATGTACTTTAATGCCATCGGGACATGTGGGGGCAGAACCTGTATCCATCGCTGGGGTGACCGGGGGATCACAGCAGTTGACCCTTTTGGAAGCTGAGGTGAGCCTGACTGGGAAGGAGTGGCAAAAGCATCCAATTGTGACCGGCCCAGAGGCCCCGTGTATTCTGGGCATAGACTTCCTCCGGAATGGCTACTACAAAGACCCAAAAGGACTCAGGTGGGCATTTGGGATTGCTGCTGTGGAGGCAGAGGGCATTAGGCAATTGAACACCCTGCCTGGACTATCTGAGAATCCTTCTGCAGTTGGGCTCCTGAAAGTGGAAGAGCAACGAGTGCCAATTGCCACCTCGACAGTGCACCGCCGGCAGTATCGGACAAATCGAGATGCTGTGATCCCCATCCACAAGATGATCCGCGAGCTGGAGAGTCAAGGGGTGGTCAGCAAGACCCACTCACCCTTCAACAGCCCCATCTGGCCTGTGCGCAAGTCTGACGGGGAATGGAGATTGACTGTGGACTATCGTGCCCTGAATGAAGTGACTCCACCGTTGAGCGCTGCCGTGCCAGACATGTTGGAGCTCCAGTACGAGCTGGAGTCCAAAGCAGCAAAGTGGTACGCCACTATTGACATTGCCAATGCATTCTTCTCCATTCCTCTGGCAGCAGAGTGCAGGCCTCAGTTTGCCTTCACCTGGAGGGGCGTGCAGTACACCTGGAACCGACTGCCCCAGGGGTGGAAGCACAGTCCCACCATCTGTCATGGACTGATCCAGACTGCACTAGAAAAGAGTGAGGCTCCAGAACATCTGCAGTACATTGATGACATCATTGTGTGGGGGAACACTGCAACCGAAGTGTTTGAGAAAGGAGAGAGAATAATTCAAATTCTCCTGCAAGCTGGTTTTGCCATCAAGAAGAGCAAGGTCAAGGGACCTGCCCGAGAGATCCAGTTCCTGGGAGTAAAGTGGCAAGATGGACGACGTCAGATTCCCACTGAGGTCATCAATAAGATTACAGCAATGTCTCCGCCGACTAACAAGAAGGAAACACAAGCTTTCCTAGGTGCTATAGGTTTCTGGAGGATGCACATTCCCGAGTACAGCCAGATCGTGAGTCCTCTCTACCTGGTTACCCGCAAGAAGAATGATTTCCACTGGGGCCCTGAACAGCAGCAAGCCTTCGCCCAGATCAAACAGGAAATTGCTCACGCCGTAGCCCTTGGCCCAGTCAGGACAGGACCAGAGGTGAAGAACATGCTCTACTCTGCAGCCGGGAACAATGGCCTGTCCTGGAGCCTCTGGCAGAAGGTGCCTGGTGAGACTCGGGGCCGACCACTGGGATTCTGGAGCCGAAGCTACAGAGGATCTGAAGCCAACTACACTCCCACCGAGAAGGAAATCCTGGCAGCTTATGAAGGAGTCCAGGCTGCCTCAGAAGTAATCGGCACAGAGGCACAACTCCTCCTGGCACCCCGACTACCGGTGCTGGGGTGGATGTTCAAAGGAAAGGTTCCCTCCACGCATCACGCCACTGACGCTACTTGGAGCAAATGGATTGCCCTCATCACGCAGCGCGCCCGAATTGGAAACCCAAGTCGCCCTGGGATCTTGGAAATAATTACAAACTGGCCAGAAGGTGAGACTTTTGGGTTATCTTCTGAAGAAGAAGAGGAGCAGGTGACAGGTGCCGAAGAAGCCCCACCATATAACGAGCTACCAGAGAGTGAAAGACAATACGCCCTCTTCACTGATGGTTCCTGCCGAATTGTAGACGCTAGCCGGAAATGGAAAGCCGCTGTATGGAGCCCCACACGACAAGTTGCACAGGCCACTGAAGGAGAAGGTGGATCGAGCCAATTTGCTGAGCTCAAAGCTGTCCAATTAGCTCTGGACATAGCTGAAAGAGAGAAGTGGCCAAAGCTCTACCTCTACACTGATTCATGGATGGTAGCCAATGCTCTGTGGGGTTGGCTGGAAAGGTGGAATAAGGCAAACTGGCAGCGCAGAGGAAAACCAATCTGGGCTGCTGAAGAGTGGAAAGACATTGCCACTCGGGTAGAGAAGCTATCCATGAAAGTCCGTCATGTAGATGCTCACATCCCCAAGAGCCGGGCTAATGAAGAACATCGTAACAACAAACAGGTAGATCAGGCTGCGAAAATAGAGGTGTCCCAGATAGACTTGGATTGGCAACATAAAGGAGAACTGTTCCTAGCTCGATGGGCCCATGATGCCTCAGGTCATCAGGGCAGAGATGCCACCTATAAGTGGGCACGAGACCGAGGGGTGGATCTAACCATGGACAGTATCTCCCAGGTTATCCATGACTGTGAGACATGCGCTGCGATCAAGCAGGCCAAGCGGGTGAAGCCTCTGTGGTATGGCGGGCGATGGTCCAAATACAAGTATGGGGAGGCCTGGCAGATTGATTACATCACACTGCCTCAAACCCGCCAAGGCAAGCGCTATGTGCTCACAATGGTAGAAGCCACCACTGGGTGGCTGGAGACCTACCCTGTGCCTCACGCTACTGCCCGGAACACCATCCTGGGCCTGGAAAAGCAAGTCCTTTGGAGGCATGGCACCCCTGAGAGAATCGAGTCTGACAATGGGACTCATTTCAAGAACAGCCTTATAAACACCTGGGCTAGAGAACATGGCATTGAGTGGGTGTACCACATCCCTTACCATGCACCAGCAGCTGGGAAGGTTGAGCGGTGTAATGGACTGCTTAAAACCACCTTGAAGGCACTGGGTGGGGGGACTTTCAAAAACTGGGAGATGCATTTAGCAAGAGCCACCTGGTTAGTTAACACTCGAGGTTCCACCAGCCGAGCAGGCCCTGCCCAATCCGAACCCCTACAAACAACAGACGGGGATAAGGTTCCAGTGGTGCACATGAGAGGTATGCTTGGAAAAACTGTTTGGGTAAAGTCTGCCTTGAGCAAAGACAAACCCATCCGTGGGGTTGTTTTTGCTCAGGGACCAGGTTGCACCTGGTGGGTGATGCAAAAGGATGCAGAGACCCGATGCTTACCTCAAGAGGACCTTGTTTTAGGGTGAACTACCCATGGCTCTGTACTTGTATCAGTATCAGCATGTATATTTGTATATAATTTGGGTAATGCATAGATTTATATGGTTAAAAAAAAAAAAGTTAAGTTTCATGTAACATGTTAGTATGGGAAAAAATTCGGGGTGGATAATGTTGGGGTTTTAGTTTAGTCTTAGGTTTTCCTGTTAAAGGAATTTTCTCCCATATGCATGTTGCTAGGGGACAAATAGCTGTACTTAAGAAAGACAAAAAGGGGAGTGGGGCGGGCCTGGCTACTCTTTTGTCTACACCTGGGTGTGGGGACAGTTCGCTCTGAGCGTCCGGAGAGAGAAGCTGCAGAGAAAGGAGCTGCTGCTGCTTTCTTTTTGGCCGTTCTTTCTTCCTGCTGGAAGCAACGCCGGGACCCCAAAAGCCGCTTTTCCCTGCCCTGCTGGAGACCGAGCTGTGGCTGTCCTGCCCCGCTGCTGCTTCGAGCTTTCGCTACACTGTAGCCCTGCTCGCCCTGCCTGCCTGGGCCTCCGTGGTTTTTCCCATCTGGATACATCTCGTCTGCCACCCGGGATTTGCGTTCGTCCCTGCCATTCCAGCCTGCTCTTCCTGAGAGCCCGGGATCAGCTGCCCAGGGGTTTGTGAAGCCTTTGTTCCATCCTTCCCGGGATCCCAGGGCACCGGTGCCGCGTGCTCCCCGAGCTCGCCCCGGAGCGCCCCCTGCAGCCGCGGGAGAACCATCGCACCTGCCCTGCTCACCGGGAGCCGCCAGCGCCCCTGCCGGCTGCGAGCGGAACTGCACCCGAGGGGAAAGGGCCCGACAGCCGAGAAGGCTGGGACTGGGTTTGTGTTTGCTGTTACTGCCATAGTTGTTGTTGTTTTGTTTGACTGGTTATATACATATATATATATAGTAAAGAACTGTTATTCCTATTTCCCACATCTTTGCCTAAAGGCCCTTGATTTCAAAATATAATAACTTGGAGGGAAAAGGGGTTATATCTGCCACTTCAAGGGGGGCCTCTGCCTTCCTTAGCAGACACCTGTCTTTCAAAACCGAGACAGATGACAAGAATACAGTTTTTCCACCCTTTATGGTAACCCGAGGTGACGATGTTACAATACGATGTGGATTAATTGCTGAATTTTTTACCCAACCTATACACAGTTATAGCATTGGACCTCATGGCCGTGTTTTGTTTTGTGAAATTCAAAATCAAGATTGTTGGCTAAACCTTAATTGCTGTACAATTTCCCCATAAAGTCACGTGTGGTAAAAACAATACAAAATACTGGGGGGAACTCAAAGTCGATGTTGCAATACCTACCACCCAACCACCGGTCATGCTAAGCCCGAGAATTTTTGAAATTGGACCACGTATAATCACAAAAACAGGCCAACAACAAATATTGCTCAATCCGGCATGGTCCCTTAAACAAGTCAAGTTGCTGATGCAAAACAATGTCTCAGAAATTCAGCCAGCTTGTTCACCTTTTCTGCAAACTTCCTTCAAGGGGCAGACAACCGGGTTGCAAAGCGGAACCCTTCTAAGAAACGGACGCAAAGAGACATAACCGGTGTTGTGGGAACAGGATTGGGAATCTCAAATAGTATTGATTCAGAAGTACTAATGAATAAATTGGCTGCCACAACTACAGATTTGACTAAAATACAACAACCCATCAGCGGTTGTTATCAAACATATTACCAAATTGAGAAAAGGTAAATGTGAATGACCACAAATTGATAATTGGCATGCTCCGTGCTACACAAAGCAACATTTCTTTGGCTCTCAGCTGCGTCCAGGCTCAATTGTGGATGCAGTCAGTTGCTGCCTCAATTGTAAGAGAAGGCAAAGAAGGCACTTTTCCTACTGAAATTCGGAAAATAATCTGGGACGGTGCCACTGATTTTGAAAGAGAATTCCAATCCTGGTGGAATTTAGTGAATTTTACCTACAATCCCATCACAAACACAGCCACAGCCTTTGTACTAACCATACGTAATGCTTCAGTGCATTTGATAGTCCCTATCATTGCATTAGGGCTGAACCACAATGCAGCTATTCTCTACCCTTTCCAGCATAGAGAATGGGCCCGTCAAACTGGTAAGAAGTGGCAAACTGTTAATTTGGAAACTTGTATTGTCCGAGAACAACAAGGGTTTATCTGTGAAAGTAGTGCAATTAGACCTCAAGACATTTGTTTGGACACAGAACAAAATATCTGTCATTTTGAAATTCATCCTAACAAGATTCCTGAAACAGTGCTTGTGTATATAGGCAATGGATGTGCATGCTTAAGAACTGCATGTGATAAGGTAGTTATAGAAAATTTAGTTGTAGATACTAAAACTCATTCAAATTTTTGTGTTTGTAACTTTACTAAAAGCACAGGATGTGATTTCTCTTATTTAGCCCCACTCACTTCTTATTGTATTTTACAGTCCAATTACACACTGATCCACCAATTATTGCCTACCCCCACTGGGATGAACCTTACTTAGGTAAAGCACTTGTTGCTTCACCAGGATTTCATTGGAATTTTGGAAAAGACCAAGAAAAAGGGACAGAAAACCTTGGTAACTGTTCATCACAATGTGAAAGAAACACATTGTGTTTCGAGAAAGAGGAAAGAAAGATGCTGGACACAGCTGGTGGGATACTCCTTTTGGGTGGTCACCTACTGCTACAGGTGTCCTGAACAAATTGTGTCATCCCATCCTTGTTCTCTTGATTTTAGTTTTGATTGGGTTTGTTTTATCAGCAATCTTACACATCATGAATTGCAGAATGATGAAACGGTTAACACAATTGACATCTGTAATAGATGTGCACAATTTGGACAATATCCCATCCACTGTGGACACCCCTAAGGTTATTGACACAAGATGAACTACATGAGTATTAAAATAAGATAAGACATGATTAAAAATTACATGTGTATTTTGATTAAAAATTACTTATTCCTTCTTTTTCCTTTTCTTCCTCTTTTCTTATTTTCTCTACCCTTTTCTGGGATATGCTACCAACATTAACGAGTCCTGAAGACTTCGCAACAACACTACGAAATCGTGCTGATGGAGCTCTCCTGATGACAATCGTGAGTCATGGGGTGGTGTAAGAGACGGTCTGAAGATCCCTCATCTGCCTCACGATCATCGCCGAGGACAGAGGCTAAACACAGGAGTTCCGACCTGCCTAAGGTGGGATGTCTGCCAACTGTTGCCTGCAGGTGTGCCCGCTGGGAACTGGTACGCATTCCTGAGGAAATCTGTGCAGGTCACAGTGGACTGCGCCGTTCTTGCTGCCCAGGCGGGAAGGACTGCGCTGAAGCGGAAAGGAATGACCTGTCCTGTACACCTGTCCTGTACCTGTTTCCCAAAGCAACGGGCCTCATAACAACGGCTGTAGATTTGCCCCACCTCTTGGGGAAAAGGGGGAGATGTGGGGATACAGCTAGAAAGCAGAAGCGAGAGCACTGCTAAACTCATGCCAGAAGTAGACGCGCTAACGCTGCTAGGCCGCAAACCATAGCAGGCAGTATAGTTAGCATAGGAGAAAGGCATGCTTGGTATGTACCTGTGATAGTTAGGGCTAGCTTTTAGTTTTGCAATGTTATTACGAAACACAGATACGGTCTTGGCCAGTTGCCCCTCGTTTCGAAAAAGGGCTATAAAGGGACTTCCTGAAATAACTGAGATGAGATCTCCCCACGGAAAGAAGACAAATCTATTGGCAGCAGACCACGAGGACTTCGTCTCATCCGTTGGTAGCCATTAACCCCCCTTTCTTCCTCTCTACTCTTTTACTTTGTTTTTCTTTATCTCTCTCTCTATCTCTTTCTCTCCTCTGTCGCATTACCGTGTTGTGGGTACTTAACAAAGGTGCACTGTTTTGATTAAAACTGAAATCCCTTGTGTCCTTTTGCACTCTGAGATCTGTAAACAAACCATCACGACCCTTACTTGTATTAACGGATCGTGACACATGTCCAAAAGAAAAAATCACTGGAACAAAAAGAGCAAACTGATCCAAGGTGAACTGATCCACGGTGAAAAACAGAAGCCTATGAAAATCTGGGGGAAAAAAAAAAAGGCAACTCACGTGCCCGATTCACAGATGCAACTCTTGCAAAACTTTTGAAGGCAGTCTCACTCCCTCTGCTGAACAATCAACTGGAGGAAATCCCACTCCAAATCTGTGGGAAACAACAAAAGTGGTGCAACAAGCACTTCATAGAATAAAAACTAAAACTCCACCTGAATAAACTAATGCAATTAACATTGCATTAATTTCACCTGGCTTTTTTTTTTTTTTTTTTTTTTTTTTCTTTTTTGAGGAAATCTGTTTCTTTTCTCTTTTCTAAGAATGTCAAACATCCCTGCATTGACGATAAAGAAAGCAGTTTGAGGGCAGAGAAAGTGCAAGCAGCAGAATCACATCTAAATGTGATAACCATTTATTCACGTGGACGCTGTCACTTTGTGTTAGCCCCAAGGAGTTTTACTTCTTTTTAATAATCGGTCTAGTGGGCCAAATTTTCACTTTTTAAGAACCTACCAACACATGGGATGGAGCTGCATGAAAACCAATGAAATGTAAAGTGTCACCATAATTGCTTGCATTGTCAGTTTGTTCACGTTTGTCATTTAAGAATTTATACATACTTGAAATCATACAAATATGTTCTAACCTTCCCAGTTCTGCCTCAGAAGACTTCAAAATTATTATAATTCAGCTAATTTTTTTTATTTACTATTTAGTGAATTAAAGAATCTTGACAAAACACAAGCAAATGCTACATAAGAAATGATTAAATCCCCCTTCCTAAACCAGGAGGGCTTTTTGCAGCCATAGACTGCAAATAGGACATGAATAAAATACAGAAAAGCCTTCTACCAGCTCTCAAACTAAAGTGCTGTTCAATCTCATGCCATATGTCTTAAGAAGGTATTTTAGCTTTGCCTCACTCCACCTATTTATAGCACATTCTGCAATCTCAGACGAGGGTGCAGAATGTGATGAAGGCAATTCAGTCACTAAAATTCAAAGAAAAAAAAAGGCTACTTGGATTAATGAAACTAATTTTGAAAGAGAATTAATTTCTTTTTAATCCCACCAACAGTAAAGCCCCAGTTTCTAGTTTGTGTCAAGATTACATTACAACAGTGCTATAATTGGTCTCCTAGAAAACAGAGCATAGCCCTGATGGAAAGATATGTTTGCATGAGAACATTTTGTATGGAAATGTTTTGTGTGTCGATTTGTATCCTAAAAACTAATCCTTCATAATGTCTAAAATTATCCAGCAGAGTAAAAATATTAATGGAACAAAAACGGTCTAAAGAAGCTACAACCAAAGAAGCCTCCCCGAAGATACCTGACTAAGACTTGAAAGTTTAAGTTAAACCACTAAGATTAGAGAAAGGGAAAACCCATTCCTTAATCATCTCAGGCCTAGGAAAACAAACAAACAAACAAACAAACAAGGCTGAAAGAGGAGAAATATCCATAGATAATGAAATAACAGATCAAGTGATCCCATTAGTAGGAGACATTGAAATTCCAAAGAAATCAAAACGGGCTTCCCCACTCATTATTGAACGCCTGGAAGGGGCACAACCAGTGTCAGTTAAGCGATATCCTCTAAAGCATGGAGCACCAGTAGAAATAAAACCAACAATTGCTACATTTATTGATCAAGAGTTGTTAAGAGAGTATAGGTCTCCCTACAATACCCCAATTCTACCAATACAAAAGCCAAATGGAAATTATCAATTAGTTCAAGACCTGAGAGCGATAAATACAATATCAAGAACACTGCATCCTGTAGTAGCCAATCCTTGCACTTTACTTACAAAATTACAAAGTGGCTGGCTGTGGTTTTCAGCTCTAGATTTAAAAGATGCTTTCTTTTGTCTGCCATGCCTTGAAAGCAGTCACGAGATTTATGCCTTTGAATGGGAAAACCCCAAAACAGGGAAAAAAGCCAGCTTACACGGACCCTATTGCCACAAGGATTCCAAAAAGAGCCTCACAAGAATTGGAGATCATTAGCTAAAGAACTGGAAGCCTGGAACACCGCCACTCTGGGAAGGTACACTTCTGCAGTACATTGATGACCTACTAATAACAACAAGAACCCATGAAGACTGCAAGGAATGAGCTGTAAGTCTTTTAAACGTTCTGGGACTAAGCGGATATAGGCTCTCCCCTGAAAAGGCTCAGCTAGTCCTCCAAAAAGTGAAATACGAATTGGCAGGAGGAGAGAGAGCCTTGGAAAATAACAAGAAAGAGACCATTTGTCAGATGCCCCAGACAACTACAATAAAAGAAAACAAAACTAAGAGCTTCTCTGGGAATGACAAGACAGTGTAAGTTATGGATCTACAGCTATGGACTAATTGTGAAACTCTCCTAAAAGAAACGGAGGGGACCCACCTATGCTGGACACCAGAGACTAATAATGCACTTGTAACTCTGAAACGTGAGTTAATGCAAGCTCCGGCATTGGGCATACTGGATGTCATTAAACCTTTTCTGTTGTTTTCACATGAAAGGCAAGGACTGGTGTTGGGACTTCTGGCACAGAAGCTAGGACCGTACAAAAGGCCAGTGGCTTATTTCTCCAAGCAGCTGGACGTGGTCAGCCAAAGATAGCCCACCTGCCTGTGTGCAGTGGCAGCTGGGACCTTGAACATAGAGGAAGCCCTCAAGTTCACAATGGGCCAGCAGATAACCATTTTTGTCTCACATACAGTGTCAGCAGGGCTCACGCAGAAAGGAAATCACTGGTTAAGCCCATCTCGCTTTCTCAAACACCAAGCTGTCCTAACAGAATCGGAGGACGTGACTATCCAAGTAACTGACATCTTCAATCCAGCAGCTTACTTCCAGGGCAAGGCCGTTGAGGAGCCTGTACAGCATGACTGCATTGAAACCATGGAGGCGGTTTACTCTAGCCACCCAGACTTGAAGGACTCTCCACTAGAAAATGCAGACAACTGGTTCACTGATGAAAGCACCTATGTCAAGAATGGTAAGCGGTTTGCTGGCTATGCAATTACAAGCACAGGCGCTGTCCTTGAAGCAAATCTGTTACCTGTGCGGGCATCAGCTCATAAGGCTGAAATAATAGCCCTAACTGGAGCCTTAGTATCAGCTGAAGGAAAACCTATCAACATTTGGACTGATTCAAAGTATGCTTTTGCAGTAGTACATGCTCCCAGGGCTATTTGGAAAGAAAGAAGTTCATTGACCTCACAGAAGAAACAAATCAAACATGCTACTGAAATTTTACACTTGCTGGAAGCACTGTCAAAACCTTCAAAAGTAGCTATAATGCACCGTAAAAGACACTCCCAAGGTAACACCATCCCTGAACTGACAAATGCTACGGCAGACAAAACAGCAAAGGCAGTGGCTAGTAAGGTTCAAGTTCAAGCCCTAGCTTGAATCCCTTCTAGCATCCTTAGGAAAAAAAAAACCCCACCATACAACACTGATGATTTAAATTGGATACAGGAAGAAATGGGACAAGTAAGAACAGACGGGCGGGCTAAAATAAAAGATCTCATCGTCATACCCAGAAAACTGTTAAAATTATTTATCCAAAGCAAACATTCTAAAACCCATTAGGGAGTTGACGCCTTACATAACCACTTAGAAGACAAAGTAATAGCACTGAAATTAAAGGAGACAAAGGAGGAAAAACAACCCTAATACCACTGTTAGGCTAAGCACAGAGACTATCCCTAAAAGAGTTTTACCAAGAGATGTGTGGCAAATTGACTTCTCGGAATTCCCTAGAAAAGGGACATACAAGTACCTCTTAGTCCTCACAGATACTTTTTCAGGTTGGCCAGAAGCTTTCCCTTGTAGAACAAACGAGGCTAGAGAAATTCTTAAAGCTTTAGTACAAGAAATTCTTCCACAATTTGGGGAAACAAATTCTGATAGGAGATCACACTTTGTAGCCCAGGTAGTGCAAGGAGTGAGTCATCTACTAAGTATACAGTGGCAACTACATACACCATATAGGCCACAAGCAAGTAGACAAGCAAAAAGGATGAATCACTTAATAAAGCAACGAGCCAAAATTTGTCAAAAAACTAATTTCTATTGGTATCAGGCTCTGCCCATGGCTTTGCTAAGCATTTACGTCCACAATTACAATCAATACGCGCTACAGCTGTTCATTGTCAACCACCACCTCCTGATAAACCCTTCCATAATATGAATCCAAAAGACTGGGTTTATATTAAGGCTCCTTCCGGAAATCCACTCCAGGAAAAATGGGAAGGACCTTACAATTTGGGACAAAACGCAAACCTTGCATCAGATTACCTTAGGTAACGCTTCTTGCAAGTTTAAAGAGATAGAAGATAAA
Organism: Corvus hawaiiensis; assembly: GCF_020740725.1. Classification (NCBI taxonomy): domain Eukaryota; kingdom Metazoa; phylum Chordata; class Aves; order Passeriformes; family Corvidae; genus Corvus; species Corvus hawaiiensis. The sequence continues at coordinate 240,206 of NC_063229.1, forward strand.
CTCACAGCACGGTTACCCAACTTATCCTGGCTTAAACAATTGTTTGTAACAGTTATTTGTCTTGTGATGTTCTTATTTACTGACTGTATTAGTAGATATTGTTACATGATGTTAGGTACTTAGTATCTCAATGCGTATACACAATGGCAAAAGCACAAACTTAGAAACGAGAAGGGTACTTTCATTCAAGACATGCAAGGTTTGTAAAGAATTACAAACGATCAAGGAAAAGGGGGGATTGAGAAGGGGGATGATCCATAGTTAACTCCTGTAAGCACGAAGAAACGAGTAAGAGACAGCAAATATTAATCACAAAACCTAAGCAGCAGGATTCGCCTTAATCTTGTCAAGATAAGAGGAACAGGATCTTTTGAAAACCAGCACAGAGATCGCTGAATCATCCAGCGAAGAACTGCGCATGCGCCAGAAAGAAAGGTAAAAAGTGCATTGTGACGAAGACTACTGATTTTCATCAGAAAGACCCCCGAGGAAGAAGAGGAGCCTTCCTCAGTGCGACCACCTGGGTACACAGCGCATGCGTGGCACGTCTGCTAATGATGATCAATGACTTGCGAGAAGTAATTTCTAGAACCACTCCTATCCCAAAGAATATGGCGAATATTCATAAATTTTACACATAATGCTGGACTGTATGGAGTGCTCTGCGTGTGTGTGTTAGGAGGAGCGATCCCCCACGCACCCAGCGCCAAATAAAGCAAATACCCGCTTCTCTGACTCTGTCTCTGAAGCATCTCCAGGCCTGGTTTTGGGCAATTCAAAATAGGTGAATACACATTACAACTACCCCTGAAGTTGCTGCGTAGGCAGATTTAAGAGGAAAGGATTTCATCTTCATCACTCTCCTTCTTTCTTGTTTTGACAGAATTAAGAACTTGTAAAAAATCTGATATCACTGATGCTCACCACTCCTCCAATTAGACTACGCTCACTTACACTGTGCTGAGGACAACAAAGTCCAGAGCTTTGGATATCTCCCGCTTCTGCCCTAGGAATTGCTTCCAGTGCTCTACCTTTGCTCCAGCTGTGAAACCAAACCAGCAGAACCAAGGAAGTTCTCTCTGAATGAACCAAGAATTCTCACACAGTGCTAAGCCTAGCCCATTTCTCTTGAAGGCTACAACGGCAGTCATGGCAGTGAACACTGCTCTTCACTGGGCCATTCCTCTGAAAAAAAACATGCACCACCTCTCAACCTAAACTGTTAAGCCTCCTGGTGATGCTGACTGACAAAGAGTCCAACCGCAGTTAGATTCCAACAGCTACTTCCAATGACCTGCCAACAGAGCTTTGCAGACTTGCAACGGTCCAACAAACTAAAGGAGCTATGTTTTATGGCTGCTTTTCAAACATCATTGACTTATGTCCCTATGCTGGGTTAAGTGAAGGTGGCCCGTCCACCTTGATCAAAGTCAGCAGAATTTTGGCCCAATCTGCTGTTATGCAACACATCATGACACGATCTCTAGGTGTTGATGCAAAATTCCCACTGAAGTGCCAGTCCCTGCATGACTTAAGGCTACCTACTCGCAGAGTGTCCACTCCACTGCCACACCCATTTTCTGGCCACCTTTAAATGACTGAGCACTCTTACTTTTTCAAACATTTCTCAGGAGAACGGGACCACCATCTTCTCCTTTCTGAAGTTTAGGAACCTAATTTAAAAGTAGTACTAGCAGTACCAGTTTATCCAAAATCCATTTGCGCCATCAACAAACTCCGAGTAAGCGCTGAGAATTAGTTTCAAGACTTTTACATATTTTTACAGTGGGCTTTTTGTTTGCTTGTTTGTTTTTAAAGTAGATGGAGTAGTCCGCTGTTTCCCTGAGGCTACCAGGGGTGCGAAGCAGGCAGGCAGAGCCCTGGCGTGGGAGGCACAGGGGACCCCAGGCGCTGACAGCTGCCACCAGCGTGCGCCAGGTCGGGACCGGCAGGCAAGGCTGCACCTTGCGTCTGCCACAACACCTGCAGCTTCTGCAGCCTGAAACACAGCTGGCTCAGGGGTTTAAATCAAGAGCCAAAATATCTTGCTGGTCAATTTGGGGCAGAGAAAGGTCATCACTTCTAGCATGGCATAAGCCTGCCACTACATTTCTGTGAAGGACAATCACCTTGTTGGAGTGAAACTCCTGGGTAAAATACTGAAGCGCTTTCAGATTCATATTATCCGACATTTCGGTGACCTTCTTTTATACCTGCATTGCTTCATACTGCTGGTTTTGGGCACAAGTTCTTTGTACACTATCCTGGAAATTTAAAAAATCAGAAACAACACCCACCCCTCCCCCACCACCACCCCTTCCCCAGCCACAACCCTAACAAAACCAACCTCCAGAATGTTCAGGATTTCAAATGAGAACAAGCATAGATGGGGCATAAAAAGATGGATCCTCCTTAGACATTTGTGCATGCAGTGCCCTGCAATCAACTAAGTTCTACTTCTCGTACACCAAATACCTGTCTTCGGAACTCCTTGTTCTCCATTCAAATCCTTCTGGGAGGGTAATTGAGGAGATACTCTACATATTTTTAGCACATGTTGCACTAGGCAATTAAATCCAGTGCACAGCATTACTTGACTAACTGAGGCGGTGACAAGGTCAATTAAGACCTGTTCATATCTTAATTTGGAGCTCTTCCAACTGCTTGAAAAGTGAAGCCTTGGACATTGAAGGTTCAGACTAAGGAGAATCCAAAACGTGGACAGCATCTCCCTTCTGCTGGAAGCCTTGAAGTTCACCACTGCACTCTGCAGCCTACACAGATCATCTGAGTATTGTAAAAGTTCTCCAAGGAAGAACAAGAACAAGGCTAATGCTTGCACACAAACGCTGACCAAAAGCACTTGATGCTCTTGGACAAAAAGATGTAACCTTCACTTTTGGAAAGACAAGGTGACTATGGTTGTCTCTACAGTACCCGTAGGAAAAAATCCCTGAAGTTTTGTAAAACCTCTTTTCAGGGCTTTGTTAACTTCATTTTTGTTAAGAATTGGGGAACACAGAGACACCTGTCACTTTTTTTGCAGAATGCCATAGAAACTGCTACACTCACTTCAACAACAGTCCAGCAAATACTGACCATATGCAGTTCTGGTTGATACAAACCCCCATTACCTAAGAAAGGAAGAACTCGGCAAGCAGTTTGCAAAGATGAACAACTTAGCACGACTGCGGCTGATGACATGCCCTGACCTTTTTTCCCTTCAGCTGTGGGTGCCGTACCCTCCTACCCTCACACATGCCACTCCAAGCTCCTTGCGTGGAGCTCTCGCACCACCTATGACAGCAACTGTGCCAAGCCGCCACCCTTCTTCAGCACCATCGCACCTACCACAAGGTAGCTGAATCAGAGGGAAAAGGACGTCGCCAATGGACGGAAGTTGCTCCTCCTGACAGCTAAGCTCCAACTTCGGGGTCCCTTATGTCCTTCCCAGGACGGGCAGGAAAACGCCTCGGCGGAGCGCAGCGCTGGGCGGGAGCGGCCGGCACGGCACCGAGCGCGCTCCCCACTCCCTCCCGCCCGCGCCGCTGCGGAGACCCCGGGTTCGCCGGAATCGGCCACGTGCTGCACGGAGGGCAGCGCGGCAAAGGCGGCCACCCCTCGTCGCTCTGGGAAGGCCGGCCTCGGATCCCCGCTCTCTCCACCGGCACGGGCAGTGCCAGCAGACTCTCGCTGCGGCCGCCGCTGGCCGAAAGCCTCGCCGCGCACCTCCCGGCCGGCCCCGCCGCTCCGCGGGGTCACACGGCACCTGCCGAGGGCGGCAGCCGAGCGACAGGAAGCAGAAGCCCTCACCGCCGCGCCACTCGCCGCCCCGCCCGGGCGCTCCTCTCCTCGCGCTACCACGATGGCGCCGGCCCGGCCCGCCTTCCCCGTCGCCTGCGGCGCAACGCGGGTGCTCCGAGCCACGCAGCACGCGTGCGGCCGGGCCCTGCCGAGCCGCAGGCGGAGCCGGGGCACGGCCCGGGCGGGAGAGCTTCCGGCGAGGCTGGGCGGGCAGCGAGCGCGGCCGAGCGTGAACGCGCCAGGCGGGGTCGGCCGGCGGCGCGATGGAGCGCTAGATGGAGGCGGCAGCACCGCGCGGCATAAAATAGCTGATCGTCCCGCAGCCGCCCGCTCCGCAGCCGCTCGGCTGCTGTCGAGAAGGGCCCCGGCCCTGGCCGCGCCGGTGGCGAGGTGGCTCCGCAGCCCGCGGGCAGCCCTGGCGGGGCAGGGGAGCACTACGGGCAGCCCCGGGCCGTGCAGCCGTCTGTAACGCGCGGTGGGAGCCGCCGGGAACTATTTTACACCTGCCGGGGGGCTGGGGAGGAGCACGGAGAGCACGCGGCAGGTCGCTGCCGTTAGGGAAAATTAATCCACGATGCCTGAGGTTTATGTCCGAAAAGGAGACAGAGGAGTCCTGCAACATTCTTCGACTACAGGGAGAGTCCATGGGGCTTTTCCCATGGGGTCTGTCAAACGGTTGCAGGATGCAGCCCCTTTTTTATGCCAAGTTCCTGGCCACAACAGTCTCTTCCTTTTCCCCACTGGCTGAGGTATTCGGGAGATACAGACTTCCAGAACTGCCTACTCTATGCCCTCCTCTAATATGCACCCCCCTTTTGGCATCGAAAAGAAAGAAAAAGAAACCATTCCTAATGCTATTAAGTCTTTGTTGCCTTGCTCTAGGTTCAGGAATTTAACACGGCCTTGATTAATCAACAGTCCCTGTTGATTAGCAACAGTTCTAGAGAACTAATAGTTTCTTCTGTTACTTCACTCCCCATAAGTTCCTGGCCTTGTCTACAGGCCGATTCACACGGTCTGTTTGTAAAGACTCATCCATCTCATTCCTTTTAATCCCTCCTCTTTTTAGTTGATCTGTATTTGTCTTTACAAACCTTAATTACCATTGATTTAATTTTTTCTTCTTGAGTCTTCTTGGCTTTTGCTATTATTTGCAGTGACATCCTTTTCTGTCCTTATGTAGTCCTTTCTGGATCAGGTAGGCATGGCTGCTAGCGGCATCCCCTTGACCACCTGCTGAAAGAGCTGCACCCAGCATGGTGTCACGCATGGTCAAAAGATTAGAGTTGCTATAGCATATAAGAGGAGAAATGGTATTCATTTAGCCCATAGCTGGCCAGTTAACCATGAAAACATGTCCCATTACCATCCTTTCAACACTTGGACAGGTCCATGAGCTGAGGTTTGTTTGACCACATTTCCGCTGTCCTCTGCTTGCAAACAGCATCTCGAGTCATTTAATTTCCCACAAACTCCTCCTTCTTCTGCTAACAGATAATCTAATACCATCCAATGTTGAAAATACCGCTTTCCTCATTGAAGTGGGTTGCTCAGCAAGATGGTCAAGAGCTGTGGCTGGCTGGTTGGTAATTATTTCTGAGACAGCTTGTAACCTAATTATCTCATTGAAATGATAAATGGGTTCCCAGGCATCTGGGATTAATTCCTTAGCTTTCCAAGGGGCTGGTCCATCGTGTTGCGTAACTTGTTCTGGTGGCCATTCATCTTTTCCCCGTTTTGGGGTGCTTCCTGCAGCCAAGGCTGCCTCAGCTGACTGCTTTTCTCTAATTAAATCCTCACAGATTTTGATTCCTAAGCGATTTCCCTGAATTTGTAGTAGCAAAAAGAACAACGGTCTAATATACCCCAGGGATATACCATATCCCTGACCAGTTTGGAGGTAACCTGAGCTAAGCATGTTGGCCACAAATCCAATAATGTCCTTTTAAAGCCCGTGTTCCATTAGCAAAGGGGCTTTCCTACCCTTGGTCATCAATTGGTGGGTCAAAATACCGCGGGTTTCCCTGGCCTAACGGTCCTCCAACAATAGTTCCCCCACCATAAGGGTCACAGTATTTGCATTTCCAAGCTCCCACACAGGGTTCCCATCTACATTTACATCTGCAAGTTGCTTGGTTGGATTTGGAGCAGAACTCACTAAAAGGCTTTGAGTTCCAATCCGGTGTTGCCATTCCCACTGATAATCACGAACAACATGTCTTCTACTTGTGGAATTTTTGTGGGGACAGCTTAAAAATAGGTGGTCAAAAAAACCCCTTGTCCCTCCCCATTGCTTTACAGGCTTCCAAATGTTTTTGGTAAGAACACCTTACGCAGCTACCATTAGTGAGCTGAACAGCTATTTGACTGCAATTGTCTTGATATTTGGAACAATTGTAAGGAGGGCAATTGGAGGGCTAAACCCAATTGTTTAAAGCCAGAGGGAAAGTCAATTGACAAACGCCTTTTCCTACATAGACCTGCCCTGTCCTGTTTAGGCAATAAGTGCCTGTTGGAGAAGAATGAAGTGGCCATGGACTTCCTTCTTTGGCCCCAAATCCCATCCCATTGTGGCCCTCCCATTGACCCACCATTTCGGTTCAGCTGGGCTAGCCAAGCATAGGCACTCTTCAGATCCTCCTGGCCCTCCACAGAGCCAGCAATTGCTAAGGTTAAAAACTTTTGCTACTTCTTCTTCTCCTAAGGCTGCAAATTGATTCTCCCACTCCTGGCCTAAACTTAGCTGACCATATAAAAGTAGAACTAGTAAGGAAAATATTTTAATAATGTGATCTAATTAGCTAGTCTAATTTTCCCGTTGTCTTCTGCAGCACCTGTGGCAATTGAAGACACAGAAACCACTTAACATAAAATAATCCAGCAAGTATTAGCGCCCCAGTGAGTGGAGATTCTAGAGGAGGGATGCCCATAGAGACTATTTCAGCAGATGGTCTGTGGGTAGGCACGCAGGGCTTCCACGGATGTTGAAGCACTGGCTACTGCTCCGGCCCACTCCTGCAGAGTGTCAGTCACAGCCTCCCAGCCTTCTCCTCCAGCTGAGATGTGCAAATCTCTGAGGCTTCAGAGACCTTGACCCGAGTGTTCAGCTGTCTTGATGGCTGTTTCTGTCATCAGTGACACTTGGAATGGGCCACGCCATTTCAGAACCACTGGCGCTTCTTTCTACTCCTTAACTAGGACTCAATCTCCTGGTTGGATGTTAGAAGCAGCAAAGTCCAAAGGTGGGGCTTGTGCCAGCTGAGCTTCCTGTTGAAGGGGTTTCACAAGAAGCAGTATCCTGGCCACAGACAGTTTTAAATATACATCACTTACCTCTACTCCCCCACTAGGTTGAGACTTAGCCGGGTAATTCATAACAACGACGGAAAGGGGGATAACGGAATCTCTCTTCTGGGTCGGGCTCTCATTCTCGCCAAAGCCAATGTCCAAAGCCCTAGCCATGGCATCTTGGTTTCTATTACCAGCTTCAAAAGGTGTTTATTCCTCTATTCATTGTTTTCTACCCGAGCCGAGCTCTGGGGGTGCCAGGGCCTAGGGAGGTTCCATTGCGGTCCTAAAGAAGCCAAAACCCCTTGAAGGATCTTTCCTGTAAAATGAGTTCCCCCATCTGAGTCTATTGCTTCTACAATGCTGTATCTTGGAATGATTTGTTCCAAAGATGCCTTAATAACTGATCCTGTCGTTGCTGAAGCAGTTGGAAATGCTTCTGGCCACCTTGCTAGCTGACATACCATTAGCAGAAGATATGAAGCCTTCCCACTTGGGGCATCTCAGGAAAATCCAGCTGGCATCTTTGGAAGGGACATGCAGCCCAAGGCCTCCCTCCCCTGGCAAGTTACTTTGTAACTTGGCTGTTTGCTTTAGCACAGCTCAAGCAACCTTCAACAGCTCGTTTTGCCAGTCTAAAAAGACCCCCAGCAGAATACAGCATGAGGAAGGCTTCTGCCAGTCCTCAGGAAGTGCAAGGACTCTCTTCACGGAGTTCTTTTAATATTGGTAGGGCCAAAGCTTCTGGTATCTCTTGTTTGCCATCCCTTGTAAACCAATTATTGCCTTTTTTCTCTGCCACATGACTTTTAACTGTATCTAGAACTCCTCTGGTAGAAAAGACAGCTTCCCGGGCAGTGATGGAGTCACTGGGAGCAAAGGGGGCATCTTGGAGAGTTCTGGCAGAAGTGTTGCTTTCTGAGTTTCTTCATCCACCAAAAAGGAGACAGAGGAGTCCTGGAACATTCTTCAACTACAGGGAGAGGCCATGGGGCTTTTGCCATGGAGTCTCTCAACTGATTGCGGGACGCAGCCCCCTTTTTATGCTAAGTTCCTGGCAACAGCACCCTCTGAGGTACTCGGGAATTACAGACTTCCGGAACTGCCTACTCTATGCTCCCCTCTAATATGCACCCCCCTCTTGGTATGGAGAAGGAAGAAAACAAAACTATTCCTAATGCTATTAAGTCTTTGTTGCCTTGCTCTAGGTTCAGGAATTTAACAGGGCCTTGGCTGAGCAACAGTCTCTGTCGATTAGTAACAGTTTCTAGAACTAATACTTTCTTCTGTTACTCCCCTACCAGTAAATTCCTAGCCTTGTCTAAGGACGGATTCACACGGTCTCTTTGTAAAGACACATCTATGTTACTCCTTTCACTCCCACACCTTCTTGGAGGTGGGATGGCTCCCCCCGGCACAGCACCTGGCACAAAACCCCCCTATGCACATGCACACACACCTGCACTTACCCTGCACTCCGCTGCACACACACACACACACACCTCCCGCACACTAACACCCCCCTCCACATCCCTGCCATGCTACTTGCAGTTGCCCTGCCCCTGCCATCCCAGCCGGCTGACAGCACCCACTCCTCACATGCTTCCCCATGCCTTGCATTTCCTTGCTGCCCTCTCTGTAGCCTTCCGTCAACCTGCCTTTTCTCCTCTGCCTTGCATTGACTTGCTCACCCATCCCCCACCTGACTTCCTTTCACATTCGTCTAGGTCTGGCCTCACCTTTCCTTTTCCTTCTAGGACCCTCATTGCCTTGCCTGGCCTCGCCTCGCCAAGCCACCACTTGCCTTGCCCTGCCCTTGAACCCCTCCCTTGCCTTGCATGACCTTGCTCACCCCTCCCCCACCTGGAATTCAAGACCCCTTTTCAATGACATTTCATGGCCTTGCCCTGCCCTTTCTGCTCCTCCTAGGAATCTCAAAGCTCTCAAGCATCTCCGGTGTTTCAGGATCACAGGAGAGGAAGACCAGGGGAGGACGCATGTTGCCACACTCATCTCCATGGGCAGCCTTTGTCTGGGAGCAATCCTTGCATGTCTTGAATCTTGGAAGGGCAATTCACATTTTGCCCTTGAGCTCGGGGACCAGAATGAGAGTCCTTTTGCATACAAAGGAAAGCAGGTAGCTCAAGTCTTTTAGGCGCAGAGGAGACATGACCCACGTGGGATCAAGGCCACACAAAGCACTTGGTCCTGGCCACTTTTGTGTACCAGCAGTCCTCGAATGTACTTCTCACCTGCCTTGCCTGGCCTTGCCTTGGCAACACAACCGTTTCTTTGTCTTGCCCTGCTAGCCCTCTGGAGCCCTCTGGAGCCTTGCATTCCTTTGCATGGCCATGCCCCGCCCTTGACCTGCCTATTGCTTTCCTCCAGGGCCTTGTCTTGCCAAGCACTTCCTGTTTCTGCCTGGCCTACCCATCAGTGGACTTTACTTCCTACGGCTAGCCTTGCCTCTAACGTCTGGGCCTTCTCTTGCCTACCACTCCATTTGCTTTCCCCTCACTGCTCTGGCCTTGCTTACCTCTCCCTTGACTTGCCCACAATTGCCTGCACTTGGTTTGCAAGCGCCTTGCCTGCGTGGAAGGCAAGGGCAAGAGTGCTAGGCAGGGCAATGCAAAGCCAGCAAGTGGTAAGTAGTGCGAGGCAAGGCAGACGTAGGCAAAGGAAGCAGAGCAAGGGTAGCTTAAGAAGAACTCGACAAGGTACTAGTCTAGTTCAAGCAGTGCAAGGCAAGGCCAAGAGACTCGGAGTGCCTTTCCTTGGGAAGGCAAGGACATAGTGCCAGTGTTGCTGGAGCAGATGTTAAGGTGGCATGGGGAGGAATAGAAAGTGCTGAGAACAGCGTGTGTGCTGCTAGTTTGAGGGGTGCAGTTGAAGTTGTAGGCAGCAAGATCTTCCTCAGCTGGCACTGTTTTGAGCTCTGTTTTTGCCAGATGGTTTCAAGTTGGTGGGCAGAATCTGCGAGAGGGAAAAGATTTGTTTGGGCCAAAGAGGTTTGTCTGGCTCTTGGAGTGTGGTGTAAAGAAGAGTCTGCTCTTGGAAGGGGAAGATGAGGGAAATCTTTTTGTCCTGATGTGCTGTTGATTGGAGTGCAGGGACGTTTGCAACTTGCCTCTGCCCTTGGGGCGGTTTCGAGCAGCGCCAGGTGCTTGGCCTTCTTTTGCAAGTCGTCAGCGCCATCGTGTGGTTGTTTCCATGAGCGCTGACAGTGCCGGGGAAAAAGCCAAGCGCTTCGCTGGCGCGGCCGCAGTCGTGTGCGAGCAGTTGGTGGAAGAGCTCCGCTGTGCATCCTGCCTCTTGGAGACATAAAAGAATGTGATCCTGCGCGTAGCGGGGAAGCAAGAGGAATCTTTTCATTGTTGGCTGTGCAGTTTCTAAGCGGCAAAAGTCAAGGCAGTTCCAGCACGGCCTCTTTCTTTCAGAACCTTTTCTGTGCCATCATGAACATGCTCAACATGGAACTCGCACCCACTGAACTGCATCAAAGGTCCTGGAGATATGCACTTTCCTTCAAGCTCTAGGTACCATCCTACCCTCCACCTCTCGCCGATCCCAAAGCCCTTCCAAACATCCAGCAGCTGCGCGCAGAGAACAAGTGCTAGAACAAGGCGTTGGCCTTCCTAGTCCCTCTAAAGTCTGTAAACTAGGCGAAACATTGCAGTGACCAGCACTTTCCTTCACAACTATCTATAGAGCGTCATCACATTCTCTCAGAGTGGCTAAGTCCACCCTTGCAGCACAGCAGCGTTTCCAGCCACAGTTGGGACTGAGAGATGGGCCAGGTGAGAAAGCATTTCTTGACTATCCTTCGTCTCTGGAAGACTTGATACTCGCAGCGCAATCACGTCCACACACCTTCAGTGTGGCCAAGTTCAAGCAGCTAGAGCTCACAGAGATGGGAGAGTCAGGAGAGAAGCCGTTCCAAAAGTACCGACAGCAGCATTAAAACTGTGCACAGCAGTCTACAGCACTGTAGACCGTGGCTTCTCTGACAAGACGTGCCATCCCATTGTTGGCTCTCGCAGCTCGGTTGCTAGCTGCTCTCCTGAAGAAAAGAACTAGAAGGAAAAGCCAATGCTGGGCTGCACCTTCCCCTTGCCTCACGTAAAGCCACTTCAACTCCCCGCTGCACTCTCTACTTCCCTTCTCCTTGGCATCGACCACTGTGTTTTCTGCATCTCGGAGCCGAAAGGTAAGCGCCAGTGTTCCCTGGGATGGTTGGAAGAGGGATAAGTAGCAGCACAAGTAGCTGTCGTTGAACTTCCTCCTTCTCAATGCTAACGTGAAGTCGGCAGGCAGGCGAGCGCCAGCCACTCTCCTTTCTCAGTTTGTACGCTGCGGACACGAGCCCGGTGCTCGGCGCCTTCGTTCGGCCTCTTTAGTACCCATGTGGCGCTTTCGTTCTGCCGGAGTGGAAGCGTCGTCTACTTCTCGCCCAGAGAGCACGGTGCCGGCAGCGAAATGCTCCAGCCGACTGCTTCTGCCGACACACGCCTGGGCTATGCACTTTGCCTCTCAGCGACATACAGCAGCACATTCGGTCTAAATGTAAAGGGAAGGATTCTCGGCTACGTCTGGCACAGAGAACAGCTTTAGTTCAACGGGCTTACCCAGAGCATGCCCCCGACGCGTGGGAACTTGTATTTGCACCACATTCCAGTGGCAGTCCTCTTTCCTTTACAGGCTGCACAGTGCCGTCAGATCGCGGTGCTCTCTGCACCTGCTTTCTCACTTCCAAGTAGCACCGCGAACCTTACAGCCTTGCAGGGAGAGAAGACGAGGATAGTCGTCTCGCCCAGAAGAACGTGGCAGGGTGAAAAGGTGTTCTTCCTTTGTCCTCCTCATCGCCCAGAGTGTGGTGCTGTGTTGAAAGTCTTGGCCGGCCAAAAGCTAATCCAGCAAGTGTTTCTCTCCTGACGCATTTCGCTGAGCGAGAGCGACACAGAGTTTGGACATTGCAAAACAGCAAGAAAATGATTGTCCGTCGAGCTGAGGAAAATCCGTGCACAGCACACTGTGGCCGCGTGCAGTGCTCGCGCTGAAGAACGGCAAAGCTCAAAGGCATCGCTGCGCTTCAGTTCTGTCCAGACCGCAGAAGGCGAATCACGAAGCAGCAGAGCACCAGCTGCATGTACTCAGTGGAGCGAATTTCAAATGTCCAGCCCAAAGCCTCTTCACTAGCCGAGTCAGCTGAGAATGCTCTGGCTGCTTCACAAAGTAAGGCGCTGTGTTGCACTCCTGGACCACTACCTGGTCAGAAGAAGTTTCTTACACCTTCAATGCTGCAGAGTCCATGCAGCTGGAACAAAGCCAGAAGGACGCGTCCAGCTAGAAGGCGTTCTTCAAGTACCCCCCTCTTCCAAATAGCCTTGAAACTGAGCACAACACACTGCGCCTCGGCAGCTTCCTTCTCACATAGACGTGCCGTCACATTCTTCACTCTCGCGCAGCTCCGTTGCCCACTTGCAGCAGCTTCTGCCAAAGAAAAAGGCTCCAGAAGTAAAAGCCACTGCTGGGCTGCCCTTTCCCCTTGCCTCACGTAAAGCACCAGGAACTGTCCGCTGCACTCTCTATTTCCATTCTCCACCGCATCTACCACTGTCATCTCTGCACCACGAAGCATAAACCCCGGCACAATTCTTTCCTGGGAAAGCTGGAAGAGAAAGAGGTAGCAGCACAAGTAGCTGCAAGTTGAACTTTCTGTTTTCAACTGCTAATTTGAATCCGAATACAAGCGAGCGGCAGCTACGCTTCCTCTTGCAGCCTGTGCTCGGTGCTGTGCCAGCTCGGTGCTTCTGCCTTCATTCTTATGCTCTTCGTACCATTTCGTTCTTTTCATTCTGCCGGAGTCGAACCGTCGTCATCTTGTCGCACAGAGGGCACGCCGGCAGAGAAACGCTCCAGAGAAACGCTCCAGGTTGCTGATTCTTCCGAAACACACCTGGGCTCTGCACTTTCCTTCGCTGCCCTTAGTAGCACCACATTCTGTTTGCTTTGTAGCCTGAATGTAAAGGGAAAGATTCTCGGCTACGTCTGGCACAGAGAACAGCTTTAGTTCAACGGGCTTACCCAGAGCATGCCCCCGACGCGTGGGAACTTGTATTTGCACCACATTCCAGTGGCAGTCCTCCTTCCTTTACAGCCTGCACAGCGCCGTCAGATCGCGGTGCTCTCTGCACCTGCTTTCTCACTTCCAAGTACCACCGCACACATTAGAGCCTTGCAGGGAGAGAAGACGAGGATAGTCGTCTCGCCCAGAAGAACGTGGCAGGGTGAAAAGGTGTTCTTCCTTTGTCCTCCTCATCGCCCAGAGTCTGGTGCTGTGTTGAAAGTCTTGGCCAGCCAAAAGCTAATCCAGCAAGTGTTTCTCTCCTGACGCATTTCGCTGAGCGAGAGCTACGCGGACAGTTTGTACTCTGTGAAACAGCAAAAAAATGATTGTCCATCGAGCTGAGGAAAATCCGTGCACAGCACACTGTGGCCGCGTGCCATGTTCACGCTGAAGAACGGCAAAGGCATTGCTGGGCTTCAGTTCTGTCCAGACCGCAGAAGGCAAAGAACGAAGCAGCAGAGCACCAGCTGCATGTACTCAGTGGAGCGAATTTCAAATGTCCAGCCCAAAGCCTCTTCACTAGCAGAGTCAGCTGAGAATGCTCTGGCTGCTTCACAAAGGAAGGCGCTGTGATGCACTCCTGGACACTACCTGGTCAGAAGCAGGTTCTTACACCTTCAATGCTGCAGAGTCCATGCAGCTGGAGCAAAGCCAGAAGGACGCGTCCAGCTAGAAGGCGTTCTTCAAGTACCCCCCTTCTTCCAAGCAGCCTTGATACTGAGCACAACACACTGCGGCTCGGCAGCCTCCTTCTCAGATAGACGTGCCGTCACATTCTTCACTCTCGCAGCTCCGTTGCCCACTTGCAGCAGCTGCTGCCAAAGAAAAAGGCTCCAGAAGTAAAAGCCACTGTTGGACTGCCTTTTCCCCTTGCCTCACGTAAAACCACCAGAAACTGTCCGCTGCACTCTCTATTTCCATTCTCCGCCGCATCTACCACCGTAATCTCTGCATCTCGAAGCATAAACCCCGGCACACTTCTTTCCAGGGAAAGCTGGAAGAGAAATAGGTAGCAGCACAAGTAGCTGCAAGTTGGACTTTAAGTTTCGAGCTGCTAATATGAATCCGAAAACAAGCGAGTGGCAGGCACACTTCCTCTTGCAGCCTGTGCGATGCACACACCAGCTCGGTGCTCTGCCTTCATTCTTACGCTCTTCGGAGCAGGTGGCGCTTTCGTTTTGCTGGAGACGAACCGTCGTCTACTTGTCGCCCAGAGAGCACGGTGCCGGCAGCCAAATGCTGCAGGCTGCTGCTTCTGCCCAAACACGCCTGGGCTAGCCCTCTCAGCGCTGGTGGCACAACATTCTGTCTGCCTGGTGGTCTTTATCTTAAAGGGAAAGATTCTTGGCTACGGCTCGCACAGAGAAGTGTTCCGGGACATGTGTTTTATTACCCCTTCTCGCAATAAGACTGTGGTGCTGCGTTGGAACTGTTGGCCTGTGAATGGCTAATCCATCATGTGCTTCCCTCCTGATGCTTTTTGCTGAGCGAGAGCTGAGGAAAATCCGTGCACTGCACACTGTGGATGCGTGCAGTATACACGCAGAAGAGCGGCAAAGCTCATAGTCATCGCACACAACAGCCCAGTGGCCTGGGGCTGCGTTCTTCTCCCTTACCGGCGCTGGCCAGAACTGAAGCATTCAGCGTTGGCTCTCTTCAGTGTGTGTACAGCACGCATCCACAGTGCTCTTTGCACGGATTTTCCTCGGCGCTACGTGCAAGTACAGCCTTTCTGCTTCGCAGAGCCCAACTGTCCGCACAAGCTCTCGCTCAGAGAAATGTGTCAGGAGAGAAGCACTTACTGGATTAGCCTTTCACTGGCCAACAGTTCCAACGCAGCACATAGTCTTACTGCGAGAAGGGGTAGTAAAACCCACGCTTTCAGCACAGCACCACAATCTGGGCGACGAGGAGGACAAAAGAAGACCATCTTTTCGTCTTTGCACGATTTTCTCTGCCACACATCTATCCACGTCTTTGCTCTCTGCAAGGCTCTAATGTGCGCGGTGCTACTTGGAAGTGAGAAGGCAGGTGCAGAGAAGCACTGCGACCTGACGGCGCTGTGCAGGCTGTAAAGGAAAGAGGACTACCCCTGGAATGTGGTGCAAATACAAGTTCCCACGCGTCGGGGTAAGCGCCGGGTAAGCCCGTTGAACTAAAGCTGTTCTCTGTGCCAGACGTAGCTGAGAAGCTTTCCCTTTACATTCAGGCTACAAAGCAAACAGAATGTGGTGCTACCAAGGGCAGCGAAGGAAAGTGCAGAGCCCAGGTGTGTTTCGGAAGAATCAGCAACCTGGAGCGTTTCTCTGGAGCGTTTCTCTGCCGGCGTGCCCTCTGTGCGACAAGATGACGACGGTTCGACTCCCGCAGAATGAAAAGAACGAAATGGTACGAAGAGCATAAGAATGAAGGCAGAAGCACCGAGCTGGCACAGCACCGAGCACAGGCTGCAAGAGGAAGCGTGGCTGCCGCTCGCTTGTATTCGGATTCAAATTAGCAGTTGAAAACAGAAAGTTCAACTTGCAGCTACTTGTGCTGCTACCTACTTCTCTTCCAGCTTTCCCAGGAAAGAATTGTGCCGGGGTTTATGCTTCGTGGTGCAGAGATGACAGTGGTAGATGCGGTGGAGAATGGAAATAGAGAGTGCAGCGGACAGTTTCTGGTGCTTTACGTGAGGCAAGGGGAAAGGGCAGCCCAGCAGCGGCTTTTACTTCTGGAGCCTTTTTCTTTGGTAGCAGCTGCTGCAAGTGGGCAATGGAGCTGCGAGAGTGAAGAATGTGACGGCACGTCTATGTGAGAAGGAAGCTGCCGAGCCGCAGTGTGTTGTGCTCAGTTTCAAGGCTATTTGGAAGAAGGGGGGTACTTGAAGAACGCCTTCTAGCTGGACGCGTCCTTCTGGCTTTGCTCCAGCTGCATGGACTCTGCAGCATTGAAGGTGTAAGAACCTGCTTCTGACCAGGTAGTGTCCAGGAGTGCAACACAGCGTATTACTTTGTGAAGCAGCCAGAGCATTCTCAGCTGAATGTGCTTGTGAAGAGGCTTTGGGCTGGACATTTGAAATTCGCTCCACTGAGTACATGCAGCCGGTGCTCTGCTGCTTCGTTCTTTGCCTTCTGCGGTCTGGACAGAACTGAAGCCCAGCAATGCCTTTGCCGTTCTTCAGCGTGAACATGGCACGCGGCCACAGTGTGCTGTGCACGGATTTTCCTCAGCTCGATGGACAATCATTTTTTTGCTGTTTCACAGAGTACAAACTGTCCGCGTAGCTCTCGCTCAGCGAAATGCGTCAGGAGAGAAACACTTGCTGGATTAGCTTTTGGCCGGCCAAGACTTTCAACACAGCACCACACTCTGGGCGATGAGGAGGACAAAGGAAGAACACCTTTTCACCCTGCCACGTTCTTCTGGGCGAGACGACTATCCTCGTCTTCTCTCCCTGCAAGGCTCTAATGTGCGCGGTGCTACTTGGAAGTGAGAAAGCAGGTGCAGAGAGCACCGCGATCTGACGGCGCTGTGCAGGCTGTAAAGGAAGGAGGACTGCCACTGGAATGTGGTGCAAATACAAGTTCCCACGCGTCGGGGGTAAGCTCCGGCTAACCTCGTTGAACTAAAGCTGTTCTCTGTGCCAGACGTAGCCGAGAAGCTTTCCGTAAAGATGCTGGCTGCAAAGCAAACAGAATGTGGTGCTACTTCAGCGCTAGAGAGAAATTGCCTAGCCCAGGCTTGTTTCGGCAGAAGCAGCAGCCTGCAGCATTTGGCTGCCGGCACCGTGCTCTCTGGGCGACAAGTACACGACGGTTCGTCTCCAGCAAAACGAAAGCGCCACCTGCTCCGAAGAGCGTAAGAGTGAAGGCAGAGCACCAAGCTGGTGTGTGCATCGCACAGGCTGCAAGAGGAATCGTGCCTGCCACTCGCTTGTTTTCGGATTCACGTTAGCAGTCGGAAACTTAAAGTCCAACTTGCAGCTACTTGTGCTGCTACCTACTTCTCTTCCAGCTTTCCCAGGAAAGAAGTGTGCCCAGGTTTATGCTTCGAGATGCAGAGATTACAGTGGTAGATGCGGCGGAGAATGGAAAGAGTGCAGCGGACAGTTTCTGGTGGTTTTACGTGAGGCAAGGGGAAAGGGCAGCCCAGCAGTGGCTTTTACTTCTGGAGCCTTTTTCTTTGGTAGCAGCTGCTGCAAGTGGGCAACGGAGCTGCGAGAGTGAAGAATGTGACGGCACGTCTATCTGAGAAGGAAGCTGCCGAGCCGCAGTGTGTTGTGCTCAGTTTCAAGGCTACTTGGAAGAGGGGGGTACTTGAAGAACGCCTTCTAGCTGGACGCATCCTTCTCTGTGTGCTCCAGCTGCATGGACTCTGCAGCATTGAAGGTATAAGAACCTGTTTCTGGCCAGGTAGTGTCCAGAAGTTAAACGGCTGCGCCTTCCTTTCTGAAGCAGCCAGAGCATTCTCAGCTGAATGTGCTTGTGAAGCAGCTCTTGGCTGGACATTTGAAATTCGCTCCACTGAGTACGTGAAGCCGGTGCCCAGCTGCCTCGTTCTTTGCCTTCTGCGGTCTGGACAGAACTGAAGCCCAGCGATGACTTTTAGCCGTGCCGCTCTTCTGCGTGTGTACTGCACGCATCCACAGTGTGCTGTGCAAGGATTTTCCTCAGCTCCCGCTCGGCGAAATGCATCAGGAGAGAAACACTTGCTGGATTAGCTTTTGGCTGGCCAAGACTTTCAACACAGCACCAGACTCTGGGCGATGAGGAGGACAAAGGAAGAACACCTTTTCACCCTGCCACGTTCTTCTGGGCGAGACGACTATCCTCGTCTTCTCTCCCTGCAAGGCTCTAATGTGCGCGGTGGTACTTGGAAGTGAGGAGGCAGGTGCAGAGAGCACCGCGATCTGACGGCGCTGTGCAGGCTGTAAAGGAAAGAGGACTGCCACTGGAATGTGGTGCAAATACAAGTTCCCACGCGTCGGGGGCGAGCTCTGGGTAAGCGGGTTCGCCTAAAGCTGTTCTCTGTGCCAGACGTAGCCGAGAAGCTTTCCGTAAAGATGCTGGCTACAAAGCAAACAGAATGTGGTGCTGCTTCAGCGCTAGAGAGAAATTGCATAGCCCAGGCGTGTTTGGGCAGAAGCAGCAGCCTGCAGCATTTGGCTGCCGGCACCGTGCTCTCTGGGCGACAAGTAGACGACGGTTCGTCTCCAGCAAAACGAAAGCGCCACCTGCTCCGAAGAGCGTAAGAATGAAGGCAGAGCACCGAGCTGGTGTGTGCATCGCACAGGCTGCAAGAGGAAGCGTGCCTGCCACTCGCTTGTTTTCGGATTCACATTAGCAGCTCGAAACTTAAAGTCCAACTTGCAGCTACTTGTGCTGCTACCTATTTCTCTTCCAGCTTTCCCCTGGAAACAATTGCGGTTACGTTTATGCTTCGCCATGCGGCGGAGAAGGGAAATAGAGAGTGCAGCGGACACTTTCTGGTGCTTGACGTGAGGCAAGGGGAAAGGGCAGCCCAGCAGTGGCTTTTACTTCTGGAGCCTTTTTCTTTGGCAGCAGCTGCTGCAAGTGGGCAACGGAGCTGCGAGAGTGAAGAATGTGACGGCAGGTCTATCTGAGAAGGAAGCTGCCGAGCCGCAGTGTATTAAGCTCAATTTCAAGGCTATTTGGAAGAAGGGGGGTACTTGAAGAACGCCTTCTAGCTGGACGCGTCCTTCTGGCTTTGCTCCAGCTGCATGGACTCTGCAGCATTGAAGGTGTAAGAACCTGCTTCTGACCAGGTAGTGTCCAGGAGTGCAACACAGCGCCTTACTTTGTGAAGCAGCCAGAGCATTCTCAGCTGAATCTGCTAGTGAAGAGGCTTTGGGCTGGACATTTGAAATTCGCTCCACTGAGTACATGCAGCCGGTGGTGCTCTGCTGCTTCGTGATTCGCCTTCTGCGGTCTGGACAGAACTGAAGCGCAGCGATGCCTTTGAGCTTTGCCGTTCTTCAGCGTGAACATGGCACGCAGCCACAGTGTGCTGTGCACGGATTTTCCTCAGCTCGACGGACAATCATTTTCTTGCTGTTTTGCAATGTCCAAACTCTGTGTCGCTCTCGCTCAGCGAAATGCGTCAGGAGAGAAACACTGGCTGGATTAGCTTTTCGCTGGCCAAGACTTTCAACACAGCACCAGACTCTGGGCGATGAGGAGGACAAAGGAAGAACACCTTTTCACCCTGCCACGTTCTTCTGGGCGAGACGACTATCCTCGTCTTCTCTCCCTGCAAGGCTGTAAGGTTCGCGGTGCTACTTGGAAGTGAGAAAGCAGGTGCAGAGAGCACCGCGATCTGGCGGCACTGTGCAGCCTGTAAAGGAAAGAGGACTGCCACTGGACTGTGGTGCAAATACAAGTTCCCACGCGTCGGGGGCATGCTCTGGGTAAGCCCGTTGAACTAAAGCTGTTCTCTGTGCCAGATGTAGCCGAGAATCCTTCCCTTTACATTTAGACCGAATGTGCTGCTGTATGTCGCTGAGAGGCAAAGTGCATAGCCCAGGCGTGTGTCGGCAGAAGCAGTCGGCTGGAGCATTTCGCTGCAGGCTCCGTGCTCTTTGTGCCACAAGTAGACGACGCTTCGACTCCGGCAGAATGAAAGCGCCACATGGGTACTAAAGAGGCCGAACGAAGGCGCCGAGCACCGGGCTCGTGTCTGCAGCGTACAAACTGAGAAAGGAGAGTGGCTGGCGCTCGCCTGCCTGCCGACTTCACGTTAGCATTGAGAAGGAGGAAGTTCAACGACAGCTACTTGTGCTGCTACTTATCCCTCTTCCAACCATCCCAGGGAACACTGGCGCTTACCTTTCGGCTCCGAGATGCAGAAAACACAGTGGTCGATGCCAAGGAGAGGGGAAGTAGAGAGTGCAGTGGGGTGTTGAAATGGCTTTACGTGAGGCAAGGGGAAGGTGCAGCCCAGCATTGGCTTTTCCTTCTAGTTCTTTTCTTCAGGAGAGCAGCTAGCAACCGAGCTGCGAGAGCCAACAATTGGATGGCACGTCTTGTCAGAGAAGCCACGGTCTACAGTGCTGTAGACTGCTGTGCACAGTTTTAATGCTGCTGTCACTACACGGTACTTTTGGAACGGCTTCTCTCCTGACTCTCCCATCTCTGTGAGCTCTAGCTGCTTGAACTTGGCCACACTGAAGGTGTGTGGACGTGATTGCGCTGCGAGTATCAAGTCTTCCAGAGACGAAGGATAGTCAACAAATGCTTTCTCACCTGGCCCATCTCTCAGTCCCAACTGTGGCTGGAAACGCTGCTGTGCTGCAAGGGTGGACTTAGCCACTCTGAGAGAATGTGATGACGCTCTATAGATAGTTGTGAAGGAAAGTGCTGGTCACTGCAATGTTTCGCCTAGTTTACAGACTTTAGAGGGACTAGGAAGGCCAACGCCTTGTTCTAGCACTTGTTCTCTGCGCGCAGCTGCTGGATGTTTGGAAGGGCTTTGGGATCGGCGAGAGGTGGAGGGTAGGATGGTACCTAGAGCTTGAAGGAAAGTGCGTCTCTCCAGGACCTTTGATGCAGTTCAGTGGGTGCGAGTTCCATGTTGAGCATGTTCATGATGGCACAGAAAAGGTTCTGAAAGAAAGAGGCCGTGCTGGAACTGCCTTGACTTTTGCCGCTTAGAAACTGCACAGCCAACAATGAAAAGATTCCTCTTGCTTCCCCGCTACGCGCAGGATCACATTCTTTTATGTCTCCAAGAGGCAGGATGCACAGCGGAGCTCTTCCACCAACTGCTCGCACACGACTGCGGCCGCGCCAGCGAAGCGCTTGGCTTTTTCCCCGGCACTGTCAGCGCTCATGGAAACAACCACACGATGGCGCTGACGACTTGCAAAAGAAGGCCAAGCACCTGGCGCTGCTCGAAACCACCCCAAGGGCAGAGGCAAGTTGCAAACGTCCCTGCACTCCAATCAACAGCACATCAGGACAAAAAGATTTCCCTCATCTTCCCCTTCCAAGAGCAGACTCTTCTTTACACCACACTCCAAGAGCCAGACAAACCTCTTTGGCCCAAACAAATCTTTTCCCTCTCGCAGATTCTGCCCACCAACTTGAAACCATCTGGCAAAAACAGAGCTCAAAACAGTGCCAGCTGAGGAAGATCTTACTGCCTACAACTTCAACTGCACCCCTCAAACTAGCAGCACACACGCTGTTCTCAGCACTTTCTATTCCTCCCCATGCCACCTTAACATCTGCTCCAGCAACACTGGCACTATGTCCTTGCCTTCCCAAGGAAAGGCACTCCGAGTCTCTTGGCCTTGCCTTGCCTTCAGTACCTTGTCTAGTTCTTCTTAAGCTACCCTTGCTCTGCTTCCTTTGCCTACGTCTGCCTTGCCTTGCACTACTTACCACTTGCTGGCTTTGCTTTGCCCTGCTTACCACTCTCTCTCTACCTCACCTTCCATGCAGGCAAGGCGCTGCAAAGCAAGTGCAGGCAATTGTGGGCAAGTCAAGAGAGAGGTAAGCAAGGCCAGAGCAGTGAGGGGAAAGCAAATGGAGTGGTAGGCAAGAGAAGGCCCAGAAGTTAGAGGCAAGGCTGGCCGTAGGAAGGAAAGTCCACTGATGGGTAGGCCAGGCAGAAACAAGAAGGGCTCGGCAAGCCAAGGCCCTGGAGGAAAGCAGTAGGCAGGTCAAGGGCAGGGCATGGACGTGCAAAGGAATGCAAGGCTCCAGAGAGCTAGCAGGGCAAGGCAAGGCAACGGTTGTGTTGCCAAGGCAAGGCAAGGATAGGCAAGGCAGGTGAGAAGTACATTCGAGGACTGCTGGTACACAAAAGTGGCCAGGACCAAGTGCTTTGTGTGGCCTTGATCCCACGTGGGTCATGTCTCCTCTGCACCTAAAAGACTTGAGCTACCTGCTTTCCTTTGTATGCAAAAGGACTCTCATTCTGGTCCCCGAGCTCAAGGGCAAAATGTGAATTGCCCTTCCAAGATTCAAGACATGCAAGGATTGCTCCCAGACAAAGGCTGCCCATGGAGATGAGTGTGGCAACATGCGTCCTCCCCTGGTCTTCCTCTCCTGTGATCCTGAAACACCGGAGATGCTTGAGAGCTTTGAGATTCCTAGGAGGAGCAGAAAGGGCAGGGCAAGGCCATGAAATGTCATTGAAAAGGGGTCTTGAATTCCAGGTGGGGGAGGGGTGAGCAAGGTCATGCAAGGCAAGGGAGGGGTTCAAGGGCAGGGCAAGGCAAGTGGTGGCTTGGCGAGGCGAGGCCAGGCAAGGCAATGAGGGTCCTAGAAGGAAAAGGAAAGGTGAGGCCAGACCTAGACGAATGTGAAAGGAAGTCAGGTGGGGGATGGGTGAGCAAGTCAATGCAAGGCAGGGGAGAAAAGGCAGGTTGACGGAAGGCTACAGAGAGGGCAGCAAGGAAATGCAAGGCATGGGGAAGCATGTGAGGAGTGGGTGCTGTCAGCCGGCTGGGATGGCAGGGGCAGGGCAACTGCAAGTAGCATGGCAGGGATGTGGAGGGGGGTGTTAGTGTGCGGGAGGTGTGTGTGTGTGTGTGTGCAGCGGAGTGCAGGGTAAGTGCAGGTGTGTGTGCATGTGCATAGGGGGGTTTTGTGCCAGGTGCTGTGCCGGGGGGAGCCATCCCACCTCCAAGAAGGTGTGGGAGTGAAAGGAGTAACATAGATGTGTCTTTACAAAGAGACCGTGTGAATCCGTCCTTAGACAAGGCTAGGAATTTACTGGTAGGGGAGTAACAGAAGAAAGTATTAGTTCTAGAAACTGTTACTAATCGACAGAGACTGTTGCTCAGCCAAGGCCCTGTTAAATTCCTGAACCTAGAGCAAGGCAACAAAGACTTAATAGCATTAGGAATAGTTTTGTTTTCTTCCTTCTCCATACCAAGAGGGGGGTGCATATTAGAGGGGAGCATAGAGTAGGCAGTTCCGGAAGTCTGTAATTCCCGAGTACCTCAGAGGGTGCTGTTGCCAGGAACTTAGCATAAAAAGGGGGCTGCGTCCCGCAATCAGTTGAGAGACTCCATGGCAAAAGCCCCATGGCCTCTCCCTGTAGTTGAAGAATGTTCCAGGACTCCTCTGTCTCCTTTTTGGTGGATGAAGAAACTCAGAAAGCAACACTTCTGCCAGAACTCTCCAAGATGCCCCCTTTGCTCCCAGTGACTCCATCACTGCCCAGGAAGCTGTCTTTTCTACCAGAGGAGTTCAAGATACAGTTAAAAGTCGTGTGGCAGAGAAAAAAGGCAATAATTGGTTTCCAAGGGATGGCAAACAAGAGATACCAGAAGCTTTGGCCCTACCAATATTAAAAGAACTCCGTGAAGAGAGTCCTTGCACTTCCTGAGGACTGGCAGAAGCCTTCCTCATGCTGTATGCTGCTGGGGGTCTTTTTAGACTGGCAAAACGAGCTGTTGAAGGTTGCTTGAGCTGTGCTAAAGCAAACAGCCAAGTTACAAAGTAACTTGCCAGGGGAGGGAGGCCTTGGGCTGCATGTCCCTTCCAAAGATGCCAGCTGGATTTTCCTGAGATGCCCCAAGTGGGAAGGCTTCATATCTTCTGCTAGTGGTATGTCAGCTAGCAAGGTGGCCAGAAGCATTTCCAACTGCTTCAGCAACGACAGGATCAGTTATTAAGGCATCTTTGGAACAAATCATTCCAAGATACAGCATTGTAGAAGCAATAGACTCAGATAGGGGAACTCATTTTACAGGAAAGATCCTTCAAGGGGTTTTGGCTTCTTTAGGACCGCAATGGAACCTCCATAGGCCCTGGCACCCCCAGAGCTCGGCTCGGGTAGAAAACAATGAATAGAGGAATAAACACCTTTTGAAGCTGGTAATAGAAACCAAGATGCCATGGCTAGGGCTTTGGACATTGGCTTTGGCGAGAATGAGAGCCCGACCCAGAAGAGAGATTCTGTTATCCCCCTTTCTGTCGTTGTTATGAATTACCCGGGTAAGTCTCAACCTAGTGGGGGAGTAGAGGTAAGTGATGTATATTTAAAACTGTCTGTGGCCAGGATACTGCTTCTTGTGAAACCCCTTCAACAGGAAGCTCAGCTGGCACAAGCCCCACCTTTGGACTTTGCTGCTTCTAACATCCAACCAGGAGATTGAGTCCTAGTTAAGGAGTAGAAAGAAGCGCCAGTGGTTCTGAAATGGCGTGGCCCATTCCAAGTGTCACTGATGACAGAAACAGCCATCAAGACAGCTGAACACAGGTGGACCCGTCACTCTCGGGTCAAGGTCTCTGAAGCCTCAGAGATTTGCACATCTCAGCTGGAGGAGAAGGCCGGGAGGCCGTGACTGACACTCTGCAGGAATGGGCCGGAGCAGTAGCCAGTGCTTCGACATCAGAGGAAGCCCTGAGTGCCTATCCACAGACCATCTGCTGAAATAGTCTCTATGGGTATCCCTCCTCTAGAATTTCCACTCACTGGGGCGCTAATACTTGCTGGATTATTTTATGTTAAGTGGTTTCTGTGTCTTCAATTGCCACAGGTGCGGCAGAAGACAACAGGAAAATTAGACTAGCTAATTAGATCACATTATTAAAATATTTTCCTTACTAGTTCTACTTTTATATGGTCAGCTAAGTTTAGGCCAGGAGTGGGAGAATCAATTGGCAGCCTTAGGAGAAGAAGTAGCAAAAGTTTTTAACCTTAGCAATTGCTGGCTCTGTGGAGGGCCAGGAGGATCTGAAGAGTGCCTATGCTTGGCTA
Source organism: Corvus hawaiiensis (assembly GCF_020740725.1). Classification (NCBI taxonomy): domain Eukaryota; kingdom Metazoa; phylum Chordata; class Aves; order Passeriformes; family Corvidae; genus Corvus; species Corvus hawaiiensis. The sequence goes on from NC_063229.1 coordinate 265,143, forward strand.
GCCCAGATGAACCGAAATGGTGGGTCAATGGGAGGGCCACAATGGGATGGGATTTGGGGCCAAAGAAGGAAGTCCATGGCCACTTCATTCTTCTCCAACTGGCACTTATTGCCTAAACAGGACAGGGCGGGTCTATGTAGGAAAAGGCATTTGTCAATTGACTTTCCCTCTGGCTTTAAACAATTGGGTTTAGCCCTCCAATTGCCCTCCTTACAATTGTTCCAAATATCAAGACAATTGCAATCAAATAGCTGTTCAGCTCACTAATGGTAGCTGTGTAAGGTGTTCTTACCACACTTACCAAAAATATTTGGAAGCCTGTAAAGCAATGGGGAGGGACAAGGGGATTTTTTGACCACCTATTTTTAAGCTGCCCCCACAAAAATTCCACAAGTAGAAGACATGTTGTTTGTGATTATCAGTGGGAATGGCAACACCGGATTGGAACTCAAAGCCTTTTAGTGAGTTCTGCTCCAAATCCAACCAAGCAACTTGCAGATGTAAATGTAGATGGGAACCCTGTGTGGGAGCTTGGAAATGCAAATACTGTGACCCTTATGGTGGGGGGACTATTGTTGGAGGACCGTTAGGCCAGGGAAACCCGCGGTATTTTGACCCACCAATTGATGACCAAGGGTAGGAAAGCCCCTTTGCTAATGGAACACGGGCTTTGAAAGGACATTATTGGATTTGTGGCCAACATGCTTAGCTCAGGTTACCTCCAAACTGGTCAGGGATATGGTATATCCCTGGGGTATATTAGACTGTTGTTCTTTTTGCTACTACAAATTCAGGGAAATCGCTTAGGAATCAAAATCTGTGAGGATTTAATTAGAGAAAAGCAGTCAGCTGAGGCAGCCTTGGCTGCAGGGAGCACCCCAAAACGGGGAAAAGATGAATGGCCACCAGAACAAGTTACGCAACACGATGGACCAGCCCCTTGGAAACCTAAGGAATTAATCCCAGATGCCTGGGAACCCATTTATCATTTCAATGAGATAATTAGGTTACAAGCTGTCTCAGAAATAATTACCAACCAGCCAGCCACAGCTCTTGACCATCTTGCGGAGCAACCCACTTCAATGAGGAAAGCGGTATTTTCAACATTGGATGGTATTAGATTATTTGTTAGCAGAAGAAGGAGGAGTTTGTGGGAAATTAAATGACTCGAGATGCTGTTTGCAAGCAGATGACAGCGGAAATGTGGTCAAACAAATAACAAAGGAAATAACGTCAGCTCATGGACCTGTCCAAATGTTGAAAGGATGGTAATGGGACATGTTTTCATAGTTAACTGGCCAGCTATGGGCTAAATGAATACCATTTCTCCTCTTATATGCTATAGCAACTCTAATCTTTTGACCATGCGTGACACCATGCTGGGTGCAGCTCTTTCAGCAGGTGGTCAAGGGGATGCCTCTAGCAGCCATGCCTACCTGATCCAGAAATGACTACAAAAGGACAGAAAAGGATGTCACTGCAAATAATAGCAAAAGCCAAGAAGACTCAAGAAGAAAAAAATTAAATCAATGGTAATTAAGGTTTGTAAAGACAAATACAGATCAACTAAAAAGAGGAGGGATTAAAAGGAATGAGATGGATGAGTCTTTACAAACAGACCGTGTGAATTGGCCTGTAGACAAGGCTAGGAACTTATGGGGAGTGAAGTAACAGAAGAAACTATTAGTTCTCTAGAACTGTTGCTAATCAACAGGGACTGTTGATTAATCAAGGCCGTGTTAAATTCCTGAACCTAGAGCAAGGCAACAAAGACTTAATAGCATTAGGAATGGTTTCTTTTTCTTTCTTTTCGATGCCAAAAGGGGGGCGCATATTAGAGGAGGGCATAGAGTAGGCAGTTCTGGAAGTCTGTATCTCCCGAATACCTCAGCCAGTGGGGAAAAGGAAGAGACTGTTGTGGCCAGGAACTTGGCATAAAAAAGGGGCTGCATCCTGCAACCGTTAGACCCCATGGGAAAAGCCCCATGGACTCTCCCTGTAGTCGAAGAATGTTGCAGGACTCCTCTGTCTCCTTTTCGGACATAAACCTCAGGCATCGTCGATTAATTTTCCCTAACGGCAGCGACCTGCCGCGTGCTCTCCGTGCTCCTCCCCAGCCCCCCGGCAGGTGTAAAATAGTTCCCGGCGGCTCCCACCGCGCGTTACAGACGGCTGCACGGCCCGGGGCTGCCCGCAGTGCTCCCCTGCCCCGCCAGGGCTGCCCGCGGGCTGCGGAGCCACCTCGCCACCGGCGCGGCCAGGGCCGGGGCCCTTCTCGACAGCAGCCGAGGGGCTGCGGAGCGGGCGGCTGCGGGACGATCAGCTATTTTATGCCGCGCGGTGCTGCCGCCTCCATCTAGTGCTCCATCGCGCCGCCGGCCGACCCCGCCTTGCGCGTTCACGCTCGGCCGCACTCGCCGCCCGCCCGGCCTCGCTGGAAGCTCTCCCGCCCGGGCCGTGCCCCGGCTCCGCCTGCGGCTCGGCAGGGCCAGGCCGCACGCGTGCTGCGTGGCTCGGAGCACCCGCGTTGCGCCGCAGGCGACGGGGAAGGCGGGGCGGGGCGGGCCGGCGCCATCGTGGTGGCGCGAGGAGAGGAGCGCCCGGGCGGGACGGCGAGTGGCGCGGCGGTGAGCGCTTCTGCTTCCTGTCGCTCGGCTGCCGCCCTCGGCAGGTGTCGTGTGACCCCGCGGAGCGGCGGGGCCGGCCGGGCGGTGCGCGGCGAGGCTTTCGGCCAGCGGCGGCCGCAGCGAGAGGCTGCTGGCACTGCCCGTGCCGGTGGAGAGAGCGGGGATCCGAGGCCGGCCTTCCCAGAGCGACGAGGGGTGGCCGCCTTTGCCGCGCTGCCCTCCGTGCAGCACGTGGCCGATTCCGGCGAACCCGGGGTCTCCGCAGCGGCGCGGGCGGGAGGGAGTGGGGAGCGCGCTCGGTGCCGTGCCGGCCGCTCCCGCCCAGCGCTGCGCTCCGCCGAGGCGTTTTCCTGCCCGTCCTGGGAAGGACATAAGGGACCCCGAAGTTGGAGCTTAGCTGTCAGGGGGAGCAACTTCCCTCCATTGGCGACCTCCTTTTCCCTCTGATTCAGCTACCTTGTGGTAGGTGCGATGGTGCTGAAGAAGGGTGGCGGCTTGGCACAGTTGCTGTCATAGGTGGTGCGAGAGCTCCACGCAAGGAGCTTTGAGTGGCATGTGTGAGGGTAGGAGGGTACGGCACCCACAGCTGAAGGGAAAAAAGGTCAGGGCATGTCATCAGCCGCAGTCGTGCTAAGTTGTTCATCTTTGCAAACTGCTTGCCGAGTTCTTCCTTTCTTAGGTAATGGGGGTTTGTATCAACCAGAACTGCATATGGTCAGTATTTGCTGGACTGTTGTTGAAGTGAGTGTAGCAGTTTCTATGGCGTTCTGCAAAAAAAGTGACAGGTGTCTCTGTGTTCCCCAATTCTTAACAAAAACGAAGTTAACAAAGCCCTGAAAAGAGGTTTTACAAAACTTCAGGGATTTTTTCCTACGAGTACTGTAGAGACAACCATAGTCACCTTGTCTTTCCAAAAGTGAAGGTTACATCTTTTTGTCCAAGAGCATCAAGTGCTTTTGGTCAGCGTTTGTGTGCAAGCATTAGCCTTGTTCTTGTTCTTCCTTGGAGAACTTTTACAATACTCAGATGATCTGTGTAGGCTGCAGAGTGCAGTGGTGAACTTCAAGGCTTCCAGCAGAAGGGAGATGCTGTCCACGTTTTGGATTTTCCTTAGTCTGAACCTTCAATGTCCAAGGCTTCACTTTTCAAGCAGCTGGAAGAGCTCCAAATTAAGATATGAACAGGTCTTAATTGACCTTGTCACTGCCTCAGTTCGTCAGGTAATGCTGTGCACTGGATTTAATTGCCGAGTGCAACATGTGCTAAAAATATGTAGAGTATCTCCTCAATTACCCTCCCAGAAGGGTTTGAATGGAGAACAAGGAGTTCCGAAGACAGATATTTGGTGTACGAGAAGTAGAACTTAGTTGATTGCAGGGCACTGCATGCACAAATGTCTAAGGAGGATCCATCTTTTTATGCCCCATCTATGCTTGTTCTCATTTGAAATCCTGAACATTCTGGAGGTTGGTTTTGTTAGGGTTGTGGCTGGGGAAGGGGTGGTGGTGGGGGAGGGGTGGGTGTTGTTTCTGATTTTTTAAATTTCCAGGATAGTGTACAAAGAACTTGTGCCCAAAACCAGCAGTATGAAGCAATGCAGGTATAAAAGAAGGTCACCGAAATGTCGGATAATATGAATCTGAAAGCGCTTCAGTATTTTACCCAGGAGTTTCACTCCCGCAAGGTGATTGTCCTTCACAGAAATGTAGTGGCAGGCTTATGCCATGCTAGAAGTGATGACCTTTCTCTGCCCCAAATTGACCAGCAAGATATTTTGGCTCTTGATTTAAACCCCTGAGCCAGCTGTGTTTCAGGCTGCAGAAGCTGCAGGTGTTGTGGCAGACGCGGGGTGCAGCCTTGCCTGCCGGTCCCGACCTGGCGCACGCTGGTGGCAGCCGTCAGCGCCTGGGGTCCCCTGTGCCTCCCATGCCAGGGCTCTGCCTGCCTGCTTCGCACCCCTGGTAGCCTCAGGGAAACAGCGGACTACTCCATCTACTTTAAAAACAAACAAGCAAACAAAAAGCCCACTGTAAAAATATGTAAAATCTTGAAACTAATTCTCAGCGCTTACTCGGAGTTTGTTGATGGCGCAAATGGATTTTGGATAAACTGGTACTGCTAGTACTACTTTTAAATTAGGTTCCTAAACTTCAGAAAGGAGAAGATGGTGGTCCCGTTCTCCTGAGAAATGTTTGAAAAAGTAAGAGTGCTCAGTCATTTAAAGGTGGCCAGAAAATGGGTGTGGCAGTGGAGTGGACACTCTGCGAGTAGGTAGCCTTAAGTCATGCAGGGACTGGCACTTCAGTGGGAATTTTGCATCAACACCTAGAGATCGTGTCATGATGTGTTGCATAACAGCAGATTGGGCCAAAATTCTGCTGACTTTGATCAAGGTGGACGGGCCACCTTCACTTAACCTGGCAAAGGGACATAAATCAATGATGTTTGAAAAGCAGCCATAAAACATAGCTCCTTCAGTTTGTTGGACCGTTGCAAGTCTGCAAAGCTCTGTTGACAGGTCATTGGAAGTAGCTGTTGGAATCTAACTGCGGTTGGACTCTTTGTCAGTCAGCATCACCAGGAGGCTTAACAGTTTAGGTTGAGAGGTGGTGCATGTTTTTTTTCAGAGGAATGGCCCAGTGAAGAGCAGTGTTCACTGCCATGACTGCCGTTGTAGCCTTCTAGAGAAATCTTGGTTCATTCAGAGAGAACTTCCTTGGTTCTGCTGGTTTGGTTTCACAGCTGGAGCAAAGGTAGAGCACTGGAAGCAATTCCTAGGGCAGAAGCGGGAGCTATCCAAAGCTCTGGACTTTGTTGTCCTCAGCACAGTGTAAGTGAGCGTAGTCTAATTGGAGGAGTGGTGAGCATCAGTGATATCAGATTTTTTACAAGTTCTTAATTCTGTCAAAACAAGAAAGAAGGAGAGTGATGAAGATGAAATCCTTTCCTCTTAAATCTGCCTACGCAGCAACTTCAGGGGTAGTTGTAATGTGTATTCACCTATTTTGAATTGCCCAAAACCAGGCCTGGAGATGCTTCAGAGACAGAGTCAGAGAAGCGGGTATTTGCTTTATTTGGCGCTGGGTGCATGGGGGATCGCTCCTCCTAACACACACACGCAGAGCACTCCATACAGTCCAGCATTATGTGTAAAATTTATGAATATTCACCATATTCTTTGGGATAGGAGTGGTTCTAGAAATTACTTCTCGGAAGTCATTGATCATCATTAGCAGACGTGCCACGCATGCGCTGTGTACCCAGGTGGTCGCACTGAGGAAGGCTCCTCTTCTTCCTCGGGGGTCTTTCTGATGAAAATCAGTAGTCTTCGTCACAATGCACTTTTTACCTTTCTTTCTGGCGCATGCGCAGTTCTTCGCTGGATGATTCAGCGATCTCTGTGCTGGTTTTCAAAAGATCCTGTTCCTCTTATCTTGACAAGATTAAGGCGAATCCTGCTGCTTAGGTTTTGTGATTAATATTTGCTGTCTCTTACTAGTTTCTTCGTGCTTACAGGAGTTAACTATGGATCATCCCCCTTCTCAATCCCCCCTTTTCCTTGATCGTTTGTAATTCTTTACAAACCTTGCATGTCTTGAATGAAAGTACCCTTCTCGTTTCTAAGTTTGTGCTTTTGCCATTGTGTATACGCATTGAGATACTAAGTACCTAACATCATGTAACAATATCTACTAATACAGTCAGTAAATAAGAACATCACAAGACAAATAACTGTTACAAACAATTGTTTAAGCCAGGATAAGTTGGGTAACCATGCTGTGAGTTTATCTTCTATCTCTTTAAACTTGCAAGAAGCGTTACCTAAGGTAATCTGATGCAAGGTTTGCGTTTTGTCCCAAATTGTAAGGTCCTTCCCATTTTTCCTGGAGTGGATTTCCGGAAGGAGCCTTAATATAAACCCAGTCTTTTGGATTCATATTATGGAAGGGTTTATCAGGAGGTGGTGGTTGACAATGAACAGCTGTAGCGCGTATTGATTGTAATTGTGGACGTAAATGCTTAGCAAAGCCATGGGCAGAGCCTGATACCAATAGAAATTAGTTTTTTGACAAATTTTGGCTCATTGTTGCTTTATTAAGTGATTCATCCTTTTTGCTTGTCTACTTGCTTGTGGCCTATATGGTGTATGTAGTTGCCACTGTATACTTAGTAGATGACTCACTCCTTGCACTACCTGGGCTACAAAGTGTGATCTCCTATCAGAATTTGTTTCCCCAAATTGTGGAAGAATTTCTTGTACTAAAGCTTTAAGAATTTCTCTAGCCTCGTTTGTTCTACAAGGGAAAGCTTCTGGCCAACCTGAAAAAGTATCTGTGAGGACTAAGAGGTACTTGTATGTCCCTTTTCTAGGGAATTCCGAGAAGTCAATTTGCCACACATCTCTTGGTAAAACTCTTTTAGGGATAGTCTCTGTGCTTAGCCTAACAGTGGTATTAGGGTTGTTTTTCCTCCTTTGTCTCCTTTAATTTCAGTGCTATTACTTTGTCTTCTAAGTGGTTATGTAAGGCGTCAACTCCCTAATGGGTTTTAGAATGTTTGCTTTGGATAAATAATTTTAACAGTTTTCTGGGTATGACGATGAGATCTTTTATTTTAGCCCGCCCGTCTGTTCTTACTTGTCCCATTTCTTCCTGTATCCAATTTAAATCATCAGTGTTGTATGGTGGGGTTTTTTTTTTCCTAAGGATGCTAGAAGGGATTCAAGCTAGGGCTTGAACTTGAACCTTACTAGCCACTGCCTGTGCTGTTTTGTCTGCCGTAGCATTTGTCAGTTCAGGGATGGTGTTACCTTGGGAGTGTCTTTTACGGTGCATTATAGCTACTTTTGAAGGTTTTGACAGTGCTTCCAGCAAGTGTAAAATTTCAGTAGCATGTTTGATTTGTTTCTTCTGTGAGGTCAATGAACTTCTTTCTTTCCAAATAGCCCTGGGAGCATGTACTACTGCAAAAGCATACTTTGAATCAGTCCAAATGTTGATAGGTTTTCCTTCAGCTGATACTAAGGCTCCAGTTAGGGCTATTATTTCAGCCTTATGAGCTGATGCCCGCACAGGTAGCAGATTTGCTTCAAGGACAGCGCCTGTGCTTGTAATTGCATAGCCAGCAAACCGCTTACCATTCTTGACATAGGTGCTTTCATCAGTGAACCAGTTGTCTGCATTTTCTAGTGGAGAGTCCTTCAAGTCTGGGTGGCTAGAGTAAACCACCTCCATGGTTTCAATGCAGTCATGCTGTACAGGCTCCTCAACGGCCTTGCCCTGGAAGTAAGCTGCTGGATTGAAGATGTCAGTTACTTGGATAGTCACGTCCTCCGATTCTGTTAGGACAGCTTGGTGTTTGAGAAAGCGAGATGGGCTTAACCAGTGATTTCCTTTCTGCGTGAGCCCTGCTGACACTGTATGTGAGACAAAAATGGTTATCTGCTGGCCCATTGTGAACTTGAGGGCTTCCTCTATGTTCAGGGTCCCAGCTGCCACTGCACACAGGCAGGTGGGCTATCTTTGGCTGACCACGTCCAGCTGCTTGGAGAAATAAGCCACTGGCCTTTTGTACGGTCCTAGCTTCTGTGCCAGAAGTCCCAACACCAGTCCTTGCCTTTCATGTGAAAACAACAGAAAAGGTTTAATGACATCCAGTATGCCCAATGCCGGAGCTTGCATTAACTCACGTTTCAGAGTTACAAGTGCATTATTAGTCTCTGGTGTCCAGCATAGGTGGGTCCCCTCCGTTTCTTTTAGGAGAGTTTCACAATTAGTCCATAGCTGTAGATCCATAACTTACACTGTCTTGTCATTCCCAGAGAAGCTCTTAGTTTTGTTTTCTTTTATTGTAGTTGTCTGGGGCATCTGACAAATGGTCTCTTTCTTGTTATTTTCCAAGGCTCTCTCTCCTCCTGCCAGTTTGTATTTCACTTTTTGGAGGACTAGCTGAGCCTTTTCAGGGGAGAGCCTATATCCGCTTAGTCCCAGAACGTTTAAAAGACTTACGGCTCATTCTTTGCAGTCTTCATGGGTTCTTGTTGTTATTAGTAGGTCATCAATGTACTGCAGAAGTGTACCTTCCCAGAGTGGCGGTGTTCCAGGCTTCCAGTTCTTTAGCTAATGATCTCCAATTCTTGTGAGGCTCTTTTTGGAATCCTTGTGGCAATAGGGTCCGTGTAAGCTGGCTTTTTTCCCTGTTTTGGGGTTTTCCCATTCAAAGGCATAAATCTCGTGACTGCTTTCAAGGCATGGCAGACAAAAGAAAGCATCTTTTAAATCTAGAGCTGAAAACCACAGCCAGCCACTTTGTAATTTTGTAAGTAAAGTGCAAGGATTGGCTACTACAGGATGCAGTGTTCTTGATATTGTATTTATCGCTCTCAGGTCTTGAACTAATTGATAATTTCCATTTGGCTTTTGTATTGGTAGAATTGGGGTATTGTAGGGAGACCTATACTCTCTTAACAACTCTTGATCAATAAATGTAGCAATTGTTGGTTTTATTTCTACTGGTGCTCCATGCTTTAGAGGATATCGCTTAACTGACACTGGTTGTGCCCCTTCCAGGCGTTCAATAATGAGTGGGGAAGCCCGTTTTGATTTCTTTGGAATTTCAACGTCTCCTACTAATGGGATCACTTGATCTGTTATTTCATTATCTATGGGTATTTCTCCTCTTTCAGCCTTGTTTGTTTGTTTGTTTCTTTTCCTAGGCCTGAGATGATTAAGGAATGGGTTTTCCCTTTCTCTAATCTTAGTGGTTTAACTTAAACTTTCAAGTCTTAGTCAGGTATCTTCGGGGAGGCTTCTTTGGTTGTAGCTTCTTTAGACCGTTTTTGTTCCATTAATATTTTTACTCTGCTGGATAATTTTAGACATTATGAAGGATTAGTTTTTAGGATACAAATCGACACACAAAACATTTCCATACAAAATGTTCTCATGCAAACATATCTTTCCATCAGGGCTATGCTCTGTTTTCTAGGAGACCAATTATAGCACTGTTGTAATGTAATCTTGACACAAACTAGAAACTGGGGCTTTACTGTTGGTGGGATTAAAAAGAAATTAATTCTCTTTCAAAATTAGTTTCATTAATCCAAGTAGCCTTTTTTTTCTTTGAATTTTAGTGACTGAATTGCCTTCATCACATTCTGCACCCTCGTCTGAGATTGCAGAATGTGCTATAAATAGGTGGAGTGAGGCAAAGCTAAAATACCTTCTTAAGACATATGGCATGAGATTGAACAGCACTTTAGTTTGAGAGCTGGTAGAAGGCTTTTCTGTATTTTATTCATGTCCTATTTGCAGTCTATGGCTGCAAAAAGCCCTCCTGGTTTAGGAAGGGGGATTTAATCATTTCTTATGTAGCATTTGCTTGTGTTTTGTCAAGATTCTTTAATTCACTAAATAGTAAATAAAAAAAATTAGCTGAATTATAATAATTTTGAAGTCTTCTGAGGCAGAACTGGGAAGGTTAGAACATATTTGTATGATTTCAAGTATGTATAAATTCTTAAATGACAAACGTGAACAAACTGACAATGCAAGCAATTATGGTGACACTTTACATTTCATTGGTTTTCATGCAGCTCCATCCCATGTGTTGGTAGGTTCTTAAAAAGTGAAAATTTGGCCCACTAGACCGATTATTAAAAAGAAGTAAAACTCCTTGGGGCTAACACAAAGTGACAGCGTCCACGTGAGTAAATGGTTATCACATTTAGATGTGATTCTGCTGCTTGCACTTTCTCTGCCCTCAAACTGCTTTCTTTATCGTCAATGCAGGGATGTTTGACATTCTTAGAAAAGAGAAAAGAAACAGATTTCCTCAAAAAAGAAAAAAAAAAAAAAAAGCCAAGTGAAATTAATGCAATGTTAATTGCATTAGTTTATTCAGGTGGAGTTTTAGTTTTTATTCTATGAAGTGCTTGTTGCACCACTTTTGTTGTTTCCCACAGATTTGGAGTGGGATTTCCTCCAGTTGATTGTTCAGCAGAGGGAGTGAGACTGCCTTCAAAAGTTTTGCAAGAGTTGCATCTGTGAATCGGGCACGTGAGTTGCCTTTTTTTTTTTCCCCCAGATTTTCATAGGCTTCTGTTTTTCACCGTGGATCAGTTCACCTTGGATCAGTTTGCTCTTTTTGTTCCAGTGATTTTTTCTTTTGGACATGTGTCACGATCCGTTAATACAAGTAAGGGTCGTGATGGTTTGTTTACAGATCTCAGAGTGCAAAAGGACACAAAGGATTTCAGTTTTAATCAAAACAGTGCACCTTTGTTAAGTACCCACAACACGGTAATGCGATAGAGGAGAGAAAGAGATAGAGAGAGAGATAAAGAAAAACAAAGTAAAAGAGTAGAGAGGAAGAAAGGGGGGGCAAAGGCTACCAACAGATGAGACCAAGTCCTCGTGGTCTGCTGCCAATAGATTTGTCTTCTTTCCGTGGGGAGATCTCATCTCAGTTATTTCAGGAAGTCCCTTTATAGGCCTTTTTCGAAACGAGGGGCAACTGGCCAAGACCGTATCTGTGTTTCGTAATAACATTGCAAAACTAAAAGCTAGCCCTAACTATCACAGGTACATACCAAGCATGCCTTTCTCCTATGCTAACTATACTGCCTGCTACGGTTTGCGGCCTAGCAGCGTTAGCGCGTCTACTTCTGGCATGAGTTTAGCAGTGCTCTCGCTTCTGCTTTCTAGCTGTATCCCCACATCTCCCCCTTTTCCCCAAGAGGTGGGGCAAATCTACAGCCGTTGTTATGAGGCCCGTTGCTTTGGGAAACAGGTACAGGACAGGTGTACAGGACAGGTCATTCCTTTCCACTTCAGCGCAGTCCTTCCCGCCTGGGCAGCAAGAACGGCGCAGTCCACTGTGACCTGCACAGATTTCCTCAGGAATGCGTACCAGTTCCCAGCGGGCACACCTGCAGGCAACAGTTGGCAGACATCCCACCTTAGGCAGGTCGGAACTCCTGTGTTTAGCCTCTGTCCTCGGCGATGATCGTGAGGCAGATGAGGGATCTTCAGACCGTCTCTTACACCACCCCATGACTCACGATTGTCATCAGGAGAGCTCCATCAGCACGATTTCGTAGTGTTGTTGCGAAGTCTTCAGGACTCGTTAATGTTGGTAGCATATCCCAGAAAAGGGTAGAGAAAATAAGAAAAGAGAAAGAAAAGAAAAGGAAAAAGAAGGAATAAGTAATTTTTAATCAAAATACACATGTAATTTTTAATCATGTCTTATCTTATTTTAATACTCATGTAGTTCATCTTGTGTCAATAACCTTAGGGGTGTCCACAGTGGATGGGATATTGTCCAAATTGTGCACATCTATTACAGATGTCAATTGTGTTAACCGTTTCATCATTCTGCAATTCATGATGTGTAAGATTGCTGATAAAACAAACCCAATCAAAACTAAAATCAAGAGAACAAGGATGGGATGACACAATTTGTTCAGGACACCTGTAGCAGTAGGTGACCACCCAAAAGGAGTATCCCACCAGCTGTGTCCAGCATCTTTCTTTCCTCTTTCTCGAAACACAATGTGTTTCTTTCACATTGTGATGAACAGTTACCAAGGTTTTCTGTCCCTTTTTCTTGGTCTTTTCCAAAATTCCAATGAAATCCTGGTGAAGCAACAAGTGCTTTACCTAAGTAAGGTTCATCCCAGTGGGGGTAGGCAATAATTGGTGGATCAGTGTGTAATTGGACTGTAAAATACAATAAGAAGTGAGTGGGGCTAAATAAGAGAAATCACATCCTGTGCTTTTAGTAAAGTTACAAACACAAAAATTTGAATGAGTTTTAGTATCTACAACTAAATTTTCTATAACTACCTTATCACATGCAGTTCTTAAGCATGCACATCCATTGCCTATATACACAAGCACTGTTTCAGGAATCTTGTTAGGATGAATTTCAAAATGACAGATATTTTGTTCTGTGTCCAAACAAATGTCTTGAGGTCTAATTGCACTACTTTCACAGATAAACCCTTGTTGTTCTCGGACAATACAAGTTTCCAAATTAACAGTTTGCCACTTCTTACCAGTTTGACGGGCCCATTCTCTATGCTGGAAAGGGTAGAGAATAGCTGCATTGTGGTTCAGCCCTAATGCAATGATAGGGACTGTCAAATGCACTGAAGCATTACGTATGGTTAGTACAAAGGCTGTGGCTGTGTTTGTGATGGGATTGTAGGTAAAATTCACTAAATTCCACCAGGATTGGAATTCTCTTTCAAAATCAGTGGCACCGTCCCAGATTATTTTCCGAATTTCAGTAGGAAAAGTGCCTTCTTTGCCTTCTCTTATAATTGAGGCAGCAACTGACTGCATCCACAATTGAGCCTGGACGCAGCTGAGAGCCAAAGAAATGTTGCTTTGTGTAGCACGGAGCATGCCAATTATCAATTTGTGGTCATTCACATTTACCTTTTCTCAATTTGGTAATATGTTTGATAACAACCGCTGATGGGTTGTTGTATTTTAGTCAAATCTGTAGTTGTGGCAGCCAATTTATTCATTAGTACTTCTGAATCAATACTATTTGAGATTCCCAATCGTGTTCCCACAACACCGGTTATGTCTCTTTGCGTCCGTTTCTTAGAAGGGTTCCGCTTTGCAACCCGGTTGTCTGCCCCTTGAAGGAAGTTTGCAGAAAAGGTGAACAAGCTGGCTGAATTTCTGAGACATTGTTTTGCATCAGCAACTTGACTTGTTTAAGGGACCATGCCGGATTGAGCAATATTTGTTGTTGGCCTGTTTTTGTGATTATACGTGGTCCAATTTCAAAAATTCTCGGGCTTAGCATGACCGGTGGTTGGGTGGTAGGTATTGCAACATCGACTTTGAGTTCCCCCCAGTATTTTGTATTGTTTTTACCACACGTGACTTTATGGGGAAATTGTACAGCAATTAAGGTTTAGCCAACAATCTTGATTTTGAATTTCACAAAACAAAACACGGCCATGAGGTCCAATGCTATAACTGTGTATAGGTTGGGTAAAAAATTCAGCAATTAATCCACATCGTATTGTAACATCGTCACCTCGGGTTACCATAAAGGGTGGAAAAACTTTATTCTTGTCATCTAACACAAGGGGGGTACTTATACCATGGTATGTGATTACTGCGCTCAGTATGGGCTTTGCTACGGCGTTTATTTTGAATTTATAAGTTAAACCTTTCAGACTTGGCTGATCTGCCGGGTTATTTTGCCAATTGCATGTTGCATAGGTTGGTTTGGTTAGAGGAAAGTTATACCAGCAGTCAGTTAGTTTGTTTCTGCAAAGCTTTGTGATTTCAACATTGTTGGTACTGGGGTCTAAGGTGTAGTTACCGACATTCTTCTGACAACCACACAGGATGAAGGGGGTTTGTTTGTCACACACCCACTCCGTTGTAGGGCAGAGTTTGGCCGTAATGTTGGGGTGCAAATCACTTTTCCCATCTGGTTTTAGAAAATTTCCAGCGATTGCAATGGTGGAAGCTTTCTCGTAAAGAGATCCTTCTACTTTTCTGCATCCTACCTTAATGTTTTCACCTATTGTTCCTTTTAGGATTCTAGTCCAATCCTTCAAGTCCCATCCCCATTCACTTGGACGGTATACCTCAGAGTCGTGCAGTACTACAGTGGCTAGGTTCGGGCAACGATCTCTGGGATAGGATCCTAGAGCACTAGTGTACCTAATGGTAGCTTCAGACCGTGGCCACTCAGCTGGTTTTTGGCCCTGGTGTTGTGGTAGGATGCAGAAAAGTATCGCTAGTCTTATCATGGTTTATGTGCTCTTCTTCATGTCCCTCGGAGTTCTTCTGTGAAAAGTAAACACAACAGAGTCTGCCACCAAAAGGCAGAAAATTAGAATGATGGAATTATGCAGCGTGTATGTATCCGATGCTCTCTCCCTAGGGCATCAGAGGCTACCCATGCATATTTATTCAGAGGGCGTTTTAGCACTAGTGGTACTTCTCCTACGGTAGGGAGATCTACCGAAACAGGTTGTCCAGGGTAGTGTGCAGGATTCTTAGGATCATTTGGTCCCTGTAGTGAGAGAATTATGCTTGGAGCTGTTGGGAAAAAGACAGTGATTTGGGGACACCCGTTTACCCCCATCTATCATTCACACCTTTCACAGCTTCCCATAGCCGAACATCCCAATTTCCCTCCTGTGGTTTCAAAAGTCCTTTCAAGAGACCGTTGGTCCTTTCTACAATGCCGTTAGCTTGAGGGTAGTAAGGAGTGTGAAAAGTCCGTTTAATCCCTTCACCTTTTGCCCAGTCCTGTACAACTTTGGCAGTAAAGTGAGACCCATTATCAGATTGAATTTCTTGTGGTTTTGGGAAAGTTCCAAACCATCCCTGCAATGCTTTAACAGCATTATCTCCTGTAGGTCTTTTAAAAGCATTGGCCTGGACTAACCCAGATATAATCTCTACTCCTACCAGCCCAAAGTGTTTACCTCCTGACTTTTTAAAGGGGCCGATATAATCTACCTGCCACGCGTCCCGTAAGCCTTTACCCTTTCTTAAATGCAGAGGGTCATCTTCCAAAGGGTGTCTTTCTAGCCGTCTGCGACGTTGTTCACAGGCTGATATGCATGTTTTACACATTTCTCTGGTAACAGACCAACCGCGAGCAAGGGCTTCTTTGTACAAATCTTTTGCACCTGTGCGTTGTCTTTTTACATGCAACCATTCTAAGAAGTGCTCCCAGTCCTCTGATCTTTTTTCACAGGACTTAGTCTTGCTAATTCATCAGCTCTATTGTTCCACTCTCCTGCTGGATTTCCATCTGTCTGGTGAGAGGCTACCCACTCCACGGCAAAATTCCCTGGACTTGCAATACTTAGAATTTCTTGCTACTTTTCCTTTTGCCATACCGGGATTCTGTTAACTTCACAATCATTTTGCTGCCAAAAAGGAAGCTACTCAGTCCATCCCTTAAACACAGCATAGGAATCGGTGTAGATACAGACAGGAGAAGTATTCTGTGCCTCACGTTGGAAAACACTCCAAACAGCTATCAGCTTGCCAACTTGGGCACTGCCTTCCCTCTCTGTGATAATTCGTTCACCTGAGGAAGTGTGGAGGGCTACAGCCTTCTATTTCCACACCTTTCCTTCTCGCTTGGCAGAAGCATCCGTAAACCAAGAATTTGCTGACTGTTTGGGGGAAAAAGGAGGGGCTACTTTAATGACTGAGGCAGGTTTGTCCTGGCTGCTACCCAAGTTTTCAGTTTCTTGGATTGCCAGATTTTTTACAGCTCCTTCAGTTATTGAGAAGACGCTACAATCATGTTCAATCTGAGCATACCACTTCCTTACTGAGGTCCTCTGGGCCACCCCGTCAGGTGGGGGTGGTGCCAGTAGAGACGGCCTTAATAACTTTGAAAGGGCCTCTCAAAACAATTGGTTGTTGTTGTGCAATTTTCTCCACTTCTAGGAGAGCTAAGCTAACCACAAACAATCCTTTCTCCCAGGTAGTGTACCTTTTTTCAGCATCTTTAAAGCCACGGGAGTAAAAGCCAACAGGCTTCGTCGGACCCTCAGGACCCCGCTGCCATATGTGTACTGACAACCCTGAGGAGACAAATCCCCATTCCACCTGAAAAGCATCTGTAGGATGAATAGGGCCCAGGGCTTGGTGAGGCTGTTGCTTCAAAAACCAACAATTGCAGTGCTTCTTCTTGAGAAGCACTCCATTCCCATTTTGTCCCTTTTCTTAACAAGTTATAAAGAGGTCTGGCAATTAGGAAAATCTGGGATGTGTTTTCTCTGGAACACTAATAATCCTAAAGCATGCTGGAGATCTTTTTTGGATTCAGGCATTTTAATCTGATCTAAAGAGGTTAGGGTATCAGGTGGGATACGTGTCATACCTCCTTTCCACCAAATTCCCAACAATTTCACTTCATGTGAAGGGTTTTGGGTTTTTTCTGAGGGAATTTTCAAATCAAGGCTTTCTAAGTGGGAGGTTATTTTCTGTTGGGTATCTCTCACTTCTTCTATTTCATCTCCTCCCACAAGGGTATCATCAGTGTGTTGATGAACAGCTAGATTGTCCGCTTTGGGTACTTTTTCGAACTCTTGGGCTAAAGCGTGATGAGCCAGGGTAGGAGAATGTTTGTACCCTTGGGGAAGCCTAGTGAAAGTGTGTTGCTGTCCTTCCCATGCGAAAGCAAAACGGTCCATATCTTCTGGCTGTAAAGGTGTCATAAAAAACATGTCTTTGACATCTATAGGTGGCATGATTGAATGAGCCTTTTCTTGAATCAATGTTATTAATTCTGCTAGATTTGGGACTGCTGCTGTAAGAGAGTCTGTGCTAACATTTAGCCTACGAAAATCTATTGTCAGCCTCCACTTCCCATTAGGATTTCTCACTGGCCACACCGGAGAATTGAAAGGAGAATGGGTATTAAGTATTACTCCTTGTTGTCGTAGCTCCTGTATCACTGGCTTGGTACCCTCTTTGGCACGCAGGGGAAGGAGGTATTGTTTCACATTAGTTACTTTGCTGAATGGTAGGGAGGCTGCAGCTTGGAGCAGTCTGATGTTAAAATGTGGTGTGCCAAAAGACCACAGAAGACCCTCTGAGTCCTCCCACTGCCTCCTAGCAAGGGCATTCATCCCTAATAAATTGGTTGGAATATCTCCAATCACCCCATTGATAGAGAGTTGGTTTTCCTCTCCAGGCAAAGGGAGCTTGACTAAGGCCACATTCATAGATTCTGTTGTGCCCAAGGCACTTAAAACACAATATCGGTTCTTTGTTGGAACAATTCCACACCTCTGGGCATCTTTCTTTGTCAGCGCAGAAATTTGTGCCCCAGTGTCAATCAGAAAAGTTACAGGTGCCTGTTTAGGACTTGTAATAGCTGTGATCGTTATATCTCCTGTTTTATTTTTAGTGAGCATTCTCAGGTATACCTATGCTCCGTTTCTTTGCCCACTGACAAGAAACAGAGGGTCTAGTTTCCCTGGTTTTGAGGAAGAATCTGTTCTGGCTCATTGGCCGGACTTTGAGGGAGAAGTGGCTTTGACTCACTGCCCAGATTCTGAGGGAGGAGGGGTGCACTGGGTTGAAGTGACGGATTCGGTAGAATGGGGTTTTGGCAGTGCCAGTTAGACACTACCTTACTCAACTGATCAAGGGCTAAGCCATCCATCACATTTCTGGGGACCCCCTTTTTGATACCTAATAACCACCAATGCTGACGGTTAGGGATCTGTTTTACATTCTCTGGTTTTTCACTATGAGGAGCCCTAATGTACCTGACACCTTTTGTTTTTTCTGATTTTTCCTCTGGGATTTTTATAGGTCCGTATTTCCTACTGTAATTAATCAGATCTTCTTCAACCTCACTCCGTGTCCAAACTTTGCAATCACTGGCAGGTGAATTTGATTGTGAACCTGGCGGCTGAGAGGGGGTTGAATATGGAGTAAAGCCAGGATCGGTAGATGCAGTTTGGTCGCTCGGGTTTCCAAGGAATCTGTCCAACCTCTCTACAGGACCTACAGCAGCTATGGTTTTTTGAAGGACAGTTGCTGTAGATTTGAGTGATTCTGGAAGGCCTCGAATTAAAGGGGTCATCAGTTCAGGTTTAACAGGTAATTATGTGGGGGATTCATATCCAGGAGTTAATTTCCTTTCATGGATCATTTGCAGACAGGCGGCTTTGTGGACGCTTTCTAGAAGTTGATCAGGGGTACCAACTGTAGCGAAAGGGTCTCCCCTTTCTAAAGGATTGAGTCCCCCGGCCCGGAAAGCTGCGCGCTGAGTCAGCGACCATGTGTTACGTTTGTCTCCTGTTGTTAAGAGAACTCCATGTCCCCAATATCCACTGGCCTCCTGTTCAGTGAATTGAATTTGGTCTCCTCCGGTGAGAGACACTTGGAAGACATATTCCGTCTCAGCTTCGTGGGGAAGCCGCCCGTACTCCTTTTTTAACTTAGCCAACTCAGGAGCAGTGTATGGTATTTGTTCAGTGGTGATATGCGGTTCAAAATCTTTATCATTGATATAATTATATTCTGTTTTAATTAGAGGTCTCATAGGGGGGCAGCAGTTTTCCCCACAATTTTTCACTAGCACTAGTTCTTCCTGGGGGTATATTTGGTTAATGTGAGGAGTTTTCTTTTCCTCTTTCTCTTTTGGTGAGTCAGCATTCTTTGAATTCTTAAAATATTCCTCCCTCAAAGCAGCCCGCAGCAAATGATTTTCATTCCTTTCTTCATCTGATTGTTCCTGTAAAATTTCCACTAGGTTTTGAAGGGAATCTGTGATTGCTTTCTCTTCACTACATCGCTTAAAGCAGTGATCTATAGCTGCTGTAAGGCATGCTCCTAAAACAGATTTAGGAGCAGATTATGGTTTTATTTCGGCCAAATTTAAACTTTGTCTCATGTTGTAATGAACATATTCTATCAGTCACACTCTCCAAATTAAACCAGTTATTTTGAGCCCATTCTTCCCCTCCCGGAGAGGGCCGGGCATTATGTTTCGCTAGCAGCGCATAAAATGCAGCTTTATTATTTGCACTAGGGTTTTCAGTCATTTTATAAAGGGATCAAAACCACTGCAGGGAGGTAAAACCTAATTACACACTGCGACACAAACAGCTTCGCCGTGTCGCCCTTCGCTTCCCTGGGTGAGTGAAGAGACCAAAATCTGCCTGGGAGGTACGCCTTAAGTTACTTATGGTTGTCTCTTCACTACACCAAGCAGTCCAAATTCACACACGCCCACCAAAACAGTTCCCCCTTTTACACTAAGAGATCTTTTTGTGAAAAATCTGAAGACAGAGCCCTCAGTTGACTATGGGGTGCTTTTCACCTAGGCGTGTGCAGTTTGCGGGAAATTTGAGTCACCCCCCTTGCTTTCTAGACACCGCTCACCCTTTTCGGGGTGTCGGGCTAGGTGCGGCTGGAGTGAAACGTCCTTCCCCTATTACAGACTACACACAACCTTGCAAGCCCTTCTGTCTGTCAGAAATCCTGTCCGTGATGCCAGTTTAATGTCACGATCTGCTAATAGAAGTGAGGATCGTGATGGTTTGTTTACAGATCTCAGAGTGCAAAAGGACACAAGGGATTTCAGTTTTAATCACCTTTTCACCTTTGTTAAGTACCCACAACATGGTAATGCGATAGAGGAGAGAAAGAGAGAGAGAGATAAAGAAAAACAAGGAGTTGAGAGGAAGAAAGGGGGGGCAATGGCTACCAACAGATGAGACCAAGTCCTCGTGGTCTGCTGCTAATAGATTTGTCTTCTTTCCGTGGGGAGATCTCATCTCAGTTATTTCAGGAAGTCCCTTTATAGGCCTTTTTCGAAACGAGGGGCAACTGGCCAAGACCATATCTGTGTTTCGTAATAACATTGCAAAACTAAAAGCTAGCCCTAACTATCACAGGTACATACCAAGCATGCCTTTCTCCTATGCTAACTATGATTTACCAAAATATGAATATCGATCTAGTATCGATATCCAACTGAGACGGACAAAAACTCTTAACAGTTAGAAAGTGTATGTTTTATTTTTGCGTGGGATAGCTCCCTAAGTCGCAGGCCCTGATACAAGCAAACATGATACCTTTTATTTCCACATATTATGAATATCCAAAATACAAAATGCATATTCACAGTGTTGACACCTCCCATTCTCCGCTTTGTATGGAAATGAGCTTACATGTCATTAAGCATGCGTAGCGTGTGATCTGAATGGAGTCGGTGGTCTTGAATTGGGTCAGTGGTCCTAAGGAAGATGAAGTAACTCATCTTCCTCACTCTGACCTTTATGCCTTTCTGAGTTTTAACAATTCTAATTACTTTAGTGACCTCTAAGTTTCTTCTTGCGTGACTTTTGGATGGGCTCCCACCAAGGGAGGAAATTGGTAATTGTCTTTATTCTATACACCAACTTATCTGTAAAGGTATCTTTTCAGCTTTATACCGGCTAGCGCTTGTATTTCAATGCCTTAGAAAGCCTCGAGCAGCCTTGAGAGGTAGCACGGGCGATCTAGCACTTTAGTAGCTCTAAAATCGGTACCTGAATCAGCTGCAGAGCAAATACCATCAGCAGAAGCAAAGAGGGAGAAATATAGCTCCCTGCTCGCTCAATTCCCTGCAGTTAGAAGCCTTCAAATGAGACAGACGACCAGAGATGTTTACAGGAAGGTAGCTGAGCTGAGAGAGAGCCTTTGCCTCCCCTCGACCATCTTTTTATTCGGAGAAGGGGCAAGGGGATGACTGGGGGCGGACCCGGGGTGAGCGGCCAATCAGACACTGCTGAAGAGTCTGAGTTACATTTGGCTTTGCCCGCGCTTGGAACAAAGGAACTCGGAGCACATGTCTTTGGGAGGGGGGAGGGGAAGCTCAAAACAGGCAGCAACACTTATCAATGTTTCTGCTCATTATTCTAAGCACAGCTAAACAAACATGCAAATGACAGATCATCAGTTATTTGGTAATCAGTTACTAACATCTAAAACTCTCGTTCAGGTCCAGCTCTCCTAACTATTTTGATTAACCCTCACTGGGCCCAAGCCTATGACTAAAATCTTTCTGTTTCCTCTAAATCTATGTTTCATTCCCACCAAGGGTGGAAATTGGTAATTGTCCTTGTTCCCTACACCAACTTATCAATGTTTCTACTCCTCATTCTAAGCACAGCTAAGCAAACATGCAAATGACAGATCATCAGTTATTTGGCAATCAGTTACTAACACCTTAAAACCCATTTCAGGTCCAGCTCTCCTAACTATTTTAATTAACTCTCACTGGGCCCAAGTTCTTCCTATTCCAACTAATCTCAACACAGCTAGCCTACAACTAAAATCTTGATGTTTCTTCTCAATCTATGTTTCATTCCCCACTTCTCTTTTAACAGCGAGTAAATTCTTTTACTCAGTACGCAGATTTCCTCTTCCTTTATCCAAGCGGCGTGGTCAGCCTTTTTCTCATTCAAGACTATACCATACACTTTGCATAGTGATGTCAAGGCTGCTATTCTCCACAGCATCTTCCAATACCAAACAAGCATCACCACGGATAAAATCCAACTTGCACTAACTAAAATGAGCAATACAATAATAGGATGAATGAAGGCATTGAGTATACCAGTTGCTGTCGGTGACCATCCGAAAAGCACATCCCACCAGTGATGAGACAAATGTCAGATTCATTCCTATAGGGACAGGCAAGACTTCTTGGACAGTAATCATGCTTGTCTTTATATACTGATGTGATTCTCCAATTTTCGTCAAATTCCAAATACACAAATTAAGTTGGGTTGTCATTTATGATTAAATTGTCTATCGTTATGGTGGGACATGCCATCCTGAGGCAGATGCAACCTCTTCCGTATACGCTAGCCGCGTTGTTTGGTTAATGGAATGCACCTCAAAGTGGCAAATGCTTTGGTCTGTGTCCAAACAAATGTCTTTACCTAAAATCCTTCCACATATGTACCCTAACTGCTCCCTCATAGAGCAGGGCTCTAGGTTAATGGTTTGCCACTGGCTTTTAATTTCTCGTGCCCACCTTCTGTGTTCAGAGGGGTAAAATACAGTTCAATTCATGGTCTTGTTCTTCTGTATCTTCCCTATCTGGTAATATTTTGGACAGTTTCCAATGCTTATCACCCAGGGCCAGCAAGGAGGATTGCAACGGTTGCTGCAATTTAATTAAGTCACTCCTTACCGCGGTCAATTTGTTCATCATATGCTTTTGTTGCACACCCCTCTATTTTCAGTCGAAACTTAATTGCTCAAGCATTTGTCACAGCATTCAGGGCCAAATCGGATAAGCTTCATGGGCGGATAGTAAGCCTCATGAAACCCATCCTACACAAATGCATATTTACATCTTCAAACATCCCTTCCTTCCCACAGGCTTGCGTTTGTGACTTTGAGCATTTTGTTCAAAGCCTTCCGAAAGTGAGGATCATATGCCTTCCCCTGGCATCGGGATATTTCAGTCGCGTTAGACTGCAGTAGTACTACTTTAACTCTTGTTACGATTGTAAGAATAATTAGTAAAGTCCCAACTTTCCACATAATGTCCATCATAACTGAATTCATCCATCGCCTTTTTGGGTCAGCTTCAGCTTCAGTTCGTTGTCGCCTGGCGTTACCTCCCAAACTCCCTCAGGGGCTTTGCACACCCGGGAGTGACGAATCCAGGCCTTCTGCTCTTTGATCTTGATTGCAGTGAAGGTGGTGAGGATCACCTGGAACAGTCGTTCCCACTGCGGTTCCAAAATCTTCTCTGCAAGAGACTTTACATACACATAATCTCCAGGTTGTACATCATGTACTGGCCCATCTAATTCTCTGCTTTGGGCCCCAGCCACATATTTTTCAATTTCTCTCAGTTGTTTCCTCTATCCAAAGACATAGTGGCTGGAACTCCAAAGCGGGGTATTATTTCTTGCAACAACGCTTTGGTCACCTCTCATGCTTTAGCCGTCCTAGTGGGAAAGTTTAGCAGGGGGGGTCCCGGGTGCAGGGGAATCCCGCCAGAGACACGATACGGACACCGATATGATTTTAGCATCGTGCTCCAGTTTTATTGTTTACTTACACCAAGTTATACTTTGCCAAGTTCACGCCCCATTCCCACGAGAAAGCCTCTATGCAGCGGGGGAGCTGACTAGTGTATACCTTTTCCCAAGGCTGTTCAAGGCTGCTGGCTAGCAGGTGCCTCGCAAGCCTGTCTTCAGCCTGAGGCCCTGTCAGGGGTACTTCTGCAACAGCCCTGGGATGCCCAAGCTCTCCTGGGGTATCCTACGCCCCCGCTCCACAAGGAATTCCTCTACAGGAAAGGCCTCTGGCTATCCTGAAAAGGTCTCTGTTAATACCAATAGGTATCGATACCCCCCTTTTCTGGATAATTCAATTTGCCACTGTTGCCCAGGTCCACAGCCTTTCCCAATTTGTCCAGCTTTAGGTTTTGGACTATTCTTAGGATTAGTTCGGAGGCAAAGACCACACTGGCGAGTTACTTGTATCACTGCACCTTGCAATCTCCTAGCCATAATCCTATCTTTCAAATAATTGGACAAAGCACCCATTCCCCAGTGTGTTTTCTCATGTTCTTTCTGCACCAGTGACCCCAACAAATAAGAAGGTACTATGAGCTTGTTATTCTTAGTTAAAGCCCATCCCTCTGATTATAACTTGCACTTTCCTTTTTTTTATAAGTTTCTTATCTTTCTTGTTGTATTCTGGCCTACCTTCAAGGCAAATCTTTCCATCTGGTATTAATGTTGCCTCTACCTTTTCACTGGGTACTTCACCTTTGGCTGCGTCTTTTGCCTCTCTGTCCACCAGCATATTTCCCTCTTCCAATTCAGAACTCACTTTTTGCTGTGCTTTAATGTGCACGATAGCTACCTTCTCAGGTAACTGAACCGTGTCCAAGAACTTCAGTATTTCTGGTGCATGCTTGATACTCTTCCCTTGTGAGTTTAACAATCCTCTCTCCTTCCAAATGGCTCCGTGTGCATGAACCACCCCAAATGCATACCTTGAGTCTGTATAAATATTAATCTTCTTTCTTTTTGCCAATGCCAAGGCTCGGGTTAGAGCAATTATTTCAGCCTTTTGTGCAGAGGTGTTTGTTGGCAATGGTCCAGACTCTATTACCTCTCGGCTGGTGGTAACGGCATACCCAGCAGGTCTTTTTCCACTGATAACATAACTGCTTCCATCAGTGAAACAGGTCTCAGCGCCCTTGAGAGGGATGTCCTTCAGATCTGGGCGATTGGAGTAAGTGGCCTCGATTGTCTCCAGGCAGTCATGGATCACCCGTTCTCCCAGATTCCCACTGAGGAATGAAGCTGGGTTCACAATGTTAGTCACCACAATTTCAACATCATCTTGTTCTACCAGTATGGCCTGGTACTTCAAGAATCTCTGAGGGGAGAGCCAATGTCCCCCTTTGGCCTCCAGGACTGCAGATGCTGTATGAGACACTAGCACAGTCATTTTCTGGCCCAGGGTGAATTTGCATGCCTCTTGGATGTTTATTGCCACTGCTGCAACAGCTCTGAGGCATCCTGGCCATCCCTTGGCTGCTGCATCCAGCTGTTTGGAAAGGTAGGCTACTGCCTGCCGATACGGGCCCAAGTCTTGTGCCAGTATTCCCAAGGCAATCCCTTGCTTTTCATGAGAAAACAAAAAGAATGGTTTACTCACGTCTGGAAGCCCCAGGGCTGGAGCTGACATGAAGGCCTTCTTCAGTTGGTCGAAAGCCTGTGTTGCTTCCGTTGTCCACGGCAGGCTCTTGTTTCCTTCCGTAATCAATGCATATAAAGGTTTAGCAAGCGACCCATAATCATTAATGTACAGTCTGCACCACCCTGTCATACCTAGAAAACTTCTCAGCTCTTTTGCTGTCTGGGGTTTTGGGATCTGGCATATCGCTTCTTTGCACTCTCATCCAAAGGTTCTTTGTCCAGCACTTATTTCATAGCCCAGGTAAATAACTGTTTGCTTTACCATCTGCGCCTTCTTTTGGGACACCCGATACCCTTGCAAGCCCAAAAAGTTGAAGAGGCTTACCGTCCAGTTCATACATGCCTCTTGGGTCTGGGTGGCTACCAAAAGGTCATCCACATACTGAAGCAGCTGTCCTTCTCCCGGCGGGGGTTCCCAGGATTCTAGCTCCTTTGCAAGCTGTTCTCCAAATACAGTAGGAGAGTTCTTGTACCCTTGGGGTAATACACACCGTGTGAGTTGAGTTTTGCGTCCACTCTTGGGCTTCTCCCACTCAAGTGCAAAAATTTTCTGGCTGGCTTCATGGAGAGGGAGGCAAAAGAAAGCATCCTTCAAATCTAAAACGGTAAACCAGGTTAGTTCAGGTGTTAAACGAGTTAATGAGGTGTAAGGTTAGCAACCACTGGGTATAAATCCTCCGTCACTTTATTGACTGCTCTCAAATCTTGTACTAACCTGTATGACCCATCAGGTTTCTTCACGGGTAAAGTTGGAGTATTAAAATCAGATTGACACTCCCTTAACAATCCAATTTGCAAAAAGTTCTCAATAATTGGCCCGATCCCTTCTCTGTCTTCCCTTTTCAAGGGAAATTGCTTGGCCCTTACAGGCCGTTTCCCTTCTTTAAGCTTGATTTGAATTGGCAGGGCATTCTTTGCCCTCCCTGGGGTACCAGAGGCTCACACTCCAGGGAATACTTGATCCATTATCTTCTTAATCATTTCTTCTTCATTCGCTATTTCCGTTTCTTTGGTTATTAGCATTAGGCTCAGCAACTCTAGATATTGTTGGTCTTTTACTTCCAAACTGATTTCCCCATTTTTAAATATTATTTTTGCCTCCAGCTGCTCTAGCAGATCTCTGCCCAAAAGTGCAGATGGAGCGTTAGGCATATATAAAAATTGGTGAATTCCCCACTGTTTTCTCAATTTATATTTCAGTGGTTTACAAAAGTATGCCTTTCCAGATTGGCCAGTTGACCCTGTCACTACAAAATAACCCCTTGATATAGGTATCAAAGCTTTATTCAACACTGAATATGTTGCTTCTGTATCTACTAAAAATTCCACTTTCTTTTCTTCGTTCCCTAGTTTAACTATAACCAGAGGGTCCCCTAGGGTAGCGCCCAGTCTTGCATATGAGCAACCACCCCCGCACCTCTCTGGTCATATTTCTTTTTCATCACCCTTTCTCTTTTCTGGGCACTGGTTTTTCCAATGCCCAGGTTTTGTATAAGGCACACTGGTCCCTTCCTAGTCGGGGTGGTCCTTGTCTTGGTGGACCTTGCCCACGTCTTCCTTTTTTTTTTCTTCTTTTACCACCCTTACTAATTTTTGCATTCCCTCTCCCCAATTGCTATAAACGCTCCGTGCCACATTAAGCAAAGTCTCTAGATTCCGGATTGTTGGACCTTGCATCTTCTGAAGCTTCTGCCGGATGTCTCCTGTGGATTGTCCTAAAAATAAATTTACCAATTGCTGCACTCCTTCTTCCGGTCCAGGATCCGAGGTGGCATGGCAACGCATGTTGTCTAAAATGTCTCGCAAGTTGTCTAAAAATTCAGAAGGTGTTTGAGAGGGACCCAGCTTCATAGCATACGGGGCTGAGCAGTCTATGGCTTTAGGGGTTGCTCTTTCTAGCCCTTTTATTATGAATCCCCAGTACCTTTTTAACTGTGCCATTTCATCTGGCTCATTAGGGCCCCACTCTGGATCCTGAAGAGGAAGTACCTTTTTAACATCCTCCTGTGTTATCCTGCAATCATCTTCAGCCATATTCACAGCTGTCTTTATAACTAATTGCTTTTCTGATTCAGGTAGAGCATCAAGCAGTAACTGGGTATCAGCCCAATAAGGATTGTGTTGGTTCACCATAAATTTAAATTTCTCAGCAACCCCAATATTGGGTCACTCTGGTAATTTCTGGCCACTTTTTCCCAGGCTTCTAGATCTATAATAGAAAAGGGGATTTTAACTAATATAGGAATCCCTTCATGATTTACTGCTTCCCTTAAAGGTGCTTGTATGTTTCTTTTAATTTGCCCCCGGGTCCTTAATGTTATAGGACCCTGTGGGGAGGGTGATTCATCCTCTTCGCTGTCGCTGCTCGGTAAAGGTGGGTAGAGGTTAGTTGTTCTTGATTTCCCAGAGGGAGATGAACTAGAAAGTGGAGCGGGGTTTGGGGATGGAGATGATGGTAACTCTGATTCTGTATCATTTGCTACCCCTCCCCCATCTCCCTTTTTAGGGGGTGACTTAAGTAGATCTGCCACTTCTTGTTCTTGGGCTTCTACCTGATATACCTTGTCAGGATGGGTACATCTCTGGTTTATTGAACATGCACCGCAACATCGCTTAGGTTTTTCATTATTAACTTTGTTATCCTTTTCAAAAGCCAATACTAAGGGATCAGAGGGTGGTCTGACCCAAACTCTTTTTGTCACTCAGGTTGATTTTGAAGAGTGAAAAATAATTCAGCATAAACAATCTCTGGCCATTTTTGCTCACGGCTAAGAAAAAGCATTAGTTGCAGTAATGTTTCATAATCCAGTGTACCAAAAGGCGGCCACTTCATACCCCCTTCCAGTTTATAAAACGGCCACCATTGGGTGCATAACTTAATAAGCTCCCTCTTGGTCTCTGCACCACTATGATTCACCATCTTTTGCCAGTGTGTCAAAACACATCCCAGAGGGATACTTTTAGGAACCTCTTTGCTTTTGTTTGCCACCATTTTTAAAGTTCACCAAAAAGCTTGTTTCACAACACACTCACACACTCCACCACTCAAAAAACCCCGCTCCTTTTTATTCAAATCTAAAAAAAATTCACACAGCACATAAAACTCACTCCACACATTCAAATGCTTGAAACAATTCACTCAAAGCACTTCTACCAACAATTTTAAACTTCTAAAACCCACCACAAGCCTTTCGCAACCCCGAGCGAAACTTTTGCTGGGGTTTCACAAGGCTCCGCTCAAATCTGGCAAGCTAGCGAGTTCCAGCTTGTGCTGCCGCCTCACTCACTCTGCCGAGCGGGGGGGGTTAGCCCCTACCGCTTCGCTTGCACTGCTGAGTGAGTGGGGGGGGGTTTAGTCTTGAGCCCACGCTACATGCTACGCCACTCTGCCTCCCTGCTAAGGTTAAAATTATTAGCCCTTGGTCTGGATGTCACCCTGAACCAAACAACCAAATTTAAACTCACTTACAATCAAACTTTTCAAAATATACTAAAAACTTACAAAACAAAAATCCGAAGCTACAAACTCAGATCACTGCACCGGTCGCCAAAGTGACACCAGACATAGTTTCAAACTAGCTCCGCTCGCTCCTTTAAACACAAATTTAGCAACTTCTAAACACTCAATTACTGCTTTTTCACTAATACCTTAACCAAATTTCACCACCGCCATTCACACAACTCAAAGGTCACGCGCTCTACTTAATTCTTTCCTTGCAACTCACTCTCTAGACACAAAAAAATCTCTCCACTCTGTCAAGCACAAAAATCCTTCCTCAACTCCACTAAACACAAACTTTTATAACTTTTTCATACAAATACGTGGCTGATCCGGGCCAAACACACACAAATCAAAACACCCACAATACAAACTCTCACAAACTAAACACACACACAACACACTGCTAATTCACAGTTCCAACAAACCCTTTTGGCATAACCCAGCCATCATACCCTTACAGCGCTTGCACAGCCTAGGGGGTCCGTACCCTTTAACCCAAAGCGGTCCCTGTAGACCTGCGGCGCGTCCCTAATGCATGCGCACAGCACTCAAAATAAAGTTAGTCTCTCTCTCTGTTCACCACTCGTATCCCAAACTACAAGCCAATGCTGCTTTTAAGCCACCGACCGGACCGGAGCCGACGGCGCTCCCGCCGATACCTCCGGTGTGCAACCCCACGGTCTTCGCTCCCCTCTACGAGAACGAAGCAAGCCGGAGTTCTTGCAGCCATTCAAACTCCGCAGCCACACGCCCCGCCCCGCCACCCGCTCTGCGCTCCTGGCTCTCCTCCACGAGAGACCAAAGGCAGCGCCCCTCAACACGCCGCACGGCCACCCACGCTGTGCACCCGTCTCTCCTCCATGAGAGACCAAGGCAGCACCCCTGTACCTCGTTCCCCTCCCTGGGAAACAGAAGCAGCTCTACTCCCCTTACGGGAGATGAGCCTTTGGAGCCGTTACCCGCTCCATTAAAAATTACTATACTTTCTGCAGACACTTACAAGCAAACTCTCCCAGGCTTCCGCTTCGCACAGGGTGTCCCACTGCGTCTTACAAGCTGCCTTCTTTAAGGTACCCCTTTAATTTTAAAACATACCTCTTTGTCCGTGGTTCCGGCAGGTCCTGGTCTCTCCCCGGGGTGTCAGAGGATCAAGGAGCCCCACAAAAATGTGGGGCGAGCGCCCGAGGGGGGGTCCCCTGGCCCCTTGGCCAGATAGAGCAGGGCCCCACCAGAGTCGCCAAAATGGCTTACCAAAATATGAATATCGATCTAATATCGATATTCAACTGAGACGGACAAAAACTCTCTAACAGTTTAGAGTTAGAAAGTGCATGTTTTATTTGGCACCGGGCACTGCGTGGGATAGCTCCCTAAGACGCAGGGCCCCGATCCAAGCCAACATGACACTTTTTATTTCCAAATATTATGAATATCCAAAATACAAATGCATATTCGTAACATTAACACCTCCCATTCTCCGCTTCATATGGAAATGAGCTTAAATGTCATTAAGCATGCATAGTGTGTGTCCTGAATGGAGTCAGTGGTCTTGAATTGGGTCAGTGGTCCCAAGAAAGATGAAGTAACTCATCTTCCTCATTTTGGCCTTTTTGCCTTTTTGAACTTTAACAATCCGAATTACTTTAGTGACCTCTAAGTTTCCTCTTGCGTGACTTTTGAACAGGTTCCCACCAAGGGAGGAAATTGGTAATTGTCCTTGTTCCCTACACCAACTTATCAAAGTTTCTATTCCTCGTTCTAAGCACAGCTAAGCAAACATGCAAATGACAGATCATCAGTTATTTGGTAATCACATCTTAAAACCCCTTTCAGGTCCAGCTCTCTTAACTATTTTCATTAACTCTCACTGGGCCCAAATTCCTTCCTACTCTAACTAATCTCCACACAGCTAGCCTATAACTAAAATCTTTATAGTTCTTCTAAATCTATGTTTCACTCTGAAGAGGAAAGGCTGCAAGGAAAAGGCAAGGCAAGGTCAGTGAAAGCTTTCTGTCCTGGCACATTTAGCAGTGTGAAGCAGAACCGCTGTTTGCTTTCCCTAAGGACTCTACGACACTGAGAGCATGTGCTTTTACATGGAGCTGAGAAGTGTGGAGATACAGCTAGAAAGCAGAAGTGAGAGCACTGCTAAAATCATGTCAGAAGTGGACGCGCTAACGCTGCTAGGCCGCAAACCATGGCAGGCAGTACGGCCTATCAGGAAATAGCTAGTATAAGGGAATGGCATGCTTGGTGTCGGTTAATGCTAGCTTGTAGTTTTGCAATGTTATTAAGAAACATAGATATGGTTGTTATAGTGATTGCTGCTTATATAAGAATCTATTTTTAGTTACTGCTGAAAAGGTATAAATACTCAGCTCTGTATCAATAAAATCGGCTTCTTGCATCCGAGCAATCTGCCCCGTCTCTTCCATCGCCGACCACCACAGGACAGAGAAGGAAGGTGAGAATCACCCGTATGTTGGGGTTTTAGTAGTTCTCCTTTTGTTTTTTTGGGGTTTTTTTTCTCTTAAGGAGCTTTCCCCCATACGCTAGGAGACAATAACGACTGGACACTCAAGAGAGACAAAAGAAGTTGTCACCGCTCAGGGGAGGGATGCAGCTGGCTACTCTCTTTTAGCTGAGATGTCTTGTGAGGGCAGAGATACAGTGAACTTTGGACTGGGAAAACGGGGTTGCATGCAGCTCCCAGCTCTTGTTCTCTCAAGCATTCGGAGGGGAGAGAGGCTGCGGTGGCTGTGGGGAGAATTGGTCACCACTGCAGGATTCCGTCTCCTGCTGCCTTTCTTCTACCGTGAGTGCAGCTCTGTTCGTAAGAGCGGCCGTTGCATTGGAACCTTTTTAACAGTCTACCTTCACTAAAAGAAGGACTCTTCACCATCTGCTCGGGTGCCTCAGGTGAGAAACCCCGGGATCCCGAGCCTGCCTTTCCCTACCCCTCTCAGAGCCGGGCCGCTGCTGCCCCCCCCCCCCCCCCCCCCTTCTTTGCCACTGCTCCGAGTTTTCTATTCTATAGGAATAAAATCCCGTATAAACACATGAATAGATTGAAGAGATTGACTGATAATATGGGTTTATTTACAAGCCTGATTGGCGTATTTAAGGCCTGATTGCCATACTACTCACAAACTACTATTAAATGTAACTCACTTTCAAATTTCTAAGAGTAAAATACGTATTTGCACTGTATTCAAAACTGCATGGCAAATTATTTCAGATATTATGGACAAAATGATGCGATAATCATCACATAATAAGAATTTGAAAAGTCAAGTAGGCAAGAGAAAACTGGTGGGTTTTTGTCTGCCCGCATTCTGGACCACGGCTGTGTGAAAATGGTCTGTGAGCCAGGTGCAAAGGTGCACAGCAGGAACAGCACTGTCACCTAATAAACACCCCAGGTTTCTTTATTAATGACTCCCAGGAGTAGAAGAATGTGTCAAGTTTCCTACAGAGATCCATTTGGAGAGGAGAAATGTTTGGAGAGGAGCAAAATCACAGGAGTTCCCACTGTCGGCTATATCCCCGTTTCCTTGTATCCTTTCACTGCAGAAACCCATCTGATCCTGACTACTTGAATTCCAAGGACACACCAAACCACTTGCACGCACATCTGCTCACTGAGCCTGAGAAATGTGTTCTAGAGAAAAGGAAATGAGAAGGACCAGTGTAGATACAAAAATGCTGCTAGCGAGGATTTTCTTGCTATTTTCTAAGTCCGTGAGAGACTTTTCTCTCTCACAGAAGAGGTAGCAGAGTATGGAAACGACCAAGCCACCTGCAACCTTGAAAAGTCTTGTTTATGGTATAGTAGAAAAATATTTTGACAATGGATGTTTTAGGATTTTAGCCAATCACCCCAAGGGGTGGCTGATCCTTTGTCCAAATAGATTATGAAGAAAAAAGTCTGTCAAAGAGTTTGTAAAATAATTAAATGAATAAATCTTGCTGCACAATTCCTGCCTGCTGGATCTTCTCTCCTCCTCCTCCCTATGGCTGCGGGACATGGTGATATAGCCTAGGGCCCAGGCCTGCGGTAATAGACTAGGATTACAAGTGAACTGCAACACGAGCAGCTAACACATTCCTCCTGTGATAAATGAGTGAACGATAAATCTTGTCTTTCCCATATATGATTTTAACATTTAGAAGTGATCATGTACTATGTAGAAACAGGTAAAATATAGTTAAGTAAAAACAAGACTAGAGTAAATTGTAACTTCAAAAGAGTGGTAACATGTTGGGAAACGTCGTAATAAACACGTGATAATAAATGTCCTTTAAGTTGAGAAATGACAGAGGTAGAAACCGAGACATCTTAAAGAAACAAAGAAGATGAACCGCATGCATCCCAGGAAGTCAGTTATCTCATCAAAACTCACACCTCCCAAAGAATCTGTCAACTACAAATTAGGTTGGAGACTGAGGAGGCACCGGAGCGGGGTGCCTGCCTTCAATTCTGAAGCTATCCAGAGGACCGGCGGCGGTGTGCTGGCGTGCGCTGGCACAAGGGGGCAGAGACAGGAGGGGGGGGAAAAGT
Organism: Corvus hawaiiensis; assembly: GCF_020740725.1. Classification (NCBI taxonomy): domain Eukaryota; kingdom Metazoa; phylum Chordata; class Aves; order Passeriformes; family Corvidae; genus Corvus; species Corvus hawaiiensis. The sequence goes on from NC_063229.1 coordinate 298,085, forward strand.
TGAGTGAAGTGTAAATTACTTTCTGGGCTTAAGGACTATGTTTAAAGAAGTACTTAAGTTCACAGTAAAATGAATGGAGCCACGCCTCTAGCAATATTGCTAAGTGCTCCCGCGCTGTGATATGCCTTTGTTCTACTAATAAATGTTCAATATTATGCTGCTGAAAATTCCGCTTGTGAATTCATCTTTCTCACATCTTCCCTTAAAATCAGTTCTAAGAATTTAGTGTGAAATACATTTAGGCTTGGTCCACAGGAATTTTAGTTCAAATAAACACATCTAAATGTTTTCCATCTTTCCCATTAAAGGATATTGGTTTTGGCTCATTCTTTTGGCATTTTGCCAGCCATATGCTCAATGCTATTTCCTTAGGCATGAAAGCTGCAGCATGATATTACAAAGTGTTTGGTGAAACCTTTACCATGACTCTCAAGTTGCAACATGCCAGATCATCACTGGTTTTCAAAGCTGCTTGAAGATATAAGGAAAGCATCAAAGGTTTATGCGTGAATCAGCATCCCCTTGTCACAACGTCATGCTGCAGTGATCCTTGCAGAGCTCTAAGACTGGATTTAAAAGAGAAAAGCTCAACACTGGCTCTTGAGTCAGCAGGTTGAAACATCCAAGATTGTACATCTATTACTTCTGTGCTAAAACTACTCTATGAAAACGTGTTACCATGATGGCAGTTTTATAGTACTCCATAGGAGACATCTCTTTAAATGACTCTGATATCCTTTCAGTGCTAAAATTGAGAAGGGGGTTGATCCATAGTTTACTCATGTAAACACGAGTGAACTACTAAGAGACAGCAAATGTTAATCACAAAACCTAAGCACCAGGACTTGCCTTAATCTTGTCAAGATAAGAGGAACAGGATCTTTTGAAAACCAGCACAGAGATCGCTGAATCATCCAGCGAAGAACTGCGCATGCTCCAGAAAGAAAGGTAAAAAGTGCATTGTGACGGAGACTACTGATCTTTATCAGAAAGACCCCCGAGGAAGAAGAGGAGCCTTCCTCAGTGCGACCACCTGGGTACACAGCGCATGCGTGGCACGTCTGCTAATGATGATCAATGACTTCCGAGAAGTAATTTCTAGAACTACTCCTATCCCAAGGAATGTGATGAATATTCAAAAATTTTACACATAATGCTGGACTGTATGGAGTGCTCTGCGTGTGTGTGTTAGGAGGAGCGATCCCCCATGCACCCAGCGCCAAATAAAGCAAATACCCGCTTCTCTGACTCTGTCTCTGAAGCATCTCCAGGCCTGGTTTTGGGCAATTCAAAATAGGTGAATACACATTACAACTACCCCTGAAGTTGCTGCGTAGGCAGATTTAAGAGGAAAGGATTTCATCTTCATCACTCTCCTTCTTTCTTGTTTTGACAGAATTAAGAACTTGTAAAAAATCTGATATCACTGATGCTCACCACTCCTCCAATTAGACTACGCTCACTTACACTGTGCTGAGGACAACAAAGTCCAGAGCTTTGGATAGCTCCCGCTTCTGCCCTAGGAATTGCTTCCAGTGCTCTACCTTTGCTCCAGCTGTGAAACCAAACCAGCAGAACCAAGGAAGTTCTCTCTGAATGAACCAAGATTTCTCTAGAAGGCTACAACGGCAGTCCTGGCAGTGAACACTGCTCTTCACTGGGCCATTCCTCTGAAAAAAAACATGCACCACCTCTCAACCTAAACTGTTAAGCCTCCTGGTGATGCTGACTGACAAAGAGTCCAACCGCAGTTAGATTCCAACAGCTACTTCCAGTGACCTGTCAACAGAGCTTTGCAGACTTGCAACAGTCCAATAAACTAAAGGGGCTATGTTTCATGGCTGCTTTTCAAACATCATTGATTTATGTCCCTATGCTGGGTTAAGTGAAGGTGGCCCTTGATCAAAGTCAGCAGAATTTTGGCCCAATCTGCTGTTATGCAACACATCATGGAACGATCTCTTGGTGTTGATGCAAAATTCCCACTGAAGTGCCAGTCCCTGCATGACTTAAGGCTACCTACTCGCAGAGTGTCCACTCCACTGCCACACCCATTTTCTGGCCACCTTTAAATGACTGAGCACTCTTACTTTTTCAAACATTCCTCAGGGGTATGTGACCACCATCTTCTCCTTTCTGAAGTTTAGGAACCTAATTTAAAAGTAGTACTAGCAGTACCAGTTTATCCAAAATCCATTTGCGCCATCAACAAACTCCGAGCAAGCGCTGAGAATTAGTTTCAAGATTTTACATATTTTTACAGTGGGCTTTTTGTTTGCTTGTTTGTTTTTAAAGTAGATGGAGTAGTCCGCTGTTTCCCTGAGGCTACCAGGGGTGCGAAGCAGGCAGGCAGAGCCCTGGCGTGGGTGGCACAGGGGACCCCGGGCGCTGACGGCTGCCACTGGCGTGCGCCAGGTCGGGACCGGCAGGCAGGGCTGCACCCCGCGTCTGCCACAACACCTGCAGCTTCTGCAGCCTGAAACACAGCTGGCTCAGGGGTTTAAATCAAGAGCCAAAATATCTTGCTGGTCAATTTGGGGCAGAGAAAGGTCATCACTTCTAGCATGGCATAAGCCTGCCACTACATTTCTGTGAAGGACAATCACCTCGTTGGAGTGAAACTCCTGGGTAAAATACTGAAGCGCTTTCAGATTCATATTATCCGACATTTCGGTGACCTTCTTTTATACCTGCATTGCTTCATACTGCTGGTTTTGGGCACAAGTTCTTTGTACATTATCCTGGAAATTAAAAAAATCAGAAACAACACCCACCCCTCCCCCACCACCACCCCTTCCCCAGCCACAACCCTAACAAAACCAACCTCCAGAATGTTCAGGATTTCAAATGAGAACAAGCATAGATGGGACAAAAAAAGAAGGATCCTCCTTAGACATTTGTGCATGCAGTGCCCTGCAATCAACTAAGTTCTACTTCTCGTACACCAAATACCTGTCTTCGGAACTCCTTGTTCTCCATTCAAACCCTTCTGGAAGGGTAATCGAGGAGACACTCTACATATTTTTAGCACATGTTGCACTCGGCAATTAAATCCAGTGCACAGCATTACCTGACGAACTGAGGCGGTGACAAGGTCAATTAAGACCTGTTCATATCTTAATTTGGAGCTCTTCCAACTGCTTGAAAAGTGAAGCCTTGGACATTGAAGGTTCAGACTAAGGAAAATCCAAAACGTGGACAGCATCTCCCTTCTGCTGGAAGCCTTGAAGTTCACCACTGCACTCTGCAGCCTACACAGATTATCTGAATATTGTAAAAGTTCTCCAAGGAAGAACAAGAACAAGGCTAATGCTTGCACACAAACGCTGACCAAAAGCACTTGATGCTCTTGGACAAAAAGATGTAACCTTCACTTTTGGAAAGACAAGGTGACTATGGTTGTCTCTACAGTACTCGTAGGAAAAAATCCCTGAAGTTTTGTAAAACCTCTTTTCAGGGCTTTGTTAACTTCGTTTTTGTTAAGAATTGGGGAACACAGAGACACCTGTCACTTTTTTTGCAGAATGCCATAGAAACTGCTACACTCACTTCAACAACAGTCCAAGTAACCTTCTCTGCAAATACTGACCATATGCAGTTCTGGTTGATACAAACCCCCATTACCTAAGAAAGGAAGAACTCGGCAAGCAGTTTGCAAAGATGAACAACTTAGCACGACTGCGGCTGATGACATGCCCTGACCTTCTTCCCTTCAGCTGTGGGTGCCGTACCCTCCTACCCTCACACGTGCCACTCAAAGCTCTTTGCGTGGAGCTCTCGCACCACCTATGACAGCAACTGTGCCAAGCCGCCACTCTTCTTCAGCACCACCGCACCTACCACAAGGTAGCTGAATCAGAGGGAAAAGGAGGTCGCCAATGGAGGCAAGTTGCTCCCCCTGACAGCTAAGCTCCAACTTTGGTGTCCCTTGTGTCCTCCCCAGGACGGGCGGGAAAACGCCTCGGCAGAGCGCAGTGCTGGGCGGGAGCGGCCGGCACAGCACCGAGCGCGCTCCCCACTCCCTCCCGCCCGCGCCGCTGCGGAGACCCCGGGTTCGCCGGAATCGGCCACGTGCTGCACGGAGGGCAGCGCGGCAAAGGCGGCCACCCCTCGTCGCTCTGGGAAGGCCGGCCTCGGATCCCCGCTCTCTCCACCGGCACGGGCAGTGCCAGCAGACTCTCGCTGCGGCCGCCGCTGGCCGAAAGCCTCGCCGCGCACCGCCCGGCCGGCCCCGCCGCTCCGCGGGGTCACACGGCACCTGCCGAGGGCGGCAGCCGAGCGACAGGAAGCAGAAGCCCTCACCGCCGCGCCACTCGCCGCCCCGCCCGGGCGCTCCTCTCCTCGCGCTACCACGATGGCGCCGGCCCGGCCCGCCTTCCCCGTCGCCTGCGGCGCAACGCGGGTGCTCCGAGCCACGCAGCACGCGTGCGGCCGGGCCCTGCCGAGCCGCAGGCGGAGCCGGGGCACGGCCCGGGCGGGAGAGCTTCCGGCGAGGCTGGGCGGGCGGCGAGCGCGGCCGAGCGTGAACGCGCAAGGCGGGGTCGGCCGGCGGCGCGATGGAGCACTAGATGGAGGCGGCAGCACCGCGCGGCATAAAATAGCTGATCGTCCCGCAGCCGCCCGCTCCGCAGCCCCTCGGCTGCTGTCGAGAAGGGCCTCGGCCCTGGCCGCGCCGGTGGCGAGGTGGCTCCGCAGCCCGCGGGCAGCCCTGGCGGGGCAGGGAAGCACTGCGAGCAGCCCCGGGGCCGCGCAGCCGTCTGTAACGCGCGGTGGGAGCCGCCGGGAACTATTTTACACCTGCCGGGGGGCTGGGGAGGAGCACGGAGAGCACGCGGCAGGTCGCTGCCGTTAGGGAAAATTAATCCACGATGCCTGAGGTTTATGTCCGAAAAGGAGACAGAGGAGTCCTGCAACATTCTTCGACTACAGGGAGAGTCCATGGGGCTTTTCCCACGGGGTCTTGTCAAACGGTTGCAGGATGCAGCCCCTTTTTTATGCCAAGTTCCTGGCCACAACAGTCTCTTCCTTTTCCCCACTGGCTGAGGTATTCGGGAGATACAGACTTCCAGAACTGCCTACTCTATGCCCTCCTCTAATATGCACCCCCCTTTTGGCATCGAAAAGAAAGAAAAAGAAACCATTCCTAATGCTATTAAGTCTTTGTTGCCTTGCTCTAGGTTCAGGAATTTAACACGGCCTTGATTAATCAACAGTCGCTGTTGATTAGCAACAGTTCTAGAGAACTAATAGTTTCTTCTGTTACTTCACTCCCCATAAGTTCCTAGCCTTGTCTACAGGCCGATTCACACGGTCTGTTTGTAAAGACTCATCCATCTCATTCCTTTTAATCCCTCCTCTTTTTAGTTGATCTGTATTTGTCTTTACAAACCTTAATTACCATTGATTTAATTTTTTCTTCTTGAGTCTTCTTGGCTTTTGCTATTATTTGCAGTGACATCCTTTTCTGTCCTTTTGTAGTCCTTTCTGGATCAGGTAGGCATGGCTGCTAGCGGCATCCCCTTGACCACCTGCTGAAAGAGCTGCACCCAGCATGGTGTCATGCATGGTCAAAAGATTAGAGTTGCTATAGCATATAAGAGGAGAAATGGTATTCATTTAGTGTTGGGGTCTCCCCCCCTGCCATGGAGCCCTGGGAGATGGGCCCTGGGGGGGAGACACGGGGTTTCCCTGCCCCTGGTCAGCTTCATTCCCCATTGGTTGGTTTGTGTTCCCCGGTGTAGCCAAGGACCCTCGGGTCCCGTGACTGGGGGAGTTCCTGAGCAGAGCCCCTGCCATGCGGCTGGAGAAATAAAGACCTCTGAATCATCTACCACGAATCTGTCCATATATAATTCTTTTCCACGGGACTCCTGGTTTGTTATAGGCGTGTTACAGTAATCCCTGCTGTAACAATTTAGCCCATAGCTGGCCAGTTAGCCAGGAAAACATGTCCCATTACCATCCTTTCAACACTTGGACAGGTCCATGAGCTGACATTATTTCCTTTGTTATTTGTTTGACCACATTTCCGCTGTCATCTGCTTGCAAACAGCAGCTCGAGTCATTTAATTTCCCACAGACTCCTCCTTCTTCTGCTAACAGATAATCTAATACCATCCAATGTTGAAATACCGCTTTCCTCATTGAAGTGGGTTGCTCAGCAAGATGGTCAAGAGCTGTGGCTGGCTGGTTGGTAATTATTTCTGAGACAGCTTGTAACCTAATTATCTCATTGAAATGATAAATGGGTTCCCAGGCATCTGGGATTAATTCCTTAGCTTTCCAAGGGGCCGGTCCATCATGTTGCGTAACTTGTTCTGGTGGCCATTCATCTTTTCCCCGTTTTGGGGTGCTCCCTGCAGCCAAGGCTGCATCAGCTGACTGCTTTTCTCTAATTAAATCCTCACAGATTTTAATTCCTAAGCGATTTCCCTGAACTTGTAGTAGCAAAAAGAACAATGGTCTAAAATATACACCATATGCCTGACCAGTTTGGAGGTAACCTGAGCTAAGCATGTTGGCCACAAATCCAATAATGTCCTTTCAAAGCAAAGGGGCCTTCCTACCCTTGGTCATCAATTGGTGGGTCAAAATACAGTAGGATTCCCGGGCCTAACGGTCCTCCAACAATAGCTGCCCCACCATAAGGGTCACAGCATTTGCATTTCCAAGCTCCCACACAGGGTTCTCATCTACATTTACATCTGCAAGCTGTTTGGTTGGATTTGGAGCAGAACTCACTAAAGGCTTTGAGTTCTGATCCGGTGTTGCCATTCCCACTGATAATCATGAACAACATGTCTTCTACTTGTGGAATTTTTGTGGGGACAGCTTAAAAATAGGTGGTCAAAAAAACCCCTTGTCCCTCCCCATTGCTTTACAGGCTTCCAAATATTTTTGGTAAGTGTGGTAAGAACACCTTACACAGCTACCATTAGTGAGCTGACCAGCTATTTGATTGCATTTGTCTTGATATTTGGAACAATTGTAAGGAGGGCAATTGTGGGTCCAAAGCCAATTGTTTAAAGCCAGAGGGAGAGTCAATTGACAAACGCCTTTTCCTACATAGACCCGCCCTGTCCTGTTTAGGCAATAAGTGCCTGTTGGAGAAGAATGAAGTGGCCATGTGTTGGGGAGGATGAAAGTTTGGTAAGAAAGTTTCACAGGTATGTGGGCTTGGCAGAAAGGTCTGTGAATGTAGAAGCTGGGGATGAGGTAGAAATGGAAGCAAGTTTTGATATGGAACAAAAGATGTTTTGCTGAAACAGTGATCGCTGAGTAACTGAGAAGGCAAAGGTTGGAGATGAGTTGGAAGGAGATTTTTAGGAGCAGGACAAAGGTATGTGATTACAAACAAAGACTTGTTTTTCACCAAGTAAGTAAGTCTCAAGAAGAGCATAAGTAAATAGAAAACGTGTCTTTACCAAAAAGAAAGATATGGCAGGCAAACAAGAAATGTTGATGTAGCAAGAAGAAGAGAGGTCTAAGAATTTTCCACTGTAAGCTGAAATTGTAACTTACTTACTCTTGTGATTGGATAATAATGACTATAATATGGTGATGGTAGTAGCTATGATAGGCTATAGGCAAATGTAAAGGTATTGGGTATGGTGCTTATTGGTTGTTATGTGTTAAGATACTCTGCAAAGAAAAGTATAGAATGCTTTGTAACTTGAACAGAAAGCAGCTTCAGGTATGCCTACAGCTGGAGCTGGCAGCTGTAGGGCTGGCTCTGGATACCCACTCCCTGAAATGCTGTAACTTCGCCTATGCAATAAACAGCTTTCAAGAGAGCCACCTGAAGTCCAGACATCCTTCGTGAAACCTTCTCCTATAGCCATGGACTTCCTTCTTTGGCCCCAAATCCCATCCTAGTATGGACCTCATGTCGGGTGTTGAGCCACCACTTAGGTTCATCTGGGCTAGCCAACCATGGCCACTCTTCAGATCCTCCTGGCCCTCCACAGAGCCAGCAATTGCTAAGGTTAAAAACTTTTGCTACTTCTTCTCCTAAGGCTGCAAATTGATTCTCCCACTCCTGGCCTAAACTTAGCTGACCATATAAAAGTAGAACTAGTAAGGAAAATATTTTAATAATGTGATCTAATTAGCTAGTCTAGTTTTCCCGTTGTCTTCTGCAGCACCTGTGGCAATTGAAGACACAGAAACCACTTAACATAAAATAATCCAGCAAGTATTAGCGCCCCAGTGAGTGGAGATTCTAGAGGAGGGATGCCCATAGAGACTATTTCAGCAGATGGTCTGTGGGTAGGCACGCAGGGCTTCCACGGATGTCGAAGCACTGGCTACTGCTCCGGCCCACTCCTGCAGAGTGTCAGTCACAGCCTCCCAGCCTTCTCCTCCAGCTGAGATGTGCAAATCTCTGAGGCTTCAGAGACCTTGACCCGAGTGTTCAGCTGTCTTGATGGCTGTTTCTGTCATCAGTGACACTTGGAATGGGCCACGCCATTTCAGAACCACTGGCGCTTCTTTCTACTCCTTAACTAGGACTCAATCTCCTGGTTGGATGTTAGAAGCAGCAAAGTCCAAAGGTGGGGCTTGTGCCAGCTGAGCTTCCTGTTGAAGGGGTTTCACAAGAAGCAGTATCCTGGCCACAGACAGTTTTAAATATACATCACTTACCTCTACTCCCCCACTAGGTTGAGACTTAGCCGGGTAATTCATAACAACGACGGAAAGGGGGATAACGGAATCTCTCTTCTGGGTCGGGCTCTCATTCTCGCCAAAGCCAATGTCCAAAGCCCTAGCCATGGCATCTTGGTTTCTATTACCAGCTTCAAAAGGTGTTTATTCCTCTATTCATTGTTTTCTACCCGAGCCGAGCTCTGGGGGTGCCAGGGCCTATGGAGGTTCCATTGCGGTCCTAAAGAAGCCAAAACCCCTTGAAGGATCTTTCCTGTAAAATGAGTTCCCCTATCTGAGTCTATTGCTTCTACAATGCTGTATCTTGGAATGATTTGTTCCAAAGATGCCTTAATAACTGATCCTGTCGTTGCTGAAGCAGTTGGAAATGCTTCTGGCCACCTTGCTAGCTGACATACCATTAGCAGAAGATATGAAGCCTTCCCACTTGGGGCATCTCAGGAAAATCCAGCTGGCATCTTTGGAAGGGACATGCAGCCCAAGGCCTCCCTCCCCTGGCAAGTTACTTTGTAACTTGGCTGTTTGCTTTAGCACAGCTCAAGCAACCTTCAACAGCTCGTTTTGCCAGTCTAAAAAGACCCCCAGCAGAATACAGCATGAGGAAGGCTTCTGCCAGTCCTCAGGAAGTGCAAGGACTCTCTTCACGGAGTTCTTTTAATATTGGTAGGGCCAAAGCTTCTGGTATCTCTTGTTTGCCATCCCTTGGAAACCAATTATTGCCTTTTTTCTCTGCCACACGACTTTTAACTGTATCTTGAACTCCTCTGGTAGAAAAGACAGCTTCCTGGGCAGTGATGGAGTCACTGGGAGCAAAGGGGGCATCTTGGAGAGTTCTGGCAGAAGTGTTGCTTTCTGAGTTTCTTCATCCACCAAAAAGGAGACAGAGGAGTCCTGGAACATTCTTCAACTACAGGGAGAGGCCATGGGGCTTTTGCCATGGAGTCTCTCAACTGATTGCGGGACGCAGCCCCCTTTTTATGCTAAGTTCCTGGCAACAGCACCCTCTGAGGTACTCGGGAATTACAGACTTCCGAAACTGCCTACTCTATGCTCCCCTCTAATATGCACCCCCCTCTTGGTATGGAGAAGGAAGAAAACAAAACTATTCCTAATGCTATTAAGTCTTTGTTGCCTTGCTCTAGGTTCAGGAATTTAACACGGCCTTGGCTGAGCAACAGTCTCTGTCGATTATTAACAGTTTCTAGAACTAATACTTTCTTCTGTTACTCCTCTACCAGTAAATTCCTAGCCTTGTCTAAGGACGGATTCACACGGTCTCTTTGTAAAGACACATCTATGTTACTCCTTTCACTCCCACACCTTCTTGGCGGTGGGACGGCTCCCCCCGGCACAGCACCTGGCACAAAACCCCCCTATGCACATGCACACACACCTGCACTTACCCTGCACTCCGCTGCACACACACACACACTAACACCCCCCTCCACATCCCCACCATGCTACTTGCAGTTGCCCTGCCCCTGCCATCCCAGCCGGCTGACAGCACCCACTCCTCACATGCTTCCCCATGCCTTGCATTTCCTTGCTGCCCTCTCTGTAGCCTTCGGTCAACCTGCCTTTTCTCCCCTGCCTTGCATTGACTTGCTCACCCATCCCCCACCTGACTTCCTTTCACATTCATCTAGGTCTGGCCTCACCTTTCCTTTTCCTTCTAGGACCCTCATTGCCCTGCCTCGCCTCGCCAAGCAAGGCCACACAGAGCAGTTGGTCCTGGCCACTTTTGTGTACCAGCAGTCCTCGAATGTACTTCTCACCTGCCTTGCCTATCCTTGCCTTGCCTTGGCAACACAACCGTTGCCTTGCCTTGCCCTGCTAGCTCTCTGGAGCCTTGCATTCCTTTGCACGTCCATGCCCTGCCCTTGACCTGCCTACTGCTTTCCTCCAGGGCCTTGGCTTGCCGAGCCCTTCTTGTTTCTGCCTGGCCTACCCATCAGTGGACTTTCCTTCCTACGGCCAGCCTTGCCTCTAACTTCTGGGCCTTCTCTTGCCTACCACTCCGTTTGCTTTCCCCTCACTGTTCTGGCCTTGCTTAGCTCTCCCTTGACTTGCCCACAATTGCCTGCACTTGCTTTGCAGCGCCTTGCCTGCATGGAAGGTGAGGTAGAGAGTGGTAAGCAGGGCAAAGCAAAGCCAGCAAGTGGTAAGTAGTGCAAGGCAAGGCAGACGTAGGCAAAGGAAGCAGAGCAAGGGTAGCTTAAGAAGAACTAGACAAGGTGCTGAAGGCAAGGCAAGGCCAAGAGACTCGGAGTGCCTTTCCTTGGGAAGGCAAGGACATAGTGCCTGTGTTGCTGGAGCAGATGTTAAGGTGGCATGGGGAGGAATAGAAAGTGCTGAGAACAGCGTGTGTGCTGCTAGTTTGAGGGGTGCAGTTGAAGTTGCAGGCAGTAAGATCTTCCTCAGCTGGCACTGTTTTGAGCTCTGTTTTTGCCAGATGGTTTCAAGTTGGTGGGCAGAATCTGCGAGAGGGAAAAGATTTGTTTGGGCCAAAGAGGTTTGTCTGGCTCTTGGAGTGTGGTGTAAAGAAGAGTCTGCTCTTGGAAGGGGAAGATGAGGGAAATCTTTTTGTCCTGATGTGCTGTTGATTGGAGTGCAGGGACGTTTGCAACTTGCCTCTGCCCTTGGGGTGGTTTCGAGCAGCGCCAGGTGCTTGGCCTTCTTTTGCAAGTCGTCAGCGCCATCGTGTGGTTGTTTCCATGAGCGCTGACAGTGCCGGGGAAAAAGCCAAGCGCTTCGCTGGCGCGGCCGCAGTCGTGTGCGAGCAGTTGGTGGAAGAGCTCCGCTGTGCATCCTGCCTCTTGGAGACATAAAAGAATGTGATCCTGCGCGTAGCGGGGAAGCAAGAGGAATCTTTTCATTGTTGGCTGTGCAGTTTCTAAGCGGCAAAAGTCAAGGCAGTTCCAGCACGGCCTCTTTCTTTCAGAACCTTTTCTGTGCCATCATGAACATGCTCAACATGGAACTCGCACCCACTGAACTGCATCAAAGGTCCTGGAGAGACGCACTTTCCTTCAAGCTCTAGGTACCATCCTACCCTCCACCTCTCGCGGATCCCAAAGCCCTTCCAAACATCCAGCAGCTGCGCGCAGAGAACAAGTGCTAGAACAAGGCGTTGGCCTTCATAGTCCCTCTAAAGTCTGTAAACTAGGCGAAACATTGCAGTGACCAGCACTTTCCTTCACAACTATCTATAGAGCGTCATCACATTCTCTCAGAGTGGCTAAGTCCACCCTTGCAGCACAGCAGCGTTTCCAGCCACAGTTGGGACTGAGAGATGGGCCAGGTGAGAAAGCATTTCTTGACTATCCTTCGTCTCTGGAAGACTTGATACTCGCAGCGCAATCACGTCCACACACCTTCAGTGTGACCAAGTTCAAGCAGCTGGAGCTCACAGAGATGGGAGAGTCAGGAGAGAAGCCGTTCCAAAAGTACCGTGTAGTGACAGCAGCATTAAAACTGTGCACAGCAGTCTACAGCACTGTAGACCGTGGCTTCTCTGACAAGACGTGCCATCCCATTGTTGGCTCTCGCAGCTCGGTTGCTAGCTGCTCTCCTGAAGAAAAGAACTAGAAGGAAAAGCCAATGCTGGGCTGCACCTTCCCCTTGCCTCACGTAAAGCCATTTCAACTCCCCGCTGCACTCTCTACTTCCCCTCTCCTTGGCATCGACCACTGTGTTTTCTGCATCTCGGAGCCGAAAGGTAAGCGCCAGTGTTCCCAGGGATGGTTGGAAGAGGGATAAGTAGTAGCACAAGTAGCTGTCGTTGAACTTCCTCCTTCTCAATGCTAACGTGAAGTCGGCAGGCAGGCGAGCGCCATCCACGCTCCTTTCTCAGTTTGTGCGCTGCAGACACGAGCCCGGTGCTCGGCGCCTTCGTTCGGCCTCTTTAGTACCCATGTCGCGCTTTCATTCTGCCGGAGTCGAAGCGTCGTCTACTTGTGGCACAAAGAGCACGGTGCCGGCAGCGAAATGCTCCAGCCGACTGCTTCTGCCGACACACGCCTGGGCTATGCACTTTGCCTCTCAGCGACATACAGCAGCACATTCGGTCTAAATGTAAAGGGAACGATTCTCGGCTACATCTGGCACAGAGAACAGCTTTAGTTCAACGGGCTTACCCAGAGCATGCCCCCGACGCGTGGGAACTTGTATTTGCACCACAGTCCAGTGGCAGTCCTCTTTCCTTTACAGGCTGCACAGCGCCGTCAGATCGCGGTGCTCTCTGCACCTGCCTCCTCACTTCCAAGTAGCACCGCGAACCTTACAGCCTTGCAGGGAGAGAAGACGAGGATATTCGTCTCGCCCAGAAGAACGTGGCAAGGTGAAAAGGTGTTCTTCCTTTGTCCTCCTCATCGCCCAGAGTCTGGTGCTGTGTTGAAAGTCTTGGCCAGCCAAAAGCTAATCCAGCCAGTGTTTCTCTCCTGACGCATTTCGCTGAGCGAGAGCGACACAGAGTTTGGACATTGCAAAACAGCAAGAAAATGATTGTCCGTCGAGCTGAGGAAAATCCGTGCACAGCACACTGTGGCCGCGTGCAGTGCTCGCGCTGAAGAGCGGCAAAGCTCAAAGGCATCGCTGCGCTTCAGTTCTGTCCAGACCGCAGAAGGCGAATCACGAAGCAGCAGAGCACCACCGGCTGCATGTACTCAGTGGAGCGAATTTCAAATGTCCAGCCAAGAGCTGCTTCACAAGCACATTCAGCTGAGAATGCTCTGGCTGCTTCACAAAGTAAGGCGCTGTGTTGCACTCCTGGACCACTACCTGGTCAGAAGCAGGTTCTTACACCTTCAATGCTGCAGAGTCCATGCAGCTGGAGCAAAGCCAGAAGGACGCGTCCAGCTAGAAGGCGTTCTTCAAGTACCCCCCTCTTCCAAGCAGCCTTGAAATTGAGCTTAATACACTGCGGCTCGGCAGCTTCCTTCTCAGATAGACCTGCCGTCACATTCTTCACTCTCGCAGCTCCGTTGCCCACTTGCAGCAGCTGCAACCAAAGAAAAAGGCTCGAGAAGTAAAAGCCACTGCTGGGCTGCCCTTTCCCCTTGCCTCACGTAAAACCACCAGAAACTGTCGGCTGCACTCTCTATTTCCCTTCTCCGCCGCATCTACCACTGTAATCTCTGCATCTCGAAGCATAAACCCCGGCACAATTCTTTCCTGGGAAAGCTGGAAGAGAAGTAGGTAGCAGCACAAGTAGCTGCAAGTTGGACTTTAAGTTTCGAGCTGCTGACGTGAATCCGAAAACAAGCGAGTGGCAGGCACGATTCCTCTTGCAGCCTGTGCGATGCACACACCAGCTCGGTGCTCTGCCTTCATTCTTACGCTCTTCGGAGCAGGTGGCGCTTTCGTTTTGCTGGAGACGAACCGTCGTCTACTTGTCGCCCAGAGAGCACGGTGCCGGCAGCCAAATGCTCCAGGCTGCTGCTTCTGCCGAAACACGCCTGGGCTCTGCAATTTCTCTCTAGCGCTGAAGTAGCACCACATTCTGTTTGCTTTGTAGCCAGCATCATTACGGAAAGCTTCTCGGCTACGTCTGGCACAGAGAACAGCTTTAGGCTAACTCAGAGCATGCCCCCGACGCGTGGGTACTTGTATTTGCACCACAGTCCAGTGGCAGCCCTCTTTCCTTTACAGCCTGCACAGTGCCGTCAGATCGCGGTGCTCTCTGCACCTGCCTCCTCACTTCCAAGTAGCACCGCGCACATTAGAGCCTTGCAGGGAGAGAAGACGAGGATAGTCGTCTCGCCCAGAAGAACGTGGCAGGGTGAAAAGGTGTTCTTCCTTTGTCCTCCTCATCGCCCAGAGTCTGGTGCTGTGTTGAAAGTCTTGGCCAGCCAAAAGCTAATCCAGCAAGCGTTTCTCTCCTGATGCATTTCGCCGAGCGGGAGCTGAGGAAAATCCTTGCACAGCACACTGTGGATGCGTGCAGTACACACGCAGAAGAGCGGCACGGCTAAAAGTCATCGCTGGGCTTCAGTTCTGTCCAGACCGCAGAAGGCGAAGAACGAAGCAGCAGAGCACCGGCTGCATGTACTCAGTGGAGCGAATTTCAAATGTCCAGCCAAGAGCTGCTTCACAAGCACATGCAGCTGAGAATGCCCTGGCTGCTTCACAAAGGAAGGCGCAGCCGTTGCACTCCTGGACACTACCTGGCCAGAAACAGGTTCTTACACCTTCAATGCTGCAGAGTCCATGCAGCTGGAGCAAAGCCAGAAGGACGCGTCCAGCTAGAAGGCGTTCTTCAAGTACCCCCCTCTTCCAAATAGCCTTGAAACTGAGCACAACACGCTGCGGCTCGGCAGCTTCCTTCTCAGATAGACGTGCCGTCACATTCTTCACTCTCGCGCAGCTCCGTTGCCCACTTGCAGCAGCTGCTGCCAAAGAAAAAGGCTCCAGAAGTAAAAGCCACTGCTGGACTGCCCTTTCCCCTTGCCTCACGTAAAAGCACCAGAAACTGTCCGCTGCACTCTCTATTTCCCTTCTCCGCCGCATCTACCACTGTAATCTCTGCATCTCGAAGCATAAACCCCGGCACACTTCTTTCCTGGGAAAGCTGGAAGAGAAATAGGTAGCAGCACAAGTAGCTGCAAGTTGGACTTTATGTTTCGAGCTGCTGACGTGAATCCGAAAACAAGCGAGTGGCAGGCACGCTTCCTCTTGCAGCCTGTGCGATGCACACACCAGCTCGGTGCTCTGCCTTCATTCTTACGCTCTTCGGAGCAGGTGGCGCTTTCGTTTTGCTGGAGACGAACCGTCGTCTACTTGTCGCCCAGAGAGCACGGTGCCGGCAGCCAAATGCTCCAGGCTGCTGCTTCTGCCGAAACACGCCTGGGCTAGCCCTCTCAGCGCTGGTGGCACAACATTCTGTCTGCCTGGTGGTCTTTATCTTAAAGGGAAAGATTCTCGGCTACGGCTTGCACAGAGAACTGTTCCGGGACAATACATGTGTTTTTTTACCCCTTGTCGCAATAAGACTGTGGTGCTGCGTTGGAACTGTTGGCCTGTGAATGGCTAATCCATCATGTGCTTCCCTCCTGATGCTTTTTGCTGAGCGAGAGCTGAGGAAAATCCGTGCACTGCACACTGTGGATGCGTGCAGTATACACGCAGAAGAGCGGCAAAGCTCATAGTCATCGCACACACCAGCCCAGTGGCCTGGGGCTGCGTTCTTCTCCCTTACCGGCGCTGGCCAGAACTGAAGCATTCAGCGTTGGCTCTCTTCAGTGTGTGTACAGCACGCATCCACAGTGCTCTTTGCACGGATTTTCCTCGGCGCTACGTGCAAGTACAGCCTTTCTGCTTCGCAGAGCCCAACTGTCCGCACAAGCTCTCGCTCAGAGAAATGTGTCAGGAGAGAAGCACTTACTGGATTAGCCTTTCACTGGCCAACAGTTCCAACGCAGCACATAGTCTTACTGCGAGAAGGGGTAGTAAAACCCACGCTTTCAGCACAGCACCACAATCTGGGCGACGAGGAGGACAAAAGAAGACCATCTTTTCGTCTTTGCACGATTTTCTCTGCCACACATCTATCCACGTCTTTGCTCTCTGCAAGGCTCTAATGTGCGCGGTGCTACTTGGAAGTGAGAAGGCAGGTGCAGAGAAGCACTGCGACCTGACGGCGCTGTGCAGGCTGTAAAGGAAAGAGGACTACCCCTGGAATGTGGTGCAAATACAAGTTCCCACGCGTCGGGGTAAGCGCCGGGTAAGCCCGTTGAACTAAAGCTGTTCTCTGTGCCAGACGTAGCTGAGAAGCTTTCCCTTTACATTCAGGCTACAAAGCAAACAGAATGTGGTGCTACCAAGGGCAGCGAAGGAAAGTGCAGAGCCCAGGTGTGTTTCGGAAGAATCAGCAACCTGGAGCGTTTCTCTGGAGCGTTTCTCTGCCGGCGTGCCCTCTGTGCGACAAGATGACGACGGTTCGACTCCGGCAGAATGAAAAGAACGAAATGGTACGAAGAGCATAAGAATGAAGGCAGAAGCACCGAGCTGGCACAGCACCGAGCACAGGCTGCAAGAGGAAGCGTGGCTGCCGCTCGCTTGTATTCGGATTCAAATTAGCAGTTGAAAACAGAAAGTTCAACTTGCAGCTACTTGTGCTGCTACCTCTTTCTCTTCCAGCTTTCCCAGGAAAGAATTGTGCCGGGGTTTATGCTTCGTGATGCAGAGATGACAGTGGTAGATGCGGTGGAGAATGGAAATAGAGAGTGCAGCGGACAGTTTCTGGTGCTTTACGTGAGGCAAGGGGAAAGGGCAGCCCAGCAGTGGCTTTTACTTCTCGAGCCTTTTTCTTTGGCAGCAGCTGCTGCAAGTGGGCAACGGAGCTGCGAGAGTGAAGAATGTGACGGCACGTCTATCTGAGAAGAAAGCTGCAGAGCCGCAGTGTGTTGTGCTCAGTTTCAAGGCTACTTGGAAGAGGGGGGTACTTGAAGAACGCCTTCTAGCTGGACGCGTCCTTCTCTGTGTGCTCCAGCTGCATGGACTCTGCAGCATTGAAGGTGTAAGAACCTGTTTCTGGCCAGGTAGTGTCCAGAAGTTAAACGGCTGCGCCTTCCTTTGTGAAGCAGCCAGGGCATTCATTCTCAGCTGCATGTGCTTGTGAAGCAGCTCTTGGCTGGACATTTGAAATTCGCTCCACTGAGTACATGCAGCCGGTGCTCTGCTGCTTCGTTCTTCGCCTTCTGCGGTCTGGACAGAACTGAAGCCCAGCGATGACTTTTAGCCGTGCCGCTCTTCTGCGTGTGTCCTGCACGCATCCACAGTGTGCTGTGCAAGGATTTTCCTCAGCTCTCGCTCAGCGAAATGCATCAGGAGAGAAACACTTGCTGGATTAGCTTTTGGCTGGCCAAGACTTTCAACACAGCACCACACTCTGGGCGATGAGGAGGACAAAGGAAGAACACCTTTTCACCCTGCCACGTTCTTCTGGGCGAGACGACTATCCTCGTCTTCTCTCCCTGCAAGGCTCTAATGTGCGCGGTGCTACTTGGAAGTGAGGAGGCAGGTGCAGAGAGCACCGCGATCTGACGGCGCTGTGCAGCCTGTAAAGGAAAGAGGACTGCCACTGGACTGTGGTGCAAATACAAGTACCCACGCGTCGGGGGCAAGCTCTGAGTTAGCCTAAAGCTGTTCTCTGTGCCAGACGTAGCCAAGAAGCTTTCCGTAATGATGCTGGCTACAAAGCAAACAGAATGTGGTGCTACTTCAGCGCTAGAGAGAAATTGCAGAGCCCAGGCGTGTTTCGGCAGAAGCAGCAGCCTGGAGCATTTGGCTGCCGGCACCGTGCTCTCTGGGCGACAAGTAGACGACGGTTCGTCTCCAGCAAAACGAAAGCGCCACCTGCTCCGAAGAGCGTAAGAATGAAGGCAGAGCACCGAGCTGGTGTGTGCATCGCACAGGCTGCAAGAGGAAGCGTGCCTGCCACTTGCTTGTTTTCGGATTCACGTCAGCAGCTCGAAACTTAAAGTCCAACTTGCAGCTACTTGTGCTGCTACCTGCTTCTCTTCCAGGTTTCCCCTGGAAACAATTGCGGTTACGTTTATGCTTCGCCATGCGGCGGAGAAGGGAAATAGAGAGTGCAGCCGACAGTTTCTGGTGGTTTTACGTGAGGCAAGGGGAAAGGGCAGCCCAGCAGAGGCTTTGACTTCTGGAGCCTTTTTCTTTGGTTGCAGCTGCTGCAAGTGGGCAACGGAGCTGCGAGAGTGAAGAATGTGACGGCACGTCTATCTGAGAAGGAAGCTGCCGAGCCGCAGTGTATTAAGCTCAATTTCAAGGCTGCTTGGAAGAGGGGGGTACTTGAAGAACGCCTTCTAGCTGGACGCGTCCTTCTGGCTTTGCTCCAGCTGCATGGACTCTGCAGCATTGAAGGTGTAAGAACCTGCTTCTGACCAGGTAGTGGTCCAGGAGTGCAACACAGCGCCTTACTTTGTGAAGCAGCCAGAGCATTCTCAGCTGAATGTGCTTGTGAAGCAGCTCTTGGCTGGACATTTGAAATTCGCTCCACTGAGTACATGCAGCCGGTGGTGCTCTGCTGCTTCGTGATTCGCCTTCTGCGGTCTGGACAGAACTGAAGCCCAGCAATGCCTTTGAGCTTTGCCGCTCTTCAGCGCGAGCACTGCACGCGGCCACAGTGTGCTGTGCACGGATTTTCCTCAGCTCGACGGACAATCATTTTCTTGCTGTTTTGCAATGTCCAAACTCTGTGTCGCTCTCGCTCAGCGAAATGCGTCAGGAGAGAAACACTTGCTGGATTAGCTTTTGGCTGGCCAAGACTTTCAACACAGCACCAGACTCTGGGCGATGAGGAGGACAAAGGAAGAACACCTTTTCACCCTGCCACGTTCTTCTGGGCGAGACGACTATCCTCGTCTTCTCTCCCTGCAAGGCTCTAATGTGTGCGGTGGTACTTGGAAGTGAGAAAGCAGGTGCAGAGAGCACCGCGATCTGACGGCGCTGTGCAGCCTGTAAAGGAAAGAGGACTGCCACTGGACTGTGGTGCAAATACAAGTTCCCACGCGTCGGGGGCATGCTCTGGGTAAGCCCGTTGAACTAAAGCTGTTCTCTGTGCCAGATGTAGCCGAGAATCGTTCCCTTTACATTTAGACCGAATGTGCTGCTGTATGTCGCTGAGAGGCAAAGTGCATAGCCCAGGCGTGTGTCGGCAGAAGCAGTCGGCTGGAGCATTTCGCTGCCGGCACCGTGCTCTTTGTGCCACAAGTAGACGACGCTTCGACTCCGGCAGAACGAAAGCGCGACATGGGTACTAAAGAGGCCGAACGAAGGCGCCGAGCACCGGGCTCGTGTCCGCAGCGTACAAACTGAGAAAGGAGAGTGGCTGGTGCTCGCCTGCCTGCCGACTTCACGTTAGCATTGAGAAGGAGGAAGTTCAACGACAGCTACTTGTGCTACTACTTATCCCTCTTCCAACCATCCCTGGGAACACTGGCGCTTACCTTTCGACTCCGAGATGCAGAAAACACAGTGGTCGATGCCAAGGAGAGGGGAAGTAGAGAGTGCAGCGGGGAGTTGAAGTGGCTTTACGTGAGGCAAGGGGAAGGTGCAGCCCAGCATTGGCTTTTCCTTCTAGTTCTTTTCTTCAGGAGAGCAGCTAGCAACCGAGCTGCGAGAGCCAACAATGGGATGGCACGTCTTGTCAGAGAAGCCACGGTCTACAGTGCTGTAGACTGCTGTGCACAGTTTTAATGCTGCTGTCACTACACGGTACTTTTGGAACGGCTTCTCTCCTGACTCTCCCATCTCTGTGAGCTCCAGCTGCTTGAACTTGGTCACACTGAAGGTGTGTGGACGTGATTGCGCTGCGAGTATCAAGTCTTCCAGAGACGAAGGATAGTCAAGAAATGCTTTCTCACCTGGCCCATCTCTCAGTCCCAACTGTGGCTGGAAACGCTGCTGTGCTGCAAGGGTGGACTTAGCCACTCTGAGAGAATGTGATGACGCTCTATAGATAGTTGTGAAGGAAAGTGCTGGTCACTGCAATGTTTCGCCTAGTTTACAGACTTTAGAGGGACTAGGAAGGCCAACGCCTTGTTCTAGCACTTGTTCTCTGCGCGCAGCTGCTGGATGTTTGGAAGGGCTTTGGGATCGGCGAGAGGTGGAGGGTAGGATGGTACCTAGAGCTTGAAGGAAAGTGCGTCTCTCCAGGACCTTTGATGCAGTTCAGTGGGTGCGAGTTCCATGTTGAGCATGTTCATGATGGCACAGAAAAGGTTCTGAAAGAAAGAGGCCGTGCTGGAACTGCCTTGACTTTTGCCGCTTAGAAACTGCACAGCCAACAATGAAAAGATTCCTCTTGCTTCCCCGCTACGCGCAGGATCACATTCTTTTATGTCTCCAAGCGGCAGGATGCACAGCGGAGCTCTTCCACCAACTGCTCGCACACGACTGCGGCCGCGCCAGCGAAGCGCTTGGCTTTTTCCCCGGCACTGTCAGCGCTCATGGAAACAACCACACGATGGCGCTGACGACTTGCAAAAGAAGGCCAAGCACCTGGCGCTGCTCGAAACCACCCCAAGGGCAGAGGCAAGTTGCAAACGTCCCTGCACTCCAATCAACAGCACATCAGGACAAAAAGATTTCCCTCATCTTCCCCTTCCAAGAGCAGACTCTTCTTTACACCACACTCCAAGAGCCAGACAAACCTCTTTGGCCCAAACAAATCTTTTCCCTCTCGCAGATTCTGCCCACCAACTTGAAACCATCTGGCAAAAACAGAGCTCAAAACAGTGCCAGCTGAGGAAGATCTTACTGCCTGCAACTTCAACTGCACCCCTCAAACTAGCAGCACACACGCTGTTCTCAGCACTTTCTATTCCTCCCCATGCCACCTTAACATCTGCTCCAGCAACACTGGCACTATGTCCTTGCCTTCCCAAGGAAAGGCACTCCGAGTCTCTTGGCCTTGCCTTGCCTTCAGTACCTTGTCTAGTTCTTCTTAAGCTACCCTTGCTCTGCTTCCTTTGCCTACGTCTGCCTTGCCTTGCACTACTTACCACTTGCTGGCTTTGCTTTGCCCTGCTTACCACTCTCTACCTCACCTTCCATGCAGGCAAGGCGCTGCAAAGCAAGTGCAGGCAATTGTGGGCAAGTCAAGGGAGAGCTAAGCAAGGCCAGAACAGTGAGGGGAAAGCAAATGGAGTGGTAGGCAAGAGAAGGCCCAGAAGTTAGAGGCAAGGCTGGCCGTAGGAAGGAAAGTCCACTGATGGGTAGGCCAGGCAGAAACAAGAAGGGCTCGGCAAGCCAAGGCCCTGGAGGAAAGCAGTAGGCAGGTCAAGGGCAGGGCATGGACATGCAAAGGAATGCAAGGCTCCAGAGAGCTAGCAGGGCAAGGCAAGGCAACGGTTGTGTTGCCAAGGCAAGGCAAGGATAGGCAAGGCAGGTGAGAAGTACATTCGAGGACTGCTGGTACACAAAAGTGGCCAGGACCAAGTGCTTTGTGTGGCCTTGATCCCACGTGGGTCATGTCTCCTCTGCACCTAAAAGACTTGAGCTACCTGCTTTCCTTTGTATGCAAAAGGACTCTCATTCTGGTCCCCGAGCTCAAGGGCAAAATGTGAATTGCCCTTCCAAGATTCAAGACATGCAAGGATTGCTCCCAGACAAAGGCTGCCCATGGAGATGAGTGTGGCAACATGCATCCTCCCCTGGTCTTCCTCTCCTGTGATCCTGAAACACCGGAGATGCTTGAGAGCTTTGAGATTCCTAGGAGGAGCAGAAAGGGCAGGGCAAGGCCATGAAATGTCATTGAAAAGGGGTCTTGAATTCCAGGTGGGGGAGGGGTGAGCAAGGTCATGCAAGGCAAGGGAGGGGTTCAAGGGCAGGGCAAGGCAAGTGGTGGCTTGGCGAGGCGAGGCCAGGCAAGGCAATGAGGGTCCTAGAAGGAAAAGGAAAGGTGAGGCCAGACCTAGACGAATGTGAAAGGAAGTCAGGTGGGGGATGGGTGAGCAAGTCAATGCAAGGCAGAGGAGAAAAGGCAGGTTGACGGAAGGCTACAGAGAGGGCAGCAAGGAAATGCAAGGCATGGGGAAGCATGTGAGGAGTGGGTGCTGTCAGCCGGCTGGGATGGCAGGGGCAGGGCAACTGCAAGTAGCATGGCGGGGATGTGGAGGGGGGTGTTAGTGTGCGGGAGGTGTGTGTGTGTGTGTGCAGCGGAGTGCAGGGTAAGTGCAGGTGTGTGTGCATGTGCATAGGAGGGTTTTGTGCCAGGTGCTGTGCCGGGGGGAGCCATCCCACCGCCAAGAAGGTGTGGGAGTGAAAGGAGTAACATAGATGTGTCTTTACAAAGAGACCGTGTGAATCCGTCCTTAGACAAGGCTAGGAATTTACTGGTAGGGGAGTAACAGAAGAAAGTATTAGTTCTAGAAACTGTTACTAATCGACAGAGACTGTTGCTCAGCCAAGGCCCTGTTAAATTCCTGAACCTAGAGCAAGGCAACAAAGACTTAATAGCATTAGGAATAGTTTTGTTTTCTTCCTTCTCCATACCAAGAGGGGGGTGCATATTAGAGGGGAGCATAGAGTAGGCAGTTCCGGAAGTCTGTAATTCCCGAGTACCTCAGAGGGTGCTGTTGCCAGGAACTTAGCATAAAAAGGGGGCTGCGTCCCGCAATCAGTTGAGAGACTCCATGGCAAAAGCCCCATGGCCTCTCCCTGTAGTTGAAGAATGTTCCAGGACTCCTCTGTCTCCTTTTTGGTGGATGAAGAAACTCAGAAAGCAACACTTCTGCCAGAACTCTCCAAGATGCCCCCTTTGCTCCCAGTGACTCCATCACTGCCCGGGAAGCTGTCTTTTCTACTAGAGGAGTTCGAGATACAGTTAAAAGTCGTGTGGCAGAGAAAAAAGGCAATAATTGGTTTCCAAGGGATGGCAAACAAGAGATACCAGAAGCTTTGGCCCTACCGATATTAAAAGAACTCCGTGAAGAGAGTCCTTGCACTTCCTGAGGACTGGCAGAAGCCTTCCTCATGCTGTATGTTGCTGGGGGTCTTTTTAGACTGGCAAAACGAGCTGTTGAAGGTTGCTTGAGCTGTGCTAAAGCAAACAGCCAAGTTACAAAGTAACTTGCCAGGGGAGGGAGGCCTTGGGCTGCATGTCCCTTCCAAAGATGCCAGGTGGATTTTCCTGAGATGCCCCAAGTGGGAAAGCTTCATATCTTCTGCTAATGGTATGTCAGCTAGCAAGGTGGCCAGAAGCATTTCCAACTGCTTCAGCAACGACAGGATCAGTTATTAAGGCATCTTTGGAACAAATCATTCCAAGATACAGCATTGTAGAAGCAATAGACTCAGATAGGGGAACTCATTTTACAGGAAAGATCCTTCAAGGGGTTTTGGCTTCTTTAGGACTGCAATGGAACCTCCATAGGCCCTGGCACCCCCAGAGCTCGGCTCGGGTAGAAAACAATGAATAGAGGAATAAACACCTTTTGAAGCTGGTAATAGAAACCAAGATGCCATGGCTAGGGCTTTGGACATTGGCTTTGGCGAGAATGAGAGCCCGACCCAGAAGAGAGATTCCGTTATCCCCCTTTCCATCGTTGTTATGAATTACCCGGGTAAGTCTCAACCTAGTGGGGGAGTAGAGGTAAGTGATGTATATTTAAAACTGTCTGTGGCCAGGATACTGCTTCTTGTGAAACCCCTTCAACAGGAAGCTCAGCTGGCACAAGCCCCACCTTTGGACTTTGCTGCTTCTAACATCCAACCAGGAGATTGAGTCCTAGTTAAGGAGTAGAAAGAAGCGCCAGTGGTTCTGAAATGGCGTGGCCCATTCCAAGTGTCACTGACGACAGAAACAGCCATCAAGACAGCTGAACACAGGTGGACCCGTCACTCTCAGGTCAAGGTCTCTGAAGCCTCAGAGATTTGCACATCTCAGCTGGAGGAGGAGGCCGGGAGGCCGTGACTGACACTCTGCAGGAATGGGCCGGAGCAGTAGCCAGTGCTTCGACATCAGAGGAAGCCCTGAGTGCCTACCCACAGACCATCTGCTGAAATAGTCTCTATGGGTATCCCTCCTCTAGAATTTCCACTCACTGGGGCGCTAATACTTGCTGGATTATTTTATGTTAAGTGGTTTCTGTGTCTTCAATTGCCATAGGTGCTGCAGAAGACAACGGGAAAATTAGACTAGCTAATTAGATCACATTATTAAAATATTTTCCTTACTAGTTCTACTTTTATATGGTCAGCTAAGTTTAGGCCAGCAGTGGGAGAATCAATTGGCAGCCTTAGGAGAAGAAGTAGCAAAAGTTTTTAACCTTAGCAATTGCTGGCTCTGTGGAGGGCCAGGAGGATCTGAAGAGTGGCCGTGGCTGGCTAGCCCAGCTGAACCGAAATGGTGGGTCAATGGGAGGGCCACAATGGGATGGGATTTGGGGCCAAAGAAGGAAGTCCATGGCCACTTCATTCTTCTCCAACAGGCACTTATTGCCTAAACAGGACAGGGCGGGTCTATGTAGGAAAAGGCGTTTGTCAATTGACTTTCCCTCTGGCTTTAAACAATTGGGTTTAGCCCTCCAATTGCCCTCCTTACAATTGTTCCAAATATCAAGACAATTGCAATCAAATAGCTGTTCAGCTCACTAATGGTAGCTGTGTAAGGTGCTCTTACCAAAAATATTTGGAAGCCTGTAAAGCAATGGGGAGGGACAAGGGGATTTTTTGACCACCTATTTTTAAGCTGTCCCCACAAAAATTCCACAAGTAGAAGACATGTTGTTTGTGATTATCAGTGGGAATGGCAACACCGGACTGGAACTCAAAGCCTTTTAGTGAGTTCTGCTCCAAATCCAACCAAGCAACTTGCAGATGTAAATGTAGATGGGAACCCTGTGTGGGAGCTTGGAAATGCAAATACTGTGACCCTTATGGTGGGGGGACTATTGTTGGAGGACCGTTAGGCCAGGGAAACCCGCGGTATTTTGACCCACCAATTGATGACCAAGGGTAGGAAAGCCCCTTTGCTAATGGAACACGGGCTTTGAAAGGACATTATTGGATTTGTGGCCAACATGCTTAGCTCAGGTTACCTCCAAACTGGTCAGGGATATGGTATATCCCTGGGGTATATTAGACCGTTGTTCTTTTTGCTACTACAAATTCAGGGAAATCGCTTAGGAATCAAAATCTGTGAGGATTTAATTAGAGAAAAGCAGTCAGCTGAGGCAGCCTTGGCTGCAGGAAGCACCCCAAAACGGGGAAAAGATGAATGGCCACCAGAACAAGTTACGCAACACGATGGACCGGCCCCTTGGAAACCTAAGGAATTAATCCCAGATGCCTGGGAACCCATTTATCATTTGAATGAGATAATTAGGTTACAAGCTGTCTCAGAAATAATTACCAACCAGCCAGCCACAGCTCTTGACCGTCTTGCTGAGCAACCCACTTCAATGAGGAAAGCGGTATTTTCAACATTGGATGGTATTAGATTATCTGTTAGCAGAAGAAGGAGGAGTTTGTGGGAAATTAAATGACTCGAGATGCTGTTTGCAAGCAGATGACAGCGGAAATGTGGTCAAACAAATAACAAAGGAAATAACGTCAGCTCATGGACCTGTCCAAATGTTGAAAGGATGGTAATGGGACATGTTTTCATGGTTAACTGGCCAGCTATGGGCTAAATGAATACCATTTCTCCTCTTATATGCTATAGCAACTCTAATCTTTTGACCATGCGTGACACCATGCTGGGTGCAGCTCTTTCAGCAGGTGGTCAAGGGGATGCCACTAGCAGCCATGCCTACCTGATCCAGAAATGACTACAAAAGGACAGAAAAGGATGTCACTGCAAATAATAGCAAAAGCCAAGAAGACTCAAGAAGAAAAAATTAAATCAATGGTAATTAAGGTTTGTAAAGACAAATACAGATCAACTAAAAAGAGGAGGGATTAAAAGGAATGAGATGGATGAGTCTTTACAAACAGACTGTGTGAATCGGCCTGTAGACAAGGCTAGGAACTTATGGGGAGTGAAGTAACAGAAGAAACTATTAGTTCTCTAGAACTGTTGCTAATCAACAGGGACTGTTGATTAATCCAGGGCGTGTTAAATTCCTGAACCTAGAGCAAGGCAACAAAGACTTAATAGCATTAGGAATGGTTTCTTTTTCTTTCTTTTCGATGCCAAAAGGGGGGTGCATATTAGAGGAGGGCATAGAGTAGGCAGTTCTGGAAGTCTGTATCTCCCGAATACCTCAGCCAGTGGGGAAAAGGAAGAGACTGTTGTGGCCAGGAACTTGGCATAAAAAAGGGGCTGCATCCTGCAACCATTTGACAAGACCCCGTGGGAAAAGCCCCATGGACTCTCCCTGTAGTCGAAGAATGTTGCAGGACTCCTCTGTCTCCTTTTCGGACATAAACCTCAGGCATCGTGGATTAATTTTCCCTAACGGCAGCGACCTGCCGCGTGCTCTCCGTGCTCCTCCCCAGCCCCCCGGCAGGTGTAAAATAGTTCCCGGCGGCTCCCACCGCGCGTTACAGACGGCTGCGCGGCCCCGGGGCTGCTCGCAGTGCTCCCCTGCCCCGCCAGGGCTGCCCGCGGGCTGCGGAGCCACCTCGCCACCGGCGCGGCCAGGGCCGGGGCCCTTCTCGACAGCAGCCGAGGGGCTGCGGAGCGGGCGGCTGCGGGACGATCAGCTATTTTATGCCGCGCGGTGCTGCCGCCTCCATCTAGTGCTCCATCGCGCCGCCGGCCGACCCCGCCGGGCGCGTTCACGCTCGGCCGCGCTCGCTGCCCGCCCAGCCTCGCCGGAAGCTCTCCCGCCCGGGCCGTGCCCCGGCTCCGCCTGCGGCTCGGCAGGGCCAGGCCGCACGCGTGCTGCGTGGCTCGGAGCACCCGCGTTGCGCCGCAGGCGACGGGGAAGGCGGGCCGGGTCGGCGCCATCGTGGTAGCGCGAGGAGAGGAGCGCCCGGGCGGGGCGGCGAGTGGCGCGGCGGTGAGAGCTTCTGCTTCCTGTCGCTCGGCTGCCGCCCTCGGCAGGTGCCATGTGACCCCGCGGAGCGGCGGGGCCGGCCGGGCGGTGCGCGGCGAGGCTTTCGGCCAGCGGCGGCCGCAGCGAGAGTCTGCTGGCACTGCCCGTGCCGGTGGAGAGAGCGGGGATCCGAGGCCGGCCTTCCCAGAGCGACGAGGGGTGGCCGCCTTTGCCGCGCTGCCCTCCGTGCAGCACGTGGCCGATTCCGGCGAACCCGGGGTCTCCGCAGCGGCGCGGGCGGGAGGGAGTGGGGAGCGCGCTCGGTGCCGTGCTGGCCGCTCCCGCCCAGCGCTGCGCTCCGCCGAGGCGTTTTCCTGCCCGTCCTGGGAAGGACATAAGGGACACCAAAAGTTGGAGCTTTGCTGTCAGGGGGAGCAACTTCCCTCCATTGGCGACCTCCTTTTCCCTCTGATTCAGCTACCTTGTGGTAGGTGCGATGGTGCTGAAGAAGGGTGGCGGCTTGGCACAGTTGCTGTCATAGGTGGTGCGAGAGCTCCACGCAAAGAGCTTTGAGTGGCATGTGTGAGGGTAGGAGGGTACGGCACCCACAGCTGAAGGGAAAAAAGGTCAGGGCATGTCATCAGCCGCAGTCGTGCTAAGTTGTTCATCTTTGCAAACTGCTTGCCGAGTTCTTCCTTTCTTAGGTAATGGGGGTTTGTATCAACCAGAACTGCATATGGTCAGTATTTGCAGAGAAGGTTACTTGGACTGTTGTTGAAGTGAGTGTAGCAGTTTCTATGGCATTCTGCAAAAAAAGTGACAGATGTCTCTGTGTTCCCCAATTCTTAACAAAAATGAAGTTAACAAAGCCCTGAAAAGAGGTTTTACAAAACTTCAGGGATTTTTTCCTACAGGTACTGTAGAGACAACCATAGTCACCTTGTCTTTCCAAAAGTGAAGGTTACATCTTTTTGTCCAAGAGCATCAAGTGCTTTTGGTCAGCGTTTGTGTGCAAGCATTAGCCTTGTTCTTGTTCTTCCTTGGAGAACTTTTACAATACTCAGATGATCTGTGTAGGCTGCAGAGTGCAGTGGTGAACTTCAAGGCTTCCAGCAGAAGGGAGATGCTGTCCACGTTTTGGATTTTCCTTAGTCTGAACCTTCAATGTCCAAGGCTTCACTTTTCAAGCAGTTGGAAGAGCTCCAAATTAAGATATGAACAGGTCTTAATTGACCTTGTCACCGCCTCAGTTCATCAGGTAATGCTGTGCACTGGATTTAATTGCCTAGTGCAACATGTGCTAAAAATATGTAGAGTGTCTCCTCGATTACCCTTCCAGAAGGGTTTGAATGGAGAACAAGGAGTTCCGAAGACAGGTA
The DNA here is from genome assembly GCF_020740725.1 of Corvus hawaiiensis. Taxonomy (NCBI): domain Eukaryota; kingdom Metazoa; phylum Chordata; class Aves; order Passeriformes; family Corvidae; genus Corvus; species Corvus hawaiiensis. Next base: position 326,574 of record NC_063229.1, read on the forward strand.
TTTGGTGTACAAGAAGTAGAACTTAGTTGATTGCAGGGCACTGCATGCACAAATGTCTAAGGAGGATCCCTCTTTTTTTGTCCCATCTATGCTTGTTCTCATTTGAAATCCTGAACATTCTGGAGGTTGGTTTTGTTAGGGTTGTGGCTGGGGAAGGGGTGGTGGTGGGGGAGGGGTGGGTGTTGTTTCTGATTTTTTAAATTTCCAGGATAGTGTACAAAGAACTTGTGCCCAAAACCAGCAGTATGAAGCAATGCAGGTATAAAAGAAGGTCACCGAAATGTCGGATAATATGAATCTGAAAGCGCTTCAGTATTTTACCCAGGAGTTTCACTCCAACAAGGTGATTGTCCTTCACAGAAATGTAGTGGCAGGCTTATGCCATGCTAGAAGTGATGACCTTTCTCTGCCCCAAATTGACCAGCAAGATATTTTGGCTCTTGATTTAAACCCCTGAGCCAGCTGTGTTTCAGGCTGCAGAAGCTGCAGGTGTTGTGGCAGACGCGGGGTGCAGCCCTGCCTGCCGGTCCCGACCTGGCGCACGCCGGTGGCAGCCGTCAGCGCCCGGGGTCCCCTGTGCCACCCACGCCAGGGTTCTGCCTGCCTGCTTCGCACCCCCGGTAGCCTCAGGGAAACAGCGGACTACTCCATCTACTTTAAAAACAAACAAGCAAACAAAAAGCCCACTGTAAAAATATGTAAAAGTCTTGAAACTAATTCTCAGCGCTTGCTCGGAGTTTGTTGATGGCGCAAATGGATTTTGGATAAACTGGTACTGCTAGTACTACTTTTAAATTAGGTTCCTAAACTTCAGAAAGGAGAAGATGGTGGTCACATACCCCTGAGGAATGTTTGAAAAAGTAAGAGTGCTCAGTCATTTAAAGGTGGCCAGAAAAGGGGTGTGGCAGTGGAGTGGACACTCTGCGAGTAGGTAGCCTTCAGTCATGCAGGGACTGGCACTTCAGTGGGAATTTTGCATCAACACCAAGAGATCGTTCCATGATGTGTTGCATAACAGCAGATTGGGCCAAAATTCTGCTGACTTTGATCAAGGTGGACGGGCCACCTTCACTTAACCCAGCATAGGGACATAAATCAATGATGTTTGAAAAACAGCCATGAAACATAGCTCCTTTAGTTTATTGGACTGTTGCAAGTCTGCAAAGCTCTGTTGACAGGTCATTGGAAGTAGCTGTTGGAATCTAACTGCGGTTGGACTCTTTGTCAGTCAGCATCACCAGGAGGCTTAACGGTTTAGGTTGAGAGGTGGTGCATGTTTTTTTTCAGAGGAATGGCCCAGTGAAGAGCAGTGTTCACTGCCATGACTGCCGTTGTAGCCTTCTAGAGAAATCTTGGTTCATTCAGAGAGAACTTCCTTGGTTCTGCTGGTTTGGTTTCACAGCTGGAGCAAAGGTAGAGCACTGGAAGCAATTCCTAGGGCAGAAGCGGGAGATATCCAAAGCTCTGGACTTTGTTGTCCTCAGCACAGTGTAAGTGAGCGTAGTCTAATTGGAGGAGTGGTGAGCATCAGTGATATCAGATTTTTTACAAGTTCTTAATTCTGTCAAAACAAGAAAGAAGGAGAGTGATGAAGATGAAATCCTTTCCTCTTAAATCTGCCTACGCAGCAACTTCAGGGGTAGTTGTAATGTGTATTCACCTATTTTGAATTGCCCAAAACCAGGCCTGGAGATGCTTCAGAGACAGAGTCAGAGAAGCGGGTATTTGCTTTATTTGGCGCTGGGTGCGTGGGGGATCGCTCCTCCTAACACACACACGCAGAGCACTCCATACAGTCCAGCATTATGTGTAAAATTTTTGATTATTCATCACATTCCTTGGGATAGGAGTAGTTCTAGAAATTACTTCTCGGAAGTCATTGATCATCATTAGCAGACGTGCCACGCATGCGCTGTGTACCCAGGTGGTCGCACTGAGGAAGGCTCCTCTTCTTCCTCGGGGGTCTTTCTGATAAAGATCAGTAGTCTCCGTCACAATGCACTTTTTACCTTTCTTTCTGGAGCATGCACAGTTCTTCGCTGGATGATTCAGCAATCTCTGTGCTGGTTTTCAAAAGATCCTGTTCCTCTTATCTTGACAAGATTAAGGCAAGTCCTGGTGCTTAGGTTTTGTGATTAACATTTGCTGTCTCTTAGTAGTTCACTCGTGTTTACATGAGTAAACTATGGATCAACCCCCTTCTCAATTTTAGCACTGAAAGGATATCAGAGTCATTTAAAGGGATGTCTCCTATGGAGTACTATAAAACTGCCATCATGGTAACACGTTTTCATAGAGTAGTTTTAGCACAGAAGTAATAGATGTACAATCTTGGATGTTTCAACCTGCTGACTCAAGAGCCAGTGTTGAGCTTTTCTCTTTTAAATCCAGTCTTAGAGCTCTGCAGGGATCACTGCAGCATGACGTTGTGACAAGGGGATGCTGATTCACGCATAAACCTTTGATGCTTTCCTTATATCTTCAAGCAGCTTTGAAAACCAGTGATGATCTGGCATGTTGCGACTTGAGAGTCATGGTAAAGGTTTCACCAAACACTTTGTAATATCATGCTGCAGCTTTCATGCCTAAGGAAATAGCATTGAGCATATGGCTGGCAAAATGCCAAAAGAATGAGCCAAAACCAATATCCTTTAATGGGAAAGATGGAAAACATTTAGATGTGTTTATTTGAACTAAAATTCCTGTGGACCAAGCCTAAATGTATTTCACACTAAATTCTTAGAACTGATTTTAAGGGAAGATGTGAGAAAGATGAATTCACAAGCGGAATTTTCAGCAGCATAATATTGAACATTTATTAGTAGAACAAAGGCATATCACAGCGTGGGAGCACTTAGCAATATTGCTAGAGGCATGGCTCCATTCATTTTACTGTGAACTTAAGTACTTCTTTAAACATAGTCCTTAAGCCCAGAAAGTAATTTACACTTCACTCAACTTTTCCCCCCCCTCCTGTCTCTGCCCCCTTGTGCCAGCGCACGCCAGCACACCGCCGCCGGTCCTCTGGATAGCTTCAGAATTGAAGGCAGGCACCCTGCTCCGGTGCCTCCTCAGTCTCCAACCTAATTTGTAGTTGACAGATTCTTTGGGAGGTGTGAGTTTTGATGAGATAACTGACTTCCTGGGATGCATGCGGTTCATCTTCTTTGTTTCTTTAAGATGTCTCGGTTTCTACCTCTGTCATTTCTCAACTTAAAGGACATTTATTATCACGTGTTTATTACGACGTTTCCCAACATGTTACCACTCTTTTGAAGTTACAATTTACTCTAGTCTTGTTTTTACTTAACTATATTTTACCTGTTTCTACATAGTACATGATCACTTCTAAATGTTAAAATCATATATGGGAAAGACAAGATTTATCGTTCACTCATTTATCACAGGAGGAATGTGTTAGCTGCTCGTGTTGCAGTTCACTTGTAATCCTAGTCTATTACCGCAGGCCTGGGCCCTAGGCTATATCACCATGTCCCGCAGCCATAGGGAGGAGGAGGAGAGAAGATCCAGCAGGCAGGAATTGTGCAGCAAGATTTATTCATTTAATTATTTTACAAACTCTTTTACAGACTTTTTTCTTCATAATCTATTTGGACAAAGGATCAGCCACCCCTTGGGGTGATTGGCTAAAATCCTAAAACATCCATTGTCAAAATATTTTTCTACTATACCATAAACAAGACTTTTCAAGGTTGCAGGTGGCTTGGTCGTTTACATACTCTGCTACCTCTTCTGTGAGAGAGAAAAGTCTCTCACGGACTTAGAAAATAGCAAGAAAATCCTCGCTAGCAGCATTTTTGTATCTACACTGGTCCTTCTCATTTCCTTTTCTCTAGAACACATTTCTCAGGCTCAGTGAGCAGATGTGCATGCAAGTGGTTTGGTGTGTCCTTGGAATTCAAATAGTCAGGATCAGATGGGTTTCTGCAGTGAAAGGATACAAGGAAACAGGGATATAGCCGACAGTGGGAACTCCTGTGATTTTGCTCCTCTCCAAACATTTCTCCTCTCCAAATGGATCTCTGTAGGAAACTTGACACATTCTTCTACTTCTGGGAGTCATTAATAAAGAAACCTGGGGTGTTTATTAGGTGACAGTGCTGTTCCTGCTGTGCACCTTTGCACCTGGCACAGACCATTTTCACACAGCTGTGGTCCAGAATGCGGGCAGACAAAAACCCACCAGTTTTCTCTTGCCTACTTGACTTTTCAAATTCTTATTATGTGATGATTATCGCATCATTTTGTCCATAATATCTGAAATAATTTGCCATGCAGTTTTGAATACAGTGCAAATACGTATTTTACTCTTAGAAATTTGAAAGTGAGTTACATTTAATAGTAGTTTGTGAGTAGTATGGCAATCAGGCCTTAAATACGCCAATCAGGCTTGTAAATAAACCCATATTATCAGTCAATCTCTTCAATCTATTCATGTGTTTATATGGGATTTTATTCCTATAGAATAGAAAACTCGGAGCAGTGGCAAAGAAGGGGGGGGGCGGGGCAGCAGCGGCCCTGCTCTGAGCGGGGCAGGGAAAGGCAGGCTCGGGATGCCGGGGTTTCTCACCTGAGGCACCCGAGCAGATGGTGAAGAGTCCCTCTTTTAGTGAAGGTAGACTGTTAAGAAGGTTCCAATGCAACGGCCGCTCTTACGAACAGAGCTGCACTCACGGTAGAAGAAAGGCAGCAGGAGACGGAATCCTGCAGTGGTGACCAGTTCTCCCCACAGCCACCACAGCCTCTCTCCCCTCCGAATGCTTGAGAGAACAAGAGCTGGGGGCTGCATGCAACCCCGTTTTCCCAGTCCAAAGTTCACTGTATCTCTGCCCTCACGAGACACCTCAGCTAAAAGAGAGTAGCCAGCTGCATCCCTCCCCTGAGCGGTGACAAATTCTTTTGTCTCTCTTAAGTGTCCAGTCGTTATTGTCTCCTAGCGTATGGGGGAAAGCTCCTTAAGAGAAAAAAAAACCCCAAAAAACAAAAGGAGAACTACTAAAACCCCAACATACGGGTGATTCTCACCTTCCTTCTCTGTCCTGTGGTGGTCGGCGATGGAAGAGACGGGGCAGATTGCTCGGATGCAAGAAGCCGATTTTATTGATACAGAGCTGAGTATTTATACCTTTTCAGCAGTAACTAAAAATAGATTCTTATATAAGCAGCAATCACTATAACAACCATATCTATGTTTCTTAATAACATTGCAAAACTACAAGCTAGCATTAACCGACACCAAGCATGCCGTTCCCTTATACTAGCTATTTCCTGGTAGGCCGTACTGCCTGCCATGGTTTGCGGCCTAGCAGCGTTAGCGCGTCCACTTCTGACATGATTTTAGCAGTGCTCTCACTTCTGCTTTCTAGCTGTATCTCCACACTTCTCAGCTACGTGTAAAAGCACATGCTCTCAGTGTCGTAGAGTCCTTAGGGAAAGCAAACAGCGGTTCCGCTTCACACTGCTAAATGTGCCAGGACAGAAAGCTTTCACTGACCTTGCCTTGCCTTTTCCTTGCAGCCTTTCCTCTTCAGAGTGAAACATAGATTTAGAAGAACTATAAAGACTTTAGTTATAGGCTAGCTGTGTTGAGATTAGTTAGAGTAGGAAGGAATTTGGGCCCAGTGAGAGTTAATGAAAATAGTTAAGAGAGCTGGACCTGAAAGGGGTTTTAAGATGTGATTACCAAATAACTGATGATCTGTCATTTGCATGTTTGCTTAGCTGTGCTTAGAACGAGGAATAGAAACTTTGATAAGTTGGTGTAGGGAACAAGGACAATTACCAATTTCCTCCCTTGGTGGGAACCCGTTCAAAAGTCACGCAAGAGGAAACTTAGAGGTCACTAAAGTAATTCGGATTGTTAAAGTTCAAAAAGGCAAAAAGGCCAAAATGAGGAAGATGAGTTACTTCATCTTTCTTGGGACCACTGACTCCATTCAGGACACACACTATGCATGCTTAATGACATTTAAGCTCATTTCCATATGAAGCGGAGAATGGGAGGTGTTAATGTTACGAATATGCATTTGTATTTTGGATATTCATAATATTTGGAAATAAAAAGTGTCGTGTTGGCTTGGATCGGGGCCCTGCGTCTTAGGGAGCTATCCCACGCAGTGCCCGGTGCCAAATAAAGCATGCACTTTCTAACTCTAAACTGTTAGAGAGTTTTTGTCCGTCTCAGTTGGATATCGATATTAGATCGATATTCATATTTTGGTAAACCATTTTGGCGACTCTGGTGGGGCCCTGCTCTATCTGGCTGAGGGGCCAGGGGACCCCCCCTCGGGCGCTCGCCCCACATTTTTGGGGAGCGGGGGCTCCTTGATCCTCTGACACCCCGGGGAGAGACCAGGACCTGCCGGAACCACGGACAAAGAGGTATGTTTTAAAATTAAAGGGGTACCTTAAAGAAGGCAGCTTGTAAGACACAGCGGGACACCCTGTGCGAAGCGGAAGCCTGGGAGAGTTTGCTTGTAAGTGTCTGCAGAAAGTATAGTAATGTTTTAACGGAGCAGGTAACGGCTCCAAAGGCTCATCTCCCGTAAGGGGAGTAGAGCTGCTTCTGTTTCCCAGGGAGGGGAACGAGGTACAGGGGTGCTGCCTTGGTCTCTCATGGAGGAGAGACGGGTGCACAGCGTGGGTGGCCGTGCGGCGTGTGTTGAGGGGCGCTGCCTTTGGTCTCTCGTGGAGGAGAGCCAGGAGCGCAGAGCGGGTGGCGGGGCGGGGCGTGTGGCTGCGGAGTTTGAATGGCTGCAAGAACTCCGGCTTGCTTCGTTCTCGTAGAGGGGAGCGAAGACCGTGGGGTTGCACACCGGAGGTATCGGCGGGAGCGCCGTCGGCTCCGGTCCGGTCAGTGGCTTAAAAGCAGCATTGGCTTGTAGTTTGGGATACGAGTGGTGAACAGAGAGAGAGACTAACTTTATTTTGAGTGCTGTGCGCATGCATTAGGGACGCGCCGCAGGTCTACAGGGACCGCTTTGGGTTAAAGGGTACGGACCCCCTAGGCTGTGCAAGCGCTGTAAGGGTATGATGGCTGGGTTATGCCAAAAGGGTTTGTTGGAACTGTGAATTAGCAGTGTGTTGTGTGTGTGTTTAGTTTGTGAGAGTTTGTATTGTGGGTGTTTTGATTTGTGTGTGTTTGGCCCGGATCAGCCACGTATTTGTATGAAAAAGTTATAAAAGTTTGTGTTTAGTGGAGTTGAGGAAGGATTTTTGTGCTTGACAGAGTGGAGAGATTTTTTTGTGTCTAGAGAGTGAGTTGCAAGGAAAGAATTAAGTAGAGCGCGTGACCTTTGAGTTGTGTGAATGGCGGTGGTGAAATTTGGTTAAGGTATTAGTGAAAAAGCAGTAATTGAGTGTTTAGAAGTTGCTAAATTTGTGTTTAAAGGAGCGAGCGGAGCTAGTTTGAAACTATGTCTGGTGTCACTTTGGCGACCGGCGCGGTGATCTGAGTTGGTAGCTTCGGATTTTTGTTTTGTAAGTTTTTAGTATATTTTGAAAAGTTTGATTGTAAGTGAGTTTAAATTTGGTTGTTTGGTTCGGGGTGACATCCAGACCAAGGGCTAATAATTTTAACCTTAGCAGGGAGGCAGAGCGGCGTAGCATGTAGCGTGGGCTCAAGACTAAACCCCCCCCCCACTCACTCAGCAGTGCAAGCGAAGCGGTAGGGGCTAACCCCCCCCGCTCGGCAGAGTGAGTGAGGCGGCAGCACAAGCTGGAACTCGCTAGCTTGCCAGATTTGAGCGGAGCCTTGCGAAACCCCAGCAAAATTTTTGCTCGGGGTTGCGAAAGGCTTGTGGTGGGTTTTAGAAGTTTAAAATTGTTGGTAGAAGTGCTTTGAGTGAATTGTTTCAAGCATTTGAATGTGTGGAGTGAGTTTTATGTGCTGTGTGAATTTTTTTTAGATTTGAATAAAAAGGAGCGGGGTTTTTTGAGTGGTGGAGTGTGTGAGTGTGTTGTGAAACAAGCTTTTTGGTGAACTTTAAAAATGGTGGCAAACAAAAGCAAAGAGGTTCCTAAAAGTATCCCTCTGGGATGTGTTTTGACACACTGGCAAAAGATGGTGAATCATAGTGGTGCAGAGACCAAGAGGGAGCTTATTAAGTTATGCACCCAATGGTGGCCGTTTTATAAACTGGAAGGGGGTATGAAGTGGCTGCCTTTTGGTACACTGGATTATGAAACATTACTGCAACTAATGCTTTTTCTTAGCCGTGAGCAAAAATGGCCAGAGATTGTTTATGCTGAATTATTTTTCACTCTTCAAAATCAACCTGAGTGACAAAAAGAGTTTGGGTCAGACCACCCTCTGATCCCTTAGTATTGGCTTTTGAAAAGGATAACAAAGTTAATAATGAAAAACCTAAGCGATGTTGCGGTGCATGTTCAATAAACCAGAGATGTACCCATCCTGACAAGGTATATCAGGTAGAAGCCCAAGAACAAGAAGTGGCAGATCTACTTAAGTCACCCCCTAAAGAGGGAGATGGGGGAGGGGTAGCAAATGATACAGAATCAGAGTTACCATCATCTCCATCCCCAAACCCCGCTCCACTTTCTAGTTCATCTCCCTCTGGGAAATCAAGAACAACTAACCTCTACCCACTTTTACCGAGCAGCGACAGCGAAGAGGATGAATCACCCTCCCCACAGGGTCCTACAACATTAAGGACCCGGGGGCAAATTAAAAGAAACATACAAGCACCTTTAAGGGAAGCAGTAAATCATGAAGGGATTCCTATATTAGTTAAAATCCCCTTTTCTATTATAGATCTAGAAGCCTGGGAAAAAGTGGCCAGAAATTACCAGAGTGACCCAATATTGGGGTTGCTAAGAAATTTAAATTTATGGTGAACCAACACAATCCTTATTGGGCTGATACCCAGTTACTGCTTGATGCTCTACCTGAATCAGAAAAGCAATTAGTTATAAAGACAGCTGTGAATATGGCTGAAGATGATTGCAGGATAACACAGGAGGATGTTAAAAAGGTACTTCCTCTTCAGGATCCAGAGTGGGGCCCTAATGAGCCAGATGAAATGGCACAGTTAAAAAGGTACTGGGGATTCATAATAAAAGGGCTAGAAAGAGCAACCCCTAAAGCCATAGACTGCTCAGCCCTGTATGCTATGAAGCTGGGTCCCTCTCAAACACCTTCTGAATTTTTAGACAACTTGCGAGATGCGATGCGTCGCCATGCCACCTCGGATCCTGGACCGGAAGAAGGAGTGCAGCAATTGGTAAATTTATTTTTAGGACAATCCACAGGAGACATCCGGCAGAAGCTTCAGAAGATGCAAGGTCCAACAACCCGGAATCTAGAGACTTTGCTTAGTGTGGCACGGAGCATTTATAGCAACTGGGGAGAGGAAATGGAAAAATTAATAAGGGTGGTAAAAGAAGAAAAAATAAAGGAAGACGTGGGCAAGGTCCACCAAGACAAGGACCACCCCGACTAGGAAGGGACCAGTGTGCCTTATACAAAACCTGGGCATTGGAAAAACCAGTGCCCAGAAAAGAGAAAGGGTGATGAAAAAGAAATATGACCAGAGAGGTGCGGGGGTGGTTGCTCATATGCAAGACTGGGCGCTACCCTAGGGGACCCTCTGGTTATAGTTAAACTAGGGAACGAAGAAAAGAAAGTGGAATTTTTAGTAGATACAGAAGCAACATATTCAGTGTTGAATAAAGCTTTGATACCTATATCAAGGGGTTATTTTGTAGTGACAGGGTCAACTGGCCAATCTGGAAAGGCATACTTTTGTAAACCACTGAAATATAAATTGAGAAAACAGTGGGGAATTCACCAATTTTTATATATGCCTAACGCTCCATCTGCACTTTTGGGCAGAGATCTGCTAGAGCAGCTGGAGGCAAAAATAATATTTAAAAATGGGGAAATCAGTTTGGAAGTAAAAGACCAACAATATCTAGAGTTGCTGAGCCTAATGCTAATAACCAAAGAAACGGAAATAGCGAATGAAGAAGAAATGATTAAGAAGATAATGGATCAAGTATTCCCTGGAGTGTGAGCCTCTGGTACCCCAGGGAGGGCAAAGAATGCCCTGCCAATTCAAATCAAGCTTAAAGAAGGGAAACGGCCTGTAAGGGCCAAGCAATTTCCCTTGAAAAGGGAAGACAGAGAAGGGATCGGGCCAATTATTGAGAACTTTTTGCAAATTGGATTGTTAAGGGAGTGTCAATCTGATTTTAATACTCCAACTTTACCCGTGAAGAAACCTGATGGGTCATACAGGTTAGTACAAGATTTGAGAGCAGTCAATAAAGTGACGGAGGATTTATACCCAGTGGTTGCTAACCTTACACCTCATTAACTCGTTTAACACCTGAACTAACCTGGTTTACCGTTTTAGATTTGAAGGATGCTTTCTTTTGCCTCCCTCTCCATGAAGCCAGCCAGAAAATTTTTGCACTTGAGTGGGAGAAGCCCAAGAGTGGACGCAAAACTCAACTCACACGGTGTGTATTACCCCAAGGGTACAAGAACTCTCCTACTGTATTTGGAGAACAGCTTGCAAAGGAGCTAGAATCCTGGGAACCCCCGCCGGGAGAAGGACAGCTGCTTCAGTATGACCTTTTGGTAGCCACCCAGACCCAAGAGGCATGTATGAACTGGACGGTAAGCCTCTTCAACTTTCTGGGCTTGCAAGGGTATCGGGTGTCCCAAAAGAAGGCCCAGATGGTAAAGCAAACAGTTATTTACCTGGGCTATGAAATAAGTGCTGGACAAAGAACCTTTGGATGAGAGTGCAAAGAAGCGATATGCCAGATCCCAAAATCCCAGACAGCAAAAGAGCTGAGAAGTTTTCTAGGTATGACAGGGTGGTGCAGACTGTGCATTAATGATTATGGGTCGCTTGCTAAACCTTTATATGCATTGATTACGGAAGGAAACAAGAGCCTGCCGTGGACAAAGGAAGCAACACAGGCTTTCGACCAACTGAAGAAGGCCTTCATGTCAGCTCCAGCCCTGGGGCTTCCAGATGTGAGTAAACCATTCTTTTTGTTTTCTCATGAAAAGCAAGGGATTGCCTTGGGAATACTGGCACAAGACTTGGGCCCGTATCGGCAGGCAGTAGCCTACCTTTCCAAACAGCTGGATGCAGCAGCCAAGGGATGGCCAGGATGCCTCAGAGCTGTTGCAGCAGTGGCAATAAACATCCAAGAGGCATGCAAATTCACCCTGGGCCAGAAAATGACTGTGCTAGTGTCTCATACAGCATCTGCAGTCCTGGAGGCCAAAGGGGGACATTGGCTTTCCCCTCAGAGATTCTTGAAGTACCAGGCCATACTGGTAGAACAAGATGATGTTGAAATTGTGGTGACTAACATTGTAAACCCAGCTTCATTCCTCAGCGGGAATCTGGGAGAACCGGTGATCCATGACTGCCTGGAGACAATCGAGGCCACTTACTCCAATCGCCCAGATCTGAAGGACATCCCTCTCAAGGGCGCTGAGACCTGTTTCACTGATGGAAGCAGTTATGTTATCAGTGGAAAAAGACCTGCTGGGTATGCCGTTACCACCAGCCGAGAGGTAATAGAGTCTGGACCATTGCCAACAAACACCTCTGCACAAAAGGCTGAAATAATTGCTCTAACCCGAGCCTTGGCATTGGCAAAAAGAAAGAAGATTAATATTTATACAGACTCAAGGTATGCATTTGGGGTGGTTCATGCACACGGAGCCATTTGGAAGGAGAGAGGATTGTTAAACTCACAAGGGAAGAGTATCAAGCATGCACCAGAAATACTGAAGTTCTTGGACACCGTTCAGTTACCTGAGAAGGTAGCTATCGTGCACATTAAAGCACACCAAAAAGTGAGTTCTGAATTGGAAGAGGGAAATATGCTGGTGGACAGAGAGGCAAAAGACGCAGCCAAAGGTGAAGTACCCAGTGAAAAGGTAGAGGCAACATTAATACCAGATGGAAAGATTTGCCTTGAAGGTAGGCCAGAATACAACAAGAAAGATAAGAAACTTATAAAAAAAAGGAAAGTGCAAGTTATAATCAGAGGGATGGGCTTTAACTAAGAATAACAAGCTCATAGTACCTTCTTATTTGTTGGGGTCACTGGTGCAGAAAGAACATGAGAAAACACACTGGGGAATGGGTGCTTTGTCCAATTATTTGAAAGATAGGATTATGGCTAGGAGATTGCAAGGTGCAGTGATACAAGTAACTCGCCAGTGTGGTCTTTGCCTCCGAACTAATCCTAAGAATATTCCAAAACCTAAAGCTGGACAAATTGGGAAAGGCTGCGGACCTGGGCAACAGTGGCAAATTGAATTACCCAGAAAAGGGGGGTATCGATACCTACTGGTATTAACAGAGACCTTTTCAGGATAGCCAGAGGCCTTTCCTGTAGAGGAATTCCTTGTGGAGCGGGGGCGTAGGATACCCCAGGAGAGCTTGGGCATCCCAGGGCTGTTGCAGAAGTACCCCTGACAGGGCCTCAGGCTGAAGACAGGCTTGCGAGGCACCTGCTAGCCAGCAGCCTTGAACAGCCTTGGGAAAAGGTATACACTAGTCAGCTCCCCCGCTGCATAGAGGCTTTCTCGTGGGAATGGGGCGTGAACTTGGCAAAGTATAACTTGGTGTAAGTAAACAATAAAACTGGAGCACGATGCTAAAATCATATCGGTGTCCGTATCGTGTCTCTGGCGGGATTCTCCTGCACCCGGGACCCCCCCTGCTAAACTTTCCCACTAGGACGGCTAAAGCATGAGAGGTGACCAAAGCGTTGTTGCAAGAAATAATACCCCGCTTTGGAGTTCCAGCCACTATGTCTTTGGATAGAGGAAACAACTGAGAGAAATTGAAAAATATGTGGCTGGGGCCCAAAGCAGAGAATTAGATGGGCCAGTACATGATGTACAACCTGGAGATTATGTGTATGTAAAGTCTCTTGCAGAGAAGATTTTGGAACCGCAGTGGGAACGACTGTTCCAGGTGATCCTCACCACCTTCACTGCAATCAAGATCAAAGAGCAGAAGGCCTGGATTCGTCACTCCCGGGTGTGCAAAGCCCCTGAGGGAGTTTGGGAGGTAACGCCAGGCGACAACGAACTGAAGCTGAAGCTGACCCAAAAAGGCGATGGATGAATTCAGTTATGATGGACATTATGTGGAAAGTTGAGACTTTACTAATTATTCTTACAATCGTAACAAGAGTTAAAGTAGTACTACTGCAGTCTAACGCGACTGAAATATCCCGATGCCAGGGGAAGGCATATGATCCTCACTTTCGGAAGGCTTTGAACAAAATGCTCAAAGTCACAAACGCAAGCCTGTGGGAAGGAAGGGCTGTTTGAAGATGTAAATATGCATTTGTGTAGGATGGGTTTCATGAGGCTTACTATCCGCCCATGAAGCTTATCCGATTTGGCCCTGAATGCTGTGACAAATGCTTGAGCAATTAAGTTTCGACTGAAAATAGAGGGGTGTGCAACAAAAGCATATGATGAACAAATTGACCGCGGTAAGGAGTGACTTAATTAAATTGCAGCAACCGTTGCAATCCTCCTTGCTGGCCCTGGGTGATAAGCATTGGAAACTGTCCAAAATATTACCAGATAGGGAAGATACAGAAGAACAAGACCATGAATTGAACTGTATTTTACCCCTCTGAACACAGAAGGTGGGCACGAGAAATTAAAAGCCAGTGGCAAACCATTAACCTAGAGCCCTGCTCTATGAGGGAGCAGTTAGGGTACATATGTGGAAGGATTTTAGGTAAAGACATTTGTTTGGACACAGACCAAAGCATTTGCCACACTTTGAGGTGCATTCCATTAACCAAACAACGCGGCTAGCGTATACGGAAGAGGTTGCATCTGCCTCAGGATGGCATGTCCCACCATAACGATAGACAATTTAATCATAAATGACAACCCAACTTAATTTGTGTATTTGGAATTTGACGAAAATTGGAGAATCACATCAGTATATAAAGACAAGCATGATTACTGTCCAAGAAGTCTTGCCTGTCCCTATAGGAATGAATCTGACATTTGTCTCATCACTGGTGGGATGTGCTTTTCGGATGGTCACCGACAGCAACTGGTATACTCAATGCCTTCATTCATCCTATTATTGTATTGCTCATTTTAGTTAGTGCAAGTTGGATTTTATCCGTGGTGATGCTTGTTTGGTATTGGAAGATGCTGTGGAGAATAGCAGCCTTGACATCACTATGCAAAGCGTATGGTATAGTCTTGAATGAGAAAAAGGCTGACCACGCCGCTTGGATAAAGGAAGAGGAAATCTGCGTACTGAGTAAAAGAATTTACTCGCTGTTAAAAGAGAAGTGGGGAATGAAACATAGATTGAGAAGAAACATCAAGATTTTAGTTGTAGGCTAGCTGTGTTGAGATTAGTTGGAATAGGAAGAACTTGGGCCCAGTGAGAGTTAATTAAAATAGTTAGGAGAGCTGGACCTGAAATGGGTTTTAAGGTGTTAGTAACTGATTGCCAAATAACTGATGATCTGTCATTTGCATGTTTGCTTAGCTGTGCTTAGAATGAGGAGTAGAAACACTGATAAGTTGGTGTAGGGAACAAGGACAATTACCAATTTCCTCCCTTGGCGGGAATGAAACATAGATTTAGAGGAAACAGAAAGATTTTAGTCATAGGCTTGGGATTTCAGTTGTAGGCTTGGGCCCAGTGAGGGTTAATCAAAATAGTTAGGAGAGCTGGACCTGAACGAGAGTTTTAGATGTTAGTAACTGATTATCAAATAACTGATGATCTGTCATTTGCATGTTTGTTTAGCTGTGCTTAGAATAATGAGCAGAAACATTGGTAAGTTGGTGTATAGAATAAAGACAATTACCAATTTCCTCCCTTGGTGGGAGCCCATCCAAAAGTCATGCAAGAAGAAACTTAGAGGTCACTAAAGTAATTAGAATTGTTAAAACTCAGAAAGGCATAAAGGTCAGAGTGAGGAAGATGAGTTACTTCATCTTCCTTAGGACCACTGACCCAATTCAAGACCACCGACTCCATTCAGATCACACGCTACGCATGCTTAATGACATGTAAGCTCATTTCCATACAAAGCAGAGAATGGGAGGTGCCAACACTATGAATATGCATTTTGTATTTTGGATATTCATAATATGTGGAAATAAAAGGTATCATGTTTGCTTGTATCAGGGCCTGCGACTTAGGGAGCTATCCCACGCAAAAATAAAACATACACTTTCTAACTCTAAACTGTTAAGAGTTTTTGTCCGTCTCAGTTGGATATCGATACTAGATCGATATTCATATTTTGGTAAATCATAGTTAGCATAGGAGAAAGGCATGCTTGGTATGTACCTGTGATAGTTAGGGCTAGCTTTTAGTTTTGCAATGTTATTACGAAACATAGATACGGTCTTGGCCAGTTGCCCCTCGTTTCGAAAAAGGCCTATAAAGGGACTTCCTGAAATAACTGAGATGAGATCTCCCCACGGAAAGAAGACAAATCTATTGGCAGCAGACCACGAGGACTTCGTCTCATCTGTTGGTAGCCATTGCCCCCCCTTTCTTCCTCTCTACTCTTTTACTTTGTTTTTCTTTATCTCTCTCTCTCTCTTTCTCTCCTCTATCACATTACCATGTTGTGGGTACTTAAAAAAGGTGAAAAGGTGATTAAAACTGAAATCCCTTGTGTCCTTTTGCACTCTGAGATCTGTAAACAAACCATCACGACCCTCACTTCTATTAGCAGATCGTGACATTAAACTGGCATCACGGACAGGATTTCTGACAGACAGAAGGGGTTGCAAGGTTGTGTGTAGTCTGTAATAGGGGAAGGACGTTTCACTCCAGCCGCACCTAGCCCGACACCCCGAAAAGGGTGAGCGGTGTCTAGAAAGCAAGGGGGGTGACTCAAATTTCCCGCAAACTGCACACGCCTAGGTGAAAAGCACCCCATAGTCAACTGAGGGCTCTGTCTTCAGATTTTTCACAAAAAGATCTCTTAGTGTAAAAGGGGGAACTGTTTTGGTGGGCGTGTGTGAATTTGGACTGCTTGGTGTAGTGAAGAGACAACCATAAGTAACTTAAGGCGTACCTCCCAGGCAGATTTTGGTCTCTTCACCCACCCAGGGAAGCGAAGGGCGACACGGCGAAGCTGTTTGTGTCGCAGTGTGTAATTAGGTTTTACCTCCCTGCAGTGGTTTTGATCCCTTTATAAAATGACTGAAAACCCTAGTGCAAATAATAAAGCTGCATTTTATGCTCTGCTAGCAAAACATAATGCCCGGCCCTCTCCGGGAGGGGAAGAATGGGCTCAAAATAACTGGTTTAATTTGGAGAGTGTGACTGATAGAATATGTTCATTACAACATGAGACAAAGTTTAAATTTGGCCGAAATAAAACCATAATCTGCTCCTAAATCTGTTTTAGGAGCATGCCTTACAGCAGCTATAGATCACTGCTTTAAGCGATGTAGTGAAGAGAAAGCAATCACAGATTCCCTTCAAAACCTAGTGGAAATTTTACAGGAACAATCAGATGAAGAAAGGAATGAAAATCATTTGCTGCGGGCTGCTTTGAGGGAGGAATATTTTAAGAATTCAAAGAATGCTGACTCACCAAAAGAGAAAGAGGAAAAGAAAACTCCTCACATTAACCAAATATACCCCCAGGAAGAACTAGTGCTAGTGAAAAATTGTGGGGAAAACTGCTGCCCTCCTATGAGACCTCTAATTAAAACAGAATATAATTATATCAATGTGAAGATTTTGAACCGCATATCACCACTAAACAAATACCATACACTGCTCCTGAGTTGGCTAAGTTAAAAAAGGAGTACGGGCGGCTTCCCCACGAAGCTGAGACGGAATATGTCTTCCAAGTGTCTCTCACCGGAGGAGACCAAATTCAATTCACTGAACAGGAGGCCAGTGGATATTGGGGACATGGAGTTCTCTTAACAACAGGAGACAAACGTAACACACGGTCGCTGACTCAGCGCGCAGCTTTCTGGGTCGGGGGACTCTATCCTTTAGAAAGGGGAGACCCTTTCGCTACAGTTGGTACCCCTGATCAACTTCTAGAAAGCGTCCACAAAGCCGCCTGTCTGCTCCATGCTGTCTGATCTGTCTGATCCATGAAAGGAAATTAACTCCTGGATATGAATCCCCCACGCAATTACCTGTTAAACCTGAACTGATGACCCCTTTAATTCGAGGCCTTCCAGAATCACTCAAATCTACAGCAACTGTCCTTCAAAAAACCATAGCTGCTGTAGGTCCTGTAGAGAGGTTGGACAGATTCCTTGGAAACCCGAGCGACCAAACTGCATCTACCGATCCTGGCTTTACTCCATATTCAACCCCCTCTCAGCCGCCAGGTTCACAATCAAATTCACCTGCCGGTGATTGCAAAGTTTGGACACGGAGTGAGGTTGAAGAAGATCTGATTAATTACAGTAGGAAATACGGACCTATAAAAATCCCAGAGGAAAAATCAGAAAAAACAAAAGGTGTCAGGTACATTAGGGCTCCTCATAGTGAAAAACCAGAGAATGTAAAACAGATCCCTAACCGTCAGCATTGGTGGTTATTAGGTATCAAAAAGGGGGTCCCCAGAAATGTGATGGATGGCTTAGCCCTTGATCAGTTGAGTAAGGTAGTGTCTAACTGGCACTGCCAAAACCCCATTCTACCGAATCCGTCACTTCAACCCAGTGCACCCCTCCTCCCTCAGAATCTGGGCAGTGAGTCAAAGCCACTTCTCCCTCAAAGTCCGGCCAATGAGCCAGAACAGATTCTTCCTCAAAACCAGGGAAACTAGACCCTCTGTTTCTTGTCAGTGGGCAAAGAAACGGAGCATAGGTATACCTGAGAATGCTCACTAAAAATAAAACAGGAGATATAACGATCACAGCTATTACAAGTCCTAAACGGGCACCTGTAACTTTTCTGATTGACACTGGGGCACAAATTTCTGCACTGACAAAGAAAGATGCCCAGAGGTGTGGAATTGTTCCAACAAAGAACCAATATTGTGTTTTAAGTGCCTTGGGCACAACAGAATCTATGAATGTGGCCTTAGTCAAGCTCCCTTTGCCTGGAGAGGAAAACCAACTCTCTATCAATGGGGTGATTGGAGATATTCCAACCAATTTATTAGGGATGAATGCCCTTGCTAGGAGGCAGTGGGAGGACTCAGAGGGTCTTCTGTGGTCTTTTGGCACACCACATTTTAACATCAGACTGCTCCAAGCTGCAGCCTCCCTACCATTCAGCAAAGTAACTAATATGAAACAATACCTCCTTCCCCTGCGTGCCAAAGAGGGTACCAAGCCAGTGATACAAGAGCTACGACAACAAGGAGTAATACTTAATACCCATTCTCCTTTCAATTCTCCGGTGTGGCCAGTGCGAAATCCTAATGGGAAGTGGAGACTGACAATAGATTTTCGTAGGCTAAATGCTAACACAGACCCTCTTACAGCAGCAGTCCCAAATCTAGCAGATTTCATAACATTGATTCAAGAAAAGGCTCATTCAATCATGCCACCTATAGATGTCAAAGACATGTTTTTTATGACACCTTTACAGCCAGAAGATATGGACCGTTTTGCTTTCGCATGGGAAGGACAGCAATACACTTTCACTAGGCTTCCCCAAGGGTACAAACATTCTCCTACCCTGGCTCATCACGCTTTAGCCCAAGAGTTCGAAAAAGTACCCAAAGCGGACAATCTAGCTGTTCATCAACACACTGATGATACCCTTGTGGGAGGAGATGAAATAGAAGAAGTGAGAGATACCCAACAGAAAATAACCTCCCACTTAGAAAGCCTTGATTTGAAAATTCCCTCAGAAAAAACCCAAAACCCTTCACATGAAGTGAAATTGTTGGGAATTTGGTGGAAAGGAGGTATGACACATATCCCACCTGATACCCTAACCTCTTTAGATCAGATTAAAATGCCTGAATCCAAAAAAGATCTCCAGCATGCTTTAGGATTATTAGTGTTCCGGAGAAAACACATCCCAGATTTTCCATAATTGCCAGACCTCTTTATAACTTGTTAAGAAAAGGGACAAAATGGGAATGGAGTGCTTCTCAAGAAGAAGCACTGCAATTGTTGGTTTTTGAAGCAACAGCCTCACCAAGCCCTGGGCCCTATTCATCCTACAGATGCTTTTCAGGTGGAATGGGGATTTGTCTCCTCAGGGTTGTCAGTACACATATGGCAGCGGGGTCCTGAGGGTCCGACGAAGCCTGTTGGCTTTTACTCCTGTGGCTTTAAAGATGCTGAAAAAAGGTACACTACCTGGGAGAAAGGATTGTTTGTGGTTAGCTTAGCTCTCCTAGAAGTGGAGAAGATTGCACAACAACAACCAATTGTTTTGAGAGGCCCTTTCAAAGTTATTAAGGCCGTCTCTACTGGCACCACCCCCACCTGACGGGGTGGCCCAGAGGACCTCAGTAAGGAAGTGGTATGCTCAGATTGAACATGATTGTAGCATCTTCTCAATAACTGAAGGAGCTGTAAAAAATCTGGCAATCCAAGAAACTGAAAACTTGGGTAGCAGCCAGGACAAACCTGCCTCAGTCATTAAAGTAGCCCCTCCTTTTTCCCCCAAACAGTCAGCAAATTCTTGGTTTACGGATGCTTCTGCCAAGCGAGAAGGAAAGGTGTGGAAATAGAAGGCTGTAGCCCTCCACACTTCCTCAGGTGAATGAATTATCACAGAGTGGGAAAGCAGTGCCCAAGTTGGCAAGCTGATAGCTGTTTGGAGTGTTTTCCAACGTGAGGCACAGAATACTTCTCCTGTCTGTATCTACACCGATTCCTATGCTGTGTTTAAGGGATGGACTGAGTGGCTTCCTTTTTGGCAGCAAAATGATTGTGAAGTTAACAGAATCCCGGTATGGCAAAAGGAAAAGTAGCAAGAAATTCTAAGTATTGCAAGTCCAGGGAATTTTGCCGTGGAGTGGGTAGCCTCTCACCAGACAGATGGAAATCCAGCAGGAGAGTGGAACAATAGAGCTGATGAATTAGCAAGACTAAGTCCTGTGAAAAAAGATCAGAGGACTGGGAGCACTTCTTAGAATGGTTGCATGTAAAAAGACAACGCACAGGTGCAAAAGATTTGTACAAAGAAGCCCTTGCTCGCGGTTGGTCTGTTACCAGAGAAATGTGTAAAACATGCATATCAGCCTGTGAACAACGTCGCAGATGGCTAGAAAGACACCCTTTGGAAGATGACCCTCTGCATTTAAGAAAGGGTAAAGGCTTACGGGACGCGTGGCAGGTAGATTATATCGGCCCCTTTAAAAAGTCAGGAGGTAAACACTTTGGGCTGGTAGGAGTAGAGATTATATCTGGGTTAGTCCAGGCCAATGCTTTTAAAAGACCTACAGGAGATAATGCTGTTAAAGCATTGCAGGGATGGTTTGGAACTTTCCCAAAACCACAAGAAATTCAATCTGATAATGGGTCTCACTTTACTGCCAAAGTTGTACAGGACTGGGCAAAAGGTGAAGGGATTAAACGGACTTTTCACACTCCTTACTACCCTCAAGCTAACGGCATTGTAGACAGGACCAATGGTCTCTTGAAAGGACTTTTGAAACCACAGGAGGGAAATTGGGATGTTCGGCTATGGGAAGCTGTGAAAGGTGTGAACGATAGATGGGGGGTAAACGGGTGTCCCCAAATCACTGTCTTTTTCCCAACAGCTCCAAGCATAATTCTCTCACTGCAGGGACCAAATGATCCTAAGAATCCTGCACACTACCCTGGACAACCTGTTTCGGTAGATCTCCCTACCGTAGGAGAAGTACCACTAGTGCTAAAACGCCCTCTGAATAAATATGCATGGGTAGCCTCTGATGCCCTAGGGAGAGAGCATCGGATACATACACGCTGCATAATTCCATCATTCTAATTTTCTGCCTTTTGGTGGCAGACTCTGTTGTGTTTACTTTTCACAGAAGAACTCCGAGGGACATGAAGAAGAGCACATAAACCATGATAAGACTAGCGATACTTTTCTGCATCCTACCACAACACCAGGGCCAAAAACCAGCTGAGTGGCCACGGTCTGAAGCTACCATTAGGTACACTAGTGCTCTAGGATCCTATCCCAGAGATCGTTGCCCGAACCTAGCCACTGTAGTACTGCACGACTCTGAGGTATACCGTCCAAGTGAATGGGGATGGGACTTGAAGGATTGGACTAGAATCCTAAAAGGAACAATAGGTGAAAACATTAAGGTAGGATGCAGAAAAGTAGAAGGATCTCTTTACGAGAAAGCTTCCACCACGGCAATCGCTGGAAATTTTCTAAAACCAGATGGGAAAAGTGATTTGCACCCCAACATTACGGCCAAACTCTGCCCTACAACGGAGTGGGTGTGTGACAAACAAACCCCCTTCATCCTGTGTGGTTGTCAGAAGAATGTCGGTAACTACACCTTAGACCCCAGTACCAACAATGTTGAAATCACAAAGCTTTGCAGAAACAAACTAACTGACTGCTGGTATAACTTTCCTCTAACCAAACCAACCTATGCAACATGCAATTGGCAAAATAACCCGGCAGATCAGCCAAGTCTGAAAGGTTTAACTTATAAATTCAAAATAAACGCCGTAGCAAAGCCCATACTGAGCGCAGTAATCACATACCATGGTATAAGTACCCCCCTTGTGTTAGATGACAAGAATAAAGTTTTTCCACCCTTTATGGTAACCCGAGGTGACGATGTTACAATACGATGTGGATTAATTGCTGAATTTTTTACCCAACCTATACACAGTTATAGCATTGGACCTCATGGCCGTGTTTTGTTTTGTGAAATTCAAAATCAAGATTGTTGGCTAAACCTTAATTGCTGTACAATTTCCCCATAAAGTCACGTGTGGTAAAAACAATACAAAATACTGGGGGGAACTCAAAGTCGATGTTGCAATACCTACCACCCAACCACCGGTCATGCTAAGCCCGAGAATTTTTGAAATTGGACCACGTATAATCACAAAAACAGGCCAACAACAAATATTGCTCAATCCGGCATGGTCCCTTAAACAAGTCAAGTTGCTGATGCAAAACAATGTCTCAGAAATTCAGCCAGCTTGTTCACCTTTTCTGCAAACTTCCTTCAAGGGGCAGACAACCGGGTTGCAAAGCGGAACCCTTCTAAGAAACGGACGCAAAGAGACATAACCGGTGTTGTGGGAACACGATTGGGAATCTCAAATAGTATTGATTCAGAAGTACTAATGAATAAATTGGCTGCCACAACTACAGATTTGACTAAAATACAACAACCCATCAGCGGTTGTTATCAAACATATTACCAAATTGAGAAAAGGTAAATGTGAATGACCACAAATTGATAATTGGCATGCTCCGTGCTACACAAAGCAACATTTCTTTGGCTCTCAGCTGCGTCCAGGCTCAATTGTGAATGCAGTCAGTTGCTGCCTCAATTATAAGAGAAGGCAAAGAAGGCACTTTTCCTACTGAAATTCGGAAAATAATCTGGGACGGTGCCACTGATTTTGAAAGAGAATTCCAATCCTGGTGGAATTTAGTGAATTTTACCTACAATCCCATCACAAACACAGCCACAGCCTTTGTACTAACCATACGTAATGCTTCAGTGCATTTGACAGTCCCTATCATTGCATTAGGGCTGAACCACAATGCAGCTATTCTCTACCCTTTCCAGCATAGAGAATGGGCCCGTCAAACTGGTAAGAAGTGGCAAACTGTTAATTTGGAAACTTGTATTGTCCGAGAACAACAAGGGTTTATCTGTGAAAGTAGTGCAATTAGACCTCAAGACATTTGTTTGGACACAGAACAAAATATCTGTCATTTTGAAATTCATCCTAACAAGATTCCTGAAACAGTGCTTGTGTATATAGGCAATGGATGTGCATGCTTAAGAACTGCATGTGATAAGGTAGTTATAGAAAATTTAGTTGTAGATACTAAAACTCATTCAAATTTTTGTGTTTGTAACTTTACTAAAAGCACAGGATGTGATTTCTCTTATTTAGCCCCACTCACTTCTTATTGTATTTTACAGTCCAATTACACACTGATCCACCAATTATTGCCTACCCCCACTGGGATGAACCTTACTTAGGTAAAGCACTTGTTGCTTCACCAGGATTTCATTGGAATTTTGGAAAAGACCAAGAAAAAGGGACAGAAAACCTTGGTAACTGTTCATCACAATGTGAAAGAAACACATTGTGTTCGAGAAAGAGGAAAGAAAGATGCTGGACACAGCTGGTGGGATACTCTTTTTGGGTGGTCACCTACTGCTACAGGTGTCCTGAACAAATTGTGTCATCCCATCCTTGTTCTCTTGATTTTAGTTTTGATTGGGTTTGTTTTATCAGCAATCTTACACATCATGAATTGCAGAATGATGAAACGGTTAACACAATTGACATCTGTAAGAGATGTGCACAATTTGGACAATATCCCATCCACTGTGGACACCCCTAAGGTTATTGACACAAGATGAACTACATGAGTATTAAAATAAGATAAGACATGATTAAAAATTACATGTGTATTTTGATTAAAAATTACTTATTCCTTCTTTTTCCTTTTCTTTTCTTTCTCTTTTCTTATTTTCTCTACCCTTTTCTGGGATATGCTACCAACATTAACGAGTCCTGAAGACTTCGCAACAACACTACGAAATCGTGCTGATGGAGCTCTCCTGATGACAATCGTGAGTCATGGGGTGGTGTAAGAGACGGTCTGAAGATCCCTCATCTGCCTCACGATCATCGCCGAGGACAGAGGCTAAACACAGGAGTTCCGACCTGCCTAAGGTGGGATGTCTGCCAACTGTTGCCTGCAGGTGTGCCCGCTGGGAACTGGTACGCATTCCTGAGGAAATCTGTGCAGGTCACAGTGGACTGCGCCGTTCTTGCTGCCCAGGCGGGAAGGACTGCGCTGAAGCGGAAAGGAATGACCTGTCCTGTACACCTGTCCTGTACCTGTTTCCCAAAGCAACGGGCCTCATAACAACGGCTGTAGATTTGCCCCACCTCTTGGGGAAAAGGGGGAGATGTGGGGATACAGCTAGAAAGCAGAAGCGAGAGCACTGCTAAACTCATGCCAGAAGTAGACGCGCTAACGCTGCTAGGCCGCAAACCATAGCAGGCAGTATAGTTAGCATAGGAGAAAGGCATGCTTGGTATGTACCTGTGATAGTTAGGGCTAGCTTTTAGTTTTGCAATGTTATTACGAAACACAGATACGGTCTTGGCCAGTTGCCCCTCGTTTCGAAAAAGGCCTATAAAGGGACTTCCTGAAATAACTGAGATGAGATCTCCCCACGGAAAGAAGACAAATCTATTGGCAGCAGACCACGAGGACTTCGTCTCATCCGTTGGTAGCCATTACCCCCCCTTTCTTCCTCTCTACTCTTTTACTTTGTTTTTCTTTATCTCTCTCTCTAGCTCTTTCTCTCCTCTATCGCATTACCGTGTTGTGGGTACTTAACAAAGGTGCACTGTTTTGATTAAAACTGAAATCCCTTGTGTCCTTTTGCACTCTGAGATCTGTAAACAAACCATCACGACCCTTACTTGTATTAACGGATCGTGACACATGTCCAAAAGAAAAAATCACTGGAACAAAAAGAGCAAACTGATCCAAGGTGAACTGATCCACGGTGAAAAACAGAAGCCTATGAAAATCTGGGGGAAAAAAAAAAAGGCAACTCACGTGCCCGATTCACAGATGCAACTCTTGCAAAACTTTTGAAGGCAGTCTCACTCCCTCTGCTGAACAATCAACTGGAGGAAATCCCACTCCAAATCTGTGGGAAACAACAAAAGTGGTGCAACAAGCACTTCATAGAATAAAAACTAAAACTCCACCTGAATAAACTAATGCAATTAACATTGCATTAATTTCACCTGGCTTTTTTTTTTTTTTTTTTTTTTCTTCTTTTTTGAGGAAATCTGTTTCTTTTCTCTTTTCTAAGAATGTCAAACATCCCTGCATTGACGATAAAGAAAGCAGTTTGAGGGCAGAGAAAGTGCAAGCAGCAGAATCACATCTAAATGTGATAACCATTTATTCACGTGGACGCTGTCACTTTGTGTTAGCCCCAAGGAGTTTTACTTCTTTTTAATAATCGGTCTAGTGGGCCAAATTTTCACTTTTTAAGAACCTACCAACACATGGGATGGAGCTGCATGAAAACCAATGAAATGTAAAGTGTCACCATAATTGCTTGCATTGTCAGTTTGCTCACGTTTGTCATTTAAGAATTTATACATACTTGAAATCATACAAATATGTTCTAACCTTCCCAGTTCTGCCTCAGAAGACTTCAAAATTATTATAATTCAGCTAATTTTTTTTATTTACTATTTAGTGAATTAAAGAA
Organism: Corvus hawaiiensis; assembly: GCF_020740725.1. Taxonomy (NCBI): domain Eukaryota; kingdom Metazoa; phylum Chordata; class Aves; order Passeriformes; family Corvidae; genus Corvus; species Corvus hawaiiensis. Next base: position 352,008 of record NC_063229.1, read on the forward strand.
TCTTGACAAAACACAAGCAAATGCTACATAAGAAATGATTAAATCCCCCTTCCTAAACCAGGAGGGCTTTTTGCAGCCATAGACTGCAAATAGGACATGAATAAAATACAGAAAAGCCTTCTACCAGCTCTCAAACTAAAGTGCTGTTCAATCTCATGCCATATGTCTTAAGAAGGTATTTTAGCTTTGCCTCACTCCACCTATTTATAGCACATTCTGCAATCTCAGACGAGGGTGCAGAATGTGATGAAGGCAATTCAGTCACTAAAATTCAAAGAAAAAAAAAGGCTACTTGGATTAATGAAACTAATTTTGAAAGAGAATTAATTTCTTTTTAATCCCACCAACAGTAAAGCCCCAGTTTCTAGTTTGTGTCAAGATTACATTACAACAGTGCTATAATTGGTCTCCTAGAAAACAGAGCATAGCCCTGATGGAAAGATATGTTTGCATGAGAACATTTTGTATGGAAATGTTTTGTGTGTCGATTTGTATCCTAAAAACTAATCCTTCATAATGTCTAAAATTATCCAGCAGAGTAAAAATATTAATGGAACAAAAACGGTCTAAAGAAGCTACAACCAAAGAAGCCTCCCCGAAGATACCTGACTAAGACTTGAAAGTTTAAGTTAAACCACTAAGATTAGAGAAAGGGAAAACCCATTCCTTAATCATCTCAGGCCTAGGAAAAGAAACAAACAAACAAACAAACAAGGCTGAAAGAGGAGAAATATCCATAGATAATGAAATAACAGATCAAGTGATCCCATTAGTAGGAGACATTGAAATTCCAAAGAAATCAAAACGGGCTTCCCCACTCATTATTGAACGCCTGGAAGGGGCACAACCAGTGTCAGTTAAGCGATATCCTCTAAAGCATGGAGCACCAGTAGAAATAAAACCAACAATTGCTACATTTATTGATCAAGAGTTGTTAAGAGAGTATAGGTCTCCCTACAATACCCCAATTCTACCAATACAAAAGCCAAATGGAAATTATCAATTAGTTCAAGACCTGAGAGCGATAAATACAATATCAAGAACACTGCATCCTGTAGTAGCCAATCCTTGCACTTTACTTACAAAATTACAAAGTGGCTGGCTGTGGTTTTCAGCTCTAGATTTAAAAGATGCTTTCTTTTGTCTGCCATGCCTTGAAAGCAGTCACGAGATTTATGCCTTTGAATGGGAAAACCCCAAAACAGGGAAAAAAGCCAGCTTACACGGACCCTATTGCCACAAGGATTCCAAAAAGAGCCTCACAAGAATTGGAGATCATTAGCTAAAGAACTGGAAGCCTGGAACACCGCCACTCTGGGAAGGTACACTTCTGCAGTACATTGATGACCTACTAATAACAACAAGAACCCATGAAGACTGCAAGGAATGAGCTGTAAGTCTTTTAAACGTTCTGGGACTAAGCGGATATAGGCTCTCCCCTGAAAAGGCTCAGCTAGTCCTCCAAAAAGTGAAATACGAATTGGCAGGAGGAGAGAGAGCCTTGGAAAATAACAAGAAAGAGACCATTTGTCAGATGCCCCAGACAACTACAATAAAAGAAAACAAAACTAAGAGCTTCTCTGGGAATGACAAGACAGTGTAAGTTATGGATCTACAGCTATGGACGAATTGTGAAACTCTCCTAAAAGAAACGGAGGGGACCCACCTATGCTGGACACCAGAGACTAATAATGCACTTGTAACTCTGAAACGTGAGTTAATGCAAGCTCCGGCATTGGGCATACTGGATGTCATTAAACCTTTTCTGTTGTTTTCACATGAAAGGCAAGGACTGGTGTTGGGACTTCTGGCACAGAAGCTAGGACCGTACAAAAGGCCAGTGGCTTATTTCTCCAAGCAGCTGGACGTGGTCAGCCAAAGATAGCCCACCTGCCTGTGTGCAGTGGCAGCTGGGACCCTGAACATAGAGGAAGCCCTCAAGTTCACAATGGGCCAGCAGATAACCATTTTTGTCTCACATACAGTGTCAGCAGGGCTCACGCAGAAAGGAAATCACTGGTTAAGCCCATCTCGCTTTCTCAAACACCAAGCTGTCCTAACAGAATCGGAGGACGTGACTATCCAAGTAACTGACATCTTCAATCCAGCAGCTTACTTCCAGGGCAAGGCCGTTGAGGAGCCTGTACAGCATGACTGCATTGAAACCATGGAGGCGGTTTACTCTAGCCACCCAGACTTGAAGGACTCTCCACTAGAAAATGCAGACAACTGGTTCACTGATGAAAGCACCTATGTCAAGAATGGTAAGCGGTTTGCTGGCTATGCAATTACAAGCACAGGCGCTGTCCTTGAAGCAAATCTGTTACCTGTGCGGGCATCAGCTCATAAGGCTGAAATAATAGCCCTAACTGGAGCCTTAGTATCAGCTGAAGGAAAACCTATCAACATTTGGACTGATTCAAAGTATGCTTTTGCAGTAGTACATGCTCCCAGGGCTATTTGGAAAGAAAGAAGTTCATTGACCTCACAGAAGAAACAAATCAAACATGCTACTGAAATTTTACACTTGCTGGAAGCACTGTCAAAACCTTCAAAAGTAGCTATAATGCACCGTAAAAGACACTCCCAAGGTAACACCATCCCTGAACTGACAAATGCTACGGCAGACAAAACAGCAAAGGCAGTGGCTAGTAAGGTTCAAGTTCAAGCCCTAGCTTGAATCCCTTCTAGCATCCTTAGGAAAAAAAAAAACCCCACCATACAACACTGATGATTTAAATTGGATACAGGAAGAAATGGGACAAGTAAGAACAGACGGGCGGGCTAAAATAAAAGATCTCATCGTCATACCCAGAAAACTGTTAAAATTATTTATCCAAAGCAAACATTCTAAAACCCATTAGGGAGTTGACGCCTTACATAACCACTTAGAAGACAAAGTAATAGCACTGAAATTAAAGGAGACAAAGGAGGAAAAACAACCCTAATACCACTGTTAGGCTAAGCACAGAGACTATCCCTAAAAGAGTTTTACCAAGAGATGTGTGGCAAATTGACTTCTCGGAATTCCCTAGAAAAGGGACATACAAGTACCTCTTAGTCCTCACAGATACTTTTTCAGGTTGGCCAGAAGCTTTCCCTTGTAGAACAAACGAGGCTAGAGAAATTCTTAAAGCTTTAGTACAAGAAATTCTTCCACAATTTGGGGAAACAAATTCTGATAGGAGATCACACTTTGTAGCCCAGGTAGTGCAAGGAGTGAGTCATCTACTAAGTATACAGTGGCAACTACATACACCATATAGGCCACAAGCAAGTAGACAAGCAAAAAGGATGAATCACTTAATAAAGCAACAATGAGCCAAAATTTGTCAAAAAACTAATTTCTATTGGTATCAGGCTCTGCCCATGGCTTTGCTAAGCATTTACGTCCACAATTACAATCAATACGCGCTACAGCTGTTCATTGTCAACCACCACCTCCTGATAAACCCTTCCATAATATGAATCCAAAAGACTGGGTTTATATTAAGGCTCCTTCCGGAAATCCACTCCAGGAAAAATGGGAAGGACCTTACAATTTGGGACAAAACGCAAACCTTGCATCAGATTACCTTAGGTAACGCTTCTTGCAAGTTTAAAGAGATAGAAGATAAACTCACAGCATGGTTACCCAACTTATCCTGGCTTAAACAATTGTTTGTAACAGTTATTTGTCTTGTGATGTTCTTATTTACTGACTGTATTAGTAGATATTGTTACATGATGTTAGGTACTTAGTATCTCAATGCGTATACACAATGGCAAAAGCACAAACTTAGAAACGAGAAGGGTACTTTCATTCAAGACATGCAAGGTTTGTAAAGAATTACAAACGATCAAGGAAAAGGGGGGATTGAGAAGGGGGATGATCCATAGTTAACTCCTGTAAGCACGAAGAAACTAGTAAGAGACAGCAAATATTAATCACAAAACCTAAGCAGCAGGATTCGCCTTAATCTTGTCAAGATAAGAGGAACAGGATCTTTTGAAAACCAGCACAGAGATCGCTGAATCATCCAGCGAAGAACTGCGCATGCGCCAGAAAGAAAGGTAAAAAGTGCATTGTGACGAAGACTACTGATTTTCATCAGAAAGACCCCCGAGGAAGAAGAGGAGCCTTCCTCAGTGCGACCACCTGGGTACACAGCGCATGCGTGGCACGTCTGCTAATGATGATCAATGACTTGCGAGAAGTAATTTCTAGAACCACTCCTATCCCAAAGAATATGGCGAATATTCATAAATTTTACACATAATGCTGGACTGTATGGAGTGCTCTGCGTGTGTGTGTTAGGAGGAGCGATCCCCCATGCACCCAGCGCCAAATAAAGCAAATACCCGCTTCTCTGACTCTGTCTCTGAAGCATCTCCAGGCCTGGTTTTGGGCAATTCAAAATAGGTGAATACACATTACAACTACCCCTGAAGTTGCTGCGTAGGCAGATTTAAGAGGAAAGGATTTCATCTTCATCACTCTCCTTCTTTCTTGTTTTGACAGAATTAAGAACTTGTAAAAAATCTGATATCACTGATGCTCACCACTCCTCCAATTAGACTACGCTCACTTACACTGTGCTGAGGACAACAAAGTCCAGAGCTTTGGATATCTCCCGCTTCTGCCCTAGGAATTGCTTCCAGTGCTCTACCTTTGCTCCAGCTGTGAAACCAAACCAGCAGAACCAAGGAAGTTCTCTCTGAATGAACCAAGAATTCTCACACAGTGCTAAGCCTAGCCCATTTCTCTTGAAGGCTACAACGGCAGTCATGGCAGTGAACACTGCTCTTCACTGGGCCATTCCTCTGAAAAAAAACATGCACCACCTCTCAACCTAAACTGTTAAGCCTCCTGGTGATGCTGACTGACAAAGAGTCCAACCGCAGTTAGATTCCAACAGCTACTTCCAATGACCTGCCAACAGAGCTTTGCAGACTTGCAACGGTCCAACAAACTAAAGGAGCTATGTTTTATGGCTGCTTTTCAAACATCATTGACTTATGTCCCTATGCTGGGTTAAGTGAAGGTGGCCCGTCCACCTTGATCAAAGTCAGCAGAATTTTGGCCCAATCTGCTGTTATGCAACACATCATGACACGATCTCTAGGTGTTGATGCAAAATTCCCACTGAAGTGCCAGTCCCTGCATGACTTAAGGCTACCTACTCGCAGAGTGTCCACTCCACTGCCACACCCATTTTCTGGCCACCTTTAAATGACTGAGCACTCTTACTTTTTCAAACATTTCTCAGGAGAACGGGACCACCATCTTCTCCTTTCTGAAGTTTAGGAACCTAATTTAAAAGTAGTACTAGCAGTACCAGTTTATCCAAAATCCATTTGCGCCATCAACAAACTCCGAGTAAGCGCTGAGAATTAGTTTCAAGACTTTTACATATTTTTACAGTGGGCTTTTTGTTTGCTTGTTTGTTTTTAAAGTAGATGGAGTAGTCCGCTGTTTCCCTGAGGCTACCAGGGGTGCGAAGCAGGCAGGCAGAGCCCTGGCGTGGGAGGCACAGGGGACCCCAGGCGCTGACAGCTGCCACCAGCGTGCGCCAGGTCGGGACCGGCAGGCAAGGCTGCACCTTGCGTCTGCCACAACACCTGCAGCTTCTGCAGCCTGAAACACAGCTGGCTCAGGGGTTTAAATCAAGAGCCAAAATATCTTGCTGGTCAATTTGGGGCAGAGAAAGGTCATCACTTCTAGCATGGCATAAGCCTGCCACTACATTTCTGTGAAGGACAATCACCTTGTTGGAGTGAAACTCCTGGGTAAAATACTGAAGCGCTTTCAGATTCATATTATCCGACATTTCGGTGACCTTCTTTTATACCTGCATTGCTTCATACTGCTGGTTTTGGGCACAAGTTCTTTGTACACTATCCTGGAAATTTAAAAAATCAGAAACAACACCCACCCCTCCCCCACCACCACCCCTTCCCCAGCCACAACCCTAACAAAACCAACCTCCAGAATGTTCAGGATTTCAAATGAGAACAAGCATAGATGGGGCATAAAAAGATGGATCCTCCTTAGACATTTGTGCATGCAGTGCCCTGCAATCAACTAAGTTCTACTTCTCGTACACCAAATACCTGTCTTCGGAACTCCTTGTTCTCCATTCAAATCCTTCTGGGAGGGTAATTGAGGAGATACTCTACATATTTTTAGCACATGTTGCACTAGGCAATTAAATCCAGTGCACAGCATTACTTGACTAACTGAGGCGGTGACAAGGTCAATTAAGACCTGTTCATATCTTAATTTGGAGCTCTTCCAACTGCTTGAAAAGTGAAGCCTTGGACATTGAAGGTTCAGACTAAGGAAAATCCAAAACGTGGACAGCATCTCCCTTCTGCTGGAAGCCTTGAAGTTCACCACTGCACTCTGCAGCCTACACAGATCATCTGAGTATTGTAAAAGTTCTCCAAGGAAGAACAAGAACAAGGCTAATGCTTGCACACAAACGCTGACCAAAAGCACTTGATGCTCTTGGACAAAAAGATGTAACCTTCACTTTTGGAAAGACAAGGTGACTATGGTTGTCTCTACAGTACCCGTAGGAAAAAATCCCTGAAGTTTTGTAAAACCTCTTTTCAGGGCTTTGTTAACTTCATTTTTGTTAAGAATTGGGGAACACAGAGACACCTGTCACTTTTTTTGCAGAATGCCATAGAAACTGCTACACTCACTTCAACAACAGTCCAGCAAATACTGACCATATGCAGTTCTGGTTGATACAAACCCCATTACCTAAGAAAGGAAGAACTCGGCAAGCAGTTTGCAAAGATGAACAACTTAGCACGACTGCGGCTGATGACATGCCCTGACCTTTTTTCCCTTCAGCTGTGGGTGCCGTACCCTCCTACCCTCACACATGCCACTCCAAGCTCCTTGCGTGGAGCTCTCGCACCACCTATGACAGCAACTGTGCCAAGCCGCCACCCTTCTTCAGCACCATCGCACCTACCACAAGGTAGCTGAATCAGAGGGAAAAGGACGTCGCCAATGGACGGAAGTTGCTCCTCCTGACAGCTAAGCTCCAACTTCGGGGTCCCTTATGTCCTTCCCAGGACGGGCAGGAAAACGCCTCGGCGGAGCGCAGCGCTGGGCGGGAGCGGCCGGCACGGCACCGAGCGCGCTCCCCACTCCCTCCCGCCCGCGCCGCTGCGGAGACCCCGGGTTCGCCGGAATCGGCCACGTGCTGCACGGAGGGCAGCGCGGCAAAGGCGGCCACCCCTCGTCGCTCTGGGAAGGCCGGCCTCGGATCCCCGCTCTCTCCACCGGCACGGGCAGTGCCAGCAGACTCTCGCTGCGGCCGCCGCTGGCCGAAAGCCTCGCCGCGCACCTCCCGGCCGGCCCCGCCGCTCCGCGGGGTCACACGGCACCTGCCGAGGGCGGCAGCCGAGCGACAGGAAGCAGAAGCCCTCACCGCCGCGCCACTCGCCGCCCCGCCCGGGCGCTCCTCTCCTCGCGCTACCACGATGGCGCCGGCCCGGCCCGCCTTCCCCGTCGCCTGCGGCGCAACGCGGGTGCTCCGAGCCACGCAGCACGCGTGCGGCCGGGCCCTGCCGAGCCGCAGGCGGAGCCGGGGCACGGTCCGGGCGGGAGAGCTTCCGGCGAGGCTGGGCGGGCAGCGAGCGCGGCCGAGCGTGAACGCGCCAGGCGGGGTCGGCCGGCGGCGCGATGGAGCGCTAGATGGAGGCGGCAGCACCGCGCGGCATAAAATAGCTGATCGTCCCGCAGCCGCCCGCTCCGCAGCCCCTCGGCTGCTGTCGAGAAGGGCCCCGGCCCTGGCCGCGCCGGTGGCGAGGTGGCTCCGCAGCCCGCGGGCAGCCCTGGCGGGGCAGGGGAGCACTACGGGCAGCCCCGGGCCGTGCAGCCGTCTGTAACGCGCGGTGGGAGCCGCCGGGAACTATTTTACACCTGCCGGGGGGCTGGGGAGGAGCACGGAGAGCACGCGGCAGGTCGCTGCCGTTAGGGAAAATTAATCCACGATGCCTGAGGTTTATGTCCGAAAAGGAGACAGAGGAGTCCTGCAACATTCTTCGACTACAGGGAGAGTCCATGGGGCTTTTCCCATGGGGTCTGTCAAACGGTTGCAGGATGCAGCCCCTTTTTTATGCCAAGTTCCTGGCCACAACAGTCTCTTCCTTTTCCCCACTGGCTGAGGTATTCGGGAGATACAGACTTCCAGAACTGCCTACTCTATGCCCTCCTCTAATATGCACCCCCCTTTTGGCATCGAAAAGAAAGAAAAAGAAACCATTCCTAATGCTATTAAGTCTTTGTTGCCTTGCTCTAGGTTCAGGAATTTAACACGGCCTTGATTAATCAACAGTCCCTGTTGATTAGCAACAGTTCTAGAGAACTAATAGTTTCTTCTGTTACTTCACTCCCCATAAGTTCCTGGCCTTGTCTACAGGCCGATTCACACGGTCTGTTTGTAAAGACTCATCCATCTCATTCCTTTTAATCCCTCCTCTTTTTCGTTGATCTGTATTTGTCTTTACAAACCTTAATTACCATTGATTTAATTTTTTCTTCTTGAGTCTTCTTGGCTTTTGCTATTATTTGCAGTGACATCCTTTTCTGTCCTTTTGTAGTCCTTTCTGGATCAGGTAGGCATGGCTGCTAGCGGCATCCCCTTGACCACCTGCTGAAAGAGCTGCACCCAGCATGGTGTCACGCATGCTCAAAAGATTAGAGTTGCTATAGCATATAAGAGGAGAAATGGTATTCATTTAGCCCATAGCTGGCCAGTTAACCATGAAAACGTGTCCCATTACCATCCTTTCAACACTTGGACAGGTCCATGAGCTGAGGTTTGTTTGACCACATTTCCGCTGTCCTCTGCTTGCAAACAGCATCTCGAGTCATTTAATTTCCCACAAACTCCTCCTTCTTCTGCTAACAGATAATCTAATACCATCCAATGTTGAAAATACCGCTTTCCTCATTGAAGTGGGTTGCTCAGCAAGATGGTCAAGAGCTGTGGCTGGCTGGTTGGTAATTATTTCTGAGACAGCTTGTAACCTAATTATCTCATTGAAATGATAAATGGGTTCCCAGGCATCTGGGATTAATTCCTTAGGTTTCCAAGGGGCTGGTCCATCGTGTTGCGTAACTTGTTCTGGTGGCCATTCATCTTTTCCCCGTTTTGGGGTGCTTCCTGCAGCCAAGGCTGCCTCAGCTGACTGCTTTTCTCTAATTAAATCCTCACAGATTTTGATTCCTAAGCGATTTCCCTGAATTTGTAGTAGCAAAAAGAACAACGGTCTAATATACCCCAGGGATATACCATATCCCTGACCAGTTTGGAGGTAACCTGAGCTAAGCATGTTGGCCACAAATCCAATAATGTCCTTTTAAAGCCCGTGTTCCATTAGCAAAGGGGCTTTCCTACCCTTGGTCATCAATTGGTGGGTCAAAATACCGCGGGTTTCCCTGGCCTAACGGTCCTCCAACAATAGTTCCCCCACCATAAGGGTCACAGTATTTGCATTTCCAAGCTCCCACACAGGGTTCCCATCTACATTTACATCTGCAAGTTGCTTGGTTGGATTTGGAGCAGAACTCACTAAAAGGCTTTGAGTTCCAATCCGGTGTTGCCATTCCCACTGATAATCACGAACAACATGTCTTCTACTTGTGGAATTTTTGTGGGGACAGCTTAAAAATAGGTGGTCAAAAAAACCCCTTGTCCCTCCCCATTGCTTTACAGGCTTCCAAATGTTTTTGGTAAGAACACCTTACGCAGCTACCATTAGTGAGCTGAACAGCTATTTGACTGCAATTGTCTTGATATTTGGAACAATTGTAAGGAGGGCAATTGGAGGGCTAAACCCAATTGTTTAAAGCCAGAGGGAAAGTCAATTGACAAACGCCTTTTCCTACATAGACCTGCCCTGTCCTGTTTAGGCAATAAGTGCCTGTTGGAGAAGAATGAAGTGGCCATGGACTTCCTTCTTTGGCCCCAAATCCCATCCCATTGTGGCCCTCCCATTGACCCACCATTTCGGTTCAGCTGGGCTAGCCAACCATAGGCACTCTTCAGATCCTCCTGGCCCTCCACAGAGCCAGCAATTGCTAAGGTTAAAAACTTTTGCTACTTCTTCTTCTCCTAAGGCTGCAAATTGATTCTCCCACTCCTGGCCTAAACTTAGCTGACCATATAAAAGTAGAACTAGTAAGGAAAATATTTTAATAATGTGATCTAATTAGCTAGTCTAATTTTCCCGTTGTCTTCTGCAGCACCTGTGGCAATTGAAGACACAGAAACCACTTAACATAAAATAATCCAGCAAGTATTAGCGCCCCAGTGAGTGGAGATTCTAGAGGAGGGATACCCATAGAGACTATTTCAGCAGATGGTCTGTGGATAGGCACTCAGGGCTTCCTCTGATGTCGAAGCACTGGCTACTGCTCCGGCCCACTCCTGCAGAGTGTCAGTCACGGCCTCCCGGCCTTCTCCTCCAGCTGAGATGTGCAAATCTCTGAGGCTTCAGAGACCTTGACCTGAGAGTGACGGGTCCACCTGTGTTCAGCTGTCTTGATGGCTGTTTCTGTCGTCAGTGACACTTGGAATGGGCCACGCCATTTCAGAACCACTGGCGCTTCTTTCTACTCCTTAACTAGGACTCAATCTCCTGGTTGGATGTTAGAAGCAGCAAAGTCCAAAGGTGGGGCTTGTGCCAGCTGAGCTTCCTGTTGAAGGGGTTTCACAAGAAGCAGTATCCTGGCCACAGACAGTTTTAAATATACATCACTTACCTCTACTCCCCCACTAGGTTGAGACTTACCCGGGTAATTCATAACAACGATGGAAAGGGGGATAACGGAATCTCTCTTCTGGGTCGGGCTCTCATTCTCGCCAAAGCCAATGTCCAAAGCCCTAGCCATGGCATCTTGGTTTCTATTACCAGCTTCAAAAGGTGTTTATTCCTCTATTCATTGTTTTCTACCCGAGCCGAGCTCTGGGGGTGCCAGGGCCTAGGGAGGTTCCATTGCGGTCCTAAAGAAGCCAAAACCCCTTGAAGGATCTTTCCTGTAAAATGAGTTCCCCCATCTGAGTCTATTGCTTCTACAATGCTGTATCTTGGAATGATTTGTTCCAAAGATGCCTTAATAACTGATCCTGTCGTTGCTGAAGCAGTTGGAAATGCTTCTGGCCACCTTGCTAGCTGACATACCATTAGCAGAAGATATGAAGCCTTCCCACTTGGGGCATCTCAGGAAAATCCAGCTGGCATCTTTGGAAGGGACATGCAGCCCAAGGCCTCCCTCCCCTGGCAAGTTACTTTGTAACTTGGCTGTTTACTTTAGCACAGCTCAAGCAACCTTCAACAGCTCGTTTTGCCAGTCTAAAAAGACCCCCAGCAGCATACAGCATGAGGAAGGCTTCTGCCAGTCCTCAGGAAGTGCAAGGACTCTCTTCACGGAGTTCTTTTAATATTGGTAGGGCCAAAGCTTCTGGTATCTCTTGTTTGCCATCCCTTGGAAACCAATTCTTGCCTTTTTTCTCTGCCACATGTCTTTTAACTGTATCTAGAACTCCTCTGGTAGAAAAGACAGCTTCCCGGGCAGTGATGGAGTCACTGGGAGCAAAGGGGGCATCTTGGAGAGTTCTGGCAGAAGTGTTGCTTTCTGAGTTTCTTCATCCACCAAAAAGGAGACAGAGGAGTCCTGGAACATTCTTCAACTACAGGGAGAGGCCATGGGGCTTTTGCCATGGAGTCTCTCAACTGATTGCGGGACGCAGCCCCCTTTTTATGCTAAGTTCCTGGCAACAGCACCCTCTGAGGTACTCGGGAATTACAGACTTCCGGAACTGCCTACTCTATGCTCCCCTCTAATAGGCACCCCCCTCTTGGTATGGAGAAGGAAGAAAACAAAACTATTCCTAATGCTATTAAGTCTTTGTTGCCTTGCTCTAGGTTCAGGAATTTAACATGGCCTTGGCTGAGCAACAGTCTCTGTCGATTAGTAACAGTTTCTAGAACTAATACTTTCTTCTGTTACTCCCCTACCAGTAAATTCCTAGCCTTGTCTAAGGACGGATTCACACGGTCTCTTTGTAAAGACACATCTATGTTACTCCTTTCACTCCCACACCTTCTTGGCGGTGGGATGGCTCCCCCCGGCACAGCACCTGGCACAAAACCCTCCTATGCACATGCACACACACCTGCACTTACCCTGCACTCCGCTGCACACACACACACACACCTCCCGCACACTAACACCCCCCTCCACATCCCCACCATGCTACTTGCAGTTGCCCTGCCCCTGCCATCCCAGCCGGCTGACAGCACCCACTCCTCACATGCTTCCCCATGCCTTGCATTTCCTTGCTGCCCTCTCTGTAGCCTTCCGTCAACCTGCCTTTTCTCCCCTGCCTTGCATTGACTTGCTCACCCATCCCCCACCTGACTTCCTTTCACATTCGTCTAGGTCTGGCCTCACCTTTCCTTTTCCTTCTAGGACCCTCATTGCCTTGCCTGGCCTCGCCTCGCCAAGCCACCACTTGCCTTGCCCTGCCCTTGAACCCCTCCCTTGCCTTGCATGACCTTGCTCACCCCTCCCCCACCTGGAATTCAAGACCCCTTTTCAATGACATTTCATGGCCTTGCCCTGCCCTTTCTGCTCCTCCTAGGAATCTCAAAGCTCTCAAGCATCTCCGGTGTTTCAGGATCACAGGAGAGGAAGACCAGGGGAGGACGCATGTTGCCACACTCATCTCCATGGGCAGCCTTTGTCTGGGAGCAATCCTTGCATGTCTTGAATCTTGGAAGGGCAATTCACATTTTGCCCTTGAGCTCGGGGACCAGAATGAGAGTCCTTTTGCATACAAAGGAAAGCAGGTAGCTCAAGTCTTTTAGGTGCAGAGGAGACATGACCCACGTGGGATCAAGGCCACACAAAGCACTTGGTCCTGGCCACTTTTGTGTACCAGCAGTCCTCGAATGTACTTCTCACCTGCCTTGCCTATCCTTGCCTTGCCTTGGCAACACAACCGTTGCCTTGCCTTGCCCTGCTAGCTCTCTGGAGCCTTGCATTCCTTTGCACGTCCATGCCCTGCCCTTGACCTGCCTACTGCTTTCCTCCAGGGCCTTGGCTTGCCGAGCCCTTCTTGTTTCTGCCTGGCCTACCCATCAGTGGACTTTCCTTCCTACGGCCAGCCTTGCCTCTAACTTCTGGGCCTTCTCTTGCCTACCACTCCATTTGCTTTCCCCTCACTGTTCTGGCCTTGCTTAGCTCTCCCTTGACTTGCCCACAATTGCCTGCACTTGCTTTGCAGCGCCTTGCCTGCATGGAAGGTGAGGTAGAGAGTGGTAAGCAGGGCAATGCAAAGCCAGCAAGTGGTAAGTAGTGCGAGGCAAGGCAGACGTAGGCAAAGGAAGCAGAGCAAGGGTAGCTTAAGAAGAACTCGACAAGGTACTAGTCTAGTTCAAGTAGTGCAAGGCAAGGCCAAGAGACTCGGAGTGCCTTTCCTTGGGAAGGCAAGGACATAGTGCCAGTGTTGCTGGAACAGATGTTAAGGTGGCATGGGGAGGAATAGAAAGTGCTGAGAACAGCGTGTGTGCTGCTAGTTTGAGGGGTGCAGTTGAAGTTGTAGGCAGCAAGATCTTCCTCAGCTGGCACTGTTTTGAGCTCTGTTTTTGCCAGATGGTTTCAAGTTGGTGGGCAGAATCTGCGAGAGGGAAAAGATTTGTTTGGGCCAAAGAGGTTTGTCTGGCTCTTGGAGTGTGGTGTAAAGAAGAGTCTGCTCTTGGAAGGGGAAGATGAGGGAAATCTTTTTGTCCTGATGTGCTGTTGATTGGAGTGCAGGGACGTTTGCAACTTGCCTCTGCCCTTGGGGCGGTTTCGAGCAGCGCCAGGTGCTTGGCCTTCTTTTGCAAGTCGTCAGCGCCATCGTGTGGTTGTTTCCATGAGCGCTGACAGTGCCGGGGAAAAAGCCAAGCGCTTCGCTGGCGCGGCCGCAGTCGTGTGCGAGCAGTTGGTGGAAGAGCTCCGCTGTGCATCCTGCCGCTTGGAGACATAAAAGAATGTGATCCTGCGCGTAGCGGGGAAGCAAGAGGAATCTTTTCATTGTTGGCTGTGCAGTTTCTAAGCGGCAAAAGTCAAGGCAGTTCCAGCACGGCCTCTTTCTTTCAGAACCTTTTCTGTGCCATCATGAACATGCTCAACATGGAACTCGCACCCACTGAACTGCATCAAAGGTCCTGGAGAGACGCACTTTCCTTCAAGCTCTAGGTACCATCCTACCCTCCACCTCTCGCCGATCCCAAAGCCCTTCCAAACATCCAGCAGCTGCGCGCAGAGAACAAGTGCTAGAACAAGGCGTTGGCCTTCCTAGTCCCTCTAAAGTCTGTAAACTAGGCGAAACATTGCAGTGACCAGCACTTTCCTTCACAACTATCTATAGAGCGTCATCACATTCTCTCAGAGTGGCTAAGTCCACCCTTGCAGCACAGCAGCGTTTCCAGCCACAGTTGGGACTGAGAGATGGGCCAGGTGAGAAAGCATTTCTTGACTATCCTTCGTCTCTGGAAGACTTGATACTCGCAGCGCAATCACGTCCACACACCTTCAGTGTGGCCAAGTTCAAGCAGCTAGAGCTCACAGAGATGGGAGAGTCAGGAGAGAAGCCGTTCCAAAAGTACCGACAGCAGCATTAAAACTGTGCACAGCAGTCTACAGCACTGTAGACCGTGGCTTCTCTGACAAGACGTGCCATCCCATTGTTGGCTCTCGCAGCTCGGTTGCTAGCTGCTCTCCTGAAGAAAAGAACTAGAAGGAAAAGCCAATGCTGGGCTGCACCTTCCCCTTGCCTCACGTAAAGCCATTTCAACTCCCCGCTGCACTCTCTACTTCCCTTCTCCTTGGCATCGACCACTGTGTTTTCTGCATCTCGGAGCCGAAAGGTAAGCGCCAGTGTTCCCAGGGATGGTTGGAAGAGGGATAAGTAGCAGCACAAGTAGCTGTCGTTGAACTTCCTCCTTCTCAATGCTAACGTGAAGTCGGCAGGCAGGCGAGCGCCAGCCACTCTCCTTTCTCAGTTTGTACGCTGCGGACACGAGCCCGGTGCTCGGCGCCTTCGTTCGGCCTCTTTAGTACCCATGTGGCGCTTTCGTTCTGCCGGAGTGGAAGCGTCGTCTACTTCTCGCCCAGAGAGCACGGTGCCGGCAGCGAAATGCTCCAGCCGACTGCTTCTGCCGACACACGCCTGGGCTATGCACTTTGCCTCTCAGCGACATACAGCAGCACATTCGGTCTAAATGTAAAGGGAAGGATTCTCGGCTACATCTGGCACAGAGAACAGCTTTAGTTCAACGGGCTTACCCAGAGCATGCCCCCGACGCGTGGGAACTTGTATTTGCACCACATTCCAGTGGCAGTCCTCTTTCCTTTACAGGCTGCACAGTGCCGTCAGATCGCGGTGCTCTCTGCACCTGCTTTCTCACTTCCAAGTAGCACCGCGCACATTAGAGCCTTGCAGGGAGAGAAGACGAGGATAGTCGTCTCGCCCAGAAGAACGTGGCAGGGTGAAAAGGTGTTCTTCCTTTGTCCTCCTCATCGCCCAGAGTCTGGTGCTGTGTTGAAAGTCTTGGCCGGCCAAAAGCTAATCCAGCAAGTGTTTCTCTCCTGACGCATTTCGCTGAGCGAGAGCGACACAGAGTTTGGACATTGCAAAACAGCAAGAAAATGATTGTCCGTCGAGCTGAGGAAAATCCGTGCACAGCACACTGTGGCCGCGTGCAGTGCTCGCGCTGAAGAACGGCAAAGCTCAAAGGCATCGCTGCGCTTCAGTTCTGTCCAGACCGCAGAAGGCGAATCACGAAGCAGCAGAGCACCGGCTGCATGTACTCAGTGGAGCGAATTTCAAATGTCCAGCCCAAAGCCTCTTCACTAGCAGAGTCAGCTGAGAATGCTCTGGCTGCTTCACAAAGTAAGGCGCTGTGTTGCACTCCTGGACCACTACCTGGTCAGAAGAAGTTTCTTACACCTTCAATGCTGCAGAGTCCATGCAGCTGGAGCAAAGCCAGAAGGACGCGTCCAGCTAGAAGGCGTTCTTCAAGTACCCCCCTCTTCCAAATAGCCTTGAAACTGAGCACAACACACTGCGGCTCGGCAGCTTCCTTCTCAGATAGACGTGCCGTCACATTCTTCACTCTCGCGCAGCTCCGTTGCCCACTTGCAGCAGCTTCTGCCAAAGAAAAAGGCTCGAGAAGTAAAAGCCACTGCTGGGCTGCCCTTTCCCCTTGCCTCACGTAAAGCACCAGGAACTGTCCGCTGCACTCTCTATTTCCATTCTCCACCGCATCTACCACTGTCATCTCTGCACCACGAAGCATAAACCCCGGCACAATTCTTTCCTGGGAAAGCTGGAAGAGAAAGAGGTAGCAGCACAAGTAGCTGCAAGTTGAACTTTCTGTTTTCAACTGCTAATTTGAATCCGAATACAAGCGAGCGGCAGCTACGCTTCCTCTTGCAGCCTGTGCTCGGTGCTGTGCCAGCTCGGTGCTTCTGCCTTCATTCTTATGCTCTTCGTACCATTTCGTTCTTTTCATTCTGCCGGAGTCGAACCGTCGTCATCTTGTCGCACAGAGGGCACGCCGGCAGAGAAACGCTCCAGAGAAACGCTCCAGGTTGCTGATTCTTCCGAAACACACCTGGGCTCTGCACTTTCCTTCGCTGCCCTTAGTAGCACCACATTCTGTTTGCTTTGTAGCCTGAATGTAAAGGGAAAGATTCTCGGCTACGTCTGGCACAGAGAACAGCTTTAGTTCAACGGGCTTACCCAGAGCATGCCCCCGACGCGTGGGAACTTGTATTTGCACCACATTCCAGTGGCAGTCCTCCTTCCTTTACAGGCTGCACAGCGCCGTCAGATCGCGGTGCTCTCTGCACCTGCTTTCTCACTTCCAAGTACCACCGCACACATTAGAGCCTTGCAGGGAGAGAAGACGAGGATAGTCGTCTCGCCCAGAAGAACGTGGCAGGGTGAAAAGGTGTTCTTCCTTTGTCCTCCTCATCGCCCAGAGTGTGGTGCTGTGTTGAAAGTCTTGGCCGGCCAAAAGCTAATCCAGCAAGTGTTTCTCTCCTGACGCATTTCGCTGAGCGAGAGCTACGCGGACAGTTTGTACTCTGTGAAACAGCAAAAAAATGATTGTCCATCGAGCTGAGGAAAATCCGTGCACAGCACACTGTGGCCGCGTGCCATGTTCACGCTGAAGAACGGCAAAGGCATTGCTGGGCTTCAGTTCTGTCCAGACCGCAGAAGGCAAAGAACGAAGCAGCAGAGCACCGGCTGCATGTACTCAGTGGAGCGAATTTCAAATGTCCAGCCCAAAGCCGCTTCACAAGCACATTCAGCTGAGAATGCTCTGGCTGCTTCACAAAGTAATACGCTGTGTTGCACTCCTGGACACTACCTGGTCAGAAGCAGGTTCTTACACCTTCAATGCTGCAGAGTCCATGCAGCTGGAGCAAAGCCAGAAGGACGCGTCCAGCTAGAAGGCGTTCTTCAAGTACCCCCCTTCTTCCAAGCAGCCTTGAAATTGAGCTTAATACACTGCGGCTCGGCATCCTCCTTCTCAGATAGACGTGCCGTCACATTCTTCACTCTCGCAGCTCCGTTGCCCACTTGCAGCAGCTGCTGCCAAAGGAAAAGGCTCCAGAAGTAAAAGCCACTGTTGGACTGCCTTTTCCCCTTGCCTCACGTAAAACCACCAGAAACTGTCCGCTGCACTATTTCCATTCTCCGCCGCATCTACCACCGTAATCTCTGCATCTCGAAGCATAAACCCCGGCACACTTCTTTCCAGGGAAAGCTGGAAGAGAAATAGGTAGCAGCACAAGTAGCTGCAAGTTGGACTTTAAGTTTCGAGCTGCTAATATGAATCCGAAAACAAGCGAGTGGCAGGCACGCTTCCTCTTGCAGCCTGTGCGATGCACACACCAGCTCGGTGCTCTGCCTTCATTCTTACGCTCTTCGGAGCAGGTGGCCCTTTCGTTTTGCTGGAGACGAACCGTCGTCTACTTGTCGCCCAGAGAGCACGGTGCCGGCAGCCAAATGCTGCAAGCTGCTGCTTCTGCCCAAACACGCCTGGGCTAGCCCTCTCAGCGCTGGTGGCACAACATTCTGTCTGCCTGGTGGTCTTTATCTTAAAGGGAAAGATTCTTGGCTACGGCTCGCACAGAGAAGTGTTCCGGGACATGTGTTTTATTACCCCTTGTCGCAATAAGACTGTGGTGCTGCGTTGGAACTGTTGGCCTGTGAATGGCTAATCCATCATGTGCTTCCCTCCTGATGCTTTTTGCTGAGCGAGAGCTGAGGAAAATCCGTGCACTGCACACTGTGGATGCGTGCAGTATACACGCAGAAGAGCGGCAAAGCTCATAGTCATCGCACACACCAGCCCAGTGGCCTGGGGCTGCGTTCTTCTCCCTTACCGGCGCTGGCCAGAACTGAAGCATTCAGCGTTGGCTCTCTTCAGTGTGTGTACAGCACTCATCCACAGTGCTCTTTGCACGGATTTTCCTCGGCGCTACGTGCAAGTACAGCCTTTCTGCTTCGCAGAGCCCAACTGTCCGCACAAGGTCTCGCTCAGAGAAATGTGTCAGGAGAGAAGCACTTACTGGATTAGCCTTTCACTGGCCAACAGTTCCAACGCAGCACATAGTCTTACTGCGAGAAGGGGTAGTAAAACCCACGCTTTCAGCACAGCACCACAATCTGGGCGACGAGGAGGACAAAAGAAGACCATCTTTTCGTCTTTGCACGATTTTCTCTGCCACACATCTATCCACGTCTTTGCTCTCTGCAAGGCTCTAATGTGCGCGGTGCTACTTGGAAGTGAGAAGGCAGGTGCAGAGAAGCACTGCGACCTGACGGCGCTGTGCAGGCTGTAAAGGAAAGAGGACTACCCCTGGAATGTGGTGCAAATACAAGTTCCCACGCGTCGGGGTAAGCGCCGGGTAAGCCCGTTGAACTAAAGCTGTTCTCTGTGCCAGACGTAGCTGAGAAGCTTTCCCTTTACATTCAGGCTACAAAGCAAACAGAATGTGGTGCTACCAAGGGCAGCGAAGGAAAGTGCAGAGCCCAGGTGTGTTTCGGAAGAATCAGCAACCTGGAGCGTTTCTCTGGAGCGTTTCTCTGCCGGCGTGCCCTCTGTGCGACAAGATGACGACGGTTCGACTCCGGCAGAATGAAAAGAACGAAATGGTACGAAGAGCATAAGAATGAAGGCAGAAGCACCGAGCTGGCACAGCACCGAGCACAGGCTGCAAGAGGAAGCGTGGCTGCCGCTCGCTTGTATTCGGATTCAAATTAGCAGTTGAAAACAGAAAGTTCAACTTGCAGCTACTTGTGCTGCTACCTCTTTCTCTTCCAGCTTTCCCAGGAAAGAATTGTGCCGGGGTTTATGCTTCGTGGTGCAGAGATGACAGTGGTAGATGCGGTGGAGAATGGAAATAGAGAGTGCAGCGGACAGTTTCTGGTGCTTTACGTGAGGCAAGGGGAAAGGGCAGCCCAGCAGCGGCTTTTACTTCTGGAGCCTTTTTCTTTGGTAGCAGCTGCTGCAAGTGGGCAACGGAGCTGCGAGAGTGAAGAATGTGACGGCACGTCTATGTGAGAAGGAAGCTGCCGAGCCGCAGTGTGTTGTGCTCAGTATCAAGGCTATTTGGAAGAAGGGGGGTACTTGAAGAACGCCTTCTAGCTGGACGCGTCCTTCTGGCTTTGCTCCAGCTGCATGGACTCTGCAGCATTGAAGGTGTAAGAACCTGCTTCTGACCAGGTAGTGTCCAGGAGTGCAACACAGCGTATTACTTTGTGAAGCAGCCAGAGCATTCTCAGCTGAATGTGCTTGTGAAGCGGCTTTGGGCTGGACATTTGAAATTCGCTCCACTGAGTACATGCAGCCGGTGCTCTGCTGCTTCGTTCTTTGCCTTCTGCGGTCTGGACAGAACTGAAGCCCAGCAATGCCTTTGCCGTTCTTCAGCGTGAACATGGCACGCGGCCACAGTGTGCTGTGCACGGATTTTCCTCAGCTCGATGGACAATCATTTTTTTGCTGTTTCACAGAGTACAAACTGTCCGCGTAGCTCTCGCTCAGCGAAATGCGTCAGGAGAGAAACACTTGCTGGATTAGCTTTTGGCTGACCAAGACTTTCAACACAGCACCACACTCTGGGCGATGAGGAGGACAAAGGAAGAACACCTTTTCACCCTGCCACGTTCTTCTGGGCGAGACGACTATCCTCGTCTTCTCTCCCTGCAAGGCTCTAATGTGCGCGGTGCTACTTGGAAGTGAGAAAGCAGGTGCAGAGAGCACCGCGATCTGACGGCGCTGTGCAGGCTGTAAAGGAAGGAGGACTGCCACTGGAATGTGGTGCAAATACAAGTTCCCACGCGTCGGGGGTAAGCTCCGGCTAACCTCGTTGAACTAAAGCTGTTCTCTGTGCCAGATGTAGCCGAGAATCGTTCCCTTTACATTTAGACCGAATGTGCTCCTGTATGTCGCTGAGAGGCAAAGTGCATAGCCCAGGCGTGTGTCGGCAGAAGCAGTCGGCTGGAGCATTTCGCTGCAGGCTCCGTGCTCTTTGTGCCACAAGTAGACGACGCTTCGACTCCGGCAGAATGAAAGCGCCACATGGGTACTAAAGAGGCCGAACGAAGGCGCCGAGCACCGGGCTCGTGTCTGCAGCGTACAAACTGAGAAAGGAGAGTGGCTGGCGCTCGCCTGCCTGCCGACTTCACGTTAGCATTGAGAAGGAGGAAGTTCAACGACAGCTACTTGTGCTGCTACTTATCCCTCTTCCAACCATCCCAGGGAACACTGGCGCTTACCTTTCGGCTCCGAGATGCAGAAAACACAGTGGTCGATGCCAAGGAGAGGGGAAGTAGAGAGTGCAGTGGGGTGTTGAAATGGCTTTACGTGAGGCAAGGGGAAGGTGCAGCCCAGCATTGGCTTTTCCTTCTAGTTCTTTTCTTCAGGAGAGCAGCTAGCAACCGAGCTGCGAGAGCCAACAATGGGATGGCACGTCTTGTCAGAGAAGCCACGGTCTACAGTGCTGTAGACTGCTGTGCACAGTTTTAATGCTGCTGTCACTACACGGTACTTTTGGAACGGCTTCTCTCCTGACTCTCCCATCTCTGTGAGCTCTAGCTGCTTGAACTTGGCCACACTGAAGGTGTGTGGACGTGATTGCGCTGCGAGTATCAAGTCTTCCAGAGACGAAGGATAGTCAAGAAATGCTTTCTCACCTGGCCCATCTCTCAGTCCCAACTGTGGCTGGAAACGCTGCTGTGCTGCAAGGGTGGACTTAGCCACTCTGAGAGAATGTGATGACGCTCTATAGATAGTTGTGAAGGAAAGTGCTGGTCACTGCAATGTTTCGCCTAGTTTACAGACTTTAGAGGGACTAGGAAGGCCAACGCCTTGTTCTAGCACTTGTTCTCTGCGCGCAGCTGCTGGATGTTTGGAAGGGCTTTGGGATCGGCGAGAGGTGGAGGGTAGGATGGTACCTAGAGCTTGAAGGAAAGTGCGTCTCTCCAGGACCTTTGATGCAGTTCAGTGGGTGCGAGTTCCATGTTGAGCATGTTCATGATGGCACAGAAAAGGTTCTGAAAGAAAGAGGCCGTGCTGGAACTGCCTTGACTTTTGCCGCTTAGAAACTGCACAGCCAACAATGAAAAGATTCCTCTTGCTTCCCCGCTACGCGCAGGATCACATTCTTTTATGTCTCCAAGAGGCAGGATGCACAGCGGAGCTCTTCCACCAACTGCTCGCACACGACTGCGGCCGCGCCAGCGAAGCGCTTGGCTTTTTCCCCGGCACTGTCAGCGCTCATGGAAACAACCACACGATGGCGCTGACGACTTGCAAAAGAAGGCCAAGCACCTGGCGCTGCTCGAAACCACCCCAAGGGCAGAGGCAAGTTGCAAACGTCCCTGCACTCCAATCAACAGCACATCAGGACAAAAAGATTTCCCTCATCTTCCCCTTCCAAGAGCAGACTCTTCTTTACACCACACTCCAAGAGCCAGACAAACCTCTTTGGCCCAAACAAATCTTTTCCCTCTCGCAGATTCTGCCCACCAACTTGAAACCATCTGGCAAAAACAGAGCTCAAAACAGTGCCAGCTGAGGAAGATCTTACTGCCTACAACTTCAACTGCACCCCTCAAACTAGCAGCACACACGCTGTTCTCAGCACTTTCTATTCCTCCCCATGCCACCTTAACATCTGCTCCAGCAACACTGGCACTATGTCCTTGCCTTCCCAAGGAAAGGCACTCCGAGTCTCTTGGCCTTGCCTTGCCTTCAGTACCTTGTCTAGTTCTTCTTAAGCTACCCTTGCTCTGCTTCCTTTGCCTACGTCTGCCTTGCCTTGCACTACTTACCACTTGCTGGCTTTGCTTTGCCCTGCTTACCACTCTCTCTCTACCTCACCTTCCATGCAGGCAAGGCGCTGCAAAGCAAGTGCAGGCAATTGTGGGCAAGTCAAGAGAGAGGTAAGCAAGGCCAGAGCAGTGAGGGGAAAGCAAATGGAGTGGTAGGCAAGAGAAGGCCCAGAAGTTAGAGGCAAGGCTGGCCGTAGGAAGGAAAGTCCACTGATGGGTAGGCCAGGCAGAAACAAGAAGGGCTCGGCAAGCCAAGGCCCTGGAGGAAAGCAGTAGGCAGGTCAAGGGCAGGGCATGGACGTGCAAAGGAATGCAAGGCTCCAGAGAGCTAGCAGGGCAAGGCAAGGCAACGGTTGTGTTGCCAAGGCAAGGCAAGGATAGGCAAGGCAGGTGAGAAGTACATTCGAGGACTGCTGGTACACAAAAGTGGCCAGGACCAAGTGCTTTGTGTGGCCTTGATCCCACGTGGGTCATGTCTCCTCTGCACCTAAAAGACTTGAGCTACCTGCTTTCCTTTGTATGCAAAAGGACTCTCATTCTGGTCCCCGAGCTCAAGGGCAAAATGTGAATTGCCCTTCCAAGATTCAAGACATGCAAGGATTGCTCCCAGACAAAGGCTGCCCATGGAGATGAGTGTGGCAACATGCGTCCTCCCCTGGTCTTCCTCTCCTGTGATCCTGAAACACCGGAGATGCTTGAGAGCTTTGAGATTCCTAGGAGGAGCAGAAAGGGCAGGGCAAGGCCATGAAATGTCATTGAAAAGGGGTCTTGAATTCCAGGTGGGGGAGGGGTGAGCAAGGTCATGCAAGGCAAGGGAGGGGTTCAAGGGCAGGGCAAGGCAAGTGGTGGCTTGGCGAGGCGAGGCCAGGCAAGGCAATGAGGGTCCTAGAAGGAAAAGGAAAGGTGAGGCCAGACCTAGACGAATGTGAAAGGAAGTCAGGTGGGGGATGGGTGAGCAAGTCAATGCAAGGCAGGGGAGAAAAGGCAGGTTGACCGAAGGCTACAGAGAGGGCAGCAAGGAAATGCAAGGCATGGGGAAGCATGTGAGGAGTGGGTGCTGTCAGCCGGCTGGGATGGCAGGGGCAGGGCAACTGCAAGTAGCATGGCAGGGATGTGGAGGGGGGTGTTAGTGTGCGGGAGGTGTGTGTGTGTGTGTGTGCAGCGGAGTGCAGGGTAAGTGCAGGTGTGTGTGCATGTGCATAGGGGGGTTTTGTGCCAGGTGCTGTGCCGGGGGGAGCCATCCCACCTCCAAGAAGGTGTGGGAGTGAAAGGAGTAACATAGATGTGTCTTTACAAAGAGACCGTGTGAATCCGTCCTTAGACAAGGCTAGGAATTTACTGGTAGGGGAGTAACAGAAGAAAGTATTAGTTCTAGAAACTGTTACTAATCGACAGAGACTGTTGCTCAGCCAAGGCCGTGTTAAATTCCTGAACCTAGAGCAAGGCAACAAAGACTTAATAGCATTAGGAATAGTTTTGTTTTCTTCCTTTTCCATACCAAGAGGGGGGTGCATATTAGAGGGGAGCATAGAGTAGGCAGTTCCGGAAGTCTGTAATTCCCGAGTACCTCAGAGGGTGCTGTTGCCAGGAACTTAGCATAAAAAGGGGGCTGCGTCCCGCAATCAGTTGAGAGACTCCATGGCAAAAGCCCCATGGCCTCTCCCTGTAGTTGAAGAATGTTCCAGGACTCCTCTGTCTCCTTTTTGGTGGATGAAGAAACTCAGAAAGCAACACTTCTGCCAGAACTCTCCAAGATGCCCCCTTTGCTCCCAGTGACTCCATCACTGCCCGGGAAGCTGTCTTTTCTACCAGAGGAGTTCAAGATACAGTTAAAAGTCGTGTGGCAGAGAAAAAAGGCAATAATTGGTTTCCAAGGGATGGCAAACAAGAGATACCAGAAGCTTTGGCCCTACCAATATTAAAAGAACTCCGTGAAGAGAGTCCTTGCACTTCCTGAGGACTGGCAGAAGCCTTCCTCATGCTGTATGCTGCTGGGGGTCTTTTTAGACTGGCAAAACGAGCTGTTGAAGGTTGCTTGAGCTGTGCTAAAGCAAACAGCCAAGTTACAAAGTAACTTGCCAGGGGAGGGAGGCCTTGGGCTGCATGTCCCTTCCAAAGATGCCAGCTGGATTTTCCTGAGATGCCCCAAGTGGGAAGGCTTCATATCTTCTGCTAATGGTATGTCAGCTAGCAAGGTGGCCAGAAGCATTTCCAACTGCTTCAGCAACGACAGGATCAGTTATTAAGGCATCTTTGGAACAAATCATTCCAAGATACAGCATTGTAGAAGCAATAGACTCAGATAGGGGAACTCATTTTACAGGAAAGATCCTTCAAGGGGTTTTGGCTTCTTTAGGACCGCAATGGAACCTCCCTAGGCCCTGGCACCCCCAGAGCTCGGCTCGGGTAGAAAACAATGAATAGAGGAATAAACACCTTTTGAAGCTGGTAATAGAAACCAAGATGCCATGGCTAGGGCTTTGGACATTGGCTTTGGCGAGAATGAGAGCCCGACCCAGAAGAGAGATTCTGTTATCCCCCTTTCCGTCGTTGTTATGAATTACCCGGCTAAGTCTCAACCTAGTGGGGGAGTAGAGGTAAGTGATGTATATTTAAAACTGTCTGTGGCCAGGATACTGCTTCTTGTGAAACCCCTTCAACAGGAAGCTCAGCTGGCACAAGCCCCACCTTTGGACTTTGCTGCTTCTAACATCCAACCAGGAGATTGAGTCCTAGTTAAGGAGTAGAAAGAAGCGCCAGTGGTTCTGAAATGGCGTGGCCCATTCCAAGTGTCACTGATGACAGAAACAGCCATCAAGACAGCTGAACACAGGTGGACCCGTCACTCTCGGGTCAAGGTCTCTGAAGCCTCAGAGATTTGCACATCTCAGCTGGAGGAGAAGGCCGGGAGGCCGTGACTGACACTCTGCAGGAATGGGCCGGAGCAGTAGCCAGTGCTTCGACATCAGAGGAAGCCCTGAGTGCCTACCCACAGACCATCTGCTGAAATAGT
Source organism: Corvus hawaiiensis (assembly GCF_020740725.1). NCBI lineage: Eukaryota > Metazoa > Chordata > Aves > Passeriformes > Corvidae > Corvus > Corvus hawaiiensis. The sequence goes on from NC_063229.1 coordinate 377,430, forward strand.
CTCTATGGGTATCCCTCCTCTAGAATTTCCACTCACTGGGGCGCTAATACTTGCTGGATTATTTTATGTTAAGTGGTTTCTGTGTCTTCAATTGCCACAGGTGCGGCAGAAGACAACAGGAAAATTAGACTAGCTAATTAGATCACATTATTAAAATATTTTCCTTACTAGTTCTACTTTTATATGGTCAGCTAAGTTTAGGCCAGCAGTGGGAGAATCAATTGGCAGCCTTAGGAGAAGAAGTAGCAAAAGTTTTTAACCTTAGCAATTGCTGGCTCTGTGGAGGGCCAGGAGGATCTGAAGAGTGCCTATGCTTGGCTAGCCCAGATGAACCGAAATGATGGGTCAATGGGAGGGCCACAATGGGATGGGATTTGGGGCCAAAGAAGGAAGTCCATGGCCACTTCATTCTTCTCCAACTGGCACTTATTGCCTAAACAGGACAGGGCGGGTCTATGTAGGAAAAGGCGTTTGTCAATTGACTTTCCCTCTGGCTTTAAACAATTGGGTTTAGCCCTCCAATTGCCCTCCTTACAATTGTTCCAAAGATCAAGACAATTGCAATCAAATAGATGTTCAGCTCACTAATGGTAGCTGTGTAAGGTGTTCTTACCACACTTACCAAAAATATTTGGAAGCCTGTAAAGCAATGGGGAGGGACAAGGGGTTTTTTTGACCACCTATTTTTAAGCTGCCCCCACAAAAATTCCACAAGTAGAAGACATGTTGTTTGTGATTATCAGTGGGAATGGCAACACCAGATTGGAACTCAAAGCCTTTTAGTGAGTTCTGCTCCAAATCCAACCAAGCAACTTGCAGATGTAAGTGTAGATGGGAACCCTGTGTGGGAGCTTGGAAATGCAAATACTGTGACCCTTATGGTGGGGGGACTATTGTTGGAGGACCGTTAGGCCAGGGAAACCCGCGGTATTTTGACCCACCAATTGATGACCAAGGGTAGGAAAGCCCCTTTGCTAATGGAACACGGGCTTTGAAAGGACATTATTGGATTTGTGGCCAACATGCTTAGCTCAGGTTACCTCCAAACTGGTCAGGGATATGGTATATCCCTGGGGTATATTAGACTGTTGTTCTTTTTGCTACTACAAATTCAGGGAAATCGCTTAGGAATCAAAATCTGTGAGGATTTAATTAGAGAAAAGCAGTCAGCTGAGGCAGCCTTGGCTGCAGGGAGCACCCCAAAACGGGGAAAAGATGAATGGCCACCAGAACAAGTTACGCAACACGATGGACCAGCCCCTTGGAAACCTAAGGAATTAATCCCAGATGCCTGGGAACCCATTTATCATTTCAATGAGATAATTAGGTTACAAGCTGTCTCAGAAATAATTACCAACCAGCCAGCCACAGCTCTTGACCATCTTGCGGAGCAACCCACTTCAATGAGGAAAGCGGTATTTTCAACATTGGATGGTATTAGATTATTTGTTAGCAGAAGAAGGAGGAGTTTGTGGGAAATTAAATGACTCGAGATGCTGTTTGCAAGCAGATGACAGCGGAAATGTGGTCAAACAAATAACAAAGGAAATAACGTCAGCTCATGGACCTGTCCAAATGTTGAAAGGATGGTAATGGGACATGTTTTCATAGTTAACTGGCCAGCTATGGGCTAAATGAATACCATTTCTCCTCTTATATGCTATAGCAACTCTAATCTTTTGACCATGCGTGACACCATGCTGGGTGCAGCTCTTTCAGCAGGTGGTCAAGGGGATGCCTCTAGCAGCCATGCCTACCTGATCCAGAAATGACTACAAAAGGACAGAAAAGGATGTCACTGCAAATAATAGCAAAAGCCAAGAAGACTCAAGAAGAAAAAATTAAATCAATGTTAATTAAGGTTTGTAAAGACAAATACAGATCAACTAAAAGGAGGAGGGATTAAAAGGAATGAGATGGATGAGTCTTTACAAACAGACCGTGTGAATTGGCCTGTAGACAAGGCTAGGAACTTATGGGGAGTGAAGTAACAGAAGAAACTATTAGTTCTCTAGAACTGTTGCTAATCAACAGGGACTGTTGATTAATCAAGGCCGTGTTAAATTCCTGAACCTAGAGCAAGACAACAAAGACTTAATAGCAATAGGAATGGTTTCTTTTTCTTTCTTTTCGATGCCAAAAGGGGGGCGCATATTAGAGGAGGGCATAGAGTAGGCAGTTCTGGAAGTCTGTATCTCCCGAATACCTCAGCCAGTGGGGAAGAGACTGTTGTGGCCAGGAACTTGGCATAAAAAAGAGGCTGCATCCTGCAACCGTTAGACCCCATGGGAAAAGCCCCATGGACTCTCCCTGTAGTCGAAGAATGTTGCAGGACTCCTCTGTCTCCTTTTCGGACATAAACCTCAGGCATCGTGGATTAATTTTCCCTAACGGCAGCGACCTGCCGCGTGCTCTCCGTGCTCCTCCCCAGCCCCCCGGCAGGTGTAAAATAGTTCCCGGCGGCTCCCACCGCGCGTTACAGACGGCTGCGCGGCCCCGGGGCTGCCCGCAGTGCTTCCCTGCCCCGCCAGGGCTGCCCGCGGGCTGCGGAGCCACCTCGCCACCGGCGCGGCCAGGGCCGGGGCCCTTCTCGACAGCAGCCGAGGGGCTGCGGAGCGGGCGGCTGCGGGACGATCAGCTATTTTATGCCGCGCGGTGCTGCCGCCTCCATCTAGTGCTCCATCGCGCCGCCGGCCGACCCCGCCTTGCGCGTTCACGCTCGGCCGCACTCGCCGCCCGCCCGGCCTCGCTGGAAGCTCTCCCGCCCGGGCCGTGCCCCGGCTCCGCCTGCGGCTCGGCAGGGCCCGGCCGCACGCGTGCTGCGTGGCTCGGAGCACCCGCGTTGCGCCGCAGGCGACGGGGAAGGCGGGGCGGGGCGGGCCGGCGCCATCGTGGTGGCGCGAGGAGAGGAGCGCCCGGGCGGGGCGGCGAGTGGCGCGGCGGTGAGGGCTTCTGCTTCCTGTCGCTCGGCTGCCGCCCTCGGCAGGTGTCGTGTGACCCCGCGGAGCGGCGGGGCCGGCCGGGCGGTGCGCGGCGAGGCTTTCGGCCAGCGGCGGCCGCAGCGAGAGTCTGCTGGCACTGCCCGTGCCGGTGGAGAGAGCGGGGATCCGAGGCCGGCCTTCCCAGAGCGACGAGGGGTGGCCGCCTTTGCCGCGCTGCCCTCCGTGCAGCACGTGGCCGATTCCGGCGAACCCGGGGTCTCCGCAGCGGCGCGGGCGGGAGGGAGTGGGGAGCGCGCTCGGTGCCATGCTGGCCGCTCCCGCCCAGCGCTGCGCTCCGCCGAGGCGTTTTCCTGCCCGTCCTGGGAAGGACATAAGGGACCCCGAAGTTGGAGCTTAGCTGTCAGGGGGAGCAACTTCCCTCCATTGGCGACGTCCTTTTCCCTCTGATTCAGCTACCTTGTGGTAGGTGCGATGGTGCTGAAGAAGGGTGGCGGCTTGGCACAGTTGCTGTCATAGGTGGTGCGAGAGCTCCACGCAAGGAGCTTTGAGTGGCATGTGTGAGGGTAGGAGGGTACGGCACCCACAGCTGAAGGGAAAAAAGGTCAGGGCATGTCATCAGCCGCAGTCGTGCTAAGTTGTTCATCTTTGCAAACTGCTTGCCGAGTTCTTCCTTTCTTAGGTAATGGGGGTTTGTATCAACCAGAACTGCATATGGTCAGTATTTGCTGGACTGTTGTTGAAGTGAGTGTAGCAGTTTCTATGGCGTTCTGCAAAAAAAGTGACAGGTGTCTCTGTGTTCCCCAATTCTTAACAAAAACGAAGTTAACAAAGCCCTGAAAAGAGGTTTTACAAAACTTCAGGGATTTTTTCCTACGAGTACTGTAGAGACAACCATAGTCACCTTGTCTTTCCAAAAGTGAAGGTTACATCTTTTTGTCCAAGAGCATCAAGTGCTTTTGGTCAGCGTTTGTGTGCAAGCATTAGCCTTGTTCTTGTTCTTCCTTGGAGAACTTTTACAATACTCAGATGATCTGTGTAGGCTGCAGAGTGCAGTGGTGAACTTCAAGGCTTCCAGCAGAAGGGAGATGCTGTCCACGTTTTGGATTTTCCTTAGTCTGAACCTTCAATGTCCAAGGCTTCACTTTTCAAGCAGCTGGAAGAGCTCCAAATTAAGATATGAACAGGTCTTAATTGACCTTGTCACTGCCTCAGTTCGTCAGGTAATGCTGTGCACTGGATTTAATTGCCGAGTGCAACATGTGCTAAAAATATGTAGAGTATCTCCTCAATTACCCTCCCAGAAGGGTTTGAATGGAGAACAAGGAGTTCCGAAGACAGGTATTTGGTGTACAAGAAGTAGAACTTAGTTGATTGCAGGGCACTGCATGCACAAATGTCTAAGGAGGATCCATCTTTTTATGCCCCATCTATGCTTGTTCTCATTTGAAATCCTGAACATTCTGGAGGCTGGTTTTGTTAGGGTTGTGGCTGGGGAAGGGGTGGTGGTGGGGGAGGGGTGGGTGTTGTTTCTGATTTTTTAAATTTCCAGGATAGTGTACAAAGAACTTGTGCCCAAAACCAGCAGTATGAAGCAATGCAGGTATAAAAGAAGGTCACCGAAATGTCGGCTAATATGAATCTGAAAGCGCTTCAGTATTTTACCCAGGAGTTTCACTCCCGCAAGGTGATTGTCCTTCACAGAAATGTAGTGGCAGGCTTATGCCATGCTAGAAGTGATGACCTTTCTCTGCCCCAAATTGACCAGCAAGATATTTTGGCTCTTGATTTAAACCCCTGAGCCAGCTGTGTTTCAGGCTGCAGAAGCTGCAGGTGTTGTGGCAGACGCGGGGTGCAGCCTTGCCTGCCGGTCCCGACCTGGCGCACGCTGGTGGCAGCCGTCAGCGCCCGGGGTCCCCTGTGCCTCCCATGCCAGGGCTCTGCCTGCCTGCTTCGCACCCCTGGTAGCCTCAGGGAAACAGCGGACTACTCCATCTACTTTAAAAACAAACAAGCAAACAAAAAGCCCACTGTAAAAATATGTAAAATCTTGAAACTAATTCTCAGCGCTTACTCGGAGTTTGTTGATGGCGCAAATGGATTTTGGATAAACTGGTACTGCTAGTACTACTTTTAAATTAGGTTCCTAAACTTCAGAAAGGAGAAGATGGTGGTCCCGTTCTCCTGAGAAATGTTTGAAAAAGTAAGAGTGCTCAGTCATTTAAAGGTGGCCAGAAAATGGGTGTGGCAGTGGAGTGGACACTCTGCGAGTAGGTAGCCTTAAGTCATGCAGGGACTGGCACTTCAGTGGGAATTTTGCATCAACACCTAGAGATCGTGTCATGATGTGTTGCATAACAGCAGATTGGGCCAAAATTCTGCTGACTTTGATCAAGGTGGACGGGCCACCTTCACTTAACCTGGCATAGGGACATAAGTCAATGATGTTTGAAAAGCAGCCATAAAACATAGCTCCTTCAGTTTGTTGGACCGTTGCAAGTCTGCAAAGCTCTGTTGACAGGTCATTGGAAGTAGCTGTTGGAATCTAACTGCGGTTGGACTCTTTGTCAGTCAGCATCACCAGGAGGCTTAACAGTTTAGGTTGAGAGGTTGTGCATGTTTTTTTTCAGAGGAATGGCCCAGTGAAGAGCAGTGTTCACTGCCATGACTGCCGTTGTAGCCTTCTAGAGAAATCTTGGTTCATTCAGAGAGAACTTCCTTGGTTCTGCTGGTTTGGTTTCACAGCTGGAGCAAAGGTAGAGCACTGGAAGCAATTCCTAGGGCAGAAGCGGGAGATATCCAAAGCTCTGGACTTTGTTGTCCTCAGCACAGTGTAAGTGAGCGTAGTCTAATTGGAGGAGTGGTGAGCATCAGTGATATCAGATTTTTTACAAGTTCTTAATTCTGTCAAAACAAGAAAGAAGGAGAGTGATGAAGATGAAATCCTTTCCTCTTAAATCTGCCTACGCAGCAACTTCAGGGGTAGTTGTAATGTGTATTCACCTATTTTGAATTGCCCAAAACCAGGCCTGGAGATGCTTCAGAGACAGAGTCAGAGAAGCGGGTATTTGCTTTATTTGGCGCTGGGTGCATGGGGGATCGCTCCTCCTAACACACACACGCAGAGCACTCCATACAGTCCAGCATTATGTGTAAAATTTATGAATATTCACCATATTCTTTGGGATAGGAGTGGTTCTAGAAATTACTTCTCGGAAGTCATTGATCATCATTAGCAGACGTGCCACGCATGCGCTGTGTACCCAGGTGGTCGCACTGAGGAAGGCTCCTCTTCTTCCTCGGGGGTCTTTCTGATGAAAATCAGTAGTCTTCGTCACAATGCACTTTTTACCTTTCTTTCTGGCGCATGCGCAGTTCTTCGCTGGATGATTCAGCGATCTCTGTGCTGGTTTTCAAAAGATCCTGTTCCTCTTATCTTGACAAGATTAAGGCAAATCCTGCTGCTTAGGTTTTGTGATTAATATTTGCTGTCTCTTACTAGTTTCTTCGTGCTTACAGGAGTTAACTATGGATCATCCCCCTTCTCAATCCCCCCTTTTCCTTGATCGTTTGTAATTCTTTACAAACCTTGCATGTCTTGAATGAAAGTACCCTTCTCGTTTCTAAGTTTGTGCTTTTGCCATTGTGTATACGCATTGAGATACTAAGTACCTAACATCATGTAACAATATCTACTAATACAGTCAGTAAATAAGAACATCACAAGACAAATAACTGTTACAAACAATTGTTTAAGCCAGGATAAGTTGGGTAACCATGCTGTGAGTTTATCTTCTATCTCTTTAAACTTGCAAGAAGCGTTACCTAAGGTAATCTGATGCAAGGTTTGCGTTTTGTCCCAAATTGTAAGGTCCTTCCCATTTTTCCTGGAGTGGATTTCCGGAAGGAGCCTTAATATAAACCCAGTCTTTTGGATTCATATTATGGAAGGGTTTATCAGGAGGTGGTGGTTGACAATGAACAGCTGTAGCGCGTATTGATTGTAATTGTGGACGTAAATGCTTAGCAAAGCCATGGGCAGAGCCTGATACCAATAGAAATTAGTTTTTTGACAAATTTTGGCTCATTGTTGCTTTATTAAGTGATTCATCCTTTTTGCTTGTCTACTTGCTTGTGGCCTATATGGTGTATGTAGTTGCCACTGTATACTTAGTAGATGACTCAGTCCTTGCACTACCTGGGCTACAAAGTGTGATCTCCTATCAGAATTTGTTTCCCCAAATTGTGGAAGAATTTCTTGTACTAAAGCTTTAAGAATTTCTCTAGCCTCGTTTGTTCTACAAGGGAAAGCTTCTGGCCAACCTGAAAAAGTATCTGTGAGGACTAAGAGGTACTTGTATGTCCCTTTTCTAGGGAATTCCGAGAAGTCAATTTGCCACACATCTCTTGGTAAAACTCTTTTAGGGATAGTCTCTGTGCTTAGCCTAACAGTGGTATTAGGGTTGTTTTTCCTCCTTTGTCTCCTTTAATTTCAGTGCTATTACTTTGTCTTCTAAGTGGTTATGTAAGGCGTCAACTCCCTAATGGGTTTTAGAATGTTTGCTTTGGATAAATAATTTTAACAGTTTTCTGGGTATGACGATGAGATCTTTTATTTTAGCCCGCCCGTCTGTTCTTACTTGTCCCATTTCTTCCTGTATCCAATTTAAATCATCAGTGTTGTATGGTGGGGTTTTTTTTTTCCTAAGGATGCTAGAAGGGATTCAAGCTAGGGCTTGAACTTGAACCTTACTAGCCACTGCCTTTGCTGTTTTGTCTGCCGTAGCATTTGTCAGTTCAGGGATGGTGTTACCTTGGGAGTGTCTTTTACGGTGCATTATAGCTACTTTTGAAGGTTTTGACAGTGCTTCCAGCAAGTGTAAAATTTCAGTAGCATGTTTGATTTGTTTCTTCTGTGAGGTCAATGAACTTCTTTCTTTCCAAATAGCCCTGGGAGCATGTACTACTGCAAAAGCATACTTTGAATCAGTCCAAATGTTGATAGGTTTTCCTTCAGCTGATACTAAGGCTCCAGTTAGGGCTATTATTTCAGCCTTACGAGCTGATGCCCGCACAGGTAGCAGATTTGCTTCAAGGACAGCGCCTGTGCTTGTAATTGCATAGCCAGCAAACCGCTTACCATTCTTGACATAGGTGCTTTCATCAGTGAACCAGTTGTCTGCATTTTCTAGTGGAGAGTCCTTCAAGTCTGGGTGGCTAGAGTAAACCGCCTCCATGGTTTCAATGCAGTCATGCTGTACAGGCTCCTCAACGGCCTTGCCCTGGAAGTAAGCTGCTGGATTGAAGATGTCAGTTACTTGGATAGTCACGTCCTCCGATTCTGTTAGGACAGCTTGGTGTTTGAGAAAGCGAGATGGGCTTAACCAGTGATTTCCTTTCTGCGTGAGCCCTGCTGACACTGTATGTGAGACAAAAATGGTTATCTGCTGGCCCATTGTGAACTTGAGGGCTTCCTCTATGTTCAGGGTCCCAGCTGCCACTGCACACAGGCAGGTGGGCTATCTTTGGCTGACCACGTCCAGCTGCTTGGAGAAATAAGCCACTGGCCTTTTGTACGGTCCTAGCTTCTGTGCCAGAAGTCCCAACACCAGTCCTTGCCTTTCATGTGAAAACAACAGAAAAGGTTTAATGACATCCAGTATGCCCAATGCCGGAGCTTGCATTAACTCACGTTTCAGAGTTACAAGTGCATTATTAGTCTCTGGTGTCCAGCATAGGTGGGTCCCCTCCGTTTCTTTTAGGAGAGTTTCACAATTAGTCCATAGCTGTAGATCCATAACTTACACTGTCTTGTCATTCCCAGAGAAGCTCTTAGTTTTGTTTTCTTTTATTGTAGTTGTCTGGGGCATCTGACAAATGGTCTCTTTCTTGTTATTTTCCAAGGCTCTCTCTCCTCCTGCCAGTTTGTATTTCACTTTTTGGAGGACTAGCTGAGCCTTTTCAGGGGAGAGCCTATATCCGCTTAGTCCCAGAACGTTTAAAAGACTTACGGCTCATTCTTTGCAGTCTTCATGGGTTCTTGTTGTTATTAGTAGGTCATCAATGTACTGCAGAAGTGTACCTTCCCAGAGTGGCGGTGTTCCAGGCTTCCAGTTCTTTAGCTAATGATCTCCAATTCTTGTGAGGCTCTTTTTGGAATCCTTGTGGCAATAGGGTCCGTGTAAGCTGGCTTTTTTCCCTGTTTTGGGGTTTTCCCATTCAAAGGCATAAATCTCGTGACTGCTTTCAAGGCATGGCAGACAAAAGAAAGCATCTTTTAAATCTAGAGCTGAAAACCACAGCCAGCCACTTTGTAATTTTGTAAGTAAAGTGCAAGGATTGGCTACTACAGGATGCAGTGTTCTTGATATTGTATTTATCGCTCTCAGGTCTTGAACTAATTGATAATTTCCATTTGGCTTTTGTATTGGTAGAATTGGGGTATTGTAGGGAGACCTATACTCTCTTAACAACTCTTGATCAATAAATGTAGCAATTGTTGGTTTTATTTCTACTGGTGCTCCATGCTTTAGAGGATATCGCTTAACTGACACTGGTTGTGCCCCTTCCAGGCGTTCAATAATGAGTGGGGAAGCCCGTTTTGATTTCTTTGGAATTTCAACGTCTCCTACTAATGGGATCACTTGATCTGTTATTTCATTATCTATGGGTATTTCTCCTCTTTCAGCCTTGTTTGTTTGTTTGTTTCTTTTCCTAGGCCTGAGATGATTAAGGAATGGGTTTTCCCTTTCTCTAATCTTAGTGGTTTAACTTAAACTTTCAAGTCTTAGTCAGGTATCTTCGGGGAGGCTTCTTTGGTTGTAGCTTCTTTAGACCGTTTTTGTTCCATTAATATTTTTACTCTGCTGGATAATTTTAGACATTATGAAGGATTAGTTTTTAGGATACAAATCGACACACAAAACATTTCCATACAAAATGTTCTCATGCAAACATATCTTTCCATCAGGGCTATGCTCTGTTTTCTAGGAGACCAATTATAGCACTGTTGTAATGTAATCTTGACACAAACTAGAAACTGGGGCTTTACTGTTGGTGGGATTAAAAAGAAATTAATTCTCTTTCAAAATTAGTTTCATTAATCCAAGTAGCCTTTTTTTTTCTTTGAATTTTAGTGACTGAATTGCCTTCATCACATTCTGCACCCTCGTCTGAGATTGCAGAATGTGCTATAAATAGGTGGAGTGAGGCAAAGCTAAAATACCTTCTTAAGACATATGGCATGAGATTGAACAGCACTTTAGTTTGAGAGCTGGTAGAAGGCTTTTCTGTATTTTATTCATGTCCTATTTGCAGTCTATGGCTGCAAAAAGCCCTCCTGGTTTAGGAAGGGGGATTTAATCATTTCTTATGTAGCATTTGCTTGTGTTTTGTCAAGATTCTTTAATTCACTAAATAGTAAATAAAAAAAATTAGCTGAATTATAATAATTTTGAAGTCTTCTGAGGCAGAACTGGGAAGGTTAGAACATATTTGTATGATTTCAAGTATGTATAAATTCTTAAATGACAAACGTGAACAAACTGACAATGCAAGCAATTATGGTGACACTTTACATTTCATTGGTTTTCATGCAGCTCCATCCCATGTGTTGGTAGGTTCTTAAAAAGTGAAAATTTGGCCCACTAGACCGATTATTAAAAAGAAGTAAAACTCCTTGGGGCTAACACAAAGTGACAGCGTCCACGTGAGTAAATGGTTATCACATTTAGATGTGATTCTGCTGCTTGCACTTTCTCTGCCCTCAAACTGCTTTCTTTATCGTCAATGCAGGGATGTTTGACATTCTTAGAAAAGAGAAAAGAAACAGATTTCCTCAAAAAAAAAAAAAAAAAAAAAAAGCCAAGTGAAATTAATGCAATGTTAATTGCATTAGTTTATTCAGGTGGAGTTTTAGTTTTTATTCTATGAAGTGCTTGTTGCACCACTTTTGTTGTTTCCCACAGATTTGGAGTGGGATTTCCTCCAGTTGATTGTTCAGCAGAGGGAGTGAGACTGCCTTCAAAAGTTTTGCAAGAGTTGCATCTGTGAATCGGGCACGTGAGTTGCCTTTTTTTTTTTTCCCCAGATTTTCATAGGCTTCTGTTTTTCACCGTGGATCAGTTCACCTTGGATCAGTTTGCTCTTTTTGTTCCAGTGATTTTTTCTTTTGGACATGTGTCACGATCCGTTAATACAAGTAAGGGTCGTGATGGTTTGTTTACAGATCTCAGAGTGCAAAAGGACACAAAGGATTTCAGTTTTAATCAAAACAGTGCACCTTTGTTAAGTACCCACAACACGGTAATGCGATAGAGGAGAGAAAGAGATAGAGAGAGAGATAAAGAAAAACAAAGTAAAAGAGTAGAGAGGAAGAAAGGGGGGGCAAAGGCTACCAACAGATGAGACCAAGTCCTCGTGGTCTGCTGCCAATAGATTTGTCTTCTTTCCGTGGGGAGATCTCATCTCAGTTATTTCAGGAAGTCCCTTTATAGGCCTTTTTCGAAACGAGGGGCAACTGGCCAAGACCGTATCTGTGTTTCGTAATAACATTGCAAAACTAAAAGCTAGCCCTAACTATCACAGGTACATACCAAGCATGCCTTTCTCCTATGCTAACTATACTGCCTGCTACGGTTTGCGGCCTAGCAGCGTTAGCGCGTCTACTTCTGGCATGAGTTTAGCAGTGCTCTCGCTTCTGCTTTCTAGCTGTATCCCCACATCTCCCCCTTTCCCCCAAGAGGTGGGGCAAATCTACAGCCGTTGTTATGAGGCCCGTTGCTTTGGGAAACAGGTACAGGACAGGTGTACAGGACAGGTCATTCCTTTCCGCTTCAGCACAGTCCTTCCCGCCTGGGCAGCAAGAACGGCGCAGTCCACTGTGACCTGCACAGATTTCCTCAGGAATGCGTACCAGTTCCCAGCGGGCACACCTGCAGGCAACAGTTGGCAGACATCCCACCTTAGGCAGGTCGGAACTCCTGTGTTTAGCCTCTGTCCTCGGCGATGATCGTGAGGCAGATGAGGGATCTTCAGACCGTCTCTTACACCACCCCATGACTCACGATTGTCATCAGGAGAGCTCCATCAGCACGATTTCGTAGTGTTGTTGCGAAGTCTTCAGGACTCGTTAATGTTGGTAGCATATCCCAGAAAAGGGTAGAGAAAATAAGAAAAGAGAAAGAAAAGAAAAGGAAAAAGAAGGAATAAGTAATTTTTAATCAAAATACACATGTAATTTTTAATCATGTCTTATCTTATTTTAATACTCATGTAGTTCATCTTGTGTCAATAACCTTAGGGGTGTCCACAGTGGATGGGATATTGTCCAAATTGTGCACATCTATTACAGATGTCAATTGTGTTAACCGTTTCATCATTCTGCAATTCATGATGTGTAAGATTGCTGATAAAACAAACCCAATCAAAACTAAAATCAAGAGAACAAGGATGGGATGACACAATTTGTTCAGGACACCTGTAGCAGTAGGTGACCACCCAAAAGGAGTATCCCACCAGCTGTGTCCAGCATCTTTCTTTCCTCTTTCTCGAAACACAATGTGTTTCTTTCACATTGTGATGAACAGTTACCAAGGTTTTCTGTCCCTTTTTCTTGGTCTTTTCCAAAATTCCAATGAAATCCTGGTGAAGCAACAAGTGCTTTACCTAAGTAAGGTTCATCCCAGTGGGGGTAGGCAATAATTGGTGGATCAGTGTGTAATTGGACTGTAAAATACAATAAGAAGTGAGTGGGGCTAAATAAGAGAAATCACATCCTGTGCTTTTAGTAAAGTTACAAACACAAAAATTTGAATGAGTTTTAGTATCTACAACTAAATTTTCTATAACTACCTTATCACATGCAGTTCTTAAGCATGCACATCCATTGCCTATATACACAAGCACTGTTTCAGGAATCTTGTTAGGATGAATTTCAAAATGACAGATATTTTGTTCTGTGTCCAAACAAATGTCTTGAGGTCTAATTGCACTACTTTCACAGATAAACCCTTGTTGTTCTCGGACAATACAAGTTTCCAAATTAACAGTTTGCCACTTCTTACCAGTTTGACGGGCCCATTCTCTATGCTGGAAAGGGTAGAGAATAGCTGCATTGTGGTTCAGCCCTAATGCAATGATAGGGACTGTCAAATGCACTGAAGCATTACGTATGGTTAGTACAAAGGCTGTGGCTGTGTTTGTGATGGGATTGTAGGTAAAATTCACTAAATTCCACCAGGATTGGAATTCTCTTTCAAAATCAGTGGCACCGTCCCAGATTATTTTCCGAATTTCAGTAGGAAAAGTGCCTTCTTTGCCTTCTCTTATAATTGAGGCAGCAACTGACTGCATCCACAATTGAGCCTGGACGCAGCTGAGAGCCAAAGAAATGTTGCTTTGTGTAGCACGGAGCATGCCAATTATCAATTTGTGGTCATTCACATTTACCTTTTCTCAATTTGGTAATATGTTTGATAACAACCGCTGATGGGTTGTTGTATTTTAGTCAAATCTGTAGTTGTGGCAGCCAATTTATTCATTAGTACTTCTGAATCAATACTATTTGAGATTCCCAATCGTGTTCCCACAACACCGGTTATGTCTCTTTGCGTCCGTTTCTTAGAAGGGTTCCGCTTTGCAACCCGGTTGTCTGCCCCTTGAAGGAAGTTTGCAGAAAAGGTGAACAAGCTGGCTGAATTTCTGAGACATTGTTTTGCATCAGCAACTTGACTTGTTTAAGGGACCATGCCGGATTGAGCAATATTTGTTGTTGGCCTGTTTTTGTGATTATACGTGGTCCAATTTCAAAAATTCTCGGGCTTAGCATGACCGGTGGTTGGGTGGTAGGTATTGCAACATCGACTTTGAGTTCCCCCCAGTATTTTGTATTGTTTTTACCACACGTGACTTTATGGGGAAATTGTACAGCAATTAAGGTTTAGCCAACAATCTTGATTTTGAATTTCACAAAACAAAACACGGCCATGAGGTCCAATGCTATAACTGTGTATAGGTTGGGTAAAAAATTCAGCAATTAATCCACATCGTATTGTAACATCGTCACCTCGGGTTACCATAAAGGGTGGAAAAACTTTATTCTTGTCATCTAACACAAGGGGGGTACTTATACCATGGTATGTGATTACTGCGCTCAGTATGGGCTTTGCTACGGCGTTTATTTTGAATTTATAAGTTAAACCTTTCAGACTTGGCTGATCTGCCGGGTTATTTTGCCAATTGCATGTTGCATAGGTTGGTTTGGTTAGAGGAAAGTTATACCAGCAGTCAGTTAGTTTGTTTCTGCAAAGCTTTGTGATTTCAACATTGTTGGTACTGGGGTCTAAGGTGTAGTTACCGACATTCTTCTGACAACCACACAGGATGAAGGGGGTTTGTTTGTCACACACCCACTCCGTTGTAGGGCAGAGTTTGGCCGTAATGTTGGGGTGCAAATCACTTTTCCCATCTGGTTTTAGAAAATTTCCAGCGATTGCAATGGTGGAAGCTTTCTCGTAAAGAGATCCTTCTACTTTTCTGCATCCTACCTTAATGTTTTCACCTATTGTTCCTTTTAGGATTCTAGTCCAATCCTTCAAGTCCCATCCCCATTCACTTGGACGGTATACCTCAGAGTCGTGCAGTACTACAGTGGCTAGGTTCGGGCAACGATCTCTGGGATAGGATCCTAGAGCACTAGTGTACCTAATGGTAGCTTCAGACCGTGGCCACTCAGCTGGTTTTTGGCCCTGGTGTTGTGGTAGGATGCAGAAAAGTATCGCTAGTCTTATCATGGTTTATGTGCTCTTCTTCATGTCCCTCGGAGTTCTTCTGTGAAAAGTAAACACAACAGAGTCTGCCACCAAAAGGCAGAAAATTAGAATGATGGAATTATGCAGCGTGTATGTATCCGATGCTCTCTCCCTAGGGCATCAGAGGCTACCCATGCATATTTATTCAGAGGGCGTTTTAGCACTAGTGGTACTTCTCCTACGGTAGGGAGATCTACCGAAACAGGTTGTCCAGGGTAGTGTGCAGGATTCTTAGGATCATTTGGTCCCTGTAGTGAGAGAATTATGCTTGGAGCTGTTGGGAAAAAGACAGTGATTTGGGGACACCCGTTTACCCCCATCTATCATTCACACCTTTCACAGCTTCCCATAGCCGAACATCCCAATTTCCCTCCTGTGGTTTCAAAAGTCCTTTCAAGAGACCGTTGGTCCTTTCTACAATGCCGTTAGCTTGAGGGTAGTAAGGAGTGTGAAAAGTCCGTTTAATCCCTTCACCTTTTGCCCAGTCCTGTACAACTTTGGCAGTAAAGTGAGACCCATTATCAGATTGAATTTCTTGTGGTTTTGGGAAAGTTCCAAACCATCCCTGCAATGCTTTAACAGCATTATCTCCTGTAGGTCTTTTAAAAGCATTGGCCTGGACTAACCCAGATATAATCTCTACTCCTACCAGCCCAAAGTGTTTACCTCCTGACTTTTTAAAGGGGCCGATATAATCTACCTGCCACGCGTCCCGTAAGCCTTTACCCTTTCTTAAATGCAGAGGGTCATCTTCCAAAGGGTGTCTTTCTAGCCGTCTGCGACGTTGTTCACAGGCTGATATGCATGTTTTACACATTTCTCTGGTAACAGACCAACCGCGAGCAAGGGCTTCTTTGTACAAATCTTTTGCACCTGTGCGTTGTCTTTTTACATGCAACCATTCTAAGAAGTGCTCCCAGTCCTCTGATCTTTTTTCACAGGACTTAGTCTTGCTAATTCATCAGCTCTATTGTTCCACTCTCCTGCTGGATTTCCATCTGTCTGGTGAGAGGCTACCCACTCCACGGCAAAATTCCCTGGACTTGCAATACTTAGAATTTCTTGCTACTTTTCCTTTTGCCATACCGGGATTCTGTTAACTTCACAATCATTTTGCTGCCAAAAAGGAAGCCACTCAGTCCATCCCTTAAACACAGCATAGGAATCGGTGTAGATACAGACAGGAGAAGTATTCTGTGCCTCACGTTGGAAAACACTCCAAACAGCTATCAGCTTGCCAACTTGGGCACTGCCTTCCCTCTCTGTGATAATTCGTTCACCTGAGGAAGTGTGGAGGGCTACAGCCTTCTATTTCCACACCTTTCCTTCTCGCTTGGCAGAAGCATCCGTAAACCAAGAATTTGCTGACTGTTTGGGGGAAAAAGGAGGGGCTACTTTAATGACTGAGGCAGGTTTGTCCTGGCTGCTACCCAAGTTTTCAGTTTCTTGGATTGCCAGATTTTTTACAGCTCCTTCAGTTATTGAGAAGACGCTACAATCATGTTCAATCTGAGCATACCACTTCCTTACTGAGGTCCTCTGGGCCACCCCGTCAGGTGGGGGTGGTGCCAGTAGAGACGGCCTTAATAACTTTGAAAGGGCCTCTCAAAACAATTGGTTGTTGTTGTGCAATCTTCTCCACTTCTAGGAGAGCTAAGCTAACCACAAACAATCCTTTCTCCCAGGTAGTGTACCTTTTTTCAGCATCTTTAAAGCCACGGGAGTAAAAGCCAACAGGCTTCGTCGGACCCTCAGGACCCCGCTGCCATATGTGTACTGACAACCCTGAGGAGACAAATCCCCATTCCACCTGAAAAGCATCTGTAGGATGAATAGGGCCCAGGGCTTGGTGAGGCTGTTGCTTCAAAAACCAACAATTGCAGTGCTTCTTCTTGAGAAGCACTCCATTCCCATTTTGTCCCTTTTCTTAACAAGTTATAAAGAGGTCTGGCAATTAGGAAAATCTGGGATGTGTTTTCTCTGGAACACTAATAATCCTAAAGCATGCTGGAGATCTTTTTTGGATTCAGGCATTTTAATCTGATCTAAAGAGGTTAGGGTATCAGGTGGGATACGTGTCATACCTCCTTTCCACCAAATTCCCAACAATTTCACTTCATGTGAAGGGTTTTGGGTTTTTTCTGAGGGAATTTTCAAATCAAGGCTTTCTAAGTGGGAGGTTATTTTCTGTTGGGTATCTCTCACTTCTTCTATTTCATCTCCTCCCACAAGGGTATCATCAGTGTGTTGATGAACAGCTAGATTGTCCGCTTTGGGTACTTTTTCGAACTCTTGGGCTAAAGCGTGATGAGCCAGGGTAGGAGAATGTTTGTACCCTTGGGGAAGCCTAGTGAAAGTGTGTTGCTGTCCTTCCCATGCGAAAGCAAAACGGTCCATATCTTCTGGCTGTAAAGGTGTCATAAAAAACATGTCTTTGACATCTATAGGTGGCATGATTGAATGAGCCTTTTCTTGAATCAATGTTATTAATTCTGCTAGATTTGGGACTGCTGCTGTAAGAGAGTCTGTGCTAACATTTAGCCTACGAAAATCTATTGTCAGCCTCCACTTCCCATTAGGATTTCTCACTGGCCACACCGGAGAATTGAAAGGAGAATGGGTATTAAGTATTACTCCTTGTTGTCGTAGCTCCTGTATCACTGGCTTGGTACCCTCTTTGGCACGCAGGGGAAGGAGGTATTGTTTCACATTAGTTACTTTGCTGAATGGTAGGGAGGCTGCAGCTTGGAGCAGGCTGATGTTAAAATGTGGTGTGCCAAAAGACCACAGAAGACCCTCTGAGTCCTCCCACTGCCTCCTAGCAAGGGCATTCATCCCTAATAAATTGGTTGGAATATCTCCAATCACCCCATTGATAGAGAGTTGGTTTTCCTCTCCAGGCAAAGGGAGCTTGACTAAGGCCACATTCATAGATTCTGTTGTGCCCAAGGCACTTAAAACACAATATCGGTTCTTTGTTGGAACAATTCCACACCTCTGGGCATCTTTCTTTGTCAGCGCAGAAATTTGTGCCCCAGTGTCAATCAGAAAAGTTACAGGTGCCTGTTTAGGACTTGTAATAGCTGTGATCGTTATATCTCCTGTTTTATTTTTAGTGAGCATTCTCAGGTATACCTATGCTCCGTTTCTTTGCCCACTGACAAGAAACAGAGGGTCTAGTTTCCCTGGTTTTGAGGAAGAATCTGTTCTGGCTCATTGGCCGGACTTTGAGGGAGAAGTGGCTTTGACTCACTGCCCAGATTCTGAGGGAGGAGGGGTGCACTGGGTTGAAGTGACGGATTCGGTAGAATGGGGTTTTGGCAGTGCCAGTTAGACACTACCTTACTCAACTGATCAAGGGCTAAGCCATCCATCACATTTCTGGGGACCCCCTTTTTGATACCTAATAACCACCAATGCTGACGGTTAGGGATCTGTTTTACATTCTCTGGTTTTTCACTATGAGGAGCCCTAATGTACCTGACACCTTTTGTTTTTTCTGATTTTTCCTCTGGGATTTTTATAGGTCCGTATTTCCTACTGTAATTAATCAGATCTTCTTCAACCTCACTCCGTGTCCAAACTTTGCAATCACTGGCAGGTGAATTTGATTGTGAACCTGGCGGCTGAGAGGGGGTTGAATATGGAGTAAAGCCAGGATCGGTAGATGCAGTTTGGTCGCTCGGGTTTCCAAGGAATCTGTCCAACCTCTCTACAGGACCTACAGCAGCTATGGTTTTTTGAAGGACAGTTGCTGTAGATTTGAGTGATTCTGGAAGGCCTCGAATTAAAGGGGTCATCAGTTCAGGTTTAACAGGTAATTGTGTGGGGGATTCATATCCAGGAGTTAATTTCCTTTCATGGATCATTTGCAGACAGGCGGCTTTGTGGACGCTTTCTAGAAGTTGATCAGGGGTACCAACTGTAGCGAAAGGGTCTCCCCTTTCTAAAGGATTGAGTCCCCCGGCCCAGAAAGCTGCGCGCTGAGTCAGCGACCATGTGTTACGTTTGTCTCCTGTTGTTAAGAGAACTCCATGTACCCAATATCCACTGGCCTCCTGTTCAGTGAATTGAATTTGGTCTCCTCCGGTGAGAGACACTTGGAAGACATATTCCGTCTCAGCTTCGTGGGGAAGCCGCCCGTACTCCTTTTTTAACTTAGCCAACTCAGGAGCAGTGTATGGTATTTGTTCAGTGGTGATATGCGGTTCAAAATCTTTATCATTGATATAATTATATTCTGTTTTAATTAGAGGTCTCATAGGGGGGCAGCAGTTTTCCCCGCAATTTTTCACTAGCACTAGTTCTTCCTGGGGGTATATTTGGTTAATGTGAGGAGTTTTCTTTTCCTCTTTCTCTTTTGGTGAGTCAGCATTCTTTGAATTCTTAAAATATTCCTCCCTCAAAGCAGCCCGCAGCAAATGATTTTCATTCCTTTCTTCATCTGATTGTTCCTGTAAAATTTCCACTAGGTTTTGAAGGGAATCTGTGATTGCTTTCTCTTCACTACATCGCTTAAAGCAGTGATCTATAGCTGCTGTAAGGCATGCTCCTAAAACAGATTTAGGAGCAGATTATGGTTTTATTTCGGCCAAATTTAAACTTTGTCTCATGTTGTAATGAACATATTCTATCAGTCACACTCTCCAAATTAAACCAGTTATTTTGAGCCCATTCTTCCCCTCCCGGAGAGGGCCGGGCATTATGTTTTGCTAGCAGAGCATAAAATGCAGCTTTATTATTTGCACTAGGGCTTTCAGTCATTTTATAAAGGGATCAAAACCACTGCAGGGAGGTAAAACCTAATTACACACTGCGACACAAACAGCTTCGCCGTGTCGCCCTTCGCTTCCCTAGGTGAGTGAAGAGACCAAAATCTGCCTGGGAGGTACGCCTTAAGTTACTTATGGTTGTCTCTTCACTACACCAAGCAGTCCAAATTCACACACGCCCACCAAAACAGTTCCCCCTTTTACACTAAGAGATCTTTTTGTGAAAAATCTGAAGACAGAGCCCTCAGTTGACTATGGGGTGCTTTTCACCTAGGCGTGTGCAGTTTGCGGGAAATTTGAGTCACCCCCCTTGCTTTCTAGACACCGCTCACCCTTTTCGGGGTGTCGGGCTAGGTGCGGCTGGAGTGAAACGTCCTTCCCCTATTACAGACTACACACAACCTTGCAAGCCCTTCTGTCTGTCAGAAATCCTGTCCGTGATGCCAGTTTAATGTCACGATCTGCTAATAGAAGTGAGGATCGTGATGGTTTGTTTACAGATCTCAGAGTGCAAAAGGACACAAGGGATTTCAGTTTTAATCACCTTTTCACCTTTGTTAAGTACCCACAACATGGTAATGCGATAGAGGAGAGAAAGAGAGAGAGAGAGATAAAGAAAAACAAGGAGTTGAGAGGAAGAAAGGGGGGGCAATGGCTACCAACAGATGAGACCAAGTCCTCGTGGTCTGCTGCTAATAGATTTGTCTTCTTTCCGTGGGGAGATCTCATCTCAGTTATTTCAGGAAGTCCCTTTATAGGCCTTTTTCGAAACGAGGGGCAACTGGCCAAGACCATATCTGTGTTTCGTAATAACATTGCAAAACTAAAAGCTAGCCCTAACTATCACAGGTACATACCAAGCATGCCTTTCTCCTATGCTAACTATGATTTACCAAAATATGAATATCGATCTAGTATCGATATCCAACTGAGACGGACAAAAACTCTTAACAGTTAGAAAGTGTATGTTTTATTTTTGCGTGGGATAGCTCCCTAAGTCGCAGGCCCTGATACAAGCAAACATGATACCTTTTATTTCCACATATTATGAATATCCAAAATACAAAATGCATATTCACAGTGTTGACACCTCCCATTCTCCGCTTTGTATGGAAATGAGCTTACATGTCATTAAGCATGCGTAGCGTGTGATCTGAATGGAGTCGGTGGTCTTGAATTGGGTCAGTGGTCCTAAGGAAGATGAAGTAACTCATCTTCCTCACTCTGACCTTTATGCCTTTCTGAGTTTTAACAATTCTAATTACTTTAGTGACCTCTAAGTTTCTTCTTGCGTGACTTTTGGATGGGCTCCCACCAAGGGAGGAAATTGGTAATTGTCTTTATTCTATACACCAACTTATCTGTAAAGGTATCTTTTCAGCTTTATACCGGCTAGCGCTTGTATTTCAATGCCTTAGAAAGCCTCGAGCAGCCTTGAGAGGTAGCACGGGCGATCTAGCACTTTAGTAGCTCTAAAATCGGTACCTGAATCAGCTGCAGAGCAAATACCATCAGCAGAAGCAAAGAGGGAGAAATATAGCTCCCTGCTCGCTCAATTCCCTGCAGTTAGAAGCCTTCAAATGAGACAGACGACCAGAGATGTTTACAGGAAGGTAGCTGAGCTGAGAGAGAGCCTTTGCCTCCCCTCGACCATCTTTTTATTCGGAGAAGGGGCAAGGGGATGACTGGGGGCGGACCCGGGGTGAGCGGCCAATCAGACACTGCTGAAGAGTCTGAGTTACATTTGGCTTTGCCCGCGCTTGGAACAAAGGAACTCGGAGCACATGTCTTTGGGAGGGGGGAGGGGAAGCTCAAAACAGGCAGCAACACTTATCAATGTTTCTGCTCATTATTCTAAGCACAGCTAAACAAACATGCAAATGACAGATCATCAGTTATTTGGTAATCAGTTACTAACATCTAAAACTCTCGTTCAGGTCCAGCTCTCCTAACTATTTTGATTAACCCTCACTGGGCCCAAGCCTATGACTAAAATCTTTCTGTTTCCTCTAAATCTATGTTTCATTCCCACCAAGGGTGGAAATTGGTAATTGTCCTTGTTCCCTACACCAACTTATCAGTGTTTCTACTCCTCATTCTAAGCACAGCTAAGCAAACATGCAAATGACAGATCATCAGTTATTTGGCAATCAGTTACTAACACCTTAAAACCCATTTCAGGTCCAGCTCTCCTAACTATTTTAATTAACTCTCACTGGGCCCAAGTTCTTCCTATTCCAACTAATCTCAACACAGCTAGCCTACAACTAAAATCTTGATGTTTCTTCTCAATCTATGTTTCATTCCCCACTTCTCTTTTAACAGCGAGTAAATTCTTTTACTCAGTACGCAGATTTCCTCTTCCTTTATCCAAGCGGCGTGGTCAGCCTTTTTCTCATTCAAGACTATACCATACGCTTTGCATAGTGATGTCAAGGCTGCTATTCTCCACAGCATCTTCCAATACCAAACAAGCATCACCACGGATAAAATCCAACTTGCACTAACTAAAATGAGCAATACAATAATAGGATGAATGAAGGCATTGAGTATACCAGTTGCTGTCGGTGACCATCCGAAAAGCACATCCCACCAGTGATGAGACAAATGTCAGATTCATTCCTATAGGGACAGGCAAGACTTCTTGGACAGTAATCATGCTTGTCTTTATATACTGATGTGATTCTCCAATTTTCGTCAAATTCCAAATACACAAATTAAGTTGGGTTGTCATTTATGATTAAATTGTCTATCGTTATGGTGGGACATGCCATCCTGAGGCAGATGCAACCTCTTCCGTATACGCTAGCCGCGTTGTTTGGTTAATGGAATGCACCTCAAAGTGGCAAATGCTTTGGTCTGTGTCCAAACAAATGTCTTTACCTAAAATCCTTCCACATATGTACCCTAACTGCTCCCTCATAGAGCAGGGCTCTAGGTTAATGGTTTGCCACTGGCTTTTAATTTCTCGTGCCCACCTTCTGTGTTCAGAGGGGTAAAATACAGTTCAATTCATGGTCTTGTTCTTCTGTATCTTCCCTATCTGGTAATATTTTGGACAGTTTCCAATGCTTATCACCCAGGGCCAGCAAGGAGGATTGCAACGGTTGCTGCAATTTAATTAAGTCACTCCTTACCGCGGTCAATTTGTTCATCATATGCTTTTGTTGCACACCCCTCTATTTTCAGTCGAAACTTAATTGCTCAAGCATTTGTCACAGCATTCAGGGCCAAATCGGATAAGCTTCATGGGCGGATAGTAAGCCTCATGAAACCCATCCTACACAAATGCATATTTACATCTTCAAACATCCCTTCCTTCCCACAGGCTTGCGTTTGTGACTTTGAGCATTTTGTTCAAAGCCTTCCGAAAGTGAGGATCATATGCCTTCCCCGGCATCGGGATATTTCAGTTGCGTTAGACTGCAGTAGTACTACTTTAACTCTTGTTACGATTGTAAGAATAATTAGTAAAGTCCCAACTTTCCACATAATGTCCATCATAACTGAATTCATCCATCGCCTTTTTGGGTCAGCTTCAGCTTCAGTTCGTTGTCGCCTGGCGTTACCTCCCAAACTCCCTCAGGGGCTTTGCACACCCGGGAGTGACGAATCCAGGCCTTCTGCTCTTTGATCTTGATTGCAGTGAAGGTGGTGAGGATCACCTGGAACAGTCGTTCCCACTGCGGTTCCAAAATCTTCTCTGCAAGAGACTTTACATACACATAATCTCCAGGTTGTACATCATGTACTGGCCCATCTAATTCTCTGCTTTGGGCCCCAGCCACATATTTTTCAATTTCTCTCAGTTGTTTCCTCTATCCAAAGACATAGTGGCTGGAACTCCAAAGCGGGGTATTATTTCTTGCAACAACGCTTTGGTCACCTCTCATGCTTTAGCCGTCCTAGTGGGAAAGTTTAGCAGGGGGGGTCCCGGGTGCAGGGGAATCCCGCCAGAGACACGATACGGACACCGATATGATTTTAGCATCGTGCTCCAGTTTTATTGTTTACTTACACCAAGTTATACTTTGCCAAGTTCACGCCCCATTCCCACGAGAAAGCCTCTATGCAGCGGGGGAGCTGACTAGTGTATACCTTTTCCCAAGGCTGTTCAAGGCTGCTGGCTAGCAGGTGCCTCGCAAGCCTGTCTTCAGCCTGAGGCCCTGTCAGGGGTACTTCTGCAACAGCCCTGGGATGCCCAAGCTCTCCTGGGGTATCCTACGCCGCCGCTCCACAAGGAATTCCTCTACAGGAAAGGCCTCTGGCTATCCTGAAAAGGTCTCTGTTAATACCAATAGGTATCGATACCGCCCTTTTCTGGGTAATTCAATTTGCCACTGTTGCCCAGGTCCGCAGCCTTTCCCAATTTGTCCAGCTTTAGGTTTTGGACTATTCTTAGGATTAGTTCGGAGGCAAAGACCACACTGGCGAGTTACTTGTATCACTGCACCTTGCAATCTCCTAGCCATAATCCTATCTTTCAAATAATTGGACAAAGCACCCATTCCCCAGTGTGTTTTCTCATGTTCTTTCTGCACCAGTGACCCCAACAAATAAGAAGGTACTATGAGCTTGTTATTCTTAGTTAAAGCCCATCCCTCTGATTATAACTTGCACTTTCCTTTTTTTTATAAGTTTCTTATCTTTCTTGTTGTATTCTGGCCTACCTTCAAGGCAAATCTTTCCATCTGGTATTAATGTTGCCTCTACCTTTTCACTGGGTACTTCACCTTTGGCTGCGTCTTTTGCCTCTCTGTCCACCAGCATATTTCCCTCTTCCAATTCAGAACTCACTTTTTGCTGTGCTTTAATGTGCACGATAGCTACCTTCTCAGGTAACTGAACCGTGTCCAAGAACTTCAGTATTTCTGGTGCATGCTTGATACTCTTCCCTTGTGAGTTTAACAATCCTCTCTCCTTCCAAATGGCTCCGTGTG
This sequence comes from Corvus hawaiiensis, assembly GCF_020740725.1. NCBI lineage: Eukaryota > Metazoa > Chordata > Aves > Passeriformes > Corvidae > Corvus > Corvus hawaiiensis. Next base: position 401,891 of record NC_063229.1, read on the forward strand.
CATGAACCACCCCAAATGCATACCTTGAGTCTGTATAAATATTAATCTTCTTTCTTTTTGCCAATGCCAAGGCTCGGGTTAGAGCAATTATTTCAGCCTTTTGTGCAGAGGTGTTTGTTGGCAATGGTCCAGACTCTATTACCTCTCGGCTGGTGGTAACGGCATACCCAGCAGGTCTTTTTCCACTGATAACATAACTGCTTCCATCAGTGAAACAGGTCTCAGCGCCCTTGAGAGGGATGTCCTTCAGATCTGGGCGATTGGAGTAAGTGGCCTCGATTGTCTCCAGGCAGTCATGGATCACCGGTTCTCCCAGATTCCCACTGAGGAATGAAGCTGGGTTCACAATGTTAGTCACCACAATTTCAACATCATCTTGTTCTACCAGTATGGCCTGGTACTTCAAGAATCTCTGAGGGGAAAGCCAATGTCCCCCTTTGGCCTCCAGGACTGCAGATGCTGTATGAGACACTAGCACAGTCATTTTCTGGCCCAGGGTGAATTTGCATGCCTCTTGGATGTTTATTGCCACTGCTGCAACAGCTCTGAGGCATCCTGGCCATCCCTTGGCTGCTGCATCCAGCTGTTTGGAAAGGTAGGCTACTGCCTGCCGATACGGGCCCAAGTCTTGTGCCAGTATTCCCAAGGCAATCCCTTGTTTTTCATGAGAAAACAAAAAGAATGGTTTACTCACGTCTGGAAGTCCCAGGGCTGGAGCTGACATGAAGGCCTTCTTCAGTTGGTCGAAAGCCTGTGTTGCTTCCTTTGTCCACGGCAGGCTCTTGTTTCCTTCCGTAATCAATGCATATAAAGGTTTAGCAAGCGACCCATAATCATTAATGCACAGTCTGCACCACCCTGTCATACCTAGAAAACTTCTCAGCTCTTTTGCTGTCTGGGGTTTTGGGATCTGGCATATCGCTTCTTTGTACTCTCATCCAAAGGTTCTTTGTCCAGCACTTATTTCATAGCCCAGGTAAATAACTGTTTGCTTTACCATCTGCGCCTTCTTTTGGGACACCCGATACCCTTGCAAGCCCAAAAAGTTGAAGAGGCTTACCGTCCAGTTCATACATGCCTCTTGGGTCTGGGTGGCTACCAAAAGGTCATCCACATACTGAAGCAGCTGTCCTTCTCCCGGCGGGGGTTCCCAGGATTCTAGCTCCTTTGCAAGCTGTTCTCCAAATATAGTAGGAGAGTTCTTGTACCCTTGGGGTAATACACACCGTGTGAGCTGAGTTTTGCGTCCACTCTTGGGCTTCTCCCACTCAAGTGCAAAAATTTTCTGGCTGGCTTCATGGAGAGGGAGGCAAAAGAAAGCATCCTTCAAATCTAAAACGGTAAACCAGGTTAGTTCAGGTGTTAAACGAGTTAATGAGGTGTAAGGTTAGCAACCACTGGGTATAAATCCTCCGTCACTTTATTGACTGCTCTCAAATCTTGTACTAACCTGTATGACCCATCAGGTTTCTTCACGGGTAAAGTTGGAGTATTAAAATCAGATTGACACTCCCTTAACAATCCAATTTGCAAAAAGTTCTCAATAATTGGCCCGATCCCTTCTCTGTCTTCCCTTTTCAAGGGAAATTGCTTGGCCCTTACAGGCCGTTTCCCTTCTTTAAGCTTGATTTGAATTGGCAGGGCATTCTTTGCCCTCCCTGGGGTACCAGAGGCTCACACTCCAGGGAATACTTGATCCATTATCTTCTTAATCATTTCTTCTTCATTCGCTATTTCCGTTTCTTTGGTTATTAGCATTAGGCTCAGCAACTCTAGATATTGTTGGTCTTTTACTTCCAAACTGATTTCCCCATTTTTAAATATTATTTTTGTCTCCAGCTGCTCTAGCAGATCTCTGCCCAAAAGTGCAGATGGAGCGTTAGGCATATATAAAACTTGGTGAATTCCCCACTGTTTTCTCAATTTATATTTCAGTGGTTTACAAAAGTATGCCTTTCCAGATTGGCCAGTTGACCCTGTCACTACCAAATAACCCCTTGATATGGGTATCAAAGCTTTATTCAACACTGAATATGTTGCTTCTGTATCTACTAAAAATTCTACTTTCTTTTCTTCGTTCCCTAGTTTAACTATAACCAGAGGGTCCCCTAGGGTAGCGCCCAGTCTTGCATATGAGCAACCACCCCCGCACCTCTCTGGTCATATTTCTTTTTCATCACCCTTTCTCTTTTCTGGGCACTGGTTTTTCCAATGCCCAGGTTTTGTATAAGGCACACTGGTCCCTTCCTAGTCGGGGTGGTCCTTGTCTTGGTGGACCTTGCCCACGTCTTCCTTTATTTTTTCTTCTTTTACCACCCTTATTAATTTTTCCATTTCCTCTCCCCAATTGCTGTAAATGCTCCGTGCCACACTAAGCAAAGTCTCTAGATTCCGGGTTGTTGGACCTTGCATCTTCTGAAGCTTCTGCCGGATGTCTCCTGTGGATTGTCCTAAAAATAAATTTACCAATTGCTGCACTCCTTCTTCCGGTCCAGGATCCGAGGTGGCATGGCAACGCATCGCATCTCGCAAGTTGTCTAAAAATTCAGAAGGTGTTTGAGAGGGACCCAGCTTCATAGCATACGGGGCTGAGCAGTCTATGGCTTTAGGGATTGCTCTTTCTAGCCCTTTTATTATGAATCCCCAGTACCTTTTTAACTGTGCCATTTCATCTGGCTCATTAGGGCCCCACTCTGGATCCTGAAGAGGAAGTACCTTTTTAACATCCTCCTGTGTTATCCTGCAATCATCTTCAGCCATATTCACAGCTGTCTTTATAACTAATTGCTTTTCTGATTCAGGTAGAGCGTCAAGCAGTAACTGGGTATCAGCCCAATAAGGATTGTGTTGGTTCACCATAAATTTAAATTTCTTAGCAACCCCAATATTGGGTCACTCTGGTAATTTCTGGCCACTTTTTCCCAGGCTTCTAGATCTATAATAGAAAAGGGGATTTTAACTAATATAGGAATCTCTTCATGATTTACTGCTTCCCTTAAAGGTGCTTGTATGTTTCTTTTAATTTGCTCCCGGGTCCTTAATGTTATAGGACCCTGTGGGGAGGGTGATTCATCCTCTTCGCTGTCGCTGCTCGGTAAAGGTGGGTAGAGGTTAGTTGTTCTTGATTTCCCAGAGGGAGATGAACTAGAAAGTGGAGCGGGGTTTGGGGATGGAGATGATGGTAACTCTGATTCTGTATCATTTGCTACCCCTCCCCCATCTCCCTTTTTAGGGGGTGACTTAAGTAGATCTGCCACTTCTTGTTCTTGGGCTTCTACCTAATATACCTTGTCAGGATGGGTACATCTCTGGTTTATTGAACATGCACCGCAACATCGCTTAGGTTTTTCATTATTAACTTTGTTATCCTTTTCAAAAGCCAATACTAAGGGATCAGAGGGTGGTCTGACCCAAACTCTTTTTGTCACTCAGGTTGATTTTGAAGAGTGAAAAATAATTCAGCATAAACAATCTCTGGCCATTTTTGCTCACGGCTAAGAAAAAGCATTAGTTGCAGTAATGTTTCATAATCCAGTGTACCAAAAGGCGGCCACTTCATACCCCCTTCCAGTTTATAAAACAGCCACCATTGGGTCCATAACTTAATAAGCTCCCTCTTGGTCTCTGCACCACTATGATTCACCATCTTTTGCCAGTGTGTCAAAACACATCCCAGAGGGATACTTTTAGGAACCTCTTTGCTTTTGTTTGCCACCATTTTTAAAGTTCACCAAAAAGCTTGTTTCACAACACACTCACACACTCCACCACTCAAAAAACCCCGCTCCTTTTTATTCAAATCTAAAAAAAATTCACACAGCACATAAAACTCACTCCACACATTCAAATGCTTGAAACAATTCACTCAAAGCACTTCTACCAACAATTTTAAACTTCTAAAACCCACCACAAGCCTTTCGCAACCCCGAGCAAAAATTTTGCTGGGGTTTCGCAAGGCTCCGCTCAAATCTGGCAAGCTAGCGAGTTTCAGCTTGTGCTGCCGCCTCACTCACTCTGCCGAGCGGGGGGGGTTAGCCCCTACCGCTTCGCTTGCACTGCTGAGTGAGTGGGGGGGGGTTTAGTCTTGAGCCCACGCTACATGCTACGCCGCTCTGCCTCCCTGCTAAGGTTAAAATTATTAGCCCTTGGTCTGGATGTCACCCCGAACCAAACAACCAAATTTAAACTCACTTACAATCAAACTTTTCAAAATATACTAAAAACTTACAAAACAAAAATCCGAAGCTACCAACTCAGATCACCGCGCCGGTCGCCAAAGTGACACCAGACATAGTTTCAAACTAGCTCCGCTCGCTCCTTTAAACACAAATTTAGCAACTTCTAAACACTCAATTACTGCTTTTTCACTAATACCTTAACCAAATTTCACCACCGCCATTCACACAACTTAAAGCTCACGCGCTCTACTTAATTCTTTCCTTGCAACCCACTCTCTAGACACAAAAAAATCTCTCCACTCTGTCAAGCACAAAAATCCTTCCTCAACTCCACTAAACACAAACTTTTATAACTTTTCATACAAATACGTGGCTGATCCGGGCCAAACACACACAAATTAAAACACCCACAATACAAACTCTCACAAACTAAACACACACACAACACACTGCTAATTCACAGTTCCAACAAACCCTTTTGGCATAACCCAGCCATCATACCCTTACAGCGCTTGCACAGCCTAGGGGGTCCGTACCCTTTAACCCAAAGCGGTCCCTGTAGACCTGCGGCGCATCCCTAATGCACGCGCACAGCACTCAAAATAAAGTTAGTCTCTCTCTCTGTTCACCACTCGTATCCCAAACTACAAGCCAATGCTGCTTTTAAGCCACCGACCGGACCGGAGCCGACGGCGCTCCCGCCGATACCTCCGGTGTGCAACCCCACAGTCTTCGCTCCCCTCTACGAGAACGAAGCAAGCCGGAGTTCTTGCAGCCATTCAAACTCCACAGCCACACGCCCCGCCCCGCCACCCGCTCTGCGCTCCTGGCTCTCCTCCACGAGAGACCAAAGGCAGCGCCCCTCAACACGCCGCACGGCCACCCACGCTGTGCACCCGTCTCTCCTCCATGAGAGACCAAGGCAGCACCCCTGTACCTCGTTCCCCTCCCTGGGAAACAGAAGCAGCTCTACTCCCCTTACGGGAGATGAGCCTTTGGAGCCGTTACCTGCTCCGTTAAAACATTACTATACTTTCTGCAGACACTTACAAGCAAACTCTCCCAGGCTTCCGCTTCGCACAGGGTGTCCCGCTGTGTCTTACAAGCTGCCTTCTTTAAGGTACCCCTTTAATTTTAAAACATACCTCTTTGTCCGTGGTTCCGGCAGGTCCTGGTCTCTCCCCGGGGTGTCAGAGGATCAAGGAGCCCCCGCTCCCCAAAAATGTGGGGCGAGCACCCGAGGGGGGGTCCCCTGGCCCCTCGGCCAGATAGAGCAGGGCCCCACCAGAGTCGCCAAAATGGTTTACCAAAATATGAATATCAATCTAATATCGATATCCAACTGAGACGGACAAAAACTCTCTAACAGTTTAGAGTTAGAAAGTGCATGCTTTATTTGGCACCGGGCACTGCGTGGGATAGCTCCCTAAGACGCAGGGCCCCGATCCAAGCCAACACGACACTTTTTATTTCCAAATATTATGAATATCCAAAATACAAATGCATATTCGTAACATTAACACCTCCCATTCTCCGCTTCATATGGAAATGAGCTTAAATGTCATTAAGCATGCATAGTGTGTGTCCTGAATAGAGTCAGTGGTCTTGAATTGGGTCAGTGGTCCCAAGAAAGATGAAGTAACTCATCTTCCTCATTTTGGCCTTTTTGCCTTTTTGAACTTTAACAATCCGAATTACTTTAGTGACCTCTAAGTTTCCTCTTGCGTGACTTTTGAACGGGTTCCCACCAAGGGAGGAAATTGGTAATTGTCCTTGTTCCCTACACCAACTTATCAAAGTTTCTATTCCTCGTTCTAAGCACAGCTAAGCAAACATGCAAATGACAGATCATCAGTTATTTGGTAATCACATCTTAAAACCCCTTTCAGGTCCAGCTCTCTTAACTATTTTCATTAACTCTCACTGGGCCCAAATTCCTTCCTACTCTAACTAATCTCAACACAGCTAGCCTATAACTAAAGTCTTTATAGTTCTTCTAAATCTATGTTTCACTCTGAAGAGGAAAGGCTGCAAGGAAAAGGCAAGGCAAGGTCAGTGAAAGCTTTCTGTCCTGGCACATTTAGCAGTGTGAAGCGGAACCGCTGTTTGCTTTCCCTAAGGACTCTACGACACTGAGAGCATGTGCTTTTACACGTAGCTGAGAAGTGTGGAGATACAGCTAGAAAGCAGAAGTGAGAGCACTGCTAAACTCATGTCAGAAGTGGACGCGCTAACGCTGCTAGGCCGCAAACCATGGCAGGCAGTACGGCCTATCAGGAAATAGCTAGTATAAGGGAACGGCATGCTTGGTGTCGGTTAATGCTAGCTTGTAGTTTTGCAATGTTATTAAGAATTATAGATATGGTTGTTATAGTGATTGCTGCTTATATAAGAATCTATTTTTAGTTACTGCTGAAAAGGTATAAATACTCAGCTCTGTATCAATAAAATCGGCTTCTTGCATCCGAGCAATTTGCCCCGTCTCTTCCATCGCCGACCACCACAGGACAGAGAAGGAAGGTGAGAATCACCCGTATGTTGGGGTTTTAGTAGTTCTCCTTTTGTTTTTTGGGGTTTTTTTTCTCTTAAGGAGCTTTCCCCCATACGCTAGGAGACAATAACGACTGGACACTTAAGAGAGACAAAAGAATTTGTCACCGCTCAGGGGAGGGATGCAGCTGGCTATTCCCTTTAGCTGAGGTGTCTTGTGAGGGCAGAGATACAGTGAACTTTGGACTGGGAAAACGGGGTTGCATGCAGCTCCCAGCTCTTGTTCTCTCAAGCATTCGGAGGGGAGAGAGGCTGCGGTGGCTGTGGGGAGAATTGGTCACCACTGCAGGATTCCGTCTCCTGCTGCCTTTCTTCTACCGTGAGTGCAGCTCTGTTCGTAAGAGCGGCCGTTGCATTGGAACCTTCTTAACAGTCTACCTTCACTAAAAGAGGGACTCTTCACCATCTGCTCGGGTGCCTCAGGTGAGAAACCCCGGCATCCCGAGCCTGCCTTTCCCTACCCCTCTCAGAGCCGGGCCGCTGCTGCCCCACCCCCCCCCCCCCCTTCTTTGCCACTGCTCCGAGTTTTCTATTCTATAGGAATAAAATCCCGTATAAACACATGAATAGATTGAAGAGATTGACTGATAATATGGGTTTATTTACAAGCCTGATTGGCGTATTTAAGGCCTGATTGCCATACTACTCACAAACTACTATTAAATGTAACTCACTTTCAAATTTCTAAGAGTAAAATACGTATTTGCACTGTATTCAAAACTGCATGGCAAATTATTTCAGATATTATGGACAAAATGATGCGATAATCATCACATAATAAGAATTTGAAAAGTCAAGTAGGCAAGAGAAAACTGGTGGGTTTTTGTCTGCCCGCATTCTGGACCACGGCTGTGTGAAAATGGTCTGTGAGCCAGGTGCAAAGGTGCACAGCAGGAACAGCACTGTCACCTAATAAACACCCCAGGTTTCTTTATTAATGACTCCCAGGAGTAGAAGAATGTGTCAAGTTTCCTACAGAGATCCATTTGGAGAGGAGAAATGTTTGGAGAGGAGCAAAATCACAGGAGTTCCCACTGTCGGCTATATCCCCGTTTCCTTGTATCCTTTCACTGCAGAAACCCATCTGATCCTGACTATTTGAATTCCAAGGACACACCGAACCACTTGCACGCACATCTGCTCACTGAGCCTGAGAAATGTGTTCTAGAGAAAAGGAAATGAGAAGGACCAGTGTAGATACAAAAATGCTGCTAGCGAGGATTTTCTTGCTATTTTCTAAGTCCGTGAGAGACTTTTCTCTCTCACAGAAGAGGTAGCGGAGTATGTAAACGACCAAGCCACCTGCAACCTTGAAAAGTCTTGTTTATGGTATAGTAGAAAAATATTTTGACAATGGATGTTTTCTCACATCTTCCCTTAAAATCAGTTCTAAGAATTTAGTGTGAAATACATTTAGGCTTGGTCCACAGGAATTTTAGTTCAAATAAACACATCTAAATGTTTTCCATCTTTCCCATTAAAGGATATTGGTTTTGGCTCATTCTTTTGGCATTTTGCCAGCCATATGCTCAATGCTATTTCCTTAGGCATGAAAGCTGCAGCATGATATTACAAAGTGTTTGGTGAAACCTTTACCATGACTCTCAAGTCGCAACATGCCAGATCATCACTGGTTTTCAAAGCTGCTTGAAGATATAAGGAAAGCATCAAAGGTTTATGCGTGAATCAGCATCCCCTTGTCACAACGTCATGCTGCAGTGATCCCTGCAGAGCTCTAAGACTGGATTTAAAAGAGAAAAGCTCAACACTGGCTCTTGAGTCAGCAGGTTGAAACATCCAAGATTGTACATCTATTACTTCTGTGCTAAAACTACTGTATGAAAACGTGTTACCATGATGGCAGTTTTATAGTACTCCATAGGAGACATCTCTTTAAATGACTCTGATAGCCTTTCAGTGCTAAAATTGAGAAGGGGGTTGATCCATAGTTTACTCATGTAAACACGAGTGAACTACTAAGAGACAGCAAATGTTAATCACAAAACCTAAGCAGCAGGACTTGCCTTAATCTTGTCAAGATAAGAGGAACAGGATCTTTTGAAAACCAGCACAGAGATCGCTGAATCATCCAGCAAAGAACTGCGCATGCTCCAGAAAGAAAGGTAAAAAGTGCATTGTGACGGAGACTACTGATCTTTATCAGAAAGACCCCCGAGGAAGAAGAGGAGCCTTCCTCAGTGCGACCACCTGGGTACACAGCGCATGCGTGGCACGTCTGCTAATGATATCAATGACTTGCGAGAAGTAATTTCTAGAACTACTCCTATCCCAAGGAATGTGATGAATATTCAAAAATTTTACACATAATGCTGGACTGTATGGAGTGCTCTGCGTGTGTGTGTTAGGAGGAGCGATCCCCCACGCACCCAGCGCCAAATAAAGCAAATACCCGCTTCTCTGACTCTGTCTCTGAAGCATCTCCAGGCCTGGTTTTGGGCAATTCAAAATAGGTGAATACACATTACAACTACCCCTGAAGTTGCTGCGTAGGCAGATTTAAGAGGAAAGGATTTCATCTTCATCACTCTCCTTCTTTCTTGTTTTGACAGAATTAAGAACTTGTAAAAAATCTGATATCACTGATGCTCACCACTCCTCCAATTAGACTACGCTCACTTACACTGTGCTGAGGACAACAAAGTCCAGAGCTTTGGATATCTCCCGCTTCTGCCCTAGGAATTGCTTCCAGTGCTCTACCTTTGCTCCAGCTGTGAAACCAAACCAGCAGAACCAAGGAAGTTCTCTCTGAATGAACCAAGATTTCTCTAGAAGGCTACAACGGCAGTCATGGCAGTGAACACTGCTCTTCACTGGGCCATTCCTCTGAAAAAAAACATGCACAACCTCTCAACCTAAACCGTTAAGCCTCCTGGTGATGCTGACTGACAAAGAGTCCAACCGCAGTTAGATTCCAACAGCTACTTCCAGTGACCTGTCAACAGAGCTTTGCAGACTTGCAACAGTCCAATAAACTAAAGGAGCTATGTTTCATGGCTGTTTTTCAAACATCATTGATTTATGTCCCTATGCTGGGTTAAGTGAAGGTGGCCTGTCCACCTTGATCAAAGTCAGCAGAATTTTGGCCCAATCTGCTGTTATGCAACACATCATGGAACGATCTCTTGGTGTTGATGCAAAATTCCCACTGAAGTGCCAGTCGCTGCATGACTTAAGGCTACCTACTCGCAGAGTGTCCACTCCACTGCCACACCCCTTTTCTGGCCACCTTTAAATGACTGAGCACTCTTACTTTTTCAAACATTCCTCAGGGGTATGTGACCACCATCTTCTCCTTTCTGAAGTTTAGGAACCTAATTTAAAAGTAGTACTAGCAGTACCAGTTTATCCAAAATCCATTTGCGCCATCAACAAACTCCGAGCAAGCGCTGAGAATTAGTTTCAAGACTTTTACATATTTTTACAGTGGGCTTTTTGTTTGCTTGTTTGTTTTTAAAGTAGATGGAGTAGTCCGCTGTTTCCCTGAGGCTACCAGGGGTGCGAAGCAGGCAGGCAGAACCCTGGCGTGGGTGGCACAGGGGACCCCGGGCGCTGACGGCTGCCACCGGCGTGCGCCAGGTCAGGACCGGCAGGCAGGGCTGCACCCCGCGTCTGCCACAACACCTGCAGCTTCTGCAGCCTGAAACACAGCTGGCTCAGGGGTTTAAATCAAGAGCCAAAATATCTTGCTGGTCAATTTGGGGCAGAGAAAGGTCATCACTTCTAGCATGGCATAAGCCTGCCACTACATTTCTGTGAAGGACAATCACCTTGTTGGAGTGAAACTCCTGGGTAAAATACTGAAGCGCTTTCAGATTCATATTATCCGACATTTCGGTGACCTTCTTTTATACCTGCATTGCTTCATACTGCTGGTTTTGGGCACAAGTACTTTGTACATTATCCTGGAAATTAAAAAGATCAGAAACAACACCCACCCCTCCCCCACCACCACCCCTTCCCCAGCCACAACCCTAACAAAACCAACCTCCAGAATGTTCAGGATTTCAAATGAGAACAAGCATAGATGGGACAAAAAAAGAGGGATCCTCCTTAGACATTTGTGCATGCAGTGCCCTGCAATCAACTAAGTTCTACTTCTCGTACACCAAATATCTGTCTTCGGAACTCCTTGTTCTCCATTCAAACCCTTCTGGAAGGGTAATCGAGGAGACACTCTACATATTTTTAGCACATGTTGCACTCGGCAATTAAATCCAGTGCACAGCATTACCTGATGAACTGAGGCGGTGACAAGGTCAATTAAGACCTGTTCATATCTTAATTTGGAGCTCTTCCAACTGCTTGAAAAGTGAAGCCTTGGACATTGAAGGTTCAGACTAAGGAAAATCCAAAACGTGGACAGCATCTCCCTTCTGCTGGAAGCCTTGAAGTTCACCACTGCACTCTGCAGCCTACACAGATCATCTGAGTATTGTAAAAGTTCTCCAAGGAAGAACAAGAACAAGGCTAATGCTTGCACACAAACGCTGACCAAAAGCACTTGATGCTCTTGGACAAAAAGATGTAACCTTCACTTTTGGAAAGACAAGGTGACTATGGTTGTCTCTACAGTACTCGTAGGAAAAAATCCCTGAAGTTTTGTAAAACCTCTTTTCAGGGCTTTGTTAACTTCGTTTTTGTTAAGAATTGGGGAACACAGAGACATCTGTCACTTTTTTTGCAGAATGCCATAGAAACTGCTACACTCACTTCAACAACAGTCCAGCAAATACTGACCATATGCAGTTCTGGTTGATACAAACCCCCATTACCTAAGAAAGGAAGAACTCGGCAAGCAGTTTGCAAAGATGAACAACTTAGCACGACTGCGGCTGATGACATGCCCTGACCTTTTTTCCCTTCAGCTGTGGGTGCCGTACCCTCCTACCCTCACACATGCCACTCAAAGCTCTTTGCGTGGAGCTCTCGCACCACCTATGACAGCAACTGTGCCAAGCCGCCACTCTTCTTCAGCACCACCGCACCTACCACAAGGTAGCTGAATCAGAGGGAAAAGGAGGTCGCCAATGGAGGCAAGTTGCTCCCCCTGACAGCAAAGCTCCAACTTTTGGTGTCCCTTGTGTCTTTCCCAGGACGGGCGGGAAAACGCCTCGGCAGAGCGCAGTGCTGGGCGGGAGCGGCCGGCACAGCACCGAGCGCGCTCCCCACTCCCTCCCGCCCGCGCCGCTGCGGAGACCCCGGGTTCGCCGGAATCGGCCACGTGCTGCACGGAGGGCAGCGCGGCAAAGGCGGCCACCCCTCGTCGCTCTGGGAAGGCCGGCCTCGGATCCCCGCTCTCTCCACCGGCACGGGCAGTGCCAGCAGACTCTCGCTGCGGCCGCCGCTGGCAGAAAGCCTCGCCGCGCACCGCCCGGCCGGCCCCGCCGCTCCGCGGGGTCACACGGCACCTGCCGAGGGCGGCCGCCGAGCGACAGGAAGCAGAAGCGCTCACCGCCGCGCCACTCGCCGTCCCGCCCGGGCGCTCCTCTCCTCGCGCTACCACGATGGCGCCGGCCCGGCCCGCCTTCCCCGTCGCCTGCGGCGCAACGCGGGTGCTCCGAGCCACGCAGCACGCGTGCGGCCGGGCCCTGCCGAGCCGCAGGCGGAGCCGGGGCACGGCCCGGGCGGGAGAGCTTCCGGCGAGGCTGGGCGGGCGGCGAGCGCGGCCGAGCGTGAACGCGCAAGGCGGGGTCGGCCGGCGGCGCGATGGAGCACTAGATGGAGGCGGCAGCACCGCGCGGCATAAAATAGCTGATCGTCCCGCAGCCGCCCGCTCCGCAGCCCCTCGGCTGCTGTCGAGAAGGGCCCCGGCCCTGGCCGCGCCGGTGGCGAGGTGGCTCCGCAGCCCGCGGGCAGCCCTGGCGGGGCAGGGGAGCACTGCGAGCAGCCCCGGGGCCGCGCAGCCGTCTGTAACGCGCGGTGGGAGCCGCCGGGAACTATTTTACACCTGCCGGGGGGCTGGGGAGGAGCACGGAGAGCACGCGGCAGGTCGCTGCCGTTAGGGAAAATTAATCCACGATGCCTGAGGTTTATGTCCGAAAAGGAGACAGAGGAGTCCTGCAACATTCTTCGACTACAGGGAGAGTCCATGGGGCTTTTCCCATGGGGTCTGTCAAACGGTTGCAGGATGCAGCCCCTTTTTTATGCCAAGTTCCTGGCCACAACAGTCTCTTCCTTTTCCCCACTGGCTGAGGTATTCGGGAGATACAGACTTCCAGAACTGCCTACTCTATGCCCTCCTCTAATATGCACCCCCCTTTTGGCATCGAAAAGAAAGAAAAAGAAACCATTCCTAATGCTATTAAGTCTTTGTTGCCTTGCTCTAGGTTCAGGAATTTAACACGGCCTTGATTAATCAACAGTCGCTGTTGATTAGCAACAGTTCTAGAGAACTAATAGTTTCTTCTGTTACTTCACTCCCCATAAGTTCCTAGCCTTGTCTACAGGCCGATTCACACGGTCTGTTTGTAAAGACTCATCCATCTCATTCCTTTTAATCCCTCCTCTTTTTAGTTGATCTGTATTTGTCTTTACAAACCTTAATTACCATTGATTTAATTTTTTCTTCTTGAGTCTTCTTGGCTTTTGCTATTATTTGCAGTGACATCCTTTTCTGTCCTTTTGTAGTCATTTCTGGATCAGGTAGGCGTGGCTGCTAGTGGCATCCCCTTGACCACCTGCTGAAAGAGCTGCACCCAGCATGGTGTCACGCATGGTCAAAAGATTAGAGTTGCTATAGCATATAAGAGGAGAAATGGTATTCATTTAGCCCATAGCTGGCCAGTTAACCATGAAAACATGTCCCATTACCATCCTTTCAACATTTGGACAGGTCCATGAGCTGACGTTATTTCCTTTGTTATTTGTTTGACCACATTTCCGCTGTCATCTGCTTGCAAACAGCAGCTCGAGTCATTTAATTTCCCACAAACTCCTCCTTCTTCTGCTAACAAATAATCTAATACCATCCAATGTTGAAAATACCGCTTTCCTCATTGAAGTGGGTTGCTCAGCAAGATGGTCAAGAGCTGTGGCTGGCTGGTTGGTAATTATTTCTGAGACAGCTTGTAACCTAATTATCTCATTGAAATGATAAATGGGTTCCCAGGCATCTGGGATTAATTCCTTAGCTTTCCAAGGGGCTGGTCCATCGTGTTGCGTAACTTGTTCTGGTGGCCATTCATCTTTTCCCCGTTTTGGGGTGCTCCCTGCAGCCAAGGCTGCCTCAGCTGACTGCTTTTCTCTAATTAAATCCTCACAGATTTTGATTCCTAAGCGATTTCCCTGAATTTGTAGTAGCAAAAAGAACAACGGTCTAATATACCCCAGGGATATACCATATCCCTGACCAGTTTGGAGGTAACCTGAGCTAAGCATGTTGGCCACAAATCCAATAATGTCCTTTCAAAGCCCATGTTCCATTAGCAAAGGGGCTTTCCTACCCTTGGTCATCAATTGGTGGGTCAAAATACCGCGGGTTTCCCTGGCCTAACGGTCCTCCAACAATAGTTCCCCCACCATAAGGGTCACAGTATTTGCATTTCCAAGCTCCCACACAGGGTTCCCATCTACATTTACATCTGCAAGTTGCTTGGTTGGATTTGGAGCAGAACTCACTAAAGGCTTTGAGTTCCAATCCGGTGTTGCCATTCCCACTGATAATCACAAACAACATGTCTTCTACTTGTGGAATTTTTGTGGGGGCAGCTTAAAAATAGGTGGTCAAAAAAACCCCTTGTCCCTCCCCATTGCTTTACAGGCTTCCAAATATTTTTGGTAAGAACACCTTACGCAGCTACCATTAGTGAGCTGAACATCTATTTGATTGCAATTGTCTTGATATTTGGAACAATTGTAAGGAGGGCAATTGGAGGGCTAAACCCAATTGTTTAAAGCCAGAGGGAAAGTCAATTGACAAACGCCTTTTCCTACATAGACCCGCCCTGTCCTGTTTAGGCAATAAGTGCCTGTTGGAGAAGAATGAAGTGGCCATGGACTTCCTTCTTTGGCCCCAAATCCCATCCCATTGTGGCCCTCCCATTGACCCACCATTTCGGTTCAGCTGGGCTAGCCAGCCATGGCCACTCTTCAGATCCTCCTGGCCCTCCACAGAGCCAGCAATTGCTAAGGTTGAAAACTTTTGCTACTTCTTCTCCTAAGGCTGCAAATTGATTCTCCCACTCCTGGCCTAAACTTAGCTGACCATATAAAAGTAGAACTAGTAAGGAAAATATTTTAATAATGTGATCTAATTAGCTAGTCTAGTTTTCCCGTTGTCTTCTGCAGCACCTGTGGCAATTGAAGACACAGAAACCACTTAACATAAAATAATCCAGCAAGTATTAGCGCTCCAGTGAGTGGAGATTCTAGAGGAGGGATGCCCATAGAGACTATTTCAGCAGATGGTCTGTGGGTAGGCACGCAGGGCTTCCACGGATGTCGAAGCACTGGCTACTGCTCCGGCCCACTCCTGCAGAGTGTCAGTCACAGTCTCCCAGCCTTCTCCTCCAGCTGAGATGTGCAAATCTCTGAGGCTTCAGAGACCTTGACCCGAGAGTGACGGGTCCACCTGTGTTCAGCTGTCTTGATGGCTGTTTCTGTCGTCAGTGACACGGAATGGGCCACGCCATTTCAGAACCACTGGCGCTTCTTTCTACTCCTTAACTAGGACTCAATCTCCTGGTTGGATGTTAGAAGCAGCAAAGTCCAAAGGTGGGGCTTGTGCCAGCTGAGCTTCCTGTTGAAGGGGTTTCACAAGAAGCAGTATCCTGGCCACAGACAGTTTTAAATATACATCACTTACCTCTACTCCCCCACTAGGTTGAGACTTACCCGGGTAATTCATAACAACGACGGAAAGGGGGATAACGGAATCTCTCTTCTGGGTCGGGCTCTCATTCTCGCCAAAGCCAATGTCCAAAGCCCTAGCCATGGCATCTTGGTTTCTATTACCAGCTTCAAAAGGTGTTTATTCCTCTATTCATTGTTTTCTACCCGAGCCGAGCTCTGGGGGTGCCAGGGCCTATGGAGGTTCCATTGCGGTCCTAAAGAAGCCAAAACCCCTTGAAGGATCTTTCCTGTAAAATGAGTTCCCCTATCTGAGTCTATTGCTTCTACAATGCTGTATCTTGGAATGATTTGTTCCAAAGATGCCTTAATAACTGATCCTGTCGTTGCTGAAGCAGTTGGAAATGCTTCTGGCCACCTTGCTAGCTGACATACCATTAGCAGAAGATATGAAGCCTTCCCACTTGGGGCATCTCAGGAAAATCCAGCTGGCATCTTTGGAAGGGACATGCAGCCCAAGGCCTCCCTCCCCTGGCAAGTTACTTTGTAACTTGGCTGTTTACTTTAGCACAGCTCAAGCAACCTTCAACAGCTCGTTTTGCCAGTCTAAAAAGACCCCCAGCAGCATACAGCATGAGGAAGGCTTCTGCCAGTCCTCAGGAAGTGCAAGGACTCTCTTCACGGAGTTCTTTTAATATTGGTAGGGCCAAAGCTTCTGGTATCTCTTGTTTGCCATCCCTTGGAAACCAATTCTTGCCTTTTTTCTCTGCCACATGTCTTTTAACTGTATCTAGAACTCCTCTGGTAGAAAAGACAGCTTCCCGGGCAGTGATGGAGTCACTGGGAGCAAAGGGGGCATCTTGGAGAGTTCTGGCAGAAGTGTTGCTTTCTGAGTTTCTTCATCCACCAAAAAGGAGACAGAGGAGTCCTGGAACATTCTTCAACTACAGGGAGAGGCCATGGGGCTTTTGCCATGGAGTCTCTCAACTGATTGCGGGACGCAGCCCCCTTTTTATGCTAAGTTCCTGGCAACAGCACCCTCTGAGGTACTCGGGAATTACAGACTTCCGGAACTGCCTACTCTATGCTCCCCTCTAATAGGCACCCCCCTCTTGGTATGGAGAAGGAAGAAAACAAAACTATTCCTAATGCTATTAAGTCTTTGTTGCCTTGCTCTAGGTTCAGGAATTTAACATGGCCTTGGCTGAGCAACAGTCTCTGTCGATTAGTAACAGTTTCTAGAACTAATACTTTCTTCTGTTACTCCCCTACCAGTAAATTCCTAGCCTTGTCTAAGGACGGATTCACACGGTCTCTTTGTAAAGACACATCTATGTTACTCCTTTCACTCCCACACCTTCTTGGAGGTGGGATGGCTCCCCCCGGCACAGCACCTGGCACAAAACCCTCCTATGCACATGCACACACACCTGCACTTACCCTGCACTCCGCTGCACACACACACACACACCTCCCGCACACTAACACCCCCCTCCACATCCCCACCATGCTACTTGCAGTTGCCCTGCCTCTGCCATCCCAGCCGGCTGACAGCACCCACTCCTCACATGCTTCCCCATGCCTTGCATTTCCTTGCTGCCCTCTCTGTAGCCTTCCGTCAACCTGCCTTTTCTCCCCTGCCTTGCATTGACTTGCTCACCCATCCCCCACCTGACTTCCTTTCACATTCGTCTAGGTCTGGCCTCACCTTTCCTTTTCCTTCTAGGACCCTCATTGCCTTGCCTGGCCTCGCCTCGCCAAGCCACCACTTGCCTTGCCCTGCCCTTGAACCCCTCCCTTGCCTTGCATGACCTTGCTCACCCCTCCCCCACCTGGAATTCAAGACCCCTTTTCAATGACATTTCATGGCCTTGCCCTGCCCTTTCTGCTCCTCCTAGGAATCTCAAAGCTCTCAAGCATCTCCGGTGTTTCAGGATCACAGGAGAGGAAGACCAGGGGAGGACGCATGTTGCCACACTCATCTCCATGGGCAGCCTTTGTCTGGGAGCAATCCTTGCATGTCTTGAATCTTGGAAGGGCAATTCACATTTTGCCCTTGAGCTCGGGGACCAGAATGAGAGTCCTTTTTCATACAAAGGAAAGCAGGTAGCTCAAGTCTTTTAGGTGCAGAGGAGACATGACCCACGTGGGATCAAGGCCACACAAAGCACTTGGTCCTGGCCACTTTTGTGTACCAGCAGTCCTCGAATGTACTTCTCACCTGCCTTGCCTATCCTTGCCTTGCCTTGGCAAGACAACCGTTTCCTTACCTTGCCCTGCTAGCTCTCTGGAGCCTTGCATTCCTTTGCACGTCCATGCCCTGCCCTTGACCTGCCTACTGCTTTCCTCCAGGGCCTTGGCTTGCCGAGCCCTTCTTGTTTCTGCCTGGCCTACCCATCAGTGGACTTTCCTTCCTACGGCCAGCCTTGCCTCTAACTTCTGGGCCTTCTCTTGCCTACCACTCCATTTGCTTTCCCCTCACTGCTCTGGCCTTGCTTAGCTCTCCCTTGACTTGCCCACAATTGCCTGCACTTGCTTTGCAGCGCCTTGCCTGCATGGAAGGTGAGGTAGAGAGTGGTAAGCAGGGCAAAGCAAAGCCAGCAAGTGGTAAGTAGTGCAAGGCAAGGCAGACGTAGGCAAAGGAAGCAGAGCAAGGGCAGCTTAAGAAGAACTAGACAAGGTACTGAAGGCAAGGCAAGGCCAAGAGACTCGGAGTGCCTTTCCTTGGGAAGGCAAGGACATAGTGCCAGTGTTGCTGGAGCAGATGTTAAGGTGGCATGGGGAGGAATAGAAAGTGCTGAGAACAGCGTGTGTGCTGCTAGTTTGAGGGGTGCAGTTGAAGTTGCAGGCAGTAAGATCTTCCTCAGCTGGCACTGTTTTGAGCTCTGTTTTTGCCAGATGGTTTCAAGTTGGTGGGCAGAATCTGCGAGAGGGAAAAGATTTGTTTGGGCCAAAGAGGTTTGTCTGGCTCTTGGAGTGTGGTGTAAAGAAGAGTCTGCTCTTGGAAGGGGAAGATGAGGGAAATCTTTTTGTCCTGATGTGCTGTTGATTGGAGTGCAGAGACGTTTGCAACTTGCCTCTGCCTTTGGCGTGGTTTCGAGCAGCGCCAGGTGCTTGGCCTTCTTTTGCAAGTCGTCAGCGCCATCGTGTGGTTGTTTCCATGAGCGCTGACAGTGCCGGGGAAAAAGCCAAGCGCTTCGCTGGCGCGGCCGCAGTCGTGTGCGAGCAGTTGGTGGAAGAGCTCCGCTGTGCATCCTGCCTCTTGGAGACATAAAAGAATGTGATTCTGCGCGTAGCGGGGAAGCAAGAGGAATCTTTTCATTGTTGGCTGTGCAGTTTCTAAGCGGCAAAAGTCAAGGCAGTTCCAGCACGGCCTCTTTCTTTCAGAACCTTTTCTGTGCCATCATGAACATGCTCAACATGGAACTCGCACCCACTGAACTGCATCAAAGGTCCTGGAGAGACGCACTTTCCTTCAAGCTCTAGGTACCATCCTACCCTCCACCTCTCGCGGATCCCAAAGCCCTTCCAAACATCCAGCAGCTGCGCGCAGAGAACAAGTGCTAGAACAAGGCGTTGGCCTTCCTAGTCCCTCTAAAGTCTGTAAACTAGGCGAAACATTGCAGTGACCAGCACTTTCCTTCACAACTATCTATAGAGCGTCATCACATTCTCTCAGAGTGGCTAAGTCCACCCTTGCAGCACAGCAGCGTTTCCAGCCACAGTTGGGACTGAGAGATGGGCCAGGTGAGAAAGCATTTCTTGACTATCCTTCGTCTCTGGAAGACTTGATACTCGCAGCGCAATCACGTCCACACACCTTCAGTGTGACCAAGTTCAAGCAGCTGGAGCTCACAGAGATGGGAGAGTCAGGAGAGAAGCCGTTCCAAAAGTACCGTGTAGTGACAGCAGCATTAAAACTGTGCACAGCAGTCTACAGCACTGTAGACCGTGGCTTCTCTGACAAGACGTGCCATCCCATTGTTGGCTCTCGCAGCTCGGTTGCTAGCTGCTCTCCTGAAGAAAAGAACTAGAAGGAAAAGCCAATGCTGGGCTGCACCTTCCCCTTGCCTCACGTAAAGCCACTTCAACTCCCCGCTGCACTCTCTACTTCCCCTCTCCTTGGCATCGACCACTGTGTTTTCTGCATCTCGGAGCCGAAAGGTAAGCGCCAGTGTTCCCAGGGATGGTTGGAAGAGGGATAAGTAGTAGCACAAGTAGCTGTCGTTGAACTTCCTCCTTCTCAATGCTAACGTGAAGTCGGCAGGCAGGCGAGCGCCATCCACGCTCCTTTCTCAGTTTGTGCGCTGCAGACACGAGCCCGGTGCTCGGCGCCTTCGTTCGGCCTCTTTAGTACCCATGTCGCGCTTTCATTCTGCCGGAGTCGAAGCGTCGTCTACTTGTGGCACAAAGAGCACGGTGCCGGCAGCGAAATGCTCCAGCCGACTGCTTCTGCCGACACACGCCTGGGCTATACACTTTGCCTCTCAGCGACATACAGGAGCACATTCGGTCTAAATGTAAAGGGAACGATTCTCGGCTACATCTGGCACAGAGAACAGCTTTAGTTCAACGGGCTTACCCAGAGCATGCCCCCGACGCGTGGGAACTTGTATTTGCACCACAGTCCAGTGGCAGTCCTCTTTCCTTTACAGGCTGCACAGCGCCGTCAGATCGCGGTGCTCTCTGCACCTGCCTCCTCACTTCCAAGTAGCACCGCGAACCTTACAGCCTTGCAGGGAGAGAAGACGAGGATAGTCGTCTCGCCCAGAAGAACGTGGCAAGGTGAAAAGGTGTTCTTCCTTTGTCCTCCTCATCGCCCAGAGTCTGGTGCTGTGTTGAAAGTCTTGGCCAGCCAAAAGCTAATCCAGCAAGTGTTTCTCTCCTGACGCATTTCGCTGAGCGAGAGCGACACAGAGTTTGGACATTGCAAAACAGCAAGAAAATGATTGTCCGTCGAGCTGAGGAAAATCCGTGCACAGCACACTGTGGCCGCGTGCAGTGCTCGCGCTGAAGAGCGGCAAAGCTCAAAGGCATCGCTGCGCTTCAGTTCTGTCCAGACCGCAGAAGGCGAATCACGAAGCAGCAGAGCACCACCGGCTGCATGTACTCAGTGGAGCGAATTTCAAATGTCCAGCCAAGAGCTGCTTCACAAGCACATTCAGCTGAGAATGCTCTGGCTGCTTCACAAAGTAAGGCGCTGTGTTGCACTCCTGGACCACTACCTGGTCAGAAGCAGGTTCTTACACCTTCAATGCTGCAGAGTCCATGCAGCTGGAGCAAAGCCAGAAGGACGCGTCCAGCTAGAAGGCGTTCTTCAAGTACCCCCCTCTTCCAAGCAGCCTTGAAATTGAGCTTAATACACTGCGGCTCGGCAGCTTTCTTCTCAGATAGACGTGCCGTCACATTCTTCACTCTCGCAGCTCCGTTGCCCACTTGCAGCAGCTGCAACCAAAGAAAAAGGCTCCAGAAGTAAAAGCCACTGCTGGGCTGCCCTTTCCCCTTGCCTCACGTAAAACCACCAGAAACTGTCGGCTGCACTCTCTATTTCCCTTCTCCGCCGCATGGCGAAGCATAAACGTAACCGCAATTGTTTCCAGGGGAAAACTGGGAGAGAAGCAGGTAGCAGCACAAGTAGCTGCAAGTTGGACTTTAAGTTTCGAGCTGCTAATGTGAATCCGAAAACAAGCGAGTGGCAGGCACGCTTCCTCTTGCAGCCTGTGCGATGCACACACCAGCTCGGTGCTCTGCCTTCATTCTTACGCTCTTCGGAGCAGGTGGCGCTTTCGTTTTGCTGGAGACGAACCGTCGTCTACTTGTCGCCCAGAGAGCACGGTGCCGGCAGCCAAATGCTCCAGGCTGCTGCTTCTGCCGAAACACGCCTGGGCTCTGCAATTTCTCTCTAGCGCTGAAGTAGCACCACATTCTGTTTGCTTTGTAGCCAGCATCATTACGGAAAGCTTCTCGGCTACGTCTGGCACAGAGAACAGCTTTAGGCTAACTCAGAGCTTGCCCCCGACGCGTGGGTACTTGTATTTGCACCACATTCCAGTGGCAGTCCTCTTTCCTTTACAGGCTGCACAGCGCCGTCAGATCGCGGTGCTCTCTGCACCTGCCTCCTCACTTCCAAGTAGCACCGCGAACCTTACAGCCTTGCAGGGAGAGAAGACGAGGATAGTCGTCTCGCCCAGAAGAACGTGGCAGGGTGAAAAGGTGTTCTTCCTTTGTCCTCCTCATCGCCCAGAGTCTGGTGCTGTGTTGAAAGTCTTGGCCAGCCAAAAGCTAATCCAGCAAGTGTTTCTCTCCTGATGCATTTCGCTGAGCGAGAGCTGAGGAAAATCCTTGCACAGCACACTGTGGATGCGTGCAGGACACACGCAGAAGAGCGGCACGGCTAAAAGTCATCGCTGGGCTTCAGTTCTGTCCAGACCGCAGAAGGCGAAGAACGAAGCAGCTGGGCACCGGCTGCATGTACTCAGTGGAGCGAATTTCAAATGTCCAGCCAAGAGCTGCTTCACAAGCACATGCAGCTGAGAATGATGCCCTGGCTGCTTCACAAAGGAAGGCGCAGCCGTTTAACTTCTGGACACTACCTGGTCAGAAGCAGGTTCTTACACCTTCAATGCTGCAGAGTCCATGCAGCTGGAGCACACAGAGAATGATGCGTCCAGCTAGAAGGCGTTCTTCAAGTACCCCCCTCTTCCAAATAGCCTTGAAACTGAGCACAACACGCTGCGGCTCGGCAGCTTTCTTCTCAGATAGACGTGCCGTCACATTCTTCACTCTCGCAGCTCCGTTGCCCACTTGCAGCAGCTGCTGCCAAAGAAAAAGGCTCCAGAAGTAAAAGCCACTGCTGGACTGCCCTTTCCCCTTGCCTCACGTAAAGCACCAGAAACTGTCCGCTGCACTCTCTATTTCCATTCTCCGCCGCATCTACCACTGTCATCTCTGCATCACGAAGCATAAACCCCGGCACAATTCTTTCCAGGGAAAGCTGGAAGAGAAAGAGGTAGCAGCACAAGTAGCTGCAAGTTGAACTTTCTGTTTTCAACTGCTAATTTGAATCCGAATACAAGCGAGCGGCAGCCACGCTTCCTCTTGCAGCCTGTGCTCGGTGCTGTGCCAGCTCGGTGCTTCTGCCTTCATTCTTATGCTCTTCGTACCATTTCGTTCTTTTCATTCTGCCGGAGTCGAACCGTCGTCATCTTGTCGCACAGAGGGCACGCCGGCAGAGAAACGCTCCAGAGAAACGCTCCAGGTTGCTGATTCTTCCGAAACACACCTGGGCTCTGCACTTTCCTTCGCTGCCCTTGGTAGCACCACATTCTGTTTGCTTTGTAGCCTGAATGTAAAGGGAAAGCTTCTCAGCTACGTCTGGCACAGAGAACAGCTTTAGTTCAACGGGCTTACCCGGCGCTTACCCCGACGCGTGGGAACTTGTATTTGCACCACATTCCAGGGGTAGTCCTCTTTCCTTTACAGCCTGCACAGCGCCGTCAGGTCGCAGTGCTTCTCTGCACCTGCCTTCTCACTTCCAAGTAGCACCGCGCGCAGTAGAGCCTTGCAGAGAGCAAAGACGTGGATAGATGTGTGGCAGAGAAAATCGTGCAAACACGAAAAGATGGTCTTCTTTTGTCCTCCTCGTCGCCCAGATTGTGGTGCTGTGCTGAAAGCGTGGGTTTTACTACCCCTTCTCGCAGTAAGGCTATGTGCTGCGTTGGAACTGTTGGCCAGTGAAAGGCTAATCCAGCAAGTGCTTCTCTCCTGACACATTTCTCTGAGCGAGACCTTGTGCGGACAGTTGGGCTCTGCGAAGCAGAAAGGCTGTACTTGCACGTAGCGCCGAGGAAAATCCGTGCAAAGAGCACTGTGGATGCGTGCTGTACACACACTGAAGAGAGCCAACGCTGAATGCTTCAGTTCTGGCCAGCGCCGGTAAGGGAGAAGAACGCAGCCCCAGGCCACTGGGCTGGTGTGTGCGATGACTATGAGCTTCGCCGCTCTTCTGCGTGTATACTGCACGCATCCACAGTGTGCAGTGCACGGATTTTCCTCAGCTCTCGCTCAGCAAAAAGCATCAGGAGGGAAGCACATGATGGATTTGCCATTCACAGGCCAACAGTTCCAACGCAGCACCACAGTCTTACTGCGAGAAGGGGTAATAAAACACATGTATTGTCCCGGAACACTTCTCTGTGCGAGCCGTAGCCGAGAATCTTTCCCTTTAAGATAAAGACCACCAGGCAGACAGAATGTTGTGCCACCAGCGCTGAGAGGGCTAGCCCAGGCGTGTTTCGGCAGAAGCAGCAGCCTGGAGCATTTGGCTGCCGGCACCGTGCTCTCTGGGCGACAAGTACACGACGGTTCGTCTCCAGCAAAACGAAAGCGCCACCTGCTCCGAAGAGCGTAAGAATGAAGGCAGAGCACCGAGCTGGTGTGTGCATCGCACAGGCTGCAAGAGGAAGCGTGCCTGCCACTCGCTTGTATTCGGATTCACGTTAGCAGCTCGAAACATAAAGTCCAACTTGCAGCTACTTGTGCTGCTACCTATTTCTCTTCCAGCTTTCCCTGGAAAGAAGTGTGCCCAGGTTTATGCTTCGAGATGCAGAGATTACAGTGGTAGATGCGGCGGAGAATGGAAATAGAGAGTGCAGCGGACAGTTTCTGGTGGTTTTACGTGAGGCAAGGGGAAAGGGCATTCCAGCAGTGGCTTTTACTTCTGGAGCCTTTTTCTTTGGCAGCAGCTGCTGCAAGTGGGCAACGGAGCTGCGCGAGAGTGAAGAATGTGACGGCACGTCTATCTGAGAAGGAAGCTGCCGAGCCGCAGCGTGTTGTGCTCAGTTTCAAGGCTATTTGGAAGAGGGGGGTACTTGAAGAACGCCTTCTAGCTGGACGCGTCCTTCTCTGTGTGCTCCAGCTGCATGGACTCTGCAGCATTGAAGGTGTAAGAACCTGCTTCTGACCAGGTAGTGTCCAGAAGTGCAACACAGCGCCTTACTTTGTGAAGCAGCCAGAGCATTCTCAGCTGAATCTGCTAGTGAAGAGGCTTTGGGCTGGACATTTGAAATTCGCTCCACTGAGTACATGCAGCCGGTGGTGCTCTGCTGCTTCGTGATTCGCCCTCTGCGGTCTGGACAGAACTGAAGCGCAGCGATGCCTTTGAGCTTTGCCGCTCTTCAGCGCGAGCACTGCACGCGGCCACAGTGTGCTGTGCACGGATTTTCCTCAGCTCGACGGACAATCATTTTCTTGCTGTTTTGCAATGTCCAAACTCTGTGTCGCTCTCGCTCAGCGAAATGCGTCAGGAGAGAAACACTTGCTGGATTAGCTTTTGGCTGGCCAAGACTTTCAACACAGCACCACATTCTGGGCGATGAGGAGGACAAAGGAAGAACACCTTTTCACCCTGCCACGTTCTTCTGGGCGAGACGACTATCCTCGTCTTCTCTCCCTGCAAGGCTCTAATGTGCGCGGTGCTACTTGGAAGTGAGGAGGCAGGTGCAGAGAGCACCGCGATCTGACGGCGCTGTGCAGCCTGTAAAGGAAAGAGGACTGCCACTGGACTGTGGTGCAAATACAAGTTCCCACGCGTCGGGGGCATGCTCTGGGTAAGCCCGTTGAACTAAAGCTGTTCTCTGTGCCAGATGTAGCCGAGAATCGTTCCCTTTACATTTAGACCGAATGTGCTCCTGTATGTCGCTGAGAGGCAAAGTGCATAGCCCAGGCGTGTGTCGGCAGAAGCAGTCGGCTGGAGCATTTCGCTGCCGGCACCGTGCTCTCTGGGCGAGAAGTAGACGACGCTTCGACTCCGGCAGAACGAAAGCGCCACATGGGTACTAAAGAGGCCGAACGAAGGCGCCGAGCACCGGGCTCGTGTCCGCAGCGTACAAACTGAGAAAGGAGCGTGGCTGGCGCTCGCCTGCCTGCCGACTTCACGTTAGCATTGAGAAGGAGGAAGTTCAACGACAGCTACTTGTGCTACTACTTATCCCTCTTCCAACCATCCCTGGGAACACTGGCGCTTACCTTTCGGCTCCGAGATGCAGAAAACACAGTGGTCGATGCCAAGGAGAGGGGAAGTAGAGAGTGCAGCGGGGAGTTGAAATGGCTTTACGTGAGGCAAGGGGAAGGTGCAGCCCAGCATTGGCTTTTCCTTCTAGTTCTTTTCTTCAGGAGAGCAGCTAGCAACCGAGCTGCGAGAGCCAACAATGGGATGGCACGTCTTGTCAGAGAAGCCACGGTCTACAGTGCTGTAGACTGCTGTGCACAGTTTTAATGCTGCTGTCACTACACGGTACTTTTGGAACGGCTTCTCTCCTGACTCTCCCATCTCTGTGAGCTCCAGCTGCTTGAACTTGGTCACACTGAAGGTGTGTGGACGTGATTGCGCTGCGAGTATCAAGTCTTCCAGAGACGAAGGATAGTCAAGAAATGCTTTCTCACCTGGCCCATCTCTCAGTCCCAACTGTGGCTGGAAACGCTGCTGTGCTGCAAGGGTGGACTTAGCCACTCTGAGAGAATGTGATGACGCTCTATAGATAGTTGTGAAGGAAAGTGCTGGTCACTGCAATGTTTCGCCTAGTTTACAGACTTTAGAGGGACTAGGAAGGCCAACGCCTTGTTCTAGCACTTGTTCTCTGCGCGCAGCTGCTGGATGTTTGGAAGGGCTTTGGGATCCGCGAGAGGTGGAGGGTAGGATGGTACCTAGAGCTTGAAGGAAAGTGCGTCTCTCCAGGACCTTTGATGCAGTTCAGTGGGTGCGAGTTCCATGTTGAGCATGTTCATGATGGCACAGAAAAGGTTCTGAAAGAAAGAGGCCGTGCTGGAACTGCCTTGACTTTTGCCGCTTAGAAACTGCACAGCCAACAATGAAAAGATTCCTCTTGCTTCCCCGCTACGCGCAGGATCACATTCTTTTATGTCTCCAAGAGGCAGGATGCACAGCGGAGCTCTTCCACCAACTGCTCGCACACGACTGCGGCCGCGCCAGCGAAGCGCTTGGCTTTTTCCCCGGCACTGTCAGCGCTCATGGAAACAACCACACGATGGCGCTGACGACTTGCAAAAGAAGGCCAAGCACCTGGCGCTGCTCGAAACCGCCCCAAGGGCAGAGGCAAGTTGCAAACGTCTCTGCACTCCAATCAACAGCACATCAGGACAAAAAGATTTCCCTCATCTTCCCCTTCCAAGAGCAGACTCTTCTTTACACCACACTCCAAGAGCCAGACAAACCTCTTTGGCCCAAACAAATCTTTTCCCTCTCGCAGATTCTGCCCACCAACTTGAAACCATCTGGCAAAAACAGAGCTCAAAACAGTGCCAGCTGAGGAAGATCTTACTGCCTGCAACTTCAACTGCACCCCTCAAACTAGCAGCACACACGCTGTTCTCAGCACTTTCTATTCCTCCCCATGCCACCTTAACATCTGCTCCAGCAACATTGGCACTATGTCCTTGCCTTCCCAAGGAAAGGCACTCCGAGTCTCTTGGCCTTGCCTTGCCTTCAGCACCTTGTCTAGTTCTTCTTAAGCTACCCTTGCTCTGCTTCCTTTGCCTACGTCTGCCTTGCCTTGCACTACTTACCACTTGCTGGCTTTGCTTTGCCCTGCTTACCACTCTCTACCTCACCTTCCATGCAGGCAAGGCGCTGCAAAGCAAGTGCAGGCAATTGTGGGCAAGTCAAGGGAGAGCTAAGCAAGGCCAGAGCAGTGAGGGGAAAGCAAACGGAGTGGTAGGCAAGAGAAGGCCCAGAAGTTAGAGGCAAGGCTGGCCGTAGGAAGGAAAGTCCACTGATGGGTAGGCCAGGCAGAAACAAGAAGGGCTCGGCAAGCCAAGGCCCTGGAGGAAAGCAGCAGGCAGGTCAAGGGCAGGGCATGGACGTGCAAAGGAATGCAAGGCTCCAGAGAGCTAGCAGGGCAAGGCAAGGAAACGGTTGTGTTGCCAAGGCAAGGCAAGGATAGGCAAGGCAGGTGAGAAGTACATTCGAGGACTGCTGGTACACAAAAGTGGCCAGGACCAACTGCTCTGTGTGGCCTTGCTTGGCGAGGCGAGGCAGGGCAATGAGGGTCCTAGAAGGAAAAGGAAAGGTGAGGCCAGACCTAGACGAATGTGAAAGGAAGTCAGGTGGGGGATGGGTGAGCAAGTCAATGCAAGGCAGGGGAGAAAAGGCAGGTTGACCGAAGGCTACAGAGAGGGCAGCAAGGAAATGCAAGGCATGGGGAAGCATGTGAGGAGTAGGTGCTGCCAGCCGGCTGGGATGGCAGGGGCAGGGCAACTGCAAGTAGCATGGTGGGGATGTGGAGGGGGGTGTTAGTGTGTGTGTGTGTGCAGCGGAGTGCAGGGAAAGTGCAGGTGTGTGTGTATGTGCATAGGGGGGTTTTGTGCCAGGTGCTGTGCCGGGGGGAGCCATCCCACCGCCAAGAAGGTGTGGGAGTGAAAGGAGTAACATAGATGTGTCTTTACAAAGAGACCGTGTGAATCCGTCCTTAGACAAGGCTAGGAATTTACTGGTAGGGGAGTAACAGAAGAAAGTATTAGTTCTAGAAACTGTTACTAATCGACAGAGTCTGTTGCTCAGCCAAGGCCGTGTTAAATTCCTGAACCTAGAGCAAGGCAACAAAGACTTAATAGCATTAGGAATAGTTTCGTTTTCTTCCTTCTCCATACCAAGAGGGGGGTGCATATTAGAGGGGAGCATAGAGTAGGCAGTTTCGGAAGTCTGTAATTCCCGAGTACCTCAGAGGGTGCTGTTGCCAGGAACTTAGCATAAAAAGAGGGCTGTGTCCTGCAATCAGTTGAGAGACTCCATGGCAAAAGCCCCATGGCCTCTCCCTGTAGTTGAAGAATGTTCCAGGACTCCTCTGTCTCCTTTTTGGTGGATGAAGAAACTCAGAAAGCAACACTTCTGCCAGAACTCTCCAAGATGCCCCCTTTGCTCCCAGTGACTCCATCACTGCCCGGGAAGCTGTCTTTTCTACCAGAGGAGTTCGAGATACAGTTAAAAGTCGTGTGGCAGAGAAAAAAGGCAAGAATTGGTTTACAAGGGATGGCAAACAAGAGATACCAGAAGCTTTGGCCCTACCAATATTAAAAGAACTCCGTGAAGAGAGTCCTTGCACTTCCTGAGGACTGGCAGAAGCCTTCCTCATGCTGTATGTTGCTGGGGGTCTTTTTAGACTGGCAAAACGAGCTGTTGAAGGTTGCTTGAGCTGTGCTAAAGCAAACAGCCAAGTTACAAAGTAACTTGCCAGGGGAGGGAGGCCTTGGGCTGCATGTCCCTTCCAAAGATGCCAGCTGGATTTTCCTGAGATGCCCCAAGTGGGAAGGCTTCATATCTTCTGCTAATGGTATGTCAGCTAGCAAGGTGGCCAGAAGCATTTCCAACTGCTTCAGCAACGACAGGATCAGTTATTAAGGCATCTTTGGAACAAATCATTCCAAGATACAGCATTGTAGAAGCAATAGACTCAGATAGGGGAACTCATTTTACAGGAAAGATCCTTCAAGGGGTTTTGGCTTCTTTAGGACCGCAATGGAACCTCCATAGGCCCTGGCACCCCCAGAGCTCGGCTCGGGTAGAAAACAATGAATAGAGGAATAAACACCTTTTGAAGCTGGTAATAGAAACCAAGATGCCATGGCTAGTGCTTTGGACATTGGCTTTGGCGAGAATGAGAGCCCGAC
This sequence comes from Corvus hawaiiensis, assembly GCF_020740725.1. Lineage (NCBI taxonomy): Eukaryota > Metazoa > Chordata > Aves > Passeriformes > Corvidae > Corvus > Corvus hawaiiensis. Next base: position 431,110 of record NC_063229.1, read on the forward strand.
CCAGAAGAGAGATTCCGTTATCCCCCTTTCCATCGTTGTTATGAATTACCCGGGTAAGTCTCAACCTAGTGGGGGAGTAGAGGTAAGTGATGTATATTTAAAACTGTCTGTGGCCAGGATACTGCTTCTTGTGAAACCCCTTCAACAGGAAGCTCAGCTGGCACAAGCCCCACCTTTGGACTTTGCTGCTTCTAACATCCAACCAGGAGATTGAGTCCTAGTTAAGGAGTAGAAAGAAGCGCCAGTGGTTCTGAAATGGCGTGGCCCATTCCAAGTGTCACTGACGACAGAAACAGCCATCAAGACAGCTGAACACTCGGGTCAAGGTCTCTGAAGCCTCAGAGATTTGCACATCTCAGCTGGAGGAGAAGGCTGGGAGGCTGTGACTGACACTCTGCAGGAGTGGGCCGGAGCAGTAGCCAGTGCTTCAACATCCGTGGAAGCCCTGCGTGCCTACTCACAGACCATCTGCTGAAATAGTCTCTATGGGCATCCCTCCTCTAGAATCTCCACTCACTGGGGCGCTAATACTTGCTGGATTATTTTATGTTAAGTGGTTTCTGTGTCTTCAATTGCCACAGGTGCTGCAGAAGACAACGGGAAAACTAGACTAGCTAATTAGATCACATTATTAAAATATTTTCCTTACTAGTTCTACTTTTATATGGTCAGCTAAGTTTAGGCCAGGAGTGGGAGAATCAATTTGCAGCCTTAGGAGAAGAAGTAGCAAAAGTTTTTAACCTTAGCAATTGCTGGCTCTGTGGAGGGCCAGGAGGATCTGAAGAGTGGCCATGGTTGGCTAGCCCAGATGAACCTAAGTGGTGGCTCAACACCCGACATGAGGTCCATACTAGGATGGGATTTGGGGCCAAAGAAGGAAGTCCATGGCTATAGGAGAAGGTTTCACGAAGGATGTCTGGACTTCAGGTGGCTCTCTTGAAAGCTGTTTATTGCATAGGCGAAGTTACAGCATTTCAGGGAGTGGGTATCCAGAGCCAGCCCTACAGCTGCCAGCTCCAGCTGTAGGCATACCTGAAGCTGCTTTCTGTTCAAGTTACAAAGCATTCTATACTTTTCTTTGCAGAGTATCTTAACACATAACAACCAATAAGCACCATACCCAATACCTTTACATTTGCCTATAGCCTATCATAGCTACTACCATCACCATATTATAGTCATTATTATCCAATCACAAGAGTAAGTAAGTTACAATTTCAGCTTACAGTGGAAAATTCTTAGACCTCTCTTCTTCTTGCTACATCAACATTTCTTGTTTGCCTGCCATATCTTTCTTTTTGGTAAAGACACGTTTTCTATTTTCTTATGCTCTTCTTGAGACTTACTTACTTGGTGAAAAACAAGTCTTTGTTTGTAATCACATACCTTTGTCCTGCTCCTAAAAATCTCCTTCCAACTCATCTCCAACCTTTGCCTTCTCAGTTACTCAGCGATCACTGTTTCAGCAAAACATCTTTTGTTCCATATCAAAACTTGCTTCCATTTCTACCTCATCCCCAGCTTCTACATTCACAGACCTTTCTGCCAAGCCCACATACCTGTGAAACTTTCTTACCAAACTTTCATCCTCCCCAACACATGGCCACTTCATTCTTCTCCAACAGGCACTTATTGCCTAAACAGGACAGGGCGGGTCTATGTAGGAAAAGGCGTTTGTCAATTGACTTTCCCACTGGCTTTAAACAATTGGCTTTGGACCCACAATTGCCCTCCTTACAATTGTTCCAAATATCAAGACAAATGCAATCAAATAGCTGTTCAGCTCACTAATGGTAGCTATGTAAGGTGTTCTTACCACACTTACCAAAAATATTTGGAAGCCTGTAAAGCAATGGGGAGGGACAAGGGGTTTTTTTGACCACCTATTTTTAAGCTGCCCCCACAAAAATTCCACAAGTAGAAGACATGTTGTTCATGATTATCAGTGGGAATGGCAACACCGGATCAGAACTCAAAGCCTTTTAGTGAGTTCTGCTCCAAATCCAACCAAACAGCTTGCAGATGTAAATGTAGATGGGAACCCTGTGTGGGAGCTTGGAAATGCAAATGCTGTGACCCTTATGGTGGGGCAGCTATTGTTGGAGGACCGTTAGGCCCGGGAATCCTGCTGTATTTTGACCCACCAATTGATGACCAAGGGTAGGAAGGCCCCTTTGAGGCCCGGGAATCCTGCTGTATTTTGACCCACCAATTGATGACCAAGGGTAGGAAGGCCCCTTTGCTTTGAAAGGACATTATTGGATTTGTGGCCAACATGCTTAGCTCAGGTTACCTCCAAACTGGTCAGGGATATGGTGTATATTTTAGACCATTGTTCTTTTTGCTACTACAAGTTCAGGGAAATCGCTTAGGAATCAGAATCTGTGAGGATTTAATTCGAGAAAAGCAGTCAGCTGATGCAGCCTTGGCTGCAGGGAGCACCCCAAAACGGGGAAAAGATGAATGGCCACCAGAACAAGTTACGCAACACGATGGACCAGCCCCTTGGAAACCTAAGGAATTAATCCCAGATGCCTGGGAACCCATTTATCATTTGAATGAGATAATTAGGTTACAAGCTGTCTCAGAAATAATTACCAACCAGCCAGCCACAGCTCTTGACCATCTTGCTGAGCAACCCACTTCAATGAGGAAAGCGGTATTTCAACATTGGATGGTATTAGATTATCTGTTAGCAGAAGAAGGAGGAGTTTGTGGGAAATTAAATGACTCGAGCTGCTGTTTGCAAGCAGATGACAGCGGAAATGTGGTCAAACAAATAACAAAGGAAATAATGTCAGCTCATGGACCTGTCCAAGTGTTGAAAGGATGGTAATGGGACATGTTTTCCTGGCTAACTGGCCAGCTATGGGCTAAATTGTTACAGCAGGGATTACTGTAACACGCCTATATCAAACCAGGAGTCCCGTGGAAAAGAAGTATATATGGACAGATTTGTGGTAGATGATTCAGAGGTCTTTATTTCTCCAGCCGCATGGCAGGGGCTCTGCTCAGGAACTCCCCCAGTCACGGGACCCGAGGGTCCTTGGCCACACCGGGGAACACAAACCAACCAATGGGGAATGAAGCTGACCAGGGGCAGGGAAACCCCGTGTCTCCCCCCCAGGGCCCATCTCCCAGGGCTCCATGGCAGGGGGGGAGACCCCAACACTAAATGAATACCATTTCTCCTCTTATATGCTATAGCAACTCTAATCTTTTGACCATGCGTGACACCATGCTGGGTGCAGCTCTTTCAGCAGGTGGTCAAGGGGATGCCTCTAGCAGCCATGCCTACCTGATCCAGAAATGACTACAAAAGGACAGAAAAGGATGTCACTGCAAATAATAGCAAAAGCCAAGAAGACTCAAGAAGAAAAAATTAAATCAATGGTAATTAAGGTTTGTAAAGACAAATACAGATCAACTAAAAAGAGGAGGGATTAAAAGGAATGAGATGGATGAGTCTTTACAAACAGACCGTGTGAATCGGCCTGTAGACAAGGCTAGGAACTTATGGGGAGTGAAGGAACAGAAGAAACTATTAGTTCTCTAGAACTGTTGCTAATCAACAGCGACTGTTGATTAATCAAGGCCGTGTTAAATTCCTGAACCTAGAGCAAGGCAACAAAGACTTAATAGCATTAGGAATGGTTTCTTTTTCTTTCTTTTCGATGCCAAAAGGGGGGTGCATATTAGAGGAGGGCATAGAGTAGGCAGTTCTGGAAGTCTGTATCTCCCGAATACCTCAGCCAGTGGGGAAAAGGAAGAGACTGTTGTGGCCAGGAACTTGGCATAAAAAAGGGGCTGCATCCTGCAACCGTTTGACAAGACCCCGTGGGAAAAGCCCCATGGACTCTCCCTGTAGTCGAAGAATGTTGCAGGACTCCTCTGTCTCCTTTTCGGACATAAACCTCAGGCATCGTGGATTAATTTTCCCTAACGGCAGCGACCTGCCGCGTGCTCTCCGTGCTCCTCCCCAGCCCCCCGGCAGGTGTAAAATAGTTCCCGGCGGCTCCCACCGCGCGTTACAGACGGCTGCGCGGCCCCGGGGCTGCTCGCAGTGCTTCCCTGCCCCGCCAGGGCTGCCCGCGGGCTGCGGAGCCACCTCGCCACCGGCGCGGCCAGGGCCGGGGCCCTTCTCGACAGCAGCCGAGGGGCTGCGGAGCGGGCGGCTGCGGGACGATCAGCTATTTTATGCCGCGCAGTGCTGCCGCCTCCATCTAGTGCTCCATCGCGCCGCCGGCCGACCCCGCCGGGCGCGTTCACGCTCGGCCGCGCTCGCCGCCCGCCCAGCCTCGCCGGAAGCTCTCCCGCCCGGGCCGTGCCCCGGCTCCGCCTGCGGCTCGGCAGGGCCCGGCCGCACGCGTGCTGCGTGGCTCGGAGCACCCGCGTTGCGCCGCAGGCGCCGGGGAAGGCGGGCCGGGCCGGCGCCATCGTGGTAGCGCGAGGAGAGGAGCGCCCGGGCGGGGCGGCGAGTGGCGCGGCGGTGAGGGATTCTGCTTCCTGTCGCTCGGCTGCCGCCCTCGGCAGGTGTCGTGTGACCCCGCGGAGCGGCGGGGCCGGCCGGGCGGTGCGCGGCGAGGCTTTCGGCCAGCGGCGGCCGCAGCGAGAGGCTGCTGGCACTGCCCGTGCCGGTGGAGAGAGCGGGGATCCGAGGCCGGCCTTCCCAGAGCGACGAGGGGTGGCCGCCTTTGCCGCGCTGCCCTCCGTGCAGCACGTGGCCGATTCCGGCGAACCCGGGGTCTCCGCAGCGGCGCGGGCGGGAGGGAGTGGGGAGCGCGCTCGGTGCTGTGCCGGCCGCTCCCGCCCAGCGCTGCGCTCTGCCGAGGCGTTTTCCCGCCCGTCCTGGGAAAGACACAAGGGACACCAAAAGTTGGAGCTTAGCTGTCAGGGGGAGCAACTTGCCTCCATTGGCGACCTCCTTTTCCCTCTGATTCAGCTACCTTGTGGTAAGTGCGGTGGTGCTGAAGAAGAGTGGCGGCTTGGCACAGTTGCTGTCATAGGTGGTGCGAGAGCTCCACGCAAAGAGCTTTGAGTGGCACGTGTGAGGGTAGGAGGGTACGGCACCCACAGCTGAAGGGAAAAAAGGTCAGGGCATGTCATCAGCCGCAGTCGTGCTAAGTTGTTCATCTTTGCAAACTGCTTGCCGAGTTCTTCCTTTCTTAGGTAATGGGGGTTTGTATCAACCAGAACTGCATATGGTCAGTATTTGCAGAGAAGGTTACTTGGACTGTTGTTGAAGTGAGTGTAGCAGTTTCAATGGCATTCTGCAAAAAAAGTGACAGGTGTCTCTGTGTTCCCCAATTCTTAACAAAAACGAAGTTAACAAAGCCCTGAAAAGAGGTTTTACAAAACTTCAGGGATTTTTTCCTACGAGTACTGTAGAGACAACCATAGTCACCTTGTCTTTCCAAAAGTGAAGGTTACATCTTTTTGTCCAAGAGCATCAAGTGCTTTTGGTCAGCGTTTGTGTGCAAGCATTAGCCTTGTTCTTGTTCTTCCTTGGAGAACTTTTACAATACTCAGATGATCTGTGTAGGCTGCAGAGTGCAGTGGTGAACTTCAAGGCTTCCAGCAGAAGGGAGATGCTGTCCACGTTTTGGATTTTCCTTAGTCTGAACCTTCAATGTCCAAGGCTTCACTTTTCAAGCAGTTGGAAGAGCTCCAAATTAAGATATGAACAGGTCTTAATTGACCTTGTCACCGCCTCAGTTCATCAGGTAATGCTGTGCACTGGATTTAATTGCCTAGTGCAACATGTGCTAAAAATATGTAGAGTGTCTCCTCGATTACCCTTCCAGAAGGGTTTGAATGGAGAACAAGGAGTTCCGAAGACAGGTATTTGGTGTACGAGAAGTAGAACTTAGTTGATTGCAGGGCACTGCATGCACAAATGTCTAAGGAGGATCCCTCTTTTTTTGTCCCATCTATGCTTGTTCTCATTTGAAATCCTGAACATTCTGGAGGTTGGTTTTGTTAGGGTTGTGGCTGGGGAAGGGGTGGTGGTGGGGGAGGGGTGGGTGTTGTTTCTGATCTTTTTAATTTCCAGGATAATGTACAAAGAACTTGTGCCCAAAACCAGCAGTATGAAGCAATGCAGGTATAAAAGAAGGTCACCGAAATGTCGGCTAATATGAATCTGAAAGCGCTTCAGTATTTTACCCAGGAGTTTCACTCCAACGAGGTGATTGTCCTTCACAGAAATGTAGTGGCAGGCTTATGCCATGCTAGAAGTGATGACCTTTCTCTGCCCCAAATTGACCAGCAAGATATTTTGGCTCCTGATTTAAACCCCTGAGCCAGCTGTGTTTCAGGCTGCAGAAGCTGCAGGTGTTGTGGCAGACGCGGGGTGCAGCCCTGCCTGCCGGTCCCGACCTGGCGCACGCTGGTGGCAGCCGTCAGCGCCCGGGGTCCCCTGTGCCACCCACGCCAGGGTTCTGCCTGCCTGCTTTGCACCCCTGGTAGCCTCAGGGAAACAGCGGACTACTCCATCTACTTTAAAAACAAACAAGCAAACAAAAAGCCCACTGTAAAAATATGTAAAAGTCTTGAAACTAATTCTCAGCGCTTGCTCGGAGTTTGTTGATGGTGCAAATGGATTTTGGATAAACTGGTACTGCTAGTACTACTTTTAAATTAGGTTCCTAAACTTCAGAAAGGAGAAGATGGTGGTCACATACCCCTGAGGAATGTTTGAAAAAGTAAGAGTGCTCAGTCATTTAAAGGTGGCCAGAAAATGGGTGTGGCAGTGGAGTGGACACTCTGCGAGTAGGTAGCCTTAAGTCATGCAGGGACTGGCACTTCAGTGGGAATTTTGCATCAACACCAAGAGATCGTTCCATGATGTGTTGCATAACAGCAGATTGGGCCAAAATTCTGCTGACTTTGATCAAGGGCCACCTTCACTTAACCCAGCATAGGGACATAAATCAATGATGTTTGAAAAGCAGCCATGAAACATAGCCCCTTTAGTTTATTGGACTGTTGCAAGTCTGCAAAGCTCTGTTGACAGGTCACTGGAAGTAGCTGTTGGAATCTAACTGCGGTTGGACTCTTTGTCAGTCAGCATCACCAGGAGGCTTAACAGTTTAGGTTGAGAGGTGGTGCATGTTTTTTTTCAGAGGAATGGCCCAGTGAAGAGCAGTGTTCACTGCCAGGACTGCCGTTGTAGCCTTCTAGAGAAATCTTGGTTCATTCAGAGAGAACTTCCTTGGTTCTGCTGGTTTGGTTTCACAGCTGGAGCAAAGGTAGAGCACTGGAAGCAATTCCTAGGGCAGAAGCGGGAGATATCCAAAGCTCTGGACTTTGTTGTCCTCAGCACAGTGTAAGTGAGCGTAGTCTAATTGGAGGAGTGGTGAGCATCAGTGATATCAGATTTTTTACAAGTTCTTAATTCTGTCAAAACAAGAAAGAAGGAGAGTGATGAAGATGAAATCCTTTCCTCTTAAATCTGCCTACGCAGCAACTTCAGGGGTAGTTGTAATGTGTATTCACCTATTTTGAATTGCCCAAAACCAGGCCTGGAGATGCTTCAGAGACAGAGTCAGAGAAGCGGGTATTTGCTTTATTTGGCGCTGGGTGCGTGGGGGATCGCTCCTCCTAACACACACACGCAGAGCACTCCATACAGTCCAGCATTATGTGTAAAATTTTTGAATATTCATCACATTCCTTGGGATAGGAGTAGTTCTAGAAATTACTTCTCGGAAGTCATTGATCATCATTAGCAGACGTGCCACGCATGCGCTGTGTACCCAGGTGGTCGCACTGAGGAAGGCTCCTCTTCTTCCTCGGGGGTCTTTCTGATAAAGATCAGTAGTCTCCGTCACAATGCACTTTTTACCTTTCTTTCTGGCGCATGCGCAGTTCTTCGCTGGATGATTCAGCGATCTCTGTGCTGGTTTTCAAAAGATCCTGTTCCTCTTATCTTGACAAGATTAAGGCAAGTGCTGCTGCTTAGGTTTTGTGATTAACATTTGCTGTCTCTTAGTAGTTCACTCGTGTTTACATGAGTAAACTATGGATCAACCCCCTTCTCAATTTTAGCACTGAAAGGATATCAGAGTCATTTAAAGAGATGTCTCCTATGGAGTACTATAAAACTGCCATCATGGTAACACGTTTTCATAGAGTAGTTTTAGCACAGAAGTAATAGATGTACAATCTTGGATGTTTCAACCTGCTGACTCGAGAGCCAGTGTTGAGCTTTTCTCTTTTAAATCCAGTCTTAGAGCTCTGCAGGGATCACTGCAGCATGACGTTGTGACAAGGGGATGCTGATTCACGCATAAACCTTTGATGCTTTCCTTATATCTTCAAGCAGCTTTGAAAACCAGTGATGATCTGGCATGTTGCGACTTGAGAGTCATGGTAAAGGTTTCACCAAACACTTTGTAATATCATGCTGCAGCTTTCATGCCTAAGGAAATAGCATTGAGCATATGGCTGGCAAAATGCCAAAAGAATGAGCCAAAACCAATATCCTTTAATGGGAAAGATGGAAAACATTTAGATGTGTTTATTTGAACTAAAATTCCTGTGGACCAAGCCTAAATGTATTTCACACTAAATTCTTAGAACTGATTTTAAGGGAAGATGTGAGAAAGATGAATTCACAAGCGGAATTTTCAGCAGCATAATATTGAACATTTATTAGTAGAACAAAGGCATATCACAGCGCGGGAGCACTTAGCAATATTGCTAGAGGCGTGGCTCCATTCATTTTACTGTGAACTTAAGTACTTCTTTAAACATAGTCCTTAAGCCCAGAAAGTAATTTACACTTCACTCAACTTTTCCCCCCCCTCCTGTCTCTGCCCCCTTGTGCCAGCGCACGCCAGCACACCGCCGCCGGTCCTCTGGATAGCTTCAGAATTGAAGGCAGGCACCCCGCTCCGGTGCCTCCTCAGTCTCCAACCTAATTTGTAGTTGACAGATTCTTTGGGAGGTGTGAGTTTTGATGAGATAACTGACTTCCTGGGATGCATGCGGTTCATCTTCTTTGTTTCTTTAAGATGTCTCGGTTTCTACCTCTGTCATTTCTCAACTTAAAGGACATTTATTATCACGTGTTTATTACGACGTTTCCCAACATGTTACCACTCTTTTGAAGTTACAATTTACTCTAGTCTTGTTTTTACTTAACTATATTTTACCTGTTTCTACATAGTACATGATCACTTCTAAATGTTAAAATCATATATGGGAAAGACAAGATTTATCGTTCACTCATTTATCACAGGAGGAATGTGTTAGCTGCTCATGTTGCAGTTCACTTGTAATGCCGGTCTATTACCGCAGGCCTGGGCCCTAGGCTATATCACCATGTCCCGCAGCCATAGGGAGGAGGAGGAGAGAAGATCCAGCAGGCAGGAATTGTGCAGCAAGATTTATTCATTTAATTATTTTACAAACTCTTTGACAGACTTTTTTCTTCATAATCTATTTGGACAAAGGATCAGCCACCCCTTGGGGTGATTGGCTAAAATCCTAAAACATCCATTGTCAAAATATTTTTCTACTATACCATAAACAAGACTTTTCAAGGTTGCAGGTGGCTTGGTCGTTTCCATACTCTGCTACCTCTTCTGTGAGAGAGAAAAGTTTCTCACGGACTTAGAAAATAGCAAGAAAATCCTCGCTAGCAGCATTTTTGTATCTACACTGGTCCTTCTCATTTCCTTTTCTCTAGAACACATTTCTCAGGCTCAGTGAGCAGATGTGCGTGCAAGTGGTTTGGTGTGTCCTTGGAATTCAAATAGTCAGGATCAGATGGGTTTCTGCAGTGAAAGGATACAAGGAAACGGGGATATAGCCTACAGTGGGAACTCCTGTGATTTTGCTCCTCTCCAAACATTTCTCCTCTCCAAATGGATCTCTGTAGGAAACTTGACACATTCTTCTACTTCTGGGAGTCATTAATAAAGAAACCTGGGGTGTTTATTAGGTGACAGTGCTGTTCCTGCTGTGCACCTTTGCACCTGGCTCACAGACCATTTTCACACAGCTGTGGTCCAGAATGCGGGCAGACAAAAACCCACCAGTTTTCTCTTGCCTACTTGACTTTTCAAATTCTTATTATGTGATGATTATCGCATCATTTTGTCCATAATATCTGAAATAATTTGCCATGCAGTTTTGAATACAGTGCAAATACGTATTTTACTCTTAGAAATTTGAAAGTGAGTTACATTTAATAGTAGTTTGTGAGTAGTATGGCAATCAGGCCTTAAATACGCCAATCAGGCTTGTAAATAAACCCATATTATCAGTCAATCTCTTCAATCTATTCATGTGTTTATACGGGATTTTATTCCTATAGAATAGAAAACTCGGAGCAGTGGCAAAGAAGGGGGGGGGGGGGGTGGGGCAGCAGCGGCCCGGCTCTGAGAGGGGTAGGGAAAGGCAGGCTCGGGATGCCGGGGTTTCTCACCTGAGGCACCCGAGCAGATGGTGAAGAGTCCCTCTTTTAGTGAAGGTAGACTGTTAAAAAGGTTCCAATGCAACGGCCGCTCTTACGAACAGAGCTGCACTCACGGTAGAAGAAAGGCAGCAGGAGACGGAATCCTGCAGTGGTGACCAATTCTCCCCACAGCCACCGCAGCCTCTCTCCCCTCCGAATGCTTGAGAGAACAAGAGCTGGGAGCTGCATGCAACCCCATTTTCCCAGTCCAAAGTTCACTGTATCTCTGCCCTCACAAGACACCTCAGCTAAAGGGAATAGCCAGCTGCATCCCTCCCCTGAGCGGTGACAAATTCTTTTGTCTCTCTTGAGTGTCCAGTCGTTATTGTCTCCTAGCGTATGGGGGAAAGCTCCTTAAGAGAAAAAAATCCCCAAAAAAACAAAAGGAGAACTACTAAAACCCCAACATACGGGTGATTCTCACCTTCCTTCTCTGTCCTGTGGTGGTCGGCGATGGAAGAGACGGGGCAGATTGCTCGGATGCAAGAAGCCGATTTTATTGATACAGAGCTGAGTATTTATACCTTTTCAGCAGTAACTAAAAATAGATTCTTATATAAGCAGCAATCACTATAACAACCATATCTATGTTTCTTAATAACATTGCAAAACTACAAGCTAGCATTAACCGACACCAAGCATGCCATTCCCTTATACTAGCTATTTCCTGATAGGCCGTACTGCCTGCCATGGTTTGCGGCCTAGCAGCGTTAGCGCGTCCACTTCTGACATGATTTTAGCAGTGCTCTCACTTCTGCTTTCTAGCTGTATCTCCACACTTCTCAGCTCCATGTAAAAGCACATGCTCTCAGTGTCGTAGAGTCCTTAGGGAAAGCAAACAGCGGTTCCGCTTCACACTGCTAAATGTGCCAGGACAGAAAGCTTTCACTGACCTTGCCTTGCCTTTTCCTTGCAGCCTTTCCTCTTCAGAGTGAAACATAGATTTAGAAGAACTATAAAGATTTTAGTTATAGGCTAGCTGTGTGGAGATTAGTTAGAGTAGGAAGGAATTTGGGCCCAGTGAGAGTTAATGAAAATAGTTAAGAGAGCTGGACCTGAAAGGGGTTTTAAGATGTGATTACCAAATAACTGATGATCTGTCATTTGCATGTTTGCTTAGCTGTGCTTAGAACGAGGAATAGAAACTTTGATAAGTTGGTGTAGGGAACAAGGACAATTACCAATTTCCTCCCTTGGTGGGAACCCGTTCAAAAGTCACGCAAGAGGAAACTTAGAGGTCACTAAAGTAATTCGGATTGTTAAAGTTCAAAAAGGCAAAAAGGCCAAAATGAGGAAGATGAGTTACTTCATCTTTCTTGGGACCACTGACCCAATTCAAGACCACTGACTCCATTCAGGACACACACTATGCATGCTTAATGACATTTAAGCTCATTTCCATATGAAGCGGAGAATGGGAGGTGTTAATGTTACGAATATGCATTTGTATTTTGGATATTCCTAATATTTGGAAATAAAAAGTGTCATGTTGGCTTGGATCGGGGCCCTGCGTCTTAGGGAGCTATCCCACGCAGTGCCCGGTGCCAAATAAAACATGCACTTTCTAACTCTAAACTGTTAGAGAGTTTTTGTCCGTCTCAGTTGAATATCGATATTAGATCGATATTCATATTTTGGTAAGCCATTTTGGCGACTCTGGTGGGGCCCTGCTCTATCTGGCCAAGGGGCCAGGGGACCCCCCCCTCGGGCGCTCGCCCCACATTTTTGTGGGGCTCCTTGATCCTCTGACACCCCGGGGAGAGACCAGGACCTGCCAGAACCACGGACAAAGAGGTATGTTTTAAAATTAAAGGGGTACCTTAAAGAAGGCAGCTTGTAAGACACAGTGGGACACCCTGTGCGAAGCGGAAGCCTGGGAGAGTTTGCTTGTAAGTGTCTGCAGAAAGTATAGTAATTTTTAATGGAGCGGGTAACGGCTCCAAAGGCTCATCTCCCGTAAGGGGAGTAGAGCTGCTTCTGTTTCCCAGGGAGGGGAACGAGGTACAGGGGTGCTGCCTTGGTCTCTCATGGAGGAGAGACGGGTGCACAGCGTGGGTGGCCGTGCGGCATGTTGAGGGGCGCTGCCTTTGGTCTCTCGTGGAGGAGAGCCAGGAGCGCAGAGCGGGTGGCGGGGCGGGGCGTGTGGCTGCGGAGTTTGAATGGCTGCAAGAACTCCGGCTTGCTTCGTTCTCGTAGAGGGGAGCGAAGACCGTGGGGTTGCACACCGGAGGTATCGGCGGGAGCGCCGTCGGCTCCGGTCCGGTCGGTGGCTTAAAAGCAGCATTGGCTTGTAGTTTGGGATACGAGTGGTGAACAGAGAGAGAGACTAACTTTATTTTGAGTGCTGTGCGCATGCATTAGGGACGTGCCGCAGGTCTACAGGGACCGCTTTGGGTTAAAGGGTACGGACCCCCTAGGCTGTGCAAGCGCTGTAAGGGTATGATGGCTGGGTTATGCCAAAAGGGTTTGTTGGAACTGTGAATTAGCAGTGTGTTGTGTGTGTGTTTAGTTTGTGAGAGTTTGTATTGTGGGTGTTTTGATTTGTGTGTGTTTGGCCCGGATCAGCCACGTATTTGTATGAAAAAGTTATAAAAGTTTGTGTTTAGTGGAGTTGAGGAAGGATTTTTGTGCTTGACAGAGTGGAGAGATTTTTTTGTGTCTAGAGAGTGAGTTGCAAGGAAAGAATTAAGTAGAGCGCGTGACCTTTGAGTTGTGTGAATGGCGGTGGTGAAATTTGGTTAAGGTATTAGTGAAAAAGCAGTAATTGAGTGTTTAGAAGTTGCTAAATTTGTGTTTAAAGGAGCGAGTGGAGCTAGTTTGAAACTATGTCTGGTGTCACTTTGGCGACCGGCGCAGTGATCTGAGTTGGTAGCTTCGGATTTTTGTTTTGTAAGTTTTTAGTATATTTTGAAAAGTTTGATTGTAAGTGAGTTTAAATTTGGTTGTTTGGTTCGGGGTGACATCCAGACCAAGGGCTAATAATTTTAACCTTAGCAGTGAGGCAGAGCGGCGTAGCATGTAGCGTGGGCTCAAGACTAAACCCCCCCCCACTCACTCAGCAGTGCAAGCGAAGCGGTAGGGGCTAACCCCCCCCGCTCGGCAGAGTGAGTGAGGCGGCAGCACAAGCTGGAACTTGCTAGCTTGCCAGATTTGAGCGGAGCCTTGTGAAACCCCAGCAAAAGTTTCGCTCGGGGTTGCGAAAGGCTTGTGGTGGGTTTTAGAAGTTTAAAATTGTTGGTAGAAGTGCTTTGAGTGAATTGTTTCAAGCATTTGAATGTGTGGAGTGAGTTTTATGTGCTGTGTGAATTTTTTTTAGATTTGAATAAAAAGGAGCGGGGTTTTTTGAGTGGTGGAGTGTGTGAGTGTGTTGTGAAACAAGCTTTTTGGTGAACTTTAAAAATGGTGGCAAACAAAAGCAAAGAGGTTCCTAAAAGTATCCCTCTGGGATGTGTTTTGACACACTGGCAAAAGATGGTGAATCATAGTGGTGCAGAGACCAAGAGGGAGCTTATTAAGTTATGGACCCAATGGTGGCTGTTTTATAAACTGGAAGGGGGTATGAAGTGGCCGCCTTTTGGTACACTGGATTATGAAACATTACTGCAACTAATGCTTTTTCTTAGCCGTGAGCAAAAATGGCCAGAGATTGTTTATGCTGAATTATTTTTCACTCTTCAAAATCAACCTGAGTGACAAAAAGAGTTTGGGTCAGACCACCCTCTGATCCCTTAGTATTGGCTTTTGAAAAGGATAACAAAGTTAATAATGAAAAACCTAAGCGATGTTGCGGTGCATGTTCAATAAACCAGAGATGTACCCATCCTGACAAGGTATATCAGGTAGAAGCCCAAGAACAAGAAGTGGCAGATCTACTTAAGTCACCCCCTAAAAAGGGAGATGGGGGAGGGGTAGCAAATGATACAGAATCAGAGTTACCATCATCTCCATCCCCAAACCCCACTCCACTTTCTAGTTCATCTCCCTCTGGGAAATCAAGAACAACTAACCTCTACCCACCTTTACCGAGCAGCGACAGCGAAGAGGATGAATCACCCTCCCCACAGGGTCCTATAACATTAAGGACCCGGGAGCAAATTAAAAGAAACATACAAGCACCTTTAAGGGAAGCAGTAAATCATGAAGGGATTCCTATATTAGTTAAAATCCCCTTTTCTATTATAGATCTAGAAGCCTGGGAAAAAGTGGCCAGAAATTACCAGAGTGACCCAATATTGGGGTTGCTGAGAAATTTAAATTTATGGTGAACCAACACAATCCTTATTGGGCTGATACCCAGTTACTGCTTGATGCTCTACCTGAATCAGAAAAGCAATTAGTTATAAAGACAGCTGTGAATATGGCTGAAGATGATTGCAGGATAACACAGGAGGATGTTAAAAAGGTACTTCCTCTTCAGGATCCAGAGTGGGGCCCTAATGAGCCAGATGAAATGGCACAGTTAAAAAGGTACTGGGGATTCATAATAAAAGGGCTAGAAAGAGCAACCCCTAAAGCCATAGACTGCTCAGCCCTGTATGCTATGAAGCTGGGTCCCTCTCAAACACCTTCTGAATTTTTAGACAACTTGCGAGATGCGATGCGTCGCCATGCCACCTCGGATCCTGGACCGGAAGAAGGAGTGCAGCAATTGGTAAATTTATTTTTAGGACAATCCACAGGAGACATCCGGCAGAAGCTTCAGAAGATGCAAGGTCCAACAACCCGGAATCTAGAGACTTTGCTTAATGTGGCACGGAGCGTTTATAGCAATTGGGGAGAGGGAATGCAAAAATTAGTAAGGGTGGTAAAAGAAGAAAAAAAAAAGGAAGACGTGGGCAAGGTCCACCAAGACAAGGACCACCCCGACTAGGAAGGGACCAGTGTGCCTTATACAAAACCTGGGCATTGGAAAAACCAGTGCCCAGAAAAGAGAAAGGGTGATGAAAAAGAAATATGACCAGAGAGGTGCGGGGGTGGTTGCTCATATGCAAGACTGGGCGCTACCCTAGGGGACCCTCTGGTTATAGTTAAACTAGGGAACGAAGAAAAGAAAGTGGAATTTTTAGTAGATACAGAAGCAACATATTCAGTGTTGAATAAAGCTTTGATACCTATATCAAGGGGTTATTTTGTAGTGACAGGGTCAACTGGCCAATCTGGAAAGGCATACTTTTGTAAACCACTGAAATATAAATTGAGAAAACAGTGGGGAATTCACCAAGTTTTATATATGCCTAACGCTCCATCTGCACTTTTGGGCAGAGATCTGCTAGAGCAGCTGGAGGCAAAAATAATATTTAAAAATGGGGAAATCAGTTTGGAAGTAAAAGACCAACAATATCTAGAGTTGCTGAGCCTAATGCTAATAACCAAAGAAACGGAAATAGCGAATGAAGAAGAAATGATTAAGAAGATAATGGATCAAGTATTCCCTGGAGTGTGAGCCTCTGGTACCCCAGGGAGGGCAAAGAATGCCCTGCCAATTCAAATCAAGCTTAAAGAAGGGAAACGGCCTGTAAGGGCCAAGCAATTTCCCTTGAAAAGGGAAGACAGAGAAGGGATCGGGCCAATTATTGAGAACTTTTTGCAAATTGGATTGTTAAGGGAGTGTCAATCTGATTTTAATACTCCAACTTTACCCGTGAAGAAACCTGATGGGTCATACAGGTTAGTACAAGATTTGAGAGCAGTCAATAAAGTGACGGAGGATTTATACCCAGTGGTTGCTAACCTTACACCTCATTAACTCGTTTAACACCTGAACTAACCTGGTTTACCGTTTTAGATTTGAAGGATGCTTTCTTTTGCCTCCCTCTCCATGAAGCCAGCCAGAAAATTTTTGCACTTGAGTGGGAGAAGCCCAAGAGTGGACGCAAAACTCAGCTCACACGGTGTGTATTACCCCAAGGGTACAAGAACTCTCCTACTGTATTTGGAGAACAGCTTGCAAAGGAGCTAGAATCCTGGGAACCCCCGCCGGGAGAAGGACAGCTGCTTCAGTATGTGGATGACCTTTTGGTAGCCACCCAGACCCAAGAGGCATGTATGAACTGGACGGTAAGCCTCTTCAACTTTTTGGGCTTGCAAGGGTATCGGGTGTCCCAAAAGAAGGCGCAGATGGTAAAGCAAACAGTTATTTACCTGGGCTATGAAATAAGTGCTGGACAAAGAACCTTTGGATGAGAGTGCAAAGAAGCGATATGCCAGATCCCAAAACCCCAGACAGCAAAAGAGCTGAGAAGTTTTCTAGGTATGACAGGGTGGTGCAGACTGTACATTAATGATTATGGGTCGCTTGCTAAACCTTTATATGCATTGATTACGGAAGGAAACAAGAGCCTGCCGTGGACAAAGGAAGCAACACAGGCTTTCGACCAACTGAAGAAGGCCTTCATGTCAGCTCCAGCCCTGGGGCTTCCAGACGTGAGTAAACCATTCTTTTTGTTTTCTCATGAAAAGCAAGGGATTGCCTTGGGAATACTGGCACAAGACTTGGGCCCGTATCGGCAGGCAGTAGCCTACCTTTCCAAACAGCTGGATGCAGCAGCCAAGGGATGGCCAGGATGCCTCAGAGCTGTTGCAGCAGTGGCAATAAACATCCAAGAGGCATGCAAATTCACCCTGGGCCAGAAAATGACTGTGCTAGTGTCTCATACAGCATCTGCAGTCCTGGAGGCCAAAGGGGGACATTGGCTCTCCCCTCAGAGATTCTTGAAGTACCAGGCCATACTGGTAGAACAAGACGATGTTGAAATTGTGGTGACTAACATTGTGAACCCAGCTTCATTCCTCAGTGGGAATCTGGGAGAACGGGTGATCCATGACTGCCTGGAGACAATCGAGGCCACTTACTCCAATCGCCCAGATCTGAAGGACATCCCTCTCAAGGGCGCTGAGACCTGTTTCACTGATGGAAGCAGTTATGTTATCAGTGGAAAAAGACCTGCTGGGTATGCTGTTACCACCAGCCGAGAGGTAATAAAGTCTGGACCATTGCCAACAAACACCTCTGCACAAAAGGCTGAAATAATTGCTCTAACCCGAGCCTTGGCATTGGCAAAAAGAAAGAAGATTAATATTTATACAGACTCAAGGTATGCATTTGGGGTGGTTCATGCACACGGAGCCATTTGGAAGGAGAGAGGACTGTAAAACTCACAAGGGAAGAGTATCAAGCATGCACCAGAAATACTGAAGTTCTTGGACACCGTTCAGTTACCTGAGAAGGTAGCTATCGTGCACATTAAAGCACAGCAAAAAGTGAGTTCTGAATTGGAAGAGGGAAATATGCTGGTGGACAGAGAGGCAAAAGACGCAGCCAAAGGTGAAGTACCCAGTGAAAAGGTAGAGGCAACATTAATACCAGATGGAAAGATTTGCCTTGAAGGTAGGCCAGAATACAACAAGAAAGATAAGAAACTTATAAAAAAAAGGAAAATGCAAGTTATAATCAGAGGGATGGGCTTTAACTAAGAATAACAAGCTCATAGTACCTTCTTATTTGTTGGGGTCACTGGTGCAGAAAGAACATGAGAAAACACACTGGGGAATGGGTGCTTTGTCCAATTATTTGAAAGATAGGATTATGGCTAGGAGATTGCAAGGTGCAGTGATACAAGTAACTCGCCAGTGTGGTCTTTGCCTCCGAACTAATCCTAAGAATAGTCCAAAACCTAAAGCTGGACAAATTGGGAAAGGCTGCGGACCTGGGCAACAGTGGCAAATTGAATTACCCAGAAAAGGGCGGTATCGATACCTATTGGTATTAACAGAGACCTTTTCAGGATAGCCAGAGGCCTTTCCTGTAGAGGAATTCCTTGTGGAGCGGCGGCGTAGGATACCCCAGGAGAGCTTGGGCATCCCAGGGCTGTTGCAGAAGTACCCCTGACAGGGCCTCAGGCTGAAGACAGGCTTGCGAGGCACCTGCTAGCCAGCAGCCTTGAACAGCCTTGGGAAAAGGTATACACTAGTCAGCTCCCCCGCTGCATAGAGGCTTTCTCGTGGGAATGGGGCGTGAACTTGGCAAAGTATAACTTGGTGTAAGTAAACAATAAAACTGGAGCACGATGCTAAAATCATATCGGTGTCCGTATCGTGTCTCTGGCGGGATTCCCCTGCACCCGGGACCCCCCCTGCTAAACTTTCCCACTAGGACGGCTAAAGCATGAGAGGTGACCAAAGCGTTGTTGCAAGAAATAATACCCCGCTTTGGAGTTCCAGCCACTATGTCTTTGGATAGAGGAAACAACTGAGAGAAATTGAAAAATATGTGGCTGGGGCCCAAAGCAGAGAATTAGATGGGCCAGTACATGATGTACAACCTGGAGATTATGTGTATGTAAAGTCTCTTGCAGAGAAGATTTTGGAACCGCAGTGGGAACGACTGTTCCAGGTGATCCTCACCACCTTCACTGCAATCAAGATCAAAGAGCAGAAGGCCTGGATTCGTCACTCCCGGGTGTGCAAAGCCCCTGAGGGAGTTTGGGAGGTAACGCCAGGCGACAACGAACTGAAGCTGAAGCTGACCCAAAAAGGCGATGGATGAATTCAGTTATGATGGACATTATGTGGAAAGTTGGGACTTTACTAATTATTCTTACAATCGTAACAAGAGTTAAAGTAGTACTACTGCAGTCTAACGCGACTGAAATATCCCGATGCCAGGGGAAGGCATATGATCCTCACTTTCGGAAGGCTTTGAACAAAATGCTCAAAGTCACAAACGCAAGCCTGTGGGAAGGAAGGGATGTTTGAAGATGTAAATATGCATTTGTGTAGGATGGGTTTCATGAGGCTTACTATCCGCCCATGAAGCTTATCCGATTTGGCCCTGAATGCTGTGACAAATGCTTGAGCAATTAAGTTTCGACTGAAAATAGAGGGGTGTGCAACAAAAGCATATGATGAACAAATTGACCGCGGTAAGGAGTGACTTAATTAAATTGCAGCAACCGTTGCAATCCTCCTTGCTGGCCCTGGGTGATAAGCATTGGAAACTGTCCAAAATATTACCAGATAGGGAAGATACAGAAGAACAAGACCATGAATTGAACTGTATTTTACCCCTCTGAACACAGAAGGTGGGCACGAGAAATTAAAAGCCAGTGGCAAACCATTAACCTAGAGCCCTGCTCTATGAGGGAGCAGTTAGGGTACATATGTGGAAGGATTTTAGGTAAAGACATTTGTTTGGACACAGACCAAAGCATTTGCCACTTTGAGGTGCATTCCATTAACCAAACAACGCGGCTAGCGTATACGGAAGAGGTTGCATCTGCCTCAGGATGGCATGTCCCACCATAACGATAGACAATTTAATCATAAATGACAACCCAACTTAATTTGTGTATTTGGAATTTGACGAAAATTGGAGAATCACATCAGTATATAAAGACAAGCATGATTACTGTCCAAGAAGTCTTGCCTGTCCCTATAGGAATGAATCTGACATTTGTCTCATCACTGGTGGGATGTGCTTTTCGGATGGTCACCGACAGCAACTGGTATACTCAATGCCTTCATTCATCCTATTATTGTATTGCTCATTTTAGTTAGTGCAAGTTGGATTTTATCCGTGGTGATGCTTGTTTGGTATTGGAAGATGCTGTGGAGAATAGCAGCCTTGACATCACTATGCAAAGCGTATGGTATAGTCTTGAATGAGAAAAAGGCTGACCACGCCGCTTGGATAAAGGAAGAGGAAATCTGCGTACTGAGTAAAAGAATTTACTCGCTGTTAAAAGAGAAGTGGGGAATGAAACATAGATTGAGAAGAAACATCAAGATTTTAGTTGTAGGCTAGCTGTGTTGAGATTAGTTGGAATAGGAAGAACTTGGGCCCAGTGAGAGTTAATTAAAATAGTTAGGAGAGCTGGACCTGAAATGGGTTTTAAGGTGTTAGTAACTGATTGCCAAATAACTGATGATCTGTCATTTGCATGTTTGCTTAGCTGTGCTTAGAATGAGGAGTAGAAACATTGGTAAGTTGGTGTAGGGAACAAGGACAATTACCAATTTCCTCCCTTGGTGGGAATGAAACATAGATTTAGAGGAAACAGAAAGATTTTAGTCATAGGCTTGGGATTTCAGTTGTAGGCTTGGGCCCAGTGAGGGTTAATCAAAATAGTTAGGAGAGCTGGACCTGAACGAGAGTTTTAGATGTTAGTAACTGATTACCAAATAACTGATGATCTGTCATTTGCATGTTTGTTTAGCTGTGCTTAGAATAATGAGCAGAAACATTGATAAGTTGGTGTATAGAATAAAGACAATTACCAATTTCCTCCCTTGGTGGGAGCCCATCCAAAAGTCACGCAAGAAGAAACTTAGAGGTCACTAAAGTAATTAGAATTGTTAAAACTCAGAAAGGCATAAAGGTCAGAGTGAGGAAGATGAGTTACTTCATCTTCCTTAGGACCACTGACCCAATTCAAGACCACCGACTCCATTCAGATCACACGCTACGCATGCTTAATGACATGTAAGCTCATTTCCATACAAAGCGGAGAATGGGAGGTGTCAACACTGTGAATATGCATTTTGTATTTTGGATATTCATAATATGTGGAAATAAAAGGTATCATGTTTGCTTGTATCAGGGCCTGCGACTTAGGGAGCTATCCCACGCAAAAATAAAACATACACTTTCTAACTCTAAACTGTTAAGAGTTTTTGTCCGTCTCAGTTGGATATCGATACTAGATCGATATTCATATTTTGGTAAATCATAGTTAGCATAGGAGAAAGGCATGCTTGGTATGTACCTGTGATAGTTAGGGCTAGCTTTTAGTTTTGCAATGTTATTACGAAACACAGATATGGTCTTGGCCAGTTGCCCCTCGTTTCAAAAAAGGGCTATAAAGGGACTTCCTGAAATAACTGAGATGAGATCTCCCCACGGAAAGAAGACAAATCTATTAGCAGCAGACCACGAGGACTTGGTCTCATCTGTTGGTAGCCATTGCCCCCCCTTTCTTCCTCTCAACTCCTTGTTTTTCTTTATCTCTCTCTCTCTCTTTCTCTCCTCTATCGCATTACCATGTTGTGGGTACTTAACAAAGGTGAAAAGGTGATTAAAACTGAAATCCCTTGTGTCCTTTTGCACTCTGAGATCTGTAAACAAACCATCACGATCCTCACTTCTATTAGCAGATCGTGACATTAAACTGGCATCACGGACAGGATTTCTGACAGACAGAAGGGGTTGCAAAGTTGTGTGTAGTCTGTAATAGGGGAAGGACGTTTCACTCCAGCCGCACCTAGCCCGACACCCCGAAAAGGGTGAGCGGTGTCTAGAAAGCAAGGGGGGTGAGTCGAATTTCCCGCAAACTGCACACGCCTAGGTGAAAAGCACCCCATAGTCAACTGAGGGCTCTGTCTTCAGATTTTTCACAAAAAGATCTCTTAGTGTAAAAGGGGGAACTGTTTTGGTGGGCGTGTGTGAATTTGGACTGCTTGGTGTAGTGAAGAGACAACCATAAGTAACTTAAGGCGTACCTCCCAGGCAGATTTTGGTCTCTTCACTCACCCAGGGAAGCGAAGGGCGACACGGCGAAGCTGTTTGTGTCGCAGTGTGTAATTAGGTTTTACCTCCCTGCAGTGGTTTTGATCCCTTTATAAAATGACTGAAAGCCCTAGTGCAAATAATAAAGCTGCATTTTATGCTCTGCTAGCAAAACATAATGCCCGGCCCTCTCCAGGAGGGGAAGAATGGGCTCAAAATAACTGGTTTAATTTGGAGAGTGTGACTGATAGAATATGTTCATTACAACATGAGACAAAGTTTAAATTTGGCCGAAATAAAACCATAATCTGCTCCTAAATCTGTTTTAGGAGCATGCCTTACAGCAGCTATAGATCACTGCTTTAAGCGATGTAGTGAAGAGAAAGCAATCACAGATTCCCTTCAAAACCTAGTGGAAATTTTACAGGAACAATCAGATGAAGAAAGGAATGAAAATCATTTGCTGCGGGCTGCTTTGAGGGAGGAATATTTTAAGAATTCAAAGAATGCTGACTCACCAAAAGAGAAAGAGGAAAAGAAAACTCCTCACATTAACCAAATATACCCCCAGGAAGAACTAGTGCTAGTGAAAAATTGTGGGGAAAACTGCTGCCCTCCTATGAGACCTCTAATTAAAACAGAATATAATTATATCAATGATGAAGATTTTGAACCGCATATCACCACTAAACAAATACCATACACTGCTCCTGAGTTGGCTAAGTTAAAAAAGGAGTACGGGCGGCTTCCCCACGAAGCTGAGACGGAATATGTCTTCCAAGTGTCTCTCACCGGAGGAGACCAAATTCAATTCACTGAACAGGAGGCCAGTGGATATTGGGGACATGGAGTTCTCCTAACAACAGGAGACAAACGTAACACATGGTCGCTGACTCAGCGCGCAGCTTTCTGGGCCGGGGGACTCAATCCTTTAGAAAGGGGAGACCCTTTCGCTACAGTTGGTACCCCTGATCAACTTCTAGAAAGTGTCCACAAAGCCGCCTGTCTGCAAATGATCCATGAAAGGAAATTAACTCCTGGATATGAATCCCCCACGCAATTACCTGTTAAACCTGAACTGATGACCCCTTTAATTCGAGGCCTTCCAGAATCACTCAAATCTACAGCAACTGTCCTTCAAAAAACCATAGCTGCTGTAGGTCCTGTAGAGAGGTTGGACAGATTCCTTGGAAACCCGAGCGACCAAACTGCATCTACCGATCCTGGCTTTACTCCATATTCAACCCCCTCTCAGCCGCCAGGTTCACAATCAAATTCACCTGCCAGTGATTGCAAAGTTTGGACACGGAGTGAGGTTGAAGAAGATCTGATTAATTACAGTAGGAAGTACGGACCTATAAAAATCCCAGAGGAAAAATCAGAAAAAACAAAAGGTGTCAGGTACATTAGGGCTCCTCATAGTGAAAAACCAGAGAATGTAAAACAGATCCCTAACCGTCAGCATTGGTGGTTATTAGGTATCAAAAAGGGGGTCCCCAGAAATGTGATGGATGGCTTAGCCCTTGATCAGTTGAGTGTCTAACTGGCACTGCCAAAACCCCATTCTACCGAATCCGTCAC
Organism: Corvus hawaiiensis; assembly: GCF_020740725.1. Classification (NCBI taxonomy): domain Eukaryota; kingdom Metazoa; phylum Chordata; class Aves; order Passeriformes; family Corvidae; genus Corvus; species Corvus hawaiiensis. Next base: position 454,659 of record NC_063229.1, read on the forward strand.
TTCAACCCAGTGCACCCCTCCTCCCTCAGAATCTGGGCAGTGAGTCAAAGCCACTTCTCCCTCAAAGTCCGGCCAATGAGCCAGAACAGATTCTTCCTCAAAACCAGGGAAACTAGACCCTCTGTTTCTTGTCAGTGGGCAAAGAAACGGAGCATAGGTATACCTGAGAATGCTCACTAAAAATAAAACAGGAGATATAACGATCACAGCTATTACAAGTCCTAAACGGGCACCTGTAACTTTTCTGATTGACACTGGGGCACAAATTTCTGCGCTGACAAAGAAAGATGCCCAGAGGTGTGGAATTGTTCCAACAAAGAACCGATATTGTGTTTTAAGTGCCTTGGGCACAACAGAATCTATGAATGTGGCCTTAGTCAAGCTCCCTTTGCCTGGAGAGGAAAACCAACTCTCTATCGATGGGGTGATTGGAGATATTCCAACCAATTTATTAGGGATGAATGCCCTTGCTAGGAGGCAGTGGGAGGACTCAGAGGGTCTTCTGTGGTCTTTTGGCACACCACATTTTAACATCAGCCTGCTCCAAGCTGCAGCCTCCCTACCATTCAGCAAAGTAACTAATGTGAAACAATACCTCCTTCCCCTGCGTGCCAAAGAGGGTACCAAGCCAGTGATACAGGAGCTACGACAACAAGGAGTAATACTTTTAATACCCATTCTCCTTTCAATTCTCCGGTGTGGCCAGTGCGAAATCCTAATGGGAAGTGGAGGCTGACAATAGATTTTCGTAGGCTAAATGCTAGCACAGACCCTCTTACAGCAGCAGTCCCAAATCTAGCAGAATTAATAACATTGATTCAAGAAAAGGCTCATTCAATCATGCCACCTATAGATGTCAAAGACATGTTTTTTATGACACCTTTACAGCCAGAAGATATGGACCGTTTTGCTTTCGCATGGGAAGGACAGCAACACACTTTCACTAGGCTTCCCCAAGGGTACAAACATTCTCCTACCCTGGCTCATCACGCTTTAGCCCAAGAGTTCGAAAAAGTACCCAAAGCGGACAATCTAGCTGTTCATCAACACACTGATGATACCCTTGTGGGAGGAGATGAAATAGAAGAAGTGAGAGATACCCAACAGAAAGTAACCTCCCACTTAGAAAGCCTTGATTTGAAAATTCCCTCAGAAAAAAACCCAAAACCCTTCACATGAAGTGAAATTGTTGGGAATTTGGTGGAAAGGAGGTATGACACGTATCCCACCTGATACCCTAACCTCTTTAGATCAGATTAAAATGCCTGAATCCAAAAAAGATCTCCAGCATGCTTTAGGATTATTAGTGTTCCGGAGAAAACACATCCCAGATTTTCCATAATTGCCAGACCTCTTTATAACTTGTTAAGAAAAGGGACAAAATGGGAATGGAGTGCTTCTCAAGAAGAAGCACTGCAATTGTTGGTTTTTGAAGCAACAGCCTCACCAAGCCCTGGGCCCTATTCATCCTACAGATGCTTTTCAGGTGGAATGGGGATTTGTCTCCTCAGGGTTGTCAGTACACATATGGCAGCGGGGTCCTGAGGGTCCGACGAAGCCTGTTGGCTTTTACTCCCGTGGCTTTAAAGATGCTGAAAAAAGGTACACTACCTGGGAGAAAGGATTGTTTGTGGTTAGCTTAGCTCTCCTAGAAGTGGAGAAGATTGCACAACAACAACCAATTGTTTTGAGAGGCCCTTTCAAAGTTATTAAGGCCGTCTCTACTGGCACCACCCCCACCTGACGGGGTGGCCCAGAGGACCTCAGTAAGGAAGTGGTATGCTCAGATTGAACATGATTGTAGCGTCTTCTCAATAACTGAAGGAGCTGTAAAAAATCTGGCAATCCAAGAAACTGAAAACTTGGGTAGCAGCCAGGACAAACCTGCCTCAGTCATTAAAGTAGCCCCTCCTTTTTCCCCCAAACAGTCAGCAAATTCTTGGTTTACGGATGCTTCTGCCAAGCGAGAAGGAAAGGTGTGGAAATAGAAGGCTGTAGCCCTCCACACTTCCTCAGGTGAACGAATTATCACAGAGGGGGAAGGCAGTGCCCAAGTTGGCAAGCTGATAGCTGTTTGGAGTGTTTTCCAACGTGAGGCACAGAATACTTCTCCTGTCTGTATCTACACCGATTCCTATGCTGTGTTTAAGGGATGGACTGAGTGGCTTCCTTTTTGGCAGCAAAATGATTGTGAAGTTAACAGAATCCCGGTATGGCAAAAGGAAAAGTAGCAAGAAATTCTAAGTATTGCAAGTCCAGGGAATTTTGCCGTGGAGTGGGTAGCCTCTCACCAGACAGATGGAAATCCAGCAGGAGAGTGGAACAATAGAGCTGATGAATTAGCAAGACTAAGTCCTGTGAAAAAAGATCAGAGGACTGGGAGCACTTCTTAGAATGGTTGCATGTAAAAAGACAACGCACAGGTGCAAAAGATTTGTACAAAGAAGCCCTTGCTCGCGGTTGGTCTGTTACCAGAGAAATGTGTAAAACATGCATATCAGCCTGTGAACAACGTCGCAGACGGCTAGAAAGACACCCTTTGGAAGATGACCCTCTGCATTTAAGAAAGGGTAAAGGCTTACGGGACGCGTGGCAGGTAGATTATATCGGCCCCTTTAAAAAGTCAGGAGGTAAACACTTTGGGCTGGTAGGAGTAGAGATTATATCTGGGTTAGTCCAGGCCAATGCTTTTAAAAGACCTACAGGAGATAATGCTGTTAAAGCATTGCAGGGATGGTTTGGAACTTTCCCAAAACCACAAGAAATTCAATCTGATAATGGGTCTCACTTTACTGCCAAAGTTGTACAGGACTGGGCAAAAGGTGAAGGGATTAAACGGACTTTTCACACTCCTTACTACCCTCAAGCTAACGGCATTGTAGAAAGGACCAACGGTCTCTTGAAAGGACTTTTGAAACCACAGGAGGGAAATTGGGATGTTCGGCTATGGGAAGCTGTGAAAGGTGTGAATGATAGATGGGGGTAAACGGGTGTCCCCAAATCACTGTCTTTTTCCCAACAGCTCCAAGCATAATTCTCTCACTACAGGGACCAAATGATCCTAAGAATCCTGCACACTACCCTGGACAACCTGTTTCGGTAGATCTCCCTACCGTAGGAGAAGTACCACTAGTGCTAAAACGCCCTCTGAATAAATATGCATGGGTAGCCTCTGATGCCCTAGGGAGAGAGCATCGGATACATACACGCTGCATAATTCCATCATTCTAATTTTCTGCCTTTTGGTGGCAGACTCTGTTGTGTTTACTTTTCACAGAAGAACTCCGAGGGACATGAAGAAGAGCACATAAACCATGATAAGACTAGTGATACTTTTCTGCATCCTACCACAACACCAGGGCCAAAAACCAGCTGAGTGGCCACGGTCTGAAGCTACCATTAGGTACACTAGTGCTCTAGGATCCTATCCCAGAGATCGTTGCCCGAACCTAGCCACTGTAGTACTGCACGACTCTGAGGTATACCGTCCAAGTGAATGGGGATGGGACTTGAAGGATTGGACTAGAATCCTAAAAGGAACAATAGGTGAAAACATTAAGGTAGGATGCAGAAAAGTAGAAGGATCTCTTTACGAGAAAGCTTCCACCACGGCAATCGCTGGAAATTTTCTAAAACCAGATGGGAAAAGTGATTTGCACCCCAACATTACGGCCAAACTCTGCCCTACAACGGAGTGGGTGTGTGACAAACAAACCCCCTTCATCCTGTGTGGTTGTCAGAAGAATGTCGGTAACTACACCTTAGACCCCAGTACCAACAATGTTGAAATCACAAAGCTTTGCAGAAACAAACTAACTGACTGCTGGTATAACTTTCCTCTAACCAAACCAACCTATGCAACATGCAATTGGCAAAATAACCCGGCAGATCAGCCAAGTCTGAAAGGTTTAACTTATAAATTCAAAATAAACGCCGTAGCAAAGCCCATACTGAGCGCAGTAATCACATACCATGGTATAAGTACCCCCCTTGTGTTAGATGATGTTGGGGTTTTAGTTTAGTCTTAGGTTTTCCTGTTAAAGGAATTTTCTCCCATATGCATGTTGCTAGGGGACAAATAGCTGTACTTAAGAAAGACAAAAAGGGGAGTGGGGCGGGCCTGGCTACTCTTTTGTCTACACCTGGGTGTGGGGACAGTTCGCTCTGAGCGTCCGGAGAGAGAAGCTGCAGAGAAAGGAGCTGCTGCTGCTTTCTTTTTGGCCGTTCTTTCTTCCTGCTGGAAGCAACGCCGGGACCCCAAAAGCCGCTTTTCCCTGCCCTGCTGGAGACCGAGCTGTGGCTGTCCTGCTCCGCTGCTGCTTCGAGCTTTCGCTACACTGTAGCCCTGCTCGCCCTGCCTGCCTGGGCCTCCGTGGTTTTTCCCATCTGGATACATCTCGTCTGCCACCCGGGATTTGCGTTCGTCCCTGCCATTCCAGCCTGCTCTTCCTGAGAGCCCGGGATCAGCTGCCCAGGGGTTTGTGAAGCCTTTGTTCCATCCTTCCCGGGATCCCAGGGCACCGGTGCCGCGTGCTCCCCGAGCTCGCCCCGGAGCGCCCCCTGCAGCCGCGGGGGAACCATCGCACCTGCCCTGCTCACCGGGAGCCGCCAGCGCCCCTGCCGGCTGCGAGCGGAACTGCACCCGAGGGGAAAGGGCCCGACAGCCGAGAAGGCTGGGACTGGGTTTGTGTTTGCTGTTACTGCCATAGTTGTTGTTGTTTTGTTTGACTGGTTATATACATATATATATATAGTAAAGAACTGTTATTCCTATTTCCCACATCTTTGCCTAAAGGCCCTTGATTTCAAAATATAATAACTTGGAGGGAAAAGGGGTTATATCTGCCACTTCAAGGGGGGCCTCTGCCTTCCTTAGCAGACACCTGTCTTTCAAAACCGAGACAGATCTTGGCGCCCAACGTGGGGCCTGAGGGCATTAAGAGATAGAGGTGAAAAAGGAATAACAGTTCCTCGATAACTTTATTTTGTGTGCTGGATATTGGAACCTTGTTAGGCAGCACTATGTGGTCTAGTTTACCCTGGTTTGGGTGGCACGTAGCCGTGGCTATATTCTTCCCCTTTGCAGCTCCTTACTTGAGTATGGGTCCTCTGACTAAGGCTACCATTGCTGTTATCCAGCTTGCGTTATGGGTCGAGAAGGTGAGGAATTCGTGGGTTTTTAACTTCCTCCGGAATGTGGGCACATGGATAAACAGCTATCACACACTGAGCACATGTTTTTGGGGTTATGTTAACAATGGTACCTTCTGTGAGGAAATGACACCAGGGGAAGTTTTCTCCCAACCCCTCAACCAGTTCTTTGGGCCCACCCCATCAATTTTCGAAGGGTTTAAATTCCCTCTGAATACTAACCATCTGCTGCTGATAGGCCTACTCTATTTAGCATTCAAGGATAAGTTGAGATTGGCTTGGATATCTACCCGGACACCAGCCCCAGAGACTAGAGATCCTGCCCCAGAACCTGACATGGCCCCAGAGAGTAGAGTTCCTACCCCAGAGCCTGATCCTGCTCCAGAGCCTGACACGGCCCCAGACACTAGAGATCCTGCCCCAGAACCTGACACGGCCCCAGACACTAGAGATCCTACCCCAGAGCCAGAGCCTGCCACAGCCCCAGACACTAGAGATCCCGCCCCACAGACTGATACCGCCCAACAGTCCACCTCAGAAATGGACTACCCAAACTGGGTGGGGGTACTGGAAAAAGGGATGCAGGAGATGTGCCAGGAGATGGGCCAGGTGCGCAAGGAGATGTGCCAGGAGATGGGCCAGGTGCGCCAGGAGATATGCCAATTGCTAAGGGAATACACCTCCTCAGCTAGTGAAAAACCCTCTCCCTGCCCCAAAGAGGGTGAGTCCGATGGTGCAGCAGTGGAACCCACGGATGTTACAACCGTCCAGGCTTCAGCTGAACCACAAGGGCAACCACAGCCAGCAGCGGTCGCCCCTGTGCAAAGGAGGAAGTATAAGACCAAATCAGTACGACCAGTTAATGATGATGGGCAACCAGGGCCCTCACAACCAGCAGGAGAGCCAGAGCCAGAAATCATTACTGAGTCCCTGTCGCACGACAGTCTCCGTGCTATGCGAAACGACATTGTGCGAAGGGGGCGTGAGCCTTATACCACCTGGCTGCTTCGGGTTTGGGACCTTATGGGCACAAGTGTGCAACTGGATAGTGGTGAGGCAAGGTATCTGGGATCGTTGACCCAGGACCCAGGTGTGGACCAGATATTTGTGAGGGAGCCAGGGCCTCTCTCTCTTTGGGAGCGGCTCTTAATGAGTGTGAGAGAAAGGTTCATTCACAAAGAAAGAATGCAGGAGTATCATCATAGAATGCAGTGGAAGACACTCGAGCAAGGGATCCAACAGCTAAGAGAGGTGGCAATATTAGAGGTACTCTTTGGGAAGGATGGACAGCATGATAATGACCCCGATAAGGTCAGGTGCACAGGACAGATGATGTGGAACCTGGCAAGGCTAGGGCCATCGCAATACACCACCTTCATTGCAACGATTGATGCTGACAATACCTGAGAAACAGTGGGCTCTGTTGCCAACAGGCTCAGGCATTATGACAGCATGATCAATGGCCCGCTGAAAGCTCATGTCTCTGCTGTGGTCCAGGACCTCAAAGAGGAGATGAAGGAGATGAGGGAGGAAATGAGGGAGGAGATGAGGGAGGAGATGAGGGAGGAGATGAGGAGGGTCAGTGTGGCACCAGTGCGAGTCACAGGCCCCCAAGTCAGAGCCCGTCGTCCCCCTGCTAGAGAGAGAGGGTACACCCCACGAGCTGAGCTGTGGTTTTTCCTGTGTGAGCATGGGGAAGACATGAGAAGGTGGGATGGGAAACCCACCTCTGCCCTGGCAGCGCGGGTGCGTGAACTCAAGGAGGGAGGCACTAACCGAGGGGGTTCCGCTAAGGTGAAGGTAGCCTCAGCCTCCCGTGACCGAGCTGCCAGGCATTACAGAAGGGAGGATGATATGTCGGATCCCCTTGAAGGTACCTCGAGCATGTACGCCCAGGGAAAGAATGATAACCAGGGCTAGAGGGGCCCTGCCTCTAGCCAGGAAGAGGCACGGGAGAACCGAGTTTTCTGGACGGTGTGGATCCGATGGCCTGGCACATCAGAGCCACAAAAATATGATGCATTGGTTGATACTGGGGCACAATGTACTTTAATGCCATCGGGACATGTGGGGGCAGAACCTGTATCCATCGCTGGGGTGACCGGGGGATCACAGCAGTTGACCCTTTTGGAAGCTGAGGTGAGCCTGACTGGGAAGGAGTGGCAAAAGCATCCGATTGTGACCGGCCCAGAGGCCCCGTGTATTCTGGGCATAGACTTCCTCCGGAATGGCTACTACAAAGACCCAAAAGGACTCAGGTGGGCATTTGGGATTGCTGCTGTGGAGGCAGAGGGCATTAGGCAATTGAACACCCTGCCTGGACTATCTGAGAATCCTTCTGCAGTTGGGCTCCTGAAAGTGGAAGAGCAACGAGTGCCAATTGCCACCTCGACAGTGCACCGCCGGCAGTATCGGACAAATCGAGATGCTGTGATCCCCATCCACAAGATGATCCGCGAGCTGGAGAGTCAAGGGGTGGTCAGCAAGACCCACTCACCCTTCAACAGCCCCATCTGGCCTGTGCGCAAGTCTGACGGGGAATGGAGATTGACTGTGGACTATCGTGCCCTGAATGAAGTGACTCCACCGTTGAGCGCTGCCGTGCCAGACATGTTGGAGCTCCAGTACGAGCTGGAGTCCAAAGCAGCAAAGTGGTACGCCACTATTGACATTGCCAATGCATTCTTCTCCATTCCTCTGGCAGCAGAGTGCAGGCCTCAGTTTGCCTTCACCTGGAGGGGCGTGCAGTACACCTGGAACCGACTGCCCCAGGGGTGGAAGCACAGTCCCACCATCTGTCATGGACTGATCCAGACTGCACTAGAAAAGAGTGAGGCTCCAGAACATCTGCAGTACATTGATGACATCATTGTGTGGGGGAACACTGCAACCGAAGTGTTTGAGAAAGGAGAGAGAATAATTCAAATTCTCCTGCAAGCTGGTTTTGCCATCAAGAAGAGCAAGGTCAAGGGACCTGCCCGAGAGATCCAGTTCCTGGGAGTAAAGTGGCAAGATGGACGACGTCAGATTCCCACTGAGGTCATCAATAAGATTACAGCAATGTCTCCGCCGACTAACAAGAAGGAAACACAAGCTTTCCTAGGTGCTATAGGTTTCTGGAGGATGCACATTCCCGAGTACAGCCAGATCGTGAGTCCTCTCTACCTGGTTACCCGCAAGAAGAATGATTTCCACTGGGGCCCTGAACAGCAGCAAGCCTTCGCCCAGATCAAACAGGAAATTGCTCACGCCGTAGCCCTTGGCCCAGTCAGGACAGGACCAGAGGTGAAGAACATGCTCTACTCTGCAGCCGGGAACAATGGCCTGTCCTGGAGCCTCTGGCAGAAGGTGCCTGGTGAGACTCGGGGCCGACCACTGGGATTCTGGAGCCGAAGCTACAGAGGATCTGAAGCCAACTACACTCCCACCGAGAAGGAAATCCTGGCAGCTTATGAAGGAGTCCAGGCTGCCTCAGAAGTAATCGGCACAGAGGCACAACTCCTCCTGGCACCCCGACTACCGGTGCTGGGGTGGATGTTCAAAGGAAAGGTTCCCTCCACGCATCACGCCACTGACGCTACTTGGAGCAAATGGATTGCCCTCATCACGCAGCGCGCCCGAATTGGAAACCCAAGTCGCCCTGGGATCTTGGAAATAATTACAAACTGGCCAGAAGGTGAGACTTTTGGGTTATCTTCTGAAGAAGAAGAGGAGCAGGTGACAGGTGCCGAAGAAGCCCCACCATATAACGAGCTACCAGAGAGTGAAAGACAATACGCCCTCTTCACTGATGGTTCCTGCCGAATTGTAGACGCTAGCCGGAAATGGAAAGCCGCTGTATGGAGCCCCACACGACAAGTTGCACAGGCCACTGAAGGAGAAGGTGGATCGAGCCAATTTGCTGAGCTCAAAGCTGTCCAATTAGCTCTGGACATAGCTGAAAGAGAGAAGTGGCCAAAGCTCTACCTCTACACTGATTCATGGATGGTAGCCAATGCTCTGTGGGGTTGGCTGGAAAGGTGGAATAAGGCAAACTGGCAGCGCAGAGGAAAACCAATCTGGGCTGCTGAAGAGTGGAAAGACATTGCCACTCGGGTAGAGAAGCTATCCATGAAAGTCCGTCATGTAGATGCTCACATCCCCAAGAGCCGGGCTAATGAAGAACATCATAACAACAAACAGGTAGATCAGGCTGCGAAAATAGAGGTGTCCCAGATAGACTTGGATTGGCAACATAAAGGAGAACTGTTCCTAGCTCGATGGGCCCATGATGCCTCAGGTCATCAGGGCAGAGATGCCACCTATAAGTGGGCACGAGACCGAGGGGTGGATCTAACCATGGACAGTATCTCCCAGGTTATCCATGACTGTGAGACATGCGCTGCGATCAAGCAGGCCAAGCGGGTGAAGCCTCTGTGGTATGGCGGGCGATGGTCCAAATACAAGTATGGGGAGGCCTGGCAGATTGATTACATCACACTGCCTCAAACCCGCCAAGGCAAGCGCTATGTGCTCACAATGGTAGAAGCCACCACTGGGTGGCTGGAGACCTACCCTGTGCCTCACGCTACTGCCCGGAACACCATCCTGGGCCTGGAAAAGCAAGTCCTTTGGAGGCATGGCACCCCTGAGAGAATCGAGTCTGACAATGGGACTCATTTCAAGAACAGCCTTATAAACACCTGGGCTAGAGAACATGGCATTGAGTGGGTGTACCACATCCCTTACCATGCACCAGCAGCTGGGAAGGTTGAGCGGTGTAATGGACTGCTTAAAACCACCTTGAAGGCACTGGGTGGGGGGACTTTCAAAAACTGGGAGATGCATTTAGCAAGAGCCACCTGGTTAGTTAACACTCGAGGTTCCACCAGCCGAGCAGGCCCTGCCCAATCCGAACCCCTACAAACAACAGACGGGGATAAGGTTCCAGTGGTGCACATGAGAGGTATGCTTGGAAAAACTGTTTGGGTAAAGTCTGCCTTGAGCAAAGACAAACCCATCCGTGGGGTTGTTTTTGCTCAGGGACCAGGTTGCACCTGGTGGGTGATGCAAAAGGATGCAGAGACCCGATGCTTACCTCAAGAGGACCTTGTTTTAGGGTGAACTACCCATGGCTCTGTACTTGTATCAGTATCAGCATGTATATTTGTATATAATTTGGGTAATGCATAGATTTATATGGTTAAAAAAAAAAAAGTTAAGTTTCATGTAACATGTTAGTATGGGAAAAAATTCGGGGTGGATAATGTTGGGGTTTTAGTTTAGTCTTAGGTTTTCCTGTTAAAGGAATTTTCTCCCATATGCATGTTGCTAGGGGACAAATAGCTGTACTTAAGAAAGACAAAAAGGGGAGTGGGGCGGGCCTGGCTACTCTTTTGTCTACACCTGGGTGTGGGGACAGTTCGCTCTGAGCGTCCGGAGAGAGAAGCTGCAGAGAAAGGAGCTGCTGCTGCTTTCTTTTTGGCCGTTCTTTCTTCCTGCTGGAAGCAACGCCGGGACCCCAAAAGCCGCTTTTCCCTGCCCTGCTGGAGACCGAGCTGTGGCTGTCCTGCTCCGCTGCTGCTTCGAGCTTTCGCTACACTGTAGCCCTGCTCGCCCTGCCTGCCTGGGCCTCCGTGGTTTTTCCCATCTGGATACATCTCGTCTGCCACCCGGGATTTGCGTTCGTCCCTGCCATTCCAGCCTGCTCTTCCTGAGAGCCCGGGATCAGCTGCCCAGGGGTTTGTGAAGCCTTTGTTCCATCCTTCCCGGGATCCCAGGGCACCGGTGCCGCGTGCTCCCCGAGCTCGCCCCGGAGCGCCCCCTGCAGCCGCGGGGGAACCATCGCACCTGCCCTGCTCACCGGGAGCCGCCAGCGCCCCTGCCGGCTGCGAGCGGAACTGCACCCGAGGGGAAAGGGCCCGACAGCCGAGAAGGCTGGGACTGGGTTTGTGTTTGCTGTTACTGCCATAGTTGTTGTTGTTTTGTTTGACTGGTTATATACATATATATATATAGTAAAGAACTGTTATTCCTATTTCCCACATCTTTGCCTAAAGGCCCTTGATTTCAAAATATAATAACTTGGAGGGAAAAGGGGTTATATCTGCCACTTCAAGGGGGGCCTCTGCCTTCCTTAGCAGACACCTGTCTTTCAAAACCGAGACAGATGACAAGAATACAGTTTTTCCACCCTTTATGGTAACCCGAGGTGACGATGTTACAATACGATGTGGATTAATTGCTGAATTTTTTACCCAACCTATACACAGTTATAGCATTGGACCTCATGGCCGTGTTTTGTTTTGTGAAATTCAAAATCAAGATTGTTGGCTAAACCTTAATTGCTGTACAATTTCCCCATAAAGTCACGTGTGGTAAAAACAATACAAAATACTGGGGGGAACTCAAAGTCGATGTTGCAATACCTACCACCCAACCACCGGTCATGCTAAGCCCGAGAATTTTTGAAATTGGACCACGTATAATCACAAAAACAGGCCAACAACAAATATTGCTCAATCCGGCATGGTCCCTTAAACAAGTCAAGTTGCTGATGCAAAACAATGTCTCAGAAATTCAGCCAGCTTGTTCACCTTTTCTGCAAACTTCCTTCAAGGGGCAGACAACCGGGTTGCAAAGCGGAACCCTTCTAAGAAACGGACGCAAAGAGACATAACCGGTGTTGTGGGAACAGGATTGGGAATCTCAAATAGTATTGATTCAGAAGTACTAATGAATAAATTGGCTGCCACAACTACAGATTTGACTAAAATACAACAACCCATCAGCGGTTGTTATCAAACATATTACCAAATTGAGAAAAGGTAAATGTGAATGACCACAAATTGATAATTGGCATGCTCCGTGCTACACAAAGCAACATTTCTTTGGCTCTCAGCTGCGTCCAGGCTCAATTGTGGATGCAGTCAGTTGCTGCCTCAATTATAAGAGAAGGCAAAGAAGGCACTTTTCCTACTGAAATTCGGAAAATAATCTGGGACGGTGCCACTGATTTTGAAAGAGAATTCCAATCCTGGTGGAATTTAGTGAATTTTACCTACAATCCCATCACAAACACAGCCACAGCCTTTGTACTAACCATACGTAATGCTTCAGTGCATTTGACAGTCCCTATCATTGCATTAGGGCTGAACCACAATGCAGCTATTCTCTACCCTTTCCAGCACAGAGAATGGGCCCGTCAAACTGGTAAGAAGTGGCAAACTGTTAATTTGGAAACTTGTATTGTCCGAGAACAACAAGGGTTTATCTGTGAAAGTAGTGCAATTAGACCTCAAGACATTTGTTTGGACACAGAACAAAATATCTGTCATTTTGAAATTCATCCTAACAAGATTCCTGAAACAGTGCTTGTGTATATAGGCAATGGATGTGCATGCTTAAGAACTGCATGTGATAAGGTAGTTATAGAAAATTTAGTTGTAGATACTAAAACTCATTCAAATTTTTGTGTTTGTAACTTTACTAAAAGCACAGGATGTGATTTCTCTTATTTAGCCCCACTCACTTCTTATTGTATTTTACAGTCCAATTACACACTGATCCACCAATTATTGCCTACCCTCACTGGGATGAACCTTACTTAGGTAAAGCACTTGTTGCTTCACCAGGATTTCATTGGAATTTTGGAAAAGACCAAGAAAAAGGGACAGAAAACCTTGGTAACTGTTCATCACAATGTGAAAGAAACACATTGTGTTCGAGAAAGAGGAAAGAAAGATGCTGGACACAGCTGGTGGGATACTCCTTTTGGGTGGTCACCTACTGCTACAGGTGTCCTGAACAAATTGTGTCATCCCATCCTTGTTCTCTTGATTTTAGTTTTGATTGGGTTTGTTTTATCAGCAATCTTACACATCATGAATTGCAGAATGATGAAACGGTTAACACAATTGACATCTGTAATAGATGTGCACAATTTGGACAATATCCCATCCACTGTGGACACCCCTAAGGTTATTGACACAAGATGAACTACATGAGTATTAAAATAAGACATGATTAAAAATTACATGTGTATTTTGATTAAAAATTACTTATTCCTTCTTTTTCCTTTTCTTTTCTTTCTCTTTTCTTATTTTCTCTACCCTTTTCTGGGATATGCTACCAACATTAACGAGTCCTGAAGACTTCGCAACAACACTACGAAATCGTGCTGATGGAGCTCTCCTGATGACAATCGTGAGTCATGGGGTGGTGTAAGAGACGGTCTGAAGATCCCTCATCTGCCTCACGATCATCGCCGAGGACAGAGGCTAAACACAGGAGTTCCGACCTGCCTAAGGTGGGATGTCTGCCAACTGTTGCCTGCAGGTGTGCCCGCTGGGAACTGGTACGCATTCCTGAGGAAATCTGTGCAGGTCACAGTGGACTGCGCCGTTCTTGCTGCCCAGGCGGGAAGGACTGCGCTGAAGCGGAAAGGAATGACCTGTCCTGTACACCTGTCCTGTACCTGTTTCCCAAAGCAACGGGCCTCATAACAACGGCTGTAGATTTGCCCCACCTCTTGGGGAAAAGGGGGAGATGTGGGGATACAGCTAGAAAGCAGAAGCGAGAGCACTGCTAAACTCATGCCAGAAGTAGACGCGCTAACGCTGCTAGGCCGCAAACCATAGCAGGCAGTATAGTTAGCATAGGAGAAAGGCATGCTTGGTATGTACCTGTGATAGTTAGGGCTAGCTTTTAGTTTTGCAATGTTATTACGAAACACAGATACGGTCTTGGCCAGTTGCCCCTCGTTTCGAAAAAGGCCTATAAAGGGACTTCCTGAAATAACTGAGATGAGATCTCCCCACGGAAAGAAGACAAATCTATTGGCAGCAGACCACGAGGACTTCGTCTCATCCGTTGGTAGCCATTACCCCCCCTTTCTTCCTCTCTACTCTTTTACTTTGTTTATCTCTCTCTCTATCTCTTTCTCTCCTCTATCGCATTACCGTGTTGTGGGTACTTAACAAAGGTGCACTGTTTTGATTAAAACTGAAATCCTTTGTGTCCTTTTGCACTCTGAGATCTGTAAACAAACCATCACGACCCTTACTTGTATTAACGGATCGTGACACATGTCCAAAAGAAAAAATCACTGGAACAAAAAGAGCAAACTGATCCAAGGTGAACTGATCCACGGTGAAAAACAGAAGCCTATGAAAATCTGGGGAAAAAAAAAAAGGCAACTCACGTGCCCGATTCACAGATGCAACTCTTGCAAAACTTTTGAAGGCAGTCTCACTCCCTCTGCTGAACAATCAACTGGAGGAAATCCCACTCCAAATCTGTGGGAAACAACAAAAGTGGTGCAACAAGCACTTCATAGAATAAAAACTAAAACTCCACCTGAATAAACTAATGCAATTAACATTGCATTAATTTCACCTGGCTTTTTTTTTTTTTTTTTTTTTTTGAGGAAATCTGTTTCTTTTCTCTTTTCTAAGAATGTCAAACATCCCTGCATTGACGATAAAGAAAGCAGTTTGAGGGCAGAGAAAGTGCAAGCAGCAGAATCACATCTAAATGTGATAACCATTTACTCACGTGGACGCTGTCACTTTGTGTTAGCCCCAAGGAGTTTTACTTCTTTTTAATAATCGGTCTAGTGGGCCAAATTTTCACTTTTTAAGAACCTACCAACACATGGGATGGAGCTGCATGAAAACCAATGAAATGTAAAGTGTCACCATAATTGCTTGCATTGTCAGTTTGTTCACGTTTGTCATTTAAGAATTTATACATACTTGAAATCATACAAATATGTTCTAACCTTCCCAGTTCTGCCTCAGAAGACTTCAAAATTATTATAATTCAGCTAATTTTTTTTATTTACTATTTAGTGAATTAAAGAATCTTGACAAAACACAAGCAAATGCTACATAAGAAATGATTAAATCCCCCTTCCTAAACCAGGAGGGCTTTTTGCAGCCATAGACTGCAAATAGGACATGAATAAAATACAGAAAAGCCTTCTACCAGCTCTCAAACTAAAGTGCTGTTCAATCTCATGCCATATGTCTTAAGAAGGTATTTTAGCTTTGCCTCACTCCACCTATTTATAGCACATTCTGCAATCTCAGACGAGGGTGCAGAATGTGATGAAGGCAATTCAGTCACTAAAATTCAAAGAAAAAAAAAAGGCTACTTGGATTAATGAAACTAATTTTGAAAGAGAATTAATTTCTTTTTAATCCCACCAACAGTAAAGCCCCAGTTTCTAGTTTGTGTCAAGATTACATTACAACAGTGCTATAATTGGTCTCCTAGAAAACAGAGCATAGCCCTGATGGAAAGATATGTTTGCATGAGAACATTTTGTATGGAAATGTTTTGTGTGTCGATTTGTATCCTAAAAACTAATCCTTCATAATGTCTAAAATTATCCAGCAGAGTAAAAATATTAATGGAACAAAAACGGTCTAAAGAAGCTACAACCAAAGAAGCCTCCCCGAAGATACCTGACTAAGACTTGAAAGTTTAAGTTAAACCACTAAGATTAGAGAAAGGGAAAACCCATTCCTTAATCATCTCAGGCCTAGGAAAAGAAACAAACAAACAAACAAGGCTGAAAGAGGAGAAATACCCATAGATAATGAAATAACAGATCAAGTGATCCCATTAGTAGGAGACGTTGAAATTCCAAAGAAATCAAAACGGGCTTCCCCACTCATTATTGAACGCCTGGAAGGGGCACAACCAGTGTCAGTTAAGCGATATCCTCTAAAGCATGGAGCACCAGTAGAAATAAAACCAATAATTGCTACATTTATTGATCAAGAGTTGTTAAGAGAGTATAGGTCTCCCTACAATACCCCAATTCTACCAATACAAAAGCCAAATGGAAATTATCAATTAGTTCAAGACCTGAGAGCGATAAATACAATATCAAGAACACTGCATCCTGTAGTAGCCAATCCTTGCACTTTACTTACAAAATTACAAAGTGGCTGGCTGTGGTTTTCAGCTCTAGATTTAAAAGATGCTTTCTTTTGTCTGCCATTCCTTGAAAGCAGTCACGAGATTTATGCCTTTGAATGGGAAAACCCCAAAACAGGGAAAAAAGCCAGCTTACACGGACCCTATTGCCACAAGGATTCCAAAAAGAGCCTCACAAGAATTGGAGATCATTAGCTAAAGAACTGGAAGCCTGGAACACCGCCACTCTGGGAAGGTACACTTCTGCAGTACATTGATGACCTACTAATAACAACAAGAACCCATGAAGACTGCAAGGAATGAGCTGTAAGTCTTTTAAACGTTCTGGGACTAAGCGGATATAGGCTCTCCCCTGAAAAGGCTCAGCTAGTCCTCCAAAAAGTGAAATACAAACTGGCAGGAGGAGAGAGAGCCTTGGAAAATAACAAGAAAGAGACCATTTGTCAGATGCCCCAGACAACTACAATAAAAGAAAACAAACCTAAGAACTTCTCTGGGAATGACAAGACAGTGTAAGTTATGGATCTACAGCTATGGACTAATTGTGAAACTCTCCTAAAAGAAACGGAGGGGACCCACCTATGCTGGACACCAGAGACTAATAATGCACTTGTAATTCTGAAACGTGAGTTAATGCAAGCTCCGGCATTGGGCATACTGGATGTCATTAAACCTTTTCTGTTGTTTTCACATGAAAGGCAAGGACTGGTGTTGGGACTTCTGGCACAGAAGCTAGGACCATGCAAAAGGCCAGTGGCTTATTTCTCCAAGCAGCTGGACGTGGTCAGCCAAAGATAGCCCACCTGCCTGTGTGCAGTGGCAGCTGGGACCCTGAACATAGAGGAAGCCCTCAAGTTCACAATGGGCCAGCAGATAACCATTTTTGTCTCACATACAGTGTCAGCAGGGCTCACGCAGAAAGGAAATCACTGGTTAAGCCCATCTCGCTTTCTCAAACACCAAGCTGTCCTAACAGAATCGGAGGACGTGACTATCCAAGTAACTGACATCTTCAATCCAGCAGCTTACTTCCAGGGCAAGGCCGTTGAGGAGCCTGTACAGCATGACTGCATTGAAACCATGGAGGCGGTTTACTCTAGCCACCCAGACTTGAAGGACTCTCCACTAGAAAATGCAGACAACTGGTTCACTGATGAAAGCACCTATGTCAAGAATGGTAAGCGGTTTGCTGGCTATGCAATTACAAGCACAGGCGCTGTCCTTGAAGCAAATCTGCTACCTGTGCGGGCATCCGCTCGTAAGGCTGAAATAATAGCCCTAACTGGAGCCTTAGTATCAGCTGAAGGAAAACCTATCAACATTTGGACTGATTCAAAGTATGCTTTTGCAGTAGTACATGCTCCCAGGGCTATTTGGAAAGAAAGAAGTTCATTGACCTCACAGAAGAAACAAATCAAACATGCTACTGAAATTTTACACTTGCTGGAAGCACTGTCAAAACCTTCAAAAGTAGCTATAATGCACCGTAAAAGACACTCCCAAGGTAACACCATCCCTGAACTGACAAATGCTACGGCAGACAAAACAGCAAAGGCAGTGGCTAGTAAGGTTCAAGTTCAAGCCCTAGCTTGAATCCCTTCTAGCATCCTTAGGAAAAAAAAAACCCCACCATACAACACTGATGATTTAAATTGGATACAGGAAGAAATGGGACAAGTAAGAACAGACGGGCGGGCTAAAATAAAAGATCTCATCGTCATACCCAGAAAACTGTTAAAATTATTTATCCAAAGCAAACATTCTAAAACCCATTAGGGAGTTGACGCCTTACATAACCACTTAGAAGACAAAGTAATAGCACTGAAATTAAAGGAGACAAAGGAGGAAAAACAACCCTAATACCACTGTTAGGCTAAGCACAGAGACTATCCCTAAAAGAGTTTTACCAAGAGATGTGTGGCAAATTGACTTCTCGGAATTCCCTAGAAAAGGGACATACAAGTACCTCTTAGTCCTCACAGATACTTTTTCAGGTTGGCCAGAAGCTTTCCCTTGTAGAACAAACGAGGCTAGAGAAATTCTTAAAGCTTTAGTACAAGAAATTCTTCCACAATTTGGGGAAACAAATTCTGATAGGAGATCACACTTTGTAGCCCAGGTAGTGCAAGGACTGAGTCATCTACTAAGTATACAGTGGCAACTACATACACCATATAGGCCACAAGCAAGTAGACAAGCAAAAAGGATGAATCACTTAATAAAGCAACAATGAGCCAAAATTTGTCAAAAAACTAATTTCTATTGGTATCAGGCTCTGCCCATGGCTTTGCTAAGCATTTACGTCCACAATTACAATCAATACGCGCTACAGCTGTTCATTGTCAACCACCACCTCCTGATAAACCCTTCCATAATATGAATCCAAAAGACTGGGTTTATATTAAGGCTCCTTCCGGAAATCCACTCCAGGAAAAATGGGAAGGACCTTACAATTTGGGACAAAACGCAAACCTTGCATCAGATTACCTTAGGTAACGCTTCTTGCAAGTTTAAAGAGATAGAAGATAAACTCACAGCATGGTTACCCAACTTATCCTGGCTTAAACAATTGTTTGTAACAGTTATTTGTCTTGTGATGTTCTTATTTACTGACTGTATTAGTAGATATTGTTACATGATGTTAGGTACTTAGTATCTCAATGCGTATACACAATGGCAAAAGCACAAACTTAGAAACGAGAAGGGTACTTTCATTCAAGACATGCAAGGTTTGTAAAGAATTACAAACGATCAAGGAAAAGGGGGGATTGAGAAGGGGGATGATCCATAGTTAACTCCTGTAAGCACGAAGAAACTAGTAAGAGACAGCAAATATTAATCACAAAACCTAAGCAGCAGGATTCGCCTTAATCTTGTCAAGATAAGAGGAACAGGATCTTTTGAAAACCAGCACAGAGATCGCTGAATCATCCAGCGAAGAACTGCGCATGCGCCAGAAAGAAAGGTAAAAAGTGCATTGTGACGAAGACTACTGATTTTCATCAGAAAGACCCCTGAGGAAGAAGAGGAGCCTTCCTCAGTGCGACCACCTGGGTACACAGCGCATGCGTGGCACGTCTGCTAATGATGATCAATGACTTCCGAGAAGTAATTTCTAGAACCACTCCTATCCCAAAGAATATGGTGAATATTCATAAATTTTACACATAATGCTGGACTGTATGGAGTGCTCTGCGTGTGTGTGTTAGGAGGAGCGATCCCCCACGCACCCAGCGCCAAATAAAGCAAATACCCGCTTCTCTGACTCTGTCTCTGAAGCATCTCCAGGCCTGGTTTTGGGCAATTCAAAATAGGTGAATACACATTACAACTACCCCTGAAGTTGCTGCGTAGGCAGATTTAAGAGGAAAGGATTTCATCTTCATCACTCTCCTTCTTTCTTGTTTTGACAGAATTAAGAACTTGTAAAAAATCTGATATCACTGATGCTCACCACTCCTCCAATTAGACTACGCTCACTTACACTGTGCTGAGGACAACAAAGTCCAGAGCTTTGGATATCTCCCGCTTCTGCCCTAGGAATTGCTTCCAGTGCTCTACCTTTGCTCCAGCTGTGAAACCAAACCAGCAGAACCAAGGAAGTTCTCTCTGAATGAACCAAGATTTCTCTAGAAGGCTACAACGGCAGTCCTGGCAGTGAACACTGCTCTTCACTGGGCCATTCCTCTGAAAAAAAACATGCACCACCTCTCAACCTAAACTGTTAAGCCTCCTGGTGATGCTGACTGACAAAGAGTCCAACCGCAGTTAGATTCCAACAGCTACTTCCAATGACCTGTCAACAGAGCTTTGCAGACTTGCAACGGTCCAACAAACTAAAGGAGCTATGTTTTATGGCTGCTTTTCAAACATCATTGATTTATGTCCCTTTGCCAGGTTAAGTGAAGGTGGCCCGTCCACCTTGATCAAAGTCAGCAGAATTTTGGCCCAATCTGCTGTTATGCAACACATCATGACACGATCTCTAGGTGTTGATGCAAAATTCCCACTGAAGTGCCAGTCCCTGCATGACTTAAGGCTACCTACTCGCAGAGTGTCCACTCCACTGCCACACCCATTTTCTGGCCACCTTTAAATGACTGAGCACTCTTACTTTTTCAAACATTTCTCAGGAGAACGGGACCACCATCTTCTCCTTTCTGAAGTTTAGGAACCTAATTTAAAAGTAGTACTAGCAGTACCAGTTTATCCAAAATCCATTTGCGCCATCAACAAACTCCGAGTAAGCGCTGAGAATTAGTTTCAAGATTTTACATATTTTTACAGTGGGCTTTTTGTTTGCTTGTTTGTTTTTAAAGCAGATGGAGTAGTCCGCTGTTTCCCTGAGGCTACCAGGGGTGCGAAGCAGGCAGGCAGAGCCCTGGCATGGGAGGCACAGGGGACCCCAGGCGCTGACGGCTGCCACCAGCGTGCGCCAGGTCGGGACCGGCAGGCAAGGCTGCACCTTGCGTCTGCCACAACACCTGCAGCTTCTGCAGCCTGAAACACAGCTGGCTCAGGGGTTTAAATCAAGAGCCAAAATATCTTGCTGGTCAATTTGGGGCAGAGAAAGGTCATCACTTCTAGCATGGCATAAGCCTGCCACTACATTTCTGTGAAGGACAATCACCTTGCTGGAGTGAAACTCCTGGGTAAAATACTGAAGCGCTTTCAGATTCATATTAGCCGACATTTCGGTGACCTTCTTTTATACCTGCATTGCTTCATACTGCTGGTTTTGGGCACAAGTTCTTTGTACACTATCCTGGAAATTAAAAAAATCAGAAACAACACCCACCCCTCCCCCACCACCACCCCTTCCCCAGCCACAACCCTAACAAAACCAGCCTCCAGAATGTTCAGGATTTCAAATGAGAACAAGCATAGATGGGGCATAAAAAGATGGATCCTCCTTAGACATTTGTGCATGCAGTGCCCTGCAATCAACTAAGTTCTACTTCTCGTACACCAAATACCTGTCTTCGGAACTCCTTGTTCTCCATTCAAACCCTTCTGGAAGGGTAATCGAGGAGACACTCTACATATTTTTAGCACATGTTGCACTAGGCAATTAAATCCAGTGCACAGCATTACCTGATGAACTGAGGCGGTGACAAGGTCAATTAAGACCTGTTCATATCTTAATTTGGAGCTCTTCCAACTGCTTGAAAAGTGAAGCCTTGGACATTGAAGGTTCAGACTAAGGAAAATCCAAAACGTGGACAGCATCTCCCTTCTGCTGGAAGCCTTGAAGTTCACCACTGCACTCTGCAGCCTACACAGATCATCTGAGTATTGTAAAAGTTCTCCAAGGAAGAACAAGAACAAGGCTAATGCTTGCACACAAACGCTGACCAAAAGCACTTGATGCTCTTGGACAAAAAGATGTAACCTTCACTTTTGGAAAGACAAGGTGACTATGGTTGTCTCTACAATACTCGTAGGAAAAAATCCCTGAAGTTTTGTAAAACCTCTTTTCAGGGCTTTGTTAACTTCGTTTTTGTTAAGAATTGGGGAACACAGAGACATCTGTCACTTTTTTTGCAGAATGCCATAGAAACTGCTACACTCACTTCAACAACAGTCCAGCAAATACTGACCATATGCAGTTCTGGTTGATACAAACCCCCATTACCTAAGAAAGGAAGAACTCGGCAAGCAGTTTGCAAAGATGAACAACTTAGCACGACTGCGGCTGATGACATGCCCTGACCTTTTTTCCCTTCAGCTGTGGGTGCCGTACCCTCCTACCCTCACACGTGCCACTCAAAGCTCTTTGCGTGGAGCTCTCGCACCACCTATGACAGCAACTGTGCCAAGCCGCCACTCTTCTTCAGCACCACCGCACCGACCACAAGGTAGCTGAATCAGAGGGAAAAGGAGGTCGCCAATGGAGGCAAGTTGCTCCCCCTGACAGCAAAGCTCCAACTTTTGGTGTCCCTTGTGTCTTTCCCAGGACGGGCGGGAAAACGCCTCGGCAGAGCGCAGTGCTGGGCGGGAGCGGCCGGCACAGCACCGAGCGCGCTCCCCACTCCCTCCCGCCCGCGCCGCTGCGGAGACCCCGGGTTCGCCGGAATCGGCCACGTGCTGCACGGAGGGCAGCGCGGCAAAGGCGGCCACCCCTCGTCGCTCTGGGAAGGCCGGCCTCGGATCCCCGCTCTCTCCACCGGCACGGGCAGTGCCAGCAGCCTCTCGCTGCGGCCGCCGCTGGCCGAAAGCCTCGCCGCGCACCGCCCGGCCGGCCCCGCCGCTCCGCGGGGTCACACGGCACCTGCCGAGGGCGGCCGCCGAGCGACAGGAAGCAGAAGCGCTCACCGCCGCGCCACTCGCCGCCCCGCCCGGGCGCTCCTCTCCTCGCGCTACCACGATGGCGCCGGCCCGGCCCGCCTTCCCCGTCGCCTGCGGCGCAACGCGGGTGCTCCGAGCCACGCAGCACGCGTGCGGCCGGGCCCTGCCGAGCCGCAGGCGGAGCCGGGGCACGGCCCGGGCGGGAGAGCTTCCGGCGAGGCTGGGCGGGCGGCGAGCGCGGCCGAGCGTGAACGCGCAAGGCGGGGTCGGCCGGCGGCGCGATGGAGCACTAGATGGAGGCGGCAGCACCGCGCGGCATAAAATAGCTGATCGTCCCGCAGCCGCCCGCTCCGCAGCCCCTCGGCTGCTGTCGAGAAGGGCCCCGGCCCTGGCCGCGCCGGTGGCGAGGTGGCTCCGCAGCCCGCGGGCAGCCCTGGCGGGGCAGGGGAGCACTGCGAGCAGCCCCGGGGCCGCGCAGCCGTCTGTAACGCGCGGTGGGAGCCGCCGGGAACTATTTTACACCTGCCGGGGGGCTGGGGAGGAGCACGGAGAGCACGCGGCAGGTCGCTGCCGTTAGGGAAAATTAATCCACGATGCCTGAGGTTTGTCCGAAAAGGAGACAGAGGAGTCCTGCAACATTCTTCGACTACAGGGAGAGTCCATGGGGCTTTTCCCATGGGGTCTGTCAAACGGTTGCAGGATGCAGCCCCTTTTTTATGCCAAGTTCCTGGCCACAACAGTCTCTTCCTTTTCCCCACTGGCTGAGGTATTCGGGAGATACAGACTTCCAGAACTGCCTACTCTATGCCCTCCTCTAATATGCACCCCCCTTTTGGCATCGAAAAGAAAGAAAAAGAAACCATTCCTAATGCTATTAAGTCTTTGTTGCCTTGCTCTAGGTTCAGGAATTTAACACGGCCTTGATTAATCAACAGTCCCTGTTGATTAGCAACAGTTCTAGAGAACTAATAGTTTCTTCTGTTCCTTCACTCCCCATAAGTTCCTAGCCTTGTCTACAGGCCGATTCACACGGTCTGTTTGTAAAGACTCATCCATCTCATTCCTTTTAATCCCTCCTCTTTTTAGTTGATCTGTATTTGTCTTTACAAACCTTAATTACCATTGATTTAATTTTTTCTTCTTGAGTCTTCTTGGCTTTTGCTATTATTTGCAGTGACATCCTTTTCTGTCCTTTTGTAGTCATTTCTGGATCAGGTAGGCATGGCTGCTAGTGGCATCCCCTTGACCACCTGCTGAAAGAGCTGCACCCAGCATGGTGTCACGCATGGTCAAAAGATTAGAGTTGCTATAGCATATAAGAGGAGAAATGGTATTCATTTAGCCCATAGCTGGCCAGTTAACCATGAAAACATGTCCCATTACCATCCTTTCAACATTTGGACAGGTCCATGAGCTGACGTTATTTCCTTTGTTATTTGTTTGACCACATTTCCGCTGTCATCTGCTTGCAAACAGCAGCTCGAGTCATTTAATTTCCCACAAACTCCTCCTTCTTCTGCTAACAAATAATCTAATACCATCCAATGTTGAAAATACCGCTTTCCTCATTGAAGTGGGTTGCTCAGCAAGATGGTCAAGAGCTGTGGCTGGCTGGTTGGTAATTATTTCTGAGACAGCTTGTAACCTAATTATCTCATTGAAATGATAAATGGGTTCCCAGGCATCTGGGATTAATTCCTTAGCTTTCCAAGGGGCTGGTCCATCGTGTTGCGTAACTTGTTCTGGTGGCCATTCATCTTTTCCCCGTTTTGGGGTGCTCCCTGCAGCCAAGGCTGCCTCAGCTGACTGCTTTTCTCTAATTAAATCCTCACAGATTTTGATTCCTAAGCGATTTCCCTGAATTTGTAGTAGCAAAAAGAACAACGGTCTAATATACCCCAGGGATATACCATATCCCTGACCAGTTTGGAGGTAACCTGAGCTAAGCATGTTGGCCACAAATCCAATAATGTCCTTTCAAAGCCCGTGTTCCATTAGCAAAGGGGCTTTCCTACCCTTGGTCATCAATTGGTGGGTCAAAATACCGCGGGTTTCCCTGGCCTAACGGTCCTCCAACAATAGTTCCCCCACCATAAGGGTCACAGTATTTGCATTTCCAAGCTCCCACACAGGGTTCCCATCTACATTTACATCTGCAAGTTGCTTGGTTGGATTTGGAGCAGAACTCACTAAAGGCTTTGAGTTCCAATCCGGTGTTGCCATTCCCACTGATAATCACAAACAACATGTCTTCTACTTGTGGAATTTTTGTGGGGGCAGCTTAAAAATAGGTGGTCAAAAAAACCCCTTGTCCCTCCCCATTGCTTTACAGGCTTCCAAATATTTTTGGTAAGAACACCTTACGCAGCTACCATTAGTGAGCTGAACAGCTATTTGATTGCAATTGTCTTGATATTTGGAACAATTGTAAGGAGGGCAATTGGAGGGCTAAACCCAATTGTTTAAAGCCAGAGGGAAAGTCAATTGACAAACGCCTTTTCCTACATAGACCCGCCCTGTCCTGTTTAGGCAATAAGTGCCTGTTGGAGAAGAATGAAGTGGCCATGGACTTCCTTCTTTGGCCCCAAATCCCATCCCATTGTGGCCCTCCCATTGACCCACCATTTCGGTTCAGCTGGGCTAGCCAGCCATGGCCACTCTTCAGATCCTCCTGGCCCTCCACAGAGCCAGCAATTGCTAAGGTTGAAAACTTTTGCTACTTCTTCTCCTAAGGCTGCAAATTGATTCTCCCACTCCTGGCCTAAACTTAGCTGACCATATAAAAGTAGAACTAGTAAGGAAAATATTTTAATAATGTGATCTAATTAGCTAGTCTAGTTTTCCCGTTGTCTTCTGCAGCACCTGTGGCAATTGAAGACACAGAAACCACTTAACATAAAATAATCCAGCAAGTATTAGCGCCCCAGTGAGTGGAGATTCTAGAGGAGGGATGCCCATAGAGACTATTTCAGCAGATGGTCTGTGGGTAGGCACGCAGGGCTTCCACGGATGTCGAAGCACTGGCTACTGCTCCGGCCCACTCCTGCAGAGTGTCAGTCACAGTCTCCCAGCCTTCTCCTCCAGCTGAGATGTGCAAATCTCTGAGGCTTCAGAGACCTTGACCCGAGAGTGACGGGTCCACCTGTGTTCAGCTGTCTTGATGGCTGTTTCTGTCGTCAGTGACACGGAATGGGCCACGCCATTTCAGAACCACTGGCGCTTCTTTCTACTCCTTAACTAGGACTCAATCTCCTGGTTGGATGTTAGAAGCAGCAAAGTCCAAAGGTGGGGCTTGTGCCAGCTGAGCTTCCTGTTGAAGGGGTTTCACAAGAAGCAGTATCCTGGCCACAGACAGTTTTAAATATACATCACTTACCTCTACTCCCCCACTAGGTTGAGACTTACCCGGGTAATTCATAACAACGACGGAAAGGGGGATAACGGAATCTCTCTTCTGGGTCGGGCTCTCATTCTCGCCAAAGCCAATGTCCAAAGCCCTAGCCATGGCATCTTGGTTTCTATTACCAGCTTCAAAAGGTGTTTATTCCTCTATTCATTGTTTTCTACCCGAGCCGAGCTCTGGGGGTGCCAGGGCCTATGGAGGTTCCATTGCGGTCCTAAAGAAGCCAAAACCCCTTGAAGGATCTTTCCTGTAAAATGAGTTCCCCTATCTGAGTCTATTGCTTCTACAATGCTGTATCTTGGAATGATTTGTTCCAAAGATGCCTTCATAACTGATCCTGTCGTTGCTGAAGCAGTTGGAAATGCTTCTGGCCACCTTGCTAGCTGACATACCATTAGCAGAAGATATGAAGCCTTCCCACTTGGGGCATCTCAGGAAAATCCAGCTGGCATCTTTGGAAGGGACATGCAGCCCAAGGCCTCCCTCCCCTGGCAAGTTACTTTGTAACTTGGCTGTTTACTTTAGCACAGCTCAAGCAACCTTCAACAGCTCGTTTTGCCAGTCTAAAAAGACCCCCAGCAGCATACAGCATGAGGAAGGCTTCTGCCAGTCCTCAGGAAGTGCAAGGACTCTCTTCACGGAGTTCTTTTAATATTGGTAGGGCCAAAGCTTCTGGTATCTCTTGTTTGCCATCCCTTGGAAACCAATTCTTGCCTTTTTTCTCTGCCACATGTCTTTTAACTGTATCTAGAACTCCTCTGGTAGAAAAGACAGCTTCCCGGGCAGTGATGGAGTCACTGGGAGCAAAGGGGGCATCTTGGAGAGTTCTGGCAGAAGTGTTGCTTTCTGAGTTTCTTCATCCACCAAAAAGGAGACAGAGGAGTCCTGGAACATTCTTCAACTACAGGGAGAGGCCATGGGGCTTTTGCCATGGAGTCTCTCAACTGATTGCGGGACGCAGCCCCCTTTTTATGCTAAGTTCCTGGCAACAGCACCCTCTGAGGTACTCGGGAATTACAGACTTCCGGAACTGCCTACTCTATGCTCCCCTCTAATAGGCACCCCCCTCTTGGTATGGAGAAGGAAGAAAACGAAACTATTCCTAATGCTATTAAGTCTTTGTTGCCTTGCTCTAGGTTCAGGAATTTAACATGGCCTTGGCTGAGCAACAGTCTCTGTCGATTAGTAACAGTTTCTAGAACTAATACTTTCTTCTGTTACTCCCCTACCAGTAAATTCCTAGCCTTGTCTAAGGACGGATTCACACGGTCTCTTTGTAAAGACACATCTATGTTACTCCTTTCACTCCCACACCTTCTTGGCGGTGGGATGGCTCCCCCCGGCACAGCACCTGGCACAAAACCCTCCTATGCACATGCACACACACCTGCACTTACCCTGCACTCCGCTGCACACACACACACACACCTCCCGCACACTAACACCCCCCTCCACATCCCCACCATGCTACTTGCAGTTGCCCTGCCCCTGCCATCCCAGCCGGCTGACAGCACCCACTCCTCACATGCTTCCCCATGCCTTGCATTTCCTTGCTGCCCTCTCTGTAGCCTTCCGTCAACCTGCCTTTTCTCCCCTGCCTTGCATTGACTTGCTCACCCATCCCCCACCTGACTTCCTTTCACATTCGTCTAGGTCTGGCCTCACCTTTCCTTTTCCTTCTAGGACCCTCATTGCCTTGCCTGGCCTCGCCTCGCCAAGCCACCACTTGCCTTGCCCTGCCCTTGAACCCCTCCCTTGCCTTGCATGACCTTGCTCACCCCTCCCCCACCTGGAATTCAAGACCCCTTTTCAATGACATTTCATGGCCTTGCCCTGCCCTTTCTGCTCCTCCTAGGAATCTCAAAGCTCTCAAGCATCTCCGGTGTTTCAGGATCACAGGAGAGGAAGACCAGGGGAGGACGCATGTTGCCACACTCATCTCCATGGGCAGCCTTTGTCTGGGAGCAATCCTTGCATGTCTTGAATCTTGGAAGGGCAATTCACATTTTGCCCTTGAGCTCGGGGACCAGAATGAGAGTCCTTTTGCATACAAAGGAAAGCAGGTAGCTCAAGTCTTTTAGGTGCAGAGGAGACATGACCCACGTGGGATCAAGGCCACACAAAGCACTTGGTCCTGGCCACTTTTGTGTACCAGCAGTCCTCGAATGTACTTCTCACCTGCCTTGCCTATCCTTGCCTTGCCTTGGCAAGACAACCGTTTCCTTACCTTGCCCTGCTAGCTCTCTGGAGCCTTGCATTCCTTTGCACGTCCATGCCCTGCCCTTGACCTGCCTACTGCTTTCCTCCAGGGCCTTGGCTTGCCGAGCCCTTCTTGTTTCTGCCTGGCCTACCCATCAGTGGACTTTCCTTCCTACGGCCAGCCTTGCCTCTAACTTCTGGGCCTTCTCTTGCCTACCACTCCGTTTGCTTTCCCCTCACTGCTCTGGCCTTGCTTAGCTCTCCCTTGACTTGCCCACAATTGCCTGCACTTGCTTTGCAGCGCCTTGCCTGCATGGAAGGTGAGGTAGAGAGTGGTAAGCAGGGCAAAGCAAAGCCAGCAAGTGGTAAGTAGTGCAAGGCAAGGCAGACGTAGGCAAAGGAAGCAGAGCAAGGGCAGCTTAAGAAGAACTAGACAAGGTACTGAAGGCAAGGCAAGGCCAAGAGACTCGGAGTGCCTTTCCTTGGGAAGGCAAGGACATAGTGCCAGTGTTGCTGGAGCAGATGTTAAGGTGGCATGGGGAGGAATAGAAAGTGCTGAGAACAGCGTGTGTGCTGCTAGTTTGAGGGGTGCAGTTGAAGTTGCAGGCAGTAAGATCTTCCTCAGCTGGCACTGTTTTGAGCTCTGTTTTTGCCAGATGGTTTCAAGTTGGTGGGCAGAATCTGCGAGAGGGAAAAGATTTGTTTGGGCCAAAGAGGTTTGTCTGGCTCTTGGAGTGTGGTGTAAAGAAGAGTCTGCTCTTGGAAGGGGAAGATGAGGGAAATCTTTTTGTCCTGATGTGCTGTTGATTGGAGTGCAGAGACGTTTGCAACTTGCCTCTGCCTTTGGCGTGGTTTCGAGCAGCGCCAGGTGCTTGGCCTTCTTTTGCAAGTCGTCAGCGCCATCGTGTGGTTGTTTCCATGAGCGCTGACAGTGCCGGGGAAAAAGCCAAGCGCTTCGCTGGCGCGGCCGCAGTCGTGTGCGAGCAGTTGGTGGAAGAGCTCCGCTGTGCATCCTGCCTCTTGGAGACATAAAAGAATGTGATCCTGCGCGTAGCGGGGAAGCAAGAGGAATCTTTTCATTGTTGGCTGTGCAGTTTCTAAGCGGCAAAAGTCAAGGCAGTTCCAGCACGGCCTCTTTCTTTCAGAACCTTTTCTGTGCCATCATGAACATGCTCAACATGGAACTCGCACCCACTGAACTGCATCAAAGGTCCTGGAGAGACGCACTTTCCTTCAAGCTCTAGGTACCATCCTACCCTCCACCTCTCGCGGATCCCAAAGCCCTTCCAAACATCCAGCAGCTGCGCGCAGAGAACAAGTGCTAGAACAAGGCGTTGGCCTTCCTAGTCCCTCTAAAGTCTGTAAACTAGGCGAAACATTGCAGTGACCAGCACTTTCCTTCACAACTATCTATAGAGCGTCATCACATTCTCTCAGAGTGGCTAAGTCCACCCTTGCAGCACAGCAGCGTTTCCAGCCACAGTTGGGACTGAGAGATGGGCCAGGTGAGAAAGCATTTCTTGACTATCCTTCGTCTCTGGAAGACTTGATACTCGCAGCGCAATCACGTCCACACACCTTCAGTGTGACCAAGTTCAAGCAGCTGGAGCTCACAGAGATGGGAGAGTCAGGAGAGAAGCCGTTCCAAAAGTACCGTGTAGTGACAGCAGCATTAAAACTGTGCACAGCAGTCTACAGCACTGTAGACCGTGGCTTCTCTGACAAGACGTGCCATCCCATTGTTGGCTCTCGCAGCTCGGTTGCTAGCTGCTCTCCTGAAGAAAAGAACTAGAAGGAAAAGCCAATGCTGGGCTGCACCTTCCCCTTGCCTCACGTAAAGCCACTTCAACTCCCCGCTGCACTCTCTACTTCCCCTCTCCTTGGCATCGACCACTGTGTTTTCTGCATCTCGGAGCCGAAAGGTAAGCGCCAGTGTTCCCAGGGATGGTTGGAAGAGGGATAAGTAGTAGCACAAGTAGCTGTCGTTGAACTTCCTCCTTCTCAATGCTAACGTGAAGTCGGCAGGCAGGCGAGCGCCATCCACGCTCCTTTCTCAGTTTGTGCGCTGCAGACACGAGCCCGGTGCTCGGCGCCTTCGTTCGGCCTCTTTAGTACCCATGTCGCGCTTTCATTCTGCCGGAGTCGAAGCGTCGTCTACTTGTGGCACAAAGAGCACGGTGCCGGCAGCGAAATGCTCCAGCCGACTGCTTCTGCCGACACACGCCTGGGCTATGCACTTTGCCTCTCAGCGACATACAGGAGCACATTCGGTCTAAATGTAAAGGGAACGATTCTCGGCTACGTCTGGCACAGAGAACAGCTTTAGTTCAACGGGCTTACCCAGAGCATGCCCCCGACGCGTGGGAACTTGTATTTGCACCACAGTCCAGTGGCAGTCCTCTTTCCTTTACAGGCTGCACAGCGCCGTCAGATCGCGGTGCTCTCTGCACCTGCCTCCTCACTTCCAAGTAGCACCGCGAACCTTACAGCCTTGCAGGGAGAGAAGACGAGGATAGTCGTCTCGCCCAGAAGAACGTGGCAAGGTGAAAAGGTGTTCTTCCTTTGTCCTCCTCATCGCCCAGAGTCTGGTGCTGTGTTGAAAGTCTTGGCCAGCCAAAAGCTAATCCAGCAAGTGTTTCTCTCCTGACGCATTTCGCTGAGCGAGAGCGACACAGAGTTTGGACATTGCAAAACAGCAAGAAAATGATTGTCCGTCGAGCTGAGGAAAATCCGTGCACAGCACACTGTGGCCGCGTGCAGTGCTCGCGCTGAAGAGCGGCAAAGCTCAAAGGCATCGCTGCGCTTCAGTTCTGTCCAGACCGCAGAAGGCGAATCACGAAGCAGCAGAGCACCACCGGCTGCATGTACTCAGTGGAGCGAATTTCAAATGTCCAGCCAAGAGCTGCTTCACAAGCACATTCAGCTGAGAATGCTCTGGCTGCTTCACAAAGTAAGGCGCTGTGTTGCGCTCCTGGACCACTACCTGGTCAGAAGCAGGTTCTTACACCTTCAATGCTGCAGAGTCCATGCAGCTGGAGCAAAGCCAGAAGGACGCGTCCAGCTAGAAGGCGTTCTTCAAGTACCCCCCTCTTCCAAGCAGCCTTGAAATTGAGCTTAATACACTGCGGCTCGGCAGCTTTCTTCTCAGATAGACGTGCCGTCACATTCTTCACTCTCGCAGCTCCGTTGCCCACTTGCAGCAGCTGCAACCAAAGAAAAAGGCTCCAGAAGTAAAAGCCACTGCTGGGCTGCCCTTTCCCCTTGCCTCACGTAAAACCACCAGAAACTGTCGGCTGCACTCTCTATTTCCCTTCTCCGCCGCATGGCGAAGCATAAACGTAACCGCAATTGTTTCCAGGGGAAAACTGGGAGAGAAGCAGGTAGCAGCACAAGTAGCTGCAAGTTGGACTTTAAGTTTCGAGCTGCTAATGTGAATCCGAAAACAAGCGAGTGGCAGGCACGCTTCCTCTTGCAGCCTGTGCGATGCACACACCAGCTCGGTGCTCTGCCTTCATTCTTACGCTCTTCGGAGCAGGTGGCGCTTTCGTTTTGCTGGAGACGAACCGTCGTCTACTTGTCGCCCAGAGAGCACGGTGCCGGCAGCCAAATGCTCCAGGCTGCTGCTTCTGCCGAAACACGCCTGGGCTCTGCAATTTCTCTCTAGCGCTGAAGTAGCACCACATTCTGTTTGCTTTGTAGCCAGCATCATTACGGAAAGCTTCTCGGCTACGTCTGGCACAGAGAACAGCTTTAGGCTAACTCAGAGCTTGCCCCCGACGCGTGGGTACTTGTATTTGCACCACAGTCCAGTGGCAGTCCTCTTTCCTTTACAGGCTGCACAGCGCCGTCAGATCGCGGTGCTCTCTGCACCTGCCTCCTCACTTCCAAGTAGCACCGCGAACCTTACAGCCTTGCAGGGAGAGAAGACGAGGATAGTCGTCTCGCCCAGAAGAACGTGGCAGGGTGAAAAGGTGTTCTTCCTTTGTCCTCCTCATCGCCCAGAGTGTGGTGCTGTGTTGAAAGTCTTGGCCAGCCAAAAGCTAATCCAGCAAGTGTTTCTCTCCTGATGCATTTCGCTGAGCGAGAGCTGAGGAAAATCCTTGCACAGCACACTGTGAATGCGTGCAGGACACACGCAGAAGAGCGGCACGGCTAAAAGTCATCGCTGGGCTTCAGTTCTGTCCAGACCGCAGAAGGCGAAGAACGAAGCAGCTGGGCACCGGCTGCATGTACTCAGTGGAGCGAATTTCAAATGTCCAGCCAAGAGCTGCTTCACAAGCACATGCAGCTGAGAATGAATGCCCTGGCTGCTTCACAAAGGAAGGCGCAGCCGTTTAACTTCTGGACACTACCTGGTCAGAAGCAGGTTCTTACACCTTCAATGCTGCAGAGTCCATGCAGCTGGAGCACAAAGAGAATGATGCGTCCAGCTAGAAGGCGTTCTTCAAGTACCCCCCTCTTCCAAATAGCCTTGAAACTGAGCACAACACGCTGCGGCTCGGCAGCTTCCTTCTCAGATAGACGTGCCGTCACATTCTTCACTCTCGCAGCTCCGTTGCCCACTTGCAGCAGCTGCTGCCAAAGAAAAAGGCTCCAGAAGTAAAAGCCACTGCTGGACTGCCCTTTCCCCTTGCCTCACGTAAAGCACCAGAAACTGTCCGCTGCACTCTCTATTTCCATTCTCCGCCGCATCTACCACTGTCATCTCTGCATCACGAAGCATAAACCCCGGCACAATTCTTTCCAGGGAAAGCTGGAAGAGAAAGAGGTAGCAGCACAAGTAGCTGCAAGTTGAACTTTCTGTTTTCAACTGCTAATTTGAATCCGAATACAAGCGAGCGGCAGCCACGCTTCCTCTTGCAGCCTGTGCTCGGTGCTGTGCCAGCTCGGTGCTTCTGCCTTCATTCTTATGCTCTTCGTACCATTTCGTTCTTTTCATTCTGCGGGAGTCGAACCGTCGTCATCTTGTCGCACAGAGGGCACGCCGGCAGAGAAACGCTCCAGAGAAACGCTCCAGGTTGCTGATTCTTCCGAAACACACCTGGGCTCTGCACTTTCCTTCGCTGCCCTTGGTAGCACCACATTCTGTTTGCTTTGTAGCCTGAATGTAAAGGGAAAGCTTCTCAGCTACGTCTGGCACAGAGAACAGCTTTAGTTCAACGGGCTTACCCGGCGCTTACCCCGACGCGTGGGAACTTGTATTTGCACCACATTCCAGGGGTAGTCCTCTTTCCTTTACAGCCTGCACAGCGCCGTCAGGTCGCAGTGCTTCTCTGCACCTGCCTTCTCACTTCCAAGTAGCACCGCGCGCAGTAGAGCCTTGCAGAG
This sequence comes from Corvus hawaiiensis, assembly GCF_020740725.1. Lineage (NCBI taxonomy): Eukaryota > Metazoa > Chordata > Aves > Passeriformes > Corvidae > Corvus > Corvus hawaiiensis. The sequence continues at coordinate 487,954 of NC_063229.1, forward strand.
AGCAAAGACGTGGATAGATGTGTGGCAGAGAAAATCGTGCAAACACGAAAAGATGGTCTTCTTTTGTCCTCCTCGTCGCCCAGATTGTGGTGCTGTGCTGAAAGCGTGGGTTTTACTACCCCTTCTCGCAGTAAGGCTATGTGCTGCGTTGGAACTGTTGGCCAGTGAAAGGCTAATCCAGCAAGTGCTTCTCTCCTGACACATTTCTCTGAGCGAGACCTTGTGCGGACAGTTGGGCTCTGCGAAGCAGAAAGGCTGTACTTGCACGTAGCGCCGAGGAAAATCCGTGCAAAGAGCACTGTGGATGCGTGCTGTACACACACTGAAGAGAGCCAACGCTGAATGCTTCAGTTCTGGCCAGCGCCGGTAAGGGAGAAGAACGCAGCCCCAGGCCACTGGGCTGGTGTGTGCGATGACTATGAGCTTTGCCGCTCTTCTGCGTGTATACTGCACGCATCCACAGTGTGCAGTGCACGGATTTTCCTCAGCTCTCGCTCAGCAAAAAGCATCAGGAGGGAAGCACATGATGGATTTGCCATTCACAGGCCAACAGTTCCAACGCAGCACCACAGTCTTACTGCGAGAAGGGGTAATAAAACACATGTATTGTCCCGGAACACTTCTCTGTGCGAGCCGTAGCCGAGAATCTTTCCCTTTAAGATAAAGACCACCAGGCAGACAGAATGTTGTGCCACCAGCGCTGAGAGGGCTAGCCCAGGCGTGTTTCGGCAGAAGCAGCAGCCTGGAGCATTTGGCTGCCGGCACCGTGCTCTCTGGGCGACAAGTACACGACGGTTCGTCTCCAGCAAAACGAAAGCGCCACCTGCTCCGAAGAGCGTAAGAATGAAGGCAGAGCACCGAGCTGGTGTGTGCATCGCACAGGCTGCAAGAGGAAGCGTGCCTGCCACTCGCTTGTATTCGGATTCACGTTAGCAGCTCGAAACATAAAGTCCAACTTGCAGCTACTTGTGCTGCTACCTATTTCTCTTCCAGCTTTCCCTGGAAAGAAGTGTGCCCAGGTTTATGCTTCGAGATGCAGAGATTACAGTGGTAGATGCGGCGGAGAATGGAAATAGAGAGTGCAGCGGACAGTTTCTGGTGGTTTTACGTGAGGCAAGGGGAAAGGGCAGTCCAGCAGTGGCTTTTACTTCTGGAGCCTTTTTCTTTGGCAGCAGCTGCTGCAAGTGGGCAACGGAGCTGCGCGAGAGTGAAGAATGTGACGGCACGTCTATCTGAGAAGGAAGCTGCCGAGCCGCAGCGTGTTGTGCTCAGTTTCAAGGCTATTTGGAAGAGGGGGGTACTTGAAGAACGCCTTCTAGCTGGACGCGTCCTTCTCTGTGTGCTCCAGCTGCATGGACTCTGCAGCATTGAAGGTGTAAGAACCTGCTTCTGACCAGGTAGTGTCCAGAAGTGCAACACAGCGCCTTACTTTGTGAAGCAGCCAGAGCATTCTCAGCTGAATCTGCTAGTGAAGAGGCTTTGGGCTGGACATTTGAAATTCGCTCCACTGAGTACATGCAGCCGGTGCTCTGCTGCTTCGTGATTCGCCCTCTGCGGTCTGGACAGAACTGAAGCGCAGCGATGCCTTTGAGCTTTGCCGCTCTTCAGCGCGAGCACTGCACGCGGCCACAGTGTGCTGTGCACGGATTTTCCTCAGCTCGACGAACAATCATTTTCTTGCTGTTTTGCAATGTCCAAACTCTGTGTCGCTCTCGCTCAGCGAAATGCGTCAGGAGAGAAACACTTGCTGGATTAGCTTTTGGCTGGCCAAGACTTTCAACACAGCACCACATTCTGGGCGATGAGGAGGACAAAGGAAGAACACCTTTTCACCCTGCCACGTTCTTCTGGGCGAGACGACTATCCTCGTCTTCTCTCCCTGCAAGGCTCTAATGTGCGCGGTGCTACTTGGAAGTGAGGAGGCAGGTGCAGAGAGCACCGCGATCTGACGGCGCTGTGCAGCCTGTAAAGGAAAGAGGACTGCCACTGGACTGTGGTGCAAATACAAGTTCCCACGCGTCGGGGGCATGCTCTGGGTAAGCCCGTTGAACTAAAGCTGTTCTCTGTGCCAGATGTAGCCGAGAATCGTTCCCTTTACATTTAGACCGAATGTGCTCCTGTATGTCGCTGAGAGGCAAAGTGCATAGCCCAGGCGTGTGTCGGCAGAAGCAGTCGGCTGGAGCATTTCGCTGCCGGCACCGTGCTCTCTGGGCGAGAAGTAGACGACGCTTCGACTCCGGCAGAACGAAAGCGCCACATGGGTACTAAAGAGGCCGAACGAAGGCGCCGAGCACCGGGCTCGTGTCCGCAGCGTACAAACTGAGAAAGGAGCGTGGCTGGCGCTCGCCTGCCTGCCGACTTCACGTTAGCATTGAGAAGGAGGAAGTTCAACGACAGCTACTTGTGCTACTACTTATCCCTCTTCCAACCATCCCTGGGAACACTGGCGCTTACCTTTCGGCTCCGAGATGCAGAAAACACAGTGGTCGATGCCAAGGAGAGGGGAAGTAGAGAGTGCAGCGGGGAGTTGAAATGGCTTTACGTGAGGCAAGGGGAAGGTGCAGCCCAGCATTGGCTTTTCCTTCTAGTTCTTTTCTTCAGGAGAGCAGCTAGCAACCGAGCTGCGAGAGCCAACAATGGGATGGCACGTCTTGTCAGAGAAGCCACGGTCTACAGTGCTGTAGACTGCTGTGCACAGTTTTAATGCTGCTGTCACTACACGGTACTTTTGGAACGGCTTCTCTCCTGACTCTCCCATCTCTGTGAGCTCCAGCTGCTTGAACTTGGTCACACTGAAGGTGTGTGGACGTGATTGCGCTGTGAGTATCAAGTCTTCCAGAGACGAAGGATAGTCAAGAAATGCTTTCTCACCTGGCCCATCTCTCAGTCCCAACTGTGGCTGGAAACGCTGCTGTGCTGCAAGGGTGGACTTAGCCACTCTGAGAGAATGTGATGACGCTCTATAGATAGTTGTGAAGGAAAGTGCTGGTCACTGCAATGTTTCGCCTAGTTTACAGACTTTAGAGGGACTAGGAAGGCCAACGCCTTGTTCTAGCACTTGTTCTCTGCGCGCAGCTGCTGGATGTTTGGAAGGGCTTTGGGATCCGCGAGAGGTGGAGGGTAGGATGGTACCTAGAGCTTGAAGGAAAGTGCGTCTCTCCAGGACCTTTGATGCAGTTCAGTGGGTGCGAGTTCCATGTTGAGCATGTTCATGATGGCACAGAAAAGGTTCTGAAAGAAAGAGGCCGTGCTGGAACTGCCTTGACTTTTGCCGCTTAGAAACTGCACAGCCAACAATGAAAAGATTCCTCTTGCTTCCCCGCTACGCGCAGGATCACATTCTTTTATGTCTCCAAGAGGCAGGATGCACAGCGGAGCTCTTCCACTAACTGCTCGCACACGACTGCGGCCGCGCCAGCGAAGCGCTTGGCTTTTTCCCCGGCACTGTCAGCGCTCATGGAAACAACCACACGATGGCGCTGACGACTTGCAAAAGAAGGCCAAGCACCTGGCGCTGCTCGAAACCGCCCCAAGGGCAGAGGCAAGTTGCAAACGTCTCTGCACTCCAATCAACAGCACATCAGGACAAAAAGATTTCCCTCATCTTCCCCTTCCAAGAGCAGACTCTTCTTTACACCACACTCCAAGAGCCAGACAAACCTCTTTGGCCCAAACAAATCTTTTCCCTCTCGCAGATTCTGCCCACCAACTTGAAACCATCTGGCAAAAACAGAGCTCAAAACAGTGCCAGCTGAGGAAGATCTTACTGCCTGCAACTTCAACTGCACCCCTCAAACTAGCAGCACACACGCTGTTCTCAGCACTTTCTATTCCTCCCCATGCCACCTTAACATCTGCTCCAGCAACATTGGCACTATGTCCTTGCCTTCCCAAGGAAAGGCACTCCGAGTCTCTTGGCCTTGCCTTGCCTTCAGCACCTTGTCTAGTTCTTCTTAAGCTACCCTTGCTCTGCTTCCTTTGCCTACGTCTGCCTTGCCTTGCACTACTTACCACTTGCTGGCTTTGCTTTGCCCTGCTTACCACTCTCTACCTCACCTTCCATGCAGGCAAGGCGCTGCAAAGCAAGTGCAGGCAATTGTGGGCAAGTCAAGGGAGAGCTAAGCAAGGCCAGAGCAGTGAGGGGAAAGCAAACGGAGTGGTAGGCAAGAGAAGGCCCAGAAGTTAGAGGCAAGGCTGGCCGTAGGAAGGAAAGTCCACTGATGGGTAGGCCAGGCAGAAACAAGAAGGGCTCGGCAAGCCAAGGCCCTGGAGGAAAGCAGTAGGCAGGTCAAGGGCAGGGCATGGACGTGCAAAGGAATGCAAGGCTCCAGAGAGCTAGCAGGGCAAGGCAAGGAAACGGTTGTGTTGCCAAGGCAAGGCAAGGATAGGCAAGGCAGGTGAGAAGTACATTCGAGGACTGCTGGTACACAAAAGTGGCCAGGACCAACTGCTCTGTGTGGCCTTGCTTGGCGAGGCCAGGCAGGGCAATGAGGGTCCTAGAAGGAAAAGGAAAGGTGAGGCCAGACCTAGACGAATGTGAAAGGAAGTCAGGTGGGGGATGGGTGAGCAAGTCAATGCAAGGCAGGGGAGAAAAGGCAGGTTGACCGAAGGCTACAGAGAGGGCAGCAAGGAAATGCAAGGCATGGGGAAGCATGTGAGGAGTAGGTGCTGCCAGCCGGCTGGGATGGCAGGGGCAGGGCAACTGCAAGTAGCATGGTGGGGATGTGGAGGGGGGTGTTAGTGTGTGTGTGTGTGCAGCGGAGTGCAGGGAAAGTGCAGGTGTGTGTGTATGTGCATAGGGGGGTTTTGTGCCAGGTGCTGTGCCGGGGGGAGCCATCCCACCGCCAAGAAGGTGTGGGAGTGAAAGGAGTAACATAGATGTGTCTTTACAAAGAGACCGTGTGAATCCGTCCTTAGACAAGGCTAGGAATTTACTGGTAGGGGAGTAACAGAAGAAAGTATTAGTTCTAGAAACTGTTACTAATCGACAGAGTCTGTTGCTCAGCCAAGGCCGTGTTAAATTCCTGAACCTAGAGCAAGGCAACAAAGACTTAATAGCATTAGGAATAGTTTTGTTTTCTTCCTTCTCCATACCAAGAGGGGGGTGCATATTAGAGGGGAGCATAGAGTAGGCAGTTTCGGAAGTCTGTAATTCCCGAGTACCTCAGAGGGTGCTGTTGCCAGGAACTTAGCATAAAAAGAGGGCTGTGTCCTGCAATCAGTTGAGAGACTCCATGGCAAAAGCCCCATGGCCTCTCCCTGTAGTTGAAGAATGTTCCAGGACTCCTCTGTCTCCTTTTTGGTGGATGAAGAAACTCAGAAAGCAACACTTCTGCCAGAACTCTCCAAGATGCCCCCTTTGCTCCCAGTGACTCCATCACTGCCCGGGAAGCTGTCTTTTCTACCAGAGGAGTTCGAGATACAGTTAAAAGTCGTGTGGCAGAGAAAAAAGGCAAGAATTGGTTTACAAGGGATGGCAAACAAGAGATACCAGAAGCTTTGGCCCTACCAATATTAAAAGAACTCCGTGAAGAGAGTCCTTGCACTTCCTGAGGACTGGCAGAAGCCTTCCTCATGCTGTATGTTGCTGGGGGTCTTTTTAGACTGGCAAAACGAGCTGTTGAAGGTTGCTTGAGCTGTGCTAAAGCAAACAGCCAAGTTACAAAGTAACTTGCCAGGGGAGGGAGGCCTTGGGCTGCATGTCCCTTCCAAAGATGCCAGCTGGATTTTCCTGAGATGCCCCAAGTGGGAAGGCTTCATATCTTCTGCTAATGGTATGTCAGCTAGCAAGGTGGCCAGAAGCATTTCCAACTGCTTCAGCAACGACAGGATCAGTTATTAAGGCATCTTTGGAACAAATCATTCCAAGATACAGCATTGTAGAAGCAATAGACTCAGATAGGGGAACTCATTTTACAGGAAAGATCCTTCAAGGGGTTTTGGCTTCTTTAGGACCGCAATGGAACCTCCATAGGCCCTGGCACCCCCAGAGCTCGGCTTAGGTAGAAAACAATGAATAGAGGAATAAACACCTTTTGAAGCTGGTAATAGAAACCAAGATGCCATGGCTAGGGCTTTGGACATTGGCTTTGGCGAGAATGAGAGCCCGACCCAGAAGAGAGATTCCGTTATCCCCCTTTCCATCGTTGTTATGAATTACCCGGGTAAGTCTCAACCTAGTGGGGGAGTAGAGGTAAGTGATGTATATTTAAAACTGTCTGTGGCCAGGATACTGCTTCTTGTGAAACCCCTTCAACAGGAAGCTCAGCTGGCACAAGCCCCACCTTTGGACTTTGCTGCTTCTAACATCCAACCAGGAGATTGAGTCCTAGTTAAGGAGTAGAAAGAAGCGCCAGTGGTTCTGAAATGGCGTGGCCCATTCCAAGTGTCACTGACGACAGAAACAGCCATCAAGACAGCTGAACACTCGGGTCAAGGTCTCTGAAGCCTCAGAGATTTGCACATCTCAGCTGGAGGAGAAGGCTGGGAGGCTGTGACTGACACTCTGCAGGAGTGGGCCGGAGCAGTAGCCAGTGCTTCAACATCCGTGGAAGCCCTGCGTGCCTACTCACAGACCATCTGCTGAAATAGTCTCTATGGGCATCCCTCCTCTAGAATCTCCACTCACTGGGGCGCTAATACTTGCTGGATTATTTTATGTTAAGTGGTTTCTGTGTCTTCAATTGCCACAGGTGCTGCAGAAGACAACGGGAAAACTAGACTAGCTAATTAGATCACATTATTAAAATATTTTCCTTACTAGTTCTACTTTTATATGGTCAGCTAAGTTTAGGCCAGGAGTGGGAGAATCAATTTGCAGCCTTAGGAGAAGAAGTAGCAAAAGTTTTTAACCTTAGCAATTGCTGGCTCTGTGGAGGGCCAGGAGGATCTGAAGAGTGGCCATGGTTGGCTAGCCCAGCTGAACCTAAGTGGTGGCTCAACACCCGACATGAGGTCCATACTAGGATGGGATTTGGGGCCAAAGAAGGAAGTCCATGGCTATAGGAGAAGGTTTCACGAAGGATGTCTGGACTTCAGGTGGCTCTCTTGAAAGCTGTTTATTGCATAGGCGAAGTTACAGCATTTCAGGGAGTGGGTATCCAGAGCCAGCCCTACAGCTGCCAGCTCCAGCTGTAGGCATACCTGAAGCTGCTTTCTGTTCAAGTTACAAAGCATTCTATACTTTTCTTTGCAGAGTATCTTAACACATAACAACCAATAAGCACCATACCCAATACCTTTACATTTGCCTATAGCCTATCATAGCTACTACCATCACCATATTATAGTCATTATTATCCAATCACAAGAGTAAGTAAGTTACAATTTCAGCTTACAGTGGAAAATTCTTAGACCTCTCTTCTTCTTGCTACATCAACATTTCTTGTTTGCCTGCCATATCTTTCTTTTTGGTAAAGACACGTTTTCTATTTTCTTATGCTCTTCTTGAGACTTACTTACTTGGTGAAAAACAAGTCTTTGTTTGTAATCACATACCTTTGTCCTGCTCCTAAAAATCTCCTTCCAACTCATCTCCAACCTTTGCCTTCTCAGTTACTCAGCGATCACTGTTTCAGCAAAACATCTTTTGTTCCATATCAAAACTTGCTTCCATTTCTACCTCATCCCCAGCTTCTACATTCACAGACCTTTCTGCCAAGCCCACATACCTGTGAAACTTTCTTACCAAACTTTCATCCTCCCCAACACATGGCCACTTCATTCTTCTCCAACAGGCACTTATTGCCTAAACAGGACAGGGCGGGTCTATGTAGGAAAAGGCGTTTGTCAATTGACTTTCCCACTGGCTTTAAACAATTGGCTTTGGACCCACAATTGCCCTCCTTACAATTGTTCCAAATATCAAGACAAATGCAATCAAATAGCTGTTCAGCTCACTAATGGTAGCTGTGTAAGGTGTTCTTACCACACTTACCAAAAATATTTGGAAGCCTGTAAAGCAATGGGGAGGGACAAGGGGTTTTTTTGACCACCTATTTTTAAGCTGCCCCCACAAAAATTCCACAAGTAGAAGACATGTTGTTCATGATTATCAGTGGGAATGGCAACACCGGATCAGAACTCAAAGCCTTTTAGTGAGTTCTGCTCCAAATCCAACCAAACAGCTTGCAGATGTAAATGTAGATGGGAACCCTGTGTGGGAGCTTGGAAATGCAAATGCTGTGACCCTTATGGTGGGGCAGCTATTGTTGGAGGACCGTTAGGCCCGGGAATCCTGCTGTATTTTGACCCACCAATTGATGACCAAGGGTAGGAAGGCCCCTTTGCTTTGAAAGGACATTATTGGATTTGTGGCCAACATGCTTAGCTCAGGTTACCTCCAAACTGGTCAGGGATATGGTGTATATTTTAGACCATTGTTCTTTTTGCTACTACAAGTTCAGGGAAATCGCTTAGGAATCAGAATCTGTGAGGATTTAATTAGACAAAAGCAGTCAGCTGATGCAGCCTTGGCTGCAGGGAGCACCCCAAAACGGGGAAAAGATGAATGGCCACCAGAACAAGTTACGCAACACGATGGACCAGCCCCTTGGAAACCTAAGGAATTAATCCCAGATGCCTGGGAACCCATTTATCATTTGAATGAGATAATTAGGTTACAAGCTGTCTCAGAAATAATTACCAACCAGCCAGCCACAGCTCTTGACCATCTTGCTGAGCAACCCACTTCAATGAGGAAAGCGGTATTTCAACATTGGATGGTATTAGATTATCTGTTAGCAGAAGAAGGAGGAGTTTGTGGGAAATTAAATGACTCGAGCTGCTGTTTGCAAGCAGATGACAGCGGAAATGTGGTCAAACAAATAACAAAGGAAATAATGTCAGCTCATGGACCTGTCCAAGTGTTGAAAGGATGGTAATGGGACATGTTTTCCTGGCTAACTGGCCAGCTATGGGCTAAATTGTTACAGCAGGGATTACTGTAACACGCCTATATCAAACCAGGAGTCCCGTGGAAAAGAAGTATATATGGACAGATTTGTGGTAGATGATTCAGAGGTCTTTATTTCTCCAGCCGCATGGCAGGGGCTCTGCTCAGGAACTCCCCCAGTCACGGGACCCGAGGGTCCTTGGCCACACCGGGGAACACAAACCAACCAATGGGGAATGAAGCTGACCAGGGGCAGGGAAACCCCGTGTCTCCCCCCCAGGGCCCATCTCCCAGGGCTCCATGGCAGGGGGGGAGACCCCAACACTAAATGAATACCATTTCTCCTCTTATATGCTATAGCAACTCTAATCTTTTGACCATGCGTGACACCATGCTGGGTGCAGCTCTTTCAGCAGGTGGTCAAGGGGATGCCGCTAGCAGCCATGCCTACCTGATCCAGAAATGACTACAAAAGGACAGAAAAGGATGTCACTGCAAATAATAGCAAAAGCCAAGAAGACTCAAGAAGAAAAAATTAAATCAATGGTAATTAAGGTTTGTAAAGACAAATACAGATCAACTAAAAAGAGGAGGGATTAAAAGGAATGAGATGGATGAGTCTTTACAAACAGACCGTGTGAATCGGCCTGTAGACAAGGCTAGGAACTTATGGGGAGTGAAGGAACAGAAGAAACTATTAGTTCTCTAGAACTGTTGCTAATCAACAGGGACTGTTGATTAATCAAGGCCGTGTTAAATTCCTGAACCTAGAGCAAGGCAACAAAGACTTAATAGCATTAGGAATGGTTTCTTTTTCTTTCTTTTCGATGCCAAAAGGGGGGTGCATATTAGAGGAGGGCATAGAGTAGGCAGTTCTGGAAGTCTGTATCTCCCGAATACCTCAGCCAGTGGGGAAAAGGAAGAGACTGTTGTGGCCAGGAACTTGGCATAAAAAAGGGGCTGCATCCTGCAACCGTTTGACAAGACCCCGTGGGAAAAGCCCCATGGACTCTCCCTGTAGTCGAAGAATGTTGCAGGACTCCTCTGTCTCCTTTTCGGACATAAACCTCAGGCATCGTGGATTAATTTTCCCTAACGGCAGCGACCTGCCGCGTGCTCTCCGTGCTCCTCCCCAGCCCCCCGGCAGGTGTAAAATAGTTCCCGGCGGCTCCCACCGCGCGTTACAGACGGCTGCGCGGCCCCGGGGCTGCTCGCAGTGCTTCCCTGCCCCGCCAGGGCTGCCCGCGGGCTGCGGAGCCACCTCGCCACCGGCGCGGCCAGGGCCGGGGCCCTTCTCGACAGCAGCCGAGGGGCTGCGGAGCAGGCGGCTGCGGGACGATCAGCTATTTTATGCCGCGCAGTGCTGCCGCCTCCATCTAGTGCTCCATCGCGCCGCCGGCCGACCCCGCCGGGCGCGTTCACGCTCGGCCGCGCTCGCCGCCCGCCCAGCCTCGCCGGAAGCTCTCCCGCCCGGGCCGTGCCCCGGCTCCGCCTGCGGCTCGGCAGGGCCCGGCCGCACGCGTGCTGCGTGGCTCGGAGCACCCGCGTTGCGCCGCAGGCGCCGGGGAAGGCGGGCCGGGCCGGCGCCATCGTGGTAGCGCGAGGAGAGGAGCGCCCGGGCGGGGCGGCGAGTGGCGCGGCGGTGAGGGCTTCTGCTTCCTGTCGCTCGGCTGCCGCCCTCGGCAGGTGTCGTGTGACCCCGCGGAGCGGCGGGGCCGGCCGGGCGGTGCGCGGCGAGGCTTTCGGCCAGCGGCGGCCGCAGCGAGAGGCTGCTGGCACTGCCCGTGCCGGTGGAGAGAGCGGGGATCCGAGGCCGGCCTTCCCAGAGCGACGAGGGGTGGCCGCCTTTGCCGCGCTGCCCTCCGTGCAGCACGTGGCCGATTCCGGCGAACCCGGGGTCTCCGCAGCGGCGCGGGCGGGAGGGAGTGGGGAGCGCGCTCGGTGCTGTGCCGGCCGCTCCCGCCCAGCGCTGCGCTCTGCCGAGGCGTTTTCCCGCCCGTCCTGGGAAAGACACAAGGGACACCAAAAGTTGGAGCTTAGCTGTCAGGGGGAGCAACTTGCCTCCATTGGCGACCTCCTTTTCCCTCTGATTCAGCTACCTTGTGGTAAGTGCGGTGGTGCTGAAGAAGAGTGGCGGCTTGGCACAGTTGCTGTCATAGGTGGTGCGAGAGCTCCACGCAAAGAGCTTTGAGTGGCACGTGTGAGGGTAGGAGGGTACGGCACCCACAGCTGAAGGGAAAAAAGGTCAGGGCATGTCATCAGCCGCAGTCGTGCTAAGTTGTTCATCTTTGCAAACTGCTTGCCGAGTTCTTCCTTTCTTAGGTAATGGGGGTTTGTATCAACCAGAACTGCATATGGTCAGTATTTGCAGAGAAGGTTACTTGGACTGTTGTTGAAGTGAGTGTAGCAGTTTCAATGGCATTCTGCAAAAAAAGTGACAGGTGTCTCTGTGTTCCCCAATTCTTAACAAAAACGAAGTTAACAAAGCCCTGAAAAGAGGTTTTACAAAACTTCAGGGATTTTTTCCTACGAGTACTGTAGAGACAACCATAGTCACCTTGTCTTTCCAAAAGTGAAGGTTACATCTTTTTGTCCAAGAGCATCAAGTGCTTTTGGTCAGCGTTTGTGTGCAAGCATTAGCCTTGTTCTTGTTCTTCCTTGGAGAACTTTTACAATACTCAGATGATCTGTGTAGGCTGCAGAGTGCAGTGGTGAACTTCAAGGCTTCCAGCAGAAGGGAGATGCTGTCCACGTTTTGGATTTTCCTTAGTCTGAACCTTCAATGTCCAAGGCTTCACTTTTCAAGCAGTTGGAAGAGCTCCAAATTAAGATATGAACAGGTCTTAATTGACCTTGTCACCGCCTCAGTTCATCAGGTAATGCTGTGCACTGGATTTAATTGCCTAGTGCAACATGTGCTAAAAATATGTAGAGTGTCTCCTCGATTACCCTTCCAGAAGGGTTTGAATGGAGAACAAGGAGTTCCGAAGACAGGTATTTGGTGTACGAGAAGTAGAACTTAGTTGATTGCAGGGCACTGCATGCACAAATGTCTAAGGAGGATCCCTCTTTTTTTGTCCCATCTATGCTTGTTCTCATTTGAAATCCTGAACATTCTGGAGGTTGGTTTTGTTAGGGTTGTGGCTGGGGAAGGGGTGGTGGTGGGGGAGGGGTGGGTGTTGTTTCTGATCTTTTTAATTTCCAGGATAATGTACAAAGAACTTGTGCCCAAAACCAGCAGTATGAAGCAATGCAGGTATAAAAGAAGGTCACCGAAATGTCGGCTAATATGAATCTGAAAGCGCTTCAGTATTTTACCCAGGAGTTTCACTCCAACGAGGTGATTGTCCTTCACAGAAATGTAGTGGCAGGCTTATGCCATGCTAGAAGTGATGACCTTTCTCTGCCCCAAATTGACCAGCAAGATATTTTGGCTCCTGATTTAAACCCCTGAGCCAGCTGTGTTTCAGGCTGCAGAAGCTGCAGGTGTTGTGGCAGACGCGGGGTGCAGCCCTGCCTGCCGGTCCCGACCTGGCGCACGCTGGTGGCAGCCGTCAGCGCCCGGGGTCCCCTGTGCCACCCACGCCAGGGTTCTGCCTGCCTGCTTTGCACCCCTGGTAGCCTCAGGGAAACAGCGGACTACTCCATCTACTTTAAAAACAAACAAGCAAACAAAAAGCCCACTGTAAAAATATGTAAAAGTCTTGAAACTAATTCTCAGCGCTTGCTCGGAGTTTGTTGATGGTGCAAATGGATTTTGGATAAACTGGTACTGCTAGTACTACTTTTAAATTAGGTTCCTAAACTTCAGAAAGGAGAAGATGGTGGTCACATACCCCTGAGGAATGTTTGAAAAAGTAAGAGTGCTCAGTCATTTAAAGGTGGCCAGAAAATGGGTGTGGCAGTGGAGTGGACACTCTGCGAGTAGGTAGCCTTAAGTCATGCAGGGACTGGCACTTCAGTGGGAATTTTGCATCAACACCAAGAGATCGTTCCATGATGTGTTGCATAACAGCAGATTGGGCCAAAATTCTGCTGACTTTGATCAAGGGCCACCTTCACTTAACCCAGCATAGGGACATAAATCAATGATGTTTGAAAAGCAGCCATGAAACATAGCCCCTTTAGTTTATTGGACTGTTGCAAGTCTGCAAAGCTCTGTTGACAGGTCACTGGAAGTAGCTGTTGGAATCTAACTGCGGTTGGACTCTTTGTCAGTCAGCATCACCAGGAGGCTTAACAGTTTAGGTTGAGAGGTGGTGCATGTTTTTTTTCAGAGGAATGGCCCAGTGAAGAGCAGTGTTCACTGCCAGGACTGCCGTTGTAGCCTTCTAGAGAAATCTTGGTTCATTCAGAGAGAACTTCCTTGGTTCTGCTGGTTTGGTTTCACAGCTGGAGCAAAGGTAGAGCACTGGAAGCAATTCCTAGGGCAGAAGCGGGAGATATCCAAAGCTCTGGACTTTGTTGTCCTCAGCACAGTGTAAGTGAGCGTAGTCTAATTGGAGGAGTGGTGAGCATCAGTGATATCAGATTTTTTACAAGTTCTTAATTCTGTCAAAACAAGAAAGAAGGAGAGTGATGAAGATGAAATCCTTTCCTCTTAAATCTGCCTACGCAGCAACTTCAGGGGTAGTTGTAATGTGTATTCACCTATTTTGAATTGCCCAAAACCAGGCCTGGAGATGCTTCAGAGACAGAGTCAGAGAAGCGGGTATTTGCTTTATTTGGCGCTGGGTGCGTGGGGGATCGCTCCTCCTAACACACACACGCAGAGCACTCCATACAGTCCAGCATTATGTGTAAAATTTTTGAATATTCATCACATTCCTTGGGATAGGAGTAGTTCTAGAAATTACTTCTCGGAAGTCATTGATCATCATTAGCAGACGTGCCACGCATGCGCTGTGTACCCAGGTGGTCGCACTGAGGAAGGCTCCTCTTCTTCCTCGGGGGTCTTTCTGATAAAGATCAGTAGTCTCCGTCACAATGCACTTTTTACCTTTCTTTCTGGCGCATGCGCAGTTCTTCGCTGGATGATTCAGCGATCTCTGTGCTGGTTTTCAAAAGATCCTGTTCCTCTTATCTTGACAAGATTAAGGCAAGTCCTGCTGCTTAGGTTTTGTGATTAACATTTGCTGTCTCTTAGTAGTTCACTCGTGTTTACATGAGTAAACTATGGATCAACCCCCTTCTCAATTTTAGCACTGAAAGGATATCAGAGTCATTTAAAGAGATGTCTCCTATGGAGTACTATAAAACTGCCATCATGGTAACACGTTTTCATAGAGTAGTTTTAGCACAGAAGTAATAGATGTACAATCTTGGATGTTTCAACCTGCTGACTCGAGAGCCAGTGTTGAGCTTTTCTCTTTTAAATCCAGTCTTAGAGCTCTGCAGGGATCACTGCAGCATGACGTTGTGACAAGGGGATGCTGATTCACGCATAAACCTTTGATGCTTTCCTTATATCTTCAAGCAGCTTTGAAAACCAGTGATGATCTGGCATGTTGCGACTTGAGAGTCATGGTAAAGGTTTCACCAAACACTTTGTAATATCATGCTGCAGCTTTCATGCCTAAGGAAATAGCATTGAGCATATGGCTGGCAAAATGCCAAAAGAATGAGCCAAAACCAATATCCTTTAATGGGAAAGATGGAAAACATTTAGATGTGTTTATTTGAACTAAAATTCCTGTGGACCAAGCCTAAATGTATTTCACACTAAATTCTTAGAACTGATTTTAAGGGAAGATGTGAGAAAGATGAATTCACAAGCGGAATTTTCAGCAGCATAATATTGAACATTTATTAGTAGAACAAAGGCATATCACAGCGCGGGAGCACTTAGCAATATTGCTAGAGGCGTGGCTCCATTCATTTTACTGTGAACTTAAGTACTTCTTTAAACATAGTCCTTAAGCCCAGAAAGTAATTTACACTTCACTCAACTTTTCCCCCCCCTCCTGTCTCTGCCCCCTTGTGCCAGCGCACGCCAGCACACCGCCGCCGGTCCTCTGGATAGCTTCAGAATTGAAGGCAGGCACCCCGCTCCGGTGCCTCCTCAGTCTCCAACCTAATTTGTAGTTGACAGATTCTTTGGGAGGTGTGAGTTTTGATGAGATAACTGACTTCCTGGGATGCATGCGGTTCATCTTCTTTGTTTCTTTAAGATGTCTCGGTTTCTACCTCTGTCATTTCTCAACTTAAAGGACATTTATTATCACGTGTTTATTACGACGTTTCCCAACATGTTACCACTCTTTTGAAGTTACAATTTACTCTAGTCTTGTTTTTACTTAACTATATTTTACCTGTTTCTACATAGTACATGATCACTTCTAAATGTTAAAATCATATATGGGAAAGACAAGATTTATCGTTCACTCATTTATCACAGGAGGAATGTGTTAGCTGCTCATGTTGCAGTTCACTTGTAATGCCGGTCTATTACCGCAGGCCTGGGCCCTAGGCTATATCACCATGTCCCGCAGCCATAGGGAGGAGGAGGAGAGAAGATCCAGCAGGCAGGAATTGTGCAGCAAGATTTATTCATTTAATTATTTTACAAACTCTTTGACAGACTTTTTTCTTCATAATCTATTTGGACAAAGGATCAGCCACCCCTTGGGGTGATTGGCTAAAATCCTAAAACATCCATTGTCAAAATATTTTTCTACTATACCATAAACAAGACTTTTCAAGGTTGCAGGTGGCTTGGTCGTTTCCATACTCTGCTACCTCTTCTGTGAGAGAGAAAAGTTTCTCACGGACTTAGAAAATAGCAAGAAAATCCTCGCTAGCAGCATTTTTGTATCTACACTGGTCCTTCTCATTTCCTTTTCTCTAGAACACATTTCTCAGGCTCAGTGAGCAGATGTGCGTGCAAGTGGTTTGGTGTGTCCTTGGAATTCAAATAGTCAGGATCAGATGGGTTTCTGCAGTGAAAGGATACAAGGAAACGGGGATATAGCCTACAGTGGGAACTCCTGTGATTTTGCTCCTCTCCAAACATTTCTCCTCTCCAAATGGATCTCTGTAGGAAACTTGACACATTCTTCTACTTCTGGGAGTCATTAATAAAGAAACCTGGGGTGTTTATTAGGTGACAGTGCTGTTCCTGCTGTGCACCTTTGCACCTGGCTCACAGACCATTTTCACACAGCTGTGGTCCAGAATGCGGGCAGACAAAAACCCACCAGTTTTCTCTTGCCTACTTGACTTTTCAAATTCTTATTATGTGATGATTATCGCATCATTTTGTCCATAATATCTGAAATAATTTGCCATGCAGTTTTGAATACAGTGCAAATACGTATTTTACTCTTAGAAATTTGAAAGTGAGTTACATTTAATAGTAGTTTGTGAGTAGTATGGCAATCAGGCCTTAAATACGCCAATCAGGCTTGTAAATAAACCCATATTATCAGTCAATCTCTTCAATCTATTCATGTGTTTATACGGGATTTTATTCCTATAGAATAGAAAACTCGGAGCAGTGGCAAAGAAGGGGGGGGGGGGGTGGGGCAGCAGCGGCCCGGCTCTGAGAGGGGTAGGGAAAGGCAGGCTCGGGATCCCGGGGTTTCTCACCTGAGGCACCCGAGCAGATGGTGAAGAGTCCCTCTTTTAGTGAAGGTAGACTGTTAAAAAGGTTCCAATGCAACGGCCGCTCTTACGAACAGAGCTGCACTCACGGTAGAAGAAAGGCAGCAGGAGACGGAATCCTGCAGTGGTGACCAATTCTCCCCACAGCCACCGCAGCCTCTCTCCCCTCCGAATGCTTGAGAGAACAAGAGCTGGGAGCTGCATGCAACCCCATTTTCCCAGTCCAAAGTTCACTGTATCTCTGCCCTCACAAGACACCTCAGCTAAAGGGAATAGCCAGCTGCATCCCTCCCCTGAGCGGTGACAAATTCTTTTGTCTCTCTTGAGTGTCCAGTCGTTATTGTCTCCTAGCGTATGGGGGAAAGCTCCTTAAGAGAAAAAAATCCCCAAAAAAACAAAAGGAGAACTACTAAAACCCCAACATACGGGTGATTCTCACCTTCCTTCTCTGTCCTGTGGTGGTCGGCGATGGAAGAGACGGGGCAGATTGCTCGGATGCAAGAAGCCGATTTTATTGATACAGAGCTGAGTATTTATACCTTTTCAGCAGTAACTAAAAATAGATTCTTATATAAGCAGCAATCACTATAACAACCATATCTATGTTTCTTAATAACATTGCAAAACTACAAGCTAGCATTAACCGACACCAAGCATGCCATTCCCTTATACTAGCTATTTCCTGATAGGCCGTACTGCCTGCCATGGTTTGCGGCCTAGCAGCGTTAGCGCGTCCACTTCTGACATGATTTTAGCAGTGCTCTCACTTCTGCTTTCTAGCTGTATCTCCACACTTCTCAGCTCCATGTAAAAGCACATGCTCTCAGTGTCGTAGAGTCCTTAGGGAAAGCAAACAGCGGTTCCGCTTCACACTGCTAAATGTGCCAGGACAGAAAGCTTTCACTGACCTTGCCTTGCCTTTTCCTTGCAGCCTTTCCTCTTCAGAGTGAAACATAGATTTAGAAGAACTATAAAGATTTTAGTTATAGGCTAGCTGTGTGGAGATTAGTTAGAGTAGGAAGGAATTTGGGCCCAGTGAGAGTTAATGAAAATAGTTAAGAGAGCTGGACCTGAAAGGGGTTTTAAGATGTGATTACCAAATAACTGATGATCTGTCATTTGCATGTTTGCTTAGCTGTGCTTAGAACGAGGAATAGAAACTTTGATAAGTTGGTGTAGGGAACAAGGACAATTACCAATTTCCTCCCTTGGTGGGAACCCGTTCAAAAGTCACGCAAGAGGAAACTTAGAGGTCACTAAAGTAATTCGGATTGTTAAAGTGCAAAAAGGCAAAAAGGCCAAAATGAGGAAGATGAGTTACTTCATCTTTCTTGGGACCACTGACCCAATTCAAGACCACTGACTCCATTCAGGACACACACTATGCATGCTTAATGACATTTAAGCTCATTTCCATATGAAGCGGAGAATGGGAGGTGTTAATGTTACGAATATGCATTTGTATTTTGGATATTCCTAATATTTGGAAATAAAAAGTGTCATGTTGGCTTGGATCGGGGCCCTGCGTCTTAGGGAGCTATCCCACGCAGTGCCCGGTGCCAAATAAAACATGCACTTTCTAACTCTAAACTGTTAGAGAGTTTTTGTCCGTCTCAGTTGAATATCGATATTAGATCGATATTCATATTTTGGTAAGCCATTTTGGCGACTCTGGTGGGGCCCTGCTCTATCTGGCCAAGGGGCCAGGGGACCCCCCCTCGGGCGCTCGCCCCACATTTTTGTGGGGCTCCTTGATCCTCTGACACCCCGGGGAGAGACCAGGACCTGCCAGAACCACGGACAAAGAGGTATGTTTTAAAATTAAAGGGGTACCTTAAAGAAGGCAGCTTGTAAGACACAGTGGGACACCCTGTGCGAAGCGGAAGCCTGGGAGAGTTTGCTTGTAAGTGTCTGCAGAAAGTATAGTAATTTTTAATGGAGCGGGTAACGGCTCCAAAGGCTCATCTCCCGTAAGGGGAGTAGAGCTGCTTCTGTTTCCCAGGGAGGGGAACGAGGTACAGGGGTGCTGCCTTGGTCTCTCATGGAGGAGAGACGGGTGCACAGCGTGGGTGGCCGTGCGGCATGTTGAGGGGCGCTGCCTTTGGTCTCTCGTGGAGGAGAGCCAGGAGCGCAGAGCGGGTGGCGGGGCGGGGCGTGTGGCTGCGGAGTTTGAATGGCTGCAAGAACTCCGGCTTGCTTCGTTCTCGTAGAGGGGAGCGAAGACCGTGGGGTTGCACACCGGAGGTATCGGCGGGAGCGCCGTCGGCTCCGGTCCGGTCGGTGGCTTAAAAGCAGCATTGGCTTGTAGTTTGGGATACGAGTGGTGAACAGAGAGAGAGACTAACTTTATTTTGAGTGCTGTGCGCATGCATTAGGGACGTGCCGCAGGTCTACAGGGACCGCTTTGGGTTAAAGGGTACGGACCCCCTAGGCTGTGCAAGCGCTGTAAGGGTATGATGGCTGGGTTATGCCAAAAGGGTTTGTTGGAACTGTGAATTAGCAGTGTGTTGTGTGTGTGTTTAGTTTGTGAGAGTTTGTATTGTGGGTGTTTTGATTTGTGTGTGTTTGGCCCGGATCAGCCACGTATTTGTATGAAAAAGTTATAAAAGTTTGTGTTTAGTGGAGTTGAGGAAGGATTTTTGTGCTTGACAGAGTGGAGAGATTTTTTTGTGTCTAGAGAGTGAGTTGCAAGGAAAGAATTAAGTAGAGCGCGTGACCTTTGAGTTGTGTGAATGGCGGTGGTGAAATTTGGTTAAGGTATTAGTGAAAAAGCAGTAATTGAGTGTTTAGAAGTTGCTAAATTTGTGTTTAAAGGAGCGAGCGGAGCTAGTTTGAAACTATGTCTGGTGTCACTTTGGCGACCGGCGCAGTGATCTGAGTTTGTAGCTTCGGATTTTTGTTTTGTAAGTTTTTAGTATATTTTGAAAAGTTTGATTGTAAGTGAGTTTAAATTTGGTTGTTTGGTTCAGGGTGACATCCAGACCAAGGGCTAATAATTTTAACCTTAGCAGTGAGGCAGAGCGGCGTAGCATGTAGCGTGGGCTCAAGACTAAACCCCCCCCACTCACTCAGCAGTGCAAGCGAAGCGGTAGGGGCTAACCCCCCCCGCTCGGCAGAGTGAGTGAGGCGGCAGCACAAGCTGGAACTTGCTAGCTTGCCAGATTTGAGCGGAGCCTTGTGAAACCCCAGCAAAAGTTTCGCTCGGGGTTGCGAAAGGCTTGTGGTGGGTTTTAGAAGTTTAAAATTGTTGGTAGAAGTGCTTTGAGTGAATTGTTTCAAGCATTTGAATGTGTGGAGTGAGTTTTATGTGCTGTGTGAATTTTTTTTAGATTTGAATAAAAAGGAGCGGGGTTTTTTGAGTGGTGGAGTGTGTGAGTGTGTTGTGAAACAAGCTTTTTGGTGAACTTTAAAAATGGTGGCAAACAAAAGCAAAGAGGTTCCTAAAAGTATCCCTCTGGGATGTGTTTTGACACACTGGCAAAAGATGGTGAATCATAGTGGTGCAGAGACCAAGAGGGAGCTTATTAAGTTATGCACCCAATGGTGGCTGTTCTATAAACTGGAAGGGGGTATGAAGTGGCCGCCTTTTGGTACACTGGATTATGAAACATTACTGCAACTAATGCTTTTTCTTAGCCGTGAGCAAAAATGGCCAGAGATTGTTTATGCTGAATTATTTTTCACTCTTCAAAATCAACCTGAGTGACAAAAAGAGTTTGGGTCAGACCACCCTCTGATCCCTTAGTATTGGCTTTTGAAAAGGATAACAAAGTTAATAATGAAAAACCTAAGCGATGTTGCGGTGCATGTTCAATAAACCAGAGATGTACCCATCCTGACAAGGTATATCAGGTAGAAGCCCAAGAACAAGAAGTGGCAGATCTACTTAAGTCACCCCCTAAAAAGGGAGATGGGGGAGGGGTAGCAAATGATACAGAATCAGAGTTACCATCATCTCCATCCCCAAACCCCGCTCCACTTTCTAGTTCATCTCCCTCTGGGAAATCAAGAACAACTAACCTCTACCCACCTTTACCGAGCAGCGACAGCGAAGAGGATGAATCACCCTCCCCACAGGGTCCTATAACATTAAGGACCGGGGGGCAAATTAAAAGAAACATACAAGCACCTTTAAGGGAAGCAGTAAATCATGAAGGGATTCCTATATTAGTTAAAATCCCCTTTTCTATTATAGATCTAGAAGCCTGGGAAAAAGTGGCCAGAAATTACCAGAGTGACCCAATATTGGGGTTGCTGAGAAATTTAAATTTATGGTGAACCAACACAATCCTTATTGGGCTGATACCCAGTTACTGCTTGATGCTCTACCTGAATCAGAAAAGCAATTAGTTATAAAGACAGCTGTGAATATGGCTGAAGATGATTGCAGGATAACACAGGAGGATGTTAAAAAGGTACTTCCTCTTCAGGATCCAGAGTGGGGCCCTAATGAGCCAGATGAAATGGCACAGTTAAAAAGGTACTGGGGATTCATAATAAAAGGGCTAGAAAGAGCAACCCCTAAAGCCATAGACTGCTCAGCCCTGTATGCTATGAAGCTGGGTCCCTCTCAAACACCTTCTGAATTTTTAGACAACTTGCGAGATGCGATGCGTCGCCATGCCACCTTGGATCCTGGACCGGAAGAAGGAGTGCAGCAATTGGTAAATTTATTTTTAGGACAATCCACAGGAGACATCCGGCAGAAGCTTCAGAAGATGCAAGGTCCAACAATCCGGAATCTAGAGACTTTGCTTAATGTGGCACGGAGCGTTTATAGCAATTGGGGAGAGGGAATGCAAAAATTAGTAAGGGTGGTAAAAGAAGAAAAAAAAAAGGAAGACGTGGGCAAGGTCCACCAAGACAAGGACCACCCCGACTAGGAAGGGACCAGTGTGCCTTATACAAAACCTGGGCATTGGAAAAACCAGTGCCCAGAAAAGAGAAAGGGTGATGAAAAAGAAATATGACCAGAGAGGTGCGGGGGTGGTTGCTCATATGCAAGACTGGGCGCTACCCTAGGGGACCCTCTGGTTATAGTTAAACTAGGGAACGAAGAAAAGAAAGTGGAATTTTTAGTAGATACAGAAGCAACATATTCAGTGTTGAATAAAGCTTTGATACCTATATCAAGGGGTTATTTTGTAGTGACAGGGTCAACTGGCCAATCTGGAAAGGCATACTTTTGTAAACCACTGAAATATAAATTGAGAAAACAGTGGGGAATTCACCAATTTTTATATATGCCTAACGCTCCATCTGCACTTTTGGGCAGAGATCTGCTAGAGCAGCTGGAGGCAAAAATAATATTTAAAAATGGGGAAATCAGTTTGGAAGTAAAAGACCAACAATATCTAGAGTTGCTGAGCCTAATGCTAATAACCAAAGAAACGGAAATAGCGAATGAAGAAGAAATGATTAAGAAGATAATGGATCAAGTATTCCCTGGAGTGTGAGCCTCTGGTACCCCAGGGAGGGCAAAGAATGCCCTGCCAATTCAAATCAAGCTTAAAGAAGGGAAACGGCCTGTAAGGGCCAAGCAATTTCCCTTGAAAAGGGAAGACAGAGAAGGGATCGGGCCAATTATTGAGAACTTTTTGCAAATTGGATTGTTAAGGGAGTGTCAATCTGATTTTAATACTCCAACTTTACCCGTGAAGAAACCTGATGGGTCATACAGGTTAGTACAAGATTTGAGAGCAGTCAATAAAGTGACGGAGGATTTATACCCAGTGGTTGCTAACCTTACACCTCATTAACTCGTTTAACACCTGAACTAACCTGGTTTACCGTTTTAGATTTGAAGGATGCTTTCTTTTGCCTCCCTCTCCATGAAGCCAGCCAGAAAATTTTTGCACTTGAGTGGGAGAAGCCCAAGAGTGGACGCAAAACTCAGCTCACACGGTGTGTATTACCCCAAGGGTACAAGAACTCTCCTACTGTATTTGGAGAACAGCTTGCAAAGGAGCTAGAATCCTGGGAACCCCCGCCGGGAGAAGGACAGCTGCTTCAGTATGTGGATGACCTTTTGGTAGCCACCCAGACCCAAGAGGCATGTATGAACTGGACGGTAAGCCTCTTCAACTTTTTGGGCTTGCAAGGGTATCGGGTGTCCCAAAAGAAGGCGCAGATGGTAAAGCAAACAGTTATTTACCTGGGCTATGAAATAAGTGCTGGACAAAGAACCTTTGGATGAGAGTGCAAAGAAGCGATATGCCAGATCCCAAAACCCCAGACAGCAAAAGAGCTGAGAAGTTTTCTAGGTATGACAGGGTGGTGCAGACTGTACATTAATGATTATGGGTCGCTTGCTAAACCTTTATATGCATTGATTACGGAAGGAAACAAGAGCCTGCCGTGGACAAAGGAAGCAACACAGGCTTTCGACCAACTGAAGAAGGCCTTCATGTCAGCTCCAGCCCTGGGGCTTCCAGACGTGAGTAAACCATTCTTTTTGTTTTCTCATGAAAAGCAAGGGATTGCCTTGGGAATACTGGCACAAGACTTGGGCCCGTATCGGCAGGCAGTAGCCTACCTTTCCAAACAGCTGGATGCAGCAGCCAAGGGATGGCCAGGATGCCTCAGAGCTGTTGCAGCAGTGGCAATAAACATCCAAGAGGCATGCAAATTCACCCTGGGCCAGAAAATGACTGTGCTAGTGTCTCATACAGCATCTGCAGTCCTGGAGGCCAAAGGGGGACATTGGCTCTCCCCTCAGAGATTCTTGAAGTACCAGGCCATACTGGTAGAACAAGACGATGTTGAAATTGTGGTGACTAACATTGTGAACCCAGCTTCATTCCTCAGTGGGAATCTGGGAGAACGGGTGATCCATGACTGCCTGGAGACAATCGAGGCCACTTACTCCAATCGCCCAGATCTGAAGGACATCCCTCTCAAGGGCGCTGAGACCTGTTTCACTGATGGAAGCAGTTATGTTATCAGTGGAAAAAGACCTGCTGGGTATGCTGTTACCACCAGCCGAGAGGTAATAAAGTCTGGACCATTGCCAACAAACACCTCTGCACAAAAGGCTGAAATAATTGCTCTAACCCGAGCCTTGGCATTGGCAAAAAGAAAGAAGATTAATATTTATACAGACTCAAGGTATGCATTTGGGGTGGTTCATGCACACGGAGCCATTTGGAAGGAGAGAGGACTGTAAAACTCACAAGGGAAGAGTATCAAGCATGCACCAGAAATACTGAAGTTCTTGGACACCGTTCAGTTACCTGAGAAGGTAGCTATCGTGCACATTAAAGCACAGCAAAAAGTGAGTTCTGAATTGGAAGAGGGAAATATGCTGGTGGACAGAGAGGCAAAAGACGCAGCCAAAGGTGAAGTACCCAGTGAAAAGGTAGAGGCAACATTAATACCAGATGGAAAGATTTGCCTTGAAGGTAGGCCAGAATACAACAAGAAAGATAAGAAACTTATAAAAAAAAGGAAAATGCAAGTTATAATCAGAGGGATGGGCTTTAACTAAGAATAACAAGCTCATAGTACCTTCTTATTTGTTGGGGTCACTGGTGCAGAAAGAACATGAGAAAACACACTGGGGAATGGGTGCTTTGTCCAATTATTTGAAAGATAGGATTATGGCTAGGAGATTGCAAGGTGCAGTGATACAAGTAACTCGCCAGTGTGGTCTTTGCCTCCGAACTAATCCTAAGAATAGTCCAAAACCTAAAGCTGGACAAATTGGGAAAGGCTGCGGACCTGGGCAACAGTGGCAAATTGAATTACCCAGAAAAGGGCGGTATCGATACCTATTGGTATTAACAGAGACCTTTTCAGGATAGCCAGAGGCCTTTCCTGTAGAGGAATTCCTTGTGGAGCGGCGGCGTAGGATACCCCAGGAGAGCTTGGGCATCCCAGGGCTGTTGCAGAAGTACCCCTGACAGGGCCTCAGGCTGAAGACAGGCTTGCGAGGCACCTGCTAGCCAGCAGCCTTGAACAGCCTTGGGAAAAGGTATACACTAGTCAGCTCCCCCGCTGCATAGAGGCTTTCTCGTGGGAATGGGGCGTGAACTTGGCAAAGTATAACTTGGTGTAAGTAAACAATAAAACTGGAGCACGATGCTAAAATCATATCGGTGTCCGTATCGTGTCTCTGGCGGGATTCCCCTGCACCCGGGACCCCCCCTGCTAAACTTTCCCACTAGGACGGCTAAAGCATGAGAGGTGACCAAAGCGTTGTTGCAAGAAATAATACCCCGCTTTGGAGTTCCAGCCACTATGTCTTTGGATAGAGGAAACAACTGAGAGAAATTGAAAAATATGTGGCTGGGGCCCAAAGCAGAGAATTAGATGGGCCAGTACATGATGTACAACCTGGAGATTATGTGTATGTAAAGTCTCTTGCAGAGAAGATTTTGGAACCGCAGTGGGAACGACTGTTCCAGGTGATCCTCACCACCTTCACTGCAATCAAGATCAAAGAGCAGAAGGCCTGGATTCGTCACTCCCGGGTGTGCAAAGCCCCTGAGGGAGTTTGGGAGGTAACGCCAGGCGACAACGAACTGAAGCTGAAGCTGACCCAAAAAGGCGATGGATGAATTCAGTTATGATGGACATTATGTGGAAAGTTGGGACTTTACTAATTATTCTTACAATCGTAACAAGAGTTAAAGTAGTACTACTGCAGTCTAACGCGACTGAAATATCCCGATGCCAGGGGAAGGCATATGATCCTCACTTTCGGAAGGCTTTGAACAAAATGCTCAAAGTCACAAACGCAAGCCTGTGGGAAGGAAGGGATGTTTGAAGATGTAAATATGCATTTGTGTAGGATGGGTTTCATGAGGCTTACTATCCGCCCATGAAGCTTATCCGATTTGGCCCTGAATGCTGTGACAAATGCTTGAGCAATTAAGTTTCGACTGAAAATAGAGGGGTGTGCAACAAAAGCATATGATGAACAAATTGACCGCGGTAAGGAGTGACTTAATTAAATTGCAGCAACCGTTGCAATCCTCCTTGCTGGCCCTGGGTGATAAGCATTGGAAACTGTCCAAAATATTACCAGATAGGGAAGATACAGAAGAACAAGACCATGAATTGAACTGTATTTTACCCCTCTGAACACAGAAGGTGGGCACGAGAAATTAAAAGCCAGTGGCAAACCATTAACCTAGAGCCCTGCTCTATGAGGGAGCAGTTAGGGTACATATGTGGAAGGATTTTAGGTAAAGACATTTGTTTGGACACAGACCAAAGCATTTGCCACTTTGAGGTGCATTCCATTAACCAAACAACGCGGCTAGCGTATACGGAAGAGGTTGCATCTGCCTCAGGATGGCATGTCCCACCATAACGATAGACAATTTAATCATAAATGACAACCCAACTTAATTTGTGTATTTGGAATTTGACGAAAATTGGAGAATCACATCAGTATATAAAGACAAGCATGATTACTGTCCAAGAAGTCTTGCCTGTCCCTATAGGAATGAATCTGACATTTGTCTCATCACTGGTGGGATGTGCTTTTCGGATGGTCACCGACAGCAACTGGTATACTCAATGCCTTCATTCATCCTATTATTGTATTGCTCATTTTAGTTAGTGCAAGTTGGATTTTATCCGTGGTGATGCTTGTTTGGTATTGGAAGATGCTGTGGAGAATAGCAGCCTTGACATCACTATGCAAAGCGTATGGTATAGTCTTGAATGAGAAAAAGGCTGACCACGCCGCTTGGATAAAGGAAGAGGAAATCTGCGTACTGAGTAAAAGAATTTACTCGCTGTTAAAAGAGAAGTGGGGAATGAAACATAGATTGAGAAGAAACATCAAGATTTTAGTTGTAGGCTAGCTGTGTTGAGATTAGTTGGAATAGGAAGAACTTGGGCCCAGTGAGAGTTAATTAAAATAGTTAGGAGAGCTGGACCTGAAATGGGTTTTAAGGTGTTAGTAACTGATTGCCAAATAACTGATGATCTGTCATTTGCATGTTTGCTTAGCTGTGCTTAGAATGAGGAGTAGAAACATTGGTAAGTTGGTGTAGGGAACAAGGACAATTACCAATTTCCTCCCTTGGTGGGAATGAAACATAGATTTAGAGGAAACAGAAAGATTTTAGTCATAGGCTTGGGCCCAGTGAGGGTTAATCAAAATAGTTAGGAGAGCTGGACCTGAACGAGAGTTTTAGATGTTAGTAACTGATTACCAAATAACTGATGATCTGTCATTTGCATGTTTGTTTAGCTGTGCTTAGAATAATGAGCAGAAACATTGATAAGTTGGTGTATAGAATAAAGACAATTACCAATTTCCTCCCTTGGTGGGAGCCCATCCAAAAGTCACGCAAGAAGAAACTTAGAGGTCACTAAAGTAATTAGAATTGTTAAAACTCAGAAAGGCATAAAGGTCAGAGTGAGGAAGATGAGTTACTTCATCTTCCTTAGGACCACTGACCCAATTCAAGACCACCGACTCCATTCAGATCACACGCTACGCATGCTTAATGACATGTAAGCTCATTTCCATACAAAGCGGAGAATGGGAGGTGTCAACACTGTGAATATGCATTTTGTATTTTGGATATTCATAATATGTGGAAATAAAAGGTATCATGTTTGCTTGTATCAGGGCCTGCGACTTAGGGAGCTATCCCACGCAAAAATAAAACATACACTTTCTAACTCTAAACTGTTAAGAGTTTTTGTCCGTCTCAGTTGGATATCGATACTAGATCGATATTCATATTTTGGTAAATCATAGTTAGCATAGGAGAAAGGCATGCTTGGTATGTACCTGTGATAGTTAGGGCTAGCTTTTAGTTTTGCAATGTTATTACGAAACACAGATATGGTCTTGGCCAGTTGCCCCTCGTTTCAAAAAAGGGCTATAAAGGGACTTCCTGAAATAACTGAGATGACATCTCCCCACGGAAAGAAGACAAATCTATTAGCAGCAGACCACGAGGACTTGGTCTCATCTGTTGGTAGCCATTGCCCCCCCTTTCTTCCTCTCAACTCCTTGTTTTTCTTTATCTCTCTCTCTCTCTTTCTCTCCTCTATCGCATTACCATGTTGTGGGTACTTAACAAAGGTGAAAAGGTGATTAAAACTGAAATCCCTTGTGTCCTTTTGCACTCTGAGATCTGTAAACAAACCATCACGATCCTCACTTCTATTAGCAGATCGTGACATTAAACTGGCATCACGGACAGGATTTCTGACAGACAGAAGGGGTTGCAAAGTTGTGTGTAGTCTGTAATAGGGGAAGGACGTTTCACTCCAGCCGCACCTAGCCCGACACCCCGAAAAGGGTGAGCGGTGTCTAGAAAGCAAGGGGGGTGAGTCGAATTTCCCGCAAACTGCACACGCCTAGGTGAAAAGCACCCCATAGTCAACTGAGGGCTCTGTCTTCAGATTTTTCACAAAAAGATCTCTTAGTGTAAAAGGGGGAACTGTTTTGGTGGGCGTGTGTGAATTTGGACTGCTTGGTGTAGTGAAGAGACAACCATAAGTAACTTAAGGCGTACCTCCCAGGCAGATTTTGGTCTCTTCACTCACCCAGGGAAGCGAAGGGCGACACGGCGAAGCTGTTTGTGTCGCAGTGTGTAATTAGGTTTTACCTCCCTGCAGTGGTTTTGATCCCTTTATAAAATGACTGAAAGCCCTAGTGCAAATAATAAAGCTGCATTTTATGCTCTGCTAGCAAAACATAATGCCCGGCCCTCTCCAGGAGGGGAAGAATGGGCTCAAAATAACTGGTTTAATTTGGAGAGTGTGACTGATAGAATATGTTCATTACAACATGAGACAAAGTTTAAATTTGGCCGAAATAAAACCATAATCTGCTCCTAAATCTGTTTTAGGAGCATGCCTTACAGCAGCTATAGATCACTGCTTTAAGCGATGTAGTGAAGAGAAAGCAATCACAGATTCCCTTCAAAACCTAGTGGAAATTTTACAGGAACAATCAGATGAAGAAAGGAATGAAAATCATTTGCTGCGGGCTGCTTTGAGGGAGGAATATTTTAAGAATTCAAAGAATGCTGACTCACCAAAAGAGAAAGAGGAAAAGAAAACTCCTCACATTAACCAAATATACCCCCAGGAAGAACTAGTGCTAGTGAAAAATTGTGGGGAAAACTGCTGCCCTCCTATGAGACCTCTAATTAAAACAGAATATAATTATATCAATGATGAAGATTTTGAACCGCATATCACCACTAAACAAATACCATACACTGCTCCTGAGTTGGCTAAGTTAAAAAAGGAGTACGGGCGGCTTCCCCATGAAGCTGAGACGGAATATGTCTTCCAAGTGTCTCTCACCGGAGGAGACCAAATTCAATTCACTGAACAGGAGGCCAGTGGATATTGGGGACATGGAGTTCTCCTAACAACAGGAGACAAACGTAACACATGGTCGCTGACTCAGCGCGCAGCTTTCTGGGCCGGGGGACTCAATCCTTTAGAAAGGGGAGACCCTTTCGCTACAGTTGGTACCCCTGATCAACTTCTAGAAAGTGTCCACAAAGCCGCCTGTCTGCAAATGATCCATGAAAGGAAATTAACTCCTGGATATGAATCCCCCACGCAATTACCTGTTAAACCTGAACTGATGACCCCTTTAATTCGAGGCCTTCCAGAATCACTCAAATCTACAGCAACTGTCCTTCAAAAAACCATAGCTGCTGTAGGTCCTGTAGAGAGGTTGGACAGATTCCTTGGAAACCCGAGCGACCAAACTGCATCTACCGATCCTGGCTTTACTCCATATTCAACCCCCTCTCAGCCGCCAGGTTCACAATCAAATTCACCTGCCAGTGATTGCAAAGTTTGGACACGGAGTGAGGTTGAAGAAGATCTGATTAATTACAGTAGGAAGTACGGACCTATAAAAATCCCAGAGGAAAAATCAGAAAAAACAAAAGGTGTCAGGTACATTAGGGCTCCTCATAGTGAAAAACCAGAGAATGTAAAACAGATCCCTAACCGTCAGCATTGGTGGTTATTAGGTATCAAAAAGGGGGTCCCCAGAAATGTGATGGATGGCTTAGCCCTTGATCAGTTGAGTGTCTAACTGGCACTGCCAAAACCCCATTCTACCGAATCCGTCACTTCAACCCAGTGCACCCCTCCTCCCTCAGAATCTGGGCAGTGAGTCAAAGCCACTTCTCCCTCAAAGTCCGGCCAATGAGCCAGAACAGATTCTTCCTCAAAACCAGGGAAACTAGACCCTCTGTTTCTTGTCAGTGGGCAAAGAAACGGAGCATAGGTATACCTGAGAATGCTCACTAAAAATAAAACAGGAGATATAACGATCACAGCTATTACAAGTCCTAAACGGGCACCTGTAACTTTTCTGATTGACACTGGGGCACAAATTTCTGCGCTGACAAAGAAAGATGCCCAGAGGTGTGGAATTGTTCCAACAAAGAACCGATATTGTGTTTTAAGTGCCTTGGGCACAACAGAATCTATGAATGTGGCCTTAGTCAAGCTCCCTTTGCCTGGAGAGGAAAACCAACTCTCTATCGATGGGGTGATTGGAGATATTCCAACCAATTTATTAGGGATGAATGCCCTTGCTAGGAGGCAGTGGGAGGACTCAGAGGGTCTTCTGTGGTCTTTTGGCACACCACATTTTAACATCAGCCTGCTCCAAGCTGCAGCCTCCCTACCATTCAGCAAAGTAACTAATGTGAAACAATACCTCCTTCCCCTGCGTGCCAAAGAGGGTACCAAGCCAGTGATACAGGAGCTACGACAACAAGGAGTAATACTTTTAATACCCATTCTCCTTTCAATTCTCCGGTGCGGCCAGTGCGAAATCCTAATGGGAAGTGGAGGCTGACAATAGATTTTCGTAGGCTAAATGCTAGCACAGACCCTCTTACAGCAGCAGTC
This sequence comes from Corvus hawaiiensis, assembly GCF_020740725.1. Classification (NCBI taxonomy): domain Eukaryota; kingdom Metazoa; phylum Chordata; class Aves; order Passeriformes; family Corvidae; genus Corvus; species Corvus hawaiiensis. The sequence continues at coordinate 518,315 of NC_063229.1, forward strand.
CCAAATCTAGCAGAATTAATAACATTGATTCAAGAAAAGGCTCATTCAATCATGCCACCTATAGATGTCAAAGACATGTTTTTTATGACACCTTTACAGCCAGAAGATATGGACCGTTTTGCTTTCGCATGGGAAGGACAGCAACACACTTTCACTAGGCTTCCCCAAGGGTACAAACATTCTCCTACCCTGGCTCATCACGCTTTAGCCCAAGAGTTCGAAAAAGTACCCAAAGCGGACAATCTAGCTGTTCATCAACACACTGATGATACCCTTGTGGGAGGAGATGAAATAGAAGAAGTGAGAGATACCCAACAGAAAATAACCTCCCACTTAGAAAGCCTTGATTTGAAAATTCCCTCAGAAAAAAACCCAAAACCCTTCACATGAAGTGAAATTGTTGGGAATTTGGTGGAAAGGAGGTATGACACGTATCCCACCTGATACCCTAACCTCTTTAGATCAGATTAAAATGCCTGAATCCAAAAAAGATCTCCAGCATGCTTTAGGATTATTAGTGTTCCGGAGAAAACACATCCCGGATTTTCCATAATTGCCAGACCTCTTTATAACTTGTTAAGAAAAGGGACAAAATGGGAATGGAGTGCTTCTCAAGAAGAAGCACTGCAATTGTTGGTTTTTGAAGCAACAGCCTCACCAAGCCCTGGGCCCTATTCATCCTACAGATGCTTTTCAGGTGGAATGGGGATTTGTCTCCTCAGGGTTGTCAGTACACATATGGCAGCGGGGTCCTGAGGGTCCGACGAAGCCTGTTGGCTTTTACTCCCGTGGCTTTAAAGATGCTGAAAAAAGGTACACTACCTGGGAGAAAGGATTGTTTGTGGTTAGCTTAGCTCTCCTAGAAGTGGAGAAGATTGCACAACAACAACCAATTGTTTTGAGAGGCCCTTTCAAAGTTATTAAGGCCGTCTCTACTGGCACCACCCCCACCTGACGGGGTGGCCCAGAGGACCTCAGTAAGGAAGTGGTATGCTCAGATTGAACATGATTGTAGCGTCTTCTCAATAACTGAAGGAGCTGTAAAAAATCTGGCAATCCAAGAAACTGAAAACTTGGGTAGCAGCCAGGACAAACCTGCCTCAGTCATTAAAGTAGCCCCTCCTTTTTCCCCCAAACAGTCAGCAAATTCTTGGTTTACGGATGCTTCTGCCAAGCGAGAAGGAAAGGTGTGGAAATAGAAGGCTGTAGCCCTCCACACTTCCTCAGGTGAACGAATTATCACAGAGGGGGAAGGCAGTGCCCAAGTTGGCAAGCTGATAGCTGTTTGGAGTGTTTTCCAACGTGAGGCACAGAATACTTCTCCTGTCTGTATCTACACCGATTCCTATGCTGTGTTTAAGGGATGGACTGAGTGGCTTCCTTTTTGGCAGCAAAATGATTGTGAAGTTAACAGAATCCCGGTATGGCAAAAGGAAAAGTAGCAAGAAATTCTAAGTATTGCAAGTGCAGGGAATTTTGCCGTGGAGTGGGTAGCCTCTCACCAGACAGATGGAAATCCAGCAGGAGAGTGGAACAATAGAGCTGATGAATTAGCAAGACTAAGTCCTGTGAAAAAAGATCAGAGGACTGGGAGCACTTCTTAGAATGGTTGCATGTAAAAAGACAACGCACAGGTGCAAAAGATTTGTACAAAGAAGCCCTTGCTCGCGGTTGGTCTGTTACCAGAGAAATGTGTAAAACATGCATATCAGCCTGTGAACAACGTCGCAGACAGCTAGAAAGACACCCTTTGGAAGATGACCCTCTGCATTTAAGAAAGGGTAAAGGCTTACGGGACGCGTGGCAGGTAGATTATATCGGCCCCTTTAAAAAGTCAGGAGGTAAACACTTTGGGCTGGTAGGAGTAGAGATTATATCTGGGTTAGTCCAGGCCAATGCTTTTAAAAGACCTACAGGAGATAATGCTGTTAAAGCATTGCAGGGATGGTTTGGAACTTTCCCAAAACCACAAGAAATTCAATCTGATAATGGGTCTCACTTTACTGCCAAAGTTGTACAGGACTGGGCAAAAGGTGAAGGGATTAAACGGACTTTTCACACTCCTTACTACCCTCAAGCTAACGGCATTGTAGAAAGGACCAACGGTCTCTTGAAAGGACTTTTGAAACCACAGGAGGGAAATTGGGATGTTCGGCTATGGGAAGCTGTGAAAGGTGTGAATGATAGATGGGGGTAAACGGGTGTCCCCAAATCACTGTCTTTTTCCCAACAGCTCCAAGCATAATTCTCTCACTACAGGGACCAAATGATCCTAAGAATCCTGCACACTACCCTGGACAACCTGTTTCGGTAGATCTCCCTACCGTAGGAGAAGTACCACTAGTGCTAAAACGCCCTCTGAATAAATATGCATGGGTAGCCTCTGATGCCCTAGGGAGAGAGCATCGGATACATACACGCTGCATAATTCCATCATTCTAATTTTCTGCCTTTTGGTGGCAGACTCTGTTGTGTTTACTTTTCACAGAAGAACTCCGAGGGACATGAAGAAGAGCACATAAACCATGATAAGACTAGCGATACTTTTCTGCATCCTACCACAACACCAGGGCCAAAAACCAGCTGAGTGGCCACGGTCTGAAGCTACCATTAGGTACACTAGTGCTCTAGGATCCTATCCCAGAGATCGTTGCCCGAACCTAGCCACTGTAGTACTGCACGACTCTGAGGTATACCGTCCAAGTGAATGGGGATGGGACTTGAAGGATTGGACTAGAATCCTAAAAGGAACAATAGGTGAAAACATTAAGGTAGGATGCAGAAAAGTAGAAGGATCTCTTTACGAGAAAGCTTCCACCACGGCAATCGCTGGAAATTTTCTAAAACCAGATGGGAAAAGTGATTTGCACCCCAACATTACGGCCAAACTCTGCCCTACAACGGAGTGGGTGTGTGACAAACAAACCCCCTTCATCCTGTGTGGTTGTCAGAAGAATGTCGGTAACTACACCTTAGACCCCAGTACCAACAATGTTGAAATCACAAAGCTTTGCAGAAACAAACTAACTGACTGCTGGTATAACTTTCCTCTAACCAAACCAACCTATGCAACATGCAATTGGCAAAATAACCCGGCAGATCAGCCAAGTCTGAAAGGTTTAACTTATAAATTCAAAATAAACGCCGTAGCAAAGCCCATACTGAGCGCAGTAATCACATACCATGGTATAAGTACCCCCCTTGTGTTAGATGATGTTGGGGTTTTAGTTTAGTCTTAGGTTTTCCTGTTAAAGGAATTTTCTCCCATATGCATGTTGCTAGGGGACAAATAGCTGTACTTAAGAAAGACAAAAAGGGGAGTGGGGCGGGCCTGGCTACTCTTTTGTCTACACCTGGGTGTGGGGACAGTTCGCTCTGAGCGTCCGGAGAGAGAAGCTGCAGAGAAAGGAGCTGCTGCTGCTTTCTTTTTGGCCGTTCTTTCTTCCTGCTGGAAGCAACGCCGGGACCCCAAAAGCCGCTTTTCCCTGCCCTGCTGGAGACCGAGCTGTGGCTGTCCTGCTCCGCTGCTGCTTCGAGCTTTCGCTACACTGTAGCCCTGCTCGCCCTGCCTGCCTGGGCCTCCGTGGTTTTTCCCATCTGGATACATCTCGTCTGCCACCCGGGATTTGCGTTCGTCCCTGCCATTCCAGCCTGCTCTTCCTGAGAGCCCGGGATCAGCTGCCCAGGGGTTTGTGAAGCCTTTGTTCCATCCTTCCCGGGATCCCAGGGCACCGGTGCCGCGTGCTCCCCGAGCTCGCCCCGGAGCGCCCCCTGCAGCCGCGGGGGAACCATCGCACCTGCCCTGCTCACCGGGAGCCGCCAGCGCCCCTGCCGGCTGCGAGCGGAACTGCACCCGAGGGGAAAGGGCCCGACAGCCGAGAAGGCTGGGACTGGGTTTGTGTTTGCTGTTACTGCCATAGTTGTTGTTGTTTTGTTTGACTGGTTATATACATATATATATATAGTAAAGAACTGTTATTCCTATTTCCCACATCTTTGCCTAAAGGCCCTTGATTTCAAAATATAATAACTTGGAGGGAAAAGGGGTTATATCTGCCACTTCAAGGGGGGCCTCTGCCTTCCTTAGCAGACACCTGTCTTTCAAAACCGAGACAGATCTTGGCGCCCAACGTGGGGCCTGAGGGCATTAAGAGATAGAGGTGAAAAAGGAATAACAGTTCCTCGATAACTTTATTTTGTGTGCTGGATATTGGAACCTTGTTAGGCAGCACTATGTGGTCTAGTTTACCCTGGTTTGGGTGGCACGTAGCCGTGGCTATATTCTTCCCCTTTGCAGCTCCTTACTTGAGTATGGGTCCTCTGACTAAGGCTACCATTGCTGTTATCCAGCTTGCGTTATGGGTCGAGAAGGTGAGGAATTCGTGGGTTTTTAACTTCCTCCGGAATGTGGGCACATGGATAAACAGCTATCACACACTGAGCACATGTTTTTGGGGTTATGTTAACAATGGTACCTTCTGTGAGGAAATGACACCAGGGGAAGTTTTCTCCCAACCCCTCAACCAGTTCTTTGGGCCCACCCCATCAATTTTCGAAGGGTTTAAATTCCCTCTGAATACTAACCATCTGCTGCTGATAGGCCTACTCTATTTAGCATTCAAGGATAAGTTGAGATTGGCTTGGATATCTACCCGGACACCAGCCCCAGAGACTAGAGATCCTGCCCCAGAACCTGACATGGCCCCAGAGAGTAGAGTTCCTACCCCAGAGCCTGATCCTGCTCCAGAGCCTGACACGGCCCCAGACACTAGAGATCCTGCCCCAGAACCTGACACGGCCCCAGACACTAGAGATCCTACCCCAGAGCCAGAGCCTGCCACAGCCCCAGACACTAGAGATCCCGCCCCACAGACTGATACCGCCCAACAGTCCACCTCAGAAATGGACTACCCAAACTGGGTGGGGGTACTGGAAAAAGGGATGCAGGAGATGTGCCAGGAGATGGGCCAGGTGCGCAAGGAGATGTGCCAGGAGATGGGCCAGGTGCGCCAGGAGATATGCCAATTGCTAAGGGAATACACCTCCTCAGCTAGTGAAAAACCCTCTCCCTGCCCCAAAGAGGGTGAGTCCGATGGTGCAGCAGTGGAACCCACGGATGTTACAACCGTCCAGGCTTCAGCTGAACCACAAGGGCAACCACAGCCAGCAGCGGTCGCCCCTGTGCAAAGGAGGAAGTATAAGACCAAATCAGTACGACCAGTTAATGATGATGGGCAACCAGGGCCCTCACAACCAGCAGGAGAGCCAGAGCCAGAAATCATTACTGAGTCCCTGTCGCACGACAGTCTCCGTGCTATGCGAAACGACATTGTGCGAAGGGGGCGTGAGCCTTATACCACCTGGCTGCTTCGGGTTTGGGACCTTATGGGCACAAGTGTGCAACTGGATAGTGGTGAGGCAAGGTATCTGGGATCGTTGACCCAGGACCCAGGTGTGGACCAGATATTTGTGAGGGAGCCAGGGCCTCTCTCTCTTTGGGAGCGGCTCTTAATGAGTGTGAGAGAAAGGTTCATTCACAAAGAAAGAATGCAGGAGTACCATCATAGAATGCAGTGGAAGACACTCGAGCAAGGGATCCAACAGCTAAGAGAGGTGGCAATATTAGAGGTACTCTTTGGGAAGGATGGACAGCATGATAATGACCCCGATAAGGTCAGGTGCACAGGACAGATGATGTGGAACCTGGCAAGGCTAGGGCCATCGCAATACACCACCTTCATTGCAACGATTGATGCTGACAATACCTGAGAAACAGTGGGCTCTGTTGCCAACAGGCTCAGGCATTATGACAGCATGATCAATGGCCCGCTGAAAGCTCATGTCTCTGCTGTGGTCCAGGACCTCAAAGAGGAGATGAAGGAGATGAGGGAGGAAATGAGGGAGGAGATGAGGGAGGAGATGAGGGAGGAGATGAGGAGGGTCAGTGTGGCACCAGTGCGAGTCACAGGCCCCCAAGTCAGAGCCCGTCGTCCCCCTGCTAGAGAGAGAGGGTACACCCCACGAGCTGAGCTGTGGTTTTTCCTGTGTGAGCATGGGGAAGACATGAGAAGGTGGGATGGGAAACCCACCTCTGCCCTGGCAGCGCGGGTGCGTGAACTCAAGGAGGGAGGCACTAACCGAGGGGGTTCCGCTAAGGTGAAGGTAGCCTCAGCCTCCCGTGACCGAGCTGCCAGGCATTACAGAAGGGAGGATGATATGTCGGATCCCCTTGAAGGTACCTCGAGCATGTACGCCCAGGGAAAGAATGATAACCAGGGCTAGAGGGGCCCTGCCTCTAGCCAGGAAGAGGCACGGGAGAACCGAGTTTTCTGGACGGTGTGGATCCGATGGCCTGGCACATCAGAGCCACAAAAATATGATGCATTGGTTGATACTGGGGCACAATGTACTTTAATGCCATCGGGACATGTGGGGGCAGAACCTGTATCCATCGCTGGGGTGACCGGGGGATCACAGCAGTTGACCCTTTTGGAAGCTGAGGTGAGCCTGACTGGGAAGGAGTGGCAAAAGCATCCGATTGTGACCGGCCCAGAGGCCCCGTGTATTCTGGGCATAGACTTCCTCCGGAATGGCTACTACAAAGACCCAAAAGGACTCAGGTGGGCATTTGGGATTGCTGCTGTGGAGGCAGAGGGCATTAGGCAATTGAACACCCTGCCTGGACTATCTGAGAATCCTTCTGCAGTTGGGCTCCTGAAAGTGGAAGAGCAACGAGTGCCAATTGCCACCTCGACAGTGCACCGCCGGCAGTATCGGACAAATCGAGATGCTGTGATCCCCATCCACAAGATGATCCGCGAGCTGGAGAGTCAAGGGGTGGTCAGCAAGACCCACTCACCCTTCAACAGCCCCATCTGGCCTGTGCGCAAGTCTGACGGGGAATGGAGATTGACTGTGGACTATCGTGCCCTGAATGAAGTGACTCCACCGTTGAGCGCTGCCGTGCCAGACATGTTGGAGCTCCAGTACGAGCTGGAGTCCAAAGCAGCAAAGTGGTACGCCACTATTGACATTGCCAATGCATTCTTCTCCATTCCTCTGGCAGCAGAGTGCAGGCCTCAGTTTGCCTTCACCTGGAGGGGCGTGCAGTACACCTGGAACCGACTGCCCCAGGGGTGGAAGCACAGTCCCACCATCTGTCATGGACTGATCCAGACTGCACTAGAAAAGAGTGAGGCTCCAGAACATCTGCAGTACATTGATGACATCATTGTGTGGGGGAACACTGCAACCGAAGTGTTTGAGAAAGGAGAGAGAATAATTCAAATTCTCCTGCAAGCTGGTTTTGCCATCAAGAAGAGCAAGGTCAAGGGACCTGCCCGAGAGATCCAGTTCCTGGGAGTAAAGTGGCAAGATGGACGACGTCAGATTCCCACTGAGGTCATCAATAAGATTACAGCAATGTCTCCGCCGACTAACAAGAAGGAAACACAAGCTTTCCTAGGTGCTATAGGTTTCTGGAGGATGCACATTCCCGAGTACAGCCAGATCGTGAGTCCTCTCTACCTGGTTACCCGCAAGAAGAATGATTTCCACTGGGGCCCTGAACAGCAGCAAGCCTTCGCCCAGATCAAACAGGAAATTGCTCACGCCGTAGCCCTTGGCCCAGTCAGGACAGGACCAGAGGTGAAGAACATGCTCTACTCTGCAGCCGGGAACAATGGCCTGTCCTGGAGCCTCTGGCAGAAGGTGCCTGGTGAGACTCGGGGCCGACCACTGGGATTCTGGAGCCGAAGCTACAGAGGATCTGAAGCCAACTACACTCCCACCGAGAAGGAAATCCTGGCAGCTTATGAAGGAGTCCAGGCTGCCTCAGAAGTAATCGGCACAGAGGCACAACTCCTCCTGGCACCCCGACTACCGGTGCTGGGGTGGATGTTCAAAGGAAAGGTTCCCTCCACGCATCACGCCACTGACGCTACTTGGAGCAAATGGATTGCCCTCATCACGCAGCGCGCCCGAATTGGAAACCCAAGTCGCCCTGGGATCTTGGAAATAATTACAAACTGGCCAGAAGGTGAGACTTTTGGGTTATCTTCTGAAGAAGAAGAGGAGCAGGTGACAGGTGCCGAAGAAGCCCCACCATATAACGAGCTACCAGAGAGTGAAAGACAATACGCCCTCTTCACTGATGGTTCCTGCCGAATTGTAGACGCTAGCCGGAAATGGAAAGCCGCTGTATGGAGCCCCACACGACAAGTTGCACAGGCCACTGAAGGAGAAGGTGGATCGAGCCAATTTGCTGAGCTCAAAGCTGTCCAATTAGCTCTGGACATAGCTGAAAGAGAGAAGTGGCCAAAGCTCTACCTCTACACTGATTCATGGATGGTAGCCAATGCTCTGTGGGGTTGGCTGGAAAGGTGGAATAAGGCAAACTGGCAGCGCAGAGGAAAACCAATCTGGGCTGCTGAAGAGTGGAAAGACATTGCCACTCGGGTAGAGAAGCTATCCATGAAAGTCCGTCATGTAGATGCTCACATCCCCAAGAGCCGGGCTAATGAAGAACATCGTAACAACAAACAGGTAGATCAGGCTGCGAAAATAGAGGTGTCCCAGATAGACTTGGATTGGCAACATAAAGGAGAACTGTTCCTAGCTCGATGGGCCCATGATGCCTCAGGTCATCAGGGCAGAGATGCCACCTATAAGTGGGCACGAGACCGAGGGGTGGATCTAACCATGGACAGTATCTCCCAGGTTATCCATGACTGTGAGACATGCGCTGCGATCAAGCAGGCCAAGCGGGTGAAGCCTCTGTGGTATGGCGGGCGATGGTCCAAATACAAGTATGGGGAGGCCTGGCAGATTGATTACATCACACTGCCTCAAACCCGCCAAGGCAAGCGCTATGTGCTCACAATGGTAGAAGCCACCACTGGGTGGCTGGAGACCTACCCTGTGCCTCACGCTACTGCCCGGAACACCATCCTGGGCCTGGAAAAGCAAGTCCTTTGGAGGCATGGCACCCCTGAGAGAATCGAGTCTGACAATGGGACTCATTTCAAGAACAGCCTTATAAACACCTGGGCTAGAGAACATGGCATTGAGTGGGTGTACCACATCCCTTACCATGCACCAGCAGCTGGGAAGGTTGAGCGGTGTAATGGACTGCTTAAAACCACCTTGAAGGCACTGGGTGGGGGGACTTTCAAAAACTGGGAGATGCATTTAGCAAGAGCCACCTGGTTAGTTAACACTCGAGGTTCCACCAGCCGAGCAGGCCCTGCCCAATCCGAACCCCTACAAACAACAGACGGGGATAAGGTTCCAGTGGTGCACATGAGAGGTATGCTTGGAAAAACTGTTTGGGTAAAGTCTGCCTTGAGCAAAGACAAACCCATCCGTGGGGTTGTTTTTGCTCAGGGACCAGGTTGCACCTGGTGGGTGATGCAAAAGGATGCAGAGACCCGATGCTTACCTCAAGAGGACCTTGTTTTAGGGTGAACTACCCATGGCTCTGTACTTGTATCAGTATCAGCATGTATATTTGTATATAATTTGGGTAATGCATAGATTTATATGGTTAAAAAAAAAAAAGTTAAGTTTCATGTAACATGTTAGTATGGGAAAAAATTCGGGGTGGATAATGTTGGGGTTTTAGTTTAGTCTTAGGTTTTCCTGTTAAAGGAATTTTCTCCCATATGCATGTTGCTAGGGGACAAATAGCTGTACTTAAGAAAGACAAAAAGGGGAGTGGGGCGGGCCTGGCTACTCTTTTGTCTACACCTGGGTGTGGGGACAGTTCGCTCTGAGCGTCCGGAGAGAGAAGCTGCAGAGAAAGGAGCTGCTGCTGCTTTCTTTTTGGCCGTTCTTTCTTCCTGCTGGAAGCAACGCCGGGACCCCAAAAGCCGCTTTTCCCTGCCCTGCTGGAGACCGAGCTGTGGCTGTCCTGCTCCGCTGCTGCTTCGAGCTTTCGCTACACTGTAGCCCTGCTCGCCCTGCCTGCCTGGGCCTCCGTGGTTTTTCCCATCTGGATACATCTCGTCTGCCACCCGGGATTTGCGTTCGTCCCTGCCATTCCAGCCTGCTCTTCCTGAGAGCCCGGGATCAGCTGCCCAGGGGTTTGTGAAGCCTTTGTTCCATCCTTCCCGGGATCCCAGGGCACCGGTGCCGCGTGCTCCCCGAGCTCGCCCCGGAGCGCCCCCTGCAGCCGCGGGGGAACCATCGCACCTGCCCTGCTCACCGGGAGCCGCCAGCGCCCCTGCCGGCTGCGAGCGGAACTGCACCCGAGGGGAAAGGGCCCGACAGCCGAGAAGGCTGGGACTGGGTTTGTGTTTGCTGTTACTGCCATAGTTGTTGTTGTTTTGTTTGACTGGTTATATACATATATATATATAGTAAAGAACTGTTATTCCTATTTCCCACATCTTTGCCTAAAGGCCCTTGATTTCAAAATATAATAACTTGGAGGGAAAAGGGGTTATATCTGCCACTTCAAGGGGGGCCTCTGCCTTCCTTAGCAGACACCTGTCTTTCAAAACCGAGACAGATGACAAGAATACAGTTTTTCCACCCTTTATGGTAACCCGAGGTGACGATGTTACAATACGATGTGGATTAATTGCTGAATTTTTTACCCAACCTATACACAGTTATAGCATTGGACCTCATGGCCGTGTTTTGTTTTGTGAAATTCAAAATCAAGATTGTTGGCTAAACCTTAATTGCTGTACAATTTCCCCATAAAGTCACGTGTGGTAAAAACAATACAAAATACTGGGGGGAACTCAAAGTCGATGTTGCAATACCTACCACCCAACCACCGGTCATGCTAAGCCCGAGAATTTTTGAAATTGGACCACGTATAATCACAAAAACAGGCCAACAACAAATATTGCTCAATCCGGCATGGTCCCTTAAACAAGTCAAGTTGCTGATGCAAAACAATGTCTCAGAAATTCAGCCAGCTTGTTCACCTTTTCTGCAAACTTCCTTCAAGGGGCAGACAACCGGGTTGCAAAGCGGAACCCTTCTAAGAAACGGACGCAAAGAGACATAACCGGTGTTGTGGGAACACGATTGGGAATCTCAAATAGTATTGATTCAGAAGTACTAATGAATAAATTGGCTGCCACAACTACAGATTTGACTAAAATACAACAACCCATCAGCGGTTGTTATCAAACATATTACCAAATTGAGAAAAGGTAAATGTGAATGACCACAAATTGATAATTGGCATGCTCCGTGCTACACAAAGCAACATTTCTTTGGCTCTCAGCTGCGTCCAGGCTCAATTGTGGATGCAGTCAGTTGCTGCCTCAATTATAAGAGAAGGCAAAGAAGGCACTTTTCCTACTGAAATTCGGAAAATAATCTGGGACGGTGCCACTGATTTTGAAAGAGAATTCCAATCCTGGTGGAATTTAGTGAATTTTACCTACAATCCCATCACAAACACAGCCACAGCCTTTGTACTAACCATACGTAATGCTTCAGTGCATTTGACAGTCCCTATCATTGCATTAGGGCTGAACCACAATGCAGCTATTCTCTACCCTTTCCAGCACAGAGAATGGGCCCGTCAAACTGGTAAGAAGTGGCAAACTGTTAATTTGGAAACTTGTATTGTCCGAGAACAACAAGGGTTTATCTGTGAAAGTAGTGCAATTAGACCTCAAGACATTTGTTTGGACACAGAACAAAATATCTGTCATTTTGAAATTCATCCTAACAAGATTCCTGAAACAGTGCTTGTGTATATAGGCAATGGATGTGCATGCTTAAGAACTGCATGTGATAAGGTAGTTATAGAAAATTTAGTTGTAGATACTAAAACTCATTCAAATTTTTGTGTTTGTAACTTTACTAAAAGCACAGGATGTGATTTCTCTTATTTAGCCCCACTCACTTCTTATTGTATTTTACAGTCCAATTACACACTGATCCACCAATTATTGCCTACCCCCACTGGGATGAACCTTACTTAGGTAAAGCACTTGTTGCTTCACCAGGATTTCATTGGAATTTTGGAAAAGACCAAGAAAAACAGACAGAAAACCTTGGTAACTGTTCATCACAATGTGAAAGAAACACATTGTGTTCGAGAAAGAGGAAAGAAAGATGCTGGACACAGCTGGTGGGATACTCCTTTTGGGTGGTCACCTACTGCTACAGGTGTCCTGAACAAATTGTGTCATCCCATCCTTGTTCTCTTGATTTTAGTTTTGATTGGGTTTGTTTTATCAGCAATCTTACACATCATGAATTGCAGAATGATGAAACGGTTAACACAATTGACATCTGTAATAGATGTGCACAATTTGGACAATATCCCATCCACTGTGGACACCCCTAAGGTTATTGACACAAGATGAACTACATGAGTATTAAAATAAGACATGATTAAAAATTACATGTGTATTTTGATTAAAAATTACTTATTCCTTCTTTTTCCTTTTCTTTTCTTTCTCTTTTCTTATTTTCTCTACCCTTTTCTGGGATATGCTACCAACATTAACGAGTCCTGAAGACTTCGCAACAACACTACGAAATCGTGCTGATGGAGCTCTCCTGATGACAATCGTGAGTCATGGGGTGGTGTAAGAGACGGTCTGAAGATCCCTCATCTGCCTCACGATCATCGCCGAGGACAGAGGCTAAACACAGGAGTTCCGACCTGCCTAAGGTGGGATGTCTGCCAACTGTTGCCTGCAGGTGTGCCCGCTGGGAACTGGTACGCATTCCTGAGGAAATCTGTGCAGGTCACAGTGGACTGCGCCGTTCTTGCTGCCCAGGCGGGAAGGACTGCGCTGAAGCGGAAAGGAATGACCTGTCCTGTACACCTGTCCTGTACCTGTTTCCCAAAGCAATGGGCCTCATAACAACGGCTGTAGATTTGCCCCACCTCTTGGGGAAAAGGGGGAGATGTGGGGATACAGCTAGAAAGCAGAAGCGAGAGCACTGCTAAACTCATGCCAGAAGTAGACGCGCTAACGCTGCTAGGCCGCAAACCATAGCAGGCAGTATAGTTAGCATAGGAGAAAGGCATGCTTGGTATGTACCTGTGATAGTTAGGGCTAGCTTTTAGTTTTGCAATGTTATTACGAAACACAGATACGGTCTTGGCCAGTTGCCCCTCGTTTCGAAAAAGGCCTATAAAGGGACTTCCTGAAATAACTGAGATGAGATCTCCCCACGGAAAGAAGACAAATCTATTGGCAGCAGACCACGAGGACTTCGTCTCATCCGTTGGTAGCCATTACCCCCCCTTTCTTCCTCTCTACTCTTTTACTTTGTTTATCTCTCTCTCTATCTCTTTCTCTCCTCTATCGCATTACCGTGTTGTGGGTACTTAACAAAGGTGCACTGTTTTGATTAAAACTGAAATCCCTTGTGTCCTTTTGCACTCTGAGATCTGTAAACAAACCATCACGACCCTTACTTGTATTAACGGATCGTGACACATGTCCAAAAGAAAAAATCACTGGAACAAAAAGAGCAAACTGATCCAAGGTGAACTGATCCACGGTGAAAAACAGAAGCCTATGAAAATCTGGGGAAAAAAAAAAAGGCAACTCACGTGCCCGATTCACAGATGCAACTCTTGCAAAACTTTTGAAGGCAGTCTCACTCCCTCTGCTGAACAATCAACTGGAGGAAATCCCACTCCAAATCTGTGGGAAACAACAAAAGTGGTGCAACAAGCACTTCATAGAATAAAAACTAAAACTCCACCTGAATAAACTAATGCAATTAACATTGCATTAATTTCACCTGGCTTTTTTTTTTTTTTTTTTTTTTGAGGAAATCTGTTTCTTTTCTCTTTTCTAAGAATGTCAAACATCCCTGCATTGACGATAAAGAAAGCAGTTTGAGGGCAGAGAAAGTGCAAGCAGCAGAATCACATCTAAATGTGATAACCATTTACTCACGTGGACGCTGTCACTTTGTGTTAGCCCCAAGGAGTTTTACTTCTTTTTAATAATCGGTCTAGTGGGCCAAATTTTCACTTTTTAAGAACCTACCAACACATGGGATGGAGCTGCATGAAAACCAATGAAATGTAAAGTGTCACCATAATTGCTTGCATTGTCAGTTTGTTCACGTTTGTCATTTAAGAATTTATACATACTTGAAATCATACAAATATGTTCTAACCTTCCCAGTTCTGCCTCAGAAGACTTCAAAATTATTATAATTCAGCTAATTTTTTTTATTTACTATTTAGTGAATTAAAGAATCTTGACAAAACACAAGCAAATGCTACATAAGAAATGATTAAATCCCCCTTCCTAAACCAGGAGGGCTTTTTGCAGCCATAGACTGCAAATAGGACATGAATAAAATACAGAAAAGCCTTCTACCAGCTCTCAAACTAAAGTGCTGTTCAATCTCATGCCATATGTCTTAAGAAGGTATTTTAGCTTTGCCTCACTCCACCTATTTATAGCACATTCTGCAATCTCAGACGAGGGTGCAGAATGTGATGAAGGCAATTCAGTCACTAAAATTCAAAGAAAAAAAAAAGGCTACTTGGATTAATGAAACTAATTTTGAAAGAGAATTAATTTCTTTTTAATCCCACCAACAGTAAAGCCCCAGTTTCTAGTTTGTGTCAAGATTACATTACAACAGTGCTATAATTGGTCTCCTAGAAAACAGAGCATAGCCCTGATGGAAAGATATGTTTGCATGAGAACATTTTGTATGGAAATGTTTTGTGTGTCGATTTGTATCCTAAAAACTAATCCTTCATAATGTCTAAAATTATCCAGCAGAGTAAAAATATTAATGGAACAAAAACGGTCTAAAGAAGCTACAACCAAAGAAGCCTCCCCGAAGATACCTGACTAAGACTTGAAAGTTTAAGTTAAACCACTAAGATTAGAGAAAGGGAAAACCCATTCCTTAATCATCTCAGGCCTAGGAAAACAAACAAACAAACAAACAAGGCTGAAAGAGGAGAAATACCCATAGATAATGAAATAACAGATCAAGTGATCCCATTAGTAGGAGACGTTGAAATTCCAAAGAAATCAAAACGGGCTTCCCCACTCATTATTGAACGCCTGGAAGGGGCACAACCAGTGTCAGTTAAGCGATATCCTCTAAAGCATGGAGCACCAGTAGAAATAAAACCAATAATTGCTACATTTATTGATCAAGAGTTGTTAAGAGAGTATAGGTCTCCCTACAATACCCCAATTCTACCAATACAAAAGCCAAATGGAAATTATCAATTAGTTCAAGACCTGAGAGCGATAAATACAATATCAAGAACACTGCATCCTGTAGTAGCCAATCCTTGCACTTTACTTACAAAATTACAAAGTGGCTGGCTGTGGTTTTCAGCTCTAGATTTAAAAGATGCTTTCTTTTGTCTGCCATTCCTTGAAAGCAGTCACGAGATTTATGCCTTTGAATGGGAAAACCCCAAAACAGGGAAAAAAGCCAGCTTACACGGACCCTATTGCCACAAGGATTCCAAAAAGAGCCTCACAAGAATTGGAGATCATTAGCTAAAGAACTGGAAGCCTGGAACACCGCCACTCTGGGAAGGTACACTTCTGCAGTACATTGATGACCTACTAATAACAACAAGAACCCATGAAGACTGCAAGGAATGAGCTGTAAGTCTTTTAAACGTTCTGGGACTAAGCGGATATAGGCTCTCCCCTGAAAAGGCTCAGCTAGTCCTCCAAAAAGTGAAATACAAACTGGCAGGAGGAGAGAGAGCCTTGGAAAATAACAAGAAAGAGACCATTTGTCAGATGCCCCAGACAACTACAATAAAAGAAAACAAACCTAAGAACTTCTCTGGGAATGACAAGACAGTGTAAGTTATGGATCTACAGCTATGGACTAATTGTGAAACTCTCCTAAAAGAAACGGAGGGGACCCACCTATGCTGGACACCAGAGACTAATAATGCACTTGTAATTCTGAAACGTGAGTTAATGCAAGCTCCGGCATTGGGCATACTGGATGTCATTAAACCTTTTCTGTTGTTTTCACATGAAAGGCAAGGACTGGTGTTGGGACTTCTGGCACAGAAGCTAGGACCATGCAAAAGGCCAGTGGCTTATTTCTCCAAGCAGCTGGACGTGGTCAGCCAAAGATAGCCCACCTGCCTGTGTGCAGTGGCAGCTGGGACCCTGAACATAGAGGAAGCCCTCAAGTTCACAATGGGCCAGCAGATAACCATTTTTGTCTCACATACAGTGTCAGCAGGGCTCACGCAGAAAGGAAATCACTGGTTAAGCCCATCTCGCTTTCTCAAACACCAAGCTGTCCTAACAGAATCGGAGGACGTGACTATCCAAGTAACTGACATCTTCAATCCAGCAGCTTACTTCCAGGGCAAGGCCGTTGAGGAGCCTGTACAGCATGACTGCATTGAAACCATGGAGGCGGTTTACTCTAGCCACCCAGACTTGAAGGACTCTCCACTAGAAAATGCAGACAACTGGTTCACTGATGAAAGCACCTATGTCAAGAATGGTAAGCGGTTTGCTGGCTATGCAATTACAAGCACAGGCGCTGTCCTTGAAGCAAATCTGCTACCTGTGCGGGCATCAGCTCGTAAGGCTGAAATAATAGCCCTAACTGGAGCCTTAGTATCAGCTGAAGGAAAACCTATCAACATTTGGACTGATTCAAAGTATGCTTTTGCAGTAGTACATGCTCCCAGGGCTATTTGGAAAGAAAGAAGTTCATTGACCTCACAGAAGAAACAAATCAAACATGCTACTGAAATTTTACACTTGCTGGAAGCACTGTCAAAACCTTCAAAAGTAGCTATAATGCACCGTAAAAGACACTCCCAAGGTAACACCATCCCTGAACTGACAAATGCTACGGCAGACAAAACAGCAAAGGCAGTGGCTAGTAAGGTTCAAGTTCAAGCCCTAGCTTGAATCCCTTCTAGCATCCTTAGGAAAAAAAAAACCCCACCATACAACACTGATGATTTAAATTGGATACAGGAAGAAATGGGACAAGTAAGAACAGACGGGCGGGCTAAAATAAAAGATCTCATCGTCATACCCAGAAAACTGTTAAAATTATTTATCCAAAGCAAACATTCTAAAACCCATTAGGGAGTTGACGCCTTACATAACCACTTAGAAGACAAAGTAATAGCACTGAAATTAAAGGAGACAAAGGAGGAAAAACAACCCTAATACCACTGTTAGGCTAAGCACAGAGACTATCCCTAAAAGAGTTTTACCAAGAGATGTGTGGCAAATTGACTTCTCGGAATTCCCTAGAAAAGGGACATACAAGTACCTCTTAGTCCTCACAGATACTTTTTCAGGTTGGCCAGAAGCTTTCCCTTGTAGAACAAACGAGGCTAGAGAAATTCTTAAAGCTTTAGTACAAGAAATTCTTCCACAATTTGGGGAAACAAATTCTGATAGGAGATCACACTTTGTAGCCCAGGTAGTGCAAGGAGTGAGTCATCTACTAAGTATACAGTGGCAACTACATACACCATATAGGCCACAAGCAAGTAGACAAGCAAAAAGGATGAATCACTTAATAAAGCAACAATGAGCCAAAATTTGTCAAAAAACTAATTTCTATTGGTATCAGGCTCTGCCCATGGCTTTGCTAAGCATTTACGTCCACAATTACAATCAATACGCGCTACAGCTGTTCATTGTCAACCACCACCTCCTGATAAACCCTTCCATAATATGAATCCAAAAGACTGGGTTTATATTAAGGCTCCTTCCGGAAATCCACTCCAGGAAAAATGGGAAGGACCTTACAATTTGGGACAAAACGCAAACCTTGCATCAGATTACCTTAGGTAACGCTTCTTGCAAGTTTAAAGAGATAGAAGATAAACTCACAGCATGGTTACCCAACTTATCCTGGCTTAAACAATTGTTTGTAACAGTTATTTGTCTTGTGATGTTCTTATTTACTGACTGTATTAGTAGATATTGTTACATGATGTTAGGTACTTAGTATCTCAATGCGTATACACAATGGCAAAAGCACAAACTTAGAAACGAGAAGGGTACTTTCATTCAAGACATGCAAGGTTTGTAAAGAATTACAAACGATCAAGGAAAAGGGGGGATTGAGAAGGGGGATGATCCATAGTTAACTCCTGTAAGCACGAAGAAACTAGTAAGAGACAGCAAATATTAATCACAAAACCTAAGCAGCAGGATTCGCCTTAATCTTGTCAAGATAAGAGGAACAGGATCTTTTGAAAACCAGCACAGAGATCGCTGAATCATCCAGCGAAGAACTGCGCATGCGCCAGAAAGAAAGGTAAAAAGTGCATTGTGATGAAGACTACTGATTTTCATCAGAAAGACCCCTGAGGAAGAAGAGGAGCCTTCCTCAGTGCGACCACCTGGGTACACAGCGCATGCGTGGCACGTCTGCTAATGATGATCAATGACTTGCGAGAAGTAATTTCTAGAACCACTCCTATCCCAAAGAATATGGTGAATATTCATAAATTTTACACATAATGCTGGACTGTATGGAGTGCTCTGCGTGTGTGTGTTAGGAGGAGCGATCCCCCACGCACCCAGCGCCAAATAAAGCAAATACCCGCTTCTCTGACTCTGTCTCTGAAGCATCTCCAGGCCTGGTTTTGGGCAATTCAAAATAGGTGAATACACATTACAACTACCCCTGAAGTTGCTGCGTAGGCAGATTTAAGAGGAAAGGATTTCATCTTCATCACTCTCCTTCTTTCTTGTTTTGACAGAATTAAGAACTTGTAAAAAATCTGATATCACTGATGCTCACCACTCCTCCAATTAGACTACGCTCACTTACACTGTGCTGAGGACAACAAAGTCCAGAGCTTTGGATATCTCCCGCTTCTGCCCTAGGAATTGCTTCCAGTGCTCTACCTTTGCTCCAGCTGTGAAACCAAACCAGCAGAACCAAGGAAGTTCTCTCTGAATGAACCAAGATTTCTCTAGAAGGCTACAACGGCAGTCCTGGCAGTGAACACTGCTCTTCACTGGGCCATTCCTCTGAAAAAAAACATGCACCACCTCTCAACCTAAACTGTTAAGCCTCCTGGTGATGCTGACTGACAAAGAGTCCAACCGCAGTTAGATTCCAACAGCTACTTCCAATGACCTGTCAACAGAGCTTTGCAGACTTGCAACGGTCCAACAAACTAAAGGAGCTATGTTTTATGGCTGCTTTTCAAACATCATTGATTTATGTCCCTTTGCCAGGTTAAGTGAAGGTGGCCCGTCCACCTTGATCAAAGTCAGCAGAATTTTGGCCCAATCTGCTGTTATGCAACACATCATGACACGATCTCTAGGTGTTGATGCAAAATTCCCACTGAAGTGCCAGTCCCTGCATGACTTAAGGCTACCTACTCGCAGAGTGTCCACTCCACTGCCACACCCATTTTCTGGCCACCTTTAAATGACTGAGCACTCTTACTTTTTCAAACATTCCTCAGGGGTATGTGACCACCATCTTCTCCTTTCTGAAGTTTAGGAACCTAATTTAAAAGTAGTACTAGCAGTACCAGTTTATCCAAAATCCATTTGCGCCATCAACAAACTCCGAGTAAGCGCTGAGAATTAGTTTCAAGATTTTACATATTTTTACAGTGGGCTTTTTGTTTGCTTGTTTGTTTTTAAAGCAGATGGAGTAGTCCGCTGTTTCCCTGAGGCTACCAGGGGTGCGAAGCAGGCAGGCAGAGCCCTGGCATGGGAGGCACAGGGGACCCCAGGCGCTGACGGCTGCCACCAGCGTGCGCCAGGTCGGGACCGGCAGGCAAGGCTGCACCTTGCGTCTGCCACAACACCTGCAGCTTCTGCAGCCTGAAACACAGCTGGCTCAGGGGTTTAAATCAAGAGCCAAAATATCTTGCTGGTCAATTTGGGGCAGAGAAAGGTCATCACTTCTAGCATGGCATAAGCCTGCCACTACATTTCTGTGAAGGACAATCACCTTGCTGGAGTGAAACTCCTGGGTAAAATACTGAAGCGCTTTCAGATTCATATTAGCCGACATTTCGGTGACCTTCTTTTATACCTGCATTGCTTCATACTGCTGGTTTTGGGCACAAGTTCTTTGTACACTATCCTGGAAATTAAAAAAATCAGAAACAACACCCACCCCTCCCCCACCACCACCCCTTCCCCAGCCACAACCCTAACAAAACCAGCCTCCAGAATGTTCAGGATTTCAAATGAGAACAAGCATAGATGGGGCATAAAAAGATGGATCCTCCTTAGACATTTGTGCATGCAGTGCCCTGCAATCAACTAAGTTCTACTTCTCGTACACCAAATACCTGTCTTCGGAACTCCTTGTTCTCCATTCAAACCCTTCTGGAAGGGTAATCGAGGAGACACTCTACATATTTTTAGCACATGTTGCACTAGGCAATTAAATCCAGTGCACAGCATTACCTGATGAACTGAGGCGGTGACAAGGTCAATTAAGACCTGTTCATATCTTAATTTGGAGCTCTTCCAACTGCTTGAAAAGTGAAGCCTTGGACATTGAAGGTTCAGACTAAGGAAAATCCAAAACGTGGACAGCATCTCCCTTCTGCTGGAAGCCTTGAAGTTCACCACTGCACTCTGCAGCCTACACAGATCATCTGAGTATTGTAAAAGTTCTCCAAGGAAGAACAAGAACAAGGCTAATGCTTGCACACAAACGCTGACCAAAAGCACTTGATGCTCTTGGACAAAAAGATGTAACCTTCACTTTTGGAAAGACAAGGTGACTATGGTTGTCTCTACAATACTCGTAGGAAAAAATCCCTGAAGTTTTGTAAAACCTCTTTTCAGGGCTTTGTTAACTTCGTTTTTGTTAAGAATTGGGGAACACAGAGACATCTGTCACTTTTTTTGCAGAATGCCATAGAAACTGCTACACTCACTTCAACAACAGTCCAGCAAATACTGACCATATGCAGTTCTGGTTGATACAAACCCCCATTACCTAAGAAAGGAAGAACTCGGCAAGCAGTTTGCAAAGATGAACAACTTAGCACGACTGCGGCTGATGACATGCCCTGACCTTTTTTCCCTTCAGCTGTGGGTGCCGTACCCTCCTACCCTCACACGTGCCACTCAAAGCTCTTTGCGTGGAGCTCTCGCACCACCTATGACAGCAACTGTGCCAAGCCGCCACTCTTCTTCAGCACCACCGCACCGACCACAAGGTAGCTGAATCAGAGGGAAAAGGAGGTCGCCAATGGAGGCAAGTTGCTCCCCCTGACAGCAAAGCTCCAACTTTTGGTGTCCCTTGTGTCTTTCCCAGGACGGGCGGGAAAACGCCTCGGCAGAGCGCAGTGCTGGGCGGGAGCGGCCGGCACAGCACCGAGCGCGCTCCCCACTCCCTCCCGCCCGCGCCGCTGCGGAGACCCCGGGTTCGCCGGAATCGGCCACGTGCTGCACGGAGGGCAGCGCGGCAAAGGCGGCCACCCCTCGTCGCTCTGGGAAGGCCGGCCTCGGATCCCCGCTCTCTCCACCGGCACGGGCAGTGCCAGCAGCCTCTCGCTGCGGCCGCCGCTGGCCGAAAGCCTCGCCGCGCACCGCCCGGCCGGCCCCGCCGCTCCGCGGGGTCACACGGCACCTGCCGAGGGCGGCCGCCGAGCGACAGGAAGCAGAAGCGCTCACCGCCGCGCCACTCGCCGCCCCGCCCGGGCGCTCCTCTCCTCGCGCTACCACGATGGCGCCGGCCCGGCCCGCCTTCCCCGTCGCCTGCGGCGCAACGCGGGTGCTCCGAGCCACGCAGCACGCGTGCGGCCGGGCCCTGCCGAGCCGCAGGCGGAGCCGGGGCACGGCCCGGGCGGGAGAGCTTCCGGCGAGGCTGGGCGGGCGGCGAGCGCGGCCGAGCGTGAACGCGCAAGGCGGGGTCGGCCGGCGGCGCGATGGAGCACTAGATGGAGGCGGCAGCACCGCGCGGCATAAAATAGCTGATCGTCCCGCAGCCGCCCGCTCCGCAGCCCCTCGGCTGCTGTCGAGAAGGGCCCCGGCCCTGGCCGCGCCGGTGGCGAGGTGGCTCCGCAGCCCGCGGGCAGCCCTGGCGGGGCAGGGGAGCACTGCGAGCAGCCCCGGGGCCGCGCAGCCGTCTGTAACGCGCGGTGGGAGCCGCCGGGAACTATTTTACACCTGCCGGGGGGCTGGGGAGGAGCACGGAGAGCACGCGGCAGGTCGCTGCCGTTAGGGAAAATTAATCCACGATGCCTGAGGTTTATGTCCGAAAAGGAGACAGAGGAGTCCTGCAACATTCTTCGACTACAGGGAGAGTCCATGGGGCTTTTCCCATGGGGTCTGTCAAACGGTTGCAGGATGCAGCCCCTTTTTTATGCCAAGTTCCTGGCCACAACAGTCTCTTCCTTTTCCCCACTGGCTGAGGTATTCGGGAGATACAGACTTCCAGAACTGCCTACTCTATGCCCTCCTCTAATATGCACCCCCCTTTTGGCATCGAAAAGAAAGAAAAAGAAACCATTCCTAATGCTATTAAGTCTTTGTTGCCTTGCTCTAGGTTCAGGAATTTAACACGGCCTTGATTAATCAACAGTCCCTGTTGATTAGCAACAGTTCTAGAGAACTAATAGTTTCTTCTGTTCCTTCACTCCCCATAAGTTCCTAGCCTTGTCTACAGGCCGATTCACACGGTCTGTTTGTAAAGACTCATCCATCTCATTCCTTTTAATCCCTCCTCTTTTTAGTTGATCTGTATTTGTCTTTACAAACCTTAATTACCATTGATTTAATTTTTTCTTCTTGAGTCTTCTTGGCTTTTGCTATTATTTGCAGTGACATCCTTTTCTGTCCTTTTGTAGTCATTTCTGGATCAGGTAGGCATGGCTGCTAGTGGCATCCCCTTGACCACCTGCTGAAAGAGCTGCACCCAGCATGGTGTCACGCATGGTCAAAAGATTAGAGTTGCTATAGCATATAAGAGGAGAAATGGTATTCATTTAGCCCATAGCTGGCCAGTTAACCATGAAAACATGTCCCATTACCATCCTTTCAACATTTGGACAGGTCCATGAGCTGACGTTATTTCCTTTGTTATTTGTTTGACCACATTTCCGCTGTCATCTGCTTGCAAACAGCAGCTCGAGTCATTTAATTTCCCACAAACTCCTCCTTCTTCTGCTAACAAATAATCTAATACCATCCAATGTTGAAAATACCGCTTTCCTCATTGAAGTGGGTTGCTCAGCAAGATGGTCAAGAGCTGTGGCTGGCTGGTTGGTAATTATTTCTGAGACAGCTTGTAACCTAATTATCTCATTCAAATGATAAATGGGTTCCCAGGCATCTGGGATTAATTCCTTAGCTTTCCAAGGGGCTGGTCCATCGTGTTGCGTAACTTGTTCTGGTGGCCATTCATCTTTTCCCCGTTTTGGGGTGCTCCCTGCAGCCAAGGCTGCCTCAGCTGACTGCTTTTCTCTAATTAAATCCTCACAGATTTTGATTCCTAAGCGATTTCCCTGAATTTGTAGTAGCAAAAAGAACAACGGTCTAATATACCCCAGGGATATACCATATCCCTGACCAGTTTGGAGGTAACCTGAGCTAAGCATGTTGGCCACAAATCCAATAATGTCCTTTCAAAGCCCGTGTTCCATTAGCAAAGGGGCTTTCCTACCCTTGGTCATCAATTGGTGGGTCAAAATACCGCGGGTTTCCCTGGCCTAACGGTCCTCCAACAATAGTTCCCCCACCATAAGGGTCACAGTATTTGCATTTCCAAGCTCCCACACAGGGTTCCCATCTACATTTACATCTGCAAGTTGCTTGGTTGGATTTGGAGCAGAACTCACTAAAGGCTTTGAGTTCCAATCCGGTGTTGCCATTCCCACTGATAATCACAAACAACATGTCTTCTACTTGTGGAATTTTTGTGGGGGCAGCTTAAAAATAGGTGGTCAAAAAAACCCCTTGTCCCTCCCCATTGCTTTACAGGCTTCCAAATATTTTTGGTAAGAACACCTTACGCAGCTACCATTAGTGAGCTGAACAGCTATTTGATTGCAATTGTCTTGATATTTGGAACAATTGTAAGGAGGGCAATTGGAGGGCTAAACCCAATTGTTTAAAGCCAGAGGGAAAGTCAATTGACAAACGCCTTTTCCTACATAGACCCGCCCTGTCCTGTTTAGGCAATAAGTGCCTGTTGGAGAAGAATGAAGTGGCCATGGACTTCCTTCTTTGGCCCCAAATCCCATCCCATTGTGGCCCTCCCATTGACCCACCATTTCGGTTCAGCTGGGCTAGCCAGCCATGGCCACTCTTCAGATCCTCCTGGCCCTCCACAGAGCCAGCAATTGCTAAGGTTGAAAACTTTTGCTACTTCTTCTCCTAAGGCTGCAAATTGATTCTCCCACTCCTGGCCTAAACTTAGCTGACCATATAAAAGTAGAACTAGTAAGGAAAATATTTTAATAATGTGATCTAATTAGCTAGTCTAGTTTTCCCGTTGTCTTCTGCAGCACCTGTGGCAATTGAAGACACAGAAACCACTTAACATAAAATAATCCAGCAAGTATTAGCGCTCCAGTGAGTGGAGATTCTAGAGGAGGGATGCCCATAGAGACTATTTCAGCAGATGGTCTGTGGGTAGGCACGCAGGGCTTCCACGGATGTCGAAGCACTGGCTACTGCTCCGGCCCACTCCTGCAGAGTGTCAGTCACAGTCTCCCAGCCTTCTCCTCCAGCTGAGATGTGCAAATCTCTGAGGCTTCAGAGACCTTGACCCGAGAGTGACGGGTCCACCTGTGTTCAGCTGTCTTGATGGCTGTTTCTGTCGTCAGTGACACGGAATGGGCCACGCCATTTCAGAACCACTGGCGCTTCTTTCTACTCCTTAACTAGGACTCAATCTCCTGGTTGGATGTTAGAAGCAGCAAAGTCCAAAGGTGGGGCTTGTGCCAGCTGAGCTTCCTGTTGAAGGGGTTTCACAAGAAGCAGTATCCTGGCCACAGACAGTTTTAAATATACATCACTTACCTCTACTCCCCCACTAGGTTGAGACTTACCCGGGTAATTCATAACAACGACGGAAAGGGGGATAACGGAATCTCTCTTCTGGGTCGGGCTCTCATTCTCGCCAAAGCCAATGTCCAAAGCCCTAGCCATGGCATCTTGGTTTCTATTACCAGCTTCAAAAGGTGTTTATTCCTCTATTCATTGTTTTCTACCCGAGCCGAGCTCTGGGGGTGCCAGGGCCTATGGAGGTTCCATTGCGGTCCTAAAGAAGCCAAAACCCCTTGAAGGATCTTTCCTGTAAAATGAGTTCCCCTATCTGAGTCTATTGCTTCTACAATGCTGTATCTTGGAATGATTTGTTCCAAAGATGCCTTCATAACTGATCCTGTCGTTGCTGAAGCAGTTGGAAATGCTTCTGGCCACCTTGCTAGCTGACATACCATTAGCAGAAGATATGAAGCCTTCCCACTTGGGGCATCTCAGGAAAATCCAGCTGGCATCTTTGGAAGGGACATGCAGCCCAAGGCCTCCCTCCCCTGGCAAGTTACTTTGTAACTTGGCTGTTTACTTTAGCACAGCTCAAGCAACCTTCAACAGCTCGTTTTGCCAGTCTAAAAAGACCCCCAGCAGCATACAGCATGAGGAAGGCTTCTGCCAGTCCTCAGGAAGTGCAAGGACTCTCTTCACGGAGTTCTTTTAATATTGGTAGGGCCAAAGCTTCTGGTATCTCTTGTTTGCCATCCCTTGGAAACCAATTCTTGCCTTTTTTCTCTGCCACATGTCTTTTAACTGTATCTAGAACTCCTCTGGTAGAAAAGACAGCTTCCCGGGCAGTGATGGAGTCACTGGGAGCAAAGGGGGCATCTTGGAGAGTTCTGGCAGAAGTGTTGCTTTCTGAGTTTCTTCATCCACCAAAAAGGAGACAGAGGAGTCCTGGAACATTCTTCAACTACAGGGAGAGGCCATGGGGCTTTTGCCATGGAGTCTCTCAACTGATTGCGGGACGCAGCCCCCTTTTTATGCTAAGTTCCTGGCAACAGCACCCTCTGAGGTACTCGGGAATTACAGACTTCCGGAACTGCCTACTCTATGCTCCCCTCTAATAGGCACCCCCCTCTTGGTATGGAGAAGGAAGAAAACAAAACTATTCCTAATGCTATTAAGTCTTTGTTGCCTTGCTCTAGGTTCAGGAATTTAACATGGCCTTGGCTGAGCAACAGTCTCTGTCGATTAGTAACAGTTTCTAGAACTAATACTTTCTTCTGTTACTCCCCTACCAGTAAATTCCTAGCCTTGTCTAAGGACGGATTCACACGGTCTCTTTGTAAAGACACATCTATGTTACTCCTTTCACTCCCACACCTTCTTGGCGGTGGGATGGCTCCCCCCGGCACAGCACCTGGCACAAAACCCTCCTATGCACATGCACACACACCTGCACTTACCCTGCACTCCGCTGCACACACACACACACACCTCCCGCACACTAACACCCCCCTCCACATCCCCACCATGCTACTTGCAGTTGCCCTGCCCCTGCCATCCCAGCCGGCTGACAGCACCCACTCCTCACATGCTTCCCCATGCCTTGCATTTCCTTGCTGCCCTCTCTGTAGCCTTCCGTCAACCTGCCTTTTCTCCCCTGCCTTGCATTGACTTGCTCACCCATCCCCCACCTGACTTCCTTTCACATTCGTCTAGGTCTGGCCTCACCTTTCCTTTTCCTTCTAGGACCCTCATTGCCTTGCCTGGCCTCGCCTCGCCAAGCCACCACTTGCCTTGCCCTGCCCTTGAACCCCTCCCTTGCCTTGCATGACCTTGCTCACCCCTCCCCCACCTGGAATTCAAGACCCCTTTTCAATGACATTTCATGGCCTTGCCCTGCCCTTTCTGCTCCTCCTAGGAATCTCAAAGCTCTCAAGCATCTCCGGTGTTTCAGGATCACAGGAGAGGAAGACCAGGGGAGGACGCATGTTGCCACACTCATCTCCATGGGCAGCCTTTGTCTGGGAGCAATCCTTGCATGTCTTGAATCTTGGAAGGGCAATTCACATTTTGCCCTTGAGCTCGGGGACCAGAATGAGAGTCCTTTTTCATACAAAGGAAAGCAGGTAGCTCAAGTCTTTTAGGTGCAGAGGAGACATGACCCACGTGGGATCAAGGCCACACAAAGCACTTGGTCCTGGCCACTTTTGTGTACCAGCAGTCCTCGAATGTACTTCTCACCTGCCTTGCCTATCCTTGCCTTGCCTTGGCAAGACAACCGTTTCCTTACCTTGCCCTGCTAGCTCTCTGGAGCCTTGCATTCCTTTGCACGTCCATGCCCTGCCCTTGACCTGCCTACTGCTTTCCTCCAGGGCCTTGGCTTGCCGAGCCCTTCTTGTTTCTGCCTGGCCTACCCATCAGTGGACTTTCCTTCCTACGGCCAGCCTTGCCTCTAACTTCTGGGCCTTCTCTTGCCTACCACTCCATTTGCTTTCCCCTCACTGCTCTGGCCTTGCTTAGCTCTCCCTTGACTTGCCCACAATTGCCTGCACTTGCTTTGCAGCGCCTTGCCTGCATGGAAGGTGAGGTAGAGAGTGGTAAGCAGGGCAAAGCAAAGCCAGCAAGTGGTAAGTAGTGCAAGGCAAGGCAGACGTAGGCAAAGGAAGCAGAGCAAGGGCAGCTTAAGAAGAACTAGACAAGGTACTGAAGGCAAGGCAAGGCCAAGAGACTCGGAGTGCCTTTCCTTGGGAAGGCAAGGACATAGTGCCAGTGTTGCTGGAGCAGATGTTAAGGTGGCATGGGGAGGAATAGAAAGTGCTGAGAACAGCGTGTGTGCTGCTAGTTTGAGGGGTGCAGTTGAAGTTGCAGGCAGTAAGATCTTCCTCAGCTGGCACTGTTTTGAGCTCTGTTTTTGCCAGATGGTTTCAAGTTGGTGGGCAGAATCTGCGAGAGGGAAAAGATTTGTTTGGGCCAAAGAGGTTTGTCTGGCTCTTGGAGTGTGGTGTAAAGAAGAGTCTGCTCTTGGAAGGGGAAGATGAGGGAAATCTTTTTGTCCTGATGTGCTGTTGATTGGAGTGCAGAGACGTTTGCAACTTGCCTCTGCCTTTGGCGTGGTTTCGAGCAGCGCCAGGTGCTTGGCCTTCTTTTGCAAGTCGTCAGCGCCATCGTGTGGTTGTTTCCATGAGCGCTGACAGTGCCGGGGAAAAAGCCAAGCGCTTCGCTGGCGCGGCCGCAGTCGTGTGCGAGCAGTTGGTGGAAGAGCTCCGCTGTGCATCCTGCCTCTTGGAGACATAAAAGAATGTGATCCTGCGCGTAGCGGGGAAGCAAGAGGAATCTTTTCATTGTTGGCTGTGCAGTTTCTAAGCGGCAAAAGTCAAGGCAGTTCCAGCACGGCCTCTTTCTTTCAGAACCTTTTCTGTGCCATCATGAACATGCTCAACATGGAACTCGCACCCACTGAACTGCATCAAAGGTCCTGGAGAGACGCACTTTCCTTCAAGCTCTAGGTACCATCCTACCCTCCACCTCTCGCGGATCCCAAAGCCCTTCCAAACATCCAGCAGCTGCGCGCAGAGAACAAGTGCTAGAACAAGGCGTTGGCCTTCCTAGTCCCTCTAAAGTCTGTAAACTAGGCGAAACATTGCAGTGACCAGCACTTTCCTTCACAACTATCTATAGAGCGTCATCACATTCTCTCAGAGTGGCTAAGTCCACCCTTGCAGCACAGCAGCGTTTCCAGCCACAGTTGGGACTGAGAGATGGGCCAGGTGAGAAAGCATTTGTTGACTATCCTTCGTCTCTGGAAGACTTGATACTCGCAGCGCAATCACGTCCACACACCTTCAGTGTGACCAAGTTCAAGCAGCTGGAGCTCACAGAGATGGGAGAGTCAGGAGAGAAGCCGTTCCAAAAGTACCGTGTAGTGACAGCAGCATTAAAACTGTGCACAGCAGTCTACAGCACTGTAGACCGTGGCTTCTCTGACAAGACGTGCCATCCCATTGTTGGCTCTCGCAGCTCGGTTGCTAGCTGCTCTCCTGAAGAAAAGAACTAGAAGGAAAAGCCAATGCTGGGCTGCACCTTCCCCTTGCCTCACGTAAAGCCATTTCAACTCCCCGCTGCACTCTCTACTTCCCCTCTCCTTGGCATCGACCACTGTGTTTTCTGCATCTCGGAGCCGAAAGGTAAGCGCCAGTGTTCCCAGGGATGGTTGGAAGAGGGATAAGTAGTAGCACAAGTAGCTGTCGTTGAACTTCCTCCTTCTCAATGCTAACGTGAAGTCGGCAGGCAGGCGAGCGCCATCCACGCTCCTTTCTCAGTTTGTGCGCTGCAGACACGAGCCCGGTGCTCGGCGCCTTCGTTCGGCCTCTTTAGTACCCATGTGGCGCTTTCATTCTGCCGGAGTCGAAGCGTCGTCTACTTGTGGCACAAAGAGCACGGTGCCGGCAGCGAAATGCTCCAGCCGACTGCTTCTGCCGACACACGCCTGGGCTATGCACTTTGCCTCTCAGCGACATACAGGAGCACATTCGGTCTAAATGTAAAGGGAACGATTCTCGGCTACATCTGGCACAGAGAACAGCTTTAGTTCAACGGGCTTACCCAGAGCATGCCCCCGACGCGTGGGAACTTGTATTTGCACCACAGTCCAGTGGCAGTCCTCTTTCCTTTACAGGCTGCACAGCGCCGTCAGATCGCGGTGCTCTCTGCACCTGCCTCCTCATTTCCAAGTAGCACCGCGAACCTTACAGCCTTGCAGGGAGAGAAGACGAGGATAGTCGTCTCGCCCAGAAGAACGTGGCAAGGTGAAAAGGTGTTCTTCCTTTGTCCTCCTCATCGCCCAGAGTCTGGTGCTGTGTTGAAAGTCTTGGCCAGCCAAAAGCTAATCCAGCAAGTGTTTCTCTCCTGACGCATTTCGCTGAGCGAGAGCGACACAGAGTTTGGACATTGCAAAACAGCAAGAAAATGATTGTCCGTCGAGCTGAGGAAAATCCGTGCACAGCACACTGTGGCCGCGTGCAGTGCTCGCGCTGAAGAGCGGCAAAGCTCAAAGGCATCGCTGCGCTTCAGTTCTGTCCAGACCGCAGAAGGCGAATCACGAAGCAGCAGAGCACCACCGGCTGCATGTACTCAGTGGAGCGAATTTCAAATGTCCAGCCAAGAGCTGCTTCACAAGCACATTCAGCTGAGAATGCTCTGGCTGCTTCACAAAGTAAGGCGCTGTGTTGCACTCCTGGACCACTACCTGGTCAGAAGCAGGTTCTTACACCTTCAATGCTGCAGAGTCCATGCAGCTGGAGCAAAGCCAGAAGGACGCGTCCAGCTAGAAGGCGTTCTTCAAGTACCCCCCTCTTCCAAGCAGCCTTGAAATTGAGCTTAATACACTGCGGCTCGGCAGCTTTCTTCTCAGATAGACGTGCCGTCACATTCTTCACTCTCGCAGCTCCGTTGCCCACTTGCAGCAGCTGCAACCAAAGAAAAAGGCTCCAGAAGTAAAAGCCACTGCTGGGCTGCCCTTTCCCCTTGCCTCACGTAAAACCACCAGAAACTGTCGGCTGCACTCTCTATTTCCCTTCTCCGCCGCATGGCGAAGCATAAACGTAACCGCAATTGTTTCCAGGGGAAAACTGGAAGAGAAGCAGGTAGCAGCACAAGTAGCTGCAAGTTGGACTTTAAGTTTCGAGCTGCTAATGTGAATCCGAAAACAAGCGAGTGGCAGGCACGCTTCCTCTTGCAGCCTGTGCGATGCACACACCAGCTCGGTGCTCTGCCTTCATTCTTACGCTCTTCGGAGCAGGTGGCGCTTTCGTTTTGCTGGAGACGAACCGTCGTCTACTTGTCGCCCAGAGAGCACGGTGCCGGCAGCCAAATGCTCCAGGCTGCTGCTTCTGCCGAAACACGCCTGGGCTCTGCAATTTCTCTCTAGCGCTGAAGTAGCACCACATTCTGTTTGCTTTGTAGCCAGCATCATTACGGAAAGCTTCTCGGCTACGTCTGGCACAGAGAACAGCTTTAGGCTAACTCAGAGCTTGCCCCCGACGCGTGGGTACTTGTATTTGCACCACATTCCAGTGGCAGTCCTCTTTCCTTTACAGGCTGCACAGCGCCGTCAGATCGCGGTGCTCTCTGCACCTGCCTCCTCACTTCCAAGTAGCACCGCGAACCTTACAGCCTTGCAGGGAGAGAAGACGAGGATAGTCGTCTCGCCCAGAAGAACGTGGCAGGGTGAAAAGGTGTTCTTCCTTTGTCCTCCTCATCGCCCAGAGTCTGGTGCTGTGTTGAAAGTCTTGGCCAGCCAAAAGCTAATCCAGCAAGTGTTTCTCTCCTGATGCATTTCGCTGAGCGAGAGCTGAGGAAAATCCTTGCACAGCACACTGTGGATGCGTGCAGGACACACGCAGAAGAGCGGCACGGCTAAAAGTCATCGCTGGGCTTCAGTTCTGTCCAGACCGCAGAAGGCGAAGAACGAAGCAGCTGGGCACCGGCTGCATGTACTCAGTGGAGCGAATTTCAAATGTCCAGCCAAGAGCTGCTTCACAAGCACATGCAGCTGAGAATGAATGCCCTGGCTGCTTCACAAAGGAAGGCGCAGCCGTTTAACTTCTGGACACTACCTGGTCAGAAGCAGGTTCTTACACCTTCAATGCTGCAGAGTCCATGCAGCTGGAGCACACAGAGAATGATGCGTCCAGCTAGAAGGCGTTCTTCAAGTACCCCCCTCTTCCAAATAGCCTTGAAACTGAGCACAACACGCTGCGGCTCGGCAGCTTTCTTCTCAGATAGACGTGCCGTCACATTCTTCACTCTCGCAGCTCCGTTGCCCACTTGCAGCAGCTGCTGCCAAAGAAAAAGGCTCCAGAAGTAAAAGCCACTGCTGGACTGCCCTTTCCCCTTGCCTCACGTAAAGCACCAGAAACTGTCCGCTGCACTCTCTATTTCCATTCTCCGCCGCATCTACCACTGTCATCTCTGCATCACGAAGCATAAACCCCGGCACAATTCTTTCCAGGGAAAGCTGGAAGAGAAAGAGGTAGCAGCACAAGTAGCTGCAAGTTGAACTTTCTGTTTTCAACTGCTAATTTGAATCCGAATACAAGCGAGCGGCAGCCACGCTTCCTCTTGCAGCCTGTGCTCGGTGCTGTGCCAGCTCGGTGCTTCTGCCTTCATTCTTATGCTCTTCGTACCATTTCGTTCTTTTCATTCTGCGGGAGTCGAACCGTCGTCATCTTGTCGCACAGAGGGCACGCCGGCAGAGAAACGCTCCAGAGAAACGCTCCAGGTTGCTGATTCTTCCGAAACACACCTGGGCTCTGCACTTTCCTTCGCTGCCCTTGGTAGCACCACATTCTGTTTGCTTTGTAGCCTGAATGTAAAGGGAAAGCTTCTCAGCTACGTCTGGCACAGAGAACAGCTTTAGTTCAACGGGCTTACCCGGCGCTTACCCCGACGCGTGGGAACTTGTATTTGCACCACATTCCAGGGGTAGTCCTCTTTCCTTTACAGCCTGCACAGCGCCGTCAGGTCGCAGTGCTTCTCTGCACCTGCCTTCTCACTTCCAAGTAGCACCGCGCGCAGTAGAGCCTTGCAGAGAGCAAAGACGTGGATAGATGTGTGGCAGAGAAAATCGTGCAAACACGAAAAGATGGTCTTCTTTTGTCCTCCTCGTCGCCCAGATTGTGGTGCTGTGCTGAAAGCGTGGGTTTTACTACCCCTTCTCGCAGTAAGGCTATGTGCTGCGTTGGAACTGTTGGCCAGTGAAAGGCTAATCCAGCAAGTGCTTCTCTCCTGACACATTTCTCTGAGCGAGACCTTGTGCGGACAGTTGGGCTCTGCGAAGCAGAAAGGCTGTACTTGCACGTAGCGCCGAGGAAAATCCGTGCAAAGAGCACTGTGGATGCGTGCTGTACACACACTGAAGAGAGCCAACGCTGAATGCTTCAGTTCTGGCCAGCGCCGGTAAGGGAGAAGAACGCAGCCCCAGGCCACTGGGCTGGTGTGTGCGATGACTATGAGCTTTGCCGCTCTTCTGCGTGTATACTGCACGCATCCACAGTGTGCAGTGCACGGATTTTCCTCAGCTCTCGCTCAGCAAAAAGCATCAGGAGGGAAGCACATGATGGATTTGCCATTCACAGGCCAACAGTTCCAACGCAGCACCACAGTCTTACTGCGAGAAGGGGTAATAAAACACATGTATTGTCCCGGAACACTTCTCTGTGCGAGCCGTAGCCGAGAATCTTTCCCTTTAAGATAAAGACCACCAGGCAGACAGAATGTTGTGCCACCAGCGCTGAGAGGGCTAGCCCAGGCGTGTTTCGGCAGAAGCAGCAGCCTGGAGCATTTGGCTGCCGGCACCGTGCTCTCTGGGCGACAAGTACACGACGGTTCGTCTCCAGCAAAACGAAAGCGCCACCTGCTCCGAAGAGCGTAAGAATGAAGGCAGAGCACCGAGCTGGTGTGTGCATCGCACAGGCTGCAAGAGGAAGCGTGCCTGCCACTCGCTTGTATTCGGATTCACGTTAGCAGCTCGAAACATAAAGTCCAACTTGCAGCTACTTGTGCTGCTACCTATTTCTCTTCCAGCTTTCCCTGGAAAGAAGTGTGCCCAGGTTTATGCTTCGAGATGCAGAGATTACAGTGGTAGATGCGGCGGAGAATGGAAATAGAGAGTGCAGCGGACAGTTTCTGGTGGTTTTACGTGAGGCAAGGGGAAAGGGCAGTCCAGCAGTGGCTTTTACTTCTGGAGCCTTTTTCTTTGGCAGCAGCTGCTGCAAGTGGGCAACGGAGCTGCGCGAGAGTGAAGAATGTGACGGCACGTCTATTCTGAGAAGGAAGCTGCCGAGCCGCAGCGTGTTGTGCTCAGTTTCAAGGCTATTTGGAAGAGGGGGGTACTTGAAGAACGCCTTCTAGCTGGACGCGTCCTTCTCTGTGTGCTCCAGCTGCATGGACTCTGCAGCATTGAAGGTGTAAGAACCTGCTTCTGACCAGGTAGTGTCCAGAAGTGCAACACAGCGCCTTACTTTGTGAAGCAGCCAGAGCATTCTCAGCTGAATCTGCTAGTGAAGAGGCTTTGGGCTGGACATTTGAAATTCGCTCCACTGAGTACATGCAGCCGGTGCTCTGCTGCTTCGTGATTCGCCCTCTGCGGTCTGGACAGAACTGAAGCGCAGCGATGCCTTTGAGCTTTGCCGCTCTTCAGCGCGAGCACTGCACGCGGCCACAGTGTGCTGTGCACGGATTTTCCTCAGCTCGACGGACAATCATTTTCTTGCTGTTTTGCAATGTCCAAACTCTGTGTCGCTCTCGCTCAGCGAAATGCGTCAGGAGAGAAACACTTGCTGGATTAGCTTTTGGCTGGCCAAGACTTTCAACACAGCACCACATTCTGGGCGATGAGGAGGACAAAGGAAGAACACCTTTTCACCCTGCCACGTTCTTCTGGGCGAGACGACTATCCTCGTCTTCTCTCCCTGCAAGGCTCTAATGTGCGCGGTGCTACTTGGAAGTGAGGAGGCAGGTGCAGAGAGCACCGCGATCTGACGGCGCTGTGCAGCCTGTAAAGGAAAGAGGACTGCCACTGGACTGTGGTGCAAATACAAGTTCCCACGCGTCGGGGGCATGCTCTGGGTAAGCCCGTTGAACTAAAGCTGTTCTCTGTGCCAGATGTAGCCGAGAATCGTTCCCTTTACATTTAGACCGAATGTGCTCCTGTATGTCGCTGAGAGGCAAAGTGCATAGCCCAGGCGTGTGTCGGCAGAAGCAGTCGGCTGGAGCATTTCGCTGCCGGCACCGTGCTCTCTGGGCGAGAAGTAGACGACGCTTCGACTCCGGCAGAACGAAAGCGCCACATGGGTACTAAAGAGGCCGAACGAAGGCGCCGAGCACCGGGCTCGTGTCCGCAGCGTACAAACTGAGAAAGGAGCGTGGCTGGCGCTCGCCTGCCTGCCGACTTCACGTTAGCATTGAGAAGGAGGAAGTTCAACGACAGCTACTTGTGCTACTACTTATCCCTCTTCCAACCATCCCTGGGAACACTGGCGCTTACCTTTCGGCTCCGAGATGCAGAAAACACAGTGGTCGATGCCAAGGAGAGGGGAAGTAGAGAGTGCAGCGGGGAGTTGAAATGGCTTTACGTGAGGCAAGGGGAAGGTGCAGCCCAGCATTGGCTTTTCCTTCTAGTTCTTTTCTTCAGGAGAGCAGCTAGCAACCGAGCTGCGAGAGCCAACAATGGGATGGCACGTCTTGTCAGAGAAGCCACGGTCTACAGTGCTGTAGACTGCTGTGCACAGTTTTAATGCTGCTGTCACTACACGGTACTTTTGGAACGGCTTCTCTCCTGACTCTCCCATCTCTGTGAGCTCCAGCTGCTTGAACTTGGTCACACTGAAGGTGTGTGGACGTGATTGCGCTGTGAGTATCAAGTCTTCCAGAGACGAAGGATAGTCAAGAAATGCTTTCTCACCTGGCCCATCTCTCAGTCCCAACTGTGGCTGGAAACGCTGCTGTGCTGCAAGGGTGGACTTAGCCACTCTGAGAGAATGTGATGACGCTCTATAGATAGTTGTGAAGGAAAGTGCTGGTCACTGCAATGTTTCGCCTAGTTTACAGACTTTAGAGGGACTAGGAAGGCCAACGCCTTGTTCTAGCACTTGTTCTCTGCGCGCAGCTGCTGGATGTTTGGAAGGGCTTTGGGATCCGCGAGAGGTGGAGGGTAGGATGGTACCTAGAGCTTGAAGGAAAGTGCGTCTCTCCAGGACCTTTGATGCAGTTCAGTGGGTGCGAGTTCCATGTTGAGCATGTTCATGATGGCACAGAAAAGGTTCTGAAAGAAAGAGGCCGTGCTGGAACTGCCTTGACTTTTGCCGCTTAGAAACTGCACAGCCAACAATGAAAAGATTCCTCTTGCTTCCCCGCTACGCGCAGGATCACATTCTTTTATGTCTCCAAGAGGCAGGATGCACAGCGGAGCTCTTCCACTAACTGCTCGCACACGACTGCGGCCGCGCCAGCGAAGCGCTTGGCTTTTTCCCCGGCACTGTCAGCGCTCATGGAAACAACCACACGATGGCGCTGACGACTTGCAAAAGAAGGCCAAGCACCTGGCGCTGCTCGAAACCGCCCCAAGGGCAGAGGCAAGTTGCAAACGTCTCTGCACTCCAATCAACAGCACATCAGGACAAAAAGATTTCCCTCATCTTCCCCTTCCAAGAGCAGACTCTTCTTTACACCACACTCCAAGAGCCAGACAAACCTCTTTGGCCCAAACAAATCTTTTCCCTCTCGCAGATTCTGCCCACCAACTTGAAACCATCTGGCAAAAACAGAGCTCAAAACAGTGCCAGCTGAGGAAGATCTTACTGCCTGCAACTTCAACTGCACCCCTCAAACTAGCAGCACACACGCTGTTCTCAGCACTTTCTATTCCTCCCCATGCCACCTTAACATCTGCTCCAGCAACATTGGCACTATGTCCTTGCCTTCCCAAGGAAAGGCACTCCGAGTCTCTTGGCCTTGCCTTGCCTTCAGCACCTTGTCTAGTTCTTCTTAAGCTACCCTTGCTCTGCTTCCTTTGCCTACGTCTGCCTTGCCTTGCACTACTTACCACTTGCTGGCTTTGCTTTGCCCTGCTTACCACTCTCTACCTCACCTTCCATGCAGGCAAGGCGCTGCAAAGCAAGTGCAGGCAATTGTGGGCAAGTCAAGGGAGAGCTAAGCAAGGCCAGAGCAGTGAGGGGAAAGCAAACGGAGTGGTAGGCAAGAGAAGGCCCAGAAGTTAGAGGCAAGGCTGGCCGTAGGAAGGAAAGTCCACTGATGGGTAGGCCAGGCAGAAACAAGAAGGGCTCGGCAAGCCAAGGCCCTGGAGGAAAGCAGTAGGCAGGTCAAGGGCAGGGCATGGACGTGCAAAGGAATGCAAGGCTCCAGAGAGCTAGCAGGGCAAGGCAAGGCAACGGTTGTGTTGCCAAGGCAAGGCAAGGATAGGCAAGGCAGGTGAGAAGTACATTCGAGGACTGCTGGTACACAAAAGTGGCCAGGACCAACTGCTCTGTGTGGCCTTGCTTGGCGAGGCCAGGCAGGGCAATGAGGGTCCTAGAAGGAAAAGGAAAGGTGAGGCCAGACCTAGACGAATGTGAAAGGAAGTCAGGTGGGGGATGGGTGAGCAAGTCAATGCAAGGCAGGGGAGAAAAGGCAGGTTGACCGAAGGCTACAGAGAGGGCAGCAAGGAAATGCAAGGCATGGGGAAGCATGTGAGGAGTAGGTGCTGCCAGCCGGCTGGGATGGCAGGGGCAGGGCAACTGCAAGTAGCATGGTGGGGATGTGGAGGGGGGTGTTAGTGTGTGTGTGTGTGCAGCGGAGTGCAGGGAAAGTGCAGGTGTGTGTGTATGTGCATAGGGGGGTTTTGTGCCAGGTGCTGTGCCGGGGGGAGCCATCCCACCGCCAAGAAGGTGTGGGAGTGAAAGGAGTAACATAGATGTGTCTTTACAAAGAGACCGTGTGAATCCGTCCTTAGACAAGGCTAGGAATTTACTGGTAGGGGAGTAACAGAAGAAAGTATTAGTTCTAGAAACTGTTACTAATCGACAGAGTCTGTTGCTCAGCCAAGGCCGTGTTAAATTCCTGAACCTAGAGCAAGGCAACAAAGACTTAATAGCATTAGGAATAGTTTTGTTTTCTTCCTTCTCCATACCAAGAGGGGGGTGCATATTAGAGGGGAGCATAGAGTAGGCAGTTTCGGAAGTCTGTAATTCCCGAGTACCTCAGAGGGTGCTGTTGCCAGGAACTTAGCATAAAAAGAGGGCTGTGTCCTGCAATCAGTTGAGAGACTCCATGGCAAAAGCCCCATGGCCTCTCCCTGTAGTTGAAGAATGTTCCAGGACTCCTCTGTCTCCTTTTTGGTGGATGAAGAAACTCAGAAAGCAACACTTCTGCCAGAACTCTCCAAGATGCCCCCTTTGCTCCCAGTGACTCCATCACTGCCCGGGAAGCTGTCTTTTCTACCAGAGGAGTTCGAGATACAGTTAAAAGTCGTGTGGCAGAGAAAAAAGGCAAGAATTGGTTTACAAGGGATGGCAAACAAGAGATACCAGAAGCTTTGGCCCTACCAATATTAAAAGAACTCCGTGAAGAGAGTCCTTGCACTTCCTGAGGACTGGCAGAAGCCTTCCTCATGCTGTATGTTGCTGGGGGTCTTTTTAGACTGGCAAAATGAGCTGTTGAAGGTTGCTTGAGCTGTGCTAAAGCAAACAGCCAAGTTACAAAGTAACTTGCCAGGGGAGGGAGGCCTTGGGCTGCATGTCCCTTCCAAAGATGCCAGCTGGATTTTCCTGAGATGCCCCAAGTGGGAAGGCTTCATATCTTCTGCTAATGGTATGTCAGCTAGCAAGGTGGCCAGAAGCATTTCCAACTGCTTCAGCAACGACAGGATCAGTTATGAAGGCATCTTTGGAACAAATCATTCCAAGATACAGCATTGTAGAAGCAATAGACTCAGATAGGGGAACTCATTTTACAGGAAAGATCCTTCAAGGGGTTTTGGCTTCTTTAGGACCGCAATGGAACCTCCATAGGCCCTGGCACCCCCAGAGCTCGGCTCGGGTAGAAAACAATGAATAGAGGAATAAACACCTTTTGAAGCTGGTAATAGAAACCAAGATGCCATGGCTAGGGCTTTGGACATTGGCTTTGGCGAGAATGAGAGCCCGACCCAGAAGAGAGATTCCGTTATCCCCCTTTCCATCGTTGTTATGAATTACCCGGGTAAGTCTCAACCTAGTGGGGGAGTAGAGGTAAGTGATGTATATTTAAAACTGTCTGTGGCCAGGATACTGCTTCTTGTGAAACCCCTTCAACAGGAAGCTCAGCTGGCACAAGCCCCACCTTTGGACTTTGCTGCTTCTAACATCCAACCAGGAGATTGAGTCCTAGTTAAGGAGTAGAAAGAAGCGCCAGTGGTTCTGAAATGGCGTGGCCCATTCCAAGTGTCACTGACGACAGAAACAGCCATCAAGACAGCTGAACACTCGGGTCAAGGTCTCTGAAGCCTCAGAGATTTGCACATCTCAGCTGGAGGAGAAGGCTGGGAGGCTGTGACTGACACTCTGCAGGAGTGGGCCGGAGCAGTAGCCAGTGCTTCAACATCCGTGGAAGCCCTGCGTGCCTACTCACAGACCATCTGCTGAAATAGTCTCTATGGGCATCCCTCCTCTAGAATCTCCACTCACTGGGGCGCTAATACTTGCTGGATTATTTTATGTTAAGTGGTTTCTGTGTCTTCAATTGCCACAGGTGCTGCAGAAGACAACGGGAAAACTAGACTAGCTAATTAGATCACATTATTAAAATATTTTCCTTACTAGTTCTACTTTTATATGGTCAGCTAAGTTTAGGCCAGGAGTGGGAGAATCAATTTGCAGCCTTAGGAGAAGAAGTAGCAAAAGTTTTTAACCTTAGCAATTGCTGGCTCTGTGGAGGGCCAGGAGGATCTGAAGAGTGGCCATGGTTGGCTAGCCCAGCTGAACCTAAGTGGTGGCTCAACACCCGACATGAGGTCCATACTAGGATGGGATTTGGGGCCAAAGAAGGAAGTCCATGGCTATAGGAGAAGGTTTCACGAAGGATGTCTGGACTTCAGGTGGCTCTCTTGAAAGCTGTTTATTGCATAGGCGAAGTTACAGCATTTCAGGGAGTGGGTATCCAGAGCCAGCCCTACAGCTGCCAGCTCCAGCTGTAGGCATACCTGAAGCTGCTTTCTGTTCAAGTTACAAAGCATTCTATACTTTTCTTTGCAGAGTATCTTAACACATAACAACCAATAAGCACCATACCCAATACCTTTACATTTGCCTATAGCCTATCATAGCTACTACCATCACCATATTATAGTCATTATTATCCAATCACAAGAGTAAGTAAGTTACAATTTCAGCTTACAGTGGAAAATTCTTAGACCTCTCTTCTTCTTGCTACATCAACATTTCTTGTTTGCCTGCCATATCTTTCTTTTTGGTAAAGACACGTTTTCTATTTTCTTATGCTCTTCTTGAGACTTACTTACTTGGTGAAAAACAAGTCTTTGTTTGTAATCACATACCTTTGTCCTGCTCCTAAAAATCTCCTTCCAACTCATCTCCAACCTTTGCCTTCTCAGTTACTCAGCGATCACTGTTTCAGCAAAACATCTTTTGTTCCATATCAAAACTTGCTTCCATTTCTACCTCATCCCCAGCTTCTACATTCACAGACCTTTCTGCCAAGCCCACATACCTGTGAAACTTTCTTACCAAACTTTCATCCTCCCCAACACATGGCCACTTCATTCTTCTCCAACAGGCACTTATTGCCTAAACAGGACAGGGCGGGTCTATGTAGGAAAAGGCGTTTGTCAATTGACTTTCCCACTGGCTTTAAACAATTGGCTTTGGACCCACAATTGCCCTCCTTACAATTGTTCCAAATATCAAGACAAATGCAATCAAATAGCTGTTCAGCTCACTAATGGTAGCTGTGTAAGGTGTTCTTACCACACTTACCAAAAATATTTGGAAGCCTGTAAAGCAATGGGGAGGGACAAGGGGTTTTTTTGACCACCTATTTTTAAGCTGCCCCCACAAAAATTCCACAAGTAGAAGACATGTTGTTCATGATTATCAGTGGGAATGGCAACACCGGATCAGAACTCAAAGCCTTTTAGTGAGTTCTGCTCCAAATCCAACCAAACAGCTTGCAGATGTAAATGTAGATGGGAACCCTGTGTGGGAGCTTGGAAATGCAAATGCTGTGACCCTTATGGTGGGGCAGCTATTGTTGGAGGACCGTTAGGCCCGGGAATCCTGCTGTATTTTGACCCACCAATTGATGACCAAGGGTAGGAAGGCCCCTTTGCTTTGAAAGGACATTATTGGATTTGTGGCCAACATGCTTAGCTCAGGTTACCTCCAAACTGGTCAGGGATATGGTGTATATTTTAGACCATTGTTCTTTTTGCTACTACAAGTTCAGGGAAATCGCTTAGGAATCAGAATCTGTGAGGATTTAATTAGACAAAAGCAGTCAGCTGATGCAGCCTTGGCTGCAGGGAGCACCCCAAAACGGGGAAAAGATGAATGGCCACCAGAACAAGTTACGCAACACGATGGACCAGCCCCTTGGAAACCTAAGGAATTAATCCCAGATGCCTGGGAACCCATTTATCATTTGAATGAGATAATTAGGTTACAAGCTGTCTCAGAAATAATTACCAACCAGCCAGCCACAGCTCTTGACCATCTTGCTGAGCAACCCACTTCAATGAGGAAAGCGGTATTTCAACATTGGATGGTATTAGATTATCTGTTAGCAGAAGAAGGAGGAGTTTGTGGGAAATTAAATGACTCGAGCTGCTGTTTGCAAGCAGATGACAGCGGAAATGTGGTCAAACAAATAACAAAGGAAATAATGTCAGCTCATGGACCTGTCCAAGTGTTGAAAGGATGGTAATGGGACATGTTTTCCTGGCTAACTGGCCAGCTATGGGCTAAATTGTTACAGCAGGGATTACTGTAACACGCCTATATCAAACCAGGAGTCCCGTGGAAAAGAAGTATATATGGACAGATTTGTGGTAGATGATTCAGAGGTCTTTATTTCTCCAGCCGCATGGCAGGGGCTCTGCTCAGGAACTCCCCCAGTCACGGGACCCGAGGGTCCTTGGCCACACCGGGGAACACAAACCAACCAATGGGGAATGAAGCTGACCAGGGGCAGGGAAACCCCGTGTCTCCCCCCCAGGGCCCATCTCCCAGGGCTCCATGGCAGGGGGGGAGACCCCAACACTAAATGAATACCATTTCTCCTCTTATATGCTATAGCAACTCTAATCTTTTGACCATGCGTGACACCATGCTGGGTGCAGCTCTTTCAGCAGGTGGTCAAGGGGATGCCGCTAGCAGCCATGCCTACCTGATCCAGAAATGACTACAAAAGGACAGAAAAGGATGTCACTGCAAATAATAGCAAAAGCCAAGAAGACTCAAGAAGAAAAAATTAAATCAATGGTAATTAAGGTTTGTAAAGACAAATACAGATCAACTAAAAAGAGGAGGGATTAAAAGGAATGAGATGGATGAGTCTTTACAAACAGACCGTGTGAATCGGCCTGTAGACAAGGCTAGGAACTTATGGGGAGTGAAGTAACAGAAGAAACTATTAGTTCTCTAGAACTGTTGCTAATCAACAGGGACTGTTGATTAATCAAGGCCGTGTTAAATTCCTGAACCTAGAGCAAGGCAACAAAGACTTAATAGCATTAGGAATGGTTTCTTTTTCTTTCTTTTCGATGCCAAAAGGGGGGTGCATATTAGAGGAGGGCATAGAGTAGGCAGTTCTGGAAGTCTGTATCTCCCGAATACCTCAGCCAGTGGGGAAAAGGAAGAGACTGTTGTGGCCAGGAACTTGGCATAAAAAAGGGGCTGCATCCTGCAACCGTTTGACAAGACCCCGTGGGAAAAGCCCCATGGACTCTCCCTGTAGTCGAAGAATGTTGCAGGACTCCTCTGTCTCCTTTTCGGACATAAACCTCAGGCATCGTGGATTAATTTTCCCTAACGGCAGCGACCTGCCGCGTGCTCTCCGTGCTCCTCCCCAGCCCCCCGGCAGGTGTAAAATAGTTCCCGGCGGCTCCCACCGCGCGTTACAGACGGCTGCGCGGCCCCGGGGCTGCTCGCAGTGCTTCCCTGCCCCGCCAGGGCTGCCCGCGGGCTGCGGAGCCACCTCGCCACCGGCGCGGCCAGGGCCGGGGCCCTTCTCGACAGCAGCCGAGGGGCTGCGGAGCAGGCGGCTGCGGGACGATCAGCTATTTTATGCCGCGCAGTGCTGCCGCCTCCATCTAGTGCTCCATCGCGCCGCCGGCCGACCCCGCCGGGCGCGTTCACGCTCGGCCGCGCTCGCCGCCCGCCCAGCCTCGCCGGAAGCTCTCCCGCCCGGGCCGTGCCCCGGCTCCGCCTGCGGCTCGGCAGGGCCCGGCCGCACGCGTGCTGCGTGGCTCGGAGCACCCGCGTTGCGCCGCAGGCGCCGGGGAAGGCGGGGCGGGCCGGCGCCATCGTGGTAGCGCGAGGAGAGGAGCGCCCGGGCGGGGCGGCGAGTGGCGCGGCGGTGAGGGCTTCTGCTTCCTGTCGCTCGGCTGCCGCCCTCGGCAGGTGTCGTGTGACCCCGCGGAGCGGCGGGGCCGGCCGGGCGGTGCGCGGCGAGGCTTTCGGCCAGCGGCGGCCGCAGCGAGAGTCTGCTGGCACTGCCCGTGCCGGTGGAGAGAGCGGGGATCCGAGGCCGGCCTTCCCAGAGCGACGAGGGGTGGCCGCCTTTGCCGCGCTGCCCTCCGTGCAGCACGTGGCCGATTCCGGCGAACCCGGGGTCTCCGCAGCGGCGCGGGCGGGAGGGAGTGGGGAGCGCGCTCGGTGCTGTGCCGGCCGCTCCCGCCCAGCGCTGCGCTCTGCCGAGGCGTTTTCCCGCCCGTCCTGGGAAAGACACAAGGGACACCAAAAGTTGGAGCTTAGCTGTCAGGGGGAGCAACTTGCCTCCATTGGCGACCTCCTTTTCCCTCTGATTCAGCTACCTTGTGGTAAGTGCGGTGGTGCTGAAGAAGAGTGGCGGCTTGGCACAGTTGCTGTCATAGGTGGTGCGAGAGCTCCACGCAAAGAGCTTTGAGTGGCACGTGTGAGGGTAGGAGGGTACGGCACCCACAGCTGAAGGGAAAAAAGGTCAGGGCATGTCATCAGCCGCAGTCGTGCTAAGTTGTTCATCTTTGCAAACTGCTTGCCGAGTTCTTCCTTTCTTAGGTAATGGGGGTTTGTATCAACCAGAACTGCATATGGTCAGTATTTGCAGAGAAGGTTACTTGGACTGTTGTTGAAGTGAGTGTAGCAGTTTCAATGGCATTCTGCAAAAAAAGTGACAGGTGTCTCTGTGTTCCCCAATTCTTAACAAAAACGAAGTTAACAAAGCCCTGAAAAGAGGTTTTACAAAACTTCAGGGATTTTTTCCTACGAGTACTGTAGAGACAACCATAGTCACCTTGTCTTTCCAAAAGTGAAGGTTACATCTTTTTGTCCAAGAGCATCAAGTGCTTTTGGTCAGCGTTTGTGTGCAAGCATTAGCCTTGTTCTTGTTCTTCCTTGGAGAACTTTTACAATACTCAGATGATCTGTGTAGGCTGCAGAGTGCAGTGGTGAACTTCAAGGCTTCCAGCAGAAGGGAGATGCTGTCCACGTTTTGGATTTTCCTTAGTCTGAACCTTCAATGTCCAAGGCTTCACTTTTCAAGCAGTTGGAAGAGCTCCAAATTAAGATATGAACAGGTCTTAATTGACCTTGTCACCGCCTCAGTTCATCAGGTAATGCTGTGCACTGGATTTAATTGCCTAGTGCAACATGTGCTAAAAATATGTAGAGTGTCTCCTCGATTACCCTTCCAGAAGGGTTTGAATG
This sequence comes from Corvus hawaiiensis, assembly GCF_020740725.1. Taxonomy (NCBI): domain Eukaryota; kingdom Metazoa; phylum Chordata; class Aves; order Passeriformes; family Corvidae; genus Corvus; species Corvus hawaiiensis. The sequence continues at coordinate 562,686 of NC_063229.1, forward strand.
GAGAACAAGGAGTTCCGAAGACAGGTATTTGGTGTACGAGAAGTAGAACTTAGTTGATTGCAGGGCACTGCATGCACAAATGTCTAAGGAGGATCCCTCTTTTTTTGTCCCATCTATGCTTGTTCTCATTTGAAATCCTGAACATTCTGGAGGTTGGTTTTGTTAGGGTTGTGGCTGGGGAAGGGGTGGTGGTGGGGGAGGGGTGGGTGTTGTTTCTGATCTTTTTAATTTCCAGGATAATGTACAAAGAACTTGTGCCCAAAACCAGCAGTATGAAGCAATGCAGGTATAAAAGAAGGTCACCGAAATGTCGGATAATATGAATCTGAAAGCGCTTCAGTATTTTACCCAGGAGTTTCACTCCAACGAGGTGATTGTCCTTCACAGAAATGTAGTGGCAGGCTTATGCCATGCTAGAAGTGATGACCTTTCTCTGCCCCAAATTGACCAGCAAGATATTTTGGCTCCTGATTTAAACCCCTGAGCCAGCTGTGTTTCAGGCTGCAGAAGCTGCAGGTGTTGTGGCAGACGCGGGGTGCAGCCCTGCCTGCCGGTCCCGACCTGGCGCACGCTGGTGGCAGCCGTCAGCGCCCGGGGTCCCCTGTGCCACCCACGCCAGGGTTCTGCCTGCCTGCTTTGCACCCCTGGTAGCCTCAGGGAAACAGCGGACTACTCCATCTACTTTAAAAACAAACAAGCAAACAAAAAGCCCACTGTAAAAATATGTAAAAGTCTTGAAACTAATTCTCAGCGCTTGCTCGGAGTTTGTTGATGGTGCAAATGGATTTTGGATAAACTGGTACTGCTAGTACTACTTTTAAATTAGGTTCCTAAACTTCAGAAAGGAGAAGATGGTGGTCACATACCCCTGAGGAATGTTTGAAAAAGTAAGAGTGCTCAGTCATTTAAAGGTGGCCAGAAAATGGGTGTGGCAGTGGAGTGGACACTCTGCGAGTAGGTAGCCTTAAGTCATGCAGGGACTGGCACTTCAGTGGGAATTTTGCATCAACACCAAGAGATCGTTCCATGATGTGTTGCATAACAGCAGATTGGGCCAAAATTCTGCTGACTTTGATCAAGGGCCACCTTCACTTAACCCAGCATAGGGACATAAATCAATGATGTTTGAAAAGCAGCCATGAAACATAGCCCCTTTAGTTTATTGGACTGTTGCAAGTCTGCAAAGCTCTGTTGACAGGTCACTGGAAGTAGCTGTTGGAATCTAACTGCGGTTGGACTCTTTGTCAGTCAGCATCACCAGGAGGCTTAACAGTTTAGGTTGAGAGGTGGTGCATGTTTTTTTTCAGAGGAATGGCCCAGTGAAGAGCAGTGTTCACTGCCAGGACTGCCGTTGTAGCCTTCTAGAGAAATCTTGGTTCATTCAGAGAGAACTTCCTTGGTTCTGCTGGTTTGGTTTCACAGCTGGAGCAAAGGTAGAGCACTGGAAGCAATTCCTAGGGCAGAAGCGGGAGATATCCAAAGCTCTGGACTTTGTTGTCCTCAGCACAGTGTAAGTGAGCGTAGTCTAATTGGAGGAGTGGTGAGCATCAGTGATATCAGATTTTTTACAAGTTCTTAATTCTGTCAAAACAAGAAAGAAGGAGAGTGATGAAGATGAAATCCTTTCCTCTTAAATCTGCCTACGCAGCAACTTCAGGGGTAGTTGTAATGTGTATTCACCTATTTTGAATTGCCCAAAACCAGGCCTGGAGATGCTTCAGAGACAGAGTCAGAGAAGCGGGTATTTGCTTTATTTGGCGCTGGGTGCGTGGGGGATCGCTCCTCCTAACACACACACGCAGAGCACTCCATACAGTCCAGCATTATGTGTAAAATTTTTGAATATTCATCACATTCCTTGGGATAGGAGTAGTTCTAGAAATTACTTCTCGGAAGTCATTGATCATCATTAGCAGACGTGCCACGCATGCGCTGTGTACCCAGGTGGTCGCACTGAGGAAGGCTCCTCTTCTTCCTCGGGGGTCTTTCTGATAAAGATCAGTAGTCTCCGTCACAATGCACTTTTTACCTTTCTTTCTGGCGCATGCGCAGTTCTTCGCTGGATGATTCAGCGATCTCTGTGCTGGTTTTCAAAAGATCCTGTTCCTCTTATCTTGACAAGATTAAGGCAAGTCCTGCTGCTTAGGTTTTGTGATTAACATTTGCTGTCTCTTAGTAGTTCACTCGTGTTTACATGAGTAAACTATGGATCAACCCCCTTCTCAATTTTAGCACTGAAAGGATATCAGAGTCATTTAAAGAGATGTCTCCTATGGAGTACTATAAAACTGCCATCATGGTAACACGTTTTCATAGAGTAGTTTTAGCACAGAAGTAATAGATGTACAATCTTGGATGTTTCAACCTGCTGACTCGAGAGCCAGTGTTGAGCTTTTCTCTTTTAAATCCAGTCTTAGAGCTCTGCAGGGATCACTGCAGCATGACGTTGTGACAAGGGGATGCTGATTCACGCATAAACCTTTGATGCTTTCCTTATATCTTCAAGCAGCTTTGAAAACCAGTGATGATCTGGCATGTTGCGACTTGAGAGTCATGGTAAAGGTTTCACCAAACACTTTGTAATATCATGCTGCAGCTTTCATGCCTAAGGAAATAGCATTGAGCATATGGCTGGCAAAATGCCAAAAGAATGAGCCAAAACCAATATCCTTTAATGGGAAAGATGGAAAACATTTAGATGTGTTTATTTGAACTAAAATTCCTGTGGACCAAGCCTAAATGTATTTCACACTAAATTCTTAGAACTGATTTTAAGGGAAGATGTGAGAAAGATGAATTCACAAGCGGAATTTTCAGCAGCATAATATTGAACATTTATTAGTAGAACAAAGGCATATCACAGCGCGGGAGCACTTAGCAATATTGCTAGAGGCGTGGCTCCATTCATTTTACTGTGAACTTAAGTACTTCTTTAAACATAGTCCTTAAGCCCAGAAAGTAATTTACACTTCACTCAACTTTTCCCCCCCCTCCTGTCTCTGCCCCCTTGTGCCAGCGCACGCCAGCACACCGCCGCCGGTCCTCTGGATAGCTTCAGAATTGAAGGCAGGCACCCCGCTCCGGTGCCTCCTCAGTCTCCAACCTAATTTGTAGTTGACAGATTCTTTGGGAGGTGTGAGTTTTGATGAGATAACTGACTTCCTGGGATGCATGCGGTTCATCTTCTTTGTTTCTTTAAGATGTCTCGGTTTCTACCTCTGTCATTTCTCAACTTAAAGGACATTTATTATCACGTGTTTATTACGACGTTTCCCAACATGTTACCACTCTTTTGAAGTTACAATTTACTCTAGTCTTGTTTTTACTTAACTATATTTTACCTGTTTCTACATAGTACATGATCACTTCTAAATGTTAAAATCATATATGGGAAAGACAAGATTTATCGTTCACTCATTTATCACAGGAGGAATGTGTTAGCTGCTCATGTTGCAGTTCACTTGTAATGCCGGTCTATTACCGCAGGCCTGAGCCCTAGGCTATATCACCATGTCCCGCAGCCATAGGGAGGAGGAGGAGAGAAGATCCAGCAGGCAGGAATTGTGCAGCAAGATTTATTCATTTAATTATTTTACAAACTCTTTGACAGACTTTTTTCTTCATAATCTATTTGGACAAAGGATCAGCCACCCCTTGGGGTGATTGGCTAAAATCCTAAAACATCCATTGTCAAAATATTTTTCTACTATACCATAAACAAGACTTTTCAAGGTTGCAGGTGGCTTGGTCGTTTCCATACTCTGCTACCTCTTCTGTGAGAGAGAAAAGTTTCTCACGGACTTAGAAAATAGCAAGAAAATCCTCGCTAGCAGCATTTTTGTATCTACACTGGTCCTTCTCATTTCCTTTTCTCTAGAACACATTTCTCAGGCTCAGTGAGCAGATGTGCGTGCAAGTGGTTTGGTGTGTCCTTGGAATTCAAATAGTCAGGATCAGATGGGTTTCTGCAGTGAAAGGATACAAGGAAACGGGGATATAGCCTACAGTGGGAACTCCTGTGATTTTGCTCCTCTCCAAACATTTCTCCTCTCCAAATGGATCTCTGTAGGAAACTTGACACATTCTTCTACTTCTGGGAGTCATTAATAAAGAAACCTGGGGTGTTTATTAGGTGACAGTGCTGTTCCTGCTGTGCACCTTTGCACCTGGCTCACAGACCATTTTCACACAGCTGTGGTCCAGAATGCGGGCAGACAAAAACCCACCAGTTTTCTCTTGCCTACTTGACTTTTCAAATTCTTATTATGTGATGATTATCGCATCATTTTGTCCATAATATCTGAAATAATTTGCCATGCAGTTTTGAATACAGTGCAAATACGTATTTTACTCTTAGAAATTTGAAAGTGAGTTACATTTAATAGTAGTTTGTGAGTAGTATGGCAATCAGGCCTTAAATACGCCAATCAGGCTTGTAAATAAACCCATATTATCAGTCAATCTCTTCAATCTATTCATGTGTTTATACGGGATTTTATTCCTATAGAATAGAAAACTCGGAGCAGTGGCAAAGAAGGGGGGGGGGGGGGTGGGGCAGCAGCGGCCCGGCTCTGAGAGGGGTAGGGAAAGGCAGGCTCGGGATCCCGGGGTTTCTCACCTGAGGCACCCGAGCAGATGGTGAAGAGTCCCTCTTTTAGTGAAGGTAGACTGTTAAAAAGGTTCCAATGCAACGGCCGCTCTTACGAACAGAGCTGCACTCACGGTAGAAGAAAGGCAGCAGGAGACGGAATCCTGCAGTGGTGACCAATTCTCCCCACAGCCACCGCAGCCTCTCTCCCCTCCGAATGCTTGAGAGAACAAGAGCTGGGAGCTGCATGCAACCCCATTTTCCCAGTCCAAAGTTCACTGTATCTCTGCCCTCACAAGACACCTCAGCTAAAGGGAATAGCCAGCTGCATCCCTCCCCTGAGCGGTGACAAATTCTTTTGTCTCTCTTGAGTGTCCAGTCGTTATTGTCTCCTAGCGTATGGGGGAAAGCTCCTTAAGAGAAAAAAATCCCCAAAAAAACAAAAGGAGAACTACTAAAACCCCAACATACGGGTGATTCTCACCTTCCTTCTCTGTCCTGTGGTGGTCGGCGATGGAAGAGACGGGGCAGATTGCTCGGATGCAAGAAGCCGATTTTATTGATACAGAGCTGAGTATTTATACCTTTTCAGCAGTAACTAAAAATAGATTCTTATATAAGCAGCAATCACTATAACAACCATATCTATGTTTCTTAATAACATTGCAAAACTACAAGCTAGCATTAACCGACACCAAGCATGCCATTCCCTTATACTAGCTATTTCCTGATAGGCCGTACTGCCTGCCATGGTTTGCGGCCTAGCAGCGTTAGCGCGTCCACTTCTGACATGATTTTAGCAGTGCTCTCACTTCTGCTTTCTAGCTGTATCTCCACACTTCTCAGCTCCATGTAAAAGCACATGCTCTCAGTGTCGTAGAGTCCTTAGGGAAAGCAAACAGCGGTTCCGCTTCACACTGCTAAATGTGCCAGGACAGAAAGCTTTCACTGACCTTGCCTTGCCTTTTCCTTGCAGCCTTTCCTCTTCAGAGTGAAACATAGATTTAGAAGAACTATAAAGATTTTAGTTATAGGCTAGCTGTGTGGAGATTAGTTAGAGTAGGAAGGAATTTGGGCCCAGTGAGAGTTAATGAAAATAGTTAAGAGAGCTGGACCTGAAAGGGGTTTTAAGATGTGATTACCAAATAACTGATGATCTGTCATTTGCATGTTTGCTTAGCTGTGCTTAGAACGAGGAATAGAAACTTTGATAAGTTGGTGTAGGGAACAAGGACAATTACCAATTTCCTCCCTTGGTGGGAACCCGTTCAAAAGTCACGCAAGAGGAAACTTAGAGGTCACTAAAGTAATTCGGATTGTTAAAGTTCAAAAAGGCAAAAAGGCCAAAATGAGGAAGATGAGTTACTTCATCTTTCTTGGGACCACTGACCCAATTCAAGACCACTGACTCCATTCAGGACACACACTATGCATGCTTAATGACATTTAAGCTCATTTCCATATGAAGCGGAGAATGGGAGGTGTTAATGTTACGAATATGCATTTGTATTTTGGATATTCCTAATATTTGGAAATAAAAAGTGTCATGTTGGCTTGGATCGGGGCCCTGCGTCTTAGGGAGCTATCCCACGCAGTGCCCGGTGACAAATAAAACATGCACTTTCTAACTCTAAACTGTTAGAGAGTTTTTGTCCGTCTCAGTTGAATATCGATATTAGATCGATATTCATATTTTGGTAAGCCATTTTGGCGACTCTGGTGGGGCCCTGCTCTATCTGGCCAAGGGGCCAGGGGACCCCCCCTCGGGCGCTCGCCCCACATTTTTGTGGGGCTCCTTGATCCTCTGACACCCCGGGGAGAGACCAGGACCTGCCAGAACCACGGACAAAGAGGTATGTTTTAAAATTAAAGGGGTACCTTAAAGAAGGCAGCTTGTAAGACACAGTGGGACACCCTGTGCGAAGCGGAAGCCTGGGAGAGTTTGCTTGTAAGTGTCTGCAGAAAGTATAGTAATTTTTAATGGAGCGGGTAACGGCTCCAAAGGCTCATCTCCCGTAAGGGGAGTAGAGCTGCTTCTGTTTCCCAGGGAGGGGAACGAGGTACAGGGGTGCTGCCTTGGTCTCTCATGGAGGAGAGACGGGTGCACAGCGTGGGTGGCCGTGCGGCATGTTGAGGGGCGCTGCCTTTGGTCTCTCGTGGAGGAGAGCCAGGAGCGCAGAGCGGGTGGCGGGGCGGGGCGTGTGGCTGCGGAGTTTGAATGGCTGCAAGAACTCCGGCTTGCTTCGTTCTCGTAGAGGGGAGCGAAGACCGTGGGGTTGCACACCGGAGGTATCGGCGGGAGCGCCGTCGGCTCCGGTCCGGTCGGTGGCTTAAAAGCAGCATTGGCTTGTAGTTTGGGATACGAGTGGTGAACAGAGAGAGAGACTAACTTTATTTTGAGTGCTGTGCGCATGCATTAGGGACGTGCCGCAGGTCTACAGGGACCGCTTTGGGTTAAAGGGTACGGACCCCCTAGGCTGTGCAAGCGCTGTAAGGGTATGATGGCTGGGTTATGCCAAAAGGGTTTGTTGGAACTGTGAATTAGCAGTGTGTTGTGTGTGTGTTTAGTTTGTGAGAGTTTGTATTGTGGGTGTTTTGATTTGTGTGTGTTTGGCCCGGATCAGCCACGTATTTGTATGAAAAAGTTATAAAAGTTTGTGTTTAGTGGAGTTGAGGAAGGATTTTTGTGCTTGACAGAGTGGAGAGATTTTTTTGTGTCTAGAGAGTGAGTTGCAAGGAAAGAATTAAGTAGAGCGCGTGACCTTTGAGTTGTGTGAATGGCGGTGGTGAAATTTGGTTAAGGTATTAGTGAAAAAGCAGTAATTGAGTGTTTAGAAGTTGCTAAATTTGTGTTTAAAGGAGCGAGTGGAGCTAGTTTGAAACTATGTCTGGTGTCACTTTGGCGACCGGCGCAGTGATCTGAGTTGGTAGCTTCGGATTTTTGTTTTGTAAGTTTTTAGTATATTTTGAAAAGTTTGATTGTAAGTGAGTTTAAATTTGGTTGTTTGGTTCGGGGTGACATCCAGACCAAGGGCTAATAATTTTAACCTTAGCAGTGAGGCAGAGCGGCGTAGCATGTAGCGTGGGCTCAAGACTAAACCCCCCCCCACTCACTCAGCAGTGCAAGCGAAGCGGTAGGGGCTAACCCCCCCCGCTCGGCAGAGTGAGTGAGGCGGCAGCACAAGCTGGAACTTGCTAGCTTGCCAGATTTGAGCGGAGCCTTGTGAAACCCCAGCAAAAGTTTCGCTCGGGGTTGCGAAAGGCTTGTGGTGGGTTTTAGAAGTTTAAAATTGTTGGTAGAAGTGCTTTGAGTGAATTGTTTCAAGCATTTGAATGTGTGGAGTGAGTTTTATGTGCTGTGTGAATTTTTTTTAGATTTGAATAAAAAGGAGCGGGGTTTTTTGAGTGGTGGAGTGTGTGAGTGTGTTGTGAAACAAGCTTTTTGGTGAACTTTAAAAATGGTGGCAAACAAAAGCAAAGAGGTTCCTAAAAGTATCCCTCTGGGATGTGTTTTGACACACTGGCAAAAGATGGTGAATCATAGTGGTGCAGAGACCAAGAGGGAGCTTATTAAGTTATGGACCCAATGGTGGCTGTTCTATAAACTGGAAGGGGGTATGAAGTGGCCGCCTTTTGGTACACTGGATTATGAAACATTACTGCAACTAATGCTTTTTCTTAGCCGTGAGCAAAAATGGCCAGAGATTGTTTATGCTGAATTATTTTTCACTCTTCAAAATCAACCTGAGTGACAAAAAGAGTTTGGGTCAGACCACCCTCTGATCCCTTAGTATTGGCTTTTGAAAAGGATAACAAAGTTAATAATGAAAAACCTAAGCGATGTTGCGGTGCATGTTCAATAAACCAGAGATGTACCCATCCTGACAAGGTATATCAGGTAGAAGCCCAAGAACAAGAAGTGGCAGATCTACTTAAGTCACCCCCTAAAAAGGGAGATGGGGGAGGGGTAGCAAATGATACAGAATCAGAGTTACCATCATCTCCATCCCCAAACCCCGCTCCACTTTCTAGTTCATCTCCCTCTGGGAAATCAAGAACAACTAACCTCTACCCACCTTTACCGAGCAGCGACAGCGAAGAGGATGAATCACCCTCCCCACAGGGTCCTATAACATTAAGGACCCGGGGGCAAATTAAAAGAAACATACAAGCACCTTTAAGGGAAGCAGTAAATCATGAAGGGATTCCTATATTAGTTAAAATCCCCTTTTCTATTATAGATCTAGAAGCCTGGGAAAAAGTGGCCAGAAATTACCAGAGTGACCCAATATTGGGGTTGCTGAGAAATTTAAATTTATGGTGAACCAACACAATCCTTATTGGGCTGATACCCAGTTACTGCTTGATGCTCTACCTGAATCAGAAAAGCAATTAGTTATAAAGACAGCTGTGAATATGGCTGAAGATGATTGCAGGATAACACAGGAGGATGTTAAAAAGGTACTTCCTCTTCAGGATCCAGAGTGGGGCCCTAATGAGCCAGATGAAATGGCACAGTTAAAAAGGTACTGGGGATTCATAATAAAAGGGCTAGAAAGAGCAACCCCTAAAGCCATAGACTGCTCAGCCCCGTATGCTATGAAGCTGGGTCCCTCTCAAACACCTTCTGAATTTTTAGACAACTTGCGAGATGCGATGCGTCGCCATGCCACCTCGGATCCTGGACCGGAAGAAGGAGTGCAGCAATTGGTAAATTTATTTTTAGGACAATCCACAGGAGACATCCGGCAGAAGCTTCAGAAGATGCAAGGTCCAACAATCCGGAATCTAGAGACTTTGCTTAATGTGGCACGGAGCGTTTATAGCAATTGGGGAGAGGGAATGCAAATATTAGTAAGGGTGGTAAAAGAAGAAAAAAAAAAGGAAGACGTGGGCAAGGTCCACCAAGACAAGGACCACCCCGACTAGGAAGGGACCAGTGTGCCTTATACAAAACCTGGGCATTGGAAAAACCAGTGCCCAGAAAAGAGAAAGGGTGATGAAAAAGAAATATGACCAGAGAGGTGCGGGGGTGGTTGCTCATATGCAAGACTGGGCGCTACCCTAGGGGACCCTCTGGTTATAGTTAAACTAGGGAACGAAGAAAAGAAAGTGGAATTTTTAGTAGATACAGAAGCAACATATTCAGTGTTGAATAAAGCTTTGATACCTATATCAAGGGGTTATTTTGTAGTGACAGGGTCAACTGGCCAATCTGGAAAGGCATACTTTTGTAAACCACTGAAATATAAATTGAGAAAACAGTGGGGAATTCACCAATTTTTATATATGCCTAACGCTCCATCTGCACTTTTGGGCAGAGATCTGCTAGAGCAGCTGGAGGCAAAAATAATATTTAAAAATGGGGAAATCAGTTTGGAAGTAAAAGACCAACAATATCTAGAGTTGCTGAGCCTAATGCTAATAACCAAAGAAACGGAAATAGCGAATGAAGAAGAAATGATTAAGAAGATAATGGATCAAGTATTCCCTGGAGTGTGAGCCTCTGGTACCCCAGGGAGGGCAAAGAATGCCCTGCCAATTCAAATCAAGCTTAAAGAAGGGAAACGGCCTGTAAGGGCCAAGCAATTTCCCTTGAAAAGGGAAGACAGAGAAGGGATCGGGCCAATTATTGAGAACTTTTTGCAAATTGGATTGTTAAGGGAGTGTCAATCTGATTTTAATACTCCAACTTTACCCGTGAAGAAACCTGATGGGTCATACAGGTTAGTACAAGATTTGAGAGCAGTCAATAAAGTGACGGAGGATTTATACCCAGTGGTTGCTAACCTTACACCTCATTAACTCGTTTAACACCTGAACTAACCTGGTTTACCGTTTTAGATTTGAAGGATGCTTTCTTTTGCCTCCCTCTCCATGAAGCCAGCCAGAAAATTTTTGCACTTGAGTGGGAGAAGCCCAAGAGTGGACGCAAAACTCAGCTCACACGGTGTGTATTACCCCAAGGGTACAAGAACTCTCCTACTGTATTTGGAGAACAGCTTGCAAAGGAGCTAGAATCCTGGGAACCCCCGCCGGGAGAAGGACAGCTGCTTCAGTATGTGGATGACCTTTTGGTAGCCACCCAGACCCAAGAGGCATGTATGAACTGGACGGTAAGCCTCTTCAACTTTTTGGGCTTGCAAGGGTATCGGGTGTCCCAAAAGAAGGCGCAGATGGTAAAGCAAACAGTTATTTACCTGGGCTATGAAATAAGTGCTGGACAAAGAACCTTTGGATGAGAGTGCAAAGAAGCGATATGCCAGATCCCAAAACCCCAGACAGCAAAAGAGCTGAGAAGTTTTCTAGGTATGACAGGGTGGTGCAGACTGTACATTAATGATTATGGGTCGCTTGCTAAACCTTTATATGCATTGATTACGGAAGGAAACAAGAGCCTGCCGTGGACAAAGGAAGCAACACAGGCTTTCGACCAACTGAAGAAGGCCTTCATGTCAGCTCCAGCCCTGGGGCTTCCAGACGTGAGTAAACCATTCTTTTTGTTTTCTCATGAAAAGCAAGGGATTGCCTTGGGAATACTGGCACAAGACTTGGGCCCGTATCGGCAGGCAGTAGCCTACCTTTCCAAACAGCTGGATGCAGCAGCCAAGGGATGGCCAGGATGCCTCAGAGCTGTTGCAGCAGTGGCAATAAACATCCAAGAGGCATGCAAATTCACCCTGGGCCAGAAAATGACTGTGCTAGTGTCTCATACAGCATCTGCAGTCCTGGAGGCCAAAGGGGGACATTGGCTCTCCCCTCAGAGATTCTTGAAGTACCAGGCCATACTGGTAGAACAAGACGATGTTGAAATTGTGGTGACTAACATTGTGAACCCAGCTTCATTCCTCAGTGGGAATCTGGGAGAACGGGTGATCCATGACTGCCTGGAGACAATCGAGGCCACTTACTCCAATCGCCCAGATCTGAAGGACATCCCTCTCAAGGGCGCTGAGACCTGTTTCACTGATGGAAGCAGTTATGTTATCAGTGGAAAAAGACCTGCTGGGTATGCTGTTACCACCAGCCGAGAGGTAATAAAGTCTGGACCATTGCCAACAAACACCTCTGCACAAAAGGCTGAAATAATTGCTCTAACCCGAGCCTTGGCATTGGCAAAAAGAAAGAAGATTAATATTTATACAGACTCAAGGTATGCATTTGGGGTGGTTCATGCACACGGAGCCATTTGGAAGGAGAGAGGACTGTAAAACTCACAAGGGAAGAGTATCAAGCATGCACCAGAAATACTGAAGTTCTTGGACACCGTTCAGTTACCTGAGAAGGTAGCTATCGTGCACATTAAAGCACAGCAAAAAGTGAGTTCTGAATTGGAAGAGGGAAATATGCTGGTGGACAGAGAGGCAAAAGACGCAGCCAAAGGTGAAGTACCCAGTGAAAAGGTAGAGGCAACATTAATACCAGATGGAAAGATTTGCCTTGAAGGTAGGCCAGAATACAACAAGAAAGATAAGAAACTTATAAAAAAAAGGAAAATGCAAGTTATAATCAGAGGGATGGGCTTTAACTAAGAATAACAAGCTCATAGTACCTTCTTATTTGTTGGGGTCACTGGTGCAGAAAGAACATGAGAAAACACACTGGGGAATGGGTGCTTTGTCCAATTATTTGAAAGATAGGATTATGGCTAGGAGATTGCAAGGTGCAGTGATACAAGTAACTCGCCAGTGTGGTCTTTGCCTCCGAACTAATCCTAAGAATAGTCCAAAACCTAAAGCTGGACAAATTGGGAAAGGCTGCGGACCTGGGCAACAGTGGCAAATTGAATTACCCAGAAAAGGGCGGTATCGATACCTATTGGTATTAACAGAGACCTTTTCAGGATAGCCAGAGGCCTTTCCTGTAGAGGAATTCCTTGTGGAGCGGCGGCGTAGGATACCCCAGGAGAGCTTGGGCATCCCAGGGCTGTTGCAGAAGTACCCCTGACAGGGCCTCAGGCTGAAGACAGGCTTGCGAGGCACCTGCTAGCCAGCAGCCTTGAACAGCCTTGGGAAAAGGTATACACTAGTCAGCTCCCCCGCTGCATAGAGGCTTTCTCGTGGGAATGGGGCGTGAACTTGGCAAAGTATAACTTGGTGTAAGTAAACAATAAAACTGGAGCACGATGCTAAAATCATATCGGTGTCCGTATCGTGTCTCTGGCGGGATTCCCCTGCACCCGGGACCCCCCCTGCTAAACTTTCCCACTAGGACGGCTAAAGCATGAGAGGTGACCAAAGCGTTGTTGCAAGAAATAATACCCCGCTTTGGAGTTCCAGCCACTATGTCTTTGGATAGAGGAAACAACTGAGAGAAATTGAAAAATATGTGGCTGGGGCCCAAAGCAGAGAATTAGATGGGCCAGTACATGATGTACAACCTGGAGATTATGTGTATGTAAAGTCTCTTGCAGAGAAGATTTTGGAACCGCAGTGGGAACGACTGTTCCAGGTGATCCTCACCACCTTCACTGCAATCAAGATCAAAGAGCAGAAGGCCTGGATTCGTCACTCCCGGGTGTGCAAAGCCCCTGAGGGAGTTTGGGAGGTAACGCCAGGCGACAACGAACTGAAGCTGAAGCTGACCCAAAAAGGCGATGGATGAATTCAGTTATGATGGACATTATGTGGAAAGTTGGGACTTTACTAATTATTCTTACAATCGTAACAAGAGTTAAAGTAGTACTACTGCAGTCTAACGCGACTGAAATATCCCGATGCCAGGGGAAGGCATATGATCCTCACTTTCGGAAGGCTTTGAACAAAATGCTCAAAGTCACAAACGCAAGCCTGTGGGAAGGAAGGGATGTTTGAAGATGTAAATATGCATTTGTGTAGGATGGGTTTCATGAGGCTTACTATCCGCCCATGAAGCTTATCCGATTTGGCCCTGAATGCTGTGACAAATGCTTGAGCAATTAAGTTTCGACTGAAAATAGAGGGGTGTGCAACAAAAGCATATGATGAACAAATTGACCGCGGTAAGGAGTGACTTAATTAAATTGCAGCAACCGTTGCAATCCTCCTTGCTGGCCCTGGGTGATAAGCATTGGAAACTGTCCAAAATATTACCAGATAGGGAAGATACAGAAGAACAAGACCATGAATTGAACTGTATTTTACCCCTCTGAACACAGAAGGTGGGCACGAGAAATTAAAAGCCAGTGGCAAACCATTAACCTAGAGCCCTGCTCTATGAGGGAGCAGTTAGGGTACATATGTGGAAGGATTTTAGGTAAAGACATTTGTTTGGACACAGACCAAAGCATTTGCCACTTTGAGGTGCATTCCATTAACCAAACAACGCGGCTAGCGTATACGGAAGAGGTTGCATCTGCCTCAGGATGGCATGTCCCACCATAACGATAGACAATTTAATCATAAATGACAACCCAACTTAATTTGTGTATTTGGAATTTGACGAAAATTGGAGAATCACATCAGTATATAAAGACAAGCATGATTACTGTCCAAGAAGTCTTGCCTGTCCCTATAGGAATGAATCTGACATTTGTCTCATCACTGGTGGGATGTGCTTTTCGGATGGTCACCGACAGCAACTGGTATACTCAATGCCTTCATTCATCCTATTATTGTATTGCTCATTTTAGTTAGTGCAAGTTGGATTTTATCCGTGGTGATGCTTGTTTGGTATTGGAAGATGCTGTGGAGAATAGCAGCCTTGACATCACTATGCAAAGCGTATGGTATAGTCTTGAATGAGAAAAAGGCTGACCACGCCGCTTGGATAAAGGAAGAGGAAATCTGCGTACTGAGTAAAAGAATTTACTCGCTGTTAAAAGAGAAGTGGGGAATGAAACATAGATTGAGAAGAAACATCAAGATTTTAGTTGTAGGCTAGCTGTGTTGAGATTAGTTGGAATAGGAAGAACTTGGGCCCAGTGAGAGTTAATTAAAATAGTTAGGAGAGCTGGACCTGAAATGGGTTTTAAGGTGTTAGTAACTGATTGCCAAATAACTGATGATCTGTCATTTGCATGTTTGCTTAGCTGTGCTTAGAATGAGGAGTAGAAACATTGGTAAGTTGGTGTAGGGAACAAGGACAATTACCAATTTCCTCCCTTGGTGGGAATGAAACATAGATTTAGAGGAAACAGAAAGATTTTAGTCATAGGCTTGGGCCCAGTGAGGGTTAATCAAAATAGTTAGGAGAGCTGGACCTGAACGAGAGTTTTAGATGTTAGTAACTGATTACCAAATAACTGATGATCTGTCATTTGCATGTTTGTTTAGCTGTGCTTAGAATAATGAGCAGAAACATTGATAAGTTGGTGTATAGAATAAAGACAATTACCAATTTCCTCCCTTGGTGGGAGCCCATCCAAAAGTCACGCAAGAAGAAACTTAGAGGTCACTAAAGTAATTAGAATTGTTAAAACTCAGAAAGGCATAAAGGTCAGAGTGAGGAAGATGAGTTACTTCATCTTCCTTAGGACCACTGACCCAATTCAAGACCACCGACTCCATTCAGATCACACGCTACGCATGCTTAATGACATGTAAGCTCATTTCCATACAAAGCGGAGAATGGGAGGTGTCAACACTGTGAATATGCATTTTGTATTTTGGATATTCATAATATGTGGAAATAAAAGGTATCATGTTTGCTTGTATCAGGGCCTGCGACTTAGGGAGCTATCCCACGCAAAAATAAAACATACACTTTCTAACTCTAAACTGTTAAGAGTTTTTGTCCGTCTCAGTTGGATATCGATACTAGATCGATATTCATATTTTGGTAAATCATAGTTAGCATAGGAGAAAGGCATGCTTGGTATGTACCTGTGATAGTTAGGGCTAGCTTTTAGTTTTGCAATGTTATTACGAAACACAGATATGGTCTTGGCCAGTTGCCCCTCGTTTCAAAAAAGGGCTATAAAGGGACTTCCTGAAATAACTGAGATGAGATCTCCCCACGGAAAGAAGACAAATCTATTAGCAGCAGACCACGAGGACTTGGTCTCATCTGTTGGTAGCCATTGCCCCCCCTTTCTTCCTCTCAACTCCTTGTTTTTCTTTATCTCTCTCTCTCTCTTTCTCTCCTCTATCGCATTACCATGTTGTGGGTACTTAACAAAGGTGAAAAGGTGATTAAAACTGAAATCCCTTGTGTCCTTTTGCACTCTGAGATCTGTAAACAAACCATCACGATCCTCACTTCTATTAGCAGATCGTGACATTAAACTGGCATCACGGACAGGATTTCTGACAGACAGAAGGGGTTGCAAAGTTGTGTGTAGTCTGTAATAGGGGAAGGACGTTTCACTCCAGCCGCACCTAGCCCGACACCCCGAAAAGGGTGAGCGGTGTCTAGAAAGCAAGGGGGGTGAGTCGAATTTCCCGCAAACTGCACACGCCTAGGTGAAAAGCACCCCATAGTCAACTGAGGGCTCTGTCTTCAGATTTTTCACAAAAAGATCTCTTAGTGTAAAAGGGGGAACTGTTTTGGTGGGCGTGTGTGAATTTGGACTGCTTGGTGTAGTGAAGAGACAACCATAAGTAACTTAAGGCGTACCTCCCAGGCAGATTTTGGTCTCTTCACTCACCCAGGGAAGCGAAGGGCGACACGGCGAAGCTGTTTGTGTCGCAGTGTGTAATTAGGTTTTACCTCCCTGCAGTGGTTTTGATCCCTTTATAAAATGACTGAAAGCCCTAGTGCAAATAATAAAGCTGCATTTTATGCTCTGCTAGCAAAACATAATGCCCGGCCCTCTCCAGGAGGGGAAGAATGGGCTCAAAATAACTGGTTTAATTTGGAGAGTGTGACTGATAGAATATGTTCATTACAACATGAGACAAAGTTTAAATTTGGCCGAAATAAAACCATAATCTGCTCCTAAATCTGTTTTAGGAGCATGCCTTACAGCAGCTATAGATCACTGCTTTAAGCGATGTAGTGAAGAGAAAGCAATCACAGATTCCCTTCAAAACCTAGTGGAAATTTTACAGGAACAATCAGATGAAGAAAGGAATGAAAATCATTTGCTGCGGGCTGCTTTGAGGGAGGAATATTTTAAGAATTCAAAGAATGCTGACTCACCAAAAGAGAAAGAGGAAAAGAAAACTCCTCACATTAACCAAATATACCCCCAGGAAGAACTAGTGCTAGTGAAAAATTGTGGGGAAAACTGCTGCCCTCCTATGAGACCTCTAATTAAAACAGAATATAATTATATCAATGATGAAGATTTTGAACCGCATATCACCACTAAACAAATACCATACACTGCTCCTGAGTTGGCTAAGTTAAAAAAGGAGTACGGGCGGCTTCCCCACGAAGCTGAGACGGAATATGTCTTCCAAGTGTCTCTCACCGGAGGAGACCAAATTCAATTCACTGAACAGGAGGCCAGTGGATATTGGGGACATGGAGTTCTCCTAACAACAGGAGACAAACGTAACACATGGTCGCTGACTCAGCGCGCAGCTTTCTGGGCCGGGGGACTCAATCCTTTAGAAAGGGGAGACCCTTTCGCTACAGTTGGTACCCCTGATCAACTTCTAGAAAGTGTCCACAAAGCCGCCTGTCTGCAAATGATCCATGAAAGGAAATTAACTCCTGGATATGAATCCCCCACGCAATTACCTGTTAAACCTGAACTGATGACCCCTTTAATTCGAGGCCTTCCAGAATCACTCAAATCTACAGCAACTGTCCTTCAAAAAACCATAGCTGCTGTAGGTCCTGTAGAGAGGTTGGACAGATTCCTTGGAAACCCGAGCGACCAAACTGCATCTACCGATCCTGGCTTTACTCCATATTCAACCCCCTCTCAGCCGCCAGGTTCACAATCAAATTCACCTGCCAGTGATTGCAAAGTTTGGACACGGAGTGAGGTTGAAGAAGATCTGATTAATTACAGTAGGAAATACGGACCTATAAAAATCCCAGAGGAAAAATCAGAAAAAACAAAAGGTGTCAGGTACATTAGGGCTCCTCATAGTGAAAAACCAGAGAATGTAAAACAGATCCCTAACCGTCAGCATTGGTGGTTATTAGGTATCAAAAAGGGGGTCCCCAGAAATGTGATGGATGGCTTAGCCCTTGATCAGTTGAGTGTCTAACTGGCACTGCCAAAACCCCATTCTACCGAATCCGTCACTTCAACCCAGTGCACCCCTCCTCCCTCAGAATCTGGGCAGTGAGTCAAAGCCACTTCTCCCTCAAAGTCCGGCCAATGAGCCAGAACAGATTCTTCCTCAAAACCAGGGAAACTAGACCCTCTGTTTCTTGTCAGTGGGCAAAGAAACGGAGCATAGGTATACCTGAGAATGCTCACTAAAAATAAAACAGGAGATATAACGATCACAGCTATTACAAGTCCTAAACGGGCACCTGTAACTTTTCTGATTGACACTGGGGCACAAATTTCTGCGCTGACAAAGAAAGATGCCCAGAGGTGTGGAATTGTTCCAACAAAGAACCGATATTGTGTTTTAAGTGCCTTGGGCACAACAGAATCTATGAATGTGGCCTTAGTCAAGCTCCCTTTGCCTGGAGAGGAAAACCAACTCTCTATCGATGGGGTGATTGGAGATATTCCAACCAATTTATTAGGGATGAATGCCCTTGCTAGGAGGCAGTGGGAGGACTCAGAGGGTCTTCTGTGGTCTTTTGGCACACCACATTTTAACATCAGCCTGCTCCAAGCTGCAGCCTCCCTACCATTCAGCAAAGTAACTAATGTGAAACAATACCTCCTTCCCCTGCGTGCCAAAGAGGGTACCAAGCCAGTGATACAGGAGCTACGACAACAAGGAGTAATACTTTTAATACCCATTCTCCTTTCAATTCTCCGGTGTGGCCAGTGCGAAATCCTAATGGGAAGTGGAGGCTGACAATAGATTTTCGTAGGCTAAATGCTAGCACAGACCCTCTTACAGCAGCAGTCCCAAATCTAGCAGAATTAATAACATTGATTCAAGAAAAGGCTCATTCAATCATGCCACCTATAGATGTCAAAGACATGTTTTTTATGACACCTTTACAGCCAGAAGATATGGACCGTTTTGCTTTCGCATGGGAAGGACAGCAACACACTTTCACTAGGCTTCCCCAAGGGTACAAACATTCTCCTACCCTGGCTCATCACGCTTTAGCCCAAGAGTTCGAAAAAGTACCCAAAGCGGACAATCTAGCTGTTCATCAACACACTGATGATACCCTTGTGGGAGGAGATGAAATAGAAGAAGTGAGAGATACCCAACAGAAAATAACCTCCCACTTAGAAAGCCTTGATTTGAAAATTCCCTCAGAAAAAAACCCAAAACCCTTCACATGAAGTGAAATTGTTGGGAATTTGGTGGAAAGGAGGTATGACACGTATCCCACCTGATACCCTAACCTCTTTAGATCAGATTAAAATGCCTGAATCCAAAAAAGATCTCCAGCATGCTTTAGGATTATTAGTGTTCCGGAGAAAACACATCCCAGATTTTCCATAATTGCCAGACCTCTTTATAACTTGTTAAGAAAAGGGACAAAATGGGAATGGAGTGCTTCTCAAGAAGAAGCACTGCAATTGTTGGTTTTTGAAGCAACAGCCTCACCAAGCCCTGGGCCCTATTCATCCTACAGATGCTTTTCAGGTGGAATGGGGATTTGTCTCCTCAGGGTTGTCAGTACACATATGGCAGCGGGGTCCTGAGGGTCCGACGAAGCCTGTTGGCTTTTACTCCCGTGGCTTTAAAGATGCTGAAAAAAGGTACACTACCTGGGAGAAAGGATTGTTTGTGGTTAGCTTAGCTCTCCTAGAAGTGGAGAAGATTGCACAACAACAACCAATTGTTTTGAGAGGCCCTTTCAAAGTTATTAAGGCCGTCTCTACTGGCACCACCCCCACCTGACGGGGTGGCCCAGAGGACCTCAGTAAGGAAGTGGTATGCTCAGATTGAACATGATTGTAGCGTCTTCTCAATAACTGAAGGAGCTGTAAAAAATCTGGCAATCCAAGAAACTGAAAACTTGGGTAGCAGCCAGGACAAACCTGCCTCAGTCATTAAAGTAGCCCCTCCTTTTTCCCCCAAACAGTCAGCAAATTCTTGGTTTACGGATGCTTCTGCCAAGCGAGAAGGAAAGGTGTGGAAATAGAAGGCTGTAGCCCTCCACACTTCCTCAGGTGAACGAATTATCACAGAGGGGGAAGGCAGTGCCCAAGTTGGCAAGCTGATAGCTGTTTGGAGTGTTTTCCAACGTGAGGCACAGAATACTTCTCCTGTCTGTATCTACACCGATTCCTATGCTGTGTTTAAGGGATGGACTGAGTGGCTTCCTTTTTGGCAGCAAAATGATTGTGAAGTTAACAGAATCCCGGTATGGCAAAAGGAAAAGTAGCAAGAAATTCTAAGTATTGCAAGTCCAGGGAATTTTGCCGTGGAGTGGGTAGCCTCTCACCAGACAGATGGAAATCCAGCAGGAGAGTGGAACAATAGAGCTGATGAATTAGCAAGACTAAGTCCTGTGAAAAAAGATCAGAGGACTGGGAGCACTTCTTAGAATGGTTGCATGTAAAAAGACAACGCACAGGTGCAAAAGATTTGTACAAAGAAGCCCTTGCTCGCGGTTGGTCTGTTACCAGAGAAATGTGTAAAACATGCATATCAGCCTGTGAACAACGTCGCAGACAGCTAGAAAGACACCCTTTGGAAGATGACCCTCTGCATTTAAGAAAGGGTAAAGGCTTACGGGACGCGTGGCAGGTAGATTATATCGGCCCCTTTAAAAAGTCAGGAGGTAAACACTTTGGGCTGGTAGGAGTAGAGATTATATCTGGGTTAGTCCAGGCCAATGCTTTTAAAAGACCTACAGGAGATAATGCTGTTAAAGCATTGCAGGGATGGTTTGGAACTTTCCCAAAACCACAAGAAATTCAATCTGATAATGGGTCTCACTTTACTGCCAAAGTTGTACAGGACTGGGCAAAAGGTGAAGGGATTAAACGGACTTTTCACACTCCTTACTACCCTCAAGCTAACGGCATTGTAGAAAGGACCAACGGTCTCTTGAAAGGACTTTTGAAACCACAGGAGGGAAATTGGGATGTTCGGCTATGGGAAGCTGTGAAAGGTGTGAATGATAGATGGGGGTAAACGGGTGTCCCCAAATCACTGTCTTTTTCCCAACAGCTCCAAGCATAATTCTCTCACTACAGGGACCAAATGATCCTAAGAATCCTGCACACTACCCTGGACAACCTGTTTCGGTAGATCTCCCTACCGTAGGAGAAGTACCACTAGTGCTAAAACGCCCTCTGAATAAATATGCATGGGTAGCCTCTGATGCCCTAGGGAGAGAGCATCGGATACATACACGCTGCATAATTCCATCATTCT
Organism: Corvus hawaiiensis; assembly: GCF_020740725.1. Taxonomy (NCBI): domain Eukaryota; kingdom Metazoa; phylum Chordata; class Aves; order Passeriformes; family Corvidae; genus Corvus; species Corvus hawaiiensis. The sequence continues at coordinate 583,626 of NC_063229.1, forward strand.
AATTTTCTGCCTTTTGGTGGCAGACTCTGTTGTGTTTACTTTTCACAGAAGAACTCCGAGGGACATGAAGAAGAGCACATAAACCATGATAAGACTAGCGATACTTTTCTGCATCCTACCACAACACCAGGGCCAAAAACCAGCTGAGTGGCCACGGTCTGAAGCTACCATTAGGTACACTAGTGCTCTAGGATCCTATCCCAGAGATCGTTGCCCGAACCTAGCCACTGTAGTACTGCACGACTCTGAGGTATACCGTCCAAGTGAATGGGGATGGGACTTGAAGGATTGGACTAGAATCCTAAAAGGAACAATAGGTGAAAACATTAAGGTAGGATGCAGAAAAGTAGAAGGATCTCTTTACGAGAAAGCTTCCACCACGGCAATCGCTGGAAATTTTCTAAAACCAGATGGGAAAAGTGATTTGCACCCCAACATTACGGCCAAACTCTGCCCTACAACGGAGTGGGTGTGTGACAAACAAACCCCCTTCATCCTGTGTGGTTGTCAGAAGAATGTCGGTAACTACACCTTAGACCCCAGTACCAACAATGTTGAAATCACAAAGCTTTGCAGAAACAAACTAACTGACTGCTGGTATAACTTTCCTCTAACCAAACCAACCTATGCAACATGCAATTGGCAAAATAACCCGGCAGATCAGCCAAGTCTGAAAGGTTTAACTTATAAATTCAAAATAAACGCCGTAGCAAAGCCCATACTGAGCGCAGTAATCACATACCATGGTATAAGTACCCCCCTTGTGTTAGATGATGTTGGGGTTTTAGTTTAGTCTTAGGTTTTCCTGTTAAAGGAATTTTCTCCCATATGCATGTTGCTAGGGGACAAATAGCTGTACTTAAGAAAGACAAAAAGGGGAGTGGGGCGGGCCTGGCTACTCTTTTGTCTACACCTGGGTGTGGGGACAGTTCGCTCTGAGCGTCCGGAGAGAGAAGCTGCAGAGAAAGGAGCTGCTGCTGCTTTCTTTTTGGCCGTTCTTTCTTCCTGCTGGAAGCAACGCCGGGACCCCAAAAGCCGCTTTTCCCTGCCCTGCTGGAGACCGAGCTGTGGCTGTCCTGCTCCGCTGCTGCTTCGAGCTTTCGCTACACTGTAGCCCTGCTCGCCCTGCCTGCCTGGGCCTCCGTGGTTTTTCCCATCTGGATACATCTCGTCTGCCACCCGGGATTTGCGTTCGTCCCTGCCATTCCAGCCTGCTCTTCCTGAGAGCCCGGGATCAGCTGCCCAGGGGTTTGTGAAGCCTTTGTTCCATCCTTCCCGGGATCCCAGGGCACCGGTGCCGCGTGCTCCCCGAGCTCGCCCCGGAGCGCCCCCTGCAGCCGCGGGGGAACCATCGCACCTGCCCTGCTCACCGGGAGCCGCCAGCGCCCCTGCCGGCTGCGAGCGGAACTGCACCCGAGGGGAAAGGGCCCGACAGCCGAGAAGGCTGGGACTGGGTTTGTGTTTGCTGTTACTGCCATAGTTGTTGTTGTTTTGTTTGACTGGTTATATACATATATATATATAGTAAAGAACTGTTATTCCTATTTCCCACATCTTTGCCTAAAGGCCCTTGATTTCAAAATATAATAACTTGGAGGGAAAAGGGGTTATATCTGCCACTTCAAGGGGGGCCTCTGCCTTCCTTAGCAGACACCTGTCTTTCAAAACCGAGACAGATCTTGGCGCCCAACGTGGGGCCTGAGGGCATTAAGAGATAGAGGTGAAAAAGGAATAACAGTTCCTCGATAACTTTATTTTGTGTGCTGGATATTGGAACCTTGTTAGGCAGCACTATGTGGTCTAGTTTACCCTGGTTTGGGTGGCACGTAGCCGTGGCTATATTCTTCCCCTTTGCAGCTCCTTACTTGAGTATGGGTCCTCTGACTAAGGCTACCATTGCTGTTATCCAGCTTGCGTTATGGGTCGAGAAGGTGAGGAATTCGTGGGTTTTTAACTTCCTCCGGAATGTGGGCACATGGATAAACAGCTATCACACACTGAGCACATGTTTTTGGGGTTATGTTAACAATGGTACCTTCTGTGAGGAAATGACACCAGGGGAAGTTTTCTCCCAACCCCTCAACCAGTTCTTTGGGCCCACCCCATCAATTTTCGAAGGGTTTAAATTCCCTCTGAATACTAACCATCTGCTGCTGATAGGCCTACTCTATTTAGCATTCAAGGATAAGTTGAGATTGGCTTGGATATCTACCCGGACACCAGCCCCAGAGACTAGAGATCCTGCCCCAGAACCTGACATGGCCCCAGAGAGTAGAGTTCCTACCCCAGAGCCTGATCCTGCTCCAGAGCCTGACACGGCCCCAGACACTAGAGATCCTGCCCCAGAACCTGACACGGCCCCAGACACTAGAGATCCTACCCCAGAGCCAGAGCCTGCCACAGCCCCAGACACTAGAGATCCCGCCCCACAGACTGATACCGCCCAACAGTCCACCTCAGAAATGGACTACCCAAACTGGGTGGGGGTACTGGAAAAAGGGATGCAGGAGATGTGCCAGGAGATGGGCCAGGTGCGCCAGGAGATATGCCAATTGCTAAGGGAATACACCTCCTCAGCTAGTGAAAAACCCTCTCCCTGCCCCAAAGAGGGTGAGTCCGATGGTGCAGCAGTGGAACCCACGGATGTTACAACCGTCCAGGCTTCAGCTGAACCACAAGGGCAACCACAGCCAGCAGCGGTCGCCCCTGTGCAAAGGAGGAAGTATAAGACCAAATCAGTACGACCAGTTAATGATGATGGGCAACCAGGGCCCTCACAACCAGCAGGAGAGCCAGAGCCAGAAATCATTACTGAGTCCCTGTCGCACGACAGTCTCCGTGCTATGTGAAACGACATTGTGCGAAGGGGGCGTGAGCCTTATACCACCTGGCTGCTTCGGGTTTGGGACCTTATGGGCACAAGTGTGCAACTGGATAGTGGTGAGGCAAGGTATCTGGGATCGTTGACCCAGGACCCAGGTGTGGACCAGATATTTGTGAGGGAGCCAGGGCCTCTCTCTCTTTGGGAGCGGCTCTTAATGAGTGTGAGAGAAAGGTTCATTCACAAAGAAAGAATGCAGGAGTACCATCATAGAATGCAGTGGAAGACACTCGAGCAAGGGATCCAACAGCTAAGAGAGGTGGCAATATTAGAGGTACTCTTTGGGAAGGATGGACAGCATGATAATGACCCCGATAAGGTCAGGTGCACAGGACAGATGATGTGGAACCTGGCAAGGCTAGGGCCATCGCAATACACCACCTTCATTGCAACGATTGATGCTGACAATACCTGAGAAACAGTGGGCTCTGTTGCCAACAGGCTCAGGCATTATGACAGCATGATCAATGGCCCGCTGAAAGCTCATGTCTCTGCTGTGGTCCAGGACCTCAAAGAGGAGATGAAGGAGATGAGGGAGGAAATGAGGGAGGAGATGAGGGAGGAGATGAGGGAGGAGATGAGGAGGGTCAGTGTGGCACCAGTGCGAGTCACAGGCCCCCAAGTCAGAGCCCGTCGTCCCCCTGCTAGAGAGAGAGGGTACACCCCACGAGCTGAGCTGTGGTTTTTCCTGTGTGAGCATGGGGAAGACATGAGAAGGTGGGATGGGAAACCCACCTCTGCCCTGGCAGCGCGGGTGCGTGAACTCAAGGAGGGAGGCACTAACCGAGGGGGTTCCGCTAAGGTGAAGGTAGCCTCAGCCTCCCGTGACCGAGCTGCCAGGCATTACAGAAGGGAGGATGATATGTCGGATCCCCTTGAAGGTACCTCGAGCATGTACGCCCAGGGAAAGAATGATAACCAGGGCTAGAGGGGCCCTGCCTCTAGCCAGGAAGAGGCACGGGAGAACCGAGTTTTCTGGACGGTGTGGATCCGATGGCCTGGCACATCAGAGCCACAAAAATATGATGCATTGGTTGATACTGGGGCACAATGTACTTTAATGCCATCGGGACATGTGGGGGCAGAACCTGTATCCATCGCTGGGGTGACCGGGGGATCACAGCAGTTGACCCTTTTGGAAGCTGAGGTGAGCCTGACTGGGAAGGAGTGGCAAAAGCATCCGATTGTGACCGGCCCAGAGGCCCCGTGTATTCTGGGCATAGACTTCCTCCGGAATGGCTACTACAAAGACCCAAAAGGACTCAGGTGGGCATTTGGGATTGCTGCTGTGGAGGCAGAGGGCATTAGGCAATTGAACACCCTGCCTGGACTATCTGAGAATCCTTCTGCAGTTGGGCTCCTGAAAGTGGAAGAGCAACGAGTGCCAATTGCCACCTCGACAGTGCACCGCCGGCAGTATCGGACAAATCGAGATGCTGTGATCCCCATCCACAAGATGATCCGCGAGCTGGAGAGTCAAGGGGTGGTCAGCAAGACCCACTCACCCTTCAACAGCCCCATCTGGCCTGTGCGCAAGTCTGACGGGGAATGGAGATTGACTGTGGACTATCGTGCCCTGAATGAAGTGACTCCACCGTTGAGCGCTGCCGTGCCAGACATGTTGGAGCTCCAGTACGAGCTGGAGTCCAAAGCAGCAAAGTGGTACGCCACTATTGACATTGCCAATGCATTCTTCTCCATTCCTCTGGCAGCAGAGTGCAGGCCTCAGTTTGCCTTCACCTGGAGGGGCGTGCAGTACACCTGGAACCGACTGCCCCAGGGGTGGAAGCACAGTCCCACCATCTGTCATGGACTGATCCAGACTGCACTAGAAAAGAGTGAGGCTCCAGAACATCTGCAGTACATTGATGACATCATTGTGTGGGGGAACACTGCAACCGAAGTGTTTGAGAAAGGAGAGAGAATAATTCAAATTCTCCTGCAAGCTGGTTTTGCCATCAAGAAGAGCAAGGTCAAGGGACCTGCCCGAGAGATCCAGTTCCTGGGAGTAAAGTGGCAAGATGGACGACGTCAGATTCCCACTGAGGTCATCAATAAGATTACAGCAATGTCTCCGCCGACTAACAAGAAGGAAACACAAGCTTTCCTAGGTGCTATAGGTTTCTGGAGGATGCACATTCCCGAGTACAGCCAGATCGTGAGTCCTCTCTACCTGGTTACCCGCAAGAAGAATGATTTCCACTGGGGCCCTGAACAGCAGCAAGCCTTCGCCCAGATCAAACAGGAAATTGCTCACGCCGTAGCCCTTGGCCCAGTCAGGACAGGACCAGAGGTGAAGAACATGCTCTACTCTGCAGCCGGGAACAATGGCCTGTCCTGGAGCCTCTGGCAGAAGGTGCCTGGTGAGACTCGGGGCCGACCACTGGGATTCTGGAGCCGAAGCTACAGAGGATCTGAAGCCAACTACACTCCCACCGAGAAGGAAATCCTGGCAGCTTATGAAGGAGTCCAGGCTGCCTCAGAAGTAATCGGCACAGAGGCACAACTCCTCCTGGCACCCCGACTACCGGTGCTGGGGTGGATGTTCAAAGGAAAGGTTCCCTCCACGCATCACGCCACTGACGCTACTTGGAGCAAATGGATTGCCCTCATCACGCAGCGCGCCCGAATTGGAAACCCAAGTCGCCCTGGGATCTTGGAAATAATTACAAACTGGCCAGAAGGTGAGACTTTTGGGTTATCTTCTGAAGAAGAAGAGGAGCAGGTGACAGGTGCCGAAGAAGCCCCACCATATAACGAGCTACCAGAGAGTGAAAGACAATACGCCCTCTTCACTGATGGTTCCTGCCGAATTGTAGACGCTAGCCGGAAATGGAAAGCCGCTGTATGGAGCCCCACACGACAAGTTGCACAGGCCACTGAAGGAGAAGGTGGATCGAGCCAATTTGCTGAGCTCAAAGCTGTCCAATTAGCTCTGGACATAGCTGAAAGAGAGAAGTGGCCAAAGCTCTACCTCTACACTGATTCATGGATGGTAGCCAATGCTCTGTGGGGTTGGCTGGAAAGGTGGAATAAGGCAAACTGGCAGCGCAGAGGAAAACCAATCTGGGCTGCTGAAGAGTGGAAAGACATTGCCACTCGGGTAGAGAAGCTATCCATGAAAGTCCGTCATGTAGATGCTCACATCCCCAAGAGCCGGGCTAATGAAGAACATCGTAACAACAAACAGGTAGATCAGGCTGCGAAAATAGAGGTGTCCCAGATAGACTTGGATTGGCAACATAAAGGAGAACTGTTCCTAGCTCGATGGGCCCATGATGCCTCAGGTCATCAGGGCAGAGATGCCACCTATAAGTGGGCACGAGACCGAGGGGTGGATCTAACCATGGACAGTATCTCCCAGGTTATCCATGACTGTGAGACATGCGCTGCGATCAAGCAGGCCAAGCGGGTGAAGCCTCTGTGGTATGGCGGGCGATGGTCCAAATACAAGTATGGGGAGGCCTGGCAGATTGATTACATCACACTGCCTCAAACCCGCCAAGGCAAGCGCTATGTGCTCACAATGGTAGAAGCCACCACTGGGTGGCTGGAGACCTACCCTGTGCCTCACGCTACTGCCCGGAACACCATCCTGGGCCTGGAAAAGCAAGTCCTTTGGAGGCATGGCACCCCTGAGAGAATCGAGTCTGACAATGGGACTCATTTCAAGAACAGCCTTATAAACACCTGGGCTAGAGAACATGGCATTGAGTGGGTGTACCACATCCCTTACCATGCACCAGCAGCTGGGAAGGTTGAGCGGTGTAATGGACTGCTTAAAACCACCTTGAAGGCACTGGGTGGGGGGACTTTCAAAAACTGGGAGATGCATTTAGCAAGAGCCACCTGGTTAGTTAACACTCGAGGTTCCACCAGCCGAGCAGGCCCTGCCCAATCCGAACCCCTACAAACAACAGACGGGGATAAGGTTCCAGTGGTGCACATGAGAGGTATGCTTGGAAAAACTGTTTGGGTAAAGTCTGCCTTGAGCAAAGACAAACCCATCCGTGGGGTTGTTTTTGCTCAGGGACCAGGTTGCACCTGGTGGGTGATGCAAAAGGATGCAGAGACCCGATGCTTACCTCAAGAGGACCTTGTTTTAGGGTGAACTACCCATGGCTCTGTACTTGTATCAGTATCAGCATGTATATTTGTATATAATTTGGGTAATGCATAGATTTATATGGTTAAAAAAAAAAAAGTTAAGTTTCATGTAACATGTTAGTACGGGAAAAAATTCGGGGTGGATAATGTTGGGGTTTTAGTTTAGTCTTAGGTTTTCCTGTTAAAGGAATTTTCTCCCATATGCATGTTGCTAGGGGACAAATAGCTGTACTTAAGAAAGACAAAAAGGGGAGTGGGGCGGGCCTGGCTACTCTTTTGTCTACACCTGGGTGTGGGGACAGTTCGCTCTGAGCGTCCGGAGAGAGAAGCTGCAGAGAAAGGAGCTGCTGCTGCTTTCTTTTTGGCCGTTCTTTCTTCCTGCTGGAAGCAACGCCGGGACCCCAAAAGCCGCTTTTCCCTGCCCTGCTGGAGACCGAGCTGTGGCTGTCCTGCTCCGCTGCTGCTTCGAGCTTTCGCTACACTGTAGCCCTGCTCGCCCTGCCTGCCTGGGCCTCCGTGGTTTTTCCCATCTGGATACATCTCGTCTGCCACCCGGGATTTGCGTTCGTCCCTGCCATTCCAGCCTGCTCTTCCTGAGAGCCCGGGATCAGCTGCCCAGGGGTTTGTGAAGCCTTTGTTCCATCCTTCCCGGGATCCCAGGGCACCGGTGCCGCGTGCTCCCCGAGCTCGCCCCGGAGCGCCCCCTGCAGCCGCGGGGGAACCATCGCACCTGCCCTGCTCACCGGGAGCCGCCAGCGCCCCTGCCGGCTGCGAGCGGAACTGCACCCGAGGGGAAAGGGCCCGACAGCCGAGAAGGCTGGGACTGGGTTTGTGTTTGCTGTTACTGCCATAGTTGTTGTTGTTTTGTTTGACTGGTTATATACATATATATATATAGTAAAGAACTGTTATTCCTATTTCCCACATCTTTGCCTAAAGGCCCTTGATTTCAAAATATAATAACTTGGAGGGAAAAGGGGTTATATCTGCCACTTCAAGGGGGGCCTCTGCCTTCCTTAGCAGACACCTGTCTTTCAAAACCGAGACAGATGACAAGAATACAGTTTTTCCACCCTTTATGGTAACCCGAGGTGACGATGTTACAATACGATGTGGATTAATTGCTGAATTTTTTACCCAACCTATACACAGTTATAGCATTGGACCTCATGGCCGTGTTTTGTTTTGTGAAATTCAAAATCAAGATTGTTGGCTAAACCTTAATTGCTGTACAATTTCCCCATAAAGTCACGTGTGGTAAAAACAATACAAAATACTGGGGGGAACTCAAAGTCGATGTTGCAATACCTACCACCCAACCACCGGTCATGCTAAGCCCGAGAATTTTTGAAATTGGACCACGTATAATCACAAAAACAGGCCAACAACAAATATTGCTCAATCCGGCATGGTCCCTTAAACAAGTCAAGTTGCTGATGCAAAACAATGTCTCAGAAATTCAGCCAGCTTGTTCACCTTTTCTGCAAACTTCCTTCAAGGGGCAGACAACCGGGTTGCAAAGCGGAACCCTTCTAAGAAACGGACGCAAAGAGACATAACCGGTGTTGTGGGAACACGATTGGGAATCTCAAATAGTATTGATTCAGAAGTACTAATGAATAAATTGGCTGCCACAACTACAGATTTGACTAAAATACAACAACCCATCAGCGGTTGTTATCAAACATATTACCAAATTGAGAAAAGGTAAATGTGAATGACCACAAATTGATAATTGGCATGCTCCGTGCTACACAAAGCAACATTTCTTTGGCTCTCAGCTGCGTCCAGGCTCAATTGTGGATGCAGTCAGTTGCTGCCTCAATTATAAGAGAAGGCAAAGAAGGCACTTTTCCTACTGAAATTCGGAAAATAATCTGGGACGGTGCCACTGATTTTGAAAGAGAATTCCAATCCTGGTGGAATTTAGTGAATTTTACCTACAATCCCATCACAAACACAGCCACAGCCTTTGTACTAACCATACGTAATGCTTCAGTGCATTTGATAGTCCCTATCATTGCATTAGGGCTGAACCACAATGCAGCTATTCTCTACCCTTTCCAGCACAGAGAATGGGCCCGTCAAACTGGTAAGAAGTGGCAAACTGTTAATTTGGAAACTTGTATTGTCCGAGAACAACAAGGGTTTATCTGTGAAAGTAGTGCAATTAGACCTCAAGACATTTGTTTGGACACAGAACAAAATATCTGTCATTTTGAAATTCATCCTAACAAGATTCCTGAAACAGTGCTTGTGTATATAGGCAATGGATGTGCATGCTTAAGAACTGCATGTGATAAGGTAGTTATAGAAAATTTAGTTGTAGATACTAAAACTCATTCAAATTTTTGTGTTTGTAACTTTACTAAAAGCACAGGATGTGATTTCTCTTATTTAGCCCCACTCACTTCTTATTGTATTTTACAGTCCAATTACACACTGATCCACCAATTATTGCCTACCCCCACTGGGATGAACCTTACTTAGGTAAAGCACTTGTTGCTTCACCAGGATTTCATTGGAATTTTGGAAAAGACCAAGAAAAACAGACAGAAAACCTTGGTAACTGTTCATCACAATGTGAAAGAAACACATTGTGTTCGAGAAAGAGGAAAGAAAGATGCTGGACACAGCTGGTGGGATACTCCTTTTGGGTGGTCACCTACTGCTACAGGTGTCCTGAACAAATTGTGTCATCCCATCCTTGTTCTCTTGATTTTAGTTTTGATTGGGTTTGTTTTATCAGCAATCTTACACATCATGAATTGCAGAATGATGAAACGGTTAACACAATTGACATCTGTAATAGATGTGCACAATTTGGACAATATCCCATCCACTGTGGACACCCCTAAGGTTATTGACACAAGATGAACTACATGAGTATTAAAATAAGACATGATTAAAAATTACATGTGTATTTTGATTAAAAATTACTTATTCCTTCTTTTTCCTTTTCTTCCTCTTTTCTTATTTTCTCTACCCTTTTCTGGGATATGCTACCAACATTAACGAGTCCTGAAGACTTCGCAACAACACTAAAATCGTGCTGATGGAGCTCTCCTGATGACAATCGTGAGTCATGGGGTGGTGTAAGAGACGGTCTGAAGATCCCTCATCTGCCTCACGATCATCGCCGAGGACAGAGGCTAAACACAGGAGTTCCGACCTGCCTAAGGTGGGATGTCTGCCAACTGTTGCCTGCAGGTGTGCCCGCTGGGAACTGGTACGCATTCCTGAGGAAATCTGTGCAGGTCACAGTGGACTGCGCCGTTCTTGCTGCCCAGGCGGGAAGGACTGCGCTGAAGCGGAAAGGAATGACCTGTCCTGTACACCTGTCCTGTACCTGTTTCCCAAAGCAACGGGCCTCATAACAACGGCTGTAGATTTGCCCCACCTCTTGGGGAAAAGGGGGAGATGTGGGGATACAGCTAGAAAGCAGAAGCGAGAGCACTGCTAAACTCATGCCAGAAGTAGACGCGCTAACGCTGCTAGGCCGCAAACCATAGCAGGCAGTATAGTTAGCATAGGAGAAAGGCATGCTTGGTATGTACCTGTGATAGTTAGGGCTAGCTTTTAGTTTTGCAATGTTATTACGAAACACAGATACGGTCTTGGCCAGTTGCCCCTCGTTTCGAAAAAGGCCTATAAAGGGACTTCCTGAAATAACTGAGATGAGATCTCCCCACGGAAAGAAGACAAATCTATTGGCAGCAGACCACGAGGACTTCGTCTCATCCGTTGGTAGCCATTACCCCCCCTTTCTTCCTCTCTACTCTTTTACTTTGTTTTTCTTTATCTCTCTCTCTAGCTCTTTCTCTCCTCTATCGCATTACCGTGTTGTGGGTACTTAACAAAGGTGCACTGTTTTGATTAAAACTGAAATCCCTTGTGTCCTTTTGCACTCTGAGATCTGTAAACAAACCATCACGACCCTTACTTGTATTAACGGATTGTGACACATGTCCAAAAGAAAAAATCACTGGAACAAAAAGAGCAAACTGATCCAAGGTGAACTGATCCACGGTGAAAAACAGAAGCCTATGAAAATCTGGGGAAAAAAAAAAAGGCAACTCACGTGCCCGATTCACAGATGCAACTCTTGCAAAACTTTTGAAGGCAGTCTCACTCCCTCTGCTGAACAATCAACTGGAGGAAATCCCACTCCAAATCTGTGGGAAACAACAAAAGTGGTGCAACAAGCACTTCATAGAATAAAAACTAAAACTCCACCTGAATAAACTAATGCAATTAACATTGCATTAATTTCACCTGGCTTTTTTTTTTTTTTTTTTTTTTTGAGGAAATCTGTTTCTTTTCTCTTTTCTAAGAATGTCAAACATCCCTGCATTGACGATAAAGAAAGCAGTTTGAGGGCAGAGAAAGTGCAAGCAGCAGAATCACATCTAAATGTGATAACCATTTACTCACGTGGACGCTGTCACTTTGTGTTAGCCCCAAGGAGTTTTACTTCTTTTTAATAATCGGTCTAGTGGGCCAAATTTTCACTTTTTAAGAACCTACCAACACATGGGATGGAGCTGCATGAAAACCAATGAAATGTAAAGTGTCACCATAATTGCTTGCATTGTCAGTTTGCTCACGTTTGTCATTTAAGAATTTATACATACTTGAAATCATACAAATATGTTCTAACCTTCCCAGTTCTGCCTCAGAAGACTTCAAAATTATTATAATTCAGCTAATTTTTTTTATTTACTATTTAGTGAATTAAAGAATCTTGACAAAACACAAGCAAATGCTACATAAGAAATGATTAAATCCCCCTTCCTAAACCAGGAGGGCTTTTTGCAGCCATAGACTGCAAATAGGACATGAATAAAATACAGAAAAGCCTTCTACCAGCTCTCAAACTAAAGTGCTGTTCAATCTCATGCCATATGTCTTAAGAAGGTATTTTAGCTTTGCCTCACTCCACCTATTTATAGCACATTCTGCAATCTCAGACGAGGGTGCAGAATGTGATGAAGGCAATTCAGTCACTAAAATTCAAAGAAAAAAAAAAGGCTACTTGGATTAATGAAACTAATTTTGAAAGAGAATTAATTTCTTTTTAATCCCACCAACAGTAAAGCCCCAGTTTCTAGTTTGTGTCAAGATTACATTACAACAGTGCTATAATTGGTCTCCTAGAAAACAGAGCATAGCCCTGATGGAAAGATATGTTTGCATGAGAACATTTTGTATGGAAATGTTTTGTGTGTCGATTTGTATCCTAAAAACTAATCCTTCATAATGTCTAAAATTATCCAGCAGAGTAAAAATATTAATGGAACAAAAACGGTCTAAAGAAGCTACAACCAAAGAAGCCTCCCCGAAGATACCTGACTAAGACTTGAAAGTTTAAGTTAAACCACTAAGATTAGAGAAAGGGAAAACCCATTCCTTAATCATCTCAGGCCTAGGAAAACAAACAAACAAACAAACAAGGCTGAAAGAGGAGAAATACCCATAGATAATGAAATAACAGATCAAGTGATCCCATTAGTAGGAGACGTTGAAATTCCAAAGAAATCAAAACGGGCTTCCCCACTCATTATTGAACGCCTGGAAGGGGCACAACCAGTGTCAGTTAAGCGATATCCTCTAAAGCATGGAGCACCAGTAGAAATAAAACCAATAATTGCTACATTTATTGATCAAGAGTTGTTAAGAGAGTATAGGTCTCCCTACAATACCCCAATTCTACCAATACAAAAGCCAAATGGAAATTATCAATTAGTTCAAGACCTGAGAGCGATAAATACAATATCAAGAACACTGCATCCTGTAGTAGCCAATCCTTGCACTTTACTTACAAAATTACAAAGTGGCTGGCTGTGGTTTTCAGCTCTAGATTTAAAAGATGCTTTCTTTTGTCTGCCATGCCTTGAAAGCAGTCACGAGATTTATGCCTTTGAATGGGAAAACCCCAAAACAGGGAAAAAAGCCAGCTTACACGGACCCTATTGCCACAAGGATTCCAAAAAGAGCCTCACAAGAATTGGAGATCATTAGCTAAAGAACTGGAAGCCTGGAACACCGCCACTCTGGGAAGGTACACTTCTGCAGTACATTGATGACCTACTAATAACAACAAGAACCCATGAAGACTGCAAGGAATGAGCTGTAAGTCTTTTAAACGTTCTGGGACTAAGCGGATATAGGCTCTCCCCTGAAAAGGCTCAGCTAGTCCTCCAAAAAGTGAAATACAAACTGGCAGGAGGAGAGAGAGCCTTGGAAAATAACAAGAAAGAGACCATTTGTCAGATGCCCCAGACAACTACAATAAAAGAAAACAAACCTAAGAACTTCTCTGGGAATGACAAGACAGTGTAAGTTATGGATCTACAGCTATGGACTAATTGTGAAACTCTCCTAAAAGAAACGGAGGGGACCCACCTATGCTGGACACCAGAGACTAATAATGCACTTGTAATTCTGAAACGTGAGTTAATGCAAGCTCCGGCATTGGGCATACTGGATGTCATTAAACCTTTTCTGTTGTTTTCACATGAAAGGCAAGGACTGGTGTTGGGACTTCTGGCACAGAAGCTAGGACCATGCAAAAGGCCAGTGGCTTATTTCTCCAAGCAGCTGGACGTGGTCAGCCAAAGATAGCCCACCTGCCTGTGTGCAGTGGCAGCTGGGACCCTGAACATAGAGGAAGCCCTCAAGTTCACAATGGGCCAGCAGATAACCATTTTTGTCTCACATACAGTGTCAGCAGGGCTCACGCAGAAAGGAAATCACTGGTTAAGCCCATCTCGCTTTCTCAAACACCAAGCTGTCCTAACAGAATCGGAGGACGTGACTATCCAAGTAACTGACATCTTCAATCCAGCAGCTTACTTCCAGGGCAAGGCCGTTGAGGAGCCTGTACAGCATGACTGCATTGAAACCATGGAGGTGGTTTACTCTAGCCACCCAGACTTGAAGGACTCTCCACTAGAAAATGCAGACAACTGGTTCACTGATGAAAGCACCTATGTCAAGAATGGTAAGCGGTTTGCTGGCTATGCAATTACAAGCACAGGCGCTGTCCTTGAAGCAAATCTGCTACCTGTGCGGGCATCAGCTCGTAAGGCTGAAATAATAGCCCTAACTGGAGCCTTAGTATCAGCTGAAGGAAAACCTATCAACATTTGGACTGATTCAAAGTATGCTTTTGCAGTAGTACATGCTCCCAGGGCTATTTGGAAAGAAAGAAGTTCATTGACCTCACAGAAGAAACAAATCAAACATGCTACTGAAATTTTACACTTGCTGGAAGCACTGTCAAAACCTTCAAAAGTAGCTATAATGCACCGTAAAAGACACTCCCAAGGTAACACCATCCCTGAACTGACAAATGCTACGGCAGACAAAACAGCAAAGGCAGTGGCTAGTAAGGTTCAAGTTCAAGCCCTAGCTTGAATCCCTTCTAGCATCCTTAGGAAAAAAAAAACCCCACCATACAACACTGATGATTTAAATTGGATACAGGAAGAAATGGGACAAGTAAGAACAGACGGGCGGGCTAAAATAAAAGATCTCATCGTCATACCCAGAAAACTGTTAAAATTATTTATCCAAAGCAAACATTCTAAAACCCATTAGGGAGTTGACGCCTTACATAACCACTTAGAAGACAAAGTAATAGCACTGAAATTAAAGGAGACAAAGGAGGAAAAACAACCCTAATACCACTGTTAGGCTAAGCACAGAGACTATCCCTAAAAGAGTTTTACCAAGAGATGTGTGGCAAATTGACTTCTCGGAATTCCCTAGAAAAGGGACATACAAGTACCTCTTAGTCCTCACAGATACTTTTTCAGGTTGGCCAGAAGCTTTCCCTTGTAGAACAAACGAGGCTAGAGAAATTCTTAAAGCTTTAGTACAAGAAATTCTTCCACAATTTGGGGAAACAAATTCTGATAGGAGATCACACTTTGTAGCCCAGGTAGTGCAAGGAGTGAGTCATCTACTAAGTATACAGTGGCAACTACATACACCATATAGGCCACAAGCAAGTAGACAAGCAAAAAGGATGAATCACTTAATAAAGCAACAATGAGCCAAAATTTGTCAAAAAACTAATTTCTATTGGTATCAGGCTCTGCCCATGGCTTTGCTAAGCATTTACGTCCACAATTACAATCAATACGCGCTACAGCTGTTCATTGTCAACCACCACCTCCTGATAAACCCTTCCATAATATGAATCCAAAAGACTGGGTTTATATTAAGGCTCCTTCCGGAAATCCACTCCAGGAAAAATGGGAAGGACCTTACAATTTGGGACAAAACGCAAACCTTGCATCAGATTACCTTAGGTAACGCTTCTTGCAAGTTTAAAGAGATAGAAGATAAACTCACAGCATGGTTACCCAACTTATCCTGGCTTAAACAATTGTTTGTAACAGTTATTTGTCTTGTGATGTTCTTATTTACTGACTGTATTAGTAGATATGGTTACATGATGTTAGGTACTTAGTATCTCAATGCGTATACACAATGGCAAAAGCACAAACTTAGAAACGAGAAGGGTACTTTCATTCAAGACATGCAAGGTTTGTAAAGAATTACAAACGATCAAGGAAAAGGGGGGATTGAGAAGGGGGATGATCCATAGTTAACTCCTGTAAGCACGAAGAAACTAGTAAGAGACAGCAAATATTAATCACAAAACCTAAGCAGCAGGATTCGCCTTAATCTTGTCAAGATAAGAGGAACAGGATCTTTTGAAAACCAGCACAGAGATCGCTGAATCATCCAGCGAAGAACTGCGCATGCGCCAGAAAGAAAGGTTAAAAAGTGCATTGTGACGAAGACTACTGATTTTCATCAGAAAGACCCCCGAGGAAGAAGAGGAGCCTTCCTCAGTGCGACCACCTGGGTACACAGCGCATGCGTGGCACGTCTGCTAATGATGATCAATGACTTGCGAGAAGTAATTTCTAGAACCACTCCTATCCCAAAGAATATGGTGAATATTCATAAATTTTACACATAATGCTGGACTGTATGGAGTGCTCTGCGTGTGTGTGTTAGGAGGAGCGATCCCCCACGCACCCAGCGCCAAATAAAGCAAATACCCGCTTCTCTGACTCTGTCTCTGAAGCATCTCCAGGCCTGGTTTTGGGCAATTCAAAATAGGTGAATACACATTACAACTACCCCTGAAGTTGCTGCGTAGGCAGATTTAAGAGGAAAGGATTTCATCTTCATCACTCTCCTTCTTTCTTGTTTTGACAGAATTAAGAACTTGTAAAAAATCTGATATCACTGATGCTCACCACTCCTCCAATTAGACTACGCTCACTTACACTGTGCTGAGGACAACAAAGTCCAGAGCTTTGGATATCTCCCGCTTCTGCCCTAGGAATTGCTTCCAGTGCTCTACCTTTGCTCCAGCTGTGAAACCAAACCAGCAGAACCAAGGAAGTTCTCTCTGAATGAACCAAGATTTCTCTAGAAGGCTACAACGGCAGTCATGGCAGTGAACACTGCTCTTCACTGGGCCATTCCTCTGAAAAAAAACATGCACCACCTCTCAACCTAAACTGTTAAGCCTCCTGGTGATGCTGACTGACAAAGAGTCCAACCGCAGTTAGATTCCAACAGCTACTTCCAATGACCTGTCAACAGAGCTTTGCAGACTTGCAACGGTGCAACAAACTAAAGGAGCTATGTTTTATGGCTGCTTTTCAAACATCATTGATTTATGTCCCTTTGCCAGGTTAAGTGAAGGTGGCCCGTCCACCTTGATCAAAGTCAGCAGAATTTTGGCCCAATCTGCTGTTATGCAACACATCATGACACGATCTCTAGGTGTTGATGCAAAATTCCCACTGAAGTGCCAGTCCCTGCATGACTTAAGGCTACCTACTCGCAGAGTGTCCACTCCACTGCCACACCCATTTTCTGGCCACCTTTAAATGACTGAGCACTCTTACTTTTTCAAACATTTCTCAGGAGAACGGGACCACCATCTTCTCCTTTCTGAAGTTTAGGAACCTAATTTAAAAGTAGTACTAGCAGTACCAGTTTATCCAAAATCCATTTGCGCCATCAACAAACTCCGAGTAAGCGCTGAGAATTAGTTTCAAGATTTTACATATTTTTACAGTGGGCTTTTTGTTTGCTTGTTTGTTTTTAAAGCAGATGGAGTAGTCCGCTGTTTCCCTGAGGCTACCAGGGGTGCGAAGCAGGCAGGCAGAGCCCTGGCATGGGAGGCACAGGGGACCCCAGGCGCTGACGGCTGCCACCAGCGTGCGCCAGGTCGGGACCGGCAGGCAAGGCTGCACCTTGCGTCTGCCACAACACCTGCAGCTTCTGCAGCCTGAAACACAGCTGGCTCAGGGGTTTAAATCAAGAGCCAAAATATCTTGCTGGTCAATTTGGGGCAGAGAAAGGTCATCACTTCTAGCATGGCATAAGCCTGCCACTACATTTCTGTGAAGGACAATCACCTTGCTGGAGTGAAACTCCTGGGTAAAATACTGAAGCGCTTTCAGATTCATATTAGCCGACATTTCGGTGACCTTCTTTTATACCTGCATTGCTTCATACTGCTGGTTTTGGGCACAAGTTCTTTGTACATTATCCTGGAAATTAAAAAGATCAGAAACAACACCCACCCCTCCCCCACCACCACCCCTTCCCCAGCCACAACCCTAACAAAACCAACCTCCAGAATGTTCAGGATTTCAAATGAGAACAAGCATAGATGGGGCATAAAAAGATGGATCCTCCTTAGACATTTGTGCATGCAGTGCCCTGCAATCAACTAAGTTCTACTTCTCGTACACCAAATATCTGTCTTCGGAACTCCTTGTTCTCCATTCAAACCCTTCTGGGAGGGTAATTGAGGAGATACTCTACATATTTTTAGCACATGTTGCACTCGGCAATTAAATCCAGTGCACAGCATTACCTGACGAACTGAGGCGGTGACAAGGTCAATTAAGACCTGTTCATATCTTAATTTGGAGCTCTTCCAGCTGCTTGAAAAGTGAAGCCTTGGACATTGAAGGTTCAGACTAAGGAAAATCCAAAACGTGGACAGCATCTCCCTTCTGCTGGAAGCCTTGAAGTTCACCACTGCACTCTGCAGCCTACACAGATCATCTGAGTATTGTAAAAGTTCTCCAAGGAAGAACAAGAACAAGGCTAATGCTTGCACACAAACGCTGACCAAAAGCACTTGATGCTCTTGGACAAAAAGATGTAACCTTCACTTTTGGAAAGACAAGGTGACTATGGTTGTCTCTACAGTACTCGTAGGAAAAAATCCCTGAAGTTTTGTAAAACCTCTTTTCAGGGCTTTGTTAACTTCATTTTTGTTAAGAATTGGGGAACACAGAGACATCTGTCACTTTTTTTGCAGAATGCCATAGAAACTGCTACACTCACTTCAACAACAGTCCAGCAAATACTGACCATATGCAGTTCTGGTTGATACAAACCCCCATTACCTAAGAAAGGAAGAACTCGGCAAGCAGTTTGCAAAGATGAACAACTTAGCACGACTGCGGCTGATGACATGCCCTGACCTTTTTCCCTTCAGCTGTGGGTGCCGTACCCTCCTACCCTCACACGTGCCACTCAAAGCTCTTTGCGTGGAGCTCTCGCACCACCTATGACAGCAACTGTGCCAAGCCGCCACTCTTCTTCAGCACCACCGCACTTACCACAAGGTAGCTGAATCAGAGGGAAAAGGAGGTCGCCAATGGAGGCAAGTTGCTCCCCCTGACAGCTAAGCTCCAACTTTTGGTGTCCCTTGTGTCTTTCCCAGGACGGGCGGGAAAACGCCTCGGCGGAGCGCAGTGCTGGGCGGGAGCGGCCGGCACAGCACCGAGCGCGCTCCCCACTCCCTCCCGCCCGCGCCGCTGCGGAGACCCCGGGTTCGCCGGAATCGGCCACGTGCTGCACGGAGGGCAGCGCGGCAAAGGCGGCCACCCCTCGTCGCTCTGGGAAGGCCGGCCTCGGATCCCCGCTCTCTCCACCGGCACGGGCAGTGCCAGCAGCCTCTCGCTGCGGCCGCCGCTGGCCGAAAGCCTCGCCGCGCACCGCCCGGCCGGCCCCGCCGCTCCGCGGGGTCACACGGCACCTGCCGAGGGCGGCCGCCGAGCGACAGGAAGCAGAAGCGCTCACCGCCGCGCCACTCGCCGCCCCGCCCGGGCGCTCCTCTCCTCGCGCTACCACGATGGCGCCGGCCCGGCCCGCCTTCCCCGTCGCCTGCGGCGCAACGCGGGTGCTCCGAGCCACGCAGCACGCGTGCGGCCGGGCCCTGCCGAGCCGCAGGCGGAGCCGGGGCACGGCCCGGGCGGGAGAGCTTCCGGCGAGGCTGGGCGGGCGGCGAGCGCGGCCGAGCGTGAACGCGCCCGGCGGGGTCGGCCGGCGGCGCGATGGAGCACTAGATGGAGGCGGCAGCACTGCGCGGCATAAAATGGCTGATCGTCCCGCAGCCGCCCGCTCCGCAGCCCCTCGGCTGCTGTCGAGAAGGGCCCCGGCCCTGGCCGCGCCGGTGGCGAGGTGGCTCCGCAGCCCGCGGGCAGCCCTGGCGGGGCAGGGAAGCACTGCGGGCAGCCCCGGGGCCGCGCAGCCGTCTGTAACGCGCGGTGGGAGCCGCCGGGAACTATTTTACACCTGCCGGGGGGCTGGGGAGGAGCACGGAGAGCACGCGGCAGGTCGCTGCCGTTAGGGAAAATTAATCCACGATGCCTGAGGTTTATGTCCGAAAAGGAGACAGAGGAGTCCTGCAACATTCTTCGACTACAGGGAGAGTCCATGGGGCTTTTCCCATGGGGTCTGTCAAACGGTTGCAGGATGCAGCCCCTTTTTTATGCCAAGTTCCTGGCCACAACAGTCTCTTCCTTTTCCCCACTGGCTGAGGTATTCGGGAGATACAGACTTCCAGAACTGCCTACTCTATGCCCTCCTCTAATATGCACCCCCCTTTTGGCATCGAAAAGAAAGAAAAAGAAACCATTCCTAATGCTATTAAGTCTTTGTTGCCTTGCTCTAGGTTCAGGAATTTAACACGGCCTTGATTAATCAACAGTCGCTGTTGATTAGCAACAGTTCTAGAGAACTAATAGTTTCTTCTGTTACTTCACTCCCCATAAGTTCCTAGCCTTGTCTACAGGCCGATTCACACGGTCTGTTTGTAAAGACTCATCCATCTCATTCCTTTTAATCCCTCCTCTTTTTAGTTGATCTGTATTTGTCTTTACAAACCTTAATTACCATTGATTTAATTTTTTCTTCTTGAGTCTTCTTGGCTTTTGCTATTATTTGCAGTGACATCCTTTTCTGTCCTTTTGTAGTCATTTCTGGATCAGGTAGGCATGGCTGCTAGTGGCATCCCCTTGACCACCTGCTGAAAGAGCTGCACCCAGCATGGTGTCACGCATGGTCAAAAGATTAGAGTTGCTATAGCATATAAGAGGAGAAATGGTATTCATTTAGCCCATAGCTGGCCAGTTAACCATGAAAACATGTCCCATTACCATCCTTTCAACATTTGGACAGGTCCATGAGCTGAGGTTATTTCCTTTGTTATTTGTTTGACCACATTTCCGCTGTCATCTGCTTGCAAACAGCAGCTCGAGTCATTTAATTTCCCACAAACTCCTCCTTCTTCTGCTAACAAATAATCTAATACCATCCAATGTTGAAATACCGCTTTCCTCATTGAAGTGGGTTGCTCAGCAAGATGGTCAAGAGCTGTGGCTGGCTGGTTGGTAATTATTTCTGAGACAGCTTGTAACCTAATTATCTCATTGAAATGATAAATGGGTTCCCAGGCATCTGGGATTAATTCCTCAGCTTTCCAAGGGGCTGGTCCATCGTGTTGCGTAACTTGTTCTGGTGGCCATTCATCTTTTCCCCGTTTTGGGGTGCTCCCTGCAGCCAAGGCTGCCTCAGCTGACTGCTTTTCTCTAATTAAATCCTCACAGATTTTGATTCCTAAGCGATTTCCCTGAATTTGTAGTAGCAAAAAGAACAACGGTCTAATATACCCCAGGGATATACCATATCCCTGACCAGTTTGGAGGTAACCTGAGCTAAGCATGTTGGCCACAAATCCAATAATGTCCTTTCAAAGCCCATGTTCCATTAGCAAAGGGGCTTTCCTACCCTTGGTCATCAATTGGTGGGTCAAAATACCGCGGGTTTCCCTGGCCTAACGGTCCTCCAACAATAGTTCCCCCACCATAAGGGTCACAGTATTTGCATTTCCAAGCTCCCACACAGGGTTCCCATCTACATTTACATCTGCAAGTTGCTTGGTTGGATTTGGAGCAGAACTCACTAAAGGCTTTGAGTTCCAATCCGGTGTTGCCATTCCCACTGATAATCACAAACAACATGTCTTCTACTTGTGGAATTTTTGTGGGGGCAGCTTAAAAATAGGTGGTCAAAAAAACCCCTTGTCCCTCCCCATTGCTTTACAGGCTTCCAAATATTTTTGGTAAGAACACCTTACGCAGCTACCATTAGTGAGCTGAACAGCTATTTGATTGCAATTGTCTTGATATTTGGAACAATTGTAAGGAGGGCAATTGGAGGGCTAAACCCAATTGTTTAAAGCCAGAGGGAAAGTCAATTGACAAACGCCTTTTCCTACATAGACCCGCCCTGTCCTGTTTAGGCAATAAGTGCCTGTTGGAGAAGAATGAAGTGGCCATGGACTTCCTTCTTTGGCCCCAAATCCCATCCCATTGTGGCCCTCCCATTGACCCACCATTTCGGTTCAGCTGGGCTAGCCAACCATGGCCACTCTTCAGATCCTCCTGGCCCTCCACAGAGCCAGCAATTGCTAAGGTTAAAAACTTTTGCTACTTCTTCTCCTAAGGCTGCAAATTGATTCTCCCACTCCTGGCCTAAACTTAGCTGACCATATAAAAGTAGAACTAGTAAGGAAAATATTTTAATAATGTGATCTAATTAGCTAGTCTAGTTTTCCCGTTGTCTTCTGCAGCACCTGTGGCAATTGAAGACACAGAAACCACTTAACATAAAATAATCCAGCAAGTATTAGCGCTCCAGTGAGTGGAGATTCTAGAGGAGGGATGCCCATAGAGACTATTTCAGCAGATGGTCTGTGGGTAGGCACTCAGGGCTTCCTCTGATGTCGAAGCACTGGCTACTGCTCCGGCCCACTCCTGCAGAGTGTCAGTCACAGTCTCCCAGCCTTCTCCTCCAGCTGAGATGTGCAAATCTCTGAGGCTTCAGAGACCTTGACCCGAGAGTGACGGGTCCACCTGTGTTCAGCTGTCTTGATGGCTGTTTCTGTCGTCAGTGACACTTGGAATGGGCCACGCCATTTCAGAACCACTGGCGCTTCTTTCTACTCCTTAACTAGGACTCAATCTCCTGGTTGGATGTTAGAAGCAGCAAAGTCCAAAGGTAGGGCTTGTGCCAGCTGAGCTTCCTGTTGAAGGGGTTTCACAAGAAGCAGTATCCTGGCCACAGACAGTTTTAAATATACATCACTTACCTCTACTCCCCCACTAGGTTGAGACTTACCCGGGTAATTCATAACAACGACGGAAAGGGGGATAACGGAATCTCTCTTCTGGGTCGGGCTCTCATTCTCGCCAAAGCCAATGTCCAAAGCCCTAGCCATGGCATCTTGGTTTCTATTACCAGCTTCAAAAGGTGTTTATTCCTCTATTCATTGTTTTCTACCCGAGCCGAGCTCTGGGGGTGCCAGGGCCTATGGAGGTTCCATTGCGGTCCTAAAGAAGCCAAAACCCCTTGAAGGATCTTTCCTGTAAAATGAGTTCCCCTATCTGAGTCTATTGCTTCTACAATGCTGTATCTTGGAATGATTTGTTCCAAAGATGCCTTCATAACTGATCCTGTCGTTGCTGAAGCAGTTGGAAATGCTTCTGGCCACCTTGCTAGCTGACATACCATTAGCAGAAGATATGAAGCCTTCCCACTTGGGGCATCTCAGGAAAATCCAGCTGGCATCTTTGGAAGGGACATGCAGCCCAAGGCCTCCCTCCCCTGGCAAGTTACTTTGTAACTTGGCTGTTTACTTTAGCACAGCTCAAGCAACCTTCAACAGCTCGTTTTGCCAGTCTAAAAAGACCCCCAGCAGCATACAGCATGAGGAAGGCTTCTGCCAGTCCTCAGGAAGTGCAAGGACTCTCTTCACGGAGTTCTTTTAATATTGGTAGGGCCAAAGCTTCTGGTATCTCTTGTTTGCCATCCCTTGTAAACCAATTCTTGCCTTTTTTCTCTGCCACACGACTTTTAACTGTATCTCGAACTCCTCTGGTAGAAAAGACAGCTTCCCGGGCAGTGATGGAGTCACTGGGAGCAAAGGGGGCATCTTGGAGAGTTCTGGCAGAAGTGTTGCTTTCTGAGTTTCTTCATCCACCAAAAAGGAGACAGAGGAGTCCTGGAACATTCTTCAACTACAGGGAGAGGCCATGGGGCTTTTGCCATGGAGTCTCTCAACTGATTGCGGGACGCAGCCCCCTTTTTATGCTAAGTTCCTGGCAACAGCACCCTCTGAGGTACTCGGGAATTACAGACTTCCGGAACTGCCTACTCTATGCTCCCCTCTAATATGCACCCCCCTCTTGGTATGGAGAAGGAAGAAAACAAAACTATTCCTAATGCTATTAAGTCTTTGTTGCCTTGCTCTAGGTTCAGGAATTTAACATGGCCTTGGCTGAGCAACAGTCTCTGTCGATTAGTAACAGTTTCTAGAACTAATACTTTCTTCTGTTACTCCCCTACCAGTAAATTCCTAGCCTTGTCTAAGGACGGATTCACACGGTCTCTTTGTAAAGACACATCTATGTTACTCCTTTCACTCCCACACCTTCTTGGAGGTGGGATGGCTCCCCCCGGCACAGCACCTGGCACAAAACCCCCCTATGCACATGCACACACACCTGCACTTACCCTGCACTCCGCTGCACACACACACACACACACCTCCCACACACTAACACCCCCCTCCACATCCCTGCCATGCTACTTGCAGTTGCCCTGCCCCTGCCATCCCAGCCGGCTGACAGCACCCACTCCTCACATGCTTCCCCATGCCTTGCATTTCCTTGCTGCCCTCTCTGTAGCCTTCCGTCAACCTGCCTTTTCTCCCCTGCCTTGCATTGACTTGCTCACCCATCCCCCACCTGACTTCCTTTCACATTCGTCTAGGTCTGGCCTCACCTTTCCTTTTCCTTCTAGGACCCTCATTGCCTTGCCTGGCCTCGCCTCGCCAAGCCACCACTTGCCTTGCCCTGCCCTTGAACCCCTCCCTTGCCTTGCATGACCTTGCTCACCCCTCCCCCACCTGGAATTCAAGACCCCTTTTCAATGACATTTCATGGCCTTGCCCTGCCCTTTCTGCTCCTCCTAGGAATCTCAAAGCTCTCAAGCATCTCCGGTGTTTCAGGATCACAGGAGAGGAAGACCAGGGGAGGACGCATGTTGCCACACTCATCTCCATGGGCAGCCTTTGTCTGGGAGCAATCCTTGCATGTCTTGAATCTTGGAAGGGCAATTCACATTTTGCCCTTGAGCTCGGGGACCAGAATGAGAGTCCTTTTGCATACAAAGGAAAGCAGGTAGCTCAAGTCTTTTAGGTGCAGAGGAGACATGACCCACGTGGGATCAAGGCCACACAAAGCACTTGGTCCTGGCCACTTTTGTGTACCAGCAGTCCTCGAATGTACTTCTCACCTGCCTTGCCTATCCTTGCCTTACCTTGGCAAGACAATCGTTTCCTTACCTTGCCCTGCTAGCCCTCTGGAGCCTTGCATTCCTTTGCACGTCCATGCCCTGCCCTTGACCTGCCTACTGCTTTCCTCCAGGGCCTTGGCTTGCCGAGCCCTTCTTGTTTCTGCCTGGCCTACCCATCAGTGGACTTTCCTTCCTACGGCCAGCCTTGCCTCTAACTTCTGGGCCTTCTCTTGCCTACCACTCCATTTGCTTTCCCCTCACTGCTCTGGCCTTGCTTACCTCTCTCTTGACTTGCCCACAATTGCCTGCACTTGCTTTGCAGCGCCTTGCCTGCATGGAAGGTGAGGTAGAGAGAGAGGTAAGCAGGGCAAAGCAAAGCCAGCAAGTGGTAAGTAGTGCAAGGCAAGGCAGACGTAGGCAAAGGAAGCAGAGCAAGGGTAGCTTAAGAAGAACTAGACAAGGTACTGAAGGCAAGGCAAGGCCAAGAGACTCGGAGTGCCTTTCCTTGGGAAGGCAAGGACATAGTGCCAATGTTGCTGGAGCAGATGTTAAGGTGGCATGGGGAGGAATAGAAAGTGCTGAGAACAGCGTGTGTGCTGCTAGTTTGAGGGGTGCAGTTGAAGTTGTAGGCAGTAAGATCTTCCTCAGCTGGCACTGTTTTGAGCTCTGTTTTTGCCAGATGGTTTCAAGTTGGTGGGCAGAATCTGCGAGAGGGAAAAGATTTGTTTGGGCCAAAGAGGTTTGTCTGGCTCTTGGAGTGTGGTGTAAAGAAGAGTCTGCTCTTGGAAGGGGAAGATGAGGGAAATCTTTTTGTCCTGATGTGCTGTTGATTGGAGTGCAGGGACGTTTGCAACTTGCCTCTGCCCTTGGGGTGGTTTCGAGCAGCGCCAGGTGCTTGGCCTTCTTTTGCAAGTCGTCAGCGCCATCGTGTGGTTGTTTCCATGAGCGCTGACAGTGCCGGGGAAAAAGCCAAGCGCTTCGCTGGCGCGGCCGCAGTCGTGTGCGAGCAGTTGGTGGAAGAGCTCCGCTGTGCATCCTGCCTCTTGGAGACATAAAAGAATGTGATCCTGCGCGTAGCGGGGAAGCAAGAGGAATCTTTTCATTGTTGGCTGTGCAGTTTCTAAGCGGCAAAAGTCAAGGCAGTTCCAGCACGGCCTCTTTCTTTCAGAACCTTTTCTGTGCCATCATGAACATGCTCAACATGGAACTCGCACCCACTGAACTGCATCAAAGGTCCTGGAGAGACGCACTTTCCTTCAAGCTCTAGGTACCATCCTACCCTCCACCTCTCGCGGATCCCAAAGCCCTTCCAAACATCCAGCAGCTGCGCGCAGAGAACAAGTGCTAGAACAAGGCGTTGGCCTTCCTAGTCCCTCTAAAGTCTGTAAACTAGGCGAAACATTGCAGTGACCAGCACTTTCCTTCACAACTATCTATAGAGCGTCATCACATTCTCTCAGAGTGGCTAAGTCCACCCTTGCAGCACAGCAGCGTTTCCAGCCACAGTTGGGACTGAGAGATGGGCCAGGTGAGAAAGCATTTCTTGACTATCCTTCGTCTCTGGAAGACTTGATACTCGCAGCGCAATCACGTCCACACACCTTCAGTGTGACCAAGTTCAAGCAGCTGGAGCTCACAGAGATGGGAGAGTCAGGAGAGAAGCCGTTCCAAAAGTACCGTGTAGTGACAGCAGCATTAAAACTGTGCACAGCAGTCTACAGCACTGTAGACCGTGGCTTCTCTGACAAGACGTGCCATCCCATTGTTGGCTCTCGCAGCTCGGTTGCTAGCTGCTCTCCTGAAGAAAAGAACTAGAAGGAAAAGCCAATGCTGGGCTGCACCTTCCCCTTGCCTCACGTAAAGCCATTTCAACTCCCCGCTGCACTCTCTACTTCCCCTCTCCTTGGCATCGACCACTGTGTTTTCTGCATCTCGGAGCCGAAAGGTAAGCGCCAGTGTTCCCAGGGATGGTTGGAAGAGGGATAAGTAGTAGCACAAGTAGCTGTCGTTGAACTTCCTCCTTCTCAATGCTAACGTGAAGTCGGCAGGCAGGCGAGCGCCAGCCACGCTCCTTTCTCAGTTTGTACGCTGCGGACACGAGCCCGGTGCTCGGCGCCTTCGTTCGGCCTCT
Source organism: Corvus hawaiiensis (assembly GCF_020740725.1). Taxonomy (NCBI): domain Eukaryota; kingdom Metazoa; phylum Chordata; class Aves; order Passeriformes; family Corvidae; genus Corvus; species Corvus hawaiiensis. Next base: position 610,445 of record NC_063229.1, read on the forward strand.
TTAGTACCCATGTGGCGCTTTCGTTCTGCCGGAGTGGAAGCGTCGTCTACTTCTCGCCCAGAGAGCACGGTGCCGGCAGCGAAATGCTCCAGCCGACTGCTTCTGCCGACACACGCCTGGGCTATGCACTTTGCCTCTCAGCGACATACAGCAGCACATTCGGTCTAAATGTAAAGGGAAGGATTCTCGGCTACATCTGGCACAGAGAACAGCTTTAGTTCAACGGGCTTACCCAGAGCATGCCCCCGACGCGTGGGAACTTGTATTTGCACCACATTCCAGTGGCAGTCCTCTTTCCTTTACAGGCTGCACAGTGCCGTCAGATCGCGGTGCTCTCTGCACCTGCTTTCTCACTTCCAAGTAGCACCGCGCACATTAGAGCCTTGCAGGGAGAGAAGACGAGGATAGTCGTCTCGCCCAGAAGAACGTGGCAGGGTGAAAAGGTGTTCTTCCTTTGTCCTCCTCATCGCCCAGAGTCTGGTGCTGTGTTGAAAGCCTTGGCCGGCCAAAAGCTAATCCAGCAAGTGTTTCTCTCCTGACGCATTTCGCTGAGCGAGAGCGACACAGAGTTTGGACATTGCAAAACAGCAAGAAAATGATTGTCCGTCGAGCTGAGGAAAATCCGTGCACAGCACACTGTGGCCGCGTGCAGTGCTCGCGCTGAAGAACGGCAAAGCTCAAAGGCATCGCTGCGCTTCAGTTCTGTCCAGACCGCAGAAGGCGAATCACGAAGCAGCAGAGCACCGGCTGCATGTACTCAGTGGAGCGAATTTCAAATGTCCAGCCCAAAGCCTCTTCACTAGCAGAGTCAGCTGAGAATGCTCTGGCTGCTTCACAAAGTAAGGCGCTGTGTTGCACTCCTGGACCACTACCTGGTCAGAAGAAGTTTCTTACACCTTCAATGCTGCAGAGTCCATGCAGCTGGAGCAAAGCCAGAAGGACGCGTCCAGCTAGAAGGCGTTCTTCAAGTACCCCCCTCTTCCAAATAGCCTTGAAATTGAGCTTAATACACTGCGGCTCGGCAGCCTCCTTCTCAGATAGACGTGCCGTCACATTCTTCACTCTCGCAGCTCCGTTGCCCACTTGCAGCAGCTGCTGCCAAAGAAAAAGGCTCCAGAAGTAAAAGCCACTGTTGGACTGCCTTTTCCCCTTGCCTCACGTAAAACCACCAGAAACTGTCCGCTGCACTCTCTATTTCCATTCTCCGCCGCATCTACCACCGTAATCTCTGCATCTCGAAGCATAAACCCCGGCACACTTCTTTCCAGGGAAAGCTGGAAGAGAAATAGGTAGCAGCACAAGTAGCTGCAAGTTGGACTTTAAGTTTCGAGCTGCTAACGTGAATCCGAAAACAAGCGAGTGGCAGGCACGCTTCCTCTTGCAGCCTGTGCGATGCACACACCAGCTCGGTGCTCTGCCTTCATTCTTACGCTCTTCGGAGCAGGTGGCGCTTTCGTTTTGCTGGAGACGAACCGTCGTCTACTTGTCGCCCAGAGAGCACGGTGCCGGCAGCCAAATGCTCCAGGCTGCTGCTTCTGCCCAAACACGCCTGGGCTAGCCCTCTCAGCGCTGGTGGCACAACATTCTGTCTGCCTGGTGGTCTTTATCTTAAAGGGAAAGATTCTTGGCTACGGCTCGCACAGAGAACTGTTCCGGGACATGTGTTTTATTACCCCTTCTCGCAATAAGACTGTGGTGCTGCGTTGGAACTGTTGGCCTGTGAATGGCTAATCCATCATGTGCTTCCCTCCTGATGCTTTTTGCTGAGCGAGAGCTGAGGAAAATCCGTGCACTGCACACTGTGGATGCGTGCAGTATACACGCAGAAGAGCGGCAAAGGTCATAGTCATCGCACACACCAGCCCAGTGGCCTGGGGCTGCGTTCTTCTCCCTTACCGGCGCTGGCCAGAACTGAAGCATTCAGCGTTGGCTCTCTTCAGTGTGTGTACAGCACTCATCCACAGTGCTCTTTGCACGGATTTTCCTCGGCGCTACGTGCAAGTACAGCCTTTCTGCTTCGCAGAGCCCAACTGTCCGCACAAGGTCTCGCTCAGAGAAATGTGTCAGGAGAGAAGCACTTACTGGATTAGCCTTTCACTGGCCAACAGTTCCAACGCAGCACATAGTCTTACTGCGAGAAGGGGTAGTAAAACCCACGCTTTCAGCACAGCACCACAATCTGGGCGACGAGGAGGACAAAAGAAGACCATCTTTTCGTGTTTGCACGATTTTCTCTGCCACACATCTATCCACGTCTTTGCTCTCTGCAAGGCTCTAATGTGCGCGGTGCTACTTGGAAGTGAGAAGGCAGGTGCAGAGAAGCACTGCGACCTGACGGCGCTGTGCAGGCTGTAAAGGAAAGAGGACTACCCCTGGAATGTGGTGCAAATACAAGTTCCCACGCGTCGGGGTAAGCGCCGGGTAAGCCCGTTGAACTAAAGCTGTTCTCTGTGCCAGACGTAGCTGAGAAGCTTTCCCTTTACATTCAGGCTACAAAGCAAACAGAATGTGGTGCTACCAAGGGCAGCGAAGGAAAGTGCAGAGCCCAGGTGTGTTTCGGAAGAATCAGCAACCTGGAGCGTTTCTCTGGAGCGTTTCTCTGCCGGCGTGCCCTCTGTGCGACAAGATGACGACGGTTCGACTCCGGCAGAATGAAAAGAACGAAATGGTACGAAGAGCATAAGAATGAAGGCAGAAGCACCGAGCTGGCACAGCACCGAGCACAGGCTGCAAGAGGAAGCGTGGCTGCCGCTCGCTTGTATTCGGATTCAAATTAGCAGTTGAAAACAGAAAGTTCAACTTGCAGCTACTTGTACTGCTACCTCTTTCTCTTCCAGCTTTCCCAGGAAAGAATTGTGCCGGGGTTTATGCTTCGTGATGCAGAGATGACAGTGGTAGATGCGGTGGAGAATGGAAATAGAGAGTGCAGCGGACAGTTTCTGGTGCTTTACGTGAGGCAAGGGGAAAGGGCAGCCCAGCAGCGGCTTTTACTTCTGGAGCCTTTTTCTTTGGTAGCAGCTGCTGCAAGTGGGCAACGGAGCTGCGAGAGTGAAGAATGTGACGGCACGTCTATGTGAGAAGGAAGCTGCCGAGCCGCAGTGTGTTGTGCTCAGTTTCAAGGCTATTTGGAAGAAGGGGGGTACTTGAAGAACGCCTTCTAGCTGGACGCGTCCTTCTGGCTTTGCTCCAGCTGCATGGACTCTGCAGCATTGAAGGTGTAAGAACCTGCTTCTGACCAGGTAGTGTCCAGGAGTGCAACACAGCGTATTACTTTGTGAAGCAGCCAGAGCATTCTCAGCTGAATGTGCTTGTGAAGCAGCTCTTGGCTGGACATTTGAAATTCGCTCCACTGAGTACATGCAGCCGGTGCTCTGCTGCTTCGTTCTTTGCCTTCTGCGGTCTGGACAGAACTGAAGCCCAGCAATGCCTTTGCCGTTCTTCAGCGTGAACATGGCACGCGGCCACAGTGTGCTGTGCACGGATTTTCCTCAGCTCGATGGACAATCATTTTTTTGCTGTTTCACAGAGTACAAACTGTCCGCGTAGCTCTCGCTCAGCGAAATGCGTCAGGAGAGAAACACTTGCTGGATTAGCTTTTGGCTGACCAAGACTTTCAACACAGCACCAGACTCTGGGCGATGAGGAGGACAAAGGAAGAACACCTTTTCACCCTGCCACGTTCTTCTGGGCGAGACGACTATCCTCGTCTTCTCTCCCTGCAAGGCTCTAATGTGCGCGGTGCTACTTGGAAGTGAGAAAGCAGGTGCAGAGAGCACCGCGATCTGACGGCGCTGTGCAGCCTGTAAAGGAAGGAGGACTGCCACTGGAATGTGGTGCAAATACAAGTTCCCACGCGTCGGGGGTAAGCTCCGGCTAACCTCGTTGAACTAAAGCTGTTCTCTGTGCCAGACGTAGCCGAGAAGCTTTCCGTAAAGATGCTGGCTGCAAAGCAAACAGAATGTGGTGCTACTTCAGCGCTAGAGAGAAATTGCCTAGCCCAGGCTTGTTTCGGCAGAAGCAGCAGCCTGCAGCATTTGGCTGCCGGCACCGTGCTCTCTGGGCGACAAGTACACGACGGTTCGTCTCCAGCAAAACGAAAGCGCCACCTGCTCCGAAGAGCGTAAGAATGAAGGCAGAGCACCAAGCTGGTGTGTGCATCGCACAGGCTGCAAGAGGAATCGTGCCTGCCACTCGCTTGTTTTCGGATTCACGTTAGCAGTCGGAAACTTAAAGTCCAACTTGCAGCTACTTGTGCTGCTACCTACTTCTCTTCCAGCTTTCCCAGGAAAGATGTGTGCCCAGGTTTATGCTTCGAGATGCAGAGATTACAGTGGTAGATGCGGCGGAGAATGGAAAGAGTGCAGCGGACAGTTTCTGGTGGTTTTGCGTGAGGCAAGGGGAAAGGGCAGCCCAGCAGTGGCTTTTACTTCTGGAGCCTTTTCCTTTGGCAGCAGCTGCTGCAAGTGGGCAACGGAGCTGCGAGAGTGAAGAATGTGACGGCACGTCTATCTGAGAAGGAAGCTGCCGAGCCGCAGTGTGTTGTGCTCAGTTTCAAGGCTACTTGGAAGAGGGGGGTACTTGAAGAACGCCTTCTAGCTGGACGCATCATTCTCTGTGTGCTCCAGCTGCATGGACTCTGCAGCATTGAAGGTATAAGAACCTGTTTCTGGCCCGGTAGTGTCCAGAAGTTAAACGGCTGCGCCTTCCTTTCTGAAGCAGCCAGAGCATTCTCAGCTGAATGTGCTTGTGAAGCAGCTCTTGGCTGGACATTTGAAATTCGCTCCACTGAGTACGTGAAGCCGGTGCCCAGCTGCCTCGTTCTTTGCCTTCTGCGGTCTGGACAGAACTGAAGCCCAGCGATGACTTTTAGCCGTGCCGCTCTTCTGCGTGTGTACTGCACGCATCCACAGTGTGCTGTGCAAGGATTTTCCTCAGCTCCCGCTCGGCGAAATGCATCAGGAGAGAAACACTTGCTGGATTAGCTTTTGGCTGGCCAAGACTTTCAACACAGCACCAGACTCTGGGCGATGAGGAGGACAAAGGAAGAACACCTTTTCACCCTGCCACGTTCTTCTGGGCGAGACGACTATCCTCGTCTTCTCTCCCTGCAAGGCTCTAATGTGCGCGGTGCTACTTGGAAGTGAGGAGGCAGGTGCAGAGAGCACCGCGATCGGACGGCGCTGTGCAGGCTGTAAAGGAAAGAGGACTGCCACTGGAATGTGGTGCAAATACAAGTTCCCACGCGTCGGGGGCGAGCTCTGGGTAAGCGGGTTCGCCTAAAGCTGTTCTCTGTGCCAGACGTAGCCGAGAAGCTTTCCGTAATGATGCTGGCTGCAAAGCAAACAGAATGTGGTGCTGCTTCAGCGCTAGAGAGAAATTGCATAGCCCAGGCGTGTTTGGGCAGAAGCAGCAGCCTGCAGCATTTGGCTGCCGGCACCGTGCTCTCTGGGCGACAAGTACACGACGGTTCGTCTCCAGCAAAACGAAAGCGCCACCTGCTCCGAAGAGCGTAAGAATGAAGGCAGAGCACCGAGCTAGTGTGTGCATCGCACAGGCTGCAAGAGGAAGCGTGCCTGCCACTCGCTTGTTTTCGGATTCACATTAGCAGCTCGAAACTTAAAGTCCAACTTGCAGCTACTTGTGCTGCTACCTATTTCTCTTCCAGCTTTCCCCTGGAAACAATTGCGGTTACGTTTATGCTTCGCCATGCGGCGGAGAAGGGAAATAGAGAGTGCAGCCGACACTTTCTGGTGCTTGACGTGAGGCAAGGGGAAAGGGCAGCCCAGCAGTGGCTTTTACTTCTGGAGCCTTTTTCTTTGGCAGCAGCTGCTGCAAGTGGGCAACGGAGCTGCAAGAGTGAAGAATGTGACGGCAGGTCTATCTGAGAAGGAAGCTGCAGAGCCGCAGTGTATTAAGCTCAATTTCAAGGCTATTTGGAAGAAGGGGGGTACTTGAAGAACGCCTTCTAGCTGGACGCGTCCTTCTGGCTTTGCTCCAGCTGCATGGACTCTGCAGCATTGAAGGTGTAAGAACCTGCTTCTGACCAGGTAGTGTCCAGGAGTGCAACACAGCGCCTTACTTTGTGAAGCAGCCAGAGCATTCTCAGCTGAATCTGCTAGTGAAGAGGCTTTGGGCTGGACATTTGAAATTCGCTCCACTGAGTACATGCAGCCGGTGGTGCTCTGCTGCTTCGTGATTCGCCTTCTGCGGTCTGGACAGAACTGAAACCCAGCAATGCCTTTGAGCTTTGCCGTTCTTCAGCGTGAACATGGCACGCAGCCACAGTGTGCTGTGCACGGATTTTCCTCAGCTCGACGGACAATCATTTTCTTGCTGTTTTGCAATGTCCAAACTCTGTGTCGCTCTCGCTCAGCGAAATGCGTCAGGAGAGAAACACTGGCTGGATTAGCTTTTGGCTGGCCAAGACTTTCAACACAGCACCACACTCTGGGCGATGAGGAGGACAAAGGAAGAACACCTTTTCACCCTGCCACGTTCTTCTGGGCGAGACGACTATCCTCGTCTTCTCTCCCTGCAAGGCTCTAATGTGCGCGGTGCTACTTGGAAGTGAGAAAGCAGGTGCAGAGAGCACCGCGATCTGACGGCGCTGTGCAGCCTGTAAAGGAAGGAGGACTGCCACTGGAATGTGGTGCAAATACAAGTTCCCACGCGTCGGGGGTAAGCTCCGGCTAACCTCGTTGAACTAAAGCTGTTCTCTGTGCCAGACGTAGCCGAGAATCTTTCCCTTTACATTTAGACCGAATGTGCTCCTGTATGTCGCTGAGAGGCAAAGTGCATAGCCCAGGCGTGTGTCGGCAGAAGCAGTCGGCTGGAGCATTTCGCTGCAGGCTCCGTGCTCTTTGTGCCACAAGTAGACGACGCTTCCACTCCGGCAGAATGAAAGCGCGACATGGGTACTAAAGAGGCCGAACGAAGGCGCCGAGCACCGGGCTCGTGTCTGCAGCGCACAAACTGAGAAAGGAGCGTGGATGGCGCTCGCCTGCCTGCCGACTTCACGTTAGCATTGAGAAGGAGGAAGTTCAACGACAGCTACTTGTGCTACTACTTATCCCTCTTCCAACCATCCCTGGGAACACTGGCGCTTACCTTTCGGCTCCGAGATGCAGAAAACACAGTGGTCGATGCCAAGGAGAGGGGAAGTAGAGAGTGCAGCGGGGAGTTGAAATGGCTTTACGTGAGGCAAGGGGAAGGTGCAGCCCAGCATTGGCTTTTCCTTCTAGTTCTTTTCTTCAGGAGAGCAGCTAGCAACCGAGCTGCGAGAGCCAACAATGGGATGGCACGTCTTGTCAGAGAAGCCACGGTCTACAGTGCTGTAGACTGCTGTGCACAGTTTTAATGCTGCTGTCACTACACGGTACTTTTGGAACGGCTTCTCTCCTGACTCTCCCATCTCTGTGAGCTCTAGCTGCTTGAACTTGGCCACACTGAAGGTGTGTGGACGTGATTGCGCTGTGAGTATCAAGTCTTCCAGAGACGAAGGATAGTCAAGAAATGCTTTCTCACCTGGCCCATCTCTCAGTCCCAACTGTGGCTGGAAACGCTGCTGTGCTGCAAGGGTGGACTTAGCCACTCTGAGAGAATGTGATGACGCTCTATAGATAGTTGCGAAGGAAAGTGCTGGTCACTGCAATGTTTCGCCTAGTTTACAGACTTTAGAGGGACTATGAAGGCCAACGCCTTGTTCTAGCACTTGTTCTCTGCGCGCAGCTGCTGGATGTTTGGAAGGGCTTTGGGATCCGCGTGAGGTGGAGGGTAGGATGGTACCTAGAGCTTGAAGGAAAGTGCGTCTCTCCAGGACCTTTGATGCAGTTCAGTGGGTGCGAGTTCCATGTTGAGCATGTTCATGATGGCACAGAAAAGGTTCTGAAAGAAAGAGGCCGTGCTGGAACTGCCTTGACTTTTGCCGCTTAGAAACTGCACAGCCAACAATGAAAAGATTCCTCTTGCTTCCCCGCTACGCGCAGGATCACATTCTTTTATGTCTCCAAGCGGCAGGATGCACAGCGGAGCTCTTCCACCAACTGCTCGCACACGACTGCGGCCGCGCCAGCGAAGCGCTTGGCTTTTTCCCCGGCACTGTCAGCGCTCATGGAAACAACCACACGATGGCGCTGACGACTTGCAAAAGAAGGCCAAGCACCTGGCGCTGCTCGAAACCACCCCAAGGGCAGAGGCAAGTTGCAAACGTCCCTGCACTCCAATCAACAGCACATCAGGACAAAAAGATTTCCCTCATCTTCCCCTTCCAAGAGCAGACTCTTCTTTACACCACACTCCAAGAGCCAGACAAACCTCTTTGGCCCAAACAAATCTTTTCCCTCTCGCAGATTCTGCCCACCAACTTGAAACCATCTGGCAAAAACAGAGCTCAAAACAGTGCCAGCTGAGGAAGATCTTACTGCCTGCAACTTCAACTGCACCCCTCAAACTAGCAGCACACACGCTGTTCTCAGCACTTTCTATTCCTCCCCATGCCACCTTAACATCTGCTCCAGCAACACTGGCACTATGTCCTTGCCTTCCCAAGGAAAGGCACTCCGAGTCTCTTGGCCTTGCCTTGCCTTCAGCACCTTGTCTAGTTCTTCTTAAGCTACCCTTGCTCTGCTTCCTTTGCCTACGTCTGCCTTGCCTTGCACTACTTACCACTTGCTGGCTTTGCTTTGCCCTGCTTACCACTCTCTACCTCACCTTCCATGCAGGCAAGGCGCTGCAAAGCAAGTGCAGGCAATTGTGGGCAAGTCAAGGGAGAGCTAAGCAAGGCCAGAGCAGTGAGGGGAAAGCAAATGGAGTGGTAGGCAAGAGAAGGCCCAGAAGTTAGAGGCAAGGCTGGCCGTAGGAAGGAAAGTCCACTGATGGGTAGGCCAGGCAGAAACAAGAAGGGCTCGGCAAGCCAAGGCCCTGGAGGAAAGCAGTAGGCAGGTCAAGGGCAGGGCATGGACGTGCAAAGGAATGCAAGGCTCCAGAGAGCTAGCAGGGCAAGGCAAGGCAACGGTTGTGTTGCCAAGGCAAGGCAAGGATAGGCAAGGCAGGTGAGAAGTACATTCGAGGACTGCTGGTACACAAAAGTGGCCAGGACCAAGTGCTTTGTGTGGCCTTGATCCCACGTGGGTCATGTCTCCTCTGCACCTAAAAGACTTGAGCTACCTGCTTTCCTTTGTATGCAAAAGGACTCTCATTCTGGTCCCCGAGCTCAAGGGCAAAATGTGAATTGCCCTTCCAAGATTCAAGACATGCAAGGATTGCTCCCAGACAAAGGCTGCCCATGGAGATGAGTGTGGCAACATGCATCCTCCCCTGGTCTTCCTCTCCTGTGATCCTGAAACACCGGAGATGCTTGAGAGCTTTGAGATTCCTAGGAGGAGCAGAAAGGGCAGGGCAAGGCCATGAAATGTCATTGAAAAGGGGTCTTGAATTCCAGGTGGGGGAGGGGTGAGCAAGGTCATGCAAGGCAAGGGAGGGGTTCAAGGGCAGGGCAAGGCAAGTGGTGGCTTGGCGAGGCGAGGCCAGGCAAGGCAATGAGGGTCCTAGAAGGAAAAGGAAAGGTGAGGCCAGACCTAGACGAATGTGAAAGGAAGTCAGGTGGGGGATGGGTGAGCAAGTCAATGCAAGGCAGGGGAGAAAAGGCAGGTTGACGGAAGGCTACAGAGAGGGCAGCAAGGAAATGCAAGGCATGGGGAAGCATGTGAGGAGTGGGTGCTGTCAGCCGGCTGGGATGGCAGGGGCAGGGCAACTGCAAGTAGCATGGTGGGGATGTGGAGGGGGGTGTTAGTGTGCGGGAGGTGTGTGTGTGTGTGTGCAGCGGAGTGCAGGGTAAGTGCAGGTGTGTGTGCATGTGCATAGGAGGGTTTTGTGCCAGGTGCTGTGCCGGGGGGAGCCATCCCACCGCCAAGAAGGTGTGGGAGTGAAAGGAGTAACATAGATGTGTCTTTACAAAGAGACCGTGTGAATCCGTCCTTAGACAAGGCTAGGAATTTACTGGTAGGGGAGTAACAGAAGAAAGTATTAGTTCTAGAAACTGTTACTTGTAGGTTACGGGGTTCTGGGGTCCAGTCGGGACGGCCGGACATAGACGGTGACGGATGGAGACGAGAGATCTCTATAGGCAGGTCTTGGGACACAGCCGGTTTATTGTAAAAGGCTTGGGTATTGGGGCACTGCTCAGAGCTGGTAGACTCAGCTCTGAGCAGGCCCAAGAGAGCAAGAGAGTGAACGGGTGAGAGAGAGAGCGAGAGAGAGAGAGTGAGAATGAGAATGAGAATGAGAATGAGAATGAATAGAAGAGAGAGAATGAGAATGTCTGAAGTCCTGGTTACAATACAATAAATCATCTTCTGCACTGAATATTCTAATTGTCACTAACCAATCTAATACAAGATACAAATCCTATAGCATTTACATACAGCCTATAAGAGTTCTTATATTACTATAGAGTGTTACATCTTAACTTCTAAAAACTACTCTTTGGACCCCTTCTGCTGAGCTAGTAGGGTCTGCTCTGACCCTTGGACCTGTTTGCAAGCAGAGGGTATTGTTCCATCAAGAGGGGATTACTTCAGTGGCCATACCATTGTTTTCTAGTTGTTCAGTAACTAAGACCTGGTATTTCAAAAGTGGCTTTCATTTCGATGTTGCCTGTAGTTTTCATATTCCCAAAATCTTTTGTCAGGCAATCATATTTCCAAGGCTTTCCTGTTTCATCTTCCCCAACAGTTACTAATCGACAGAGACTGTTGCTCAGCCAAGGCCATGTTAAATTCCTGAACCTAGAGCAAGGCAACAAAGACTTAATAGCATTAGGAATAGTTTCGTTTTCTTCCTTCTCCATACCAAGAGGGGGGTGCATATTAGAGGGGAGCATAGAGTAGGCAGTTTCGGAAGTCTGTAATTCCCGAGTACCTCAGAGGGTGCTGTTGCCAGGAACTTAGCATAAAAAGGGGGCTGCGTCCCGCAATCAGTTGAGAGACTCCATGGCAAAAGCCCCATGGCCTCTCCCTGTAGTTGAAGAATGTTCCAGGACTCCTCTGTCTCCTTTTTGGTGGATGAAGAAACTCAGAAAGCAACACTTCTGCCAGAACTCTCCAAGATGCCCCCTTTGCTCCCAGTGACTCCATCACTGCCCGGGAAGCTGTCTTTTCTACCAGAGGAGTTCAAGATACAGTTAAAAGTCGTGTGGCAGAGAATAAAGGCAATAATTGGTTTCCAAGGGATGGCAAACAAGAGATACCAGAAGCTTTGGCCCTACCAATATTAAAAGAACTCCGTGAAGAGAGTCCTTGCACTTCCTGAGGACTGGCAGAAGCCTTCCTCATGCTGTATGCTGCTGGGGGTCTTTTTAGACTGGCAAAACGAGCTGTTGAAGGTTGCTTGAGCTGTGCTAAAGCAAACAGCCAAGTTACAAAGTAACTTGCCAGGGGAGGGAGGCCTTGGGCTGCATGTCCCTTCCAAAGATGCCAGCTGGATTTTCCTGAGATGCCCCAAGTGGGAAGGCTTCATATCTTCTGCTAATGGTATGTCAGCTAGCAAGGTGGCCAGAAGCATTTCCAACTGCTTCAGCAACGACAGGATCAGTTATGAAGGCATCTTTGGAACAAATCATTCCAAGATACAGCATTGTAGAAGCAATAGACTCAGATAGGGGAACTCATTTTACAGGAAAGATCCTTCAAGGGGTTTTGGCTTCTTTAGGACCGCAATGGAACCTCCATAGGCCCTGGCACCCCCAGAGCTCGGCTCGGGTAGAAAACAATGAATAGAGGAATAAACACCTTTTGAAGCTGGTAATAGAAACCAAGATGCCATGGCTAGGGCTTTGGACATTGGCTTTGGCGAGAATGAGAGCCCGACCCAGAAGAGAGATTCCGTTATCCCCCTTTCTGTCGTTGTTATGAATTACCCGGCTAAGTCTCAACCTAGTGGGGGAGTAGAGGTAAGTGATGTATATTTAAAACTGTCTGTGGCCAGGATACTGCTTCTTGTGAAACCCCTTCAACAGGAAGCTCAGCTGGCACAAGCCCCACCTTTGCACTTTGCTGCTTCTAACATCCAACCAGGAGATTGAGTCCTAGTTAAGGAGTAGAAAGAAGCGCCAGTGGTTCTGAAATGGCGTGGCCCATTCCAAGTGTCACTGACGACAGAAACAGCCATCAAGACAGCTGAACACAGGTGGACTCGTCACTCTCGGGTCAAGGTCTCTGAAGCCTCAGAGATTTGCACATCTCAGCTGGAGGAGAAGGCCGGGAGGCCATGTCTGACACTCTGCAGGAATGGGCCGGAGCAGTAGCCAGTGCTTCGACATCAGAGGAAGCCCTGAGTGCCTACCCACAGACCATCTGCTGAAATAGTCTCTATGGGCATCCCTCCTCTAGAATTTCCACTCACTGGGGCGCTAATACTTGCTGGATTATTTTATGTTAAGTGGTTTCTGTGTCTTCAATTGCCACAGGTGCTGCAGAAGACAACGGGAAAACTAGACTAGCTAATTAGATCACATTATTAAAATATTTTCCTTACTAGTTCTACTTTTATATGGTCAGCTAAGTTTAGGCCAGGAGTGGGAGAATCAATTGGCAGCCTTAGGAGAAGAAGTAGCAAAAGTTTTTAACCTTAGCAATTGCTGGCTCTGTGGAGGGCCAGGAGGATCTGAAGAGTGCCTATGCTTGGCTAGCCCAGATGAACCGAAATGGTGGGTCAATGGGAGGGCCACAATGGGATGGGATTTGGGGCCAAAGAAGGAAGTCCATGGCCACTTCATTCTTCTCCAACTGGCACTTATTGCCTAAACAGGACAGGGCGGGTCTATGTAGGAAAAGGCGTTTGTCAATTGACTTTCCCTCTGGCTTTAAACAATTGGGTTTAGCCCTCCAATTGCCCTCCTTACAATTGTTCCAAAGATCAAGACAATTGCAATCAAATAGATGTTCAGCTCACTAATGGTAGCTGTGTAAGGTGTTCTTACCACACTTACCAAAAATATTTGGAAGCCTGTAAAGCAATGGGGAGAGACAAGGGGTTTTTTTGACCACCTATTTTTAAGCTGCCCCCACAAAAATTCCACAAGTAGAAGACATGTTGTTTGTGATTATCAGTGGGAATGGCAACACCGGATTGGAACTCAAAGCCTTTAGTGAGTTCTGCTCCAAATCCAACCAAGCAACTTGCAGATGTAAATGTAGATGGGAACCCTGTGTGGGAGCTTGGAAATGCAAATACTGTGACCCTTATGGTGGGGGGACTATTGTTGGAGGACCGTTAGGCCAGGGAAACCCGCGGTATTTTGACCCACCAATTGATGACCAAGGGTAGGAAAGCCCCTTTGCTAATGGAACACGGGCTTTGAAAGGACATTATTGGATTTGTGGCCAACATGCTTAGCTCAGGTTACCTCCAAACTGGTCAGGGATATGGTATATCCCTGGGGTATATTAGACCGTTGTTCTTTTTGCTACTACAAATTCAGGGAAATCGCTTAGGAATCAAAATCTGTGAGGATTTAATTAGAGAAAAGCAGTCAGCTGAGGCAGCCTTGGCTGCAGGGAGCACCCCAAAACGGGGAAAAGATGAATGGCCACCAGAACAAGTTACGCAACACGATGGACCAGCCCCTTGGAAAGCTAAGGAATTAATCCCAGATGCCTGGGAACCCATTTATCATTTGAATGAGATAATTAGGTTACAAGCTGTCTCAGAAATAATTACCAACCAGCCAGCCACAGCTCTTGACCATCTTGCTGAGCAACCCACTTCAATGAGGAAAGCGGTATTTTCAACATTGGATGGTATTAGATTATCTGTTAGCAGAAGAAGGAGGAGTTTGTGGGAAATTAAATGACTCGAGCTGCTGTTTGCAAGCAGATGACAGCGGAAATGTGGTCAAACAAATAACAAAGGAAATAACCTCAGCTCATGGACCTGTCCAAATGTTGAAAGGATGGTAATGGGACATGTTTTCATGGTTAACTGGCCAGCTATGGGCTAAATGAATACCATTTCTCCTCTTATATGCTATAGCAACTCTAATCTTTTGACCATGCGTGACACCATGCTGGGTGCAGCTCTTTCAGCAGGTGGTCAAGGGGATGCCTCTAGCAGCCATGCCTACCTGATCCAGAAATGACTACAAAAGGACAGAAAAGGATGTCACTGCAAATAATAGCAAAAGCCAAGAAGACTCAAGAAGAAAAAAATTAAATCAATGGTAATTAAGGTTTGTAAAGACAAATACAGATCAACTAAAAAGAGGAGGGATTAAAAGGAATGAGATGGATGAGTCTTTACAAACAGACCGTGTGAATTGGCCTGTAGACAAGGCTAGGAACTTATGGGGAGTGAAGGAACAGAAGAAACTATTAGTTCTCTAGAACTGTTGCTAATCAACAGGGACTGTTGATTAATCAAGGCCGTGTTAAATTCCTGAACCTAGAGCAAGGCAACAAAGACTTAATAGCATTAGGAATGGTTTCTTTTTCTTTCTTTTCGATGCCAAAAGGGGGGCGCATATTAGAGGAGGGCATAGAGTAGGCAGTTCTGGAAGTCTGTATCTCCCGAATACCTCAGCCAGTGGGGAAGAGACTGTTGTGGCCAGGCACTTGGCATAAAAAAGGGGCTGCATCCTGCAACCGTTTGACAGACCCCATGAGAAAAGCCCCATGGACTCTCCCTGTAGTCGAAGAATGTTGCAGGACTCCTCTGTCTCCTTTTCGGACATAAACCTCAGGCATCGTCGATTAATTTTCCCTAACGGCAGCGACCTGCCGCGTGCTCTCCGTGCTCCTCCCCAGCCCCCCGGCAGGTGTAAAATAGTTCCCGGCGGCTCCCACCGCGCGTTACAGACGGCTGCACGGCCCGGGGCTGCCCGCAGTGCTCCCCTGCCCCGCCAGGGCTGCCCGCGGGCTGCGGAGCCACCTCGCCACCGGCGCGGCCAGGGCCGGGGCCCTTCTCGACAGCAGCCGAGGGGCTGCGGAGCGGGCGGCTGCGGGACGATCAGCTATTTTATGCCGCGCAGTGCTGCCGCCTCCATCTAGTGCTCCATCGCGCCGCCGGCCGACCCCGCCTTGCGCGTTCACGCTCGGCCGCACTCGCCGCCCGCCCGGCCTCGCTGGAAGCTCTCCCGCCCGGGCCGTGCCCCGGCTCCGCCTGCGGCTCGGCAGGGCCCGGCCGCACGCGTGCTGCGTGGCTCGGAGCACCCGCGTTGCGCCGCAGGCGACGGGGAAGGCGGGGCGGGGCGGGCCGGCGCCATCGTGGTGGCGCGAGGAGAGGAGCGCCCGGGCGGGGCGGCGAGTGGCGCGGCGGTGAGGGCTTCTGCTTCCTGTCGCTCGGCTGCCGCCCTCGGCAGGTGCCGTGTGACCCCGCGGAGCGGCGGGGCCGGCCGGGCGGTGCGCGGCGAGGCTTTCGGCCAGCGGCGGCCGCAGCGAGAGTCTGCTGGCACTGCCCGTGCCGGTGGAGAGAGCGGGGATCCGAGGCCGGCCTTCCCAGAGCGACGAGGGGTGGCCGCCTTTGCCGCGCTGCCCTCCGTGCAGCACGTGGCCGATTCCGGCGAACCCGGGGTCTCCGCAGCGGCGCGGGCGGGAGGGAGTGGGGAGCGCGCTCGGTGCCGTCCTGGCCGCTCCCGCCCAGCGCTGCGCTCCGCCGAGGCGTTTTCCTGCCCGTCCTGGGAAGGACATAAGGGACCCCGAAGTTGGAGCTTAGCTGTCAGGGGGAGCAACTTCCCTCCATTGGCGACCTCCTTTTCCCTCTGATTCAGCTACCTTGTGGTAGGTGCGATGGTGCTGAAGAAGAGTGGCGGCTTGGCACAGTTGCTGTCATAGGTGGTGCGAGAGCTCCACGCAAGGAGCTTGGAGTGGCATGTGTGAGGGTAGGAGGGTACGGCACCCACAGCTGAAGGGAAAAAAGGTCAGGGCATGTCATCAGCCGCAGTCGTGCTAAGTTGTTCATCTTTGCAAACTGCTTGCCGAGTTCTTCCTTTCTTAGGTAATGGGGGTTTGTATCAACCAGAACTGCATATGGTCAGTATTTGCTGGACTGTTGTTGAAGTGAGTGTAGCAGTTTCTATGGCGTTCTGCAAAAAAAGTGACAGGTGTCTCTGTGTTCCCCAATTCTTAACAAAAACGAAGTTAACAAAGCCCTGAAAAGAGGTTTTACAAAACTTCAGGGATTTTTTCCTACGAGTACTGTAGAGACAACCATAGTCACCTTGTCTTTCCAAAAGTGAAGGTTACATCTTTTTGTCCAAGAGCATCAAGTGCTTTTGGTCAGCGTTTGTGTGCAAGCATTAGCCTTGTTCTTGTTCTTCCTTGGAGAACTTTTACAATACTCAGATGATCTGTGTAGGCTGCAGAGTGCAGTGGTGAACTTCAAGGCTTCCAGCAGAAGGGAGATGCTGTCCACGTTTTGGATTTTCCTTAGTCTGAACCTTCAATGTCCAAGGCTTCACTTTTCAAGCAGCTGGAAGAGCTCCAAATTAAGATATGAACAGGTCTTAATTGACCTTGTCACTGCCTCAGTTCGTCAGGTAATGCTGTGCACTGGATTTAATTGCCGAGTGCAACATGTGCTAAAAATATGTAGAGTATCTCCTCAATTACCCTCCCAGAAGGGTTTGAATGGAGAACAAGGAGTTCCGAAGACAGTTATTTGGTGTACGAGAAGTAGAACTTAGTTGATTGCAGGGCACTGCATGCACAAATGTCTAAGGAGGATCCATCTTTTTATGCCCCATCTATGCTTGTTCTCATTTGAAATCCTGAACATTCTGGAGGCTGGTTTTGTTAGGGTTGTGGCTGGGGAAGGGGTGGTGGTGGGAGAGGGGTGGGTGTTGTTTCTGATTTTTTAATTTCCAGGATAGTGTACAAAGAACTTGTGCCCAAAACCAGCAGTATGAAGCAATGCAGGTATAAAAGAAGGTCACCGAAATGTCGGATAACATGAATCTGAAAGCGCTTCAGTATTTTACCCAGGAGTTTCACTCCCGCAAGGTGATTGTCCTTCACAGAAATGTAGTGGCAGGCTTATGCCATGCTAGAAGTGATGACCTTTCTCTGCCCCAAATTGACCAGCAAGATATTTTGGCTCTTGATTTAAACCCCTGAGCCAGCTGTGTTTCAGGCTGCAGAAGCTGCAGGTGTTGTGGCAGACGCAAGGTGCAGCCTTGCCTGCCGGTCCCGACCTGGCGCACGCTGGTGGCAGCCGTCAGCGCCTGGGGTCCCCTGTGCCTCCCATGCCAGGGCTCTGCCTGCCTGCTTCGCACCCCTGGTAGCCTCAGGGAAACAGCGGACTACTCCATCTACTTTAAAAACAAACAAGCAAACAAAAAGCCCACTGTAAAAATATGTAAAATCTTGAAACTAATTCTCAGCGCTTACTCGGAGTTTGTTGATGGCGCAAATGGATTTTGGATAAACTGGTACTGCTAGTACTACTTTTAAATTAGGTTCCTAAACTTCAGAAAGGAGAAGATGGTGGTCCCGTTCTCCTGAGAAATGTTTGAAAAAGTAAGAGTGCTCAGTCATTTAAAGGTGGCCAGAAAATGGGTGTGGCAGTGGAGTGGACACTCTGCGAGTAGGTAGCCTTAAGTCATGCAGGGACTGGCACTTCAGTGGGAATTTTGCATCAACACCAAGAGATCGTTCCATGATGTGTTGCATAACAGCAGATTGGGCCAAAATTCTGCTGACTTTGATCAAGGTGGACGGGCCACCTTCACTTAACCTGGCAAAGGGACATAAATCAATGATGTTTGAAAAGCAGCCATAAAACATAGCTCCTTCAGTTTGTTGGACCGTTGCAAGTCTGCAAAGCTCTGTTGACAGGTCATTGGAAGTAGCTGTTGGAATCTAACTGCGGTTGGACTCTTTGTCAGTCAGCATCACCAGGAGGCTTAACAGTTTAGGTTGAGAGGTGGTGCATGTTTTTTTTCAGAGGAATGGCCCAGTGAAGAGCAGTGTTCACTGCCATGACTGCCGTTGTAGCCTTCTAGAGAAATCTTGGTTCATTCAGAGAGAACTTCCTTGGTTCTGCTGGTTTGGTTTCACAGCTGGAGCAAAGGTAGAGCACTGGAAGCAATTCCTAGGGCAGAAGCGGGAGATATCCAAAGCTCTGGACTTTGTTGTCCTCAGCACAGTGTAAGTGAGCGTAGTCTAATTGGAGGAGTGGTGAGCATCAGTGATATCAGATTTTTTACAAGTTCTTAATTCTGTCAAAACAAGAAAGAAGGAGAGTGATGAAGATGAAATCCTTTCCTCTTAAATCTGCCTACGCAGCAACTTCAGGGGTAGTTGTAATGTGTATTCACCTATTTTGAATTGCCCAAAACCAGGCCTGGAGATGCTTCAGAGACAGAGTCAGAGAAGCGGGTATTTGCTTTATTTGGCGCTGGGTGCATGGGGGATCGCTCCTCCTAACACACACACGCAGAGCACTCCATACAGTCCAGCATTATGTGTAAAATTTATGAATATTCACCATATTCTTTGGGATAGGAGTGGTTCTAGAAATTACTTCTCGGAAGTCATTGATCATCATTAGCAGACGTGCCACGCATGCGCTGTGTACCCAGGTGGTCGCACTGAGGAAGGCTCCTCTTCTTCCTCGGGGGTCTTTCTGATGAAAATCAGTAGTCTTCGTCACAATGCACTTTTTACCTTTCTTTCTGGCGCATGCGCAGTTCTTCGCTGGATGATTCAGCGATCTCTGTGCTGGTTTTCAAAAGATCCTGTTCCTCTTATCTTGACAAGATTAAGGCGAATCCTGCTGCTTAGGTTTTGTGATTAATATTTGCTGTCTCTTACTAGTTTCTTCGTGCTTACAGGAGTTAACTATGGATCATCCCCCTTCTCAATCCCCCCTTTTCCTTGATCGTTTGTAATTCTTTACAAACCTTGCATGTCTTGAATGAAAGTACCCTTCTCGTTTCTAAGTTTGTGCTTTTGCCATTGTGTATACGCATTGAGATACTAAGTACCTAACATCATGTAACAATATCTACTAATACAGTCAGTAAATAAGAACATCACAAGACAAATAACTGTTACAAACAATTGTTTAAGCCAGGATAAGTTGGGTAACCATGCTGTGAGTTTATCTTCTATCTCTTTAAACTTGCAAGAAGCGTTACCTAAGGTAATCTGATGCAAGGTTTGCGTTTTGTCCCAAATTGTAAGGTCCTTCCCATTTTTCCTGGAGTGGATTTCCGGAAGGAGCCTTAATATAAACCCAGTCTTTTGGATTCATATTATGGAAGGGTTTATCAGGAGGTGGTGGTTGACAATGAACAGCTGTAGCGCGTATTGATTGTAATTGTGGACGTAAATGCTTAGCAAAGCCATGGGCAGAGCCTGATACCAATAGAAATTAGTTTTTTGACAAATTTTGGCTCATTGTTGCTTTATTAAGTGATTCATCCTTTTTGCTTGTCTACTTGCTTGTGGCCTATATGGTGTATGTAGTTGCCACTGTATACTTAGTAGATGACTCAGTCCTTGCACTACCTGGGCTACAAAGTGTGATCTCCTATCAGAATTTGTTTCCCCAAATTGTGGAAGAATTTCTTGTACTAAAGCTTTAAGAATTTCTCTAGCCTCGTTTGTTCTACAAGGGAAAGCTTCTGGCCAACCTGAAAAAGTATCTGTGAGGACTAAGAGGTACTTGTATGTCCCTTTTCTAGGGAATTCCGAGAAGTCAATTTGCCACACATCTCTTGGTAAAACTCTTTTAGGGATAGTCTCTGTGCTTAGCCTAACAGTGGTATTAGGGTTGTTTTTCCTCCTTTGTCTCCTTTAATTTCAGTGCTATTACTTTGTCTTCTAAGTGGTTATGTAAGGCGTCAACTCCCTAATGGGTTTTAGAATGTTTGCTTTGGATAAATAATTTTAACAGTTTTCTGGGTATGACGATGAGATCTTTTATTTTAGCCCGCCCGTCTGTTCTTACTTGTCCCATTTCTTCCTGTATCCAATTTAAATCATCAGTGTTGTATGGTGGGTTTTTTTTCCTAAGGATGCTAGAAGGGATTCAAGCTAGGGCTTGAACTTGAACCTTACTAGCCACTGCCTGTGCTGTTTTGTCTGCCGTAGCATTTGTCAGTTCAGGGATGGTGTTACCTTGGGAGTGTCTTTTACGGTGCATTATAGCTACTTTTGAAGGTTTTGACAGTGCTTCCAGCAAGTGTAAAATTTCAGTAGCATGTTTGATTTGTTTCTTCTGTGAGGTCAATGAACTTCTTTCTTTCCAAATAGCCCTGGGAGCATGTACTACTGCAAAAGCATACTTTGAATCAGTCCAAATGTTGATAGGTTTTCCTTCAGCTGATACTAAGGCTCCAGTTAGGGCTATTATTTCAGCCTTATGAGCTGATGCCCGCACAGGTAGCAGATTTGCTTCAAGGACAGCGCCTGTGCTTGTAATTGCATAGCCAGCAAACCGCTTACCATTCTTGACATAGGTGCTTTCATCAGTGAACCAGTTGTCTGCATTTTCTAGTGGAGAGTCCTTCAAGTCTGGGTGGCTAGAGTAAACCACCTCCATGGTTTCAATGCAGTCATGCTGTACAGGCTCCTCAACGGCCTTGCCCTGGAAGTAAGCTGCTGGATTGAAGATGTCAGTTACTTGGATAGTCACGTCCTCCGATTCTGTTAGGACAGCTTGGTGTTTGAGAAAGCGAGATGGGCTTAACCAGTGATTTCCTTTCTGCGTGAGCCCTGCTGACACTGTATGTGAGACAAAAATGGTTATCTGCTGGCCCATTGTGAACTTGAGGGCTTCCTCTATGTTCAGGGTCCCAGCTGCCACTGCACACAGGCAGGTGGGCTATCTTTGGCTGACCACGTCCAGCTGCTTGGAGAAATAAGCCACTGGCCTTTTGTACGGTCCTAGCTTCTGTGCCAGAAGTCCCAACACCAGTCCTTGCCTTTCATGTGAAAACAACAGAAAAGGTTTAATGACATCCAGTATGCCCAATGCCGGAGCTTGCATTAACTCACGTTTCAGAGTTACAAGTGCATTATTAGTCTCTGGTGTCCAGCATAGGTGGGTCCCCTCCGTTTCTTTTAGGAGAGTTTCACAATTAGTCCATAGCTGTAGATCCATAACTTACACTGTCTTGTCATTCCCAGAGAAGCTCTTAGTTTTGTTTTCTTTTATTGTAGTTGTCTGGGGCATCTGACAAATGGTCTCTTTCTTGTTATTTTCCAAGGCTCTCTCTCCTCCTGCCAGTTTGTATTTCACTTTTTGGAGGACTAGCTGAGCCTTTTCAGGGGAGAGCCTATATCCGCTTAGTCCCAGAACGTTTAAAAGACTTACAGCTCATTCCTTGCAGTCTTCATGGGTTCTTGTTGTTATTAGTAGGTCATCAATGTACTGCAGAAGTGTACCTTCCCAGAGTGGCGGTGTTCCAGGCTTCCAGTTCTTTAGCTAATGATCTCCAATTCTTGTGAGGCTCTTTTTGGAATCCTTGTGGCAATAGGGTCCGTGTAAGCTGGCTTTTTTCCCTGTTTTGGGGTTTTCCGATTCAAAGGCATAAATCTCGTGACTGCTTTCAAGGCATGGCAGACAAAAGAAAGCATCTTTTAAATCTAGAGCTGAAAACCACAGCCAGCCACTTTGTAATTTTGTAAGTAAAGTGCAAGGATTGGCTACTACAGGATGCAGTGTTCTTGATATTGTATTTATCGCTCTCAGGTCTTGAACTAATTGATAATTTCCATTTGGCTTTTGTATTGGTAGAATTGGGGTATTGTAGGGAGACCTATACTCTCTTAACAACTCTTGATCAATAAATGTAGCAATTGTTGGTTTTATTTCTACTGGTGCTCCATGCTTTAGAGGATATCGCTTAACTGACACTGGTTGTGCCCCTTCCAGGCGTTCAATAATGAGTGGGGAAGCCCGTTTTGATTTCTTTGGAATTTCAACGTCTCCTACTAATGGGATCACTTGATCTGTTATTTCATTATCTATGGGTATTTCTCCTCTTTCAGCCTTGTTTGTTTGTTTGTTTTCCTAGGCCTGAGATGATTAAGGAATGGGTTTTCCCTTTCTCTAATCTTAGTGGTTTAACTTAAACTTTCAAGTCTTAGTCAGGTATCTTCGGGGAGGCTTCTTTGGTTGTAGCTTCTTTAGACCGTTTTTGTTCCATTAATATTTTTACTCTGCTGGATAATTTTAGACATTATGAAGGATTAGTTTTTAGGATACAAATCGACACACAAAACATTTCCATACAAAATGTTCTCATGCAAACATATCTTTCCATCAGGGCTATGCTCTGTTTTCTAGGAGACCAATTATAGCACTGTTGTAATGTAATCTTGACACAAACTAGAAACTGGGGCTTTACTGTTGGTGGGATTAAAAAGAAATTAATTCTCTTTCAAAATTAGTTTCATTAATCCAAGTAGCCTTTTTTTTTTCTTTGAATTTTAGTGACTGAATTGCCTTCATCACATTCTGCACCCTCGTCTGAGATTGCAGAATGTGCTATAAATAGGTGGAGTGAGGCAAAGCTAAAATACCTTCTTAAGACATATGGCATGAGATTGAACAGCACTTTAGTTTGAGAGCTGGTAGAAGGCTTTTCTGTATTTTATTCATGTCCTATTTGCAGTCTATGGCTGCAAAAAGCCCTCCTGGTTTAGGAAGGGGGATTTAATCATTTCTTATGTAGCATTTGCTTGTGTTTTGTCAAGATTCTTTAATTCACTAAATAGTAAATAAAAAAAATTAGCTGAATTATAATAATTTTGAAGTCTTCTGAGGCAGAACTGGGAAGGTTAGAACATATTTGTATGATTTCAAGTATGTATAAATTCTTAAATGACAAACGTGAGCAAACTGACAATGCAAGCAATTATGGTGACACTTTACATTTCATTGGTTTTCATGCAGCTCCATCCCATGTGTTGGTAGGTTCTTAAAAAGTGAAAATTTGGCCCACTAGACCGATTATTAAAAAGAAGTAAAACTCCTTGGGGCTAACACAAAGTGACAGCGTCCACGTGAGTAAATGTTTATCACATTTAGATGTGATTCTGCTGCTTGCACTTTCTCTGCCCTCAAACTGCTTTCTTTATCGTCAATGCAGGGATGTTTGACATTCTTAGAAAAGAGAAAAGAAACAGATTTCCTCAAAAAAAAAAAAAAAAAAAAAAGCCAAGTGAAATTAATGCAATGTTAATTGCATTAGTTTATTCAGGTGGAGTTTTAGTTTTTATTCTATGAAGTGCTTGTTGCACCACTTTTGTTGTTTCCCACAGATTTGGAGTGGGATTTCCTCCAGTTGATTGTTCAGCAGAGGGAGTGAGACTGCCTTCAAAAGTTTTGCAAGAGTTGCATCTGTGAATCGGGCACGTGAGTTGCCTTTTTTTTTTTTCCCCAGATTTTCATAGGCTTCTGTTTTTCACCGTGGATCAGTTCACCTTGGATCAGTTTGCTCTTTTTGTTCCAGTGATTTTTTCTTTTGGACATGTGTCACGATCCGTTAATACAAGTAAGGGTCGTGATGGTTTGTTTACAGATCTCAGAGTGCAAAAGGACACAAAGGATTTCAGTTTTAATCAAAACAGTGCACCTTTGTTAAGTACCCACAACACGGTAATGCGATAGAGGAGAGAAAGAGATAGAGAGAGAGATAAAGAAAAACAAAGTAAAAGAGTAAAGAGGAAGAAAGGGGGGGCAAAGGCTACCAACAGATGAGACCAAGTCCTCGTGGTCTGCTGCCAATAGATTTGTCTTCTTTCCGTGGGGAGATCTCATCTCAGTTATTTCAGGAAGTCCCTTTATAGGCCTTTTTCGAAACGAGGGGCAACTGGCCAAGACCGTATCTGTGTTTCGTAATAACATTGCAAAACTAAAAGCTAGCCCTAACTATCACAGGTACATACCAAGCATGCCTTTCTCCTATGCTAACTATACTGCCTGCTACGGTTTGCGGCCTAGCAGCGTTAGCGCGTCTACTTCTGGCATGAGTTTAGCAGTGCTCTCGCTTCTGCTTTCTAGCTGTATCCCCACATCTCCCCCTTTCCCCCAAGAGGTGGGGCAAATCTACAGCCGTTGTTATGAGGCCCGTTGCTTTGGGAAACAGGTACAGGACAGGTGTACAGGACAGGTCATTCCTTTCCGCTTCAGCACAGTCCTTCCCGCCTGGGCAGCAAGAACGGCGCAGTCCACTGTGACCTGCACAGATTTCCTCAGGAATGCGTACCAGTTCCCAGCGGGCACACCTGCAGGCAACAGTTGGCAGACATCCCACCTTAGGCAGGTCGGAACTCCTGTGTTTAGCCTCTGTCCTCGGCGATGATCGTGAGGCAGATGAGGGATCTTCAGACCGTCTCTTACACCACCCCATGACTCACGATTGTCATCAGGAGAGCTCCATCAGCACGATTTCGTAGTGTTGTTGCGAAGTCTTCAGGACTCGTTAATGTTGGTAGCATATCCCAGAAAAGGGTAGAGAAAATAAGAAAAGAGAAAGAAAAGAAAAGGAAAAAGAAGGAATAAGTAATTTTTAATCAAAATACACATGTAATTTTTAATCATGTCTTATCTTATTTTAATACTCATGTAGTTCATCTTGTGTCAATAACCTTAGGGGTGTCCACAGTGGATGGGATATTGTCCAAATTGTGCACATCTATTACAGATGTCAATTGTGTTAACCGTTTCATCATTCTGCAGTTCATGATGTGTAAGATTGCTGATAAAACAAACCCAATCAAAACTAAAATCAAGAGAACAAGGATGGGATGACACAATTTGTTCAGGACACCTGTAGCAGTAGGTGACCACCCAAAAGGAGTATCCCACCAGCTGTGTCCAGCATCTTTCTTTCCTCTTTCTCGAAACACAATGTGTTTCTTTCACATTGTGATGAACAGTTACCAAGGTTTTCTGTCTGTTTTTCTTGGTCTTTTCCAAAATTCCAATGAAATCCTGGTGAAGCAACAAGTGCTTTACCTAAGTAAGGTTCATCCCAGTGGGGGTAGGCAATAATTGGTGGATCAGTGTGTAATTGGACTGTAAAATACAATAAGAAGTGAGTGGGGCTAAATAAGAGAAATCACATCCTGTGCTTTTAGTAAAGTTACAAACACAAAAATTTGAATGAGTTTTAGTATCTACAACTAAATTTTCTATAACTACCTTATCACATGCAGTTCTTAAGCATGCACATCCATTGCCTATATACACAAGCACTGTTTCAGGAATCTTGTTAGGATGAATTTCAAAATGACAGATATTTTGTTCTGTGTCCAAACAAATGTCTTGAGGTCTAATTGCACTACTTTCACAGATAAACCCTTGTTGTTCTCGGACAATACAAGTTTCCAAATTAACAGTTTGCCACTTCTTACCAGTTTGACGGGCCCATTCTCTGTGCTGGAAAGGGTAGAGAATAGCTGCATTGTGGTTCAGCCCTAATGCAATGATAGGGACTGTCAAATGCACTGAAGCATTACGTATGGTTAGTACAAAGGCTGTGGCTGTGTTTGTGATGGGATTGTAGGTAAAATTCACTAAATTCCACCAGGATTGGAATTCTCTTTCAAAATCAGTGGCACCGTCCCAGATTATTTTCCGAATTTCAGTAGGAAAAGTGCCTTCTTTGCCTTCTCTTATAATTGAGGCAGCAACTGACTGCATCCACAATTGAGCCTGGACGCAGCTGAGAGCCAAAGAAATGTTGCTTTGTGTAGCACGGAGCATGCCAATTATCAATTTGTGGTCATTCACATTTACCTTTTCTCAATTTGGTAATATGTTTGATAACAACCGCTGATGGGTTGTTGTATTTTAGTCAAATCTGTAGTTGTGGCAGCCAATTTATTCATTAGTACTTCTGAATCAATACTATTTGAGATTCCCAATCGTGTTCCCACAACACCGGTTATGTCTCTTTGCGTCCGTTTCTTAGAAGGGTTCCGCTTTGCAACCCGGTTGTCTGCCCCTTGAAGGAAGTTTGCAGAAAAGGTGAACAAGCTGGCTGAATTTCTGAGACATTGTTTTGCATCAGCAACTTGACTTGTTTAAGGGACCATGCCGGATTGAGCAATATTTGTTGTTGGCCTGTTTTTGTGATTATACGTGGTCCAATTTCAAAAATTCTCGGGCTTAGCATGACCGGTGGTTGGGTGGTAGGTATTGCAACATCGACTTTGAGTTCCCCCCAGTATTTTGTATTGTTTTTACCACACGTGACTTTATGGGGAAATTGTACAGCAATTAAGGTTTAGCCAACAATCTTGATTTTGAATTTCACAAAACAAAACACGGCCATGAGGTCCAATGCTATAACTGTGTATAGGTTGGGTAAAAAATTCAGCAATTAATCCACATCGTATTGTAACATCGTCACCTCGGGTTACCATAAAGGGTGGAAAAACTTTATTCTTGTCATCTAACACAAGGGGGGTACTTATACCATGGTATGTGATTACTGCGCTCAGTATGGGCTTTGCTGCGGCGTTTATTTTGAATTTATAAGTTAAACCTTTCAGACTTGGCTGATCTGCCGGGTTATTTTGCCAATTGCATGTTGCATAGGTTGGTTTGGTTAGAGGAAAGTTATACCAGCAGTCAGTTAGTTTGTTTCTGCAAAGCTTTGTGATTTCAACATTGTTGGTACTGGGGTCTAAGGTGTAGTTACCGACATTCTTCTGACAACCACACAGGATGAAGGGGGTTTGTTTGTCACACACCCACTCCGTTGTAGGGCAGAGTTTGGCCGTAATGTTGGGGTGCAAATCACTTTTCCCATCTGGTTTTAGAAAATTTCTAGCGATTGCAATGGTGGAAGCTTTCTCGTAAAGAGATCCTTCTACTTTTCTGCATCCTACCTTAATTTTTTCACCTATTGTTCCTTTTAGGATTCTAGTCCAATCCTTCAAGTCCCATCCCCATTCACTTGGACGGTATACCTCAGAGTCGTGCAGTACTACAGTGGCTAGGTTCGGGCAACGATCTCTGGGATAGGATCCTAGAGCACTAGTGTACCTAATGGTAGCTTCAGACCGTGGCCACTCAGCTGGTTTTTGGCCCTGGTGTTGTGGTAGGATGCAGAAAAGTATCGCTAGTCTTATCATGGTTTATGTGCTCTTCTTCATGTCCCTCGGAGTTCTTCTGTGAAAAGTAAACACAACAGAGTCTGCCACCAAAAGGCAGAAAATTAGAATGATGGAATTATGCAGCGTGTATGTATCCGATGCTCTCTCCCTAGGGCATCAGAGGCTACCCATGCATATTTATTCAGAGGGCATTTTAGCACTAGTGGTACTTCTCCTACGGTAGGGAGATCTACCGAAACAGGTTGTCCAGGGTAGTGTGCAGGATTCTTAGGATCATTTGGTCCCTGTAGTGAGAGAATTATGCTTGGAGCTGTTGGGAAAAAGACAGTGATTTGGGGACACCCGTTTACCCCCATCTATCATTCACACCTTTCACAGCTTCCCATAGCCGAACATCCCAATTTCCCTCCTGTGGTTTCAAAAGTCCTTTCAAGAGACCGTTGGTCCTTTCTACAATGCCGTTAGCTTGAGGGTAGTAAGGAGTGTGAAAAGTCCGTTTAATCCCTTCACCTTTTGCCCAGTCCTGTACAACTTTGGCAGTAAAGTGAGACCCATTATCAGATTGAATTTCTTGTGGTTTTGGGAAAGTTCCAAACCATCCCTGCAATGCTTTAACAGCATTATCTCCTGTAGGTCTTTTAAAAGCATTGGCCTGGACTAACCCAGATATAATCTCTACTCCTACCAGCCCAAAGTGTTTACCTCCTGACTTTTTAAAGGGGCCGATATAATCTACCTGCCACGCGTCCCGTAAGCCTTTACCCTTTCTTAAATGCAGAGGGTCATCTTCCAAAGGGTGTCTTTCTAGCCGTCTGCGACGTTGTTCACAGGCTGATATGCATGTTTTACACATTTCTCTGGTAACAGACCAACCGCGAGCAAGGGCTTCTTTGTACAAATCTTTTGCACCTGTGCGTTGTCTTTTTACATGCAACCATTCTAAGAAGTGCTCCCAGTCCTCTGATCTTTTTTCACAGGACTTAGTCTTGCTAATTCATCAGCTCTATTGTTCCACTCTCCTGCTGGATTTCCATCTGTCTGGTGAGAGGCTACCCACTCCACGGCAAAATTCCCTGGACTTGCAATACTTAGAATTTCTTGCTACTTTTCCTTTTGCCATACCGGGATTCTGTTAACTTCACAATCATTTTGCTGCCAAAAAGGAAGCTACTCAGTCCATCCCTTAAACACAGCATAGGAATCGGTGTAGATACAGACAGGAGAAGTATTCTGTGCCTCACGTTGGAAAACACTCCAAACAGCTATCAGCTTGCCAACTTGGGCACTGCCTTCCCTCTCTGTGATAATTCGTTCACCTGAGGAAGTATGGAGGGCTACAGCCTTCTATTTCCACACCTTTCCTTCTCGCTTGGCAGAAGCATCCGTAAACCAAGAATTTGCTGACTGTTTGGGGGAAAAAGGAGGGGCTACTTTAATGACTGAGGCAGGTTTGTCCTGGCTGCTACCCAAGTTTTCAGTTTCTTGGATTGCCAGATTTTTTACAGCTCCTTCAGTTATTGAGAAGACGCTACAATCATGTTCAATCTGAGCATACCACTTCCTTACTGAGGTCCTCTGGGCCACCCCGTCAGGTGGGGGTGGTGCCAGTAGAGACGGCCTTAATAACTTTGAAAGGGCCTCTCAAAACAATTGGTTGTTGTTGTGCAATCTTCTCCACTTCTAGGAGAGCTAAGCTAACCACAAACAATCCTTTCTCCCAGGTAGTGTACCTTTTTTCAGCATCTTTAAAGCCACGGGAGTAAAAGCCAACAGGCTTCGTCGGACCCTCAGGACCCCGCTGCCATATGTGTACTGACAACCCTGAGGAGACAAATCCCCATTCCACCTGAAAAGCATCTGTAGGATGAATAGGGCCCAGGGCTTGGTGAGGCTGTTGCTTCAAAAACCAACAATTGCAGTGCTTCTTCTTGAGAAGCACTCCATTCCCATTTTGTCCCTTTTCTTAACAAGTTATAAAGAGGTCTGGCAATTAGGAAAATCTGGGATGTGTTTTCTCCGGAACACTAATAATCCTAAAGCATGCTGGAGATCTTTTTTGGATTCAGGCATTTTAATCTGATCTAAAGAGGTTAGGGTATCAGGTGGGATACGTGTCATACCTCCTTTCCACCAAATTCCCAACAATTTCACTTCATGTGAAGGGTTTTGGGTTTTTTCTGAGGGAATTTTCAAATCAAGGCTTTCTAAGTGGGAGGTTATTTTCTGTTGGGTATCTCTCACTTCTTCTATTTCATCTCCTCCCACAAGGGTATCATCAGTGTGTTGATGAACAGCTAGATTGTCCGCTTTGGGTACTTTTTCGAACTCTTGGGCTAAAGCGTGATGAGCCAGGGTAGGAGAATGTTTGTACCCTTGGGGAAGCCTAGTGAAAGTGTGTTGCTGTCCTTCCCATGCGAAAGCAAAACGGTCCATATCTTCTGGCTGTAAAGGTGTCATAAAAAACATGTCTTTGACATCTATAGGTGGCATGATTGAATGAGCCTTTTCTTGAATCAATGTTATTAATTCTGCTAGATTTGGGACTGCTGCTGTAAGAGAGTCTGTGCTAACATTTAGCCTACGAAAATCTATTGTCAGCCTCCACTTCCCATTAGGATTTCGCACTGGCCACACCGGAGAATTGAAAGGAGAATGGGTATTAAGTATTACTCCTTGTTGTCGTAGCTCCTGTATCACTGGCTTGGTACCCTCTTTGGCACGCAGGGGAAGGAGGTATTGTTTCACATTAGTTACTTTGCTGAATGGTAGGGAGGCTGCAGCTTGGAGCAGTCTGATGTTAAAATGTGGTGTGCCAAAAGACCACAGAAGACCCTCTGAGTCCTCCCACTGCCTCCTAGCAAGGGCATTCATCCCTAATAAATTGGTTGGAATATCTCCAATCACCCCATCGATAGAGAGTTGGTTTTCCTCTCCAGGCAAAGGGAGCTTGACTAAGGCCACATTCATAGATTCTGTTGTGCCCAAGGCACTTAAAACACAATATCGGTTCTTTGTTGGAACAATTCCACACCTCTGGGCATCTTTCTTTGTCAGCGCAGAAATTTGTGCCCCAGTGTCAATCAGAAAAGTTACAGGTGCCCGTTTAGGACTTGTAATAGCTGTGATCGTTATATCTCCTGTTTTATTTTTAGTGAGCATTCTCAGGTATACCTATGCTCCGTTTCTTTGCCCACTGACAAGAAACAGAGGGTCTAGTTTCCCTGGTTTTGAGGAAGAATCTGTTCTGGCTCATTGGCCGGACTTTGAGGGAGAAGTGGCTTTGACTCACTGCCCAGATTCTGAGGGAGGAGGGGTGCACTGGGTTGAAGTGACGGATTCGGTAGAATGGGGTTTTGGCAGTGCCAGTTAGACACTACCTTACTCAACTGATCAAGGGCTAAGCCATCCATCACATTTCTGGGGACCCCCTTTTTGATACCTAATAACCACCAATGCTGACGGTTAGGGATCTGTTTTACATTCTCTGGTTTTTCACTATGAGGAGCCCTAATGTACCTGACACCTTTTGTTTTTTCTGATTTTTCCTCTGGGATTTTTATAGGTCCGTATTTCCTACTGTAATTAATCAGATCTTCTTCAACCTCACTCCGTGTCCAAACTTTGCAATCACTGGCAGGTGAATTTGATTGTGAACCTGGCGGCTGAGAGGGGGTTGAATATGGAGTAAAGCCAGGATCGGTAGATGCAGTTTGGTCGCTCAGGTTTCCAAGGAATCTGTCCAACCTCTCTACAGGACCTACAGCAGCTATGGTTTTTTGAAGGACAGTTGCTGTAGATTTGAGTGATTCTGGAAGGCCTCGAATTAAAGGGGTCATCAGTTCAGGTTTAACAGGTAATTGTGTGGGGGATTCATATCCAGGAGTTAATTTCCTTTCATGGATCATTTGCAGACAGGCGGCTTTGTGGACGCTTTCTAGAAGTTGATCAGGGGTACCAACTGTAGCGAAAGGGTCTCCCCTTTCTAAAGGATTGAGTCCCCCGGCCCAGAAAGCTGCGCGCTGAGTCAGCGACCATGTGTTACGTTTGTCTCCTGTTGTTAAGAGAACTCCATGTCCCCAATATCCACTGGCCTCCTGTTCAGTGAATTGAATTTGGTCTCCTCCGGTGAGAGACACTTGGAAGACATATTCCATCTCAGCTTCGTGGGGAAGCCGCCCGTACTCCTTTTTTAACTTAGCCAACTCAGGAGCAGTGTATGGTATTTGTTCAGTGGTGATATGCGGTTCAAAATCTTTATCACTGATATAATTATATTCTGTTTTAATTAGAGGTCTCATAGGGGGGCAGCAGTTTTCCCCACAATTTTTCACTAGCACTAGTTCTTCCTGGGGGTATATTTGGTTAATGTGAGGAGTTTTCTTTTCCTCTTTCTCTTTTGGTGAGTCAGCATTCTTTGAATTCTTAAAATATTCCTCCCTCAAAGCAGCCCGCAGCAAATGATTTTCATTCCTTTCTTCATCTGATTGTTCCTGTAAAATTTCCACTAGGTTTTGAAGGGAATCTGTGATTGCTTTCTCTTCACTACATCGCTTAAAGCAGTGATCTATAGCTGCTGTAAGGCATGCTCCTAAAACAGATTTAGGAGCAGATTATGGTTTTATTTCGGCCAAATTTAAACTTTGTCTCATGTTGTAATGAACATATTCTATCAGTCACACTCTCCAAATTAAACCAGTTATTTTGAGCCCATTCTTCCCCTCCCGGAGAGGGCCGGGCATTATGTTTTGCTAGCAGAGCATAAAATGCAGCTTTATTATTTGCACTAGGGTTTTCAGTCATTTTATAAAGGGATCAAAACCACTGCAGGGAGGTAAAGCCTAATTACACACTGCGACACAAACAGCTTCGCCGTGTCGCCCTTCGCTTCCCTGGGTGAGTGAAGAGACCAAAATCTGCCTGGGAGGTACGCCTTAAGTTACTTATGGTTGTCTCTTCACTACACCAAGCAGTCCAAATTCACACACGCCCACCAAAACAGTTCCCCCTTTTACACTAAGAGATCTTTTTGTGAAAAATCTGAAGACAGAGCCCTCAGTTGACTATGGGGTGCTTTTCACCTAGGCGTGTGCAG
Organism: Corvus hawaiiensis; assembly: GCF_020740725.1. Lineage (NCBI taxonomy): Eukaryota > Metazoa > Chordata > Aves > Passeriformes > Corvidae > Corvus > Corvus hawaiiensis. Next base: position 642,608 of record NC_063229.1, read on the forward strand.
TTTGCGGGAAATTTGAGTCACCCCCCTTGCTTTCTAGACACCGCTCACCCTTTTCGGGGTGTCGGGCTAGGTGCGGCTGGAGTGAAACGTCCTTCCCCTATTACAGACTACACACAACCTTGCAAGCCCTTCTGTCTGTCAGAAATCCTGTCCGTGATGCCAGTTTAATGTCACGATCTGCTAATAGAAGTGAGGATCGTGATGGTTTGTTTACAGATCTCAGAGTGCAAAAGGACACAAGGGATTTCAGTTTTAATCACCTTTTCACCTTTGTTAAGTACCCACAACATGGTAATGCGATAGAGGAGAGAAAGAGAGAGAGAGAGATAAAGAAAAACAAGGAGTTGAGAGGAAGAAAGGGGGGGCAAAGGCTACCAACAGATGAGACCAAGTCCTCGTGGTCTGCTGCTAATAGATTTGTCTTCTTTCCGTGGGGAGATCTCATCTCAGTTATTTCAGGAAGTCCCTTTATAGGCCTTTTTCGAAACGAGGGGCAACTGGCCAAGACCATATCTGTGTTTCGTAATAACATTGCAAAACTAAAAGCTAGCCCTAACTATCACAGGTACATACCAAGCATGCCTTTCTCCTATGCTAACTATGATTTACCAAAATATGAATATCGATCTAGTATCGATATCCAACTGAGACGGACAAAAACTCTTAACAGTTAGAAAGTGTATGTTTTATTTTTGCGTGGGATAGCTCCCTAAGTCGCAGGCCCTGATACAAGCAAACATGATACCTTTTATTTCCACATATTATGAATATCCAAAATACAAAATGCATATTCACAGTGTTGACACCTCCCATTCTCCGCTTTGTATGGAAATGAGCTTACATGTCATTAAGCATGCGTAGCGTGTGATCTGAATGGAGTCGGTGGTCTTGAATTGGGTCAGTGGTCCTAAGGAAGATGAAGTAACTCATCTTCCTCACTCTGACCTTTATGCCTTTCTGAGTTTTAACAATTCTAATTACTTTAGTGACCTCTAAGTTTCTTCTTGCGTGACTTTTGGATGGGCTCCCACCAAGGGAGGAAATTGGTAATTGTCTTTATTCTATACACCAACTTATCTGTAAAGGTATCTTTTCAGCTTTATACCGGCTAGCGCTTGTATTTCAATGCCTTAGAAAGCCTCGAGCAGCCTTGAGAGGTAGCACGGGCGATCTAGCACTTTAGTAGCTCTAAAATCGGTACCTGAATCAGCTGCAGAGCAAATACCATCAGCAGAAGCAAAGAGGGAGAAATATAGCTCCCTGCTCGCTCAATTCCCTGCAGTTAGAAGCCTTCAAATGAGACAGACGACCAGAGATGTTTACAGGAAGGTAGCTGAGCTGAGAGAGAGCCTTTGCCTCCCCTCGACCATCTTTTTATTCGGAGAAGGGGCAAGGGGATGACTGGGGGCGGACCCGGGGTGAGCGGCCAATCAGACACTGCTGAAGAGTCTGAGTTACATTTGGCTTTGCCCGCGCTTGGAACAAAGGAACTCGGAGCACATGTCTTTGGGAGGGGGGAGGGGAAGCTCAAAACAGGCAGCAACACTTATCAATGTTTCTGCTCATTATTCTAAGCACAGCTAAACAAACATGCAAATGACAGATCATCAGTTATTTGGTAATCAGTTACTAACATCTAAAACTCTCGTTCAGGTCCAGCTCTCCTAACTATTTTGATTAACCCTCACTGGGCCCAAGCCTATGACTAAAATCTTTCTGTTTCCTCTAAATCTATGTTTCATTCCCACCAAGGGTGGAAATTGGTAATTGTCCTTGTTCCCTACACCAACTTATCAATGTTTCTACTCCTCATTCTAAGCACAGCTAAGCAAACATGCAAATGACAGATCATCAGTTATTTGGCAATCAGTTACTAACACCTTAAAACCCATTTCAGGTCCAGCTCTCCTAACTATTTTAATTAACTCTCACTGGGCCCAAGTTCTTCCTATTCCAACTAATCTCAACACAGCTAGCCTACAACTAAAATCTTGATGTTTCTTCTCAATCTATGTTTCATTCCCCACTTCTCTTTTAACAGCGAGTAAATTCTTTTACTCAGTACGCAGATTTCCTCTTCCTTTATCCAAGCGGCGTGGTCAGCCTTTTTCTCATTCAAGACTATACCATACGCTTTGCATAGTGATGTCAAGGCTGCTATTCTCCACAGCATCTTCCAATACCAAACAAGCATCACCACGGATAAAATCCAACTTGCACTAACTAAAATGAGCAATACAATAATAGGATGAATGAAGGCATTGAGTATACCAGTTGCTGTCGGTGACCATCCGAAAAGCACATCCCACCAGTGATGAGACAAATGTCAGATTCATTCCTATAGGGACAGGCAAGACTTCTTGGACAGTAATCATGCTTGTCTTTATATACTGATGTGATTCTCCAATTTTCGTCAAATTCCAAATACACAAATTAAGTTGGGTTGTCATTTATGATTAAATTGTCTATCGTTATGGTGGGACATGCCATCCTGAGGCAGATGCAACCTCTTCCGTATACGCTAGCCGCGTTGTTTGGTTAATGGAATGCACCTCAAAGTGGCAAATGCTTTGGTCTGTGTCCAAACAAATGTCTTTACCTAAAATCCTTCCACATATGTACCCTAACTGCTCCCTCATAGAGCAGGGCTCTAGGTTAATGGTTTGCCACTGGCTTTTAATTTCTCGTGCCCACCTTCTGTGTTCAGAGGGGTAAAATACAGTTCAATTCATGGTCTTGTTCTTCTGTATCTTCCCTATCTGGTAATATTTTGGACAGTTTCCAATGCTTATCACCCAGGGCCAGCAAGGAGGATTGCAACGGTTGCTGCAATTTAATTAAGTCACTCCTTACCGCGGTCAATTTGTTCATCATATGCTTTTGTTGCACACCCCTCTATTTTCAGTCGAAACTTAATTGCTCAAGCATTTGTCACAGCATTCAGGGCCAAATCGGATAAGCTTCATGGGCGGATAGTAAGCCTCATGAAACCCATCCTACACAAATGCATATTTACATCTTCAAACATCCCTTCCTTCCCACAGGCTTGCGTTTGTGACTTTGAGCATTTTGTTCAAAGCCTTCCGAAAGTGAGGATCATATGCCTTCCCCGGCATCGGGATATTTCAGTTGCGTTAGACTGCAGTAGTACTACTTTAACTCTTGTTACGATTGTAAGAATAATTAGTAAAGTCCCAACTTTCCACATAATGTCCATCATAACTGAATTCATCCATCGCCTTTTTGGGTCAGCTTCAGCTTCAGTTCGTTGTCGCCTGGCGTTACCTCCCAAACTCCCTCAGGGGCTTTGCACACCCGGGAGTGACGAATCCAGGCCTTCTGCTCTTTGATCTTGATTGCAGTGAAGGTGGTGAGGATCACCTGGAACAGTCGTTCCCACTGCGGTTCCAAAATCTTCTCTGCAAGAGACTTTACATACACATAATCTCCAGGTTGTACATCATGTACTGGCCCATCTAATTCTCTGCTTTGGGCCCCAGCCACATATTTTTCAATTTCTCTCAGTTGTTTCCTCTATCCAAAGACATAGTGGCTGGAACTCCAAAGCGGGGTATTATTTCTTGCAACAACGCTTTGGTCACCTCTCATGCTTTAGCCGTCCTAGTGGGAAAGTTTAGCAGGGGGGGTCCCGGGTGCAGGGGAATCCCGCCAGAGACACGATACGGACACCGATATGATTTTAGCATCGTGCTCCAGTTTTATTGTTTACTTACACCAAGTTATACTTTGCCAAGTTCACGCCCCATTCCCACGAGAAAGCCTCTATGCAGCGGGGGAGCTGACTAGTGTATACCTTTTCCCAAGGCTGTTCAAGGCTGCTGGCTAGCAGGTGCCTCGCAAGCCTGTCTTCAGCCTGAGGCCCTGTCAGGGGTACTTCTGCAACAGCCCTGGGATGCCCAAGCTCTCCTGGGGTATCCTACGCCCCCGCTCCACAAGGAATTCCTCTACAGGAAAGGCCTCTGGCTATCCTGAAAAGGTCTCTGTTAATACCAATAGGTATCGATACCGCCCTTTTCTGGGTAATTCAATTTGCCACTGTTGCCCAGGTCCGCAGCCTTTCCCAATTTGTCCAGCTTTAGGTTCTGGAATATTCTTAGGATTAGTTCGGAGGCAAAGACCACACTGGCGAGTTACTTGTATCACTGCACCTTGCAATCTCCTAGCCATAATCCTATCTTTCAAATAATTGGACAAAGCACCCATTCCCCAGTGTGTTTTCTCATGTTCTTTCTGCACCAGTGACCCCAACAAATAAGAAGGTACTATGAGCTTGTTATTCTTAGTTAAAGCCCATCCCTCTGATTATAACTTGCATTTTCCTTTTTTTTATAAGTTTCTTATCTTTCTTGTTGTATTCTGGCCTACCTTCAAGGCAAATCTTTCCATCTGGTATTAATGTTGCCTCTACCTTTTCACTGGGTACTTCACCTTTGGCTGCGTCTTTTGCCTCTCTGTCCACCAGCATATTTCCCTCTTCCAATTCAGAACTCACTTTTTGCTGTGCTTTAATGTGCACGATAGCTACCTTCTCAGGTAACTGAACGGTGTCCAAGAACTTCAGTATTTCTGGTGCATGCTTGATACTCTTCCCTTGTGAGTTTTACAGTCCTCTCTCCTTCCAAATGGCTCCGTGTGCATGAACCACCCCAAATGCATACCTTGAGTCTGTATAAATATTAATCTTCTTTCTTTTTGCCAATGCCAAGGCTCGGGTTAGAGCAATTATTTCAGCCTTTTGTGCAGAGGTGTTTGTTGGCAATGGTCCAGACTCTATTACCTCTCGGCTGGTGGTAACGGCATACCCAGCAGGTCTTTTTCCACTGATAACATAACTGCTTCCATCAGTGAAACAGGTCTCAGCGCCCTTGAGAGGGATGTCCTTCAGATCTGGGCGATTGGAGTAAGTGGCCTCGATTGTCTCCAGGCAGTCATGGATCACCCGTTCTCCCAGATTCCCACTGAGGAATGAAGCTGGGTTCACAATGTTAGTCACCACAATTTCAACATCATCTTGTTCTACCAGTATGGCCTGGTACTTCAAGAATCTCTGAGGGGAGAGCCAATGTCCCCCTTTGGCCTCCAGGACTGCAGATGCTGTATGAGACACTAGCACAGTCATTTTCTGGCCCAGGGTGAATTTGCATGCCTCTTGGATGTTTATTGCCACTGCTGCAACAGCTCTGAGGCATCCTGGCCATCCCTTGGCTGCTGCATCCAGCTGTTTGGAAAGGTAGGCTACTGCCTGCCGATACGGGCCCAAGTCTTGTGCCAGTATTCCCAAGGCAATCCCTTGCTTTTCATGAGAAAACAAAAAGAATGGTTTACTCACGTCTGGAAGCCCCAGGGCTGGAGCTGACATGAAGGCCTTCTTCAGTTGGTCGAAAGCCTGTGTTGCTTCCGTTGTCCACGGCAGGCTCTTGTTTCCTTCCGTAATCAATGCATATAAAGGTTTAGCAAGCGACCCATAATCATTAATGTACAGTCTGCACCACCCTGTCATACCTAGAAAACTTCTCAGCTCTTTTGCTGTCTGGGGTTTTGGGATCTGGCATATCGCTTCTTTGCACTCTCATCCAAAGGTTCTTTGTCCAGCACTTATTTCATAGCCCAGGTAAATAACTGTTTGCTTTACCATCTGCGCCTTCTTTTGGGACACCCGATACCCTTGCAAGCCCAAAAAGTTGAAGAGGCTTACCGTCCAGTTCATACATGCCTCTTGGGTCTGGGTGGCTACCAAAAGGTCATCCACATACTGAAGCAGCTGTCCTTCTCCCGGCGGGGGTTCCCAGGATTCTAGCTCCTTTGCAAGCTGTTCTCCAAATACAGTAGGAGAGTTCTTGTACCCTTGGGGTAATACACACCGTGTGAGTTGAGTTTTGCGTCCACTCTTGGGCTTCTCCCACTCAAGTGCAAAAATTTTCTGGCTGGCTTCATGGAGAGGGAGGCAAAAGAAAGCATCCTTCAAATCTAAAACGGTAAACCAGGTTAGTTCAGGTGTTAAACGAGTTAATGAGGTGTAAGGTTAGCAACCACTGGGTATAAATCCTCCGTCACTTTATTGACTGCTCTCAAATCTTGTACTAACCTGTATGACCCATCAGGTTTCTTCACGGGTAAAGTTGGAGTATTAAAATCAGATTGACACTCCCTTAACAATCCAATTTGCAAAAAGTTCTCAATAATTGGCCCGATCCCTTCTCTGTCTTCCCTTTTCAAGGGAAATTGCTTGGCCCTTACAGGCCGTTTCCCTTCTTTAAGCTTGATTTGAATTGGCAGGGCATTCTTTGCCCTCCCTGGGGTACCAGAGGCTCACACTCCAGGGAATACTTGATCCATTATCTTCTTAATCATTTCTTCTTCATTCGCTATTTCCGTTTCTTTGGTTATTAGCATTAGGCTCAGCAACTCTAGATATTGTTGGTCTTTTACTTCCAAACTGATTTCCCCATTTTTAAATATTATTTTTGCCTCCAGCTGCTCTAGCAGATCTCTGCCCAAAAGTGCAGATGGAGCGTTAGGCATATATAAAACTTGGTGAATTCCCCACTGTTTTCTCAATTTATATTTCAGTGGTTTACAAAAGTATGCCTTTCCAGATTGGCCAGTTGACCCTGTCACTACAAAATAACCCCTTGATATAGGTATCAAAGCTTTATTCAACACTGAATATGTTGCTTCTGTATCTACTAAAAATTCCACTTTCTTTTCTTCGTTCCCTAGTTTAACTATAACCAGAGGGTCCCCTAGGGTAGCGCCCAGTCTTGCATATGAGCAACCACCCCCGCACCTCTCTGGTCATATTTCTTTTTCATCACCCTTTCTCTTTTCTGGGCACTGGTTTTTCCAATGCCCAGGTTTTGTATAAGGCACACTGGTCCCTTCCTAGTCGGGGTGGTCCTTGTCTTGGTGGACCTTGCCCACGTCTTCCTTTTTTTTTTCTTCTTTTACCACCCTTACTAATTTTTGCATTCCCTCTCCCCAATTGCTATAAACGCTCCGTGCCACATTAAGCAAAGTCTCTAGATTCCGGATTGTTGGACCTTGCATCTTCTGAAGCTTCTGCCGGATGTCTCCTGTGGATTGTCCTAAAAATAAATTTACCAATTGCTGCACTCCTTCTTCCGGTCCAGGATCCGAGGTGGCATGGCAACGCATGTTGTCTAAAATGTCTCGCAAGTTGTCTAAAAATTCAGAAGGTGTTTGAGAGGGACCCAGCTTCATAGCATACAGGGCTGAGCAGTCTATGGCTTTAGGGGTTGCTCTTTCTAGCCCTTTTATTATGAATCCCCAGTACCTTTTTAACTGTGCCATTTCATCTGGCTCATTAGGGCCCCACTCTGGATCCTGAAGAGGAAGTACCTTTTTAACATCCTCCTGTGTTATCCTGCAATCATCTTCAGCCATATTCACAGCTGTCTTTATAACTAATTGCTTTTCTGATTCAGGTAGAGCATCAAGCAGTAACTGGGTATCAGCCCAATAAGGATTGTGTTGGTTCACCATAAATTTAAATTTCTCAGCAACCCCAATATTGGGTCACTCTGGTAATTTCTGGCCACTTTTTCCCAGGCTTCTAGATCTATAATAGAAAAGGGGATTTTAACTAATATAGGAATCCCTTCATGATTTACTGCTTCCCTTAAAGGTGCTTGTATGTTTTTTTTAATTTGCCCCCGGGTCCTTAATGTTATAGGACCCTGTGGGGAGGGTGATTCATCCTCTTCGCTGTCGCTGCTCGGTAAAGGTGGGTAGAGGTTAGTTGTTCTTGATTTCCCAGAGGGAGATGAACTAGAAAGTGGAGCGGGGTTTGGGGATGGAGATGATGGTAACTCTGATTCTGTATCATTTGCTACCCCTCCCCCATCTCCCTTTTTAGGGGGTGACTTAAGTAGATCTGCCACTTCTTGTTCTTGGGCTTCTACCTGATATACCTTGTCAGGATGGGTACATCTCTGGTTTATTGAACATGCACCGCAACATCGCTTAGGTTTTTCATTATTAACTTTGTTATCCTTTTCAAAAGCCAATACTAAGGGATCAGAGGGTGGTCTGACCCAAACTCTTTTTGTCACTCAGGTTGATTTTGAAGAGTGAAAAATAATTCAGCATAAACAATCTCTGGCCATTTTTGCTCACGGCTAAGAAAAAGCATTAGTTGCAGTAATGTTTCATAATCCAGTGTACCAAAAGGCGGCCACTTCATACCCCCTTCCAGTTTATAAAACGGCCACCATTGGGTGCATAACTTAATAAGCTCCCTCTTGGTCTCTGCACCACTATGATTCACCATCTTTTGCCAGTGTGTCAAAACACATCCCAGAGGGATACTTTTAGGAACCTCTTTGCTTTTGTTTGCCACCATTTTTAAAGTTCACCAAAAAGCTTGTTTCACAACACACTCACACACTCCACCACTCAAAAAACCCCGCTCCTTTTTATTCAAATCTAAAAAAAATTCACACAGCACATAAAACTCACTCCACACATTCAAATGCTTGAAACAATTCACTCAAAGCACTTCTACCAACAATTTTAAACTTCTAAAACCCACCACAAGCCTTTCGCAACCCCGAGCGAAACTTTTGCTGGGGTTTCACAAGGCTCCGCTCAAATCTGGCAAGCTAGCGAGTTCCAGCTTGTGCTGCCGCCTCACTCACTCTGCCGAGCGGGGGGGGTTAGCCCCTACCGCTTCGCTTGCACTGCTGAGTGAGTGGGGGGGGGTTTAGTCTTGAGCCCACGCTACATGCTACGCCGCTCTGCCTCCCTGCTAAGGTTAAAATTATTAGCCCTTGGTCTGGATGTCACCCTGAACCAAACAACCAAATTTAAACTCACTTACAATCAAACTTTTCAAAATATACTAAAAACTTACAAAACAAAAATCCGAAGCTACAAACTCAGATCACTGCACCGGTCGCCAAAGTGACACCAGACATAGTTTCAAACTAGCTCCGCTCGCTCCTTTAAACACAAATTTAGCAACTTCTAAACACTCAATTACTGCTTTTTCACTAATACCTTAACCAAATTTCACCACCGCCATTCACACAACTCAAAGGTCACGCGCTCTACTTAATTCTTTCCTTGCAACTCACTCTCTAGACACAAAAAAATCTCTCCACTCTGTCAAGCACAAAAATCCTTCCTCAACTCCACTAAACACAAACTTTTATAACTTTTTCATACAAATACGTGGCTGATCCGGGCCAAACACACACAAATCAAAACACCCACAATACAAACTCTCACAAACTAAACACACACACAACACACTGCTAATTCACAGTTCCAACAAACCCTTTTGGCATAACCCAGCCATCATACCCTTACAGCGCTTGCACAGCCTAGGGGGTCCGTACCCTTTAACCCAAAGCGGTCCCTGTAGACCTGCGGCGCGTCCCTAATGCATGCGCACAGCACTCAAAATAAAGTTAGTCTCTCTCTCTGTTCACCACTCGTATCCCAAACTACAAGCCAATGCTGCTTTTAAGCCACCGACCGGACCGGAGCCGACGGCGCTCCCGCCGATACCTCCGGTGTGCAACCCCACGGTCTTCGCTCCCCTCTACGAGAACGAAGCAAGCCGGAGTTCTTGCAGCCATTCAAACTCCGCAGCCACACGCCCCGCCCCGCCACCCGCTCTGCGCTCCTGGCTCTCCTCCACGAGAGACCAAAGGCAGCGCCCCTCAACACGCCGCACGGCCACCCACGCTGTGCACCCGTCTCTCCTCCATGAGAGACCAAGGCAGCACCCCTGTACCTCGTTCCCCTCCCTGGGAAACAGAAGCAGCTCTACTCCCCTTACGGGAGATGAGCCTTTGGAGCCGTTACCCGCTCCATTAAAAATTACTATACTTTCTGCAGACACTTACAAGCAAACTCTCCCAGGCTTCCGCTTCGCACAGGGTGTCCCACTGCGTCTTACAAGCTGCCTTCTTTAAGGTACCCCTTTAATTTTAAAACATACCTCTTTGTCCGTGGTTCCGGCAGGTCCTGGTCTCTCCCCGGGGTGTCAGAGGATCAAGGAGCCCCACAAAAATGTGGGGCGAGCGCCCGAGGGGGGGTCCCCTGGCCCCTTGGCCAGATAGAGCAGGGCCCCACCAGAGTCGCCAAAATGGCTTACCAAAATATGAATATCGATCTAATATCGATATTCAACTGAGACGGACAAAAACTCTCTAACAGTTTAGAGTTAGAAAGTGCATGTTTTATTTGGCACCGGGCACTGCGTGGGATAGCTCCCTAAGACGCAGGGCCCCGATCCAAGCCAACATGACACTTTTTATTTCCAAATATTATGAATATCCAAAATACAAATGCATATTCGTAACATTAACACCTCCCATTCTCCGCTTCATATGGAAATGAGCTTAAATGTCATTAAGCATGCATAGTGTGTGTCCTGAATGGAGTCAGTGGTCTTGAATTGGGTCAGTGGTCCCAAGAAAGATGAAGTAACTCATCTTCCTCATTTTGGCCTTTTTGCCTTTTTGAACTTTAACAATCCGAATTACTTTAGTGACCTCTAAGTTTCCTCTTGCGTGACTTTTGAACAGGTTCCCACCAAGGGAGGAAATTGGTAATTGTCCTTGTTCCCTACACCAACTTATCAAAGTTTCTATTCCTCGTTCTAAGCACAGCTAAGCAAACATGCAAATGACAGATCATCAGTTATTTGGTAATCACATCTTAAAACCCCTTTCAGGTCCAGCTCTCTTAACTATTTTCATTAACTCTCACTGGGCCCAAATTCCTTCCTACTCTAACTAATCTCCACACAGCTAGCCTATAACTAAAATCTTTATAGTTCTTCTAAATCTATGTTTCACTCTGAAGAGGAAAGGCTGCAAGGAAAAGGCAAGGCAAGGTCAGTGAAAGCTTTCTGTCCTGGCACATTTAGCAGTGTGAAGCAGAACCGCTGTTTGCTTTCCCTAAGGACTCTACGACACTGAGAGCATGTGCTTTTACATGGAGCTGAGAAGTGTGGAGATACAGCTAGAAAGCAGAAGTGAGAGCACTGCTAAAATCATGTCAGAAGTGGACGCGCTAACGCTGCTAGGCCGCAAACCATGGCAGGCAGTACGGCCTATCAGGAAATAGCTAGTATAAGGGAATGGCATGCTTGGTGTCGGTTAATGCTAGCTTGTAGTTTTGCAATGTTATTAAGAAACATAGATATGGTTGTTATAGTGATTGCTGCTTATATAAGAATCTATTTTTAGTTACTGCTGAAAAGGTATAAATACTCAGCTCTGTATCAATAAAATCGGCTTCTTGCATCCGAGCAATCTGCCCCGTCTCTTCCATCGCCGACCACCACAGGACAGAGAAGGAAGGTGAGAATCACCCGTATGTTGGGGTTTTAGTAGTTCTCCTTTTGTTTTTTTGGGGTTTTTTTTCTCTTAAGGAGCTTTCCCCCATACGCTAGGAGACAATAACGACTGGACACTCAAGAGAGACAAAAGAAGTTGTCACCGCTCAGGGGAGGGATGCAGCTGGCTACTCTCTTTTAGCTGAGGTGTCTTGTGAGGGCAGAGATACAGTGAACTTTGGACTGGGAAAACGGGGTTGCATGCAGCTCCCAGCTCTTGTTCTCTCAAGCATTCGGAGGGGAGAGAGGCTGCGGTGGCTGTGGGGAGAATTGGTCACCACTGCAGGATTCCGTCTCCTGCTGCCTTTCTTCTACCGTGAGTGCAGCTCTGTTCGTAAGAGCGGCCGTTGCATTGGAACCTTTTTAACAGTCTACCTTCACTAAAAGAAGGACTCTTCACCATCTGCTCGGGTGCCTCAGGTGAGAAACCCCGGGATCCCGAGCCTGCCTTTCCCTACCCCTCTCAGAGCCGGGCCGCTGCTGCCCCACCCCCCCCCCCCCTTCTTTGCCACTGCTCCGAGTTTTCTATTCTATAGGAATAAAATCCCGTATAAACACATGAATAGATTGAAGAGATTGACTGATAATATGGGTTTATTTACAAGCCTGATTGGCGTATTTAAGGCCTGATTGCCATACTACTCACAAACTACTATTAAATGTAACTCACTTTCAAATTTCTAAGAGTAAAATACGTATTTGCACTGTATTCAAAACTGCATGGCAAATTATTTCAGATATTATGGACAAAATGATGCGATAATCATCACATAATAAGAATTTGAAAAGTCAAGTAGGCAAGAGAAAACTGGTGGGTTTTTGTCTGCCCGCATTCTGGACCACGGCTGTGTGAAAATGGTCTGTGAGCCAGGTGCAAAGGTGCACAGCAGGAACAGCACTGTCACCTAATAAACACCCCAGGTTTCTTTATTAATGACTCCCAGGAGTAGAAGAATGTGACAAGTTTCCTACAGAGATCCATTTGGAGAGGAGAAATGTTTGGAGAGGAGCAAAATCACAGGAGTTCCCACTGTCGGCTATATCCCCGTTTCCTTGTATCCTTTCACTGCAGAAACCCATCTGATCCTGACTATTTGAATTCCAAGGACACACCAAACCACTTGCACGCACATCTGCTCACTGAGCCTGAGAAATGTGTTCTAGAGAAAAGGAAATGAGAAGGACCAGTGTCGATACAAAAATGCTGCTAGCGAGGATTTTCTTGCTATTTTCTAAGTCCGTGAGAGACTTTTCTCTCTCACAGAAGAGGTAGCAGAGTATGGAAACGACCAAGCCACCTGCAACCTTGAAAAGTCTTGTTTATGGTATAGTAGAAAAATATTTTGACAATGGATGTTTTAGGATTTTAGCCAATCACCCCAAGGGGTGGCTGATCCTTTGTCCAAATAGATTATGAAGAAAAAAGTCTGTCAAAGAGTTTGTAAAATAATTAAATGAATAAATCTTGCTGCACAATTCCTGCCTGCTGGATCTTCTCTCCTCCTCCTCCCTATGGCTGCGGGACATGGTGATATAGCCTAGGGCCCAGGCCTGCGGTAATAGACCGGCATTACAAGTGAACTGCAACATGAGCAGCTAACACATTCCTCCTGTGATAAATGAGTGAACGATAAATCTTGTCTTTCCCATATATGATTTTAACATTTAGAAGTGATCATGTACTATGTAGAAACAGGTAAAATATAGTTAAGTAAAAACAAGACTAGAGTAAATTGTAACTTCAAAAGAGTGGTAACATGTTGGGAAACGTCGTAATAAACACGTGATAATAAATGTCCTTTAAGTTGAGAAATGACAGAGGTAGAAACCGAGACATCTTAAAGAAACAAAGAAGATGAACCGCATGCATCCCAGGAAGTCAGTTATCTCATCAAAACTCACACCTCCCAAAGAATCTGTCAACTACAAATTAGGTTGGAGACTGAGGAGGCACCGGAGCGGGGTGCCTGCCTTCAATTCTGAAGCTATCCAGAGGACCGGCGGCGGTGTGCTGGCGTGCGCTGGCACAAGGGGGCAGAGACAGGAGGGGGGGGAAAAGTTGAGTGAAGTGTAAATTACTTTCTGGGCTTAAGGACTATGTTTAAAGAAGTACTTAAGTTCACAGTAAAATGAATGGAGCCACGCCTCTAGCAATATTGCTAAGTGCTCCCGCGCTGTGATATGCCTTTGTTCTACTAATAAATGTTCAATATTATGCTGCTGAAAATTCCGCTTGTGAATTCATCTTTCTCACATCTTCCCTTAAAATCAGTTCTAAGAATATAGTGTGAAATACATTTAGGCTTGGTCCACAGGAATTTTAGTTCAAATAAACACATCTAAATGTTTTCCATCTTTCCCATTAAAGGATATTGGTTTTGGCTCATTCTTTTGGCATTTTGCCAGCCATATGCTCAATGCTATTTCCTTAGGCATGAAAGCTGCAGCATGATATTACAAAGTGTTTGGTGAAACCTTTACCATGACTCTCAAGTCGCAACATGCCAGATCATCACTGGTTTTCAAAGCTGCTTGAAGATATAAGGAAAGCATCAAAGGTTTATGCGTGAATCAGCATCCCCTTGTCACAACGTCATGCTGCAGTGATCCCTGCAGAGCTCTAAGACTGGATTTAAAAGAGAAAAGCTCAACACTGGCTCTTGAGTCAGCAGGTTGAAACATCCAAGATTGTACATCTATTACTTCTGTGCTAAAACTACTCTATGAAAACGTGTTACCATGATGGCAGTTTTATAGTACTCCATAGGAGACATCTCTTTAAATGACTCTGATATCCTTTCAGTGCTAAAATTGAGAAGGGGGTTGATCCATAGTTTACTCATGTAAACACGAGTGAACTACTAAGAGACAGCAAATGTTAATCACAAAACCTAAGCAGCAGCACTTGCCTTAATCTTGTCAAGATAAGAGGAACAGGATCTTTTGAAAACCAGCACAGAGATCGCTGAATCATCCAGCGAAGAACTGCGCATGCTCCAGAAAGAAAGGTAAAAAGTGCATTGTGACGGAGACTACTGATCTTTATCAGAAAGACCCCCGAGGAAGAAGAGGAGCCTTCCTCAGTGCGACCACCTGGGTACACAGCGCATGCGTGGCACGTCTGCTAATGATGATCAATGACTTCCGAGAAGTAATTTCTAGAACTACTCCTATCCCAAGGAATGTGATGAATATTCAAAAATTTTACACATAATGCTGGACTGTATGGAGTGCTCTGCGTGTGTGTGTTAGGAGGAGCGATCCCCCACGCACCCAGCGCCAAATAAAGCAAATACCCGCTTCTCTGACTCTGTCTCTGAAGCATCTCCAGGCCTGGTTTTGGGCAATTCAAAATAGGTGAATACACATTACAACTACCCCTGAAGTTGCTGCGTAGGCAGATTTAAGAGGAAAGGATTTCATCTTCATCACTCTCCTTCTTTCTTGTTTTGACAGAATTAAGAACTTGTAAAAAATCTGATATCACTGATGCTCACCACTCCTCCAATTAGACTACGCTCACTTACACTGTGCTGAGGACAACAAAGTCCAGAGCTTTGGATATCTCCCGCTTCTGCCCTAGGAATTGCTTCCAGTGCTCTACCTTTGCTCCAGCTGTGAAACCAAACCAGCAGAACCAAGGAAGTTCTCTCTGAATGAACCAAGATTTCTCTAGAAGGCTACAACGGCAGTCCTGGCAGTGAACACTGCTCTTCACTGGGCCATTCCTCTGAAAAAAAACATGCACCACCTCTCAACCTAAACTGTTAAGCCTCCTGGTGATGCTGACTGACAAAGAGTCCAACCGCAGTTAGATTCCAACAGCTACTTCCAGTGACCTGTCAACAGAGCTTTGCAGACTTGCAACAGTCCGATAAACTAAAGGGGCTATGTTTCATGGCTGCTTTTCAAACATCATTGATTTATGTCCCTATGCTGGGTTAAGTGAAGGTGGCCCTTGATCAAAGTCAGCAGAATTTTGGCCCAATCTGCTGTTATGCAACACATCATGGAACGATCTCTTGGTGTTGATGCAAAATTCCCACTGAAGTGCCAGTCCCTGCATGACTTAAGGCTACCTACTCGCAGAGTGTCCACTCCACTGCCACACCCATTTTCTGGCCACCTTTAAATGACTGAGCACTCTTACTTTTTCAAACATTCCTCAGGGGTATGTGACCACCATCTTCTCCTTTCTGAAGTTTAGGAACCTAATTTAAAAGTAGTACTAGCAGTACCAGTTTATCCAAAATCCATTTGCGCCATCAACAAACTCCGAGCAAGCGCTGAGAATTAGTTTCAAGATTTTACATATTTTTACAGTGGGCTTTTTGTTTGCTTGTTTGTTTTTAAAGTAGATGGAGTAGTCCGCTGTTTCCCTGAGGCTACCAGGGGTGCGAAGCAGGCAGGCAGAGCCCTGGCGTGGGTGGCACAGGTGACCCCGGGCGCTGACGGCTGCCACTGGCGTGCGCCAGGTCGGGACCGGCAGGCAGGGCTGCACCCCGCGTCTGCCACAACACCTGCAGCTTCTGCAGCCTGAAACACAGCTGGCTCAGGGGTTTAAATCAAGAGCCAAAATATCTTGCTGGTCAATTTGGGGCAGAGAAAGGTCATCACTTCTAGCATGGCATAAGCCTGCCACTACATTTCTGTGAAGGACAATCACCTCGTTGGAGTGAAACTCCTGGGTAAAATACTGAAGCGCTTTCAGATTCATATTATCCGACATTTCGGTGACCTTCTTTTATACCTGCATTGCTTCATACTGCTGGTTTTGGGCACAAGTTCTTTGTACATTATCCTGGAAATTAAAAAAATCAGAAACAACACCCACCCCTCCCCCACCACCACCCCTTCCCCAGCCACAACCCTAACAAAACCAACCTCCAGAATGTTCAGGATTTCAAATGAGAACAAGCATAGATGGGACAAAAAAAGAAGGATCCTCCTTAGACATTTGTGCATGCAGTGCCCTGCAATCAACTAAGTTCTACTTCTCGTACACCAAATACCTGTCTTCGGAACTCCTTGTTCTCCATTCAAACCCTTCTGGAAGGGTAATCGAGGAGACACTCTACATATTTTTAGCACATGTTGCACTCGGCAATTAAATCCAGTGCACAGCATTACCTGACGAACTGAGGCGGTGACAAGGTCAATTAAGACCTGTTCATATCTTAAATTGGAGCTCTTCCAACTGCTTGAAAAGTGAAGCCTTGGACATTGAAGGTTCAGACTAAGGAAAATCCAAAACGTGGACAGCATCTCCCTTCTGCTGGAAGCCTTGAAGTTCACCACTGCACTCTGCAGCCTACACAGATTATCTGAATATTGTAAAAGTTCTCCAAGGAAGAACAAGAACAAGGCTAATGCTTGCACACAAACGCTGACCAAAAGCACTTGATGCTCTTGGACAAAAAGATGTAACCTTCACTTTTGGAAAGACAAGGTGACTATGGTTGTCTCTACAGTACTCGTAGGAAAAAATCCCTGAAGTTTTGTAAAACCTCTTTTCAGGGCTTTGTTAACTTCGTTTTTGTTAAGAATTGGGGAACACAGAGACACCTGTCACTTTTTTTGCAGAATGCCATAGAAACTGCTACACTCACTTCAACAACAGTCCAAGTAACCTTCTCTGCAAATACTGACCATATGCAGTTCTGGTTGATACAAACCCCCATTACCTAAGAAAGGAAGAACTCGGCAAGCAGTTTGCAAAGATGAACAACTTAGCACGACTGCGGCTGATGACATGCCCTGACCTTTTCTGCCTTCAGCTGTGGGTGCCGTACCCTCCTACCCTCACACGTGCCACTCAAAGCTCTTTGCGTGGAGCTCTCGCACCACCTATGACAGCAACTGTGCCAAGCCGCCACTCTTCTTCAGCACCACCGCACCTACCACAAGGTAGCTGAATCAGAGGGAAAAGGAGGTCGCCAATGGAGGGAAGTTGCTCCCCCTGACAGCTAAGCTCCAACTTTGGTGTCCCTTGTGTCCTCCCCAGGACGGGCAGGAAAACGCCTCGGCAGAGCGCAGTGCTGGGCGGGAGCGGCCGGCACAGCACCGAGCGCGCTCCCCACTCCCTCCCGCCCGCGCCGCTGCGGAGACCCCGGGTTCGCCGGAATCGGCCACGTGCTGCACGGAGGGCAGCACGGCAAAGGCGGCCACCCCTCGTCGCTCTGGGAAGGCCGGCCTCGGATCCCCGCTCTCTCCACCGGCACGGGCAGTGCCAGCAGACTCTCGCTGCGGCCGCCGCTGGCCGAAAGCCTCGCCGCGCACCGCCCGGCCGGCCCCGCCGCTCCGCGGGGTCACACGGCACCTGCCGAGGGCGGCAGCCGAGCGACAGGAAGCAGAAGCCCTCACCGCCGCGCCACTCGCCGCCCCGCCCGGGCGCTCCTCTCCTCGCGCTACCACGATGGCGCCGGCCCGGCCCGCCTTCCCCGTCGCCTGCGGCGCAACGCGGGTGCTCCGAGCCACGCAGCACGCGTGCGGCCGGGCCCTGCCGAGCCGCAGGCGGAGCCGGGGCACGGCCCGGGCGGGAGAGCTTCCGGCGAGGCTGGGCGGGCGGCGAGCGCGGCCGAGCGTGAACGCGCAAGGCGGGGTCGGCCGGCGGCGCGATGGAGCACTAGATGGAGGCGGCAGCACCGCGCGGCATAAAATAGCTGATCGTCCCGCAGCCGCCCGCTCCGCAGCCCCTCGGCTGCTGTCGAGAAGGGCCCCGGCCCTGGCCGCGCCGGTGGCGAGGTGGCTCCGCAGCCCGCGGGCAGCCCTGGCGGGGCAGGGAAGCACTGCGAGCAGCCCCGGGGCCGCGCAGCCGTCTGTAACGCGCGGTGGGAGCCGCCGGGAACTATTTTACACCTGCCGGGGGGCTGGGGAGGAGCACGGAGAGCACGCGGCAGGTCGCTGCCGTTAGGGAAAATTAATCGACGATGCCTGAGGTTTATGTCCGAAAAGGAGACAGAGGAGTCCTGCAACATTCTTCGACTACAGGGAGAGTCCATGGGGCTTTTCCCACGGGGTCTTGTCAAACGGTTGCAGGATGCAGCCCCTTTTTTATGCCAAGTTCCTGGCCACAACAGTCTCTTCCTTTTCCCCACTGGCTGAGGTATTCGGGAGATACAGACTTCCAGAACTGCCTACTCTATGCCCTCCTCTAATATGCACCCCCCTTTTGGCATCGAAAAGAAAGAAAAAGAAACCATTCCTAATGCTATTAAGTCTTTGTTGCCTTGCTCTAGGTTCAGGAATTTAACACGGCCTTGATTAATCAACAGTCGCTGTTGATTAGCAACAGTTCTAGAGAACTAATAGTTTCTTCTGTTCCTTCACTCCCCATAAGTTCCTAGCCTTGTCTACAGGCCGATTCACACGGTCTGTTTGTAAAGACTCATCCATCTCATTCCTTTTAATCCCTCCTCTTTTTCGTTGATCTGTATTTGTCTTTACAAACCTTAATTACCATTGATTTAATTTTTTCTTCTTGAGTCTTCTTGGCTTTTGCTATTATTTGCAGTGACATCCTTTTCTGTCCTTTTGTAGTCCTTTCTGGATCAGGTAGGCATGGCTGCTAGCGGCATCCCCTTGACCACCTGCTGAAAGAGCTGCACCCAGCATGGTGTCATGCATGGTCAAAAGATTAGAGTTGCTATAGCATATAAGAGGAGAAATGGTATTCATTTAGTGTTGGGGTCTCCCCCCCTGCCATGGAGCCCTGGGAGATGGGCCCTGGGGGGGAGACACGGGGTTTCCCTGCCCCTGGTCAGCTTCATTCCCCATTGGTTGGTTTGTGTTCCCCGGTGTAGCCAAGGACCCTCGGGTCCCGTGACTGGGGGAGTTCCTGAGCAGAGCCCCTGCCATGCGGCTGGAGAAATAAAGACCTCTGAATCATCTACCACGAATCTGTCCATATATAATTCTTTTCCACGGGACTCCTGGTTTGTTATAGGCGTGTTACAGTAATCCCTGCTGTAACAATTTAGCCCATAGCTGGCCAGTTAGCCAGGAAAACATGTCCCATTACCATCCTTTCAACACTTGGACAGGTCCATGAGCTGACATTATTTCCTTTGTTATTTGTTTGACCACATTTCCGCTGTCATCTGCTTGCAAACAGCAGCTCGAGTCATTTAATTTCCCACAGACTCCTCCTTCTTCTGCTAACAGATAATCTAATACCATCCAATGTTGAAATACCGCTTTCCTCATTGAAGTGGGTTGCTCAGCAAGATGGTCAAGAGCTGTGGCTGGCTGGTTGGCAATTATTTCTGAGACAGCTTGTAACCTAATTATCTCATTCAAATGATAAATGGGTTCCCAGGCATCTGGGATTAATTCCTTAGCTTTCCAAGGGGCCGGTCCATCATGTTGCGTAACTTGTTCTGGTGGCCATTCATCTTTTCCCCGTTTTGGGGTGCTCCCTGCAGCCAAGGCTGCATCAGCTGACTGCTTTTCTCTAATTAAATCCTCACAGATTTTAATTCCTAAGCGATTTCCCTGAACTTGTAGTAGCAAAAAGAACAATGGTCTAAAATATACACCATATCCCTGACCAGTTTGGAGGTAACCTGAGCTAAGCATGTTGGCCACAAATCCAATAATGTCCTTTCAAAGCAAAGGGGCCTTCCTACCCTTGGTCATCAATTGGTGGGTCAAAATACAGTAGGATTCCCGGGCCTAACGGTCCTCCAACAATAGCTGCCCCACCATAAGGGTCACAGCATTTGCATTTCCAAGCTCCCACACAGGGTTCTCATCTACATTTACATCTGCAAGTTGCTTGGTTGGATTTGGAGCAGAACTCACTAAAGGCTTTGAGTTCTGATCCGGTGTTGCCATTCCCACTGATAATCATGAACAACATGTCTTCTACTTGTGGAATTTTTGTGGGGACAGCTTAAAAATAGGTGGTCAAAAAAACCCCTTGTCCCTCCCCATTGCTTTACAGGCTTCCAAATATTTTTGGTAAGTGTGGTAAGAACACCTTACACAGCTACCATTAGTGAGCTGAACAGCTATTTGATTGCATTTGTCTTGATATTTGGAACAATTGTAAGGAGGGCAATTGTGGGTCCAAAGCCAATTGTTTAAAGCCAGTGGGAAAGTCAATTGACAAACGCCTTTTCCTACATAGACCCGCCCTGTCCTGTTTAGGCAATAAGTGCCTGTTGGAGAAGAATGAAGTGGCCATGTGTTGGGGAGGATGAAAGTTTGGTAAGAAAGTTTCACAGGTATGTGGGCTTGGCAGAAAGGTCTGTGAATGTAGAAGCTGGGGATGAGGTAGAAATGGAAGCAAGTTTTGATATGGAACAAAAGATGTTTTGCTGAAACAGTGATCGCTGAGTAACTGAGAAGGCAAAGGTTGGAGATGAGTTGGAAGGAGATTTTTAGGAGCAGGACAAAGGTATGTGATTACAAACAAAGACTTGTTTTTCACCAAGTAAGTAAGTCTCAAGAAGAGCATAAGTAAATAGAAAACGTGTCTTTACCAAAAAGAAAGATATGGCAGGCAAACAAGAAATGTTGATGTAGCAAGAAGAAGAGAGGTCTAAGAATTTTCCACTGTAAGCTGAAATTGTAACTTACTTACTCTTGTGATTGGATAATAATGACTATAATATGATGATGGTAGTAGCTATGATAGGCTATAGGCAAATGTAAAGGTATTGGGTATGGTGCTTATTGGTTGTTATGTGTTAAGATACTCTGCAAAGAAAAGTATAGAATGCTTTGTAACTTGAACAGAAAGCAGCTTCAGGTATGCCTACAGCTGGAGCTGGCAGCTGTAGGGCTGGCTCTGGATACCCACTCCCTGAAATGCTGTAACTTCGCCTATGCAATAAACAGCTTTCAAGAGAGCCACCTGAAGTCCAGACATCCTTCGTGAAACCTTCTCCTATAGCCATGGACTTCCTTCTTTGGCCCCAAATCCCATCCTAGTATGGACCTCATGTCGGGTGTTGAGCCACCACTTAGGTTCAGCTGGGCTAGCCAACCATGGCCACTCTTCAGATCCTCCTGGCCCTCCACAGAGCCAGCAATTGCTAAGGTTAAAAACTTTTGCTACTTCTTCTCCTAAGGCTGCAAATTGATTCTCCCACTCCTGGCCTAAACTTAGCTGACCATATAAAAGTAGAACTAGTAAGGAAAATATTTTAATAATGTGATCTAATTAGCTAGTCTAGTTTTCCCGTTGTCTTCTGCAGCACCTGTGGCAATTGAAGACACAGAAACCACTTAACATAAAATAATCCAGCAAGTATTAGCGCCCCAGTGAGTGGAGATTCTAGAGGAGGGATGCCCATAGAGACTATTTCAGCAGATGGTCTGTGGGTAGGCACGCAGGGCTTCCACGGATGTCGAAGCACTGGCTACTGCTCCGGCCCACTCCTGCAGAGTGTCAGTCACAGCCTCCCAGCCTTCTCCTCCAGCTGAGATGTGCAAATCTCTGAGGCTTCAGAGACCTTGACCCGAGTGTTCAGCTGTCTTGATGGCTGTTTCTGTCATCAGTGACACTTGGAATGGGCCACGCCATTTCAGAACCACTGGCGCTTCTTTCTACTCCTTAACTAGGACTCAATCTCCTGGTTGGATGTTAGAAGCAGCAAAGTCCAAAGGTGGGGCTTGTGCCAGCTGAGCTTCCTGTTGAAGGGGTTTCACAAGAAGCAGTATCCTGGCCACAGACAGTTTTAAATATACATCACTTACCTCTACTCCCCCACTAGGTTGAGACTTAGCCGGGTAATTCATAACAACGACGGAAAGGGGGATAACGGAATCTCTCTTCTGGGTCAGGCTCTCATTCTCGCCAAAGCCAATGTCCAAAGCCCTAGCCATGGCATCTTGGTTTCTATTACCAGCTTCAAAAGGTGTTTATTCCTCTATTCATTGTTTTCTACCCGAGCCGAGCTCTGGGGGTGCCAGGGCCTATGGAGGTTCCATTGCGGTCCTAAAGAAGCCAAAACCCCTTGAAGGATCTTTCCTGTAAAATGAGTTCCCCTATCTGAGTCTATTGCTTCTACAATGCTGTATCTTGGAATGATTTGTTCCAAAGATGCCTTCATAACTGATCCTGTCGTTGCTGAAGCAGTTGGAAATGCTTCTGGCCACCTTGCTAGCTGACATACCATTAGCAGAAGATATGAAGCTTTCCCACTTGGGGCATCTCAGGAAAATCCAGCTGGCATCTTTGGAAGGGACATGCAGCCCAAGGCCTCCCTCCCCTGGCAAGTTACTTTGTAACTTGGCTGTTTGCTTTAGCACAGCTCAAGCAACCTTCAACAGCTCGTTTTGCCAGTCTAAAAAGACCCCCAGCAGCATACAGCATGAGGAAGGCTTCTGCCAGTCCTCAGGAAGTGCAAGGACTCTCTTCACGGAGTTCTTTTAATATTGGTAGGGCCAAAGCTTCTGGTATCTCTTGTTTGCCATCCCTTGGAAACCAATTATTGCCTTTTTTCTCTGCCACACGACTTTTAACTGTATCTTGAACTCCTCTGGTAGAAAAGACAGCTTCCCGGGCAGTGATGGAGTCACTGGGAGCAAAGGGGGCATCTTGGAGAGTTCTGGCAGAAGTGTTGCTTTCTGAGTTTCTTCATCCACCAAAAAGGAGACAGAGGAGTCCTGGAACATTCTTCAACTACAGGGAGAGGCCATGGGGCTTTTGCCATGGAGTCTCTCAACTGATTGCGGGACGCAGCCCCCTTTTTATGCTAAGTTCCTGGCAACAGCACCCTCTGAGGTACTCGGGAATTACAGACTTCCGAAACTGCCTACTCTATGCTCCCCTCTAATATGCACCCCCCTCTTGGTATGGAGAAGGAAGAAAACGAAACTATTCCTAATGCTATTAAGTCTTTGTTGCCTTGCTCTAGGTTCAGGAATTTAACACGGCCTTGGCTGAGCAACAGACTCTGTCGATTATTAACAGTTTCTAGAACTAATACTTTCTTCTGTTACTCCCCTACCAGTAAATTCCTAGCCTTGTCTAAGGACGGATTCACACGGTCTCTTTGTAAAGACACATCTATGTTACTCCTTTCACTCCCACACCTTCTTGGCGGTGGGACGGCTCCCCCCGGCACAGCACCTGGCACAAAACCCCCCTATGCACATGCACACACACCTGCACTTACCCTGCACTCCGCTGCACACACACACACACTAACACCCCCCTCCACATCCCCACCATGCTACTTGCAGTTGCCCTGCCCCTGCCATCCCAGCCGGCTGACAGCACCCACTCCTCACATGCTTCCCCATGCCTTGCATTTCCTTGCTGCCCTCTCTGTAGCCTTCCGTCAACCTGCCTTTTCTCCCCTGCCTTGCATTGACTTGCTCACCCATCCCCCACCTGACTTCCTTTCACATTCATCTAGGTCTGGCCTCACCTTTCCTTTTCCTTCTAGGACCCTCATTGCCCTGCCTCGCCTCGCCAAGCAAGGCCACACAGAGCAGTTGGTCCTGGCCACTTTTGTGTACCAGCAGTCCTCGAATGTACTTCTCACCTGCCTTGCCTATCCTTGCCTTGCCTTGGCAACACAACCGTTGCCTTGCCTTGCCCTGCTAGCTCTCTGGAGCCTTGCATTCCTTTGCACGTCCATGCCCTGCCCTTGACCTGCCTACTGCTTTCCTCCAGGGCCTTGGCTTGCCGAGCCCTTCTTGTTTCTGCCTGGCCTACCCATCAGTGGACTTTCCTTCCTACGGCCAGCCTTGCCTCTAACTTCTGGGCCTTCTCTTGCCTACCACTCCATTTGCTTTCCCCTCACTGCTCTGGCCTTGCTTAGCTCTCCCTTGACTTGCCCACAATTGCCTGCACTTGCTTTGCAGCGCCTTGCCTGCATGGAAGGTGAGGTAGAGAGTGGTAAGCAGGGCAAAGCAAAGCCAGCAAGTGGTAAGTAGTGCAAGGCAAGGCAGACGTAGGCAAAGGAAGCAGAGCAAGGGTAGCTTAAGAAGAACTAGACAAGGTGCTGAAGGCAAGGCAAGGCCAAGAGACTCGGAGTGCCTTTCCTTGGGAAGGCAAGGACATAGTGCCAATGTTGCTGGAGCAGATGTTAAGGTGGCATGGGGAGGAATAGAAAGTGCTGAGAACAGCGTGTGTGCTGCTAGTTTGAGGGGTGCAGTTGAAGTTGCAGGCAGTAAGATCTTCCTCAGCTGGCACTGTTTTGAGCTCTGTTTTTGCCAGATGGTTTCAAGTTGGTGGGCAGAATCTGCGAGAGGGAAAAGATTTGTTTGGGCCAAAGAGGTTTGTCTGGCTCTTGGAGTGTGGTGTAAAGAAGAGTCTGCTCTTGGAAGGGGAAGATGAGGGAAATCTTTTTGTCCTGATGTGCTGTTGATTGGAGTGCAGAGACGTTTGCAACTTGCCTCTGCCCTTGGGGTGGTTTCGAGCAGCGCCAGGTGCTTGGCCTTCTTTTGCAAGTCGTCAGCGCCATCGTGTGGTTGTTTCCATGAGCGCTGACAGTGCCGGGGAAAAAGCCAAGCGCTTCGCTGGCGCGGCCGCAGTCGTGTGCGAGCAGTTGGTGGAAGAGCTCCGCTGTGCATCCTGCCTCTTGGAGACATAAAAGAATGTGATCCTGCGCGTAGCGGGGAAGCAAGAGGAATCTTTTCATTGTTGGCTGTGCAGTTTCTAAGCGGCAAAAGTCAAGGCAGTTCCAGCACGGCCTCTTTCTTTCAGAACCTTTTCTGTGCCATCTTGAACATGCTCAACATGGAACTCGCACCCACTGAACTGCATCAAAGGTCCTGGAGAGACGCACTTTCCTTCAAGCTCTAGCTACCATCCTACCCTCCACCTCTCGCGGATCCCAAAGCCCTTCCAAACATCCAGCAGCTGCGCGCAGAGAACAAGTGCTAGAACAAGGCGTTGGCCTTCATAGTCCCTCTAAAGTCTGTAAACTAGGCGAAACATTGCAGTGACCAGCACTTTCCTTCACAACTATCTATAGAGCGTCATCACATTCTCTCAGAGTGGCTAAGTCCACCCTTGCAGCACAGCAGCGTTTCCAGCCACAGTTGGGACTGAGAGATGGGCCAGGTGAGAAAGCATTTCTTGACTATCCTTCGTCTCTGGAAGGCTTGATACTCGCAGCGCAATCACGTCCACACACCTTCAGTGTGACCAAGTTCAAGCAGCTGGAGCTCACAGAGATGGGAGAGTCAGGAGAGAAGCCGTTCCAAAAGTACCGTGTAGTGACAGCAGCATTAAAACTGTGCACAGCAGTCTACAGCACTGTAGACCGTGGCTTCTCTGACAAGACGTGCCATCCCATTGTTGGCTCTCGCAGCTCGGTTGCTAGCTGCTCTCCTGAAGAAAAGAACTAGAAGGAAAAGCCAATGCTGGGCTGCACCTTCCCCTTGCCTCACGTAAAGCCATTTCAACTCCCCGCTGCACTCTCTACTTCCCCTCTCCTTGGCATCGACCACTGTGTTTTCTGCATCTCGGAGCCGAAAGGTAAGCGCCAGTGTTCCCAGGGATGGTTGGAAGAGGGATAAGTAGTAGCACAAGTAGCTGTCGTTGAACTTCCTCCTTCTCAATGCTAACGTGAAGTCGGCAGGCAGGCGAGCGCCATCCACGCTCCTTTCTCAGTTTGTGCGCTGCAGACACGAGCCCGGTGCTCGGCGCCTTCGTTCGGCCTCTTTAGTACCCATGTCGCGCTTTCATTCTGCCGGAGTCGAAGCGTCGTCTACTTGTGGCACAAAGAGCACGGTGCCGGCAGCGAAATGCTCCAGCCGACTGCTTCTGCCGACACACGCCTGGGCTATGCACTTTGCCTCTCAGCGACATACAGCAGCACATTCGGTCTAAATGTAAAGGGAACGATTCTCGGCTACATCTGGCACAGAGAACAGCTGTAGTTCAACGGGCTTACCCAGAGCATGCCCCCGACGCGTGGGAACTTGTATTTGCACCACAGTCCAGTGGCAGTCCTCTTTCCTTTACAGGCTGCACAGCGCCGTCAGATCGCGGTGCTCTCTGCACCTGCCTCCTCACTTCCAAGTACCACCGCGCACATTAGAGCCTTGCAGGGAGAGAAGACGAGGATATTCGTCTCGCCCAGAAGAACGTGGCAAGGTGAAAAGGTGTTCTTCCTTTGTCCTCCTCATCGCCCAGAGTCTGGTGCTGTGTTGAAAGTCTTGGCCAGCCAAAAGCTAATCCAGCAAGTGTTTCTCTCCTGACGCATTTCGCTGAGCGAGAGCGACACAGAGTTTGGACATTGCAAAACAGCAAGAAAATGATTGTCCGTCGAGCTGAGGAAAATCCGTGCACAGCACACTGTGGCCGCGTGCAGTGCTCGCGCTGAAGAGCGGCAAAGCTCAAAGGCATCGCTGCGCTTCAGTTCTGTCCAGACCGCAGAAGGCGAATCACGAAGCAGCAGAGCACCACCGGCTGCATGTACTCAGTGGAGCGAATTTCAAATGTCCAGCCAAGAGCTGCTTCACAAGCACATTCAGCTGAGAATGCTCTGGCTGCTTCAGAAAGTAAGGCACAGCCGTTGCACTCCTGGACACTACCTGGTCAGAAGCAGGTTCTTACACCTTCAATGCTGCAGAGTCCATGCAGCTGGAGCAAAGCCAGAAGGACGCGTCCAGCTAGAAGGCGTTCTTCAAGTACCCCCCTCTTCCAAGCAGCCTTGAAATTGAGCTTAATACGCTGCGGCTCGGCAGCTTCCTTCTCAGATAGACCTGCCGTCACATTCTTCACTCTCGCAGCTCCGTTGCCCACTTGCAGCAGCTGCTGCCAAAGAAAAAGGCTCCAGAAGTAAAAGCCACTGCTGGGCTGCCCTTTCCCCTTGCCTCACGTAAAACCACCAGAAACTGTCGGCTGCACTCTCTATTTCCCTTCTCCGCCGCATCTACCACTGTAATCTCTGCATCTCGAAGCATAAACCCCGGCACAATTCTTTCCTGGGAAAGCTGGAAGAGAAGTAGGTAGCAGCACAAGTAGCTGCAAGTTGGACTTTAAGTTTCGAGCTGCTGACGTGAATCCGAAAACAAGCGAGTGGCAGGCACGCTTCCTCTTGCAGCCTGTGCGATGCACACACCAGCTCGGTGCTCTGCCTTCATTCTTACGCTCTTCGGAGCAGGTGGCGCTTTCGTTTTGCTGGAGACGAACCGTCGTCTACTTGTCGCCCAGAGAGCACGGTGCCGGCAGCCAAATGCTCCAGGCTGCTGCTTCTGCCGAAACACGCCTGGGCTCTGCAATTTCTCTCTAGCGCTGAAGTAGCACCACATTCTGTTTGCTTTGTAGCCAGCATCATTACGGAAAGCTTCTCGGCTACGTCTGGCACAGAGAACAGCTTTAGGCTAACTCAGAGCTTGCCCCCGACGCGTGGGTACTTGTATTTGCACCACAGTCCAGTGGCAGCCCTCTTTCCTTTACAGCCTGCACAGTGCCGTCAGATCGCGGTGCTCTCTGCACCTGCCTCCTCACTTCCAAGTAGCACCGCGCACATTAGAGCCTTGCAGGGAGAGAAGACGAGGATAGTCGTCTCGCCCAGAAGAACGTGGCAGGGTGAAAAGGTGTTCTTCCTTTGTCCTCCTCATCGCCCAGAGTCTGGTGCTGTGTTGAAAGTCTTGGCCAGCCAAAAGCTAATCCAGCAAGTGTTTCTCTCCTGATGCATTTCGCCGAGCGGGAGCTGAGGAAAATCCTTGCATAGCACACTGTGGATGCGTGCAGGACACACGCAGAAGAGCGGCACGGCTAAAAGTCATCGCTGGGCTTCAGTTCTGTCCAGACCGCAGAAGGCGAAGAACGAAGCAGCTGGGCACCGGCTGCATGTACTCAGTGGAGCGAATTTCAAATGTCCAGCCAAGAGATGCTTCACAAGCACATGCAGCTGAGAATGCCCTGGCTGCTTCACAAAGGAAGGCGCAGCCGTTGCACTCCTGGACACTACCTGGCCAGAAACAGGTTCTTACACCTTCAATGCTGCAGAGTCCATGCAGCTGGAGCAAAGCCAGAAGGACGCGTCCAGCTAGAAGGCGTTCTTCAAGTACCCCCCTCTTCCAAATAGCCTTGAAACTGAGCACAACACGCTGCGGCTCGGCAGCTTCCTTCTCAGATAGACGTGCCGTCACATTCTTCACTCTCGCGCAGCTCCGTTGCCCACTTGCAGCAGCTGCTGCCAAAGAAAAAGGCTCCAGAAGTAAAAGCCACTGCTGGACTGCCCTTTCCCCTTGCCTCACGTAAAAGCACCAGAAACTGTCCGCTGCACTCTCTATTTCCCTTCTCCGCCGCATCTACCACTGTAATCTCTGCATCTCGAAGCATAAACCCCGGCACACTTCTTTCCTGGGAAAGCTGGAAGAGAAATAGGTAGCAGCACAAGTAGCTGCAAGTTGGACTTTAAGTTTCGAGCTGCTGACGTGAATCCGAAAACAAGCGAGTGGCAGGCACGCTTCCTCTTGCAGCCTGTGCGATGCACACACCAGCTCGGTGCTCTGCCTTCATTCTTACGCTCTTCGGAGCAGGTGGCGCTTTCGTTTTGCTGGAGACGAACCGTCGTCTACTTGTCGCCCAGAGAGCACGGTGCCGGCAGCCAAATGCTCCAGGCTGCTGCTTCTGCCCAAACACGCCTGGGCTAGCCCTCTCAGCGCTGGTGGCACAACATTCTGTCTGCCTGGTGGTCTTTATCTTAAAGGGAAAGATTCTCGGCTACGGCTCGCACAGAGAACTGTTCCGGGACAATACATGTGTTTTTTTACCCCTTCTCGCAATAAGACTGTGGTGCTGCGTTGGAACTGTTGGCCTGTGAATGGCTAATCCATCATGTGCTTCCCTCCTGATGCTTTTTGCTGAGCGAGAGCTGAGGAAAATCCGTGCACTGCACACTGTGGATGCGTGCAGTATACACGCAGAAGAGCGGCAAAGCTCATAGTCATCGCACACACCAGCCCAGTGGCCTGGGGCTGCGTTCTTCTCCCTTACCGGCGCTGGCCAGAACTGAAGCATTCAGCGTTGGCTCTCTTCAGTGTGTGTACAGCACGCATCCACAGTGCTCTTTGCACGGATTTTCCTCGGCGCTACGTGCAAGTACAGCCTTTCTGCTTCGCAGAGCCCAACTGTCCGCACAAGCTCTCGCTCAGAGAAATGTGTCAGGAGAGAAGCACTTACTGGATTAGCCTTTCACTGGCCAACAGTTCCAACGCAGCACATAGTCTTACTGCGAGAAGGGGTAGTAAAACCCACGCTTTCAGCACAGCACCACAATCTGGGCGACGAGGAGGACAAAAGAAGACCATCTTTTCGTCTTTGCACGATTTTCTCTGCCACACATCTATCCACGTCTTTGCTCTCTGCAAGGCTCTAATGTGCGCGGTGCTACTTGGAAGTGAGAAGGCAGATGCAGAGAAGCACTGCGACCTGACGGCGCTGTGCAGGCTGTAAAGGAAAGAGGACTACCCCTGGAATGTGGTGCAAATACAAGTTCCCACGCGTCGGGGTAAGCGCCGGGTAAGCCCGTTGAACTAAAGCTGTTCTCTGTGCCAGACGTAGCTGAGAAGCTTTCCCTTTACATTCAGGCTACAAAGCAAACAGAATGTGGTGCTACCAAGGGCAGCGAAGGAAAGTGCAGAGCCCAGGTGTGTTTCGGAAGAATCAGCAACCTGGAGCGTTTCTCTGGAGCGTTTCTCTGCCGGCGTGCCCTCTGTGCGACAAGATGACGACGGTTCGACTCCGGCAGAATGAAAAGAACGAAATGGTACGAAGAGCATAAGAATGAAGGCAGAAGCACCGAGCTGGCACAGCACCGAGCACAGGCTGCAAGAGGAAGCGTGGCTGCCGCTCGCTTGTATTCGGATTCAAATTAGCAGTTGAAAACAGAAAGTTCAACTTGCAGCTACTTGTGCTGCTACCTCTTTCTCTTCCAGCTTTCCCTGGAAAGAATTGTGCCGGGGTTTATGCTTCGTGATGCAGAGATGACAGTGGTAGATGCGGTGGAGAATGGAAATAGAGAGTGCAGCGGACAGTTTCTGGTGCTTTACGTGAGGCAAGGGGAAAGGGCAGCCCAGCAGAGGCTTTTACTTCTGGAGCCTTTTTCTTTGGCAGCAGCTGCTGCAAGTGGGCAACGGAGCTGCGAGAGTGAAGAATGTGACGGCACGTCTATCTGAGAAGAAAGCTGCAGAGCCGCAGTGTGTTGTGCTCAGTTTCAAGGCTACTTGGAAGAGGGGGGTACTTGAAGAACGCCTTCTAGCTGGACGCGTCCTTCTCTGTGTGCTCCAGCTGCATGGACTCTGCAGCATTGAAGGTGTAAGAACCTGCTTCTGACCAGGTAGTGTCCAGAAGTTAAACGGCTGCGCCTTCCTTTGTGAAGCAGCCAGGGCATTCATTCTCAGCTGCATGTGCTTGTGAAGCAGCTCTTGGCTGGACATTTGAAATTCGCTCCACTGAGTACATGCAGCCGGTGCCCAGCTGCTTCGTTCTTCGCCTTCTGCGGTCTGGACAGAACTGAAGCCCAGCGATGACTTTTAGCCGTGCCGCTCTTCTGCGTGTGTCCTGCACGCATCCACAGTGTGCTGTGCAAGGGTTTTCCTCAGCTCTCGCTCAGCGAAATGCATCAGGAGAGAAACACTTGCTGGATTAGCTTTTGGCTGGCCAAGACTTTCAACACAGCACCAGACTCTGGGCGATGAGGAGGACAAAGGAAGAACACCTTTTCACCCTGCCACGTTCTTCTGGGCGAGACGACTATCCTCGTCTTCTCTCCCTGCAAGGCTGTAAGGTTCGCGGTGCTACTTGGAAGTGAGGAGGCAGGTGCAGAGAGCACCGCGATCTGACGGCGCTGTGCAGCCTGTAAAGGAAAGAGGACTGCCACTGGACTGTGGTGCAAATACAAGTACCCACGCGTCGGGGGCAAGCTCTGAGTTAGCCTAAAGCTGTTCTCTGTGCCAGACGTAGCCGAGAAGCTTTCCGTAATGATGCTGGCTACAAAGCAAACAGAATGTGGTGCTATTTCAGCGCTAGAGAGAAATTGCAGAGCCCAGGCGTGTTTCGGCAGAAGCAGCAGCCTGGAGCATTTGGCTGCCGGCACCGTGCTCTCTGGGCGACAAGTAGACGACGGTTCGTCTCCAGCAAAACGAAAGCGCCACCTGCTCCGAAGAGCGTAAGAATGAAGGCAGAGCACCGAGCTGGTGTGTGCATCGCACAGGCTGCAAGAGGAAGCGTGCCTGCCACTCGCTTGTTTTCGGATTCACATTAGCAGCTCGAAACTTAAAGTCCAACTTGCAGCTACTTGTGCTGCTACCTGCTTCTCTTCCAGTTTTCCCCTGGAAACAATTGCGGTTACGTTTATGCTTCGCCATGCGGCGGAGAAGGGAAATAGAGAGTGCAGCCGACAGTTTCTAGTGGTTTTACGTGATGCAAGGGGAAAGGGCAGCCCAGCAGTGGCTTTTACTTCTGGAGCCTTTTTCTTTGGTTGCAGCTGCTGCAAGTGGGCAACGGAGCTGCGAGAGTGAAGAATGTGACGGCAGGTCTATCTGAGAAGGAAGCTGCCGAGCCGCAGCGTATTAAGCTCAATTTCAAGGCTGCTTGGAAGAGGGGGGTACTTGAAGAACGCCTTCTAGCTGGACGCGTCCTTCTGGCTTTGCTCCAGCTGCATGGACTCTGCAGCATTGAAGGTGTAAGAACCTGCTTCTGACCAGGTAGTGGTCCAGGAGTGCAACACAGCGCCTTACTTTGTGAAGCAGCCAGAGCATTCTCAGCTGAATGTGCTTGTGAAGCAGCTCTTGGCTGGACATTTGAAATTCGCTCCACTGAGTACATGCAGCCGGTGGTGCTCTGCTGCTTCGTGATTCGCCTTCTGCGGTCTGGACAGAACTGAAGCGCAGCGATGCCTTTGAGCTTTGCCGCTCTTCAGCGCGAGCACTGCACGCGGCCACAGTGTGCTGTGCACGGATTTTCCTCAGCTCGACGGACAATCATTTTCTTGCTGTTTTGCAATGTCCAAACTCTGTGTCGCTCTCGCTCAGCGAAATGCGTCAGGAGAGAAACACTTGCTGGATTAGCTTTTGGCTGGCCAAGACTTTCAACACAGCACCACACTCTGGGCGATGAGGAGGACAAAGGAAGAACACCTTTTCACCCTGCCACGTTCTTCTGGGCGAGACGACTATCCTCGTCTTCTCTCCCTGCAAGGCTCTAATGTGTGCGGTGCTACTTGGAAGTGAGAAAGCAGGTGCAGAGAGCACCGCGATCTGACGGCGCTGTGCAGCCTGTAAAGGAAAGAGGACTGCCACTGGACTGTGGTGCAAATACAAGTTCCCACGCGTCGGGGGCATGCTCTGGGTAAGCCCGTTGAACTACAGCTGTTCTCTGTGCCAGATGTAGCCGAGAATCTTTCCCTTTACATTTAGACCGAATGTGCTGCTGTATGTCGCTGAGAGGCAAAGTGCATAGCCCAGGCGTG
Organism: Corvus hawaiiensis; assembly: GCF_020740725.1. Classification (NCBI taxonomy): domain Eukaryota; kingdom Metazoa; phylum Chordata; class Aves; order Passeriformes; family Corvidae; genus Corvus; species Corvus hawaiiensis. The sequence continues at coordinate 675,395 of NC_063229.1, forward strand.
TGTCGGCAGAAGCAGTCGGCTGGAGCATTTCGCTGCCGGCACCGTGCTCTTTGTGCCACAAGTAGACGACGCTTCGACTCCGGCAGAACGAAAGCGCGACATGGGTACTAAAGAGGCCGAACGAAGGCGCCGAGCACCGGGCTCGTGTCCGCAGCGTACAAACTGAGAAAGGAGAGTGGCTGGCGCTCGCCTGCCTGCCGACTTCACGTTAGCATTGAGAAGGAGGAAGTTCAACGACAGCTACTTGTGCTACTACTTATCCCTCTTCCAACCATCCCTGGGAACACTGGCGCTTACCTTTCGACTCCGAGATGCAGAAAACACAGTGGTCGATGCCAAGGAGAGGGGAAGTAGAGAGTGCAGCGGGGAGTTGAAGTGGCTTTACGTGAGGCAAGGGGAAGGTGCAGCCCAGCACTGGCTTTTCCTTCTAGTTCTTTTCTTCAGGAGAGCAGCTAGCAACCGAGCTGCGAGAGCCAACAATGGGATGGCACGTCTTGTCAGAGAAGCCACGGTCTACAGTGCTGTAGACTGCTGTGCACAGTTTTAATGCTGCTGTCACTACACGGTACTTTTGGAACGGCTTCTCTCCTGACTCTCCCATCTCTGTGAGCTCCAGCTGCTTGAACTTGGTCACACTGAAGGTGTGTGGACGTGATTGCGCTGCGAGTATCAAGTCTTCCAGAGACGAAGGATAGTCAAGAAATGCTTTCTCACCTGGCCCATCTCTCAGTCCCAACTGTGGCTGGAAACGCTGCTGTGCTGCAAGGGTGGACTTAGCCACTCTGAGAGAATGTGATGACGCTCTATAGATAGTTGCGAAGGAAAGTGCTGGTCACTGCAATGTTTCGCCTAGTTTACAGACTTTAGAGGGACTATGAAGGCCAACGCCTTGTTCTAGCACTTGTTCTCTGCGCGCAGCTGCTGGATGTTTGGAAGGGCTTTGGGATCCGCGAGAGGTGGAGGGTAGGATGGTACCTAGAGCTTGAAGGAAAGTGCGTCTCTCCAGGACCTTTGATGCAGTTCAGTGGGTGCGAGTTCCATGTTGAGCATGTTCATGATGGCACAGAAAAGGTTCTGAAAGAAAGAGGCCGTGCTGGAACTGCCTTGACTTTTGCCGCTTAGAAACTGCACAGCCAACAATGAAAAGATTCCTCTTGCTTCCCCGCTACGCGCAGGATCACATTCTTTTATGTCTCCAAGAGGCAGGATGCACAGCGGAGCTCTTCCACCAACTGCTCGCACACGACTGCGGCCGCGCCAGCGAAGCGCTTGGCTTTTTCCCCGGCACTGTCAGCGCTCATGGAAACAACCACACGATGGCGCTGACGACTTGCAAAAGAAGGCCAAGCACCTGGCGCTGCTCGAAACCACCCCAAGGGCAGAGGCAAGTTGCAAACGTCCCTGCACTCCAATCAACAGCACATCAGGACAAAAAGATTTCCCTCATCTTCCCCTTCCAAGAGCAGACTCTTCTTTACACCACACTCCAAGAGCCAGACAAACCTCTTTGGCCCAAACAAATCTTTTCCCTCTCGCAGATTCTGCCCACCAACTTGAAACCATCTGGCAAAAACAGAGCTCAAAACAGTGCCAGCTGAGGAAGATCTTACTGCCTGCAACTTCAACTGCACCCCTCAAACTAGCAGCACACACGCTGTTCTCAGCACTTTCTATTCCTCCCCATGCCACCTTAACATCTGCTCCAGCAACACTGGCACTATGTCCTTGCCTTCCCAAGGAAAGGCACTCCGAGTCTCTTGGCCTTGCCTTGCCTTCAGTACCTTGTCTAGTTCTTCTTAAGCTACCCTTGCTCTGCTTCCTTTGCCTACGTCTGCCTTGCCTTGCACTACTTACCACTTGCTGGCTTTGCTTTGCCCTGCTTACCACTCTCTACCTCACCTTCCATGCAGGCAAGGCGCTGCAAAGCAAGTGCAGGCAATTGTGGGCAAGTCAAGGGAGAGCTAAGCAAGGCCAGAGCAGTGAGGGGAAAGCAAATGGAGTGGTAGGCAAGAGAAGGCCCAGAAGTTAGAGGCAAGGCTGGCCGTAGGAAGGAAAGTCCACTGATGGGTAGGCCAGGCAGAAACAAGAAGGGCTCGGCAAGCCAAGGCCCTGGAGGAAAGCAGTAGGCAGGTCAAGGGCAGGGCATGGACGTGCAAAGGAATGCAAGGCTCCAGAGAGCTAGCAGGGCAAGGCAAGGCAACGGTTGTGTTGCCAAGGCAAGGCAAGGATAGGCAAGGCAGGTGAGAAGTACATTCGAGGACTGCTGGTACACAAAAGTGGCCAGGACCAAGTGCTTTGTGTGGCCTTGATCCCACGTGGGTCATGTCTCCTCTGCACCTAAAAGACTTGAGCTACCTGCTTTCCTTTGTATGCAAAAGGACTCTCATTCTGGTCCCCGAGCTCAAGGGCAAAATGTGAATTGCCCTTCCAAGATTCAAGACATGCAAGGATTGCTCCCAGACAAAGGCTGCCCATGGAGATGAGTGTGGCAACATGCATCCTCCCCTGGTCTTCCTCTCCTGTGATCCTGAAACACCGGAGATGCTTGAGAGCTTTGAGATTCCTAGGAGGAGCAGAAAGGGCAGGGCAAGGCCATGAAATGTCATTGAAAAGGGGTCTTGAATTCCAGGTGGGGGAGGGGTGAGCAAGGTCATGCAAGGCAAGGGAGGGGTTCAAGGGCAGGGCAAGGCAAGTGGTGGCTTGGCGAGGCGAGGCCAGGCAAGGCAATGAGGGTCCTAGAAGGAAAAGGAAAGGTGAGGCCAGACCTAGACGAATGTGAAAGGAAGTCAGGTGGGGGATGGGTGAGCAAGTCAATGCAAGGCAGGGGAGAAAAGGCAGGTTGACGGAAGGCTACAGAGAGGGCAGCAAGGAAGTGCAAGGCATGGGGAAGCATGTGAGGAGTGGGTGCTGTCAGCCGGCTGGGATGGCAGGGGCAGGGCAACTGCAAGTAGCATGGTGGGGATGTGGAGGGGGGTGTTAGTGTGCGGGAGGTGTGTGTGTGTGTGTGCAGCGGAGTGCAGGGTAAGTGCAGGTGTCTGTGTGCATGTGCATAGGGGGGTTTTGTGCCAGGTGCTGTGCCGGGGGGAGCCGTCCCACCGCCAAGAAGGTGTGGGAGTGAAAGGAGTAACATAGATGTGTCTTTACAAAGAGACCGTGTGAATCCGTCCTTAGACAAGGCTAGGAATTTACTGGTAGGGGAGTAACAGAAGAAAGTATTAGTTCTAGAAACTGTTACTAATCGACAGAGACTGTTGCTCAGCCAAGGCCATGTTAAATTCCTGAACCTAGAGCAAGGCAACAAAGACTTAATAGCATTAGGAATAGTTTTGTTTTCTTCCTTCTCCATACCAAGAGGGGGGTGCCTATTAGAGGGGAGCATAGAGTAGGCAGTTCCGGAAGTCTGTAATTCCCGAGTACCTCAGAGGGTGCTGTTGCCAGGAACTTAGCATAAAAAGAGGGCTGTGTCCTGCAATCAGTTGAGAGACTCCATGGCAAAAGCCCCATGGCCTCTCCCTGTAGTTGAAGAATGTTCCAGGACTCCTCTGTCTCCTTTTTGGTGGATGAAGAAACTCAGAAAGCAACACTTCTGCCAGAACTCTCCAAGATGCCCCCTTTGCTCCCAGTGACTCCATCACTGCCCGGGAAGCTGTCTTTTCTACCAGAGGAGTTCAAGATACAGTTAAAAGTCATGTGGCAGAGAAAAAAGGCAAGAATTGGTTTACAAGGGATGGCAAACAAGAGATACCAGAAGCTTTGGCCCTACCAATATTAAAAGAACTCCGTGAAGAGAGTCCTTGCACTTCCTGAGGACTGGCAGAAGCCTTCCTCATGCTGTATGTTGCTGGGGGTCTTTTTAGCCTGGCAAAACGAGCTGTTGAAGGTTGCTTGAGCTGTGCTAAAGCAAACAGCCAAGTTACAAAGTAACTTGCCAGGGGAGGGAGGCCTTGGGCTGCATGTCCCTTCCAAAGATGCCAGGTGGATTTTCCTGAGATGCCCCAAGTGGGAAAGCTTCATATCTTCTGCTAATGGTATGTCAGCTAGCAAGGTGGCCAGAAGCATTTCCAACTGCTTCAGCAACGACAGGATCAGTTATTAAGGCATCTTTGGAACAAATCATTCCAAGATACAGCATTGTAGAAGCAATAGACTCAGATAGGGGAACTCATTTTACAGGAAAGATCCTTCAAGGGGTTTTGGCTTCTTTAGGACCGCAATGGAACCTCCATAGGCCCTGGCACCCCCAGAGCTCGGCTCGGGTAGAAAACAATGAATAGAGGAATAAACACCTTTTGAAGCTGGTAATAGAAACCAAGATGCCATGGCTAGGGCTTTGGACATTGGCTTTGGCGAGAATGAGAGCCCGCCCCAGAAGAGAGATTCCGTTATCCCCCTTTCCGTCGTTGTTATGAATTACCCGGCTAAGTCTCAACCTAGTGGGGGAGTAGAGGTAAGTGATGTATATTTAAAACTGTCTGTGGCCAGGATACTGCTTCTTGTGAAACCCCTTCAACAGGAAGCTCAGCTGGCACAAGCCCCACCTTTGGACTTTGCTGCTTCTAACATCCAACCAGGAGATTGAGTCCTAGTTAAGGAGTAGAAAGAAGCGCCAGTGGTTCTGAAATGGCGTGGCCCATTCCAAGTGTCACTGACGACAGAAACAGCCATCAAGACAGCTGAACACAGGTGGACCCGTCACTCTCGGGTCAAGGTCTCTGAAGCCTCAGAGATTTGCACATCTCAGCTGGAGGAGAAGGCTGGGAGACTGTGACTGACACTCTGCAGGAGTGGGCCGGAGCAGTAGCCAGTGCTTCGACATCAGAGGAAGCCCTGAGTGCCTACCCACAGACCATCTGCTGAAATAGTCTCTATGGGCATCCCTCCTCTAGAATCTCCACTCACTGGAGCGCTAATACTTGCTGGATTATTTTATGTTAAGTGGTTTCTGTGTCTTCAATTGCCACAGGTGCTGCAGAAGACAACGGGAAAACTAGACTAGCTAATTAGATCACATTATTAAAATATTTTCCTTACTAGTTCTACTTTTATATGGTCAGCTAAGTTTAGGCCAGGAGTGGGAGAATCAATTTGCAGCCTTAGGAGAAGAAGTAGCAAAAGTTTTCAACCTTAGCAATTGCTGGCTCTGTGGAGGGCCAGGAGGATCTGAAGAGTGGCCATGGCTGGCTAGCCCAGCTGAACCGAAATGGTGGGTCAATGGGAGGGCCACAATGGGATGGGATTTGGGGCCAAAGAAGGAAGTCCATGGCCACTTCATTCTTCTCCAACAGGCACTTATTGCCTAAACAGGACAGGGCGGGTCTATGTAGGAAAAGGCGTTTGTCAATTGACTTTCCCTCTGGCTTTAAACAATTGGGTTTAGCCCTCCAATTGCCCTCCTTACAATTGTTCCAAATATCAAGACAATTGCAATCAAATAGATGTTCAGCTCACTAATGGTAGCTGCGTAAGGTGTTCTTACCAAAAATATTTGGAAGCCTGTAAAGCAATGGGGAGGGACAAGGGGTTTTTTTGACCACCTATTTTTAAGCTGCCCCCACAAAAATTCCACAAGTAGAAGACATGTTGTTTGTGATTATCAGTGGGAATGGCAACACCGGATTGGAACTCAAAGCCTTTAGTGAGTTCTGCTCCAAATCCAACCAAGCAACTTGCAGATGTAAATGTAGATGGGAACCCTGTGTGGGAGCTTGGAAATGCAAATACTGTGACCCTTATGGTGGGGGAACTATTGTTGGAGGACCGTTAGGCCAGGGAAACCCGCGGTATTTTGACCCACCAATTGATGACCAAGGGTAGGAAAGCCCCTTTGCTAATGGAACACGGGCTTTGAAAGGACATTATTGGATTTGTGGCCAACATGCTTAGCTCAGGTTACCTCCAAACTGGTCAGGGATATGGTATATCCCTGGGGTATATTAGACCGTTGCTCTTTTTGCTACTACAAATTCAGGGAAATCGCTTAGGAATCAAAATCTGTGAGGATTTAATTAGAGAAAAGCAGTCAGCTGAGGCAGCCTTGGCTGCAGGGAGCACCCCAAAACGGGGAAAAGATGAATGGCCACCAGAACAAGTTACGCAACACGATGGACCAGCCCCTTGGAAAGCTAAGGAATTAATCCCAGATGCCTGGGAACCCATTTATCATTTCAATGAGATAATTAGGTTACAAGCTGTCTCAGAAATAATTACCAACCAGCCAGCCACAGCTCTTGACCATCTTGCTGAGCAACCCACTTCAATGAGGAAAGCGGTATTTTCAACATTGGATGGTATTAGATTATTTGTTAGCAGAAGAAGGAGGAGTTTGTGGGAAATTAAATGACTCGAGCTGCTGTTTGCAAGCAGATGACAGCGGAAATGTGGTCAAACAAATAACAAAGGAAATAACCTCAGCTCATGGACCTGTCCAAATGTTGAAAGGATGGTAATGGGACATGTTTTCATGGTTAACTGGCCAGCTATGGGCTAAATGAATACCATTTCTCCTCTTATATGCTATAGCAACTCTAATCTTTTGACCATGCGTGACACCATGCTGGGTGCAGCTCTTTCAGCAGGTGGTCAAGGGGATGCCACTAGCAGCCATGCCTACCTGATCCAGAAAGGACTACAAAAGGACAGAAAAGGATGTCACTGCAAATAATAGCAAAAGCCAAGAAGACTCAAGAAGAAAAAATTAAATCAATGGTAATTAAGGTTTGTAAAGACAAATACAGATCAACGAAAAAGAGGAGGGATTAAAAGGAATGAGATGGATGAGTCTTTACAAACAGACCGTGTGAATCGGCCTGTAGACAAGGCTAGGAACTTATGGGGAGTGAAGGAACAGAAGAAACTATTAGTTCTCTAGAACTGTTGCTAATCAACAGGGACTGTTGATTAATCAAGGCCGTGTTAAATTCCTGAACCTAGAGCAAGGCAACAAAGACTTAATAGCATTAGGAATGGTTTCTTTTTCTTTCTTTTCGATGCCAAAAGGGGGGTGCATATTAGAGGAGGGCATAGAGTAGGCAGTTCTGGAAGTCTGTATCTCCCGAATACCTCAGCCAGTGGGGAAAAGGAAGAGACTGTTGTGGCCAGGAACTTGGCATAAAAAAGGGGCTGCATCCTGCAACCGTTTGACAGACCCCATGGGAAAAGCCCCATGGACTCTCCCTGTCGTCGAAGAATGTTGCAGGACTCCTCTGTCTCCTTTTCGGACATAAACCTCAGGCATCGTCGATTAATTTTCCCTAACGGCAGCGACCTGCCGCGTGCTCTCCGTGCTCCTCCCCAGCCCCCCGGCAGGTGTAAAATAGTTCCCGGCGGCTCCCACCGCGCGTTACAGACGGCTGCGCGGCCCCGGGGCTGCTCGCAGTGCTCCCCTGCCCCGCCAGGGCTGCCCGCGGGCTGCGGAGCCACCTCGCCACCGGCGCGGCCAGGGCCGGGGCCCTTCTCGACAGCAGCCGAGGGGCTGCGGAGCGGGCGGCTGCGGGACGATCAGCTATTTTATGCCGCGCGGTGCTGCCGCCTCCATCTAGTGCTCCATCGCGCCGCCGGCCGACCCCGCCTTGCGCGTTCACGCTCGGCCGCGCTCGCCGCCCGCCCAGCCTCGCCGGAAGCTCTCCCGCCCGGGCCGTGCCCCGGCTCCGCCTGCGGCTCGGCAGGGCCCGGCCGCACGCGTGCTGCGTGGCTCGGAGCACCCGCGTTGCGCCGCAGGCGACGGGGAAGGCGGGCCGGGCCGGCGCCATCGTGGTAGCGCGAGGAGAGGAGCGCCCGGGCGGGGCGGCGAGTGGCGCGGCGGTGAGGGCTTCTGCTTCCTGTCGCTCGGCTGCCGCCCTCGGCAGGTGCCGTGTGACCCCGCGGAGCGGCGGGGCCGGCCGGGCGGTGCGCGGCGAGGCTTTCGGCCAGCGGCGGCCGCAGCGAGAGTCTGCTGGCACTGCCCGTGCCGGTGGAGAGAGCGGGGATCCGAGGCCGGCCTTCCCAGAGCGACGAGGGGTGGCCGCCTTTGCCGCGCTGCCCTCCGTGCAGCACGTGGCCGATTCCGGCGAACCCGGGGTCTCCGCAGCGGCGCGGGCGGGAGGGAGTGGGGAGCGCGCTCGGTGCTGTGCCGGCCGCTCCCGCCCAGCACTGCGCTCTGCCGAGGCGTTTTCCCGCCCGTCCTGGGAAAGACACAAGGGACACCAAAAGTTGGAGCTTAGCTGTCAGGGGGAGCAACTTGCCTCCATTGGCGACCTCCTTTTCCCTCTGATTCAGCTACCTTGTGGTAGGTGCGGTGGTGCTGAAGAAGAGTGGCGGCTTGGCACAGTTGCTGTCATAGGTGGTGCGAGAGCTCCACGCAAAGAGCTTTGAGTGGCACGTGTGAGGGTAGGAGGGTACGGCACCCACAGCTGAAGGGAAAAAAGGTCAGGGCATGTCATCAGCCGCAGTCGTGCTAAGTTGTTCATCTTTGCAAACTGCTTGCCGAGTTCTTCCTTTCTTAGGTAATGGGGGTTTGTATCAACCAGAACTGCATATGGTCAGTATTTGCTGGACTGTTGTTGAAGTGAGTGTAGCAGTTTCTATGGCATTCTGCAAAAAAAGTGACAGATGTCTCTGTGTTCCCCAATTCTTAACAAAAATGAAGTTAACAAAGCCCTGAAAAGAGGTTTTACAAAACTTCAGGGATTTTTTCCTACGGGTACTGTAGAGACAACCATAGTCACCTTGTCTTTCCAAAAGTGAAGGTTACATCTTTTTGTCCAAGAGCATCAAGTGCTTTTGGTCAGCGTTTGTGTGCAAGCATTAGCCTTGTTCTTGTTCTTCCTTGGAGAACTTTTACAATACTCAGATGATCTGTGTAGGCTGCAGAGTGCAGTGGTGAACTTCAAGGCTTCCAGCAGAAGGGAGATGCTGTCCACGTTTTGGATTTTCCTTAGTCTGAACCTTCAATGTCCAAGGCTTCACTTTTCAAGCAGTTGGAAGAGCTCCAAATTAAGATATGAACAGGTCTTAATTGACCTTGTCACCGCCTCAGTTCATCAGGTAATGCTGTGCACTGGATTTAATTGCCTAGTGCAACATGTGCTAAAAATATGTAGAGTGTCTCCTCGATTACCCTTCCAGAAGGGTTTGAATGGAGAACAAGGAGTTCCGAAGACAGATATTTGGTGTACGAGAAGTAGAACTTAGTTGATTGCAGGGCACTGCATGCACAAATGTCTAAGGAGGATCCCTCTTTTTTTGTCCCATCTATGCTTGTTCTCATTTGAAATCCTGAACATTCTGGAGGTTGGTTTTGTTAGGGTTGTGGCTGGGGAAGGGGTGGTGGTGGGGGAGGGGTGGGTGTTGTTTCTGATCTTTTTAATTTCCAGGATAATGTACAAAGAACTTGTGCCCAAAACCAGCAGTATGAAGCAATGCAGGTATAAAAGAAGGTCACCGAAATGTCGGCTAATATGAATCTGAAAGCGCTTCAGTATTTTACCCAGGAGTTTCACTCCAACAAGGTGATTGTCCTTCACAGAAATGTAGTGGCAGGCTTATGCCATGCTAGAAGTGATGACCTTTCTCTGCCCCAAATTGACCAGCAAGATATTTTGGCTCTTGATTTAAACCCCTGAGCCAGCTGTGTTTCAGGCTGCAGAAGCTGCAGGTGTTGTGGCAGACGCGGGGTGCAGCCCTGCCTGCCGGTCCCGACCTGGCGCACGCCAGTGGCAGCCGTCAGCGCCCGGGGTCCCCTGTGCCACCCACGCCAGGGTTCTGCCTGCCTGCTTCGCACCCCTGGTAGCCTCAGGGAAACAGCGGACTACTCCATCTACTTTAAAAACAAACAAGCAAACAAAAAGCCCACTGTAAAAATATGTAAAAGTCTTGAAACTCATTCTCAGCGCTTGCTCGGAGTTTGTTGATGGCGCAAATGGATTTTGGATAAACTGGTACTGCTAGTACTACTTTTAAATTAGGTTCCTAAACTTCAGAAAGGAGAAGATGGTGGTCACATACCCCTGAGGAATGTTTGAAAAAGTAAGAGTGCTCAGTCATTTAAAGGTGGCCAGAAAATGGGTGTGGCAGTGGAGTGGACACTCTGCGAGTAGGTAGCCTTAAGTCATGCAGGGACTGGCACTTCAGTGGGAATTTTGCATCAACACCAAGAGATCGTTCCATGATGTGTTGCATAACAGCAGATTGGGCCAAAATTCTGCTGACTTTGATCAAGGTGGATGGGCCACCTTCACTTAACCCAGCATAGGGACATAAATCAATGATGTTTGAAAAACAGCCATGAAACATAGCTCCTTTAGTTTATTGGACTGTTGCAAGTCTGCAAAGCTCTGTTGACAGGTCACTGGAAGTAGCTGTTGGAATCTAACTGCGGTTGGACTCTTTGTCAGTCAGCATCACCAGGAGGCTTAACGGTTTAGGTTGAGAGGTTGTGCATGTTTTTTTTCAGAGGAATGGCCCAGTGAAGAGCAGTGTTCACTGCCATGACTGCCGTTGTAGCCTTCTAGAGAAATCTTGGTTCATTCAGAGAGAACTTCCTTGGTTCTGCTGGTTTGGTTTCACAGCTGGAGCAAAGGTAGAGCACTGGAAGCAATTCCTAGGGCAGAAGCGGGAGATATCCAAAGCTCTGGACTTTGTTGTCCTCAGCACAGTGTAAGTGAGCGTAGTCTAATTGGAGGAGTGGTGAGCATCAGTGATATCAGATTTTTTACAAGTTCTTAATTCTGTCAAAACAAGAAAGAAGGAGAGTGATGAAGATGAAATCCTTTCCTCTTAAATCTGCCTACGCAGCAACTTCAGGGGTAGTTGTAATGTGTATTCACCTATTTTGAATTGCCCAAAACCAGGCCTGGAGATGCTTCAGAGACAGAGTCAGAGAAGCGGGTATTTGCTTTATTTGGCGCTGGGTGCGTGGGGGATCGCTCCTCCTAACACACACACGCAGAGCACTCCATACAGTCCAGCATTATGTGTAAAATTTTTGAATATTCATCACATTCCTTGGGATAGGAGTAGTTCTAGAAATTACTTCTCGGAAGTCATTGATCATCATTAGCAGACGTGCCACGCATGCGCTGTGTACCCAGGTGGTCGCACTGAGGAAGGCTCCTCTTCTTCCTCGGGGGTCTTTCTGATGAAAATCAGTAGTCTTCGTCACAATGCACTTTTTACCTTTCTTTCTGGAGCATGCGCAGTTCTTTGCTGGATGATTCAGCGATCTCTGTGCTGGTTTTCAAAAGATCCTGTTCCTCTTATCTTGACAAGATTAAGGCAAGTCCTGCTGCTTAGGTTTTGTGATTAACATTTGCTGTCTCTTAGTAGTTCACTCGTGTTTACATGAGTAAACTATGGATCAACCCCCTTCTCAATTTTAGCACTGAAAGGCTATCAGAGTCATTTAAAGAGATGTCTCCTATGGAGTACTATAAAACTGCCATCATGGTAACACGTTTTCATACAGTAGTTTTAGCACAGAAGTAATAGATGTACAATCTTGGATGTTTCAACCTGCTGACTCGAGAGCCAGTGTTGAGCTTTTCTCTTTTAAATCCAGTCTTAGAGCTCTGCAGGGATCACTGCAGCATGACGTTGTGACAAGGGGATGCTGATTCACGCATAAACCTTTGATGCTTTCCTTATATCTTCAAGCAGCTTTGAAAACCAGTGATGATCTGGCATGTTGCGACTTGAGAGTCATGGTAAAGGTTTCACCAAACACTTTGTAATATCATGCTGCAGCTTTCATGCCTAAGAAAATAGCATTGAGCATATGGCTGGCAAAATGCCAAAAGAATGAGCCAAAACCAATATCCTTTAATGGGAAAGATGGAAAACATTTAGATGTGTTTATTTGAACTAAAATTCCTGTGGACCAAGCCTAAATGTATTTCACACTAAATTCTTAGAACTGATTTTAAGGGAAGATGTGAGAAAACATCCATTGTCAAAATATTTTTCTACTATACCATAAACAAGACTTTTCAAGGTTGCAGGTGGCTTGGTCGTTTACATACTCCGCTACCTCTTCTGTGAGAGAGAAAAGTCTCTCACGGACTTAGAAAATAGCAAGAAAATCCTCGCTAGCAGCATTTTTGTATCGACACTGGTCCTTCTCATTTCCTTTTCTCTAGAACACATTTCTCAGGCTCAGTGAGCAGATGTGCGTGCAAGTGGTTTGGTGTGTCCTTGGAATTCAAGTAGTCAGGATCAGATGGGTTTCTGCAGTGAAAGGATACAAGGAAACGGGGATATAGCCGACAGTGGGAACTCCTGTGATTTTGCTCCTCTCCAAACATTTCTCCTCTCCAAATGGATCTCTGTAGGAAACTTGACACATTCTTCTACTCCTGGGAGTCATTAATAAAGAAACCTGGGGTGTTTATTAGGTGACAGTGCTGTTCCTGCTGTGCACCTTTGCACCTGGCTCACAGACCATTTTCACACAGCCGTGGTCCAGAATGCGGGCAGACAAAAACCCACCAGTTTTCTCTTGCCTACTTGACTTTTCAAATTCTTATTATGTGATGATTATCGCATCATTTTGTCCATAATATCTGAAATAATTTGCCATGCAGTTTTGAATACAGTGCAAATACGTATTTTACTCTTAGAAATTTGAAAGTGAGTTACATTTAATAGTAGTTTGTGAGTAGTATGGCAATCAGGCCTTAAATACGCCAATCAGGCTTGTAAATAAACCCATATTATCAGTCAATCTCTTCAATCTATTCATGTGTTTATATGGGATTTTATTCCTATAGAATAGAAAACTCGGAGCAGTGGCAAAGAAGGGGGGGGGGGGCGGGGCAGCAGCGGCCCTGCTCTGAGCGGGGCAGGGAAAGGCAGGCTCGGGATCCCGGGGTTTCTCACCTGAGGCACCCGAGCAGATGGTGAAGAGTCCCTCTTTTAGTGAAGGTAGACTGTTAAGAAGGTTCCAATGCAACGGCCGCTCTTACGAACAGAGCTGCACTCACGGTAGAAGAAAGGCAGCAGGAGACGGAATCCTGCAGTGGTGACCAGTTCTCCCCACAGCCACCACAGCCTCTCTCCCCTCCGAATGCTTGAGAGAACAAGAGCTGGGAGCTGCATGCAACCCCGTTTTCCCAGTCCAAAGTTCACTGTATCTCTGCCCTGACGAGACACCTCAGCTAAAAGAGAGTAGCCAGCTGCATCCCTCCCCTGAGCGGTGACAAATTCTTTTGTCTCTCTTAAGTGTCCAGTCGTTATTGTCTCCTAGCGTATGGGGGAAAGCTCCTTAAGAGAAAAAAAACCCCAAAAAACAAAAGGAGAACTACTAAAACCCCAACATACGGGTGATTCTCACCTTCCTTCTCTGTCCTGTGGTGGTCGGCGATGGAAGAGACGGGGCAAATTGCTCGGATGCAAGAAGCCGATTTTATTGATACAGAGCTGAGTATTTATACCTTTTCAGCAGTAACTAAAAATAGATTCTTATATAAGCAGCAATCACTATAACAACCATATCTATAATTCTTAATAACATTGCAAAACTACAAGCTAGCATTAACCGACACCAAGCATGCCGTTCCCTTATACTAGCTATTTCCTGATAGGCCGTACTGCCTGCCATGGTTTGCGGCCTAGCAGCGTTAGCGCGTCCACTTCTGACATGAGTTTAGCAGTGCTCTCACTTCTGCTTTCTAGCTGTATCTCCACACTTCTCAGCTACGTGTAAAAGCACATGCTCTCAGTGTCGTAGAGTCCTTAGGGAAAGCAAACAGCGGTTCCGCTTCACACTGCTAAATGTGCCAGGACAGAAAGCTTTCACTGACCTTGCCTTGCCTTTTCCTTGCAGCCTTTCCTCTTCAGAGTGAAACATAGATTTAGAAGAACTATAAAGACTTTAGTTATAGGCTAGCTGTGTTGAGATTAGTTAGAGTAGGAAGGAATTTGGGCCCAGTGAGAGTTAATGAAAATAGTTAAGAGAGCTGGACCTGAAAGGGGTTTTAAGATGTGATTACCAAATAACTGATGATCTGTCATTTGCATGTTTGCTTAGCTGTGCTTAGAACGAGGAATAGAAACTTTGATAAGTTGGTGTAGGGAACAAGGACAATTACAAATTTCCTCCCTTGGTGGGAACCCGTTCAAAAGTCACGCAAGAGGAAACTTAGAGGTCACTAAAGTAATTCGGATTGTTAAAGTTCAAAAAGGCAAAAAGGCCAAAATGAGGAAGATGAGTTACTTCATCTTTCTTGGGACCACTGACCCAATTCAAGACCACTGACTCTATTCAGGACACACACTATGCATGCTTAATGACATTTAAGCTCATTTCCATATGAAGCGGAGAATGGGAGGTGTTAATGTTACGAATATGCATTTGTATTTTGGATATTCATAATATTTGGAAATAAAAAGTGTCGTGTTGGCTTGGATCGGGGCCCTGCGTCTTAGGGAGCTATCCCACGCAGTGCCCGGTGCCAAATAAAGCATGCACTTTCTAACTCTAAACTGTTAGAGAGTTTTTGTCCGTCTCAGTTGGATATCGATATTAGATTGATATTCATATTTTGGTAAACCATTTTGGCGACTCTGGTGGGGCCCTGCTCTATCTGGCCGAGGGGCCAGGGGACCCCCCCTCGGGTGCTCGCCCCACATTTTTGGGGAGCGGGGGCTCCTTGATCCTCTGACACCCCGGGGAGAGACCAGGACCTGCCGGAACCACGGACAAAGAGGTATGTTTTAAAATTAAAGGGGTACCTTAAAGAAGGCAGCTTGTAAGACACAGCGGGACACCCTGTGCGAAGCGGAAGCCTGGGAGAGTTTGCTTGTAAGTGTCTGCAGAAAGTATAGTAATGTTTTAACGGAGCAGGTAACGGCTCCAAAGGCTCATCTCCCGTAAGGGGAGTAGAGCTGCTTCTGTTTCCCAGGGAGGGGAACGAGGTACAGGGGTGCTGCCTTGGTCTCTCATGGAGGAGAGACGGGTGCACAGCGTGGGTGGCCGTGCGGCGTGTGTTGAGGGGCGCTGCCTTTGGTCTCTCGTGGAGGAGAGCCAGGAGCGCAGAGCGGGTGGCGGGGCGGGGCGTGTGGCTGCGGAGTTTGAATGGCTGCAAGAACTCCGGCTTGCTTCGTTCTCGTAGAGGGGAGCGAAGACCGTGGGGTTGCACACCGGAGGTATCGGCGGGAGCGCCGTCGGCTCCGGTCCGGTCGGTGGCTTAAAAGCAGCATTGGCTTGTAGTTTGGGATACGAGTGGTGAACAGAGAGAGAGACTAACTTTATTTTGAGTGCTGTGCGCGTGCATTAGGGATGCGCCGCAGGTCTACAGGGACCGCTTTGGGTTAAAGGGTACGGACCCCCTAGGCTGTGCAAGCGCTGTAAGGGTATGATGGCTGGGTTATGCCAAAAGGGTTTGTTGGAACTGTGAATTAGCAGTGTGTTGTGTGTGTGTTTAGTTTGTGAGAGTTTGTATTGTGGCTGTTTTGATTTGTGTGTGTTTGGCCCGGATCAGCCACGTATTTGTATGAAAAGTTATAAAAGTTTGTGTTTAGTGGAGTTGAGGAAGGATTTTTGTGCTTGACAGAGTGGAGAGATTTTTTTGTGTCTAGAGAGTGGGTTGCAAGGAAAGAATTAAGTAGAGCGCGTGAGCTTTAAGTTGTGTGAATGGCGGTGGTGAAATTTGGTTAAGGTATTAGTGAAAAAGCAGTAATTGAGTGTTTAGAAGTTGCTAAATTTGTGTTTAAAGGAGCGAGCGGAGCTAGTTTGAAACTATGTCTGGTGTCACTTTGGCGACCGGCGCGGTGATCTGAGTTGGTAGCTTCGGATTTTTGTTTTGGAAGTTTTTAGTATATTTTGAAAAGTTTGATTGTAAGTGAGTTTAAATTTGGTTGTTTGGTTCGGGGTGACATCCAGACCAAGGGCTAATAATTTTAACCTTAGCAGGGAGGCAGAGCGGCGTAGCATGTAGCGTGGGCTCAAGACTAAACCCCCCCCCACTCACTCAGCAGTGCAAGCGAAGCGGTAGGGGCTAACCCCCCCCCGCTCGGCAGAGTGAGTGAGGCGGCAGCACAAGCTGGAACTCGCTAGCTTGCCAGATTTGAGCGGAGCCTTGCGAAACCCCAGCAAAA
This sequence comes from Corvus hawaiiensis, assembly GCF_020740725.1. NCBI lineage: Eukaryota > Metazoa > Chordata > Aves > Passeriformes > Corvidae > Corvus > Corvus hawaiiensis. The sequence goes on from NC_063229.1 coordinate 691,463, forward strand.
TTTTTGCTCGGGGTTGCGAAAGGCTTGTGGTGGGTTTTAGAAGTTTAAAATTGTTGGTAGAAGTGCTTTGAGTGAATTGTTTCAAGCATTTGAATGTGTGGAGTGAGTTTTATGTGCTGTGTGAATTTTTTTTAGATTTGAATAAAAAGGAGCGGGGTTTTTTGAGTGGTGGAGTGTGTGAGTGTGTTGTGAAACAAGCTTTTTGGTGAACTTTAAAAATGGTGGCAAACAAAAGCAAAGAGGTTCCTAAAAGTATCCCTCTGGGATGTGTTTTGACACACTGGCAAAAGATGGTGAATCATAGTGGTGCAGAGACCAAGAGGGAGCTTATTAAGTTATGCACCCAATGGTGGCCGTTTTATAAACTGGAAGGGGGTATGAAGTGGCCGCCTTTTGGTACACTGGATTATGAAACATTACTGCAACTAATGCTTTTTCTTAGCCGTGAGCAAAAATGGCCAGAGATTGTTTATGCTGAATTATTTTTCACTCTTCAAAATCAACCTGAGTGACAAAAAGAGTTTGGGTCAGACCACCCTCTGATCCCTTAGTATTGGCTTTTGAAAAGGATAACAAAGTTAATAATGAAAAACCTAAGCGATGTTGCGGTGCATGTTCAATAAACCAGAGATGTACCCATCCTGACAAGGTATATTAGGTAGAAGCCCAAGAACAAGAAGTGGCAGATCTACTTAAGTCACCCCCTAAAAAGGGAGATGGGGGAGGGGTAGCAAATGATACAGAATCAGAGTTACCATCATCTCCATCCCCAAACCCCGCTCCACTTTCTAGTTCATCTCCCTCTGGGAAATCAAGAACAACTAACCTCTACCCACCTTTACCGAGCAGCGACAGCGAAGAGGATGAATCACCCTCCCCACAGGGTCCTATAACATTAAGGACCCGGGAGCAAATTAAAAGAAACATACAAGCACCTTTAAGGGAAGCAGTAAATCATGAAGGGATTCCTATATTAGTTAAAATCCCCTTTTCTATTATAGATCTAGAAGCCTGGGAAAAAGTGGCCAGAAATTACCAGAGTGACCCAATATTGGGGTTGCTAAGAAATTTAAATTTATGGTGAACCAACACAATCCTTATTGGGCTGATACCCAGTTACTGCTTGACGCTCTACCTGAATCAGAAAAGCAATTAGTTATAAAGACAGCTGTGAATATGGCTGAAGATGATTGCAGGATAACACAGGAGGATGTTAAAAAGGTACTTCCTCTTCAGGATCCAGAGTGGGGCCCTAATGAGCCAGATGAAATGGCACAGTTAAAAAGGTACTGGGGATTCATAATAAAAGGGCTAGAAAGAGCAATCCCTAAAGCCATAGACTGCTCAGCCCCGTATGCTATGAAGCTGGGTCCCTCTCAAACACCTTCTGAATTTTTAGACAACTTGCGAGATGCGATGCATTGCCATGCCACCTTGGATCCTGGACCGGAAGAAGGAGTGCAGCAATTGGTAAATTTATTTTTAGGACAATCCACAGGAGACATCCGGCAGAAGCTTCAGAAGATGCAAGGTCCAACAACCCGGAATCTAGAGACTTTGCTTAGTGTGGCACGGAGCATTTACAGCAATTGGGGAGAGGAAATGGAAAAATTAATAAGGGTGGTAAAAGAAGAAAAAATAAAGGAAGACGTGGGCAAGGTCCACCAAGACAAGGACCACCCCGACTAGGAAGGGACCAGTGTGCCTTATACAAAACCTGGGCATTGGAAAAACCAGTGCCCAGAAAAGAGAAAGGGTGATGAAAAAGAAATATGACCAGAGAGGTGCGGGGGTGGTTGCTCATATGCAAGACTGGGCGCTACCCTAGGGGACCCTCTGGTTATAGTTAAACTAGGGAACGAAGAAAAGAAAGTGGAATTTTTAGTAGATACAGAAGCAACATATTCAGTGTTGAATAAAGCTTTGATACCTATATCAAGGGGTTATTTTGTAGTGACAGGGTCAACTGGCCAATCTGGAAAGGCATACTTTTGTAAACCACTGAAATATAAATTGAGAAAACAGTGGGGAATTCACCAAGTTTTATATATGCCTAACGCTCCATCTGCACTTTTGGGCAGAGATCTGCTAGAGCAGCTGGAGACAAAAATAATATTTAAAAATGGGGAAATCAGTTTGGAAGTAAAAGACCAACAATATCTAGAGTTGCTGAGCCTAATGCTAATAACCAAAGAAACGGAAATAGCGAATGAAGAAGAAATGATTAAGAAGATAATGGATCAAGTATTCCCTGGAGTGTGAGCCTCTGGTACCCCAGGGAGGGCAAAGAATGCCCTGCCAATTCAAATCAAGCTTAAAGAAGGGAAACGGCCTGTAAGGGCCAAGCAATTTCCCTTGAAAAGGGAAGACAGAGAAGGGATCGGGCCAATTATTGAGAACTTTTTGCAAATTGGATTGTTAAGGGAGTGTCAATCTGATTTTAATACTCCAACTTTACCCGTGAAGAAACCTGATGGGTCATACAGGTTAGTACAAGATTTGAGAGCAGTCAATAAAGTGACGGAGGATTTATACCCAGTGGTTGCTAACCTTACACCTCATTAACTCGTTTAACACCTGAACTAACCTGGTTTACCGTTTTAGATTTGAAGGATGCTTTCTTTTGCCTCCCTCTCCATGAAGCCAGCCAGAAAATTTTTGCACTTGAGTGGGAGAAGCCCAAGAGTGGACGCAAAACTCAGCTCACACGGTGTGTATTACCCCAAGGGTACAAGAACTCTCCTACTATATTTGGAGAACAGCTTGCAAAGGAGCTAGAATCCTGGGAACCCCCGCCGGGAGAAGGACAGCTGCTTCAGTATGTGGATGACCTTTTGGTAGCCACCCAGACCCAAGAGGCATGTATGAACTGGACAGTAAGCCTCTTCAACTTTTTGGGCTTGCAAGGGTATCGGGTGTCCCAAAAGAAGGCGCAGATGGTAAAGCAAACAGTTATTTACCTGGGCTATGAAATAAGTGCTGGACAAAGAACCTTTGGATGAGAGTACAAAGAAGCGATATGCCAGATCCCAAAACCCCAGACAGCAAAAGAGCTGAGAAGTTTTCTAGGTATGACAGGGTGGTGCAGACTGTGCATTAATGATTATGGGTCGCTTGCTAAACCTTTATATGCATTGATTATGGAAGGAAACAAGAACCTGCCATGGACAAAGGAAGCAACATAGGCTTTCGACCAACTGAAGAAGGCCTTCATGTCAGCTCCAGCCCTGGGACTTCCAGACGTGAGTAAACCATTCTTTTTGTTTTCTCATGAAAAGCAAGGGATTGCCTTGGGAATACTGGCACAAGACTTGGGCCCGTATCGGCAGGCAGTAGCCTACCTTTCCAAACAGCTGGATGCAGCAGCCAAGGGATGGCCAGGATGCCTCAGAGCTGTTGCAGCAGTGGCAATAAACATCCAAGAGGCATGCAAATTCACCCTGGGCCAGAAAATGACTGTGCTAGTGTCTCATACAGCATCTGCAGTCCTGGAGGCCAAAGGGGGACATTGGCTTTCCCCTCAGAGATTCTTGAAGTACCAGGCCATACTGGTAGAACAAGATGATGTTGAAATTGTGGTGACTAACATTGTGAACCCAGCTTCATTCCTCAGTGGGAATCTGGGAGAACGGGTGATCCATGACTGCCTGGAGACAATCGAGGCCACTTACTCCAATCGCCCAGATCTGAAGGACATCCCTCTCAAGGGCGCTGAGACCTGTTTCACTGATGGAAGCAGTTATGTTATCAGTGGAAAAAGACCTGCTGGGTATGCCGTTACCACCAGCCGAGAGGTAATAGAGTCTGGACCATTGCCAACAAACACCTCTGCACAAAAGGCTGAAATAATTGCTCTAACCCGAGCCTTGGCATTGGCAAAAAGAAAGAAGATTAATATTTATACAGACTCAAGGTATGCATTTGGGGTGGTTCATGCACACAGAGCCATTTGGAAGGAGAGAGGATTGTTAAACTCACAAGGGAAGAGTATCAAGCATGCACCAGAAATACTGAAGTTCTTGGACACCGTTCAGTTACCTGAGAAGGTAGCTATCGTGCACATTAAAGCACAGCAAAAAGTGAGTTCTGAATTGGAAGAGGGAAATATGCTGGTGGACAGAGAGGCAAAAGACGCAGCCAAAGGTGAAGTACCCAGTGAAAAGGTAGAGGCAACATTAATACCAGATGGAAAGATTTGCCTTGAAGGTAGGCCAGAATACAACAAGAAAGATAAGAAACTTATAAAAAAAAGGAAAGTGCAAGTTATAATCAGAGGGATGGGCTTTAACTAAGAATAACAAGCTCATAGTACCTTCTTATTTGTTGGGGTCACTGGTGCAGAAAGAACATGAGAAAACACACTGGGGAATGGGTGCTTTGTCCAATTATTTGAAAGATAGGATTATGGCTAGGAGATTGCAAGGTGCAGTGATACAAGTAACTCGCCAGTGTGGTCTTTGCCTCCGAACTAATCCTAAGAATAGTCCAGAACCTAAAGCTGGACAAATTGGGAAAGGCTGCGGACCTGGGCAACAGTGGCAAATTGAATTACCCAGAAAAGGGCGGTATCGATACCTATTGGTATTAACAGAGACCTTTTCAGGATAGCCAGAGGCCTTTCCTGTAGAGGAATTCCTTGTGGAGCGGGGGCGTAGGATACCCCAGGAGAGCTTGGGCATCCCAGGGCTGTTGCAGAAGTACCCCTGACAGGGCCTCAGGCTGAAGACAGGCTTGCGAGGCACCTGCTAGCCAGCAGCCTTGAACAGCCTTGGGAAAAGGTATACACTAGTCAGCTCCCCCGCTGCATAGAGGCTTTCTCGTGGGAATGGGGCGTGAACTTGGCAAAGTATAACTTGGTGTAAGTAAACAATAAAACTGGAGCACGATGCTAAAATCATATCGGTGTCCGTATCGTGTCTCTGGCGGGATTCCCCTGCACCCGGGACCCCCCCTGCTAAACTTTCCCACTAGGACGGCTAAAGCATGAGAGGTGACCAAAGCGTTGTTGCAAGAAATAATACCCCGCTTTGGAGTTCCAGCCACTATGTCTTTGGATAGAGGAAACAACTGAGAGAAATTGAAAAATATGTGGCTGGGGCCCAAAGCAGAGAATTAGATGGGCCAGTACATGATGTACAACCTGGAGATTATGTGTATGTAAAGTCTCTTGCAGAGAAGATTTTGGAACCGCAGTGGGAACGACTGTTCCAGGTGATCCTCACCACCTTGACTGCAATCAAGATCAAAGAGCAGAAGGCCTGGATTCGTCACTCCCGGGTGTGCAAAGCCCCTGAGGGAGTTTGGGAGGTAACGCCAGGCGACAACGAACTGAAGCTGAAGCTGACCCAAAAAGGCGATGGATGAATTCAGTTATGATGGACATTATGTGGAAAGTTGGGACTTTACTAATTATTCTTACAATCGTAACAAGAGTTAAAGTAGTACTACTGCAGTCTAACGCAACTGAAATATCCCGATGCCGGGGAAGGCATATGATCCTCACTTTCGGAAGGCTTTGAACAAAATGCTCAAAGTCACAAACGCAAGCCTGTGGGAAGGAAGGGATGTTTGAAGATGTAAATATGCATTTGTGTAGGATGGGTTTCATGAGGCTTACTATCCGCCCATGAAGCTTATCCGATTTGGCCCTGAATGCTGTGACAAATGCTTGAGCAATTAAGTTTCGACTGAAAATAGAGGGGTGTGCAACAAAAGCATATGATGAACAAATTGACCGCGGTAAGGAGTGACTTAATTAAATTGCAGCAACCGTTGCAATCCTCCTTGCTGGCCCTGGGTGATAAGCATTGGAAACTGTCCAAAATATTACCAGATAGGGAAGATACAGAAGAACAAGACCATGAATTGAACTGTATTTTACCCCTCTGAACACAGAAGGTGGGCACGAGAAATTAAAAGCCAGTGGCAAACCATTAACCTAGAGCCCTGCTCTATGAGGGAGCAGTTAGGGTACATATGTGGAAGGATTTTAGGTAAAGACATTTGTTTGGACACAGACCAAAGCATTTGCCACTTTGAGGTGCATTCCATTAACCAAACAACGCGGCTAGCGTATACGGAAGAGGTTGCATCTGCCTCAGGATGGCATGTCCCACCATAACGATAGACAATTTAATCATAAATGACAACCCAACTTAATTTGTGTATTTGGAATTTGACGAAAATTGGAGAATCACATCAGTATATAAAGACAAGCATGATTACTGTCCAAGAAGTCTTGCCTGTCCCTATAGGAATGAATCTGACATTTGTCTCATCACTGGTGGGATGTGCTTTTCGGATGGTCACCGACAGCAACTGGTATACTCAATGCCTTCATTCATCCTATTATTGTATTGCTCATTTTAGTTAGTGCAAGTTGGATTTTATCCGTGGTGATGCTTGTTTGGTATTGGAAGATGCTGTGGAGAATAGCAGCCTTGACATCACTATGCAAAGCGTATGGTATAGTCTTGAATGAGAAAAAGGCTGACCACGCCGCTTGGATAAAGGAAGAGGAAATCTGCGTACTGAGTAAAAGAATTTACTCGCTGTTAAAAGAGAAGTGGGGAATGAAACATAGATTGAGAAGAAACATCAAGATTTTAGTTGTAGGCTAGCTGTGTTGAGATTAGTTGGAATAGGAAGAACTTGGGCCCAGTGAGAGTTAATTAAAATAGTTAGGAGAGCTGGACCTGAAATGGGTTTTAAGGTGTTAGTAACTGATTGCCAAATAACTGATGATCTGTCATTTGCATGTTTGCTTAGCTGTGCTTAGAATGAGGAGTAGAAACATTGGTAAGTTGGTGTAGGGAACAAGGACAATTACCAATTTCCTCCCTTGGTGGGAATGAAACATAGATTTAGAGGAAACAGAAAGATTTTAGTCATAGGCTTGGGATTTCAGTTGTAGGCTTGGGCCCAGTGAGGGTTAATCAAAATAGTTAGGAGAGCTGGACCTGAACGAGAGTTTTAGATGTTAGTAACTGATTACCAAATAACTGATGATCTGTCATTTGCATGTTTGTTTAGCTGTGCTTAGAATAATGAGCAGAAACATTGATAAGTTGGTGTATAGAATAAAGACAATTACCAATTTCCTCCCTTGGTGGGAGCCCATCCAAAAGTCACGCAAGAAGAAACTTAGAGGTCACTAAAGTAATTAGAATTGTTAAAACTCAGAAAGGCATAAAGGTCAGAGTGAGGAAGATGAGTTACTTCATCTTCCTTAGGACCACTGACCCAATTCAAGACCACCGACTCCATTCAGATCACACGCTACGCATGCTTAATGACATGTAAGCTCATTTCCATACAAAGCGGAGAATGGGAGGTGTCAACACTGTGAATATGCATTTTGTATTTTGGATATTCATAATATGTGGAAATAAAAGGTATCATGTTTGCTTGTATCAGGGCCTGCGACTTAGGGAGCTATCCCACGCAAAAATAAAACATACACTTTCTAACTCTAAACTGTTAAGAGTTTTTGTCCGTCTCAGTTGGATATCGATACTAGATCGATATTCATATTTTGGTAAATCATAGTTAGCATAGGAGAAAGGCATGCTTGGTATGTACCTGTGATAGTTAGGGCTAGCTTTTAGTTTTGCAATGTTATTACGAAACACAGATATGGTCTTGGCCAGTTGCCCCTCGTTTCAAAAAAGGGCTATAAAGGGACTTCCTGAAATAACTGAGATGAGATCTCCCCACGGAAAGAAGACAAATCTATTGGCAGCAGACCACGAGGACTTGGTCTCATCTGTTGGTAGCCATTGCCCCCCCTTTCTTCCTCTCAACTCTTTGTTTTTCTTTATCTCTCTCTCTCTCTTTCTCTCCTCTATCGCATTACCATGTTGTGGGTACTTAACAAAGGTGAAAAGGTGATTAAAACTGAAATCCCTTGTGTCCTTTTGCACTCTGAGATCTGTAAACAAACCATCACGATCCTCACTTCTATTAGCAGATCGTGACATTAAACTGGCATCACGGACAGGATTTCTGACAGACAGAAGGGGTTGCAAAGTTGTGTGTAGTCTGTAATAGGGGAAGGACGTTTCACTCCAGCCGCACCTAGCCCGACACCCCGAAAAGGGTGAGCGGTGTCTAGAAAGCAAGGGGGGTGACTCGAATTTCCCGCAAACTGCACACGCCTAGGTGAAAAGCACCCCATAGTCAACTGAGGGCTCTGTCTTCAGATTTTTCACAAAAAGATCTCTTAGTGTAAAAGGGGGAACTGTTTTGGTGGGCGTGTGTGAATTTGGACTGCTTGGTGTAGTGAAGAGACAACCATAAGTAACTTAAGGCGTACCTCCCAGGCAGATTTTGGTCTCTTCACCCACCCAGGGAAGCGAAGGGCGACACGGCGAAGCTGTTTGTGTCGCAGTGTGTAATTAGGTTTTACCTCCCTGCAGTGGTTTTGATCCCTTTATAAAATGACTGAAAGCCCTAGTGCAAATAATAAAGCTGCATTTTATGCTCTGCTAGCAAAACATAATGCCCGGCCCTCTCCAGGAGGGGAAGAATGGGCTCAAAATAACTGGTTTAATTTGGAGAGTGTGACTGATAGAATATGTTCATACAACATGAGACAAAGTTTAAATTTGGCCGAAATAAAACCATAATCTGCTCCTAAATCTGTTTTAGGAGCATGCCTTACAGCAGCTATAGATCACTGCTTTAAGCGATGTAGTGAAGAGAAAGCAATCACAGATTCCCTTCAAAACCTAGTGGAAATTTTACAGGAACAATCAGATGAAGAAAGGAATGAAAATCATTTGCTGCGGGCTGCTTTGAGGGAGGAATATTTTAAGAATTCAAAGAATGCTGACTCACCAAAAGAGAAAGAGGAAAAGAAAACTCCTCACATTAACCAAATATACCCCCAGGAAGAACTAGTGCTAGTGAAAAATTGTGGGGAAAACTGCTGCCCTCCTATGAGACCTCTAATTAAAACGGAATATAATTATATCAATGATGAAGATTTTGAACCGCATATCACCACTAAACAAATACCATACACTGCTCCTGAGTTGGCTAAGTTAAAAAAGGAGTACGGGCAGCTTCCCCACGAAGCTGAGACGGAATATGTCTTCCAAGTGTCTCTCACCGGAGGAGACCAAATTCAATTCACTGAACAGGAGGCCAGTGGATATTGGGGACATGGAGTTCTCTTAACAACAGGAGACAAACGTAACACATGGTCGCTGACTCAGCGCGCAGCTTTCTGGGCCGGGGGACTCAATCCTTTAGAAAGGGGAGACCCTTTCGCTACAGTTGGTACCCCTGATCAACTTCTAGAAAGCGTCCACAAAGCCGCCTGTCTGCAAATGATCCATGAAAGGAAATTAACTCCTGGATATGAATCCCCCACGCAATTACCTGTTAAACCTGAACTGATGACCCCTTTAATTCGAGGCCTTCCAGAATCACTCAAATCTACAGCAACTGTCCTTCAAAAAACCATAGCTGCTGTAGGTCCTGTAGAGAGGTTGGACAGATTCCTTGGAAACCCGAGCGACCAAACTGCATCTACCGATCCTGGCTTTACTCCATATTCAACCCCCTCTCAGCCGCCAGGTTCACAATCAAATTCACCTGCCAGTGATTGCAAAGTTTGGACACGGAGTGAGGTTGAAGAAGATCTGATTAATTACAGTAGGAAATACGGACCTATAAAAATCCCAGAGGAAAAATCAGAAAAAACAAAAGGTGTCAGGTACATTAGGGCTCCTCATAGTGAAAAACCAGAGAATGTAAAACAGATCCCTAACCGTCAGCATTGGTGGTTATTAGGTATCAAAAAGGGGGTCCCCAGAAATGTGATGGATGGCTTAGCCCTTGATCAGTTGAGTGTCTAACTGGCACTGCCAAAACCCCATTCTACCGAATCCGTCACTTCAACCCAGTGCACCCCTCCTCCCTCAGAATCTGGGCAGTGAGTCAAAGCCACTTCTCCCTCAAAGTCCGGCCAATGAGCCAGAACAGATTCTTCCTCAAAACCAGGGAAACTAGACCCTCTGTTTCTTGTCAGTGGGCAAAGAAACGGAGCATAGGTATACCTGAGAATGCTCACTAAAAATAAAACAGGAGATATAACGATCACAGCTATTACAAGTCCTAAACGGGCACCTGTAACTTTTCTGATTGACACTGGGGCACAAATTTCTGCGCTGACAAAGAAAGATGCCCAGAGGTGTGGAATTGTTCCAACAAAGAACCGATATTGTGTTTTAAGTGCCTTGGGCACAACAGAATCTATGAATGTGGCCTTAGTCAAGCTCCCTTTGCCTGGAGAGGAAAACCAACTCTCTATCGATGGGGTGATTGGAGATATTCCAACCAATTTATTAGGGATGAATGCCCTTGCTAGGAGGCAGTGGGAGGACTCAGAGGGTCTTCTGTGGTCTTTTGGCACACCACATTTTAACATCAGCCTGCTCCAAGCTGCAGCCTCCCTACCATTCAGCAAAGTAACTAATGTGAAACAATACCTCCTTCCCCTGCGTGCCAAAGAGGGTACCAAGCCAGTGATACAGGAGCTACGACAACAAGGAGTAATACTTTTAATACCCATTCTCCTTTCAATTCTCCGGTGTGGCCAGTGCGAAATCCTAATGGGAAGTGGAGGCTGACAATAGATTTTCGTAGGCTAAATGCTAGCACAGACCCTCTTACAGCAGCAGTCCCAAATCTAGCAGAATTAATAACATTGATTCAAGAAAAGGCTCATTCAATCATGCCACCTATAGATGTCAAAGACATGTTTTTTATGACACCTTTACAGCCAGAAGATATGGACCGTTTTGCTTTCGCATGGGAAGGACAGCAACACACTTTCACTAGGCTTCCCCAAGGGTACAAACATTCTCCTACCCTGGCTCATCACGCTTTAGCCCAAGAGTTCGAAAAAGTACCCAAAGCGGACAATCTAGCTGTTCATCAACACACTGATGATACCCTTGTGGGAGGAGATGAAATAGAAGAAGTGAGAGATACCCAACAGAAAATAACCTCCCACTTAGAAAGCCTTGATTTGAAAATTCCCTCAGAAAAAAACCCAAAACCCTTCACATGAAGTGAAATTGTTGGGAATTTGGTGGAAAGGAGGTATGACACGTATCCCACCTGATACCCTAACCTCTTTAGATCAGATTAAAATGCCTGAATCCAAAAAAGATCTCCAGCATGCTTTAGGATTATTAGTGTTCCGGAGAAAACACATCCCAGATTTTCCATAATTGCCAGACCTCTTTATAACTTGTTAAGAAAAGGGACAAAATGGGAATGGAGTGCTTCTCAAGAAGAAGCACTGCAATTGTTGGTTTTTGAAGCAACAGCCTCACCAAGCCCTGGGCCCTATTCATCCTACAGATGCTTTTCAGGTGGAATGGGGATTTGTCTCCTCAGGGTTGTCAGTACACATATGGCAGCGGGGTCCTGAGGGTCCGACGAAGCCTGTTGGCTTTTACTCCCGTGGCTTTAAAGATGCTGAAAAAAGGTACACTACCTGGGAGAAAGGATTGTTTGTGGTTAGCTTAGCTCTCCTAGAAGTGGAGAAGATTGCACAACAACAACCAATTGTTTTGAGAGGCCCTTTCAAAGTTATTAAGGCCGTCTCTACTGGCACCACCCCCACCTGACGGGGTGGCCCAGAGGACCTCAGTAAGGAAGTGGTATGCTCAGATTGAACATGATTGTAGCGTCTTCTCAATAACTGAAGGAGCTGTAAAAAATCTGGCAATCCAAGAAACTGAAAACTTGGGTAGCAGCCAGGACAAACCTGCCTCAGTCATTAAAGTAGCCCCTCCTTTTTCCCCCAAACAGTCAGCAAATTCTTGGTTTACGGATGCTTCTGCCAAGCGAGAAGGAAAGGTGTGGAAATAGAAGGCTGTAGCCCTCCACACTTCCTCAGGTGAACGAATTATCACAGAGGGGGAAGGCAGTGCCCAAGTTGGCAAGCTGATAGCTGTTTGGAGTGTTTTCCAACGTGAGGCACAGAATACTTCTCCTGTCTGTATCTACACCGATTCCTATGCTGTGTTTAAGGGATGGACTGAGTGGCTTCCTTTTTGGCAGCAAAATGATTGTGAAGTTAACAGAATCCCGGTATGGCAAAAGGAAAAGTAGCAAGAAATTCTAAGTATTGCAAGTCCAGGGAATTTTGCCGTGGAGTGGGTAGCCTCTCACCAGACAGATGGAAATCCAGCAGGAGAGTGGAACAATAGAGCTGATGAATTAGCAAGACTAAGTCCTGTGAAAAAAGATCAAATTACAGAGGACTGGGAGCACTTCTTAGAATGGTTGCATGTAAAAAGACAACGCACAGGTGCAAAAGATTTGTACAAAGAAGCCCTTGCTCGCGGTTGGTCTGTTACCAGAGAAATGTGTAAAACATGCATATCAGCCTGTGAACAACGTCACAGACAGCTAGAAAGACACCCTTTGGAAGATGACCCTCTGCATTTAAGAAAGGGTAAAGGCTTACGGGACGCGTGGCAGGTAGATTATATCGGCCCCTTTAAAAAGTCAGGAGGTAAACACTTTGGGCTGGTAGGAGTAGAGATTATATCTGGGTTAGTCCAGGCCAATGCTTTTAAAAGACCTACAGGAGATAATGCTGTTAAAGCATTGCAGGGATGGTTTGGAACTTTCCCAAAACCACAAGAAATTCAATCTGATAATGGGTCTCACTTTACTGCCAAAGTTGTACAGGACTGGGCAAAAGGTGAAGGGATTAAACGGACTTTTCACACTCCTTACTACCCTCAAGCTAACGGCATTGTAGAAAGGACCAACGGTCTCTTGAAAGGACTTTTGAAACCACAGGAGGGAAATTGGGATGTTCGGCTATGGGAAGCTGTGAAAGGTGTGAATGATAGATGGGGGTAAACGGGTGTCCCCAAATCACTGTCTTTTTCCCAACAGCTCCAAGCATAATTCTCTCACTACAGGGACCAAATGATCCTAAGAATCCTGCACACTACCCTGGACAACCTGTTTCGGTAGATCTCCCTACCGTAGGAGAAGTACCACTAGTGCTAAAACGCCCTCTGAATAAATATGCATGGGTAGCCTCTGATGCCCTAGGGAGAGAGCATCGGATACATACACGCTGCATAATTCCATCATTCTAATTTTCTGCCTTTTGGTGGCAGACTCTGTTGTGTTTACTTTTCACAGAAGAACTCCGAGGGACATGAAGAAGAGCACATAAACCATGATAAGACTAGTGATACTTTTCTGCATCCTACCACAACACCAGGGCCAAAAACCAGCTGAGTGGCCACGGTCTGAAGCTACCATTAGGTACACTAGTGCTCTAGGATCCTATCCCAGAGATCGTTGCCCGAACCTAGCCACTGTAGTACTGCACGACTCTGAGGTATACCGTCCAAGTGAATGGGGATGGGACTTGAAGGATTGGACTAGAATCCTAAAAGGAACAATAGGTGAAAACATTAAGGTAGGATGCAGAAAAGTAGAAGGATCTCTTTACGAGAAAGCTTCCACCACGGCAATCACTGGAAATTTTCTAAAACCAGATGGGAAAAGTGATTTGCACCCCAACATTACGGCCAAACTCTGCCCTACAACGGAGTGGGTGTGTGACAAACAAACCCCCTTCATCCTGTGTGGTTGTCAGAAGAATGTCGGTAACTACACCTTAGACCCCAGTACCAACAATGTTGAAATCACAAAGCTTTGCAGAAACAAACTAACTGACTGCTGGTATAACTTTCCTCTAACCAAACCAACCTATGCAACATGCAATTGGCAAAATAACCCGGCAGATCAGCCAAGTCTGAAAGGTTTAACTTATAAATTCAAAATAAACGCCGTAGCAAAGCCCATACTGAGCGCAGTAATCACATACCATGGTATAAGTACCCCCCTTGTGTTAGATGATGTTGGGGTTTTAGTTTAGTCTTAGGTTTTCCTGTTAAAGGAATTTTCTCCCATATGCATGTTGCTAGGGGACAAATAGCTGTACTTAAGAAAGACAAAAAGGGGAGTGGGGCGGGCCTGGCTACTCTTTTGTCTACACCTGGGTGTGGGGACAGTTCGCTCTGAGCGTCCGGAGAGAGAAGCTGCAGAGAAAGGAGCTGCTGCTGCTTTCTTTTTGGCCGTTCTTTCTTCCTGCTGGAAGCAACGCCGGGACCCCAAAAGCCGCTTTTCCCTGCCCTGCTGGAGACCGAGCTGTGGCTGTCCTGCTCCGCTGCTGCTTCGAGCTTTCGCTACACTGTAGCCCTGCTCGCCCTGCCTGCCTGGGCCTCCGTGGTTTTTCCCATCTGGATACATCTCGTCTGCCACCCGGGATTTGCGTTCGTCCCTGCCATTCCAGCCTGCTCTTCCTGAGAGCCCGGGATCAGCTGCCCAGGGGTTTGTGAAGCCTTTGTTCCATCCTTCCCGGGATCCCAGGGCACCGGTGCCGCGTGCTCCCCGAGCTCGCCCCGGAGCGCCCCCTGCAGCCGCGGGGGAACCATCGCACCTGCCCTGCTCACCGGGAGCCGCCAGCGCCCCTGCCGGCTGCGAGCGGAACTGCACCCGAGGAGAAAGGGCCCGACAGCCGAGAAGGCTGGGACTGGGTTTGTGTTTGCTGTTACTGCCATAGTTGTTGTTGTTTTGTTTGACTGGTTATATACATATATATATATAGTAAAGAACTGTTATTCCTATTTCCCACATCTTTGCCTAAAGGCCCTTGATTTCAAAATATAATAACTTGGAGGGAAAAGGGGTTATATCTGCCACTTCAAGGGGGGCCTCTGCCTTCCTTAGCAGACACCTGTCTTTCAAAACCGAGACAGATCTTGGCGCCCAACGTGGGGCCTGAGGGCATTAAGAGATAGAGGTGAAAAAGGAATAACAGTTCCTCGATAACTTTATTTTGTGTGCTGGATATTGGAACCTTGTTAGGCAGCACTATGTGGTCTAGTTTACCCTGGTTTGGGTGGCACGTAGCCGTGGCTATATTCTTCCCCTTTGCAGCTCCTTACTTGAGTATGGGTCCTCTGACTAAGGCTACCATTGCTGTTATCCAGCTTGCGTTATGGGTCGAGAAGGTGAGGAATTCGTGGGTTTTTAACTTCCTCCGGAATGTGGGCACATGGATAAACAGCTATCACACACTGAGCACATGTTTTTGGGGTTATGTTAACAATGGTACCTTCTGTGAGGAAATGACACCAGGGGAAGTTTTCTCCCAACCCCTCAACCAGTTCTTTGGGCCCACCCCATCAATTTTCGAAGGGTTTAAATTCCCTCTGAATACTAACCATCTGCTGCTGATAGGCCTACTCTATTTAGCATTCAAGGATAAGTTGAGATTGGCTTGGATATCTACCCGGACACCAGCCCCAGAGACTAGAGATCCTGCCCCAGAACCTGACATGGCCCCAGAGAGTAGAGTTCCTACCCCAGAGCCTGATCCTGCTCCAGAGCCTGACACGGCCCCAGACACTAGAGATCCTGCCCCAGAACCTGACACGGCCCCAGACACTAGAGATCCTACCCCAGAGCCAGAGCCTGCCACAGCCCCAGACACTAGAGATCCCGCCCCACAGACTGATACCGCCCAACAGTCCACCTCAGAAATGGACTACCCAAACTGGGTGGGGGTACTGGAAAAAGGGATGCAGGAGATGTGCCAGGAGATGGGCCAGGTGCGCAAGGAGATGTGCCAGGAGATGGGCCAGGTGCGCCAGGAGATATGCCAATTGCTAAGGGAATACACCTCCTCAGCTAGTGAAAAACCCTCTCCCTGCCCCAAAGAGGGTGAGTCCGATGGTGCAGCAGTGGAACCCACGGATGTTACAACCGTCCAGGCTTCAGCTGAACCACAAGGGCAACCACAGCCAGCAGCGGTCGCCCCTGTGCAAAGGAGGAAGTATAAGACCAAATCAGTACGACCAGTTAATGATGATGGGCAACCAGGGCCCTCACAACCAGCAGGAGAGCCAGAGCCAGAAATCATTACTGAGTCCCTGTCGCACGACAGTCTCCGTGCTATGCGAAACGACATTGTGCGAAGGGGGCGTGAGCCTTATACCACCTGGCTGCTTCGGGTTTGGGACCTTATGGGCACAAGTGTGCAACTGGATAGTGGTGAGGCAAGGTATCTGGGATCGTTGACCCAGGACCCAGGTGTGGACCAGATATTTGTGAGGGAGCCAGGGCCTCTCTCTCTTTGGGAGCGGCTCTTAATGAGTGTGAGAGAAAGGTTCATTCACAAAGAAAGAATGCAGGAGTATCATCATAGAATGCAGTGGAAGACACTCGAGCAAGGGATCCAACAGCTAAGAGAGGTGGCAATATTAGAGGTACTCTTTGGGAAGGATGGACAGCATGATAATGACCCCGATAAGGTCAGGTGCACAGGACAGATGATGTGGAACCTGGCAAGGCTAGGGCCATCGCAATACACCACCTTCATTGCAACGATTGATGCTGACAATACCTGAGAAACAGTGGGCTCTGTTGCCAACAGGCTCAGGCATTATGACAGCATGATCAATGGCCCGCTGAAAGCTCATGTCTCTGCTGTGGTCCAGGACCTCAAAGAGGAGATGAAGGAGATGAGGGAGGAAATGAGGGAGGAGATGAGGGAGGAGATGAGGGAGGAGATGAGGAGGGTCAGTGTGGCACCAGTGCGAGTCACAGGCCCCCAAGTCAGAGCCCGTCGTCCCCCTGCTAGAGAGAGAGGGTACACCCCACGAGCTGAGCTGTGGTTTTTCCTGTGTGAGCATGGGGAAGACATGAGAAGGTGGGATGGGAAACCCACCTCTGCCCTGGCAGCGCGGGTGCGTGAACTCAAGGAGGGAGGCACTAACCGAGGGGGTTCCGCTAAGGTGAAGGTAGCCTCAGCCTCCCGTGACCGAGCTGCCAGGCATTACAGAAGGGAGGATGATATGTCGGATCCCCTTGAAGGTACCTCGAGCATGTACGCCCAGGGAAAGAATGATAACCAGGGCTAGAGGGGCCCTGCCTCTAGCCAGGAAGAGGCACGGGAGAACCGAGTTTTCTGGACGGTGTGGATCCGATGGCCTGGCACATCAGAGCCACAAAAATATGATGCATTGGTTGATACTGGGGCACAATGTACTTTAATGCCATCGGGACATGTGGGGGCAGAACCTGTATCCATCGCTGGGGTGACCGGGGGATCACAGCAGTTGACCCTTTTGGAAGCTGAGGTGAGCCTGACTGGGAAGGAGTGGCAAAAGCATCCGATTGTGACCGGCCCAGAGGCCCCGTGTATTCTGGGCATAGACTTCCTCCGGAATGGCTACTACAAAGACCCAAAAGGACTCAGGTGGGCATTTGGGATTGCTGCTGTGGAGGCAGAGGGCATTAGGCAATTGAACACCCTGCCTGGACTATCTGAGAATCCTTCTGCAGTTGGGCTCCTGAAAGTGGAAGAGCAACGAGTGCCAATTGCCACCTCGACAGTGCACCGCCGGCAGTATCGGACAAATCGAGATGCTGTGATCCCCATCCACAAGATGATCCGCGAGCTGGAGAGTCAAGGGGTGGTCAGCAAGACCCACTCACCCTTCAACAGCCCCATCTGGCCTGTGCGCAAGTCTGACGGGGAATGGAGATTGACTGTGGACTATCGTGCCCTGAATGAAGTGACTCCACCGTTGAGCGCTGCCGTGCCAGACATGTTGGAGCTCCAGTACGAGCTGGAGTCCAAAGCAGCAAAGTGGTACGCCACTATTGACATTGCCAATGCATTCTTCTCCATTCCTCTGGCAGCAGAGTGCAGGCCTCAGTTTGCCTTCACCTGGAGGGGCGTGCAGTACACCTGGAACCGACTGCCCCAGGGGTGGAAGCACAGTCCCACCATCTGTCATGGACTGATCCAGACTGCACTAGAAAAGAGTGAGGCTCCAGAACATCTGCAGTACATTGATGACATCATTGTGTGGGGGAACACTGCAACCGAAGTGTTTGAGAAAGGAGAGAGAATAATTCAAATTCTCCTGCAAGCTGGTTTTGCCATCAAGAAGAGCAAGGTCAAGGGACCTGCCCGAGAGATCCAGTTCCTGGGAGTAAAGTGGCAAGATGGACGACGTCAGATTCCCACTGAGGTCATCAATAAGATCACAGCAATGTCTCCGCCGACTAACAAGAAGGAAACACAAGCTTTCCTAGGTGCTATAGGTTTCTGGAGGATGCACATTCCCGAGTACAGCCAGATCGTGAGTCCTCTCTACCTGGTTACCCGCAAGAAGAATGATTTCCACTGGGGCCCTGAACAGCAGCAAGCCTTCGCCCAGATCAAACAGGAAATTGCTCACGCCGTAGCCCTTGGCCCAGTCAGGACAGGACCAGAGGTGAAGAACATGCTCTACTCTGCAGCCGGGAACAATGGCCTGTCCTGGAGCCTCTGGCAGAAGGTGCCTGGTGAGACTCGGGGCCGACCACTGGGATTCTGGAGCCGAAGCTACAGAGGATCTGAAGCCAACTACACTCCCACCGAGAAGGAAATCCTGGCAGCTTATGAAGGAGTCCAGGCTGCCTCAGAAGTAATCGGCACAGAGGCACAACTCCTCCTGGCACCCCGACTACCGGTGCTGGGGTGGATGTTCAAAGGAAAGGTTCCCTCTACGCATCACGCCACTGACGCTACTTGGAGCAAATGGATTGCCCTCATCACGCAGCGCGCCCGAATTGGAAACCCAAGTCGCCCTGGGATCTTGGAAATAATTACAAACTGGCCAGAAGGTGAGACTTTTGGGTTATCTTCTGAAGAAGAAGAGGAGCAGGTGACAGGTGCCGAAGAAGCCCCACCATATAACGAGCTACCAGAGAGTGAAAGACAATACGCCCTCTTCACTGATGGTTCCTGCCGAATTGTAGACGCTAGCCGGAAATGGAAAGCCGCTGTATGGAGCCCCACACGACAAGTTGCACAGGCCACTGAAGGAGAAGGTGGATCGAGCCAATTTGCTGAGCTCAAAGCTGTCCAATTAGCTCTGGACATAGCTGAAAGAGAGAAGTGGCCAAAGCTCTACCTCTACACTGATTCATGGATGGTAGCCAATGCTCTGTGGGGTTGGCTGGAAAGGTGGAATAAGGCAAACTGGCAGCGCAGAGGAAAACCAATCTGGGCTGCTGAAGAGTGGAAAGACATTGCCACTCGGGTAGAGAAGCTATCCATGAAAGTCCGTCATGTAGATGCTCACATCCCCAAGAGCCGGGCTAATGAAGAACATCGTAACAACAAACAGGTAGATCAGGCTGCGAAAATAGAAGTGTCCCAGATAGACTTGGATTGGCAACATAAAGGAGAACTGTTCCTAGCTCGATGGGCCCATGATGCCTCAGGTCATCAGGGCAGAGATGCCACCTATAAGTGGGCACGAGACCGAGGGGTGGATCTAACCATGGACAGTATCTCCCAGGTTATCCATGACTGTGAGACATGCGCTGCGATCAAGCAGGCCAAGCAGGTGAAGCCTCTGTGGTATGGCGGGCGATGGTCCAAATACAAGTATGGGGAGGCCTGGCAGATTGATTACATCACACTGCCTCAAACCCGCCAAGGCAAGCGCTATGTGCTCACAATGGTAGAAGCCACCACTGGGTGGCTGGAGACCTACCCTGTGCCTCACGCTACTGCCCGGAACACCATCCTGGGCCTGGAAAAGCAAGTCCTTTGGAGGCATGGCACCCCTGAGAGAATCGAGTCTGACAATGGGACTCATTTCAAGAACAGCCTTATAAACACCTGGGCTAGAGAACATGGCATTGAGTGGGTGTACCACATCCCTTACCATGCACCAGCAGCTGGGAAGGTTGAGCGGTGTAATGGACTGCTTAAAACCACCTTGAAGGCACTGGGTGGGGGGACTTTCAAAAACTGGGAGATGCATTTAGCAAGAGCCACCTGGTTAGTTAACACTCGAGGTTCCACCAGCCGAGCAGGCCCTGCCCAATCCGAACCCCTACAAACAACAGACGGGGATAAGGTTCCAGTGGTGCACATGAGAGGTATGCTTGGAAAAACTGTTTGGGTAAAGTCTGCCTTGAGCAAAGACAAACCCATCCGTGGGGTTGTTTTTGCTCAGGGACCAGGTTGCACCTGGTGGGTGATGCAAAAGGATGCAGAGACCCGATGCTTACCTCAAGAGGACCTTGTTTTAGGGTGAACTACCCATGGCTCTGTACTTGTATCAGTATCAGCATGTATATTTGTATATAATTTGGGTAATGCATAGATTTATATGGTTAAAAAAAAAAAAGTTAAGTTTCATGTAACATGTTAGTATGGGAAAAAATTCGGGGTGGATAATGTTGGGGTTTTAGTTTAGTCTTAGGTTTTCCTGTTAAAGGAATTTTCTCCCATATGCATGTTGCTAGGGGACAAATAGCTGTACTTAAGAAAGACAAAAAGGGGAGTGGGGCGGGCCTGGCTACTCTTTTGTCTACACCTGGGTGTGGGGACAGTTCGCTCTGAGCGTCCGGAGAGAGAAGCTGCAGAGAAAGGAGCTGCTGCTGCTTTCTTTTTGGCCGTTCTTTCTTCCTGCTGGAAGCAACGCCGGGACCCCAAAAGCCGCTTTTCCCTGCCCTGCTGGAGACCGAGCTGTGGCTGTCCTGCCCCGCTGCTGCTTCGAGCTTTCGCTACACTGTAGCCCTGCTCGCCCTGCCTGCCTGGGCCTCCGTGGTTTTTCCCATCTGGATACATCTCGTCTGCCACCCGGGATTTGCGTTCGTCCCTGCCATTCCAGCCTGCTCTTCCTGAGAGCCCGGGATCAGCTGCCCAGGGGTTTGTGAAGCCTTTGTTCCATCCTTCCCGGGATCCCAGGGCACCGGTGCCGCGTGCTCCCCGAGCTCGCCCCGGAGCGCCCCCTGCAGCCGCGGGGGAACCATCGCACCTGCCCTGCTCACCGGGAGCCGCCAGCGCCCCTGCCGGCTGCGAGCGGAACTGCACCCGAGGGGAAAGGGCCCGACAGCCGAGAAGGCTGGGACTGGGTTTGTGTTTGCTGTTACTGCCATAGTTGTTGTTGTTTTGTTTGACTGGTTATATACATATATATATATAGTAAAGAACTGTTATTCCTATTTCCCACATCTTTGCCTAAAGGCCCTTGATTTCAAAATATAATAACTTGGAGGGAAAAGGGGTTATATCTGCCACTTCAAGGGGGGCCTCTGCCTTCCTTAGCAGACACCTGTCTTTCAAAACCGAGACAGATGACAAGAATACAGTTTTTCCACCCTTTATGGTAACCCGAGGTGATGATGTTACAATACGATGTGGATTAATTGCTGAATTTTTTACCCAACCTATACACAGTTATAGCATTGGACCTCATGGCCGTGTTTTGTTTTGTGAAATTCAAAATCAAGATTGTTGGCTAAACCTTAATTGCTGTACAATTTCCCCATAAAGTCACGTGTGGTAAAAACAATACAAAATACTGGGGGGAACTCAAAGTCGATGTTGCAATACCTACCACCCAACCACCGGTCATGCTAAGCCCGAGAATTTTTGAAATTGGACCACGTATAATCACAAAAACAGGCCAACAACAAATATTGCTCAATCCGGCATGGTCCCTTAAACAAGTCAAGTTGCTGATGCAAAACAATGTCTCAGAAATTCAGCCAGCTTGTTCACCTTTTCTGCAAACTTCCTTCAAGGGGCAGACAACCGGGTTGCAAAGCGGAACCCTTCTAAGAAACGGACGCAAAGAGACATAACCGGTGTTGTGGGAACACGATTGGGAATCTCAAATAGTATTGATTCAGAAGTACTAATGAATAAATTGGCTGCCACAACTACAGATTTGACTAAAATACAACAACCCATCAGCGGTTGTTATCAAACATATTACCAAATTGAGAAAAGGTAAATGTGAATGACCACAAATT
The DNA here is from genome assembly GCF_020740725.1 of Corvus hawaiiensis. Taxonomy (NCBI): domain Eukaryota; kingdom Metazoa; phylum Chordata; class Aves; order Passeriformes; family Corvidae; genus Corvus; species Corvus hawaiiensis. Next base: position 713,351 of record NC_063229.1, read on the forward strand.
GATAATTGGCATGCTCCGTGCTACACAAAGCAACATTTCTTTGGCTCTCAGCTGCGTCCAGGCTCAATTGTGGATGCAGTCAGTTGCTGCCTCAATTGTAAGAGAAGGCAAAGAAGGCACTTTTCCTACTGAAATTCGGAAAATAATCTGGGACGGTGCCACTGATTTTGAAAGAGAATTCCAATCCTGGTGGAATTTAGTGAATTTTACCTACAATCCCATCACAAACACAGCCACAGCCTTTGTACTAACCATACGTAATGCTTCAGTGCATTTGATAGTCCCTATCATTGCATTAGGGCTGAACCACAATGCAGCTATTCTCTACCCTTTCCAGCACAGAGAATGGGCCCGTCAAACTGGTAAGAAGTGGCAAACTGTTAATTTGGAAACTTGTATTGTCCGAGAACAACAAGGGTTTATCTGTGAAAGTAGTGCAATTAGACCTCAAGACATTTGTTTGGACACAGAACAAAATATCTGTCATTTTGAAATTCATCCTAACAAGATTCCTGAAACAGTGCTTGTGTATATAGGCAATGGATGTGCATGCTTAAGAACTGCATGTGATAAGGTAGTTATAGAAAATTTAGTTGTAGATACTAAAACTCATTCAAATTTTTGTGTTTGTAACTTTACTAAAAGCACAGGATGTGATTTCTCTTATTTAGCCCCACTCACTTCTTATTGTATTTTACAGTCCAATTACACACTGATCCACCAATTATTGCCTACCCCCACTGGGATGAACCTTACTTAGGTAAAGCACTTGTTGCTTCACCAGGATTTCATTGGAATTTTGGAAAAGACCAAGAAAAACAGACAGAAAACCTTGGTAACTGTTCATCACAATGTGAAAGAAACACATTGTGTTTCGAGAAAGAGGAAAGAAAGATGCTGGACACAGCTGGTGGGATACTCCTTTTGGGTGGTCACCTACTGCTACAGGTGTCCTGAACAAATTGTGTCATCCCATCCTTGTTCTCTTGATTTTAGTTTTGATTGGGTTTGTTTTATCAGCAATCTTACACATCATGAATTGCAGAATGATGAAACGGTTAACACAATTGACATCTGTAATAGATGTGCACAATTTGGACAATATCCCATCCACTGTGGACACCCCTAAGGTTATTGACACAAGATGAACTACATGAGTATTAAAATAAGATAAGACATGATTAAAAATTACATGTGTATTTTGATTAAAAATTACTTATTCCTTTTTTTTCCTTTTCTTCCTCTTTTCTTATTTTCTCTACCCTTTTCTGGGATATGCTACCAACATTAACGAGTCCTGAAGACTTCGCAACAACACTAAAATCGTGCTGATGGAGCTCTCCTGATGACAATCGTGAGTCATGGGGTGGTGTAAGAGACGGTCTGAAGATCCCTCATCTGCCTCACGATCATCGCCGAGGACAGAGGCTAAACACAGGAGTTCCGACCTGCCTAAGGTGGGATGTCTGCCAACTGTTGCCTGCAGGTGTGCCCGCTGGGAACTGGTACGCATTCCTGAGGAAATCTGTGCAGGTCACAGTGGACTGCGCCGTTCTTGCTGCCCAGGCGGGAAGGACTGCGCTGAAGCGGAAAGGAATGACCTGTCCTGTACACCTGTCCTGTACCTGTTTCCCAAAGCAACGGGCCTCATAACAACGGCTGTAGATTTGCCCCACCTCTTGGGGAAAAGGGGGAGATGTGGGGATACAGCTAGAAAGCAGAAGCGAGAGCACTGCTAAACTCATGCCAGAAGTAGACGCGCTAACGCTGCTAGGCCGCAAACCATAGCAGGCAGTATAGTTAGCATAGGAGAAAGGCATGCTTGGTATGTACCTGTGATAGTTAGGGCTAGCTTTTAGTTTTGCAATGTTATTACGAAACACAGATACGGTCTTGGCCAGTTGCCCCTCGTTTCGAAAAAGGCCTATAAAGGGACTTCCTGAAATAACTGAGATGAGATCTCCCCACGGAAAGAAGACAAATCTATTGGCAGCAGACCACGAGGACTTCGTCTCATCCGTTGGTAGCCATTACCCCCCCTTTCTTCCTCTCTACTCTTTTACTTTGTTTTTCTTTATCTCTCTCTCTAGCTCTTTCTCTCCTCTATCGCATTACCGTGTTGTGGGTACTTAACAAAGGTGCACTGTTTTGATTAAAACTGAAATCCCTTGTGTCCTTTTGCACTCTGAGATCTGTAAACAAACCATCACGACCCTTACTTGTATTAACGGATCGTGACACATGTCCAAAAGAAAAAATCACTGGAACAAAAAGAGCAAACTGATCCAAGGTGAACTGATCCACGGTGAAAAACAGAAGCCTATGAAAATCTGGGGAAAAAAAAAAAGGCAACTCACGTGCCCGATTCACAGATGCAACTCTTGCAAAACTTTTGAAGGCAGTCTCACTCCCTCTGCTGAACAATCAACTGGAGGAAATCCCACTCCAAATCTGTGGGAAACAACAAAAGTGGTGCAACAAGCACTTCATAGAATAAAAACTAAAACTCCACCTGAATAAACTAATGCAATTAACATTGCATTAATTTCACCTGGCTTTTTTTTTTTTTTTTTTTTTTTTTTGAGGAAATCTGTTTCTTTTCTCTTTTCTAAGAATGTCAAACATCCCTGCATTGACGATAAAGAAAGCAGTTTGAGGGCAGAGAAAGTGCAAGCAGCAGAATCACATCTAAATGTGATAACCATTTACTCACGTGGACGCTGTCACTTTGTGTTAGCCCCAAGGAGTTTTACTTCTTTTTAATAATCGGTCTAGTGGGCCAAATTTTCACTTTTTAAGAACCTACCAACACATGGGATGGAGCTGCATGAAAACCAATGAAATGTAAAGTGTCACCATAATTGCTTGCATTGTCAGTTTGTTCACGTTTGTCATTTAAGAATTTATACATACTTGAAATCATACAAATATGTTCTAACCTTCCCAGTTCTGCCTCAGAAGACTTCAAAATTATTATAATTCAGCTAATTTTTTTTATTTACTATTTAGTGAATTAAAGAATCTTGACAAAACACAAGCAAATGCTACATAAGAAATGATTAAATCCCCCTTCCTAAACCAGGAGGGCTTTTTGCAGCCATAGACTGCAAATAGGACATGAATAAAATACAGAAAAGCCTTCTACCAGCTCTCAAACTAAAGTGCTGTTCAATCTCATGCCATATGTCTTAAGAAGGTATTTTAGCTTTGCCTCACTCCACCTATTTATAGCACATTCTGCAATCTCAGACGAGGGTGCAGAATGTGATGAAGGCAATTCAGTCACTAAAATTCAAAGAAAAAAAAAAGGCTACTTGGATTAATGAAACTAATTTTGAAAGAGAATTAATTTCTTTTTAATCCCACCAACAGTAAAGCCCCAGTTTCTAGTTTGTGTCAAGATTACATTACAACAGTGCTATAATTGGTCTCCTAGAAAACAGAGCATAGCCCTGATGGAAAGATATGTTTGCATGAGAACATTTTGTATGGAAATGTTTTGTGTGTCGATTTGTATCCTAAAAACTAATCCTTCATAATGTCTAAAATTATCCAGCAGAGTAAAAATATTAATGGAACAAAAACGGTCTAAAGAAGCTACAACCAAAGAAGCCTCCCCGAAGATACCTGACTAAGACTTGAAAGTTTAAGTTAAACCACTAAGATTAGAGAAAGGGAAAACCCATTCCTTAATCATCTCAGGCCTAGGAAAACAAACAAACAAACAAACAAGGCTGAAAGAGGAGAAATACCCATAGATAATGAAATAACAGATCAAGTGATCCCATTAGTAGGAGACGTTGAAATTCCAAAGAAATCAAAACGGGCTTCCCCACTCATTATTGAACGCCTGGAAGGGGCACAACCAGTGTCAGTTAAGCGATATCCTCTAAAGCATGGAGCACCAGTAGAAATAAAACCAATAATTGCTACATTTATTGATCAAGAGTTGTTAAGAGAGTATAGGTCTCCCTACAATACCCCAATTCTACCAATACAAAAGCCAAATGGAAATTATCAATTAGTTCAAGACCTGAGAGCGATAAATACAATATCAAGAACACTGCATCCTGTAGTAGCCAATCCTTGCACTTTACTTACAAAATTACAAAGTGGCTGGCTGTGGTTTTCAGCTCTAGATTTAAAAGATGCTTTCTTTTGTCTGCCATTCCTTGAAAGCAGTCACGAGATTTATGCCTTTGAATGGGAAAACCCCAAAACAGGGAAAAAAGCCAGCTTACACGGACCCTATTGCCACAAGGATTCCAAAAAGAGCCTCACAAGAATTGGAGATCATTAGCTAAAGAACTGGAAGCCTGGAACACCGCCACTCTGGGAAGGTACACTTCTGCAGTACATTGATGACCTACTAATAACAACAAGAACCCATGAAGACTGCAAGGAATGAGCTGTAAGTCTTTTAAACGTTCTGGGACTAAGCGGATATAGGCTCTCCCCTGAAAAGGCTCAGCTAGTCCTCCAAAAAGTGAAATACAAACTGGCAGGAGGAGAGAGAGCCTTGGAAAATAACAAGAAAGAGACCATTTGTCAGATGCCCCAGACAACTACAATAAAAGAAAACAAACCTAAGAACTTCTCTGGGAATGACAAGACAGTGTAAGTTATGGATCTACAGCTATGGACTAATTGTGAAACTCTCCTAAAAGAAACGGAGGGGACCCACCTATGCTGGACACCAGAGACTAATAATGCACTTGTAATTCTGAAACGTGAGTTAATGCAAGCTCCGGCATTGGGCATACTGGATGTCATTAAACCTTTTCTGTTGTTTTCACATGAAAGGCAAGGACTGGTGTTGGGACTTCTGGCACAGAAGCTAGGACCATGCAAAAGGCCAGTGGCTTATTTCTCCAAGCAGCTGGACGTGGTCAGCCAAAGATAGCCCACCTGCCTGTGTGCAGTGGCAGCTGGGACCCTGAACATAGAGGAAGCCCTCAAGTTCACAATGGGCCAGCAGATAACCATTTTTGTCTCACATACAGTGTCAGCAGGGCTCACGCAGAAAGGAAATCACTGGTTAAGCCCATCTCGCTTTCTCAAACACCAAGCTGTCCTAACAGAATCGGAGGACGTGACTATCCAAGTAACTGACATCTTCAATCCAGCAGCTTACTTCCAGGGCAAGGCCGTTGAGGAGCCTGTACAGCATGACTGCATTGAAACCATGGAGGCGGTTTACTCTAGCCACCCAGACTTGAAGGACTCTCCACTAGAAAATGCAGACAACTGGTTCACTGATGAAAGCACCTATGTCAAGAATGGTAAGCGGTTTGCTGGCTATGCAATTACAAGCACAGGCGCTGTCCTTGAAGCAAATCTGCTACCTGTGCGGGCATCAGCTCGTAAGGCTGAAATAATAGCCCTAACTGGAGCCTTAGTATCAGCTGAAGGAAAACCTATCAACATTTGGACTGATTCAAAGTATGCTTTTGCAGTAGTACATGCTCCCAGGGCTATTTGGAAAGAAAGAAGTTCATTGACCTCACAGAAGAAACAAATCAAACATGCTACTGAAATTTTACACTTGCTGGAAGCACTGTCAAAACCTTCAAAAGTAGCTATAATGCACCGTAAAAGACACTCCCAAGGTAACACCATCCCTGAACTGACAAATGCTACGGCAGACAAAACAGCAAAGGCAGTGGCTAGTAAGGTTCAAGTTCAAGCCCTAGCTTGAATCCCTTCTAGCATCCTTAGGAAAAAAAAACGCCACCATACAACACTGATGATTTAAATTGGATACAGGAAGAAATGGGACAAGTAAGAACAGACGGGCGGGCTAAAATAAAAGATCTCATCGTCATACCCAGAAAACTGTTAAAATTATTTATCCAAAGCAAACATTCTAAAACCCATTAGGGAGTTGACGCCTTACATAACCACTTAGAAGACAAAGTAATAGCACTGAAATTAAAGGAGACAAAGGAGGAAAAACAACCCTAATACCACTGTTAGGCTAAGCACAGAGACTATCCCTAAAAGAGTTTTACCAAGAGATGTGTGGCAAATTGACTTCTCGGAATTCCCTAGAAAAGGGACATACAAGTACCTCTTAGTCCTCACAGATACTTTTTCAGGTTGGCCAGAAGCTTTCCCTTGTAGAACAAACGAGGCTAGAGAAATTCTTAAAGCTTTAGTACAAGAAATTCTTCCACAATTTGGGGAAACAAATTCTGATAGGAAATCACACTTTGTAGCCCAGGTAGTGCAAGGAGTGAGTCATCTACTAAGTATACAGTGGCAACTACATACACCATATAGGCCACAAGCAAGTAGACAAGCAAAAAGGATGAATCACTTAATAAAGCAACAATGAGCCAAAATTTGTCAAAAAACTAATTTCTATTGGTATCAGGCTCTGCCCATGGCTTTGCTAAGCATTTACGTCCACAATTACAATCAATACGCGCTACAGCTGTTCATTGTCAACCACCACCTCCTGATAAACCCTTCCATAATATGAATCCAAAAGACTGGGTTTATATTAAGGCTCCTTCCGGAAATCCACTCCAGGAAAAATGGGAAGGACCTTACAATTTGGGACAAAACGCAAACCTTGCATCAGATTACCTTAGGTAACGCTTCTTGCAAGTTTAAAGAGATAGAAGATAAACTCACAGCATGGTTACCCAACTTATCCTGGCTTAAACAATTGTTTGTAACAGTTATTTGTCTTGTGATGTTCTTATTTACTGACTGTATTAGTAGATATTGTTACATGATGTTAGGTACTTAGTATCTCAATGCGTATACACAATGGCAAAAGCACAAACTTAGAAACGAGAAGGGTACTTTCATTCAAGACATGCAAGGTTTGTAAAGAATTACAAACGATCAAGGAAAAGGGGGGATTGAGAAGGGGGATGATCCATAGTTAACTCCTGTAAGCACAAAGAAACTAGTAAGAGACAGCAAATATTAATCACAAAACCTAAGCAGCAGGATTCGCCTTAATCTTGTCAAGATAAGAGGAACAGGATCTTTTGAAAACCAGCACAGAGATCGCTGAATCATCCAGCGAAGAACTGCGCATGCGCCAGAAAGAAAGGTAAAAAGTGCATTGTGACGAAGACTACTGGTTTTCATCAGAAAGACCCCCGAGGAAGAAGAGGAGCCTTCCTCAGTGCGACCACCTGGGTACACAGCGCATGCGTGGCACGTCTGCTAATGATGATCAATGACTTGCGAGAAGTAATTTCTAGAACCACTCCTATCCCAAAGAATATGGTGAATATTCATAAATTTTACACATAATGCTGGACTGTATGGAGTGCTCTGCGTGTGTGTGTTAGGAGGAGCGATCCCCCACGCACCCAGCGCCAAATAAAGCAAATACCCGCTTCTCTGACTCTGTCTCTGAAGCATCTCCAGGCCTGGTTTTGGGCAATTCAAAATAGGTGAATACACATTACAACTACCCCTGAAGTTGCTGCGTAGGCAGATTTAAGAGGAAAGGATTTCATCTTCATCACTCTCCTTCTTTCTTGTTTTGACAGAATTAAGAACTTGTAAAAAATCTGATATCACTGATGCTCACCACTCCTCCAATTAGACTACGCTCACTTACACTGTGCTGAGGACAACAAAGTCCAGAGCTTTGGATATCTCCCGCTTCTGCCCTAGGAATTGCTTCCAGTGCTCTACCTTTGCTCCAGCTGTGAAACCAAACCAGCAGAACCAAGGAAGTTCTCTCTGAATGAACCAAGATTTCTCTAGAAGGCTACAACGGCAGTCATGGCAGTGAACACTGCTCTTCACTGGGCCATTCCTCTGAAAAAAAACATGCACCACCTCTCAACCTAAACTGTTAAGCCTCCTGGTGATGCTGACTGACAAAGAGTCCAACCGCAGTTAGATTCCAACAGCTACTTCCAATGACCTGTCAACAGAGCTTTGCAGACTTGCAACGGTCCAACAAACTAAAGGAGCTATGTTTCATGGCTGCTTTTCAAACATCATTGACTTATGTCCCTTTGCCAGGTTAAGTGAAGGTGGCCCGTCCACCTTGATCAAAGTCAGCAGAATTTTGGCCCAATCTGCTGTTATGCAACACATCATGACACGATCTCTAGGTGTTGATGCAAAATTCCCACTGAAGTGCCAGTCCCTGCATGACTTAAGGCTACCTACTCGCAGAGTGTCCACTCCACTGCCACACCCATTTTCTGGCCACCTTTAAATGACTGAGCACTCTTACTTTTTCAAACATTCCTCAGGGGTATGTGATCACCATCTTCTCCTTTCTGAAGTTTAGGAACCTAATTTAAAAGTAGTACTAGCAGTACCAGTTTATCCAAAATCCATTTGCGCCATCAACAAACTCCGAGTAAGCGCTGAGAATTAGTTTCAAGATTTTACATATTTTTACAGTGGGCTTTTTGTTTGCTTGTTTGTTTTTAAAGCAGATGGAGTAGTCCGCTGTTTCCCTGAGGCTACCAGGGGTGCGAAGCAGGCAGGCAGAGCCCTGGCATGGGAGGCACAGGGGACCCCAGGCGCTGACGGCTGCCACCAGCGTGCGCCAGGTCGGGACCGGCAGGCAAGGCTGCACCCCGCGTCTGCCACAACACCTGCAGCTTCTGCAGCCTGAAACACAGCTGGCTCAGGGGTTTAAATCAAGAGCCAAAATATCTTGCTGGTCAATTTGGGGCAGAGAAAGGTCATCACTTCTAGCATGGCATAAGCCTGCCACTACATTTCTGTGAAGGACAATCACCTTGCTGGAGTGAAACTCCTGGGTAAAATACTGAAGCGCTTTCAGATTCATATTAGCCGACATTTCGGTGACCTTCTTTTATACCTGCATTGCTTCATACTGCTGGTTTTGGGCACAAGTTCTTTGTACACTATCCTGGAAATTAAAAAAATCAGAAACAACACCCACCCCTCCCCCACCACCACCCCTTCCCCAGCCACAACCCTAACAAAACCAACCTCCAGAATGTTCAGGATTTCAAATGAGAACAAGCATAGATGGGGCATAAAAAGATGGATCCTCCTTAGACATTTGTGCATGCAGTGCCCTGCAATCAACTAAGTTCTACTTCTCGTACACCAAATATCTGTCTTCGGAACTCCTTGTTCTCCATTCAAACCCTTCTGGGAGGGTAATTGAGGAGATACTCTACATATTTTTAGCACATGTTGCACTCGGCAATTAAATCCAGTGCACAGCATTACCTGACGAACTGAGGCGGTGACAAGGTCAATTAAGACCTGTTCATATCTTAATTTGGAGCTCTTCCAGCTGCTTGAAAAGTGAAGCCTTGGACATTGAAGGTTCAGACTAAGGAAAATCCAAAACGTGGACAGCATCTCCCTTCTGCTGGAAGCCTTGAAGTTCACCACTGCACTCTGCAGCCTACACAGATCATCTGAGTATTGTAAAAGTTCTCCAAGGAAGAACAAGAACAAGGCTAATGCTTGCACACAAACGCTGACCAAAAGCACTTGATGCTCTTGGACAAAAAGATGTAACCTTCACTTTTGGAAAGACAAGGTGACTATGGTTGTCTCTACAGTACTCGTAGGAAAAAATCCCTGAAGTTTTGTAAAACCTCTTTTCAGGGCTTTGTTAACTTCATTTTTGTTAAGAATTGGGGAACACAGAGACATCTGTCACTTTTTTTGCAGAATGCCATAGAAACTGCTACACTCACTTCAACAACAGTCCAGCAAATACTGACCATATGCAGTTCTGGTTGATACAAACCCCCATTACCTAAGAAAGGAAGAACTCGGCAAGCAGTTTGCAAAGATGAACAACTTAGCACGACTGCGGCTGATGACATGCCCTGACCTTTTTCCCTTCAGCTGTGGGTGCCGTACCCTCCTACCCTCACACGTGCCACTCAAAGCTCTTTGCGTGGAGCTCTCGCACCACCTATGACAGCAACTGTGCCAAGCCGCCACTCTTCTTCAGCACCACCGCACCTACCACAAGGTAGCTGAATCAGAGGGAAAAGGAGGTCGCCAATGGAGGCAAGTTGCTCCCCCTGACAGCTAAGCTCCAACTTTTGGTGTCCCTTGTGTCTTTCCCAGGACGGGCGGGAAAACGCCTCGGCGGAGCGCAGCGCTGGGCGGGAGCGGCCGGCACAGCACCGAGCGCGCTCCCCACTCCCTCCCGCCCGCGCCGCTGCGGAGACCCCGGGTTCGCCGGAATCGGCCACGTGCTGCACGGAGGGCAGCGCGGCAAAGGCGGCCACCCCTCGTCGCTCTGGGAAGGCCGGCCTCGGATCCCCGCTCTCTCCACCGGCACGGGCAGTGCCAGCAGCCTCTCGCTGCGGCCGCCGCTGGCCGAAAGCCTCGCCGCGCACCGCCCGGCCGGCCCCGCCGCTCCGCGGGGTCACACGGCACCTGCCGAGGGCGGCCGCCGAGCGACAGGAAGCAGAAGCGCTCACCGCCGCGCCACTCGCCGCCCCGCCCGGGCGCTCCTCTCCTCGCGCTACCACGATGGCGCCGACCCGGCCCGCCTTCCCCGTCGCCTGCGGCGCAACGCGGGTGCTCCGAGCCACGCAGCACGCGTGCGGCCGGGCCCTGCCGAGCCGCAGGCGGAGCCGGGGCACGGCCCGGGCGGGAGAGCTTCCGGCGAGGCTGGGCGGGCGGCGAGCGCGGCCGAGCGTGAACGCGCAAGGCGGGGTCGGCCGGCGGCGCGATGGAGCACTAGATGGAGGCGGCAGCACCGCGCGGCATAAAATAGCTGATCGTCCCGCAGCCGCCCGCTCCGCAGCCCCTCGGCTGCTGTCGAGAAGGGCCCCGGCCCTGGCCGCGCCGGTGGCGAGGTGGCTCCGCAGCCCGCGGGCAGCCCTGGCGGGGCAGGGAAGCACTGCGGGCAGCCCCGGGGCCGCGCAGCCGTCTGTAACGCGCGGTGGGAGCCGCCGGGAACTATTTTACACCTGCCGGGGGGCTGGGGAGGAGCACGGAGAGCACGCGGCAGGTCGCTGCCGTTAGGGAAAATTAATCCACGATGCCTGAGGTTTATGTCCGAAAAGGAGACAGAGGAGTCCTGCAACATTCTTCGACTACAGGGAGAGTCCATGGGGCTTTTCCCATGGGGTCTGTCAAACGGTTGCAGGATGCAGCCCCTTTTTTATGCCAAGTTCCTGGCCACAACAGTCTCTTCCTTTTCCCCACTGGCTGAGGTATTCGGGAGATACAGACTTCCAGAACTGCCTACTCTATGCCCTCCTCTAATATGCACCCCCCTTTTGGCATCGAAAAGAAAGAAAAAGAAACCATTCCTAATGCTATTAAGTCTTTGTTGCCTTGCTCTAGGTTCAGGAATTTAACACGGCCTTGATTAATCAACAGTCGCTGTTGATTAGCAACAGTTCTAGAGAACTAATAGTTTCTTCTGTTACTTCACTCCCCATAAGTTCCTAGCCTTGTCTACAGGCCGATTCACACGGTCTGTTTGTAAAGACTCATCCATCTTATCCCTTTTAATCCCTCCTCTTTTTAGTTGATCTGTATTTGTCTTTACAAACCTTAATTACCATTGATTTAATTTTTTCTTCTTGAGTCTTCTTGGCTTTTGCTATTATTTGCAGTGACATCCTTTTCTGTCCTTTTGTAGTCATTTCTGGATCAGGTAGGCATGGCTGCTAGTGGCATCCCCTTGACCACCTGCTGAAAGAGCTGCACCCAGCATGGTGTCACGCATGGTCAAAAGATTAGAGTTGCTATAGCATATAAGAGGAGAAATGGTATTCATTTAGCCCATAGCTGGCCAGTTAACCATGAAAACATGTCCCATTACCATCCTTTCAACATTTGGACAGGTCCATGAGCTGACGTTATTTCCTTTGTTATTTGTTTGACCACATTTCCGCTGTCATCTGCTTGCAAACAGCATCTCGAGTCATTTAATTTCCCACAAACTCCTCCTTCTTCTGCTAACAAATAATCTAATACCATCCAATGTTGAAATACCGCTTTCCTCATTGAAGTGGGTTGCTCAGCAAGATGGTCAAGAGCTGTGGCTGGCTGGTTGGTAATTATTTCTGAGACAGCTTGTAACCTAATTATCTCATTGAAATGATAAATGGGTTCCCAGGCATCTGGGATTAATTCCTTAGCTTTCCAAGGGGCTGGTCCATCGTGTTGCGTAACTTGTTCTGGTGGCCATTCATCTTTTCCCCGTTTTGGGGTGCTCCCTGCAGCCAAGGCTGCCTCAGCTGACTGCTTTTCTCTAATTAAATCCTCACAGATTTTGATTCCTAAGCGATTTCCCTGAATTTGTAGTAGCAAAAAGAACAACGGTCTAATATACCCCAGGGATATACCATATCCCTGACCAGTTTGGAGGTAACCTGAGCTAAGCATGTTGGCCACAAATCCAATAATGTCCTTTCAAAGCCCGTGTTCCATTAGCAAAGGGGCTTTCCTACCCTTGGTCATCAATTGGTGGGTCAAAATACAGCAGGATTCCCGGGCCTAACGGTCCTCCAACAATAGTTCCCCCACCATAAGGGTCACAGTATTTGCATTTCCAAGCTCCCACACAGGGTTCCCATCTACATTTACATCTGCAAGTTGCTTGGTTGGATTTGGAGCAGAACTCACTAAAGGCTTTGAGTTCCAATCCGGTGTTGCCATTCCCACTGATAATCACAAACAACATGTCTTCTACTTGTGGAATTTTTGTGGGGGCAGCTTAAAAATAGGTGGTCAAAAAAACCCCTTGTCCCTCCCCATTGCTTTACAGGCTTCCAAATATTTTTGGTAAGAACACCTTACGCAGCTACCATTAGTGAGCTGAACATCTATTTGATTGCAATTGTCTTGATATTTGGAACAATTGTAAGGAGGGCAATTGGAGGGCTAAACCCAATTGTTTAAAGCCAGAGGGAAAGTCAATTGACAAACGCCTTTTCCTACATAGACCCGCCCTGTCCTGTTTAGGCAATAAGTGCCTGTTGGAGAAGAATGAAGTGGCCATGGACTTCCTTCTTTGGCCCCAAATCCCATCCCATTGTGGCCCTCCCATTGACCCACCATTTAGGTTCAGCTGGGCTAGCCAACCATGGCCACTCTTCAGATCCTCCTGGCCCTCCACAGAGCCAGCAATTGCTAAGGTTGAAAACTTTTGCTACTTCTTCTCCTAAGGCTGCAAATTGATTCTCCCACTCCTGGCCTAAACTTAGCTGACCATATAAAAGTAGAACTAGTAAGGAAAATATTTTAATAATGTGATCTAATTAGCTAGTCTAGTTTTCCCGTTGTCTTCTGCAGCACCTGTGGCAATTGAAGACACAGAAACCACTTAACATAAAATAATCCAGCAAGTATTAGCGCCCCAGTGAGTGGAAATTCTAGAGGAGGGATGCCCATAGAGACTATTTCAGCAGATGGTCTGTGGGTAGGCACGCAGGGCTTCCACGGATGTCGAAGCACTGGCTACTGCTCCGGCCCACTCCTGCAGAGTGTCAGTCACAGTCTCCCAGCCTTCTCCTCCAGCTGAGATGTGCAAATCTCTGAGGCTTCAGAGACCTTGACCCGAGAGTGACGGGTCCACCTGTGTTCAGCTGTCTTGATGGCTGTTTCTGTCGTCAGTGACACTTGGAATGGGCCACGCCATTTCAGAACCACTGGCGCTTCTTTCTACTCCTTAACTAGGACTCAATCTCCTGGTTGGATGTTAGAAGCAGCAAAGTCCAAAGGTAGGGCTTGTGCCAGCTGAGCTTCCTGTTGAAGGGGTTTCACAAGAAGCAGTATCCTGGCCACAGACAGTTTTAAATATACATCACTTACCTCTACTCCCCCACTAGGTTGAGACTTACCCGGGTAATTCATAACAATGACGGAAAGGGGGATAACGGAATCTCTCTTCTGGGTCAGGCTCTCATTCTCGCCAAAGCCAATGTCCAAAGCCCTAGCCATGGCATCTTGGTTTCTATTACCAGCTTCAAAAGGTGTTTATTCCTCTATTCATTGTTTTCTACCCGAGCCGAGCTCTGGGGGTGCCAGGGCCTATGGAGGTTCCATTGCGGTCCTAAAGAAGCCAAAACCCCTTGAAGGATCTTTCCTGTAAAATGAGTTCCCCTATCTGAGTCTATTGCTTCTACAATGCTGTATCTTGAAATGATTTGTTCCAAAGATGCCTTCATAACTGATCCTGTCGTTGCTGAAGCAGTTGGAAATGCTTCTGGCCACCTTGCTAGCTGACATACCATTAGCAGAAGATATGAAGCCTTCCCACTTGGGGCATCTCAGGAAAATCCAGCTGGCATCTTTGGAAGGGACATGCAGCCCAAGGCCTCCCTCCCCTGGCAAGTTACTTTGTAACTTGGCTGTTTGCTTTAGCACAGCTCAAGCAACCTTCAACAGCTCGTTTTGCCAGTCTAAAAAGACCCCCAGCAACATACAGCATGAGGAAGGCTTCTGCCAGTCCTCAGGAAGTGCAAGGACTCTCTTCACGGAGTTCTTTTAATATTGGTAGGGCCAAAGCTTCTGGTATCTCTTGTTTGCCATCCCTTGTAAACCAATTCTTGCCTTTTTTCTCTGCCACACGACTTTTAACTGTATCTCGAACTCCTCTGGTAGAAAAGACAGCTTCCCGGGCAGTGATGGAGTCACTGGGAGCAAAGGGGGCATCTTGGAGAGTTCTGGCAGAAGTGTTGCTTTCTGAGTTTCTTCATCCACCAAAAAGGAGACAGAGGAGTCCTGGAACATTCTTCAACTACAGGGAGAGGCCATGGGGCTTTTGCCATGGAGTCTCTCAACTGATTGCGGGACGCAGCCCCCTTTTTATGCTAAGTTCCTGGCAACAGCACCCTCTGAGGTACTTGGGAATTACAGACTTCCGGAACTGCCTACTCTATGCTCCCCTCTAATATGCACCCCCCTCTTGGTATGGAGAAGGAAGAAAACAAAACTATTCCTAATGCTATTAAGTCTTTGTTGCCTTGCTCTAGGTTCAGGAATTTAACAGGGCCTTGGCTGAGCAACAGTCTCTGTCGATTAGTAACAGTTTCTAGAACTAATACTTTCTTCTGTTACTCCCCTACCAGTAAATTCCTAGCCTTGTCTAAGGACGGATTCACACGGTCTCTTTGTAAAGACACATCTATGTTACTCCTTTCACTCCCACACCTTCTTGGCGGTGGGATGGCTCCCCCCGGCACAGCACCTGGCACAAAACCCTCCTATGCACATGCACACACACCTGCACTTACCCTGCACTCCGCTGCACACACACACACACACCTCCCGCACACTAACACCCCCCTCCACATCCCCACCATGCTACTTGCAGTTGCCCTGCCCCTGCCATCCCAGCCGGCTGACAGCATCCACTCCTCACATGCTTCCCCATGCCTTGCATTTCCTTGCTGCCCTCTCTGTAGCCTTCCGTCAACCTGCCTTTTCTCCCCTGCCTTGCATTGACTTGCTCACCCATCCCCCACCTGACTTCCTTTCACATTCGTCTAGGTCTGGCCTCACCTTTCCTTTTCCTTCTAGGACCCTCATTGCCTTGCCTGGCCTCGCCTCGCCAAGCCACCACTTGCCTTGCCCTGCCCTTGAACCCCTCCCTTGCCTTGCATGACCTTGCTCACCCCTCCCCCACCTGGAATTCAAGACCCCTTTTCAATGACATTTCATGGCCTTGCCCTGCCCTTTCTGCTCCTCCTAGGAATCTCAAAGCTCTCAAGCATCTCCGGTGTTTCAGGATCACAGGAGAGGAAGACCAGGGGAGGACGCATGTTGCCACACTCATCTCCATGGGCAGCCTTTGTCTGGGAGCAATCCTTGCATGTCTTGAATCTTGGAAGGGCAATTCACATTTTGCCCTTGAGCTCGGGGACCAGAATGAGAGTCCTTTTGCATACAAAGGAAAGCAGGTAGCTCAAGTCTTTTAGGTGCAGAGGAGACATGACCCACGTGGGATCAAAGCCACACAAAGCACTTGGTCCTGGCCACTTTTGTGTACCAGCAGTCCTCGAATGTACTTCTCACCTGCCTTGCCTATCCTTGCCTTACCTTGGCAAGATAATCGTTTCCTTACCTTGCCCTGCTAGCCCTCTGGAGCCTTGCATTCCTTTGCACGTCCATGCCCTGCCCTTGACCTGCCTACTGCTTTCCTCCAGGGCCTTGGCTTGCCGAGCCCTTCTTGTTTCTGCCTGGCCTACCCATCAGTGGACTTTCCTTCCTACGGCCAGCCTTGCCTCTAACTTCTGGGCCTTCTCTTGCCTACCACTCCATTTGCTTTCCCCTCACTGCTCTGGCCTTGCTTAGCTCTCCCTTGACTTGCCCACAATTGCCTGCACTTGCTTTGCAGCGCCTTGCCTGCATGGAAGGTGAGGTAGAGAGTGGTAAGCAGGGCAAAGCAAAGCCAGCAAGTGGTAAGTAGTGCAAGGCAAGGCAGACGTAGGCAAAGGAAGCAGAGCAAGGGTAGCTTAAGAAGAACTAGACAAGGTGCTGAAGGCAAGGCAAGGCCAAGAGACTCGGAGTGCCTTTCCTTGGGAAGGCAAGGACATAGTGCCAGTGTTGCTGGAGCAGATGTTAAGGTGGCATGGGGAGGAATAGAAAGTGCTGAGAACAGCGTGTGTGCTGCTAGTTTGAGGGGTGCAGTTGAAGTTGTAGGCAGCAAGATCTTCCTCAGCTGGCACTGTTTTGAGCTCTGTTTTTGCCAGATGGTTTCAAGTTGGTGGGCAGAATCTGCGAGAGGGAAAAGATTTGTTTGGGCCAAAGAGGTTTGTCTGGCTCTTGGAGTGTGGTGTAAAGAAGAGTCTGCTCTTGGAAGGGGAAGATGAGGGAAATCTTTTTGTCCTGATGTGCTGTTGATTGGAGTGCAGGGACGTTTGCAACTTGCCTCTGCCCTTGGGGCGGTTTCGAGCAGCGCCAGGTGCTTGGCCTTCTTTTGCAAGTCGTCAGCGCCATCGTGTGGTTGTTTCCATGAGCGCTGACAGTGCCGGGGAAAAAGCCAAGCGCTTCGCTGGCGCGGCCGCAGTCGTGTGCGAGCAGTTGGTGGAAGAGCTCCGCTGTGCATCCTGCCTCTTGGAGACATAAAAGAATGTGATCCTGCGCGTAGCGGGGAAGCAAGAGGAATCTTTTCATTGTTGGCTGTGCAGTTTCTAAGCGGCAAAAGTCAAGGCAGTTCCAGCACGGCCTCTTTCTTTCAGAACCTTTTCTGTGCCATCATGAACATGCTCAACATGGAACTCGCACCCACTGAACTGCATCAAAGGTCCTGGAGATATGCACTTTCCTTCAAGCTCTAGGTACCATCCTACCCTCCACCTCTCGCGGATCCCAAAGCCCTTCCAAACATCCAGCAGCTGCGCGCAGAGAACAAGTGCTAGAACAAGGCGTTGGCCTTCATAGTCCCTCTGAAGTCTGTAAACTAGGCGAAACATTGCAGTGACCAGCACTTTCCTTCACAACTATCTATAGAGCGTCATCACATTCTCTCAGAGTGGCTAAGTCCACCCTTGCAGCACAGCAGCGTTTCCAGCCACAGTTGGGACTGAGAGATGGGCCAGGTGAGAAAGCATTTGTTGACTATCCTTCGTCTCTGGAAGACTTGATACTCGCAGCGCAATCACGTCCACACACCTTCAGTGTGGCCAAGTTCAAGCAGCTAGAGCTCACAGAGATGGGAGAGTCAGGAGAGAAGCCGTTCCAAAAGTACCGTGTAGTGACAGCAGCATTAAAACTGTGCACAGCAGTCTACAGCACTGTAGACCGTGGCTTCTCTGACAAGACGTGCCATCCCATTGTTGGCTCTCGCAGCTCGGTTGCTAGCTGCTCTCCTGAAGAAAAGAACTAGAAGGAAAAGCCAATGCTGGGCTGCACCTTCCCCTTGCCTCACGTAAAGCCATTTCAACTCCCCGCTGCACTCTCTACTTCCCCTCTCCTTGGCATCGACCACTGTGTTTTCTGCATCTCGGAGCCGAAAGGTAAGCGCCAGTGTTCCCTGGGATGGTTGGAAGAGGGATAAGTAGCAGCACAAGTAGCTGTCGTTGAACTTCCTCCTTCTCAATGCTAACGTGAAGTCGGCAGGCAGGCGAGCGCCAGCCACGCTCCTTTCTCAGTTTGTACGCTGCGGACACGAGCCCGGTGCTCGGCGCCTTCGTTCGGCCTCTTTAGTACCCATGTGGCGCTTTCGTTCTGCCGGAGTCGAAGCGTCGTCTACTTCTCGCCCAGAGAGCACGGTGCCGGCAGCGAAATGCTCCAGCCGACTGCTTCTGCCGACACACGCCTGGGCTATGCACTTTGCCTCTCAGCGACATACAGCAGCACATTCGGTCTAAATGTAAAGGGAAGGATTCTCGGCTACATCTGGCACAGAGAACAGCTTTAGTTCAACGGGCTTACCCAGAGCATGCCCCCGACGCGTGGGAACTTGTATTTGCACCACATTCCAGTGGCAGTCCTCTTTCCTTTACAGGCTGCACAGTGCCGTCAGATCGCGGTGCTCTCTGCACCTGCTTTCTCACTTCCAAGTAGCACCGCGCACATTAGAGCCTTGCAGGGAGAGAAGACGAGGATAGTCGTCTCGCCCAGAAGAACGTGGCAGGGTGAAAAGGTGTTCTTCCTTTGTCCTCCTCATCGCCCAGAGTCTGGTGCTGTGTTGAAAGTCTTGGCCGGCCAAAAGCTAATCCAGCAAGTGTTTCTCTCCTGACGCATTTCGCTGAGCGAGAGCGACACAGAGTTTGGACATTGCAAAACAGCAAGAAAATGATTGTCCGTCGAGCTGAGGAAAATCCGTGCACAGCACACTGTGGCCGCGTGCAGTGCTCGCGCTGAAGAGCGGCAAAGCTCAAAGGCATCGCTGCGCTTCAGTTCTGTCCAGACCGCAGAAGGCGAATCACGAAGCAGCAGAGCACCGGCTGCATGTACTCAGTGGAGCGAATTTCAAATGTCCAGCCCAAAGCCTCTTCACTAGCAGAGTCAGCTGAGAATGCTCTGGCTGCTTCACAAAGTAAGGCGCTGTGTTGCACTCCTGGACCACTACCTGGTCAGAAGAAGTTTCTTACACCTTCAATGCTGCAGAGTCCATGCAGCTGGAGCAAAGCCAGAAGGACGCGTCCAGCTAGAAGGCGTTCTTCAAGTACCCCCTTCTTCCAAATAGCCTTGAAACTGAGCACAACACACTGCGGCTCGGCAGCTTCCTTCTCACATAGACGTGCCGTCACATTCTTCACTCTCGCAGCTCCGTTGCCCACTTGCAGCAGCTTCTGCCAAAGAAAAAGGCTCGAGAAGTAAAAGCCACTGCTGGGCTGCCCTTTCCCCTTGCCTCACGTAAAGCACCAGGAACTGTCCGCTGCACTCTCTATTTCCATTCTCCACCGCATCTACCACTGTCATCTCTGCACCACGAAGCATAAACCCCGGCACAATTCTTTCCTGGGAAAGCTGGAAGAGAAAGAGGTAGCAGCACAAGTAGCTGCAAGTTGAACTTTCTGTTTTCAACTGCTAATTTGAATCCGAATACAAGCGAGCGGCAGCCACGCTTCCTCTTGCAGCCTGTGCTCGGTGCTGTGCCAGCTCGGTGCTTCTGCCTTCATTCTTATGCTCTTCGTACCATTTCGTTCTTTTCATTCTGCCGGAGTCGAACCGTCGTCATCTTGTCGCACAGAGGGCACGCCGGCAGGGAAACGCTCCAGAGAAACGCTCCAGGTTGCTGATTCTTCCGAAACACACCTGGGCTCTGCACTTTCCTTCGCTGCCCTAAGTAGCACCACATTCTGTTTGCTTTGTAGCCTGAATGTAAAGGGAAAGATTCTCGGCTACGTCTGGCACAGAGAACAGCTTTAGTTCAACGGGCTTACCCAGAGCATGCCCCCGACGCGTGGGAACTTGTATTTGCACCACATTCCAGTGGCAGTCCTCCTTCCTTTACAGGCTGCACAGCGCCGTCAGATCGCGCTCTGCACCTGCTTTCTCACTTCCAAGTACCACCGCACACATTAGAGCCTTGCAGGGAGAGAAGACGAGGATAGTCGTCTCGCCCAGAAGAACGTGGCAGGGTGAAAAGGTGTTCTTCCTTTGTCCTCCTCATCGCCCAGGGTCTGGTGCTGTGTTGAAAGTCTTGGCCAGCCAAAAGCTAATCCAGCAAGTGTTTCTCTCCTGACGCATTTCGCTGAGCGAGAGCTACGCGGACAGTTTGTACTCTGTGAAACAGCAAAAAAATGATTGTCCATCGAGCTGAGGAAAATCCGTGCACAGCACACTGTGGCCGCGTGCCATGTTCACGCTGAAGAACGGCAAAGGCATTGCTGGGCTTCAGTTCTGTCCAGACAGCAGAAGGCAAAGAACGAAGCAGCAGAGCACCGGCTGCATGTACTCAGTGGAGCGAATTTCAAATGTCCAGCCCAAAGCCTCTTCACTAGCAGAGTCAGCTGAGAATGCTCTGGCTGCTTCACAAAGGAAGGCGCTGTGATGCACTTCTGGACACTACCTGGTCAGAAGCAGGTTCTTACACCTTCAGTGCTGCAGAGTCCATGCAGCTGGAGCAAAGCCAGAAGGACGCGTCCAGCTAGAAGGCGTTCTTCAAGTACCCCCCTTCTTCCAAGCAGCCTTGAAATTGAGCTTAATACACTGCGGCTCGGCAGCCTCCTTCTCAGATAGACGTGCCGTCACATTCTTCACTCTCGCAGCTCCGTTGCCCACTTGCAACAGCTGCTGCCAAAGAAAAAGGCTCCAGAAGTAAAAGCCGCTGCTGGACTGCCTTTTCCCCTTGCCTCACGTCAAGCACCAGAAACTGTCCGCTGCACTCTCTATTTCCATTCTCCGCCGCATCTACCACCGTAATCTCTGCATCTCGAAGCATAAACCCCGGCACACTTCTTTCCAGGGAAAGCTGGAAGAGAAATAGGTAGCAGCACAAGTAGCTGCAAGTTGGACTTTAAGTTTCGAGCTGCTAATGTGAATCCGAAAACAAGCGAGTGTCAGCCACGCTTCCTCTTGCAGCCTGTGCGATGCACACACCAGCTCGGTGCTCTGCCTTCATTCTTACGCTCTTCGGAGCAGGTGGCGCTTTCGTTTTGCTGGAGACGAACCGTCGTCTACTTGTCGCCCAGAGAGCACGGTGCCGGCAGCCAAATGCTGCAGGCTGCTGCTTCTGCCCAAACACGCCTGGGCTAGCCCTCTCAGCGCTGGTGGCACAACATTCTGTCTGCCTGGTGGTCTTTATCTTAAAGGGAAAGATTCTTGGCTACGGCTCGCACAGAGAAGTGTTCCGGGACATGTGTTTTATTACCCCTTCTCGCAATAAGACTGTGGTGCTGCGTTGGAACTGTTGGCCTGTGAATGGCTAATCCATCATGTGCTTCCCTCCTGATGCTTTTTGCTGAGCGAGAGCTGAGGAAAATCCGTGCACTGCACACTGTGGATGCGTGCAGTATACACGCAGAAGAGCGGCAAAGCTCATAGTCATCGCACACACCAGCCCAGTGGCCTGGGGCTGCGTTCTTCTCCCTTACCGGCGCTGGCCAGAACTGAAGCATTCAGCGTTGGCTCTCTTCAGTGTGTGTACAGCACGCATCCACAGTGCTCTTTGCACGGATTTTCCTCGGCGCTACGTGCAAGTACAGCCTTTCTGCTTCGCAGAGCCCAACTGTCCGCACAAGGTCTCGCTCAGAGAAATGTGTCAGGAGAGAAGCACTTACTGGATTAGCCTTTCACTGGCCAACAGTTCCAACGCAGCACATAGTCTTACTGCGAGAAGGGGTAGTAAAACCCACGCTTTCAGCACAGCACCACAATCTGGGCGACGAGGAGGACAAAAGAAGACCATCTTTTCGTGTTTGCACGATTTTCTCTGCCACACATCTATCCACGTCTTTGCTCTCTGCAAGGCTCTAATGCGCGCGGTGCTACTTGGAAGTGAGAAGGCAGGTGCAGAGAAGCACTGCGACCTGACGGCGCTGTGCAGGCTGTAAAGGAAAGAGGACTACCCCTGGAATGTGGTGCAAATACAAGTTCCCACGCGTCGGGGTAAGCGCCGGGTAAGCCCGTTGAACTAAAGCTGTTCTCTGTGCCAGACGTAGCTGAGAAGCTTTCCCTTTACATTCAGACTACAAAGCAAACAGAATGTGGTGCTACCAAGGGCAGCGAAGGAAAGTGCAGAGCCCAGGTGTGTTTCGGAAGAATCAGCAACCTGGAGCGTTTCTCTGGAGCGTTTCTCTGCCGGCGTGCCCTCTGTGCGACAAGATGACGACGGTTCGACTCCGGCAGAATGAAAAGAACGAAATGGTACGAAGAGCATAAGAATGAAGGCAGAAGCACCGAGCTGGCACAGCACCGAGCACAGGCTGCAAGAGGAAGCGTGGCTGCCGCTCGCTTGTATTCGGATTCAAATTAGCAGTTGAAAACAGAAAGTTCAACTTGCAGCTACTTGTGCTGCTACCTCTTTCTCTTCCAGCTTTCCCTGGAAAGAATTGTGCCGGGGTTTATGCTTCGTGATGCAGAGATGACAGTGGTAGATGCGGTGGAGAATGGAAATAGAGAGTGCAGCGGACAGTTTCTGGTGCTTTACGTGAGGCAAGGGGAAAGGGCAGCCCAGCAGCGGCTTTTACTTCTGGAGCCTTTTCCTTTGGTAGCAGCTGCTGCAAGTGGGCAACGGAGCTGCGAGAGTGAAGAATGTGACGGCACGTCTATGTGAGAAGGAAGCTGCCGAGGCGCAGTGTGTTGTGCTCAGTTTCAAGGCTATTTGGAAGAAGGGGGGTACTTGAAGAACGCCTTCTAGCTGGACGCGTCCTTCTGGCTGTGCTCCAGCTGCATGGACTCTGCAGCATTGAAGGTGTAAGAACCTGCTTCTGACCAGGTAGTGTCCAGGAGTGCAACACAGCGCCTTACTTTGTGAAGCAGCCAGAGCATTCTCAGCTGAATGTGCTTGTGAAGCGGCTTTGGGCTGGACATTTGAAATTCGCTCCACTGAGTACATGCAGCCGGTGCTCTGCTGCTTCGTTCTTTGCCTTCTGCGGTCTGGACAGAACTGAAGCCCAGCAATGCCTTTGCCGTTCTTCAGCGTGAATATGGCACGCGGCCACAGTGTGCTGTGCACGGATTTTCCTCAGCTCGATGGACAATCATTTTTTTGCTGTTTCACAGAGTACAAACTGTCCGCGTAGCTCTCGCTCAGCGAAATGCGTCAGGAGAGAAACACTTGCTGGATTAGCTTTTGGCTGACCAAGACTTTCAACACAGCACCACACTCTGGGCGATGAGGAGGACAAAGGAAGAACACCTTTTCACCCTGCCACGTTCTTCTGGGCGAGACGACTATCCTCGTCTTCTCTCCCTGCAAGGCTCTAATGTGCGCGGTGCTACTTGGAAGTGAGAAAGCAGGTGCAGAGAGCACCGCGATCTGACGGCGCTGTGCAGGCTGTAAAGGAAGGAGGACTGCCACTGGAATGTGGTGCAAATACAAGTTCCCACGCGTCGGGGGTAAGCTCCGGCTAACCTCGTTGAACTAAAGCTGTTCTCTGTGCCAGACGTAGCCGAGAAGCTTTCCGTAAAGATGCTGGCTGCAAAGCAAACAGAATGTGGTGCTACTTCAGCGCTAGAGAGAAATTGCCTAGCCCAGGCTTGTTTCGGCAGAAGCAGCAGCCTGCAGCATTTCGCTGCCGGCACCGTGCTCTCTGGGCGACAAGTACACGACGGTTCGTCTCCAGCAAAACGAAAGCGCCACCTGCTCCGAAGAGCGTAAGAATGAAGGCAGAGCACCGAGCTGGTGTGTGCATCGCACAGGCTGCAAGAGGAATCGTGCCTGCCACTCGCTTGTTTTCGGATTCACGTTAGCAGTCGGAAACTTAAAGTCCAACTTGCAGCTACTTGTGCTGCTACCTACTTCTCTTCCAGCTTTCCCTGGAAAGAAGTGTGCCCAGGTTTATGCTTCGAGATGCAGAGATTACAGTGGTAGATGCGGCGGAGAATGGAAAGAGTGCAGCGGACAGTTTCTGGTGGTTTTACGTGAGGCAAGGGGAAAGGGCAGCCCAGCAGTGGCTTTTACTTCTGGAGCCTTTTCCTTTGGCAGCAGCTGCTGCAAGTGGGCAACGGAGCTGCGAGAGTGAAGAATGTGACGGCACGTCTATCTGAGAAGGAAGCTGCCGAGCCGCAGTGTGTTGTGCTCAGTTTCAAGGCTACTTGGAAGAGGGGGGTACTTGAAGAACGCCTTCTAGCTGGACGCATCCTTCTCTGTGTGCTCCAGCTGCATGGACTCTGCAGCATTGAAGTTGTAAGAACCTGCTTCTGACCAGGTAGTGGTCCAGGAGTGCAACACAGCGCCTTCCTTTGTGAAGCAGCCAGAGCATTCTCAGCTGGATGTGCTTGTGAAGCAGCTCTTGGCTGGACATTTGAAATTCGCTCCACTGAGTACGTGAAGCCGGTGCCCAGCTGCCTCGTTCTTTGCCTTCTGCGGTCTGGACAGAACTGAAGCCCAGCGATGACTTTTAGCCGTGCCGCTCTTCTGCGTTTGTACTGCACGCATCCACAGTGTGCTGTGCAAGGATTTTCCTCAGCTCCCGCTCGGCGAAATGCATCAGGAGAGAAACACTTGCTGGATTAGCTTTTGGCTGGCCAAGACTTTCAACACAGCACCAGACTCTGGGCGATGAGGAGGACAAAGGAAGAACACCTTTTCACCCTGCCACGTTCTTCTGGGCGAGACGACTATCCTCGTCTTCTCTCCCTGCAAGGCTGTAAGGTTCGCGGTGCTACTTGGAAGTGAGGAGGCAGGTGCAGAGAGCACCGCGATCTGACGGCGCTGTGCAGGCTGTAAAGGAAAGAGGACTGCCACTGGAATGTGGTGCAAATACAAGTTCCCACGCGTCGGGGGCGAGCTCTGGGTAAGCGGGTTCGCCTAAAGCTGTTCTCTGTGCCAGACGTAGCCGAGAAGCTTTCCGTAAAGATGCTGGCTACAAAGCAAACAGAATGTGGTGCTGCTTCAGCGCTAGAGAGAAATTGCATAGCCCAGGCGTGTTTGGGCAGAAGCAGCAGCCTGCAGCATTTGGCTGCCGGCACCGTGCTCTCTGGGCGACAAGTAGACGACGGTTCGTCTCCAGCAAAACGAAAGCGCCACCTGCTCCGAAGAGCGTAAGAATGAAGGCAGAGCACCGAGCTGGTGTGTGCATCGCACAGGCTGCAAGAGGAAGCGTGCCTGCCACTCGCTTGTTTTCGGATTCACATTAGCAGCTCGAAACTTAAAGTCCAACTTGCAGCTACTTGTGCTGCTACCTATTTCTCTTCCAGCTTTCCCCTGGAAACAATTGCGGTTACGTTTATGCTTCGCCATGCGGCGGAGAAGGGAAATAGAGAGTGCAGCGGACACTTTCTGGTGCTTGACGTGAGGCAAGGGGAAAGGGCAGCCCAGCAGTGGCTTTTACTTCTGGAGCCTTTTTCTTTGGCAGCAGCTGCTGCAAGTGGGCAACGGAGCTGCGAGAGTGAAGAATGTGACGGCAGGTCTATCTGAGAAGGAAGCTGCAGAGTCGCAGCGTATTAAGCTCAATTTCAAGGCTATTTGGAAGAAGGGGGGTACTTGAAGAACGCCTTCTAGCTGGACGCGTCCTTCTGGCTTTGCTCCAGCTGCATGGACTCTGCAGCATTGAAGGTGTAAGAACCTGCTTCTGACCAGGTAGTGTCCAGGAGTGCAACACAGCGCCTTACTTTGTGAAGCAGCCAGAGCATTCTCAGCTGAATGTGCTTGTGAAGCAGCTCTTGGCTGGACATTTGAAATTCGCTCCACTGAGTACATGCAGCCGGTGGTGCTCTGCTGCTTCGTGATTCGCCTTCTGCGGTCTGGACAGAACTGAAGCGCAGCGATGCCTTTGAGCTTTGCCGTTCTTCAGCGTGAACATGGCACGCAGCCACAGTGTGCTGTGCACGGATTTTCCTCAGCTCGACGGACAATCATTTTCTTGCTGTTTTGCAATGTCCAAACTCTGTGTCGCTCTCGCTCAGCGAAATGCGTCAGGAGAGAAACACGGGCTGGATTAGCTTTTCGCTGGCCAAGACTTTCAACACAGCACCAGACTCTGGGCGATGAGGAGGACAAAGGAAGAACACCTTTTCACCCTGCCACGTTCTTCTGGGCGAGACGACTATCCTCGTCTTCTCTCCCTGCAAGGCTGTAAGGTTCGCGGTGCTACTTGGAAGTGAGAAAGCAGGTGCAGAGAGCACCGCGATCTGGCGGCACTGTGCAGCCTGTAAAGGAAAGAGGACTGCCACTGGAATGTGGTGCAAATACAAGTTCCCACGCGTCGGGGGCATGCTCTGGGTAAGCCCGTTGAACTACAGCTGTTCTCTGTGCCAGACGTAGCCGAGAATCTTTCCCTTTACATTTAGACCGAATGTGCTCCTGTATGTCGCTGAGAGGCAAAGTGCATAGCCCAGGCGTGTGTCGGCAGAAGCAGTCGGCTGGAGCATTTCGCTGCAGGCTCCGTGCTCTTTGTGCCACAAGTAGACGACGCTTCGACTCCGGCAGAATGAAAGCGCCACATGGGTACTAAAGAGGCCGAACGAAGGCGCCGAGCACCGGGCTCGTGTCTGCAGCGTACAAACTGAGAAAGGAGAGTGGCTGGCGCTCGCCTGCCTGCCGACTTCACGTTAGCATTGAGAAGGAGGAAGTTCAACGACAGCTACTTGTGCTGCTACTTATCCCTCTTCCAACCATCCCAGGGAACACTGGCGCTTACCTTTCGGCTCCGAGATGCAGAAAACACAGTGGTCGATGCCAAGGAGAGGGGAAGTAGAGAGTGCAGTGGGGTGTTGAAATGGCTTTACGTGAGGCAAGGGGAAGGTGCAGCCCAGCATTGGCTTTTCCTTCTAGTTCTTTTCTTCAGGAGAGCAGCTAGCAACCGAGCTGCGAGAGCCAACAATGGGATGGCACGTCTTGTCAGAGAAGCCACGGTCTACAGTGCTGTAGACTGCTGTGCACAGTTTTAATGCTGCTGTCACTACACGGTACTTTTGGAACGGCTTCTCTCCTGACTCTCCCATCTCTGTGAGCTCTAGCTGCTTGAACTTGGCCACACTGAAGGTGTGTGGACGTGATTGCGCTGCGAGTATCAAGTCTTCCAGAGACGAAGGATAGTCAACAAATGCTTTCTCACCTGGCCCAT
Organism: Corvus hawaiiensis; assembly: GCF_020740725.1. NCBI lineage: Eukaryota > Metazoa > Chordata > Aves > Passeriformes > Corvidae > Corvus > Corvus hawaiiensis. The sequence continues at coordinate 740,434 of NC_063229.1, forward strand.
CTCTCAGTCCCAACTGTGGCTGGAAACGCTGCTGTGCTGCAAGGGTGGACTTAGCCACTCTGAGAGAATGTGATGACGCTCTATAGATAGTTGTGAAGGAAAGTGCTGGTCACTGCAATGTTTCGCCTAGTTTACAGACTTTAGAGGGACTATGAAGGCCAACGCCTTGTTCTAGCACTTGTTCTCTGCGCGCAGCTGCTGGATGTTTGGAAGGGCTTTGGGATCCGCGAGAGGTGGAGGGTAGGATGGTACCTAGAGCTTGAAGGAAAGTGCGTCTCTCCAGGACCTTTGATGCAGTTCAGTGGGTGCGAATTCCATGTTGAGCATGTTCATGATGGCACAGAAAAGGTTCTGAAAGAAAGAGGCCGTGCTGGAACTGCCTTGACTTTTGCCGCTTAGAAACTGCACAGCCAACAATGAAAAGATTCCTCTTGCTTCCCCGCTACGCGCAGAATCACATTCTTTTATGTCTCCAAGAGGCAGGATGCACAGCGGAGCTCTTCCACCAACTGCTCGCACACGACTGCGGCCGCGCCAGCGAAGCGCTTGGCTTTTTCCCCGGCACTGTCAGCGCTCATGGAAACAACCACACGATGGCGCTGACGACTTGCAAAAGAAGGCCAAGCACCTGGCGCTGCTCGAAACCACCCCAAGGGCAGAGGCAAGTTGCAAACGTCCCTGCACTCCAATCAACAGCACATCAGGACAAAAAGATTTCCCTCATCTTCCCCTTCCAAGAGCAGACTCTTCTTTACACCACACTCCAAGAGCCAGACAAACCTCTTTGGCCCAAACAAATCTTTTCCCTCTCGCAGATTCTGCCCACCAACTTGAAACCATCTGGCAAAAACAGAGCTCAAAACAGTGCCAGCTGAGGAAGATCTTACTGCCTACAACTTCAACTGCACCCCTCAAACTAGCAGCACACACGCTGTTCTCAGCACTTTCTATTCCTCCCCATGCCACCTTAACATCTGCTCCAGCAACACTGGCACTATGTCCTTGCCTTCCCAAGGAAAGGCACTCCGAGTCTCTTGGCCTTGCCTTGCCTTCAGTACCTTGTCTAGTTCTTCTTAAGCTACCCTTGCTCTGCTTCCTTTGCCTACGTCTGCCTTGCCTTGCACTACTTACCACTTGCTGGCTTTGCTTTGCCCTGCTTACCACTCTCTCTCTACCTCACCTTCCATGCAGGCAAGGCGCTGCAAAGCAAGTGCAGGCAATTGTGGGCAAGTCGAGAGAGGTAAGCAAGGCCAGAGCAGTGAGGGGAAAGCAAATGGAGTGGTAGGCAAGAGAAGGCCCAGAAGTTAGAGGCAAGGCTGGCCGTAGGAAGGAAAGTCCACTGATGGGTAGGCCAGGCAGAAACAAGAAGGGCTCGGCAAGCCAAGGCCCTGGAGGAAAGCAGTAGGCAGGTCAAGGGCAGGGCATGGACGTGCAAAGGAATGCAAGGCTCCAGAGAGCTAGCAGGGCAAGGCAAGGCAACGGTTGTGTTGCCAAGGCAAGGCAAGGATAGGCAAGGCAGGTGAGAAGTACATTCGAGGACTGCTGGTACACAAAAGTGGCCAGGACCAAGTGCTTTGTGTGGCCTTGATCCTACGTGGGTCATGTCTCCTCTGCACCTAAAAGACTTGAGCTACCTGCTTTCCTTTGTATGCAAAAGGACTCTCATTCTGGTCCCCGAGCTCAAGGGCAAAATGTGAATTGCCCTTCCAAGATTCAAGACATGCAAGGATTGCTCCCAGACAAAGGCTGCCCATGGAGATGAGTGTGGCAACATGCGTCCTCCCCTGGTCTTCCTCTCCTGTGATCCTGAAACACCGGAGATGCTTGAGAGCTTTGAGATTCCTAGGAGGAGCAGAAAGGGCAGGGCAAGGCCATGAAATGTCATTGAAAAGGGGTCTTGAATTCCAGGTGGGGGAGGGGTGAGCAAGGTCATGCAAGGCAAGGGAGGGGTTCAAGGGCAGGGCAAGGCAAGTGGTGGCTTGGCGAGGCGAGGCCAGGCAAGGCAATGAGGGTCCTAGAAGGAAAAGGAAAGGTGAGGCCAGACCTAGACGAATGTGAAAGGAAGTCAGGTGGGGGATGGGTGAGCAAGTCAATGCAAGGCAGGGGAGAAAAGGCAGGTTGATGGAAGGCTACAGAGAGGGCAGCAAGGAAATGCAAGGCATGGGGAAGCATGTGAGGAGTGGGTGCTGTCAGCCGGCTGGGATGGCAGGGGCAGGGCAACTGCAAGTAGCATGGCAGGGATGTGGAGGGGGGTGTTAGTGTGCGGGAGGTGTGTGTGTGTGTGTGTGCAGCGGAGTGCAGGGTAAGTGCAGGTGTGTGTGCATGTGCATAGGGGGGTTTTGTGCCAGGTGCTGTGCCGGGGGGAGCCATCCCACCTCCAAGAAGGTGTGGGAGTGAAAGGAGTAACATAGATGTGTCTTTACAAAGAGACCGTGTGAATCCGTCCTTAGACAAGGCTAGGAATTTACTGGTAGGGGAGTAACAGAAGAAAGTATTAGTTCTAGAAACTGTTACTAATCGACAGAGACTGTTGCTCAGCCAAGGCCCTGTTAAATTCCTGAACCTAGAGCAAGGCAACAAAGACTTAATAGCATTAGGAATGATTTCTTTTTCTTTCTTTTCGATGCCAAAAGGGGGGCGCATATTAGAGGAGGGCATAGAGTAGGCAGTTCTGGAAGTCTGTATCTCCCGAATACCTCAGCCAGTGGGGAAGAGACTGTTGTGGCCAGGAACTTGGCATAAAAAAGGGGCTGCATCCTGCAACCGTTAGACAGACCCCATGGGAAAAGCCCCATGGACTCTCCCTGTAGTCGAAGAATGTTGCAGGACTCCTCTGTCTCCTTTTCGGACATAAACCTCAGGCATCGTGGATTAATTTTCCCTAACGGCAGCGACCTGCCGCGTGCTCTCCGTGCTCCTCCCCAGCCCCCCGGCAGGTGTAAAATAGTTCCCGGCGGCTCCCACCGCGCGTTACAGACGGCTGCGCGGCCCCGGGGCTGCTCGCAGTGCTTCCCTGCCCCGCCAGGGCTGCCCGCGGGCTGCGGAGCCACCTCGCCACCGGCGCGGCCAGGGCCGGGGCCCTTCTCGACAGCAGCCGAGGGGCTGCGGAGCGGGCGGCTGCGGGACGATCAGCTATTTTATGCCGCGCGGTGCTGCCGCCTCCATCTAGTGCTCCATCGCGCCGCCGGCCGACCCCGCCTTGCGCGTTCACGCTCGGCCGCGCTCGCCGCCCGCCCAGCCTCGCCGGAAGCTCTCCCGCCCGGGCCGTGCCCCGGCTCCGCCTGCGGCTCGGCAGGGCCCGGCCGCACGCGTGCTGCGTGGCTCGGAGCACCCGCGTTTCGCCGCAGGCGACGGGGAAGGCGGGCCGGGCCGGCGCCATCGTGGTAGCGCGAGGAGAGGAGCGCCCGGGCGGGGCGGCGAGTGGCGCGGCGGTGAGAGCTTCTGCTTCCTGTCGCTCGGCTGCCGCCCTCGGCAGGTGCCGTGTGACCCCGCGGAGCGGCGGGGCCGGCCGGGCGGTGCGCGGCGAGGCTTTCGGCCAGCGGCGGCCGCAGCGAGAGTCTGCTGGCACTGCCCGTGCCGGTGGAGAGAGCGGGGATCCGAGGCCGGCCTTCCCAGAGCGACGAGGGGTGGCCGCCTTTGCCGCGCTGCCCTCCGTGCAGCACGTGGCCGATTCCGGCGAACCCGGGGTCTCCGCAGCGGCGCGGGCGGGAGGGAGTGGGGAGCGCGCTCGGTGCCGTGCCGGCCGCTCCCGCCCAGCACTGCGCTCTGCCGAGGCGTTTTCCCGCCCGTCCTGGGAAAGACACAAGGGACACCAAAAGTTGGAGCTTAGCTGTCAGGGGGAGCAACTTGCCTCCATTGGCGACCTCCTTTTCCCTCTGATTCAGCTACCTTGTGGTCGGTGCGGTGGTGCTGAAGAAGAGTGGCGGCTTGGCACAGTTGCTGTCATAGGTGGTGCGAGAGCTCCACGCAAAGAGCTTTGAGTGGCACGTGTGAGGGTAGGAGGGTACGGCACCCACAGCTGAAGGGAAAAAAGGTCAGGGCATGTCATCAGCCGCAGTCGTGCTAAGTTGTTCATCTTTGCAAACTGCTTGCCGAGTTCTTCCTTTCTTAGGTAATGGGGGTTTGTATCAACCAGAACTGCATATGGTCAGTATTTGCTGGACTGTTGTTGAAGTGAGTGTAGCAGTTTCTATGGCATTCTGCAAAAAAAGTGACAGATGTCTCTGTGTTCCCCAATTCTTAACAAAAACGAAGTTAACAAAGCCCTGAAAAGAGGTTTTACAAAACTTCAGGGATTTTTTCCTACGAGTACTGTAGAGACAACCATAGTCACCTTGTCTTTCCAAAAGTGAAGGTTACATCTTTTTGTCCAAGAGCATCAAGTGCTTTTGGTCAGCGTTTGTGTGCAAGCATTAGCCTTGTTCTTGTTCTTCCTTGGAGAACTTTTACAATACTCAGATGATCTGTGTAGGCTGCAGAGTGCAGTGGTGAACTTCAAGGCTTCCAGCAGAAGGGAGATGCTGTCCACGTTTTGGATTTTCCTTAGTCTGAACCTTCAATGTCCAAGGCTTCACTTTTCAAGCAGCTGGAAGAGCTCCAAATTAAGATATGAACAGGTCTTAATTGACCTTGTCACCGCCTCAGTTCGTCAGGTAATGCTGTGCACTGGATTTAATTGCCTAGTGCAACATGTGCTAAAAATATGTAGAGTATCTCCTCAATTACCCTCCCAGAAGGATTTGAATGGAGAACAAGGAGTTCCGAAGACAGATATTTGGTGTACGAGAAGTAGAACTTAGTTGATTGCAGGGCACTGCATGCACAAATGTCTAAGGAGGATCCATCTTTTTATGCCCCATCTATGCTTGTTCTCATTTGAAATCCTGAACATTCTGGAGGCTGGTTTTGTTAGGGTTGTGGCTGGGGAAGGGGTGGTGGTGGGGGAGGGGTGGGTGTTGTTTCTGATCTTTTAAATTTCCAGGATAGTGTACAAAGAACTTGTGCCCAAAACCAGCAGTATGAAGCAATGCAGGTATAAAAGAAGGTCACCGAAATGTCGGCTAATATGAATCTGAAAGCGCTTCAGTATTTTACCCAGGAGTTTCACTCCAGCAAGGTGATTGTCCTTCACAGAAATGTAGTGGCAGGCTTATGCCATGCTAGAAGTGATGACCTTTCTCTGCCCCAAATTGACCAGCAAGATATTTTGGCTCTTGATTTAAACCCCTGAGCCAGCTGTGTTTCAGGCTGCAGAAGCTGCAGGTGTTGTGGCAGACGCGGGGTGCAGCCTTGCCTGCCGGTCCCGACCTGGCGCACGCTGGTGGCAGCCGTCAGCGCCTGGAGTCCCCTGTGCCTCCCATGCCAGGGCTCTGCCTGCCTGCTTCGCACCCCTGGTAGCCTCAGGGAAACAGCGGACTACTCCATCTGCTTTAAAAACAAACAAGCAAACAAAAAGCCCACTGTAAAAATATGTAAAATCTTGAAACTAATTCTCAGCGCTTACTCGGAGTTTGTTGATGGCGCAAATGGATTTTGGATAAACTGGTACTGCTAGTACTACTTTTAAATTAGGTTCCTAAACTTCAGAAAGGAGAAGATGGTGATCACATACCCCTGAGGAATGTTTGAAAAAGTAAGAGTGCTCAGTCATTTAAAGGTGGCCAGAAAATGGGTGTGGCAGTGGAGTGGACACTCTGCGAGTAGGTAGCCTTAAGTCATGCAGGGACTGGCACTTCAGTGGGAATTTTGCATCAACACCTAGAGATCGTGTCATGATGTGTTGCATAACAGCAGATTGGGCCAAAATTCTGCTGACTTTGATCAAGGTGGACGGGCCACCTTCACTTAACCTGGCAAAGGGACATAAGTCAATGATGTTTGAAAAGCAGCCATGAAACATAGCTCCTTTAGTTTGTTGGACCGTTGCAAGTCTGCAAAGCTCTGTTGACAGGTCATTGGAAGTAGCTGTTGGAATCTAACTGCGGTTGGACTCTTTGTCAGTCAGCATCACCAGGAGGCTTAACAGTTTAGGTTGAGAGGTGGTGCATGTTTTTTTTCAGAGGAATGGCCCAGTGAAGAGCAGTGTTCACTGCCATGACTGCCGTTGTAGCCTTCTAGAGAAATCTTGGTTCATTCAGAGAGAACTTCCTTGGTTCTGCTGGTTTGGTTTCACAGCTGGAGCAAAGGTAGAGCACTGGAAGCAATTCCTAGGGCAGAAGCGGGAGATATCCAAAGCTCTGGACTTTGTTGTCCTCAGCACAGTGTAAGTGAGCGTAGTCTAATTGGAGGAGTGGTGAGCATCAGTGATATCAGATTTTTTACAAGTTCTTAATTCTGTCAAAACAAGAAAGAAGGAGAGTGATGAAGATGAAATCCTTTCCTCTTAAATCTGCCTACGCAGCAACTTCAGGGGTAGTTGTAATGTGTATTCACCTATTTTGAATTGCCCAAAACCAGGCCTGGAGATGCTTCAGAGACAGAGTCAGAGAAGCGGGTATTTGCTTTATTTGGCGCTGGGTGCGTGGGGGATCGCTCCTCCTAACACACACACGCAGAGCACTCCATACAGTCCAGCATTATGTGTAAAATTTATGAATATTCACCATATTCTTTGGGATAGGAGTGGTTCTAGAAATTACTTCTCGCAAGTCATTGATCATCATTAGCAGACGTGCCACGCATGCGCTGTGTACCCAGGTGGTCGCACTGAGGAAGGCTCCTCTTCTTCCTCGGGGGTCTTTCTGATGAAAATCAGTAGTCTTCGTCACAATGCACTTTTTACCTTTCTTTCTGGCGCATGCGCAGTTCTTCGCTGGATGATTCAGCGATCTCTGTGCTGGTTTTCAAAAGATCCTGTTCCTCTTATCTTGACAAGATTAAGGCGAATCCTGCTGCTTAGGTTTTGTGATTAATATTTGCTGTCTCTTACTAGTTTCTTCGTGCTTACAGGAGTTAACTATGGATCATCCCCCTTCTCAATCCCCCCTTTTCCTTGATCGTTTGTAATTCTTTACAAACCTTGCATGTCTTGAATGAAAGTACCCTTCTCGTTTCTAAGTTTGTGCTTCTGCCATTGTGTATACGCATTGAGATACTAAGTACCTAACATCATGTAGCAATATCTACTAATACAGTCAGTAAATAAGAACATCACAAGACAAATAACTGTTACAAACAATTGTTTAAGCCAGGATAAGTTGGGTAACCATGCTGTGAGTTTATCTTCTATCTCTTTAAACTTGCAAGAAGCGTTACCTAAGGTAATCTGATGCAAGGTTTGCGTTTTGTCCCAAATTGTAAGGTCCTTCCCATTTTTCCTGGAGTGGATTTCCGGAAGGAGCCTTAATATAAACCCAGTCTTTTGGATTCATATTATGGAAGGGTTTATCAGGAGGTGGTGGTTGACAATGAACAGCTGTAGCGCGTATTGATTGTAATTGTGGACGTAAATGCTTAGCAAAGCCATGGGCAGAGCCTGATACCAATAGAAATTAGTTTTTTGACAAATTTTGGCTCATTGTTGCTTTATTAAGTGATTCATCCTTTTTGCTTGTCTACTTGCTTGTGGCCTATATGGTGTATGTAGTTGCCACTGTATACTTAGTAGATGACTCACTCCTTGCACTACCTGGGCTACAAAGTGTGATCTCCTATCAGAATTTGTTTCCCCAAATTGTGGAAGAATTTCTTGTACTAAAGCTTTAAGAATTTCTCTAGCCTCGTTTGTTCTACAAGGGAAAGCTTCTGGCCAACCTGAAAAAGTATCTGTGAGGACTAAGAGGTACTTGTATGTCCCTTTTCTAGGGAATTCCGAGAAGTCAATTTGCCACACATCTCTTGGTAAAACTCTTTTAGGGATAGTCTCTGTGCTTAGCCTAACAGTGGTATTAGGGTTGTTTTTCCTCCTTTGTCTCCTTTAATTTCAGTGCTATTACTTTGTCTTCTAAGTGGTTATGTAAGGCGTCAACTCCCTAATGGGTTTTAGAATGTTTGCTTTGGATAAATAATTTTAACAGTTTTCTGGGTATGACGATGAGATCTTTTATTTTAGCCCGCCCGTCTGTTCTTACTTGTCCCATTTCTTCCTGTATCCAATTTAAATCATCAGTGTTGTATGGTGGGGTTTTTTTTTTCCTAAGGATGCTAGAAGGGATTCAAGCTAGGGCTTGAACTTGAACCTTACTAGCCACTGCCTTTGCTGTTTTGTCTGCCGTAGCATTTGTCAGTTCAGGGATGGTGTTACCTTGGGAGTGTCTTTTACGGTGCATTATAGCTACTTTTGAAGGTTTTGACAGTGCTTCCAGCAAGTGTAAAATTTCAGTAGCATGTTTGATTTGTTTCTTCTGTGAGGTCAATGAACTTCTTTCTTTCCAAATAGCCCTGGGAGCATGTACTACTGCAAAAGCATACTTTGAATCAGTCCAAATGTTGATAGGTTTTCCTTCAGCTGATACTAAGGCTCCAGTTAGGGCTATTATTTCAGCCTTACGAGCTGATGCCCGCACAGGTAGCAGATTTGCTTCAAGGACAGCGCCTGTGCTTGTAATTGCATAGCCAGCAAACCGCTTACCATTCTTGACATAGGTGCTTTCATCAGTGAACCAGTTGTCTGCATTTTCTAGTGGAGAGTCCTTCAAGTCTGGGTGGCTAGAGTAAACCGCCTCCATGGTTTCAATGCAGTCATGCTGTACAGGCTCCTCAACGGCCTTGCCCTGGAAGTAAGCTGCTGGATTGAAGATGTCAGTTACTTGGATAGTCATGTCCTCCGATTCTGTTAGGACAGCTTGGTGTTTGAGAAAGCGAGATGGGCTTAACCAGTGATTTCCTTTCTGCGTGAGCCCTGCTGACACTGTATGTGAGACAAAAATGGTTATCTGCTGGCCCATTGTGAACTTGAGGGCTTCCTCTATGTTCAGGGTCCCAGCTGCCACTGCACACAGGCAGGTGGGCTATCTTTGGCTGACCACGTCCAGCTGCTTGGAGAAATAAGCCACTGGCCTTTTGTACGGTCCTAGCTTCTGTGCCAGAAGTCCCAACACCAGTCCTTGCCTTTCATGTGAAAACAACAGAAAAGGTTTAATGACATCCAGTATGCCCAATGCCGGAGCTTGCATTAACTCACGTTTCAGAGTTACAAGTGCATTATTAGTCTCTGGTGTCCAGCATAGGTGGGTCCCCTCCGTTTCTTTTAGGAGAGTTTCACAATTAGTCCATAGCTGTAGATCCATAACTTACACTGTCTTGTCATTCCCAGAGAAGCTCTTAGTTTTGTTTTCTTTTATTGTAGTTGTCTGGGGCATCTGACAAATGGTCTCTTTCTTGTTATTTTCCAAGGCTCTCTCTCCTCCTGCCAGTTTGTATTTCACTTTTTGGAGGACTAGCTGAGCCTTTTCAGGGGAGAGCCTATATCCGCTTAGTCCCAGAACGTTTAAAAGACTTACAGCTCATTCCTTGCAGTCTTCATGGGTTCTTGTTGTTATTAGTAGGTCATCAATGTACTGCAGAAGTGTACCTTCCCAGAGTGGCGGTGTTCCAGGCTTCCAGTTCTTTAGCTAATGATCTCCAATTCTTGTGAGGCTCTTTTTGGAATCCTTGTGGCAATAGGGTCCGTGTAAGCTGGCTTTTTTCCCTGTTTTGGGGTTTTCCCATTCAAAGGCATAAATCTCGTGACTGCTTTCAAGGCATGGCAGACAAAAGAAAGCATCTTTTAAATCTAGAGCTGAAAACCACAGCCAGCCACTTTGTAATTTTGTAAGTAAAGTGCAAGGATTGGCTACTACAGGATGCAGTGTTCTTGATATTGTATTTATCGCTCTCAGGTCTTGAACTAATTGATAATTTCCATTTGGCTTTTGTATTGGTAGAATTGGGGTATTGTAGGGAGACCTATACTCTCTTAACAACTCTTGATCAATAAATGTAGCAATTATTGGTTTTATTTCTACTGGTGCTCCATGCTTTAGAGGATATCGCTTAACTGACACTGGTTGTGCCCCTTCCAGGCGTTCAATAATGAGTGGGGAAGCCCGTTTTGATTTCTTTGGAATTTCAACGTCTCCTACTAATGGGATCACTTGATCTGTTATTTCATTATCTATGGGTATTTCTCCTCTTTCAGCCTTGTTTGTTTGTTTGTTTGTTTTCCTAGGCCTGAGATGATTAAGGAATGGGTTTTCCCTTTCTCTAATCTTAGTGGTTTAACTTAAACTTTCAAGTCTTAGTCAGGTATCTTCGGGGAGGCTTCTTTGGTTGTAGCTTCTTTAGACCGTTTTTGTTCCATTAATATTTTTACTCTGCTGGATAATTTTAGACATTATGAAGGATTAGTTTTTAGGATACAAATCGACACACAAAACATTTCCATACAAAATGTTCTCATGCAAACATATCTTTCCATCAGGGCTATGCTCTGTTTTCTAGGAGACCAATTATAGCACTGTTGTAATGTAATCTTGACACAAACTAGAAACTGGGGCTTTACTGTTGGTGGGATTAAAAAGAAATTAATTCTCTTTCAAAATTAGTTTCATTAATCCAAGTAGCCTTTTTTTTTTCTTTGAATTTTAGTGACTGAATTGCCTTCATCACATTCTGCACCCTCGTCTGAGATTGCAGAATGTGCTATAAATAGGTGGAGTGAGGCAAAGCTAAAATACCTTCTTAAGACATATGGCATGAGATTGAACAGCACTTTAGTTTGAGAGCTGGTAGAAGGCTTTTCTGTATTTTATTCATGTCCTATTTGCAGTCTATGGCTGCAAAAAGCCCTCCTGGTTTAGGAAGGGGGATTTAATCATTTCTTATGTAGCATTTGCTTGTGTTTTGTCAAGATTCTTTAATTCACTAAATAGTAAATAAAAAAAATTAGCTGAATTATAATAATTTTGAAGTCTTCTGAGGCAGAACTGGGAAGGTTAGAACATACTTGTATGATTTCAAGTATGTATAAATTCTTAAATGACAAACGTGAACAAACTGACAATGCAAGCAATTATGGTGACACTTTACATTTCATTGGTTTTCATGCAGCTCCATCCCATGTGTTGGTAGGTTCTTAAAAAGTGAAAATTTGGCCCACTAGACCGATTATTAAAAAGAAGTAAAACTCCTTGGGGCTAACACAAAGTGACAGCGTCCACGTGAGTAAATGGTTATCACATTTAGATGTGATTCTGCTGCTTGCACTTTCTCTGCCCTCAAACTGCTTTCTTTATCGTCAATGCAGGGATGTTTGACATTCTTAGAAAAGAGAAAAGAAACAGATTTCCTCAAAAAAAAAAAAAAAAAAAAAAAAAAAAGCCAGGTGAAATTAATGCAATGTTAATTGCATTAGTTTATTCAGGTGGAGTTTTAGTTTTTATTCTATGAAGTGCTTGTTGCACCACTTTTGTTGTTTCCCACAGATTTGGAGTGGGATTTCCTCCAGTTGATTGTTCAGCAGAGGGAGTGAGACTGCCTTCAAAAGTTTTGCAAGAGTTGCATCTGTGAATCGGGCACGTGAGTTGCCTTTTTTTTTTTCCCCAGATTTTCATAGGCTTCTGTTTTTCACCGTGGATCAGTTCACCTTGGATCAGTTTGCTCTTTTTGTTCCAGTGATTTTTTCTTTTGGACATGTGTCACGATCCGTTAATACAAGTAAGGGTCGTGATGGTTTGTTTACAGATCTCAGAGTGCAAAAGGACACAAGGGATTTCAGTTTTAATCAAAACAGTGCACCTTTGTTAAGTACCCACAACACGGTAATGCGATAGAGGAGAGAAAGAGCTAGAGAGAGAGATAAAGAAAAACAAAGTAAAAGAGTAGAGAGGAAGAAAGGGGGGGTAATGGCTACCAACGGATGAGACGAAGTCCTCGTGGTCTGCTGCCAATAGATTTGTCTTCTTTCCGTGGGGAGATCTCATCTCAGTTATTTCAGGAAGTCCCTTTATAGGCCTTTTTCGAAACGAGGGGCAACTGGCCAAGACCGTATCTGTGTTTCGTAATAACATTGCAAAACTAAAAGCTAGCCCTAACTATCACAGGTACATACCAAGCATGCCTTTCTCCTATGCTAACTATACTGCCTGCTATGGTTTGCGGCCTAGCAGCGTTAGCGCGTCTACTTCTGGCATGAGTTTAGCAGTGCTCTCGCTTCTGCTTTCTAGCTGTATCCCCACATCTCCCCCTTTTCCCCAAGAGGTGGGGCAAATCTACAGCCGTTGTTATGAGGCCCGTTGCTTTGGGAAACAGGTACAGGACAGGTGTACAGGACAGGTCATTCCTTTCCGCTTCAGCGCAGTCCTTCCCGCCTGGGCAGCAAGAACGGCGCAGTCCACTGTGACCTGCACAGATTTCCTCAGGAATGCGTACCAGTTCCCAGCGGGCACACCTGCAGGCAACAGTTGGCAGACATCCCACCTTAGGCAGGTCGGAACTCCTGTGTTTAGCCTCTGTCCTCGGCGATGATCGTGAGGCAGATGAGGGATCTTCAGACCGTCTCTTACACCACCCCATGACTCACGATTGTCATCAGGAGAGCTCCATCAGCACGATTTTAGTGTTGTTGCGAAGTCTTCAGGACTCGTTAATGTTGGTAGCATATCCCAGAAAAGGGTAGAGAAAATAAGAAAAGAGGAAGAAAAGGAAAAAAAAGGAATAAGTAATTTTTAATCAAAATACACATGTAATTTTTAATCATGTCTTATCTTATTTTAATACTCATGTAGTTCATCTTGTGTCAATAACCTTAGGGGTGTCCACAGTGGATGGGATATTGTCCAAATTGTGCACATCTATTACAGATGTCAATTGTGTTAACCGTTTCATCATTCTGCAATTCATGATGTGTAAGATTGCTGATAAAACAAACCCAATCAAAACTAAAATCAAGAGAACAAGGATGGGATGACACAATTTGTTCAGGACACCTGTAGCAGTAGGTGACCACCCAAAAGGAGTATCCCACCAGCTGTGTCCAGCATCTTTCTTTCCTCTTTCTCGAAACACAATGTGTTTCTTTCACATTGTGATGAACAGTTACCAAGGTTTTCTGTCTGTTTTTCTTGGTCTTTTCCAAAATTCCAATGAAATCCTGGTGAAGCAACAAGTGCTTTACCTAAGTAAGGTTCATCCCAGTGGGGGTAGGCAATAATTGGTGGATCAGTGTGTAATTGGACTGTAAAATACAATAAGAAGTGAGTGGGGCTAAATAAGAGAAATCACATCCTGTGCTTTTAGTAAAGTTACAAACACAAAAATTTGAATGAGTTTTAGTATCTACAACTAAATTTTCTATAACTACCTTATCACATGCAGTTCTTAAGCATGCACATCCATTGCCTATATACACAAGCACTGTTTCAGGAATCTTGTTAGGATGAATTTCAAAATGACAGATATTTTGTTCTGTGTCCAAACAAATGTCTTGAGGTCTAATTGCACTACTTTCACAGATAAACCCTTGTTGTTCTCGGACAATACAAGTTTCCAAATTAACAGTTTGCCACTTCTTACCAGTTTGACGGGCCCATTCTCTGTGCTGGAAAGGGTAGAGAATAGCTGCATTGTGGTTCAGCCCTAATGCAATGATAGGGACTGTCAAATGCACTGAAGCATTACGTATGGTTAGTACAAAGGCTGTGGCTGTGTTTGTGATGGGATTGTAGGTAAAATTCACTAAATTCCACCAGGATTGGAATTCTCTTTCAAAATCAGTGGCACCGTCCCAGATTATTTTCCGAATTTCAGTAGGAAAAGTGCCTTCTTTGCCTTCTCTTACAATTGAGGCAGCAACTGACTGCATCCACAATTGAGCCTGGACGCAGCTGAGAGCCAAAGAAATGTTGCTTTGTGTAGCACGGAGCATGCCAATTATCAATTTGTGGTCATTCACATTTACCTTTTCTCAATTTGGTAATATGTTTGATAACAACCGCTGATGGGTTGTTGTATTTTAGTCAAATCTGTAGTTGTGGCAGCCAATTTATTCATTAGTACTTCTGAATCAATACTATTTGAGATTCCCAATCCTGTTCCCACAACACCGGTTATGTCTCTTTGCGTCCGTTTCTTAGAAGGGTTCCGCTTTGCAACCCGGTTGTCTGCCCCTTGAAGGAAGTTTGCAGAAAAGGTGAACAAGCTGGCTGAATTTCTGAGACATTGTTTTGCATCAGCAACTTGACTTGTTTAAGGGACCATGCCGGATTGAGCAATATTTGTTGTTGGCCTGTTTTTGTGATTATACGTGGTCCAATTTCAAAAATTCTCGGGCTTAGCATGACCGGTGGTTGGGTGGTAGGTATTGCAACATCGACTTTGAGTTCCCCCCAGTATTTTGTATTGTTTTTACCACACGTGACTTTATGGGGAAATTGTACAGCAATTAAGGTTTAGCCAACAATCTTGATTTTGAATTTCACAAAACAAAACACGGCCATGAGGTCCAATGCTATAACTGTGTATAGGTTGGGTAAAAAATTCAGCAATTAATCCACATCGTATTGTAACATCGTCACCTCGGGTTACCATAAAGGGTGGAAAAACTTTATTCTTGTCATCTAACACAAGGGGGGTACTTATACCATGGTATGTGATTACTGCGCTCAGTATGGGCTTTGCTACGGCGTTTATTTTGAATTTATAAGTTAAACCTTTCAGACTTGGCTGATCTGCCGGGTTATTTTGCCAATTGCATGTTGCATAGGTTGGTTTGGTTAGAGGAAAGTTATACCAGCAGTCAGTTAGTTTGTTTCTGCAAAGCTTTGTGATTTCAACATTGTTGGTACTGGGGTCTAAGGTGTAGTTACCGACATTCTTCTGACAACCACACAGGATGAAGGGGGTTTGTTTGTCACACACCCACTCCGTTGTAGGGCAGAGTTTGGCCGTAATGTTGGGGTGCAAATCACTTTTCCCATCTGGTTTTAGAAAATTTCCAGCGATTGCAATGGTGGAAGCTTTCTCGTAAAGAGATCCTTCTACTTTTCTGCATCCTACCTTAATGTTTTCACCTATTGTTCCTTTTAGGATTCTAGTCCAATCCTTCAAGTCCCATCCCCATTCACTTGGACGGTATACCTCAGAGTCGTGCAGTACTACAGTGGCTAGGTTCGGGCAACGATCTCTGGGATAGGATCCTAGAGCACTAGTGTACCTAATGGTAGCTTCAGACCGTGGCCACTCAGCTGATTTTTGGCCCTGGTGTTGTGGTAGGATGCAGAAAAGTATCGCTAGTCTTATCATGGTTTATGTGCTCTTCTTCATGTCCCTCGGAGTTCTTCTGTGAAAAGTAAACACAACAGAGTCTGCCACCAAAAGGCAGAAAATTAGAATGATGGAATTATGCAGCGTGTATGTATCCGATGCTCTCTCCCTAGGGCATCAGAGGCTACCCATGCATATTTATTCAGAGGGCGTTTTAGCACTAGTGGTACTTCTCCTACGGTAGGGAGATCTACCGAAACAGGTTGTCCAGGGTAGTGTGCAGGATTCTTAGGATCATTTGGTCCCTGTAGTGAGAGAATTATGCTTGGAGCTGTTGGGAAAAAGACAGTGATTTGGGGACACCCGTTTACCCCCATCTATCATTCACACCTTTCACAGCTTCCCATAGCCGAACATCCCAATTTCCCTCCTGTGGTTTCAAAAGTCCTTTCAAGAGACCGTTGGTCCTTTCTACAATGCCGTTAGCTTGAGGGTAGTAAGGAGTGTGAAAAGTCCGTTTAATCCCTTCACCTTTTGCCCAGTCCTGTACAACTTTGGCAGTAAAGTGAGACCCATTATCAGATTGAATTTCTTGTGGTTTTGGGAAAGTTCCAAACCATCCCTGCAATGCTTTAACAGCATTATCTCCTGTAGGTCTTTTAAAAGCATTGGCCTGGACTAACCCAGATATAATCTCTACTCCTACCAGCCCAAAGTGTTTACCTCCTGACTTTTTAAAGGGGCCGATATAATCTACCTGCCACGCGTCCCGTAAGCCTTTACCCTTTCTTAAATGCAGAGGGTCATCTTCCAAAGGGTGTCTTTCTAGCCGTCTGCGACGTTGTTCACAGGCTGATATGCATGTTTTACACATTTCTCTGGTAACAGACCAACCGCGAGCAAGGGCTTCTTTGTACAAATCTTTTGCACCTGTGCGTTGTCTTTTTACATGCAACCATTCTAAGAAGTGCTCCCAGTCCTCTGTAATTTGATCTTTTTTCACAGGACTTAGTCTTGCTAATTCATCAGCTCTATTGTTCCACTCTCCTGCTGGATTTCCATCTGTCTGGTGAGAGGCTACCCACTCCACGGCAAAATTCCCTGGACTTGCAATACTTAGAATTTCTTGCTACTTTTCCTTTTGCCATACCGGGATTCTGTTAACTTCACAATCATTTTGCTGCCAAAAAGGAAGCCACTCAGTCCATCCCTTAAACACAGCATAGGAATCGGTGTAGATACAGACAGGAGAAGTATTCTGTGCCTCACGTTGGAAAACACTCCAAACAGCTATCAGCTTGCCAACTTGGGCACTGCCTTCCCCCTCTGTGATAATTCGTTCACCTGAGGAAGTGTGGAGGGCTACAGCCTTCTATTTCCACACCTTTCCTTCTCGCTTGGCAGAAGCATCCGTAAACCAAGAATTTGCTGACTGTTTGGGGGAAAAAGGAGGGGCTACTTTAATGACTGAGGCAGGTTTGTCCTGGCTGCTACCCAAGTTTTCAGTTTCTTGGATTGCCAGATTTTTTACAGCTCCTTCAGTTATTGAGAAGACGCTACAATCATGTTCAATCTGAGCATACCACTTCCTTACTGAGGTCCTCTGGGCCACCCCGTCAGGTGGGGGTGGTGCCAGTAGAGACGGCCTTAATAACTTTGAAAGGGCCTCTCAAAACAATTGGTTGTTGTTGTGCAGTCTTCTCCACTTCTAGGAGAGCTAAGCTAACCACAAACAATCCTTTCTCCCAGGTAGTGTACCTTTTTTCAGCATCTTTAAAGCCACGGGAGTAAAAGCCAACAGGCTTCGTCGGACCCTCAGGACCCCGCTGCCATATGTGTACTGACAACCCTGAGGAGACAAATCCCCATTCCACCTGAAAAGCATCTGTAGGATGAATAGGGCCCAGGGCTTGGTGAGGCTGTTGCTTCAAAAACCAACAATTGCAGTGCTTCTTCTTGAGAAGCACTCCATTCCCATTTTGTCCCTTTTCTTAACAAGTTATAAAGAGGTCTGGCAATTATGGAAAATCTGGGATGTGTTTTCTCCGGAACACTAATAATCCTAAAGCATGCTGGAGATCTTTTTTGGATTCAGGCATTTTAATCTGATCTAAAGAGGTTAGGGTATCAGGTGGGATACGTGTCATACCTCCTTTCCACCAAATTCCCAACAATTTCACTTCATGTGAAGGGTTTTGGGTTTTTTCTGAGGGAATTTTCAAATCAAGGCTTTCTAAGTGGGAGGTTACTTTCTGTTGGGTATCTCTCACTTCTTCTATTTCATCTCCTCCCACAAGGGTATCATCAGTGTGTTGATGAACAGCTAGATTGTCCGCTTTGGGTACTTTTTCGAACTCTTGGGCTAAAGCGTGATGAGCCAGGGTAGGAGAATGTTTGTACCCTTGGGGAAGCCTAGTGAAAGTGTGTTGCTGTCCTTCCCATGCGAAAGCAAAACGGTCCATATCTTCTGGCTGTAAAGGTGTCATAAAAAACATGTCTTTGACATCTATAGGTGGCATGATTGAATGAGCCTTTTCTTGAATCAATGTTATTAATTCTGCTAGATTTGGGACTGCTGCTGTAAGAGGGTCTGTGCTAGCATTTAGCCTACGAAAATCTATTGTCAGCCTCCACTTCCCATTAGGATTTCGCACTGGCCACACCGGAGAATTGAAAGGAGAATGGGTATTAAAAGTATTACTCCTTGTTGTCGTAGCTCCTGTATCACTGGCTTGGTACCCTCTTTGGCACGCAGGGGAAGGAGGTATTGTTTCACATTAGTTACTTTGCTGAATGGTAGGGAGGCTGCAGCTTGGAGCAGGCTGATGTTAAAATGTGGTGTGCCAAAAGACCACAGAAGACCCTCTGAGTCCTCCCACTGCCTCCTAGCAAGGGCATTCATCCCTAATAAATTGGTTGGAATATCTCCAATCACCCCATCGATAGAGAGTTGGTTTTCCTCTCCAGGCAAAGGGAGCTTGACTAAGGCCACATTCATAGATTCTGTTGTGCCCAAGGCACTTAAAACACAATATCGGTTCTTTGTTGGAACAATTCCACACCTCTGGGCATCTTTCTTTGTCAGCGCAGAAATTTGTGCCCCAGTGTCAATCAGAAAAGTTACAGGTGCCCGTTTAGGACTTGTAATAGCTATGATCGTTATATCTCCTGTTTTATTTTTAGTGAGCATTCTCAGGTATACCTATGCTCCGTTTCTTTGCCCACTGACAAGAAACAGAGGGTCTAGTTTCCCTGGTTTTGAGGAAGAATCTGTTCTGGCTCATTGGCCGGACTTTGAGGGAGAAGTGGCTTTGACTCACTGCCCAGATTCTGAGGGAGGAGGGGTGCACTGGGTTGAAGTGACGGATTCGGTAGAATGGGGTTTTGGCAGTGCCAGTTAGACACTCAACTGATCAAGGGCTAAGCCATCCATCACATTTCTGGGGACCCCCTTTTTGATACCTAATAACCACCAATGCTGACGGTTAGGGATCTGTTTTACATTCTCTGGTTTTTCACTATGAGGAGCCCTAATGTACCTGACACCTTTTGTTTTTTCTGATTTTTCCTCTGGGATTTTTATAGGTCCGTATTTCCTACTGTAATTAATCAGATCTTCTTCAACCTCACTCCGTGTCCAAACTTTGCAATCACTGGCAGGTGAATTTGATTGTGAACCTGGCGGCTGAGAGGGGGTTGAATATGGAGTAAAGCCAGGATCGGTAGATGCAGTTTGGTCGCTCGGGTTTCCAAGGAATCTGTCCAACCTCTCTACAGGACCTACAGCAGCTATGGTTTTTTGAAGGACAGTTGCTGTAGATTTGAGTGATTCTGGAAGGCCTCGAATTAAAGGGGTCATCAGTTCAGGTTTAACAGGTAATTGCGTGGGGGATTCATATCCAGGAGTTAATTTCCTTTCATGGATCATTTGCAGACAGGCGGCTTTGTGGACGCTTTCTAGAAGTTGATCAGGGGTACCAACTGTAGCGAAAGGGTCTCCCCTTTCTAAAGGATTGAGTCCCCCGGCCCAGAAAGCTGCGCGCTGAGTCAGCGACCATGTGTTACGTTTGTCTCCTGTTGTTAAGAGAACTCCATGTCCCCAATATCCACTGGCCTCCTGTTCAGTGAATTGAATTTGGTCTCCTCCGGTGAGAGACACTTGGAAGACATATTCCGTCTCAGCTTCGTGGGGAAGCCGCCCGTACTCCTTTTTTAACTTAGCCAACTCAGGAGCAGTGTATGGTATTTGTTTAGTGGTGATATGCGGTTCAAAATCTTCATCATTGATATAATTATATTCTGTTTTAATTAGAGGTCTCATAGGAGGGCAGCAGTTTTCCCCACAATTTTTCACTAGCACTAGTTCTTCCTGGGGGTATATTTGGTTAATGTGAGGAGTTTTCTTTTCCTCTTTCTCTTTTGGTGAGTCAGCATTCTTTGAATTCTTAAAATATTCCTCCCTCAAAGCAGCCCGCAGCAAATGATTTTCATTCCTTTCTTCATCTGATTGTTCCTGTAAAATTTCCACTAGGTTTTGAAGGGAATCTGTGATTGCTTTCTCTTCACTACATCGCTTAAAGCAGTGATCTATAGCTGCTGTAAGGCATGCTCCTAAAACAGATTTAGGAGCAGATTATGGTTTTATTTCGGCCAAATTTAAACTTTGTCTCATGTTGTAATGAACATATTCTATCAGTCACACTCTCCAAATTAAACCAGTTATTTTGAGCCCATTCTTCCCCTCCTGGAGAGGGCCGGGCATTATGTTTTGCTAGCAGAGCATAAAATGCAGCTTTATTATTTGCACTAGGGCTTTCAGTCATTTTATAAAGGGATCAAAACCACTGCAGGGAGGTAAAACCTAATTACACACTGCGACACAAACAGCTTCGCCGTGTCGCCCTTCGCTTCCCTGGGTGGGTGAAGAGACCAAAATCTGCCTGGGAGGTACGCCTTAAGTTACTTATGGTTGTCTCTTCACTACACCAAGCAGTCCAAATTCACATACGCCCACCAAAACAGTTCCCCCTTTTACACTAAGAGATCTTTTTGTGAAAAATCTGAAGACAGAGCCCTCAGTTGACTATGGGGTGCTTTTCACCTAGGCGTGTGCAGTTTGCGGGAAATTCGAGTCACCCCCCTTGCTTTCTAGACACCGCTCACCCTTTTCGGGGTGTCGGGCTAGGTGCGGCTGGAGTGAAACGTCCTTCCCCTATTACAGACTACACACAACTTTGCAACCCCTTCTGTCTGTCAGAAATCCTGTCCGTGATGCCAGTTTAATGTCACGATCTGCTAATAGAAGTGAGGATCGTGATGGTTTGTTTACAGATCTCAGAGTGCAAAAGGACACAAGGGATTTCAGTTTTAATCACCTTTTCACCTTTGTTAAGTACCCACAACATGGTAATGCGATAGAGGAGAGAAAGAGAGAGAGAGAGATAAAGAAAAACAAAGAGTTGAGAGGAAGAAAGGGGGGGCAATGGCTACCAACAGATGAGACCAAGTCCTCGTGGTCTGCTGCCAATAGATTTGTCTTCTTTCCGTGGGGAGATCTCATCTCAGTTATTTCAGGAAGTCCCTTTATAGGCCTTTTTCGAAACGAGGGGCAACTGGCCAAGACCATATCTGTGTTTCGTAATAACATTGCAAAACTAAAAGCTAGCCCTAACTATCACAGGTACATACCAAGCATGCCTTTCTCCTATGCTAACTATGATTTACCAAAATATGAATATCGATCTAGTATCGATATCCAACTGAGACGGACAAAAACTCTTAACAGTTTAGAGTTAGAAAGTGTATGTTTTATTTTTGCGTGGGATAGCTCCCTAAGTCGCAGGCCCTGATACAAGCAAACATGATACCTTTTATTTCCACATATTATGAATATCCAAAATACAAAATGCATATTCACAGTGTTGACACCTCCCATTCTCCGCTTTGTATGGAAATGAGCTTACATGTCATTAAGCATGCGTAGCGTGTGATCTGAATGGAGTCGGTGGTCTTGAATTGGGTCAGTGGTCCTAAGGAAGATGAAGTAACTCATCTTCCTCACTCTGACCTTTATGCCTTTCTGAGTTTTAACAATTCTAATTACTTTAGTGACCTCTAAGTTTCTTCTTGCGTGACTTTTGGATGGGCTCCCACCAAGGGAGGAAATTGGTAATTGTCTTTATTCTATACACCAACTTATCAATGTTTCTGCTCATTATTCTAAGCACAGCTAAACAAACATGCAAATGACAGATCATCAGTTATTTGGTAATCAGTTACTAACATCTAAAACTCTCGTTCAGGTCCAGCTCTCCTAACTATTTTGATTCACCCTCACTGGGCCCAAGCCTACAACTGAAATCCCAAGCCTATGACTAAAATCTTTCTGTTTCCTCTAAATCTATGTTTCATTCCCACCAAGGGAGGAAATTGGTAATTGTCCTTGTTCCCTACACCAACTTACCAATGTTTCTACTCCTCATTCTAAGCACAGCTAAGCAAACATGCAAATGACAGATCATCAGTTATTTGGCAATCAGTTACTAACACCTTAAAACCCATTTCAGGTCCAGCTCTCCTAACTATTTTAATTAACTCTCACTGGGCCCAAGTTCTTCCTATTCCAACTAATCTCAACACAGCTAGCCTACAACTAAAATCTTGATGTTTCTTCTCAATCTATGTTTCATTCCCCACTTCTCTTTTAACAGCGAGTAAATTCTTTTACTCAGTACGCAGATTTCCTCTTCCTTTATCCAAGCGGCGTGGTCAGCCTTTTTCTCATTCAAGACTATACCATACGCTTTGCATAGTGATGTCAAGGCTGCTATTCTCCACAGCATCTTCCAATACCAAACAAGCATCACCACGGATAAAATCCAACTTGCACTAACTAAAATGAGCAATACAATAATAGGATGAATGAAGGCATTGAGTATACCAGTTGCTGTCGGTGACCATCCGAAAAGCACATCCCACCAGTGATGAGACAAATGTCAGATTCATTCCTATAGGGACAGGCAAGACTTCTTGGACAGTAATCATGCTTGTCTTTATATACTGATGTGATTCTCCAATTTTCGTCAAATTCCAAATACACAAATTAAGTTGGGTTGTCATTTATGATTAAATTGTCTATCGTTATGGTGGGACATGCCATCCTGAGGCAGATGCAACCTCTTCCGTATACGCTAGCCGCGTTGTTTGGTTAATGGAATGCACCTCAAAGTGGCAAATGCTTTGGTCTGTGTCCAAACAAATGTCTTTACCTAAAATCCTTCCACATATGTACCCTAACTGCTCCCTCATAGAGCAGGGCTCTAGGTTAATGGTTTGCCACTGGCTTTTAATTTCTCGTGCCCACCTTCTATGTTCAGAGGGGTAAAATACAGTTCAATTCATGGTCTTGTTCTTCTGTATCTTCCCTATCTGGTAATATTTTGGACAGTTTCCAATGCTTATCACCCAGGGC
The DNA here is from genome assembly GCF_020740725.1 of Corvus hawaiiensis. Lineage (NCBI taxonomy): Eukaryota > Metazoa > Chordata > Aves > Passeriformes > Corvidae > Corvus > Corvus hawaiiensis. The sequence goes on from NC_063229.1 coordinate 763,085, forward strand.
CAGCAAGGAGGATTGCAACGGTTGCTGCAATTTAATTAAGTCACTCCTTACCGCGGTCAATTTGTTCATCATATGCTTTTGTTGCACACCCCTCTATTTTCAGTCGAAACTTAATTGCTCAAGCATTTGTCACAGCATTCAGGGCCAAATCGGATAAGCTTCATGGGCGGATAGTAAGCCTCATGAAACCCATCCTACACAAATGCATATTTACATCTTCAAACATCCCTTCCTTCCCACAGGCTTGCGTTTGTGACTTTGAGCATTTTGTTCAAAGCCTTCCGAAAGTGAGGATCATATGCCTTCCCCGGCATCGGGATATTTCAGTTGCGTTAGACTGCAGTAGTACTACTTTAACTCTTGTTACGATTGTAAGAATAATTAGTAAAGTCCCAACTTTCCACATAATGTCCATCATAACTGAATTCATCCATCGCCTTTTTGAGTCAGCTTCAGCTTCAGTTCGTTGTCGCCTGGCGTTACCTCCCAAACTCCCTCAGGGGCTTTGCACACCCGGGAGTGACGAATCCAGGCCTTCTGCTCTTTGATCTTGATTGCAGTGAAGGTGGTGAGGATCACCTGGAACAGTCGTTCCCATTGCGGTTCCAAAATCTTCTCTGCAAGAGACTTTACATACACATAATCTCCAGGTTGTACATCATGTACTGGCCCATCTAATTCTCTGCTTTGGGCCCCAGCCACATATTTTTCAATTTCTCTCAGTTGTTTCCTCTATCCAAAGACATAGTGGCTGGAACTCCAAAGCGGGGTATTATTTCTTGCAACAACGCTTTGGTCACCTCTCATGCTTTAGCCGTCCTAGTGGGAAAGTTTAGCAGGGGGGGTCCCGGGTGCAGGGGAATCCCGCCAGAGACACGATACGGACACCGATATGATTTTAGCATCGTGCTCCAGTTTTATTGTTTACTTACACCAAGTTATACTTTGCCAAGTTCACGCCCCATTCCCACGAGAAAGCCTCTATGCAGCGGGGGAGCTGACTAGTGTATACCTTTTCCCAAGGCTGTTCAAGGCTGCTGGCTAGCAGGTGCCTCGCAAGCCTGTCTTCAGCCTGAGGCCCTGTCAGGGGTACTTCTGCAACAGCCCTGGGATGCCCAAGCTCTCCTGGGGTATCCTACGCCCCCGCTCCACAAGGAATTCCTCTACAGGAAAGGCCTCTGGCTATCCTGAAAAGGTCTCTGTTAATACCAATAGGTATCGATACCCCCCTTTTCTGGGTAATTCAATTTGCCACTGTTGCCCAGGTCCGCAGCCTTTCCCAATTTGTCCAGCTTTAGGTTTTGGAATATTCTTAGGATTAGTTCGGAGGCAAAGACCACACTGGCGAGTTACTTGTATCACTGCACCTTGCAATCTCCTAGCCATAATCCTATCTTTCAAATAATTGGACAAAGCACCCATTCCCCAGTGTGTTTTCTCATGTTCTTTCTGCACCAGTGACCCCAACAAATAAGAAGGTACTATGAGCTTGTTATTCTTAGTTAAAGCCCATCCCTCTGATTATAACTTGCACTTTCCTTTTTTTTATAAGTTTCTTATCTTTCTTGTTGTATTCTGGCCTACCTTCAAGGCAAATCTTTCCATCTGGTATTAATGTTGCCTCTACCTTTTCACTGGGTACTTCACCTTTGGCTGCGTCTTTTGCCTCTCTGTCCACCAGCATATTTCCCTCTTCCAATTCAGAACTCACTTTTTGGTGTGCTTTAATGTGCACGATAGCTACCTTCTCAGGTAACTGAACCGTGTCCAAGAACTTCAGTATTTCTGGTGCATGCTTGATACTCTTCCCTTGTGAGTTTAACAATCCTCTCTCCTTCCAAATGGCTCCGTGTGCATGAACCACCCCAAATGCATACCTTGAGTCTGTATAAATATTAATCTTCTTTCTTTTTGCCAATGCCAAGGCTCGGGTTAGAGCAATTATTTCAGCCTTTTGTGCAGAGGTGTTTGTTGGCAATGGTCCAGACTCTATTACCTCTCGGCTGGTGGTAACGGCATACCCAGCAGGTCTTTTTCCACTGATAACATAACTGCTTCCATCAGTGAAACAGGTCTCAGCGCCCTTGAGAGGGATGTCCTTCAGATCTGGGCGATTGGAGTAAGTGGCCTCGATTGTCTCCAGGCAGTCATGGATCACCGGTTCTCCCAGATTCCCACTGAGGAATGAAGCTGGGTTCACAATGTTAGTCACCACAATTTCAACATCATCTTGTTCTACCAGTATGGCCTGGTACTTCAAGAATCTCTGAGGGGAAAGCCAATGTCCCCCTTTGGCCTCCAGGACTGCAGATACTGTATGAGACACTAGCACAGTCATTTTCTGGCCCAGGGTGAATTTGCATGCCTCTTGGATGTTTATTGCCACTGCTGCAACAGCTCTGAGGCATCCTGGCCATCCCTTGGCTGCTGCATCCAGCTGTTTGGAAAGGTAGGCTACTGCCTGCCGATACGGGCCCAAGTCTTGTGCCAGTATTCCCAAAGCAATCCCTTGTTTTTCATGAGAAAACAAAAAGAATGGTTTACTCACGTCTGGAAGTCCCAGGGCTGGAGCTGACATGAAGGCCTTCTTCAGTTGGTCGAAAGCCTGTGTTGCTTCCGTTGTCCACGGCAGGCTCTTGTTTCCTTCCGTAATCAATGCATATAAAGGTTTAGCAAGCGACCCATAATCATTAATGCACAGTCTGCACCACCCTGTCATACCTAGAAAACTTCTCAGCTCTTTTGCTGTCTGGGGTTTTGGGATCTGGCATATCGCTTCTTTGTACTCTCATCCAAAGGTTCTTTGTCCAGCACTTATTTCATAGCCCAGGTAAATAACTGTTTGCTTTACCATCTGCGCCTTCTTTTGGGACACCCGATACCCTTGCAAGCCCAAAAAGTTGAAGAGGCTTACCGTCCAGTTCATACATGCCTCTTGGGTCTGGGTGGCTACCAAAAGGTCATCCACATACTGAAGCAGCTGTCCTTCTCCCGGCGGGGGTTCCCAGGATTCTAGCTCCTTTGCAAGCTGTTCTCCAAATATAGTAGGAGAGTTCTTGTACCCTTGGGGTAATACACACCGTGTGAGCTGAGTTTTGCGTCCACTCTTGGGCTTCTCCCACTCAAGTGCAAAAATTTTCTGGCTGGCTTCATGGAGAGGGAGGCAAAAGAAAGCATCCTTCAAATCTAAAACGGTAAACCAGGTTAGTTCAGGTGTTAAACGAGTTAATGAGGTGTAAGGTTAGCAACCACTGGGTATAAATCCTCCGTCACTTTATTGACTGCTCTCAAATCTTGTACTAACCTGTATGACCCATCAGGTTTCTTCACGGGTAAAGTTGGAGTATTAAAATCAGATTGACACTCCCTTAACAATCCAATTTGCAAAAAGTTCTCAATAATTGGCCCGATCCCTTCTCTGTCTTCCCTTTTCAAGGGAAATTGCTTGGCCCTTACAGGCCGTTTCCCTTCTTTAAGCTTGATTTGAATTGGCAGGGCATTCTTTGCCCTCCCTGGGGTACCAGAGGCTCACACTCCAGGGAATACTTGATCCATTATCTTCTTAATCATTTCTTCTTCATTCGCTATTTCCGTTTCTTTGGTTATTAGCATTAGGCTCAGCAACTCTAGATATTGTTGGTCTTTTACTTCCAAACTGATTTCCCCATTTTTAAATATTATTTTTGCCTCCAGCTGCTCTAGCAGATCTCTGCCCAAAAGTGCAGATGGAGCGTTAGGCATATATAAAAATTGGTGAATTCCCCACTGTTTTCTCAATTTATATTTCAGTGGTTTACAAAAGTATGCCTTTCCAGATTGGCCAGTTGACCCTGTCACTACCAAATAACCCCTTGATATAGGTATCAAAGCTTTATTCAACACTGAATATGTTGCTTCTGTATCTACTAAAAATTCCACTTTCTTTTCTTCGTTCCCTAGTTTAACTATAACCAGAGGGTCCCCTAGGGTAGCGCCCAGTCTTGCATATGAGCAACCACCCCCGCACCTCTCTGGTCATATTTCTTTTTCATCACCCTTTCTCTTTTCTGGGCACTGGTTTTTCCAATGCCCAGGTTTTGTATAAGGCACACTGGTCCCTTCCTAGTCGGGGTGGTCCTTGTCTTGGTGGACCTTGCCCACGTCTTCCTTTATTTTTTCTTCTTTTACCACCCTTATTAATTTTTCCATTTCCTCTCCCCAATTGCTATAAATGCTCCGTGCCACACTAAGCAAAGTCTCTAGATTCCGGGTTGTTGGACCTTGCATCTTCTGAAGCTTCTGCCGGATGTCTCCTGTGGATTGTCCTAAAAATAAATTTACCAATTGCTGCACTCCTTCTTCCGGTCCAGGATCCGAGGTGGCATGGCAACGCATCGCATCTCGCAAGTTGTCTAAAAATTCAGAAGGTGTTTGAGAGGGACCCAGCTTCATAGCATACGGGGCTGAGCAGTCTATGGCTTTAGGGATTGCTCTTTCTAGCCCTTTTATTATGAATCCCCAGTACCTTTTTAACTGTGCCATTTCATCTGGCTCATTAGGGCCCCACTCTGGATCCTGAAGAGGAAGTACCTTTTTAACATCCTCCTGTGTTATCCTGCAATCATCTTCAGCCATATTCACAGCTGTCTTTATAACTAATTGCTTTTCTGATTCAGGTAGAGCGTCAAGCAGTAACTGGGTATCAGCCCAATAAGGATTGTGTTGGTTCACCATAAATTTAAATTTCTCAGCAACCCCAATATTGGGTCACTCTGGTAATTTCTGGCCACTTTTTCCCAGGCTTCTAGATCTATAATAGAAAAGGGGATTTTAACTAATATAGGAATCCCTTCATGATTTACTGCTTCCCTTAAAGGTGCTTGTATGTTTCTTTTAATTTGCTCCCGGGTCCTTAATGTTATAGGACCCTGTGGGGAGGGTGATTCATCCTCTTCGCTGTCGCTGCTCGGTAAAGGTGGGTAGAGGTTAGTTGTTCTTGATTTCCCAGAGGGAGATGAACTAGAAAGTGGAGCGGGGTTTGGGGATGGAGATGATGGTAACTCTGATTCTGTATCATTTGCTACCCCTCCCCCATCTCCCTTTTTAGGGGGTGACTTAAGTAGATCTGCCACTTCTTGTTCTTGGGCTTCTACTTAATATACCTTGTCAGGATGGGTACATCTCTGGTTTATTGAACATGCACCGCAACATCGCTTAGGTTTTCATTATTAACTTTGTTATCCTTTTCAAAAGCCAATACTAAGGGATCAGAGGGTGGTCTGACCCAAACTCTTTTTGTCACTCAGGTTGATTTTGAAGAGTGAAAAATAATTCAGCATAAACAATCTCTGGCCATTTTTGCTCACGGCTAAGAAAAAGCATTAGTTGCAGTAATGTTTCATAATCCAGTGTACCAAAAGGCGGCCACTTCATACCCCCTTCCAGTTTATAAAACGGCCACCATTGGGTGCATAACTTAATAAGCTCCCTCTTGGTCTCTGCACCACTATGATTCACCATCTTTTGCCAGTGTGTCAAAACACATCCCAGAGGGATACTTTTAGGAACCTCTTTGCTTTTGTTTGCCACCATTTTTAAAGTTCACCAAAAAGCTTGTTTCACAACACACTCACACACTCCACCACTCAAAAAACCCCGCTCCTTTTTATTCAAATCTAAAAAAAATTCACACAGCACATAAAACTCACTCCACACATTCAAATGCTTGAAACAATTCACTCAAAGCACTTCTACCAACAATTTTAAACTTCTAAAACCCACCACAAGCCTTTCGCAACCCCGAGCAAAAATTTTGCTGGGGTTTCGCAAGGCTCCGCTCAAATCTGGCAAGCTAGCGAGTTCCAGCTTGTGCTGCCGCCTCACTCACTCTGCCGAGCGGGGGGGGGGTTAGCCCCTACCGCTTCGCTTGCACTGCTGAGTGAGTGGGGGGGGGTTTAGTCTTGAGCCCACGCTACATGCTACGCCGCTCTGCCTCCCTGCTAAGGTTAAAATTATTAGCCCTTGGTCTGGATGTCACCCCGAACCAAACAACCAAATTTAAACTCACTTACAATCAAACTTTTCAAAATATACTAAAAACTTACAAAACAAAAATCCGAAGCTACCAACTCAGATCACCGCGCCGGTCGCCAAAGTGACACCAGACATAGTTTCAAACTAGCTCCGCTCGCTCCTTTAAACACAAATTTAGCAACTTCTAAACACTCAATTACTGCTTTTTCACTAATACCTTAACCAAATTTCACCACCGCCATTCACACAACTTAAAGCTCACGCGCTCTACTTAATTCTTTCCTTGCAACTCACTCTCTAGACACAAAAAAATCTCTCCACTCTGTCAAGCACAAAAATCCTTCCTCAACTCCACTAAACACAAACTTTTATAACTTTTCATACAAATACGTGGCTGATCCGGGCCAAACACACACAAATCAAAACACCCACAATACAAACTCTCACAAACTAAACACACACACAACACACTGCTAATTCACAGTTCCAACAAACCCTTTTGGCATAACCCAGCCATCATACCCTTACAGCGCTTGCACAGCCTAGGGGGTCCGTACCCTTTAACCCAAAGCGGTCCCTGTAGACCTGCGGCGCATCCCTAATGCACGCGCACAGCACTCAAAATAAAGTTAGTCTCTCTCTCTGTTCACCACTCGTATCCCAAACTACAAGCCAATGCTGCTTTTAAGCCACCGACCGGACCGGAGCCGACGGCGCTCCCGCCGATACCTCCGGTGTGCAACCCCACGGTCTTCGCTCCCCTCTACGAGAACGAAGCAAGCCGGAGTTCTTGCAGCCATTCAAACTCCGCAGCCACACGCCCCGCCCCGCCACCCGCTCTGCGCTCCTGGCTCTCCTCCACGAGAGACCAAAGGCAGCGCCCCTCAACACACGCTGCACGGCCACCCACGCTGTGCACCCGTCTCTCCTCCATGAGAGACCAAGGCAGCACCCCTGTACCTCGTTCCCCTCCCTGGGAAACAGAAGCAGCTCTACTCCCCTTACGGGAGATGAGCCTTTGGAGCCGTTACCTGCTCCGTTAAAACATTACTATACTTTCTGCAGACACTTACAAGCAAACTCTCCCAGGCTTCCGCTTCGCACAGGGTGTCCCGCTGTGTCTTACAAGCTGCCTTCTTTAAGGTACCCCTTTAATTTTAAAACATACCTCTTTGTCCGTGGTTCCGGCAGGTCCTGGTCTCTCCCCGGGGTGTCAGAGGATCAAGGAGCCCCCGCTCCCCAAAAATGTGGGGCGAGCACCCGAGGGGGGGTCCCCTGGCCCCTCGGCCAGATAGAGCAGGGCCCCACCAGAGTCGCCAAAATGGTTTACCAAAATATGAATATCAATCTAATATCGATATCCAACTGAGACGGACAAAAACTCTCTAACAGTTTAGAGTTAGAAAGTGCATGCTTTATTTGGCACCGGGCACTGCGTGGGATAGCTCCCTAAGACGCAGGGCCCCGATCCAAGCCAACACGACACTTTTTATTTCCAAATATTATGAATATCCAAAATACAAATGCATATTCGTAACATTAACACCTCCCATTCTCCGCTTCATATGGAAATGAGCTTAAATGTCATTAAGCATGCATAGTGTGTGTCCTGAATGGAGTCAGTGGTCCCAAGAAAGATGAAGTAACTCATCTTCCTCATTTTGGCCTTTTTGCCTTTTTGAACTTTAACAATCCGAATTACTTTAGTGACCTCTAAGTTTCCTCTTGCGTGACTTTTGAACGGGTTCCCACCAAGGGAGGAAATTGGTAATTGTCCTTGTTCCCTACACCAACTTATCAAAGTTTCTATTCCTCGTTCTAAGCACAGCTAAGCAAACATGCAAATGACAGATCATCAGTTATTTGGTAATCACATCTTAAAACCCCTTTCAGGTCCAGCTCTCTTAACTATTTTCATTAACTCTCACTGGGCCCAAATTCCTTCCTACTCTAACTAATCTCAACACAGCTAGCCTATAACTAAAGTCTTTATAGTTCTTCTAAATCTATGTTTCACTCTGAAGAGGAAAGGCTGCAAGGAAAAGGCAAGGCAAGGTCAGTGAAAGCTTTCTGTCCTGGCACATTTAGCAGTGTGAAGCGGAACCGCTGTTTGCTTTCCCTAAGGACTCTACGACACTGAGAGCATGTGCTTTTACACGTAGCTGAGAAGTGTGGAGATACAGCTAGAAAGCAGAAGTGAGAGCACTGCTAAACTCATGTCAGAAGTGGACGCGCTAACGCTGCTAGGCCGCAAACCATGGCAGGCAGTACGGCCTATCAGGAAATAGCTAGTATAAGGGAACGGCATGCTTGGTGTCGGTTAATGCTAGCTTGTAGTTTTGCAATGTTATTAAGAATTATAGATATGGTTGTTATAGTGATTGCTGCTTATATAAGAATCTATTTTTAGTTACTGCTGAAAAGGTATAAATACTCAGCTCTGTATCAATAAAATCGGCTTCTTGCATCCGAGCAATCTGCCCCGTCTCTTCCATCGCCGACCACCACAGGACAGAGAAGGAACATGAGAATCACCCGTATGTTGGGGTTTTAGTAGTTCTCCTTTTGTTTTTTGGGGTTTTTTTTTCTCTTAAGGAGCTTTCCCCCATACGCTAGGAGACAATAACGACTGGACACTTAAGAGAGACAAAAGAATTTGTCACCGCTCAGGGGAGGGATGCAGCTGGCTACTCTCTTTTAGCTGAGGTGTCTCGTGAGGGCAGAGATACAGTGAACTTTGGACTGGGAAAACGGGGTTGCATGCAGCCCCCAGCTCTTGTTCTCTCAAGCATTCGGAGGGGAGAGAGGCTGTGGTGGCTGTGGGGAGAACTGGTCACCACTGCAGGATTCCGTCTCCTGCTGCCTTTCTTCTACCGTGAGTGCAGCTCTGTTCGTAAGAGCGGCCGTTGCATTGGAACCTTCTTAACAGTCTACCTTCACTAAAAGAGGGACTCTTCACCATCTGCTCGGGTGCCTCAGGTGAGAAACCCCGGCATCCCGAGCCTGCCTTTCCCTGCCCCGCTCAGAGCAGGGCCGCTGCTGCCCCGCCCCCCCCCTTCTGTGCCACTGCTCCGAGTTTTCTATTCTATAGGAATAAAATCCCATATAAACACATGAATAGATTGAAGAGATTGACTGATAATATGGGTTTATTTACAAGCCTGATTGGCGTATTTAAGGCCTGATTGCCATACTACTCACAAACTACTATTAAATGTAACTCACTTTCAAATTTCTAAGAGTAAAATACGTATTTGCACTGTATTCAAAACTGCATGGCAAATTATTTCAGATATTATGGACAAAATGATGCGATAATCATCACATAATAAGAATTTGAAAAGTCAAGTAGGCAAGAGAAAACTGGTGGGTTTTTGTCTGCCCGCATTCTGGACCACAGCTGTGTGAAAATGGTCTGTGCCAGGTGCAAAGGTGCACAGCAGGAACAGCACTGTCACCTAATAAACACCCCAGGTTTCTTTATTAATGACTCCCAGAAGTAGAAGAATGTGTCAAGTTTCCTACAGAGATCCATTTGGAGAGGAGAAATGTTTGGAGAGGAGCAAAATCACAGGAGTTCCCACTGTCGGCTATATCCCTGTTTCCTTGTATCCTTTCACTGCAGAAACCCATCTGATCCTGACTATTTGAATTCCAAGGACACACCAAACCACTTGCATGCACATCTGCTCACTGAGCCTGAGAAATGTGTTCTAGAGAAAAGGAAATGAGAAGGACCAGTGTAGATACAAAAATGCTGCTAGCGAGGATTTTCTTGCTATTTTCTAAGTCCGTGAGAGACTTTTCTCTCTCACAGAAGAGGTAGCAGAGTATGGAAACGACCAAGCCACCTGCAACCTTGAAAAGTCTTGTTTATGGTATAGTAGAAAAATATTTTGACAATGGATGTTTTAGGATTTTAGCCAATCACCCCAAGGGGTGGCTGATCCTTTGTCCAAATAGATTATGAAGAAAAAAGTCTGTAAAAGAGTTTGTAAAATAATTAAATGAATAAATCTTGCTGCACAATTCCTGCCTGCTGGATCTTCTCTCCTCCTCCTCCCTATGGCTGCGGGACATGGTGATATAGCCTAGGGCCCAGGCCTGCGGTAATAGACTAGGATTACAAGTGAACTGCAACACGAGCAGCTAACACATTCCTCCTGTGATAAATGAGTGAACGATAAATCTTGTCTTTCCCATATATGATTTTAACATTTAGAAGTGATCATGTACTATGTAGAAACAGGTAAAATATAGTTAAGTAAAAACAAGACTAGAGTAAATTGTAACTTCAAAAGAGTGGTAACATGTTGGGAAACGTCGTAATAAACACGTGATAATAAATGTCCTTTAAGTTGAGAAATGACAGAGGTAGAAACCGAGACATCTTAAAGAAACAAAGAAGATGAACCGCATGCATCCCAGGAAGTCAGTTATCTCATCAAAACTCACACCTCCCAAAGAATCTGTCAACTACAAATTAGGTTGGAGACTGAGGAGGCACCGGAGCGGGGTGCCTGCCTTCAATTCTGAAGCTATCCAGAGGACCGGCGGCGGTGTGCTGGCGTGCGCTGGCACAAGGGGGCAGAGACAGGAGGGGGGGGAAAAGTTGAGTGAAGTGTAAATTACTTTCTGGGCTTAAGGACTATGTTTAAAGAAGTACTTAAGTTCACAGTAAAATGAATGGAGCCATGCCTCTAGCAATATTGCTAAGTGCTCCCACGCTGTGATATGCCTTTGTTCTACTAATAAATGTTCAATATTATGCTGCTGAAAATTCCGCTTGTGAATTCATCTTTCTCACATCTTCCCTTAAAATCAGTTCTAAGAATTTAGTGTGAAATACATTTAGGCTTGGTCCACAGGAATTTTAGTTCAAATAAACACATCTAAATGTTTTCCATCTTTCCCATTAAAGGATATTGGTTTTGGCTCATTCTTTTGGCATTTTGCCAGCCATATGCTCAATGCTATTTCCTTAGGCATGAAAGCTGCAGCATGATATTACAAAGTGTTTGGTGAAACCTTTACCATGACTCTCAAGTCGCAACATGCCAGATCATCACTGGTTTTCAAAGCTGCTTGAAGATATAAGGAAAGCATCAAAGGTTTATGCGTGAATCAGCATCCCCTTGTCACAACGTCATGCTGCAGTGATCCCTGCAGAGCTCTAAGACTGGATTTAAAAGAGAAAAGCTCAACACTGGCTCTTGAGTCAGCAGGTTGAAACATCCAAGATTGTACATCTATTACTTCTGTGCTAAAACTACTGTATGAAAACGTGTTACCATGATGGCAGTTTTATAGTACTCCATAGGAGACATCCCTTTAAATGACTCTGATATCCTTTCAGTGCTAAAATTGAGAAGGGGGTTGATCCATAGTTTACTCATGTAAACACGAGTGAACTACTAAGAGACAGCAAATGTTAATCACAAAACCTAAGCACCAGGACTTGCCTTAATCTTGTCAAGATAAGAGGAACAGGATCTTTTGAAAACCAGCACAGAGATTGCTGAATCATCCAGCGAAGAACTGCGCATGCTCCAGAAAGAAAGGTAAAAAGTGCATTGTGACGGAGACTACTGATCTTTATCAGAAAGACCCCCGAGGAAGAAGAGGAGCCTTCCTCAGTGCGACCACCTGGGTACACAGCGCATGCGTGGCACGTCTGCTAATGATGATCAATGACTTCCGAGAAGTAATTTCTAGAACTACTCCTATCCCAAGGAATGTGATGAATATTCAAAAATTTTACACATAATGCTGGACTGTATGGAGTGCTCTGCGTGTGTGTTAGGAGGAGCGATCCCCCACGCACCCAGCGCCAAATAAAGCAAATACCCGCTTCTCTGACTCTGTCTCTGAAGCATCTCCAGGCCTGGTTTTGGGCAATTCAAAATAGGTGAATACACATTACAACTACCCCTGAAGTTGCTGCGTAGGCAGATTTAAGAGGAAAGGATTTCATCTTCATCACTCTCCTTCTTTCTTGTTTTGACAGAATTAAGAACTTGTAAAAAATCTGATATCACTGATGCTCACCACTCCTCCAATTAGACTACGCTCACTTACACTGTGCTGAGGACAACAAAGTCCAGAGCTTTGGATATCTCCCGCTTCTGCCCTAGGAATTGCTTCCAGTGCTCTACCTTTGCTCCAGCTGTGAAACCAAACCAGCAGAACCAAGGAAGTTCTCTCTGAATGAACCAAGATTTCTCTAGAAGGCTACAACGGCAGTCATGGCAGTGAACACTGCTCTTCACTGGGCCATTCCTCTGAAAAAAAACATGCACCACCTCTCAACCTAAACCGTTAAGCCTCCTGGTGATGCTGACTGACAAAGAGTCCAACCGCAGTTAGATTCCAACAGCTACTTCCAATGACCTGTCAACAGAGCTTTGCAGACTTGCAACAGTCCAATAAACTAAAGGAGCTATGTTTCATGGCTGTTTTTCAAACATCATTGATTTATGTCCCTATGCTGGGTTAAGTGAAGGTGGCCCGTCCACCTTGATCAAAGTCAGCAGAATTTTGGCCCAATCTGCTGTTATGCAACACATCATGGAACGATCTCTTGGTGTTGATGCAAAATTCCCACTGAAGTGCCAGTCCCTGCATGACTTAAGGCTACCTACTCGCAGAGTGTCCACTCCACTGCCACACCCCTTTTCTGGCCACCTTTAAATGACTGAGCACTCTTACTTTTTCAAACATTCCTCAGGGGTATGTAACCACCATCTTCTCCTTTCTGAAGTTTAGGAACCTAATTTAAAAGTAGTACTAGCAGTACCAGTTTATCCAAAATCCATTTGCGCCATCAACAAACTCCGAGCAACCGCTGAGAATTAGTTTCAAGACTTTTACATATTTTTACAGTGGGCTTTTTGTTTGCTTCTTTGTTTTTAAAGTAGATGGAGTAGTCCGCTGTTTCCCTGAGGCTACCGGGGGTGCGAAGCAGGCAGGCAGAACCCTGGCGTGGGTGGCACAGGGGACCCCGGGCGCTGACGGCTGCCACCGGCGTGCGCCAGGTCGGGACCGGCAGGCAGGGCTGCACCCCGCGTCTGCCACAACACCTGCAGCTTCTGCAGCCTGAAACACAGCTGGCTCAGGGGTTTAAATCAAGAGCCAAAATATCTTGCTGGTCAATTTGGGGCAGAGAAAGGTCATCACTTCTAGCATGGCATAAGCCTGCCACTACATTTCTGTGAAGGACAATCACCTTGTTGGAGTGAAACTCCTGGGTAAAATACTGAAGCGCTTTCAGATTCATATTATCCGACATTTCGGTGACCTTCTTTTATACCTGCATTGCTTCATACTGCTGGTTTTGGGCACAAGTTCTTTGTACATTATCCTGGAAATTAAAAAGATCAGAAACAACACCCACCCCTCCCCCACCACCACCCCTTCCCCAGCCACAACCCTAACAAAATCAACCTCCAGAATGTTCAGGATTTCAAATGAGAACAAGCATAGATGGGACAAAAAAAGAGGGATCCTCCTTAGACATTTGTGCATGCAGTGCCCTGCAATCAACTAAGTTCTACTTCTTGTACACCAAATACCTGTCTTCGGAACTCCTTGTTCTCCATTCAAACCCTTCTGGAAGGGTAATCGAGGAGACACTCTACATATTTTTAGCACATGTTGCACTAGGCAATTAAATCCAGTGCACAGCATTACCTGATGAACTGAGGCGGTGACAAGGTCAATTAAGACCTGTTCATATCTTAATTTGGAGCTCTTCCAACTGCTTGAAAAGTGAAGCCTTGGACATTGAAGGTTCAGACTAAGGAAAATCCAAAACGTGGACAGCATCTCCCTTCTGCTGGAAGCCTTGAAGTTCACCACTGCACTCTGCAGCCTACACAGATCATCTGAGTATTGTAAAAGTTCTCCAAGGAAGAACAAGAACAAGGCTAATGCTTGCACACAAACGCTGACCAAAAGCACTTGATGCTCTTGGACAAAAAGATGTAACCTTCACTTTTGGAAAGACAAGGTGACTATGGTTGTCTCTACAGTACCCGTAGGAAAAAATCCCTGAAGTTTTGTAAAACCTCTTTTCAGGGCTTTGTTAACTTCATTTTTGTTAAGAATTGGGGAGCACAGAGACACCTGTCACTTTTTTTGCAGAATGCCATAGAAACTGCTACACTCACTTCAACAACAGTCCAAGTAACCTTCTCTGCAAATACTGACCATATGCAGTTCTGGTTGATACAAACCCCCATTACCTAAGAAAGGAAGAACTCGGCAAGCAGTTTGCAAAGATGAACAACTTAGCACGACTGCGGCTGATGACATGCCCTGACCTTTTTTCCCTTCAGCTGTGGGTGCCGTACCCTCCTACCCTCACACATGCCACTCAAAGCTCCTTGCGTGGAGCTCTCGCACCACCTATGACAGCAACTGTGCCAAGCCGCCACCCTTCTTCAGCACCATCGCACCTACCACAAGGTAGCTGAATCAGAGGGAAAAGGAGGTCGCCAATGGAGGCAAGTTGCTCCCCCTGACAGCTAAGCTCCAACTTCGGGGTCCCTTGTGTCTTTCCCAGGACGGGCAGGAAAACGCCTCGGCGGAGCGCAGCGCTTGGCGGGAGCGGCCAGCACGGCACCGAGCGCGCTCCCCACTCCCTCCCGCCCGCGCCGCTGCGGAGACCCCGGGTTCGCCGGAATCGGCCACGTGCTGCACGGAGGGCAGCGCGGCAAAGGCGGCCACCCCTCGTCGCTCTGGGAAGGCCGGCCTCGGATCCCCGCTCTCTCCACCGGCACGGGCAGTGCCAGCAGCCTCTCGCTGCGGCCGCCGCTGGCCGAAAGCCTCGCCGCGCACCGCCCGGCCGGCCCCGCCGCTCCGCGGGGTCACACGGCACCTGCCGAGGGCGGCAGCCGAGCGACAGGAAGCAGAAGCCCTCACCGCCGCGCCACTCGCCGCCCCGCCCGGGCGCTCCTCTCCTCGCGCTACCACGATGGCGCCGACCCGGCCCGCCTTCCCCGTCGCCTGCGGCGCAACGCGGGTGCTCCGAGCCACGCAGCACGCGTGCGGCCTGGCCCTGCCGAGCCGCAGGCGGAGCCGGGGCACGGCCCGGGCGGGAGAGCTTCCGGCGAGGCTGGGCGGGCAGCGAGCGCGGCCGAGCGTGAACGCGCAAGGCGGGGTCGGCCGGCGGCGCGATGGAGCACTAGATGGAGGCGGCAGCACCGCGCGGCATAAAATAGCTGATCGTCCCGCAGCCGCCCGCTCCGCAGCCCCTCGGCTGCTGTCGAGAAGGGCCCCGGCCCTGGCCGCGCCGGTGGCGAGGTGGCTCCGCAGCCCGCGGGCAGCCCTGGCGGGGCAGGGGAGCACTGCGAGCAGCCCCGGGGCCGCGCAGCCGTCTGTAACGCGCGGTGGGAGCCGCCGGGAACTATTTTACACCTGCCGGGGGGCTGGGGAGGAGCACGGAGAGCACGCGGCAGGTCGCTGCCGTTAGGGAAAATTAATCCACGATGCCTGAGGTTTATGTCCGAAAAGGAGACAGAGGAGTCCTGCAACATTCTTCGACTACAGGGAGAGTCCATGGGGCTTTTCCCACGGGGTCTTGTCAAACGGTTGCAGGATGCAGCCCCTTTTTTATGCCAAGTTCCTGGCCACAACAGTCTCTTCCTTTTCCCCACTGGCTGAGGTATTCGGGAGATACAGACTTCCAGAACTGCCTACTCTATGCCCTCCTCTAATATGCACCCCCCTTTTGGCATCGAAAAGAAAGAAAAAGAAACCATTCCTAATGCTATTAAGTCTTTGTTGCCTTGCTCTAGGTTCAGGAATTTAACACGGCCTTGATTAATCAACAGTCCCTGTTGATTAGCAACAGTTCTAGAGAACTAATAGTTTCTTCTGTTACTTCACTCCCCATAAGTTCCTAGCCTTGTCTACAGGCCGATTCACACAGTCTGTTTGTAAAGACTCATCCATCTCATTCCTTTTAATCCCTCCTCTTTTTAGTTGATCTGTATTTGTCTTTACAAACCGTAATTACCATTGATTTAATTTTTTCTTCTTGAGTCTTCTTGGCTTTTGCTATTATTTGCAGTGACATCCTTTTCTGTCCTTTTGTAGTCATTTCTGGATCAGGTAGGCATGGCTGCTAGTGGCATCCCCTTGACCACCTGCTGAAAGAGCTGCACCCAGCATGGTGTCACGCATGGTCAAAAGATTAGAGTTGCTATAGCATATAAGAGGAGAAATGGTATTCATTTAGCCCATAGCTGGCCAGTTAACCATGAAAACATGTCCCATTACCATCCTTTCAACATTTGGACAGGTCCATGAGCTGAGGTTATTTCCTTTGTTATTTGTTTGACCACATTTCCGCTGTCATCTGCTTGCAAACAGCATCTCGAGTCATTTAATTTCCCACAAACTCCTCCTTCTTCTGCTAACAGATAATCTAATACCATCCAATGTTGAAAATACCGCTTTCCTCATTGAAGTGGGTTGCTCAGCAAGACGGTCAAGAGCTGTGGCTGGCTGGTTGGTAATTATTTCTGAGACAGCTTGTAACCTAATTATCTCATTCAAATGATAAATGGGTTCCCAGGCATCTGGGATTAATTCCTTAGGTTTCCAAGGGGCCGGTCCATCGTGTTGCGTAACTTGTTCTGGTGGCCATTCATCTTTTCCCCGTTTTGGGGTGCTTCCTGCAGCCAAGGCTGCCTCAGCTGACTGCTTTTCTCTAATTAAATCCTCACAGATTTTGATTCCTAAGCGATTTCCCTGAATTTGTAGTAGCAAAAAGAGCAACGGTCTAATATACCCCAGGGATATACCATATCCCTGACCAGTTTGGAGGTAACCTGAGCTAAGCATGTTGGCCACAAATCCAATAATGTCCTTTCAAAGCCCGTGTTCCATTAGCAAAGGGGCTTTCCTACCCTTGGTCATCAATTGGTGGGTCAAAATACCGCGGGTTTCCCTGGCCTAACGGTCCTCCAACAATAGTTCCCCCACCATAAGGGTCACAGTATTTGCATTTCCAAGCTCCCACACAGGGTTCCCATCTACATTTACATCTGCAAGCTGTTTGGTTGGATTTGGAGCAGAACTCACTAAAAGGCTTTGAGTTCCAGTCCGGTGTTGCCATTCCCACTGATAATCACAAACAACATGTCTTCTACTTGTGGAATTTTTGTGGGGGCAGCTTAAAAATAGGTGGTCAAAAAAACCCCTTGTCCCTCCCCATTGCTTTACAGGCTTCCAAATATTTTTGGTAAGAGCACCTTACGCAGCTACCATTAGTGAGCTGAACAGCTATTTGATTGCAATTGTCTTGATATTTGGAACAATTGTAAGGAGGGCAATTGGAGGGCTAAACCCAATTGTTTAAAGCCAGAGGGAAAGTCAATTGACAAACGCCTTTTCCTACATAGACCCGCCCTGTCCTGTTTAGGCAATAAGTGCCTGTTGGAGAAGAATGAAGTGGCCATGGACTTCCTTCTTTGGCCCCAAATCCCAGCCCATTGTGGCCCTCCCATTGACCCACCATTTAGGTTCAGCTGGGCTAGCCAAGCATGGCCACTCTTCAGATCCTCCTGGCCCTCCACAGAGCCAGCAATTGCTAAGGTTAAAAACTTTTGCTACTTCTTCTCCTAAGGCTGCCAATTGATTCTCCCACTCCTGGCCTAAACTTAGCTGACCATATAAAAGTAGAACTAGTAAGGAAAATATTTTAATAATGTGATCTAATTAGCTAGTCTAATTTTCCCGTTGTCTTCTGCAGCACCTATGGCAATTGAAGACACAGAAACCACTTAACATAAAATAATCCAGCAAGTATTAGCGCCCCAGTGAGTGGAAATTCTAGAGGAGGGATACCCATAGAGACTATTTCAGCAGATGGTCTGTGGGTAGGCACTCAGGGCTTCCTCTGATGTCGAAGCACTGGCTACTGCTCCGGCCCATTCCTGCAGAGTGTCAGTCACGGCCTCCCGGCCTCCTCCTCCAGCTGAGATGTGCAAATCTCTGAGGCTTCAGAGACCTTGACCCGAGAGTGACGGGTCCACCTGTGTTCAGCTGTCTTGATGGCTGTTTCTGTCATCAGTGACACTTGGAATGGGCCACGCCATTTCAGAACCACTGGCGCTTCTTTCTACTCCTTAACTAGGACTCAATCTCCTGGTTGGATGTTAGAAGCAGCAAAGTCCAAAGGTAGGGCTTGTGCCAGCTGAGCTTCCTGTTGAAGGGGTTTCACAAGAAGCAGTATCCTGGCCACAGACAGTTTTAAATATACATCACTTACCTCTACTCCCCCACTAGGTTGAGACTTACCCGGGTAATTCATAACAACGATGGAAAGGGGGATAACGGAATCTCTCTTCTGGGTCGGGCTCTCATTCTCGCCAAAGCCAATGTCCAAAGCCCTAGCCATGGCATCTTGGTTTCTATTACCAGCTTCAAAAGGTGTTTATTCCTCTATTCATTGTTTTCTACCCGAGCCGAGCTCTGGGGGTGCCAGGGCCTATGGAGGTTCCATTGCGGTCCTAAAGAAGCCAAAACCCCTTGAAGGATCTTTCCTGTAAAATGAGTTCCCCTATCTGAGTCTATTGCTTCTACAATGCTGTATCTTGGAATGATTTGTTCCAAAGATGCCTTAATAACTGATCCTGTCGTTGCTGAAGCAGTTGGAAATGCTTCTGGCCACCTTGCTAGCTGACATACCATTAGCAGAAGATATGAAGCCTTCCCACTTGGGGCATCTCAGGAAAATCCAGCTGGCATCTTTGGAAGGGACATGCAGCCCAAGGCCTCCCTCCCCTGGCAAGTTACTTTGTAACTTGGCTGTTTACTTTAGCACAGCTCAAGCAACCTTCAACAGCTCGTTTTGCCAGTCTAAAAAGACCCCCAGCAACATACAGCATGAGGAAGGCTTCTGCCAGTCCTCAGGAAGTGCAAGGACTCTCTTCACGGAGTTCTTTTAATATTGGTAGGGCCAAAGCTTCTGGTATCTCTTGTTTGCCATCCCTTGGAAACCAATTCTTGCCTTTTTTCTCTGCCACACGACTTTTAACTGTATCTCGAACTCCTCTAGTAGAAAAGACAGCTTCCCGGGCAGTGATGGAGTCACTGGGAGCAAAGGGGGCATCTTGGAGAGTTCTGGCAGAAGTGTTGCTTTCTGAGTTTCTTCATCCACCAAAAAGGAGACAGAGGAGTCCTGGAACATTCTTCAACTACAGGGAGAGGCCATGGGGCTTTTGCCATGGAGTCTCTCAACTGATTGCAGGACACAGCCCCCTTTTTATGCTAAGTTCCTGGCAGCAGCACCCTCTGAGGTACTCGGGAATTACAGACTTCCGGAACTGCCTACTCTATGCTCCCCTCTAATATGTACCCCCCTCTTGGTATGGAGAAGGAAGAAAACGAAACTATTCCTAATGCTATTAAGTCTTTGTTGCCTTGCTCTAGGTTCAGGAATTTAACACGGCCTTGGCTGAGCAACAGTCTCTGTCGATTAGTAACAGTTTCTAGAACTAATACTTTCTTCTGTTACTCCCCTACCAGTAAATTCCTAGCCTTGTCTAAGGACGGATTCACACGGTCTCTTTGTAAAGACACATCTATGTTACTCCTTTCACTCCCACACCTTCTTGGCGGTGGGATGGCTCCCCCCGGCACAGCACCTGGCACAAAACCCTCCTATGCACATGCACACACACCTGCACTTACCCTGCACTCCGCTGCACACACACACACACACCTCCCGCACACTAACACCCCCCTCCACATCCCCACCATGCTACTTGCAGTTGCCCTGCCCCTGCCATCCCAGCCGGCTGGCAGCACCTACTCCTCACATGCTTCCCCATGCCTTGCATTTCCTTGCTGCCCTCTCTGTAGCCTTCCCTCAACCTGCCTTTTCTCCCCTGCCTTGCATTGACTTGCTCACCCATCCCCCACCTGACTTCCTTTCACATTCATCTAGGTCTGGCCTCACCTTTCCTTTTCCTTCTAGGACCCTCATTGCCCTGCCTCGCCTCGCCAAGCAAGGCCACACAGAGCAGTTGGTCCTGGCCACTTTTGTGTACCAGCAGTCCTCGAATGTACTTCTCACCTGCCTTGCCTATCCTTGCCTTGCCTTGGCAACACAACCGTTTCCTTGCCTTGCCCTGCTAGCCCTCTGGAGCCCTCTGAAGCCTTGCATTCCTTTGCATGGCCATGCCCTGCCCTTGACCTGCCTACTGCTTTCCTCCAGGGCCTTGACTTGCCAAACACTTCCTGTTTCTGCCTGGCCTACCCATCAGTGGACTTTCCTTCCTACGGCCAGCCTTGCCTCTAACTTCTGGGCCTTCTCTTGCCTACCACTCCATTTGCTTTCCCCTCACTGCTCTGGCCTTGCTTAGCTCTCCCTTGACTTGCCCACAATTGCCTGCACTTGCTTTGCAAGCGCCTTGCCTGCATGGAAGGTGAGGTAGAGAGTGGTAAGCAGGGCAAAGCAAAGCCAGCAAGTGGTAAGTAGTGCAAGGCAAGGCAGACGTAGGCAAAGGAAGCAGAGCAAGGGTAGCTTAAGAAGAACTAGACAAGGTACTGAAGGCAAGGCAAGGCCAAGAGACTCGGAGTGCCTTTCCTTGGGAAGGCAAGGACATAGTGCCAGTGTTGCTGGAGCAGATGTTAAGGTGGCATGGGGAGGAATAGAAAGTGCTGAGAACAGCGTGTGTGCTGCTAGTTTGAGGGGTGCAGTTGAAGTTGCAGGCAGTAAGATCTTCCTCAGCTGGCACTGTTTTGAGCTCTGTTTTTGCCAGATGGTTTCAAGTTGGTGGGCAGAATCTGCGAGAGGGAAAAGATTTGTTTGGGCCAAAGAGGTTTGTCTGGCTCTTGGAGTGTGGTGTAAAGAAGAGTCTGCTCTTGGAAGGGGAAGATGAGGGAAATCTTTTTGTCCTGATGTGCTGTTGATTGGAGTGCAGGGACGTTTGCAACTTGCCTCTGCCCTTGGGGTGGTTTCGAGCAGCGCCAGGTGCTTGGCCTTCTTTTGCAAGTCGTCAGCGCCATCGTGTGGTTGTTTCCATGAGCGCTGACAGTGCCGGGGAAAAAGCCAAGCGCTTCGCTGGCGCGGCCGCAGTCGTGTGCGAGCAGTTGGTGGAAGAGCTCCGCTGTGCATCCTGCCTCTTGGAGACATAAAAGAATGTGATCCTGCGCGTAGCGGGGAAGCAAGAGGAATCTTTTCATTGTTGGCTGTGCAGTTTCTAAGCGGCAAAAGTCAAGGCAGTTCCAGCACGGCCTCTTTCTTTCAGAACCTTTTCTGTGCCATCATGAACATGCTCAACATGGAACTCGCACCCACTGAACTGCATCAAAGGTCCTGAAGATATGCACTTTCCTTCAAGCTCTAGGTACCATCCTACCCTCCACCTCTCGCGGATCCCAAAGCCCTTCCAAACATCCAGCAGCTGCGCGCAGAGAACAAGTGCTAGAACAAGGCGTTGGCCTTCATAGTCCCTCTGAAGTCTGTAAACTAGGCGAAACATTGCAGTGACCAGCACTTTCCTTCGCAACTATCTATAGAGCGTCATCACATTCTCTCAGAGTGGCTAAGTCCACCCTTGCAGCACAGCAGCGTTTCCAGCCACAGTTGGGACTGAGAGATGGGCCAGGTGAGAAAGCATTTGTTGACTATCCTTCGTCTCTGGAAGACTTGATACTCGCAGCGCAATCACGTCCACACACCTTCAGTGTGGCCAAGTTCAAGCAGCTAGAGCTCACAGAGATGGGAGAGTCAGGAGAGAAGCCGTTCCAAAAGTACCGTGTAGTGACAGCAGCATTAAAACTGTGCACAGCAGTCTACAGCACTGTAGACCGTGGCTTCTCTGACAAGACGTGCCATCCCATTGTTGGCTCTCGCAGCTCGGTTGCTAGCTGCTCTCCTGAAGAAAAGAACTAGAAGGAAAAGCCAGTGCTGGGCTGCACCTTCCCCTTGCCTCACGTAAAGCCATTTCAACTCCCCGCTGCACTCTCTACTTCCCCTCTCCTTGGCATCGACCACTGTGTTTTCTGCATCTCGGAGCCGAAAGGTAAGCGCCAGTGTTCCCAGGGATGGTTGGAAGAGGGATTAGTAGCAGCACAAGTAGCTGTCGTTGAACTTCCTCCTTCTCAATGCTAACGTGAAGTCGGCAGGCAGGCGAGCGCCAGCCACGCTCCTTTCTCAGTTTGTACGCTGCGGACACGAGCCCGGTGCTCGGCGCCTTCGTTCGGCCTCTTTAGTACCCATGTCGCCCTTTCGTTCTGCCGAAGCGTCGTCTACTTCTCGCCCAGAGAGCACGGTGCCGGCAGCGAAATGCTCCAGCCGACTGCTTCTGCCGACACACGCCTGGGCTATGCACTTTGCCTCTCAGCGACATACAGGAGCACATTCGGTCTAAATGTAAAGGGAACGATTCTCGGCTACGTCTGGCACAGAGAACAGCTTTAGTTCAACGGGCTTACCCAGAGCATGCCCCCGACGCGTGGGAACTTGTATTTGCACCACATTGCAGTGGCAGTCCTCTTTCCTTTACAGGCTGCACAGCGCCGTCCGATCGCGGTGCTCTCTGCACCTGCCTCCTCACTTCCAAGTAGCACCGCACACATTAGAGCCTTGCAGGGAGAGAAGACGCGGATAGTCGTCTCGCCCAGAAGAACGTGGCAGGGTGAAAAGGTGTTCTTCCTTTGTCCTCCTCATCGCCCAGAGTCTGGTGCTGTGTTGAAAGTCTTGGCCAGCCAAAAGCTAATCCAGCAAGTGTTTCTCTCCTGATGCATTTCGCTGAGCGGGAGCTGAGGAAAATCCTTGCACAGCACACTGTGGATGCGTGCCATGTTCACGCTGAAGAACGGCACGGCTAAAAGTCATCGCTGGGCTTCAGTTCTGTCCAGACCGCAGAAGGCGAATCACGAAGCAGCAGAGCACCACCGGCTGCATGTACTCAGTGGAGCGAATTTCAAATGTCCAGCCAAGAGCTGCTTCACAAGCACATTCAGCTGAGAATGCTCTGGCTGCTTCACAAAGTAAGGCGCTGTGTTGCACTCCTGGACCACTACCTGGTCAGAAGCAGGTTCTTACAACTACAATGCTGCAGAGTCCATGCAGCTGGAGCAAAGCCAGAAGGACGCGTCCAGCTAGAAGGCGTTCTTCAAGTACCCCCCTCTTCCAATTAGCCTTGAAACTGAGCACAACACACTGCGGCTCGGCAGCTTCCTTCTCACATAGACGTGCCGTCACATTCTTCACTCTCGCGCAGCTCCGTTGCCCACTTGCAGCAGCTGCTGCCAAAGAAAAAGGCTCCAGAAGTAAAAGCCACTGCTGGACTGCCCTTTCCCCTTGCCTCACGTAAAACCACCAGAAACTGTCCGCTGCACTCTCTATTTCCATTCTCCGCCGCATCTACCACTGTAATCTCTGCATCTCGAAGCATAAACCTGGGCACACTTCTTTCCAGGGAAAGCTGGAAGAGAAATAGGTAGCAGCACAAGTAGCTGCAAGTTGGACTTTAAGTTTCGAGCTGCTAACGTGAATCCGAAAACAAGCGAGTGTCAGCCACGCTTCCTCTTGCAGCCTGTGCGATGCACACACCAGCTCGGTGCTCTGCCTTCATTCTTACGCTCTTCGGAGCAGGTGGCGCTTTCGTTTTGCTGGAGACGAACCGTCGTCTACTTGTCGCCCAGAGAGCACGGTGCCGGCAGCCAAATGCTGCAGGCTGCTGCTTCTGCCGAAACACGCCTGGGCTATCCCTCTCCGCGCTGGTGGCACAACATTCTGTCTGCCTGGTGGTCTTTATCTTAAAGGGAAAGATTCTCGGCTACGGCTCGCACAGAGAACTGTTCCGGGACAATACATGTGTTTTATTACCCCTTGTCGCAATAAGACTGTGGTGCTGCGTTGGAACTGTTGGCCTGTGAATGGCTAATCCATCATGTGCTTCCCTCCTGATGCTTTTTGCTGAGCGAGAGCTGAGGAAAATCCGTGCACTGCACACTGTGGATGCGTGCAGTATACACGCAGAAGAGCGGCAAAGGTCATAGTCATCGCACACACCAGCCCAGTGGCCTGGGGCTGCGTTCTTCTCCCTTACCGGCGCTGGCCAGAACTGAAGCATTCAGCGTTGGCTCTCTTCAGTGTGTGTACAGCACTCATCCACAGTGCTCTTTGCACGGATTTTCCTCAGCGCTACGTGCAAGTACAGCCGTTCTGCTTCGCAGAGCCCAACTCTCCGCACAAGCTCTCGCTCAGAGAAATGTGTCAGGAGAGAAGCACTTACTGGATTAGCCTTTCACTGGCCAACAGTTCCAACGCAGCACATAGTCTTACTGCGAGAAGGGGTAGTAAAACCCACGCTTTCAGCACAGCACCACAATCTGGGCGACGAGAAGGACAAAAGAAGACCATCTTTTCGTCTTTGCACGATTTTCCCTGCCACACCTCTATCCACGTCTTTGCTCTCTGCAAGACTCTAATGTGCGCGGTGCTACTTGGAAGTGAGAAGGCAGGTGCAGAGAAGCACTGCGACCTGACGGCGTTGTGCAGCCTGTAAAGGAAAGAGGACTACCCCTGGAATGTGGTGCAAATACAAGTTCCCACGCGTCGGGGTAAGCGCCGGGTAAGCCCGTTGAACTAAAGCTGTTCTCTGTGCCAGACGTAGCTGAGAATCTTTCCCTTTACATTCAGGCTACAAAGCAAACAGAATGTGGTGCTACCAAGGGCAGCGAAGGAAAGTGCAGAGCCCAGGTGTGTTTCGGAAGAATCAGCAACCTGGAGCGTTTCTCTGGAGCGTTTCTCTGCCGGCGTGCCCTCTGTGCGACAAGATGACGACGGTTCGACTCCCGCAGAATGAAAAGAACGAAATGGTAGGAAGACCATAAGAATGAAGGCAGAAGCACCGAGCTGGCACAGCACCCGGCACAGGCTGCAAGAGGAAGCGTGGCTGCCGCTCGCTTGTATTCGGATTCAAATTAGCAGTTGAAAACAGAAAGTTCAACTTGCAGCTACTTGTGCTGCTACCTATTTCTCTTCCAGCTTTCCCAGGAAAGAATTGTGCCGGGGTTTATGCTTCGTGATGCAGAGATGACAGTGGTAGATGCGGTGGAGAATGGAAATAGAGAGTGCAGCGGACAGTTTCTGGTGGTTTTACGTGAGGCAAGGGGAAAGGGCAGTCCAGCAGTGGCTTTTACTTCTGGAGCCTTTTTCTTTGGCAGCAGCTGCTGCAAGTGGGCAACGGAGCTGCGCGAGAGAAGAATGTGACGGCACGTCTATCTGAGAAGGAAGCTGCCGAGCCGCAGTGTGTTGTGCTCAGTTTCAAGGCTGCTTGGAAGAGGGGGGTACTTGAAGAACGCCTTCTAGCTGGACGCGTCCTTCTGGCTTTGCTCCAGCTGCATGGACTCTGCAGCACTGAAGGTGTAAGAAACTGCTTCTGACCAGGTAGTGTCCAGAAGTGCAACACAGCGCCTTACTTTGTGAAGCAGCCAGGGCATTCTCAGCTGAATCTGCTAGTGAAGAGGCTTTGGGCTGGACATTTGAAATTCGCTCCACTGAGTACATGCAGCCGGTGGTGCTCTGCTGCTTCGTGATTCGCCTTCTGCGGTCTGGACAGAACTGAAGCCCAGCAATGCCTTTGCCGTTCTTCAGCGTGAACATGGCACGCAGCCACAGTGTGCTGTGCACGGATTTTCCTCAGCTCGATGGACAATCATTTTCTTGCTTTTTCACAAACTGTCCGCGTAGCTCTCGCTCAGCGAAATGCGTCAGGAGAGAAACACTGGCTGGATTAGCTTTTGGCTGGCCAAGACTTTCAACACAGCACCACACTCTGGGCGACGAGGAGGACAAAGGAAGAACACCTTTTCACCCTGCCACGTTCTTTTGGGTGAGACGACTATCCTCGTCTTCTCTCCCTGCAAGGCTCTAATGTGCGCGGTGCTACTTGGAAGTGAGGAGGCAGGTGCAGAGAGCACCGCGATCTGACGGCGCTGTGCAGCCTGTAAAGGAAAGAGGACTGCCACTGGAATGTGGTGCAAATACAAGTTCCCACGCGTCGGGGGCAAGCTCCGGCTAAGCCCGTTGAACTAAAGCTGTTCTCTGTGCCAGACGTAGCCGAGAAGCTTTCCGTAATGATGCTGGCTACACAGCAAACAGAATGTGGTGCTACTTCAGCGCTAGAGAGAAATTGCATAGCCCAGGCGTGTTTCGGCAGAAGCAGCAGCCTGCAGCATTTGGCTGCCGGCACCGTGCTCTCTGGGCGACAAGTACACGACGGTTCGTCTCCAGCAAAACGAAAGCGCCACCTGCTCCGAAGAGCGTAAGAATGAAGGCAGAGCACCGAGCTGGTGTGTGCATCGCACAGGCTGCAAGAGGAAGCGTGCCTGCCACTCGCTTGTTTTCGGATTCACATTAGCAGCTCGAAACTTAAAGTCCAACTTGCAGCTACTTGTGCTGCTACCTATTTCTCTTCCAGCTTTCCCCTGGAAACAATTGCGGTTACGTTTATGCTTCGTCATGCGGCGGAGAAGGGAAATAGAGAGCGTAGCGGACAGTTTCTGGTTCTTGACGTGAGGCAAGGGGAAAGGGCAGCCCAGCAGTGGCTTTTACTTCTGGAGCCTTTTTCTTTGGTAGCAGCTGCTGCAAGTGGGCAACGGAGCTGCGCGAGTGAAGAATGTGAAGGCACGTCTATCTGAGAAGAAAGCTGCCGAGCCGCAGTGTATTAAGCTCAATTTCAAGGCTGCTTTGAAGAAGGGGGGTACTTGAAGAACGCCTTCTAGCTGGACGCGTCCTTCTGGCTTTGCTCCAGCTGCATGGACTCTGCAGCATTGAAGGTGTAAGAACCTGCTTCTGACCAGGTAGTGTCCAGGAGTGCCACGGCTGCGCCTTCCTTTGTGAAGCAGCCAGAGCATTCTCAGCTGACTCTGCTAGTGAAGAGGCTTTGGGCTGGACATTTGAAATTCGCTCCACTGAGTACATGCAGCCCTTGCTCTGCTGCTTCGTTCTTCGCCTTCTGCGGTCTGGACAGAACTGAAGCGCAGCGATGCCTTTGAGCTTTGCCGCTCTTCAGCGCGAGCACTGCACGCGGCCACAGTGTGCTGTGCACGGATTTTCTTCAGCTCGATGTACAATCATTTTCTTGCTGTTTTGCAATGTCCAAACTCTGTGTCGCTCTCGCTCAGCGAAATGCGTCAGGAGAGAAACACTTGCTGGATTAGCTTTTGGCTGACCAAGACTTTCAACACAGCACCACACTCTGGGCGATGAGGAGGACAAAGGAAGAACACCTTTTCACCCTGCCACGTTCTTCTGGGCGAGACGACTATCCTCGTCTTCTCTCCCTGCAAGGCTCTAATGTGTGCGGTGCTACTTGGAAGTGAGGAGGCAGGTGCAGAGAGCACCGCGATCGGACGGCGCTGTGCAGCCTGTAAAGGAAAGAGGACTGCCACTGGAATGTGGTGCAAATACAAGTTCCCACGCGTCGGGGGCATGCTCTGGGTAAGCCCGTTGAACTAAAGCTGTTCTCTGTGCCAGACGTAGCCGAGAATCTTTCCCTTTACATTTAGACCGAATGTGCTGCTGTATGTCGCTGAGAGGCAAAGTGCATAGCCCAGGTGTGTGTCGGCAGAAGCAGTCGGCTGGAGCATTTCGCTGCCGGCACCGTGCTCTCTGGGCGAGAAGTAGACGACGCTTCGACTCCGGCAGAACGAAAGCGCCACATGGGTACTAAAGAGGCCGAAAGAAGGCGCCGAGCACCGGGCTCGTGTCCGCAGCGTACAAACTGAGAAAGGAGCGTGGCTGGCGCTCGCCTGCCTGCCGACTTCACGTTAGCATTGAGAAGGAGGAAGTTCAACGACAGCTACTTGTGCTACTACTTATCCCTCTTCCAACCATCCCTGGGAACACTGGCGCTTACCTTTCGGCTCCGAGATGCAGAAAACACAGTGGTCGATGCCAAGGAGAGGGGAAGTAGAGAGTGCAGCGGGGAGTTGAAATGGCTTTACGTGAGGCAAGGGGAAGGTGCAGCCCAGCACTGGCTTTTCCTTCTAGTTCTTTTCTTCAGGAGAGCAGCTAGCAACCGAGCTGCGAGAGCCAACAATGGGATGGCACGTCTTGTCAGAGAAGCCACGGTCTACAGTGCTGTAGACTGCTGTGCACAGTTTTAATGCTGCTGTCGGTACTTTTGGAACGGCTTCTCTCCTGACTCTCCCATCTCTGTGAGCTCTAGCTGCTTGAACTTGGCCACACTGAAGGTGTGTGGACGTGATTGCGCTGCGAGTATCAAGTCTTCCAGAGACGAAGGATAGTCAACAAATGCTTTCTCACCTGGCCCATCTCTCAGTCCCAACTGTGGCTGGAAACGCTGCTGTGCTGCAAGGGTGGACTTAGCCACTCTGAGAGAATGTGATGACGCTCTATAGATAGTTGCGAAGGAAAGTGCTGGTCACTGCAATATTTCGCCTAGTTTACAGACTTTAGAGGGACTATGAAGGCCAACGCCTTGTTCTAGCACTTGTTCTGCACGCAGCTGCTGGATGTTTGGAAGGGCTTTGGGATCCGCGTGAGGTGGAGGGTAGGATGGTACCTAGAGCTTGAAGGAAAGTGCGTCTCTCCAGGACCTTTGATGCAGTTCAGTGGGTGCGAGTTCCATGATGGCACAGAAAAGGTTCTGAAAGAAAGAGGCCGTGCTGGAACTGCCTTGACTTTTGCCGCTTAGAAACTGCACAGCCAACAATGAAAAGATTCCCCTTCTTCGCCGCTACGCGCAGGATCACATTCTTTTATGTCTCCAAGAGGCAGGATGCACAGCGGAGCTCTTCCACCAACTGCTCGCACACGACTGGGGCCGCGCCAGCGAAGCGCTTGGCTTTTTCCCCGGCACTGTCAGCGCTCATGGAAACAACCACACGATGGCGCTGACGACTTGCAAAAGAAGGCCAAGCACCTGGCGCTGCTCGAAACCATCCCAAGGGCAGAGGCAAGTTGCAAACGTCCCTGCACTCCAATCAACAGCACATCAGGACAAAAAGATTTCCCTCATCTTCCCCTTCCAAGAGCAGACTCTTCTTTACACCACACTCCAAGAGCCAGACAAACCTCTTTGGCCCAAACAAATCTTTTCCCTCTCGCAGATTCTGCCCACCAACTTGAAACCATCTGGCAAAAACAGAGCTCAAAACAGTGCCAGCTGAGGAAGATCTTACTGCCTGCAACTTCAACTGCACCCCTCAAACTAGCAGCACACACGCTGTTCTCAGCACTTTCTATTCCTCCCCATGCCACCTTAACATTTGCTCCAGCAACACTGGCACTATGTCCTTGCCTTCCCAAGGAAAGGCACTCCGAGTCTCTTGGCCTTGCCTTGCCTTCAGTACCTTGTCTAGTTCTTCTTAAGCTACCCTTGCTCTGCTTCCTTTGCCTACGTCTGCCTTGCCTTGCACTACTTACCACTTGCTGGCTTTGCTTTGCCCTGCTTACCACTCTCTACCTCACCTTCCATGCAGGCAAGGCGCTTGCAAAGCAAGTGCAGGCAATTGTGGGCAAGTCAAGGGAGAGCTAAGCAAGGCCAGAGCAGTGAGGGGAAAGCAAATGGAGTGGTAGGCAAGAGAAGGCCCAGAAGTTAGAGGCAAGGCTGGCCGTAGGAAGGAAAGTCCACTGATGGGTAGGCCAGGCAGAAACAGGAAGTGTTTGGCAAGTCAAGGCCCTGGAGGAAAGCAGTAGGCAGGTCAAGGGTGGGGCATGGCCATGCAAAGGAATGCAAGGCTCCAGAGGGCTCCAGAGGGCTAGCAGGGCAAGACAAAGAAACGGTTGTGTTGCCAAGGCAAGGCAAGGATAGGCAAGGCAGGTGAGAAGTACATTCAAGGACTGCTGGTACACAAAAGTGGCCAGGACCAAGTGCTTTGTGTGGCCTTGATCCCACGTGGGTCATGTCTCCTCTGCACCTAAAAGACTTGAGCTACCTGCTCTCCTTTGTATGCAAAAGGACTCTCATTCTGGTCCCCAAGCTCAAGGGCAAAATGTGAATTGCCCTTCCAAGATTCAAGACATGCAAGGATTGCTCCCAGACAAAGGCTGCCCATGGAGATGAGTGTGGCAACATGCGTCCTCCCCTGGTCTTCCTCTCCTGTGATCCTGAAACACCGGAGATGCTTGAGAGCTTTGAGATTCCTAGGAGGAGCAGAAAGGGCAGGGCAAGGCCATGAAATGTCATTGAAAAGGGGTCTTGAATTCCAGGTGGGGGAGGGGTGAGCAAGGTCATGCAAGGCAAGGGGGGGTTCAAGGGCAGGGCAAGGCAAGTGGTGGCTTGGCGAGGCGAGGCCAGGCAAGGCAATGAGGGTCCTAGAAGGAAAAGGAAAGGTGAGGCCAGACCTAGACGAATGTGAAAGGAAGTCAGGTGGGGGATGGGTGAGCAAGTCAATGCAAGGCAGGGGAGAAAAGGCAGGTTGAGGGAAGGCTACAGAGAGGGCAGCAAGGAAATGCAAGGCATGGGGAAGCATGTGAGGAGTGGGTGCTGTCAGCCGGCTGGGATGGCAGTGGCAGGGCAACTGCAAGTAACATGGTGGGGATGTGGAGGGGGGTGTTAGTGTGCGGGAGGTGTGTGTGTGTGTGTGCAGCGGAGTGCAGGGTAAGTGCAGGTGTGTGTGCATGTGCATAGGGGGGTTTTGTGCCAGGTGCTGTGCCGGGGGGAGCCATCCCACCGCCAAGAAGGTGTGGGAGTGAAAGGAGTAACATAGATGTGTCTTTACAAAGAGACCGTGTGAATCCGTCCTTAGACAAGGCTAGGAATTTACTGGTAGGGGAGTAACAGAAGAAAGTGTTAGTTCTAGAAACTGTTACTAATCGACAGAGACTGTTGCTCAGCCAAGGCCGTGTTAAATTCCTGAACCTAGAGCAAGGCAACAAAGACTTAATAGCATTAGGAATAGTTTTGTTTTCTTCCTTCTCCATACCAAGAGGGGGGTGCATATTAGAGGGGAGCATAGAGTAGGCAGTTCCGGAAGTCTGTAATTCCCGAGTACCTCAGAGGGTGCTGTTGCCAGGAACTTAGCATAAAAAGGGGGCTGCGTCCTGCAATCAGTTGAGAGACTCCATGGCAAAAGCCCCATGGCCTCTCCCTGTAGTTGAAGAATGTTTCAGGACTCCTCTGTCTCCTTTTTGGTGGATGAAGAAACTCAGAAAGCAACACTTCTGCCAGAACTCTCCAAGATGCCCCCTTTGCTCCCAGTGACTCCATCACTGCCCGGGAAGCTGTCTTTTCTACCAGAGGAGTTCGAGATACAGTTAAAAGTCGTGTGGCAGAGAAAAAAAGCAAGAATCGTTTACAAGGGATGGCAAACAAGAGATACCAGAAGCTTTGGCCCTACCAATATTAAAAGAACTCTGTGAAGAGAGTCCTTGCACTTCCTGAGGACTGGCAGAAGCCTTCCTCATGCTGTATGTTGCTGGGGGTCTTTTTAGACTGGCAAAACGAGCTGTTGAAGGTTGCTTGAGCTGTGCTAAAGTAAACAGCCAAGTTACAAAGTAACTTGCCAGGGGAGGGAGGCCTTGGGCTGCATGTCCCTTCCAAAGATGCCAGCTGGATTTTCCTGAGATGCCCCAAGTGGGAAGGCTTCATATCTTCTGCTAATGGTATGTCAGCTAGCAAGGTGGCCAGAAGCATTTCCAACTGCTTCAGCAACGACAGGATCAGTTATTAAGGCATCTTTGGAACAAATCATTCCAAGATACAGCATTGTAGAAGCAATAGACTCAGATAGGGGAACTCATTTTACAGGAAAGATCCTTCAAGGGGTTTTGGCTTCTTTAGGACCGCAATGGAACCTCCATAGGCCCTGGCACCCCCAGAGCTCGGCTCGGGTAGAAAACAATGAATAGAGGAATAAACACCTTTTGAAGCTGGTAATAGAAACCAAGATGCCATGGCTAGGGCTTTGGACATTGGCTTTGGCGAGAATGAGAGCCCGACCCAGAAGAGAGATTCCGTTATCCCCCTTTCCGTCGTTGTTATGAATTACCCGGGTAAGTCTCAACCTAGTGGGGGAGTAGAGGTAAGTGATGTATATTTAAAACCATCTGTGGCCAGGATACTGCTTCTTGTGAAACCCCTTCAACAGGAAGCTCAGCTGGCACAAGCCCCACCTTTGGACTTTGCTGCTTCTAACATCCAACCAGGAGATTGAGTCCTAGTTAAGGAGTAGAAAGAAGCGCCAGTGGTTCTGAAATGGCGTGGCCCATTCCAAGTGTCACTGACGACAGAAACAGCCATCAAGACAGCTGAACACAGGTGGACCCGTCACTCTCGGGTCAAGGTCTCTGAAGCCTCAGAGATTTGCACATCTCAGCTGGAGGAGAAGGCCGGGAGGCCGTGACTGACACTCTGCAGGAATGGGCCGGAGCAGTAGCCAGTGCTTCGACATCAGAGGAAGCCCTGAGTGCCTACCCACAGACCATCTGCTGAAATAGTCTCTATGGGTATCCCTCCTCTAGAATTTCCACTCACTGGGGCGCTAATACTTGCTGGATTATTTTATGTTAAGTGGTTTCTGTGTCTTCAATTGCCACAGGTGCTGCAGAAGACAACGGGAAAATTAGACTAGCTAATTAGATCACATTATTAAAATATTTTCCTTACTAGTTCTACTTTTATATGGTCAGCTAAGTTTAGGCCAGGAGTGGGAGAATCAATTGGCAGCCTTAGGAGAAGAAGTAGCAAAAGTTTTTAACCTTAGCAATTGCTGGCTCTGTGGAGGGCCAGGAGGATCTGAAGAGTGGCCATGCTTGGCTAGCCCAGCTGAACCGAAATGGTGGGTCAATGGGAGGGCCACAATGGGATGGGATTTGGGGCCAAAGAAGGAAGTCCATGGCCACTTCATTCTTCTCCAACAGGCACTTATTGCCTAAACAGGACAGGGCGGGTCTATGTAGGAAAAGGCGTTTGTCAATTGACTTTCCCTCTGGCTTTAAACAATTGGGTTTAGCCCTCCAATTGCCCTCCTTACAATTGTTCCAAATATCAAAACAAATGCAATCAAATAGCTGTTCAGCTCACTAATGGTAGCTGCGTAAGGTGTTCTTACCAAAAATATTTGGAAGCCTGTAAAGCAATGGGGAGGGACAAGGGGTTTTTTTGACCACCTATTTTTAAGCTGCCCCCACAAAAATTCCACAAGTAGAAGACATGTTGTTTGTGATTATCAGTGGGAATGGCAACACCGGACTGGAACTCAAAGCCTTTTAGTGAGTTCTGCTCCAAATCCAACCAAGCAACTTGCAGATGTAAATGTAGATGGGAACCCTGTGTGGGAGCTTGGAAATGCAAATACTGTGACCCTTATGGTGGGGGAACTATTGTTGGAGGACCGTTAGGCCAGGGAAACCCGCGGTATTTTGACCCACCAATTGATGACCAAGGGTAGGAAAGCCCCTTTGCTAATGGAACACGGGCTTTGAAAGGACATTATTGGATTTGTGGCCAACATGCTTAGCTCAGGTTACCTCCAAACTGGTCAGGGATATGGTATATCCCTGGGGTATATTAGACCGTTGTTCTTTTTGCTACTACAAATTCAGGGAAATCGCTTAGGAATCAAAATCTGTGAGGATTTAATTAGAGAAAAGCAGTCAGCTGAGGCAGCCTTGGCTGCAGGAAGCACCCCAAAACGGGGAAAAGATGAATGGCCACCAGAACAAGTTACGCAACACGATGGACCAGCCCCTTGGAAAGCTAAGGAATTAATCCCAGATGCCTGGGAACCCATTTATCATTTCAATGAGATAATTAGGTTACAAGCTGTCTCAGAAATAATTACCAACCAGCCAGCCACAGCTCTTGACCATCTTGCTGAGCAACCCACTTCAATGAGGAAAGCGGTATTTTCAACATTGGATGGTATTAGATTATCTGTTAGCAGAAGAAGGAGGCGTTTGTGGGAAATTAAATGACTCGAGCTGCTGTTTGCAAGCAGATGACAGCGGAAATGTGGTCAAACAAATAACAAAGGAAATAACGTCAGCTCATGGACCTGTCCAAATGTTGAAAGGATGGTAATGGGACATGTTTTCATGGTTAACTGGCCAGCTATGGGCTAAATGAATACCATTTCTCCTCTTATATGCTATAGCAACTCTAATCTTTTGACCATGCGTGACACCATGCTGGGTGCAGCTCTTTCAGCAGGTGGTCAAGGGGATGCCACTAGCAGCCATGCCTACCTGATCCAGAAATGACTACAAAAGGACAGAAAAGGATGTCACTGCAAATAATAGCAAAAGCCAAGAAGACTCAAGAAGAAAAAATTAAATCAATGGTAATTAAGGTTTGTAAAGACAAATACAGATCAACGAAAAAGAGGAGGGATTAAAAGGAATGAGATGGATGAGTCTTTACAAACAGACTGTGTGAATCGGCCTGTAGACAAGGCTAGGAACTTATGGGGAGTGAAGTAACAGAAGAAACTATTAGTTCTCTAGAACTGTTGCTAATCAACAGCGACTGTTGATTAATCAAGGCCGTGTTAAATTCCTGAACCTAGAGCAAGGCAACAAAGACTTAATAGCATTAGGAATGGTTTCTTTTTCTTTCTTTTCGATGCCAAAAGGGGGGTGCATATTAGAGGAGGGCATAGAGTAGGCAGTTCTGGAAGTCTGTATCTCCCGAATACCTCAGCCAGTGGGGAAAAGGAAGAGACTGTTGTGGCCAGGAACTTGGCATAAAAAAGGGGCTGCATCCTGCAACCGTTTGACAGACCCCAGGGGAAAAGCCCCATGGACTCTCCCTGTAGTCGAAGAATGTTGCAGGACTCCTCTGTCTCCTTTTCGGACATAAACCTCAGGCATCGTCGATTAATTTTCCCTAACGGCAGCGACCTGCCGCGTGCTCTCCGTGCTCCTCCCCAGCCCCCCGGCAGGTGTAAAATAGTTCCCGGCGGCTCCCACCGCGCGTTACAGACGGCTGCACGGCCCGGGGCTGCTCGCAGTGCTCCCCTGCCCCGCCAGGGCTGCCCGCGGGCTGCGGAGCCACCTCGCCACCGGCGCGGCCAGGGCCGGGGCCCTTCTCGACAGCAGCCGAGGGGCTGCGGAGCGGGCGGCTGCGGGACGATCAGTCATTTTATGCCGCGCGGTGCTGCCGCCTCCATCTAGTGCTCCATCGCGCCGCCGGCCGACCCCGCCTTGCGCGTTCACGCTCGGCCGCGCTCGCTGCCCGCCAGCCTCGCCGGAAGCTCTCCCGCCCGGGCCGTGCCCCGGCTCCGCCTGCGGCTCGGCAGGGCCCGGCCGCACGCGTGCTGCGTGGCTCGGAGCACCCGCGTTGCGCCGCAGGCGACGGGGAAGGCGGGCCGGGTCGGCGCCATCGTGGTAGCGCGAGGAGAGGAGCGCCCGGGCGGGGCGGCGAGTGGCGCGGCGGTGAGGGCTTCTGCTTCCTGTCGCTCGGCTGCCGCCCTCGGCAGGTGCCGTGTGACCCCGCGGAGCGGCGGGGCCGGCCGGGCGGTGCGCGGCGAGGCTTTCGGCCAGCGGCGGCCGCAGCGAGAGGCTGCTGGCACTGCCCGTGCCGGTGGAGAGAGCGGGGATCCGAGGCCGGCCTTCCCAGAGCGACGAGGGGTGGCCGCCTTTGCCGCGCTGCCCTCCGTGCAGCACGTGGCCGATTCCGGCGAACCCGGGGTCTCCGCAGCGGCGCGGGCGGGAGGGAGTGGGGAGCCCGCTCGGTGCCGTGCTGGCCGCTCCCGCCAAGCGCTGCGCTCCGCCGAGGCGTTTTCCTGCCCGTCCTGGGAAGGACATAAGGGGCCCCGAAGTTGGAGCTTAGCTGTCAGGGGGAGCAACTTGCCTCCATTGGCGACGTCCTTTTCCCTCTGATTCAGCTACCTTGTGGTAGGTGCGATGGTGCTGAAGAAGGGTGGCGGCTTGGCACAGTTGCTGTCATAGGTGGTGCGAGAGCTCCACGCAAGGAGCTTGGAGTGGCATGTGTGAGGGTAGGAGGGTACGGCACCCACAGCTGAAGGGAAAAAAGGTCAGGGCATGTCATCAGCCGCAGTCGTGCTAAGTTGTTCATCTTTGCAAACTGCTTGCCGAGTTCTTCCTTTCTTAGGTAATGGGGGTTTGTATCAACCAGAACTGCATATGGTCAGTATTTGCAGAGAAGGTTACTTGGACTGTTGTTGAAGTGAGTGTAGCAGTTTCTATGGCATTCTGCAAAAAAAGTGACAGGTGTCTCTGTGCTCCCCAATTCTTAACAAAAATGAAGTTAACAAAGCCCTGAAAAGAGGTTTTACAAAACTTCAGGGATTTTTTCCTACGGGTACTGTAGAGACAACCATAGTCACCTTGTCTTTCCAAAAGTGAAGGTTACATCTTTTTGTCCAAGAGCATCAAGTGCTTTTGGTCAGCGTTTGTGTGCAAGCATTAGCCTTGTTCTTGTTCTTCCTTGGAGAACTTTTACAATACTCAGATGATCTGTGTAGGCTGCAGAGTGCAGTGGTGAACTTCAAGGCTTCCAGCAGAAGGGAGATGCTGTCCACGTTTTGGATTTTCCTTAGTCTGAACCTTCAATGTCCAAGGCTTCACTTTTCAAGCAGTTGGAAGAGCTCCAAATTAAGATATGAACAGGTCTTAATTGACCTTGTCACCGCCTCAGTTCGTCAGGTAATGCTGTGCACTGGATTTAATTGCCGAGTGCAACATGTGCTAAAAATATGTAGAGTGTCTCCTCGATTACCCTTCCAGAAGGGTTTGAATGGAGAACAAGGAGTTCCGAAGACAGGTATTTGGTGTACGAGAAGTAGAACTTAGTTGATTGCAGGGCACTGCATGCACAAATGTCTAAGGAGGATCCATCTTTTTATGCCCCATCTATGCTTGTTCTCATTTGAAATCCTGAACATTCTGGAGGTTGGTTTTGTTAGGGTTGTGGCTGGGGAAGGGGTGGTGGTGGGGGAGGGGTGGGTGTTGTTTCTGATTTTTTAAATTTCCAGGATAGTGTACAAAGAACTTGTGCCCAAAACCAGCAGTATGAAGCAATGCAGGTATAAAAGAAGGTCACCGAAATGTCGGATAATATGAATCTGAAAGCGCTTCAGTATTTTACCCAGGAGTTTCACTCCAACAAGGTGATTGTCCTTCACAGAAATGTAGTGGCAGGCTTATGCCATGCTAGAAGTGATGACCTTTCTCTGCCCCAAATTGACCAGCAAGATATTTTGGCTCTTGATTTAAACCCCTGAGCCAGCTGTGTTTCAGGCTGCAGAAGCTGCAGGTGTTGTGGCAGACGCGGGGTGCAGCCCTGCCTGCCGGTCCTGACCTGGCGCACGCTGGTGGCAGCCGTCAGCACCCGGGGTCCCCTGTGCCACCCACGCCAGGGTTCTGCCTGCCTGCTTCGCACCCCTGGTAGCCTCAGGGAAACAGCGGACTACTCCATCTACTTTAAAAACAAACAAGCAAACAAAAAGCCCACTGTAAAAATATGTAAAAGTCTTGAAACTAATTCTCAGCGCTTGCTCGGAGTTTGTTGATGGCGCAAATGGATTTTGGATAAACTGGTACTGCTAGTACTACTTTTAAATTAGGTTCCTAAACTTCAGAAAGGAGAAGATGGTGGTCACATACCCCTGAGGAATGTTTGAAAAAGTAAGAGTGCTCAGTCATTTAAAGGTGGCCAGAAAATGGGTGTGGCAGTGGAGTGGACACTCTGTGAGTAGGTAGCCTTAAGTCATGCAGCGACTGGCACTTCAGTGGGAATTTTGCATTAACACCTAGAGATCGTGTCATGATGTGTTGCATAACAGCAGACTGGGCCAAAATTCTGCTGACTTTGATCAAGGTGGACGGGCCACCTTCACTTAACCTGGCAAAGGGACATAAATCAATGATGTTTGAAAAGCAGCCATAAAACATAGCTCCTTTAGTTTGTTGGACTGTTGCAAGTCTGCAAAGCTCTGTTGGCAGGTCATTGGAAGTAGCTGTTGGAATCTAACTGCGGTTGGACTCTTTGTCAGTCAGCATCACCAGGAGGCTTAACGGTTTAGGTTGAGAGGTGGTGCATGTTTTTTTTCAGAGGAATGGCCCAGTGAAGAGCAGTGTTCACTGCCATGACTGCCATTGTAGCCTTCAAGAGAAATGGGCTAGGCTTAGCACTGTGTGAGAATTCTTGGTTCATTCAGAGAGAACTTCCTTGGTTCTGCTGGTTTGGTTTCACAGCTGGAGCAAAGGTAGAGCACTGGAAGCAATTCCTAGGGCAGAAGCGGGAGATATCCAAAGCTCTGGACTTTGTTGTCCTCAGCACAGTGTAAGTGAGCGTAGTCTAATTGGAGGAGTGGTGAGCATCAGTGATATCAGATTTTTTACAAGTTCTTAATTCTGTCAAAACAAGAAAGAAGGAGAGTGATGAAGATGAAATCCTTTCCTCTTAAATCTGCCTACGCAGCAACTTCAGGGGTAGTTGTAATGTGTATTCACCTATTTTGAATTGCCCAAAACCAGGCCTGGAGATGCTTCAGAGACAGAGTCAGAGAAGCGGGTATTTGCTTTATTTGGCGCTGGGTGCGTGGGGGATCGCTCCTCCTAACACACACACGCAGAGCACTCCATACAGTCCAGCATTATGTGTAAAATTTATGAATATTCACCATATTCTTTGGGATAGGAGTGGTTCTAGAAATTACTTCTCGCAAGTCATTGATCATCATTAGCAGACGTGCCACGCATGCGCTGTGTACCCAGGTGGTCGCACTGAGGAAGGCTCCTCTTCTTCCTCGGGGGTCTTTCTGATAAAGATCAGTAGTCTTCGTCACAATGCACTTTTTACCTTTCTTTCTGGCGCATGCGCAGTTCTTCGCTGGATGATTCAGCGATCTCTGTGCTGGTTTTCAAAAGATCCTGTTCCTCTTATCTTGACAAGATTAAGGCGAATCCTGCTGCTTAGGTTTTGTGATTAATATTTGCTGTCTCTTACTAGTTTCTTCGTGCTTACAGGAGTTAACTATGGATCATCCCCCTTCTTAATCCCCCCTTTTCCTTGATCGTTTGTAATTCTTTACAAACCTTGCATGTCTTGAATGAAAGTACCCTTCTCGTTTCTAAGTTTGTGCTTTTGCCATTGTGTATACGCATTGAGATACTAAGTACCTAACATCATGTAACAATATCTACTAATACAGTCAGTAAATAAGAACATCACAAGACAAATAACTGTTACAAACAATTGTTTAAGCCAGGATAAGTTGGGTAACCATGCTGTGAGTTTATCTTCTATCTCTTTAAACTTGCAAGAAGTGTTACCTAAGGTAATCTGATGCAAGGTTTGCGTTTTGTCCCAAATTGTAAGGTCCTTCCCATTTTTCCTGGAGTGGATTTCCGGAAGGAGCCTTAATATAAACCCAGTCTTTTGGATTCATATTATGGAAGGGTTTATCAGGAGGTGGTGGTTGACAATGAACAGCTGTAGCGCGTATTGATTGTAATTGTGGACGTAAATGCTTAGCAAAGCCATGGGCAGAGCCTGATACCAATAGAAATTAGTTTTTTGACAAATTTTGGCTCATTGTTGCTTTATTAAGTGATTCATCCTTTTTGCTTGTCTACTTGCTTGTGGCCTATATGGTGTATGTAGTTGCCACTGTATACTTAGTAGATGACTCAGTCCTTGCACTACCTGGGCTACAAAGTGTGATCTCCTATCAGAATTTGTTTCCCCAAATTGTGGAAGAATTTCTTGTACTAAAGCTTTAAGAATTTCTCTAGCCTCGTTTGTTCTACAAGGGAAAGCTTCTGGCCAACCTGAAAAAGTATCTGTGAGGACTAAGAGGTACTTGTATGTCCCTTTTCTAGGGAATTCCAAGAAGTCAATTTGCCACACATCTCTTGGTAAAACTCTTTTAGGGATAGTCTCTGTGCTTAGCCTAACAGTGGTATTAGGGTTGTTTTTCCTCCTTTGTCTCCTTTAATTTCAGTGCTATTACTTTGTCTTCTAAGTGGTTATGTAAGGCGTCAACTCCCTAATGGGTTTTAGAATGTTTGCTTTGGATAAATAATTTTAACAGTTTTCTGGGTATGACGATGAGATCTTTTATTTTAGCCCGCCCGTCTGTTCTTACTTGTCCCATTTCTTCCTGTATCCAATTTAAATCATCAGTGTTGTATGGTGGGGTTTTTTTTTCCTAAGGATGCTAGAAGGGATTCAAGCTAGGGCTTGAACTTGAACCTTACTAGCCACTGCCTTTGCTGTTTTGTCTGCCGTAGCATTTGTCAGTTCAGGGATGGTGTTACCTTGGGAGTGTCTTTTACGGTGCATTATAGCTACTTTTGAAGGTTTTGACAGTGCTTCCAGCAAGTGTAAAATTTCAGTAGCATGTTTGATTTGTTTCTTCTGTGAGGTCAATGAACTTCTTTCTTTCCAAATAGCCCTGGGAGCATGTACTACTGCAAAAGCATACTTTGAATCAGTCCAAATGTTGATAGGTTTTCCTTCAGCTGATACTAAGGCTCCAGTTAGGGCTATTATTTCAGCCTTACGAGCTGATGCCCGCACAGGTAGCAGATTTGCTTCAAGGACAGCGCCTGTGCTTGTAATTGCATAGCCAGCAAACCGCTTACCATTCTTGACATAGGTGCTTTCATCAGTGAACCAGTTGTCTGCATTTTCTAGTGGAGAGTCCTTCAAGTCTGGGTGGCTAGAGTAAACCGCCTCCATGGTTTCAATGCAGTCATGCTGTACAGGCTCCTCAACGGCCTTGCCCTGGAAGTAAGCTGCTGGATTGAAGATGTCAGTTACTTGGATAGTCACGTCCTCCGATTCTGTTAGGACAGCTTGGTGTTTGAGAAAGCGAGATGGGCTTAACCAGTGATTTCCTTTCTGCGTGAGCCCTGCTGACACTGTATGTGAGACAAAAATGGTTATCTGCTGGCCCATTGTGAACTTGAGGGCTTCCTCTATGTTCAGGGTCCCAGCTGCCACTGCACACAGGCAGGTGGGCTATCTTTGGCTGACCACGTCCAGCTGCTTGGAGAAATAAGCCACTGGCCTTTTGCATGGTCCTAGCTTCTGTGCCAGAAGTCCCAACACCAGTCCTTGCCTTTCATGTGAAAACAACAGAAAAGGTTTAATGACATCCAGTATGCCCAATGCCGGAGCTTGCATTAACTCACATTTCAGAGTTACAAGTGCATTATTAGTCTCTGGTGTCCAGCATAGGTGGGTCCCCTCCGTTTCTTTTAGGAGAGTTTCACAATTAGTCCATAGCTGTAGATCCATAACTTACACTGTCTTGTCATTCCCAGAGAAGTTCTTAGGTTTGTTTTCTTTTATTGTAGTTGTCTGGGGCATCTGACAAATGGTCTCTTTCTTGTTATTTTCCAAGGCTCTCTCTCCTCCTGCCAGTTTGTATTTCACTTTTTGGAGGACTAGCTGAGCCTTTTCAGGGGAGAGCCTATATCCGCTTAGTCCCAGAACGTTTAAAAGACTTACAGCTCATTCCTTGCAGTCTTCATGGGTTCTTGTTGTTATTAGTAGGTCATCAATGTACTGCAGAAGTGTACCTTCCCAGAGTGGCGGTGTTCCAGGCTTCCAGTTCTTTAGCTAATGATCTCCAATTCTTGTGAGGCTCTTTTTGGAATCCTTGTGGCAATAGGGTCCGTGTAAGCTGGCTTTTTTCCCTGTTTTGGGGTTTTCCCATTCAAAGGCATAAATCTCGTGACTGCTTTCAAGGAATGGCAGACAAAAGAAAGCATCTTTTAAATCTAGAGCTGAAAACCACAGCCAGCCACTTTGTAATTTTGTAAGTAAAGTGCAAGGATTGGCTACTACAGGATGCAGTGTTCTTGATATTGTATTTATCACTCTCAGGTCTTGAACTAATTGATAATTTCCATTTGGCTTTTGTATTGGTAGAATTGGGGTATTGTAGGGAGACCTATACTCTCTTAACAACTCTTGATCAATAAATGTAGCAATTATTGGTTTTATTTCTACTGGTGCTCCATGCTTTAGAGGATATCGCTTAACTGACACTGGTTGTGCCCCTTCCAGGCGTTCAATAATGAGTGAGGAAGCCCGTTTTGATTTCTTTGGAATTTCAACGTCTCCTACTAATGGGATCACTTGATCTGTTATTTCATTATCTATGGGTATTTCTCCTCTTTCAGCCTTGTTTGTTTGTTTGTTTGTTTTCCTAGGCCTGAGATGATTAAGGAATGGGTTTTCCCTTTCTCTAATCTTAGTGGTTTAACTTAAACTTTCAAGTCTTAGTCAGGTATCTTCGGGGAGGCTTCTTTGGTTGTAGCTTCTTTAGACCGTTTTTGTTCCATTAATATTTTTACTCTGCTGGATAATTTTAGACATTATGAAGGATTAGTTTTTAGGATACAAATCGACACACAAAACATTTCCATACAAAATGTTCTCATGCAAACATATCTTTCCATCAGGGCTATGCTCTGTTTTCTAGGAGACCAATTATAGCACTGTTGTAATGTAATCTTGACACAAACTAGAAACTGGGGCTTTACTGTTGGTGGGATTAAAAAGAAATTAATTCTCTTTCAAAATTAGTTTCATTAATCCAAGTAGCCTTTTTTTTTTCTTTGAATTTTAGTGACTGAATTGCCTTCATCACATTCTGCACCCTCGTCTGAGATTGCAGAATGTGCTATAAATAGGTGGAGTGAGGCAAAGCTAAAATACCTTCTTAAGACATATGGCATGAGATTGAACAGCACTTTAGTTTGAGAGCTGGTAGAAGGCTTTTCTGTATTTTATTCATGTCCTATTTGCAGTCTATGGCTGCAAAAAGCCCTCCTGGTTTAGGAAGGGGGATTTAATCATTTCTTATGTAGCATTTGCTTGTGTTTTGTCAAGATTCTTTAATTCACTAAATAGTAAATAAAAAAAATTAGCTGAATTATAATAATTTTGAAGTCTTCTGAGGCAGAACTGGGAAGGTTAGAACATATTTGTATGATTTCAAGTATGTATAAATTCTTAAATGACAAACGTGAGCAAACTGACAATGCAAGCAATTATGGTGACACTTTACATTTCATTGGTTTTCATGCAGCTCCATCCCATGTGTTGGTAGGTTCTTAAAAAGTGAAAATTTGGCCCACTAGACCGATTATTAAAAAGAAGTAAAACTCCTTGGGGCTAACACAAAGTGACAGCGTCCACGTGAGTAAATGGTTATCACATTTAGATGTGATTCTGCTGCTTGCACTTTCTCTGCCCTCAAACTGCTTTCTTTATCGTCAATGCAGGGATGTTTGACATTCTTAGAAAAGAGAAAAGAAACAGATTTCCTCAAAAAAAAAAAAAAAAAAAAAAAGCCAGGTGAAATTAATGCAATGTTAATTGCATTAG
This sequence comes from Corvus hawaiiensis, assembly GCF_020740725.1. Taxonomy (NCBI): domain Eukaryota; kingdom Metazoa; phylum Chordata; class Aves; order Passeriformes; family Corvidae; genus Corvus; species Corvus hawaiiensis. Next base: position 806,407 of record NC_063229.1, read on the forward strand.
TTTATTCAGGTGGAGTTTTAGTTTTTATTCTATGAAGTGCTTGTTGCACCACTTTTGTTGTTTCCCACAGATTTGGAGTGGGATTTCCTCCAGTTGATTGTTCAGCAGAGGGAGTGAGACTGCCTTCAAAAGTTTTGCAAGAGTTGCATCTGTGAATCGGGCACGTGAGTTGCCTTTTTTTTTTTCCCCAGATTTTCATAGGCTTCTGTTTTTCACCGTGGATCAGTTCACCTTGGATCAGTTTGCTCTTTTTGTTCCAGTGATTTTTTCTTTTGGACATGTGTCACAATCCGTTAATACAAGTAAGGGTCGTGATGGTTTGTTTACAGATCTCAGAGTGCAAAAGGACACAAGGGATTTCAGTTTTAATCAAAACAGTGCACCTTTGTTAAGTACCCACAACACGGTAATGCGACAGAGGAGAGAAAGAGAGAGCGAGAGAGATAAAGAAAAACAAAGTAAAAGAGTAGAGAGGAAGAAAGGGGGGGTAATGGCTACCAACGGATGAGACGAAGTCCTCGTGGTCTGCTGCCAATAGATTTGTCTTCTTTCCGTGGGGAGATCTCATCTCAGTTATTTCAGGAAGTCCCTTTATAGGCCTTTTTCGAAACGAGGGGCAACTGGCCAAGACCGTATCTGTGTTTCATAATAACATTGCAAAACTAAAAGCTAGCCCTAACTATCACAGGTACATACCAAGCATGCCTTTCTCCTATGCTAACTATACTGCCTGCTATGGTTTGCGGCCTAGCAGCGTTAGCGCGTCTACTTCTGGCATGAGTTTAGCAGTGCTCTCGCTTCTGCTTTCTAGCTGTATCCCCACATCTCCCCCTTTTCCCCAAGAGGTGGGGCAAATCTACAGCCGTTGTTATGAGGCCCGTTGCTTTGGGAAACAGGTACAGGACAGGTGTACAGGACAGGTCATTCCTTTCCGCTTCAGCACAGTCCTTCCCGCCTGGGCAGCAAGAACGGCGCAGTCCACTGTGACCTGCACAGATTTCCTCAGGAATGCGTACCAGTTCCTGTTGGGGTCCCTCCCCTGCCGTGTAGCCCTGGGAGAGGGGCCCTGAGGGCACAGACACGGGGCTTCCCTGCCCCTGCTCAGCCTCGTTCCCATTGGTTGGTTTGTGTTCCCTGCGCGGGCAGAAGGACCCTTGGTCCCGTGACTGGGACAGTTCCGGGGCAGAGCTCCGGCCATGCGGCTGGAGAAATAAACATCTCTCTGAAACAGCTATCAAGAATCTGTCTGTCCATATATATTTCCTTTCCACGGGACTCCTGGTTTGATATATGCGTGTTGCAGTATCCCCACTGCAACAAATGGTGGAGAATTGTGAGCAGAACGATCCCCGATCCCTAAGCGACTGATTTGTGTGAGTAAACCCTGGAAACTTTGGATTCCTCTTCTTGGTTTTGCTTTGCTATTCCGTATCTAAACTATGGAGGAACCGTGGGAAGACTCTTGGCTCTCAGAGCCGCATATGGACATTTATCTTAAACTTAAAATGATTCTTGAACAACGATTTGTAAATTTTAGCTTGATTCAAGCTCAAAAAGAACTGAAACACTTCCTGGCATGGTTGTTTAAGAACTTTTTCTATGTTTCTTGGGATTTAATTCTTACCAAGGGCTTTTGGAAAACCGTTTGGACACAGTTAATACTGGAGTCAAAATATATGCCGATGGAAGAATATTTTCGTGAATATTATTTAGTTACCGAGACTGTTGAGCAATGTCAGCTGTGTCCTGGCGAAGGGAAGCATGGCGCAGGGACCGTGCGGCCCAGGCCACGTGCACCGAGCGCTCTGCGAGCAGCAGCGAGGCAGTTCCCGCGTGCGGGCAGAGCCACGCGAGCCGCAGTGTCGGTGGCGGAGCGAGGCGCGGCGGGAGCGGCGGGACCCGGCAGTGCCCGCCCGGTCCTGTGCAGCGCGTGGTGGAGCGAACCCCGTGAACGCCCGACCGAGAGGGGCGGCACGCGGGCGGCGGCTGGCGGCGATGGCGGTGGAACGGAGCCGCGCCCAGCCGAGACGCGCGCTGGAGCAGGGCGCGGGGGGGTTATCGCTCGGGGGCCCGGCCGAGACGTGGGTACAGCACCTGGCATCGGCAGCAAAGCTGCGACCAGAGGAGGCGACGCACGGAGAACTGAGCGGCGCGGCCCAGCCCGGCCCGCGCAGCCCCGAACGCGACCCCGGGAAGAGCGCGCAGGCACCAGCAGCCCCGACAATTCCAACACGGGAGCGACCGAAAGAGAGAGCAAAGACGCAGCGAGACAGAAAACAGCAGCCACTCGGAAAAAGGAAAAGATCATAGTAACTAAGACCTTAGGGATAGTAAAATGGTATAATGTTAAGCAAAATTATGGTTTTATAACAAGGTGTGACAACCAGCAAGACATATTCGTGCATAGAACTGCTATTAAAAAGAATAACCCTGAAAAATGCATCCCAAGCTTGGGAGATGGAGAGGTGGTGGAATTTAATATTGTACTAGGGAGAAAAGGGTTACAAGCATCGCAGGTCACTGGGCCTGATGGTGTTCCTGTAAAAGGCAGTATATATGCAAAAAATCGTAGTCATGTTAGACAGTATCTCCATTGTAAGCCCCCCCTACAGTTTCCCTTTCCTAATCCCACCTTTCCCTTTTACCCTATGTCCTATTACCCCCAGTGTATTCCCAATCCGTTTTTTCATCCATGGTTTCCCTCACAAAACCATGCTTTTGCCAATTGTTTCCCCAAAAATCCCTTTCCAATGCCGAGTGGGGGATGAAAAGGGGGAGGGAAGAAGTTAAACCCTCTCCTGCCTCAGTTTCCCCACAAAGCATGCTCAGAGTTCTGTCTCCCTTCTGTCAGCCCTAAGATGTTCCACAGAATCTGTTTGGACATTTAAAGACTCAGGAGGGTGGCTTGTTTTGTTTTGAAACTGTTCTTGTTATGTTTATCCAGTTGTTTTCATTCTCCTTTTATTAAAATAAAACGGGTGAGGTGTTGGGGTCCCTCCCCTGCCGTGTAGCCCTGAGAGAGGGGCCCTGAGGGCACAGACACGGGGCTTCCCTGCCCCTGCTCAGCCTCGTTCCCATTGGTTGGTTTGTGTTCCCTGTGCGGGCAGAAGGACCCTTGGTCCCGTGACTGGGACAGTTCCGGGGCAGAGCTCCGGCCATGCGGCTGGAGAAATAAACATCTCTCTGAAACAGCTATCAAGAATCTGTCTGTCCATATATATTTCCTTTCCACGGGACTCCTGGTTTGATATATGCGTGTTGCAGTATCCCCACTGCAACAAGTTCCCAGCGGGCACACCTGCAGGCAACAGTTGGCAGACATCCCACCTTAGGCAGGTCGGAACTCCTGTGTTTAGCCTCTGTCCTCGGTGATGATCGTGAGGCAGATGAGGGATCTTCAGACCGTCTCTTACACCACCCCATGACTCACGATTGTCATCAGGAGAGCTCCATCAGCACGATTTCGTAGTGTTGTTGCAAAGTCTTCAGGACTCGTTAATGTTGGTAGCATATCCCAGAAAAGGGTAGAGAAAATAAGAAAAGAGAAAGAAAAGAAAAGGAAAAAGAAGGAATAAGTAATTTTTAATCAAAATACACATGTAATTTTTAATCATGTCTTATCTTATTTTAATACTCATGTAGTTCATCTTGTGTCAATAACCTTAGGGGTGTCCACAGTGGATGGGATATTGTCCAAATTGTGCACATCTATTACAGATGTCAATTGTGTTAACCGTTTCATCATTCTGCAATTCATGATGTGTAAGATTGCTGATAAAACAAACCCAATCAAAACTAAAATCAAGAGAACAAGGATGGGATGACACAATTTGTTCAGGACACCTGTAGCAGTAGGTGACCACCCAAAAGGAGTATCCCACCAGCTGTGTCCAGCATCTTTCTTTCCTCTTTCTCGAACACAATGTGTTTCTTTCACATTGTGATGAACAGTTACCAAGGTTTTCTGTCCCTTTTTCTTGGTCTTTTCCAAAATTCCAATGAAATCCTGGTGAAGCAACAAGTGCTTTACCTAAGTAAGGTTCATCCCAGTGGGGGTAGGCAATAATTGGTGGATCAGTGTGTAATTGGACTGTAAAATACAATAAGAAGTGAGTGGGGCTAAATAAGAGAAATCACATCCTGTGCTTTTAGTAAAGTTACAAACACAAAAATTTGAATGAGTTTTAGTATCTACAACTAAATTTTCTATAACTACCTTATCACATGCAGTTCTTAAGCATGCACATCCATTGCCTATATACACAAGCACTGTTTCAGGAATCTTGTTAGGATGAATTTCAAAATGACAGATATTTTGTTCTGTGTCCAAACAAATGTCTTGAGGTCTAATTGCACTACTTTCACAGATAAACCCTTGTTGTTCTCGGACAATACAAGTTTCCAAATTAACAGTTTGCCACTTCTTACCAGTTTGACGGGCCCATTCTCTGTGCTGGAAAGGGTAGAGAATAGCTGCATTGTGGTTCAGCCCTAATGCAATGATAGGGACTATCAAATGCACTGAAGCATTACGTATGGTTAGTACAAAGGCTGTGGCTGTGTTTGTGATGGGATTGTAGGTAAAATTCACTAAATTCCACCAGGATTGGAATTCTCTTTCAAAATCAGTGGCACCGTCCCAGATTATTTTCCGAATTTCAGTAGGAAAAGTGCCTTCTTTGCCTTCTCTTACAATTGAGGCAGCAACTGACTGCATCCACAATTGAGCCTGGACGCAGCTGAGAGCCAAAGAAATGTTGCTTTGTGTAGCACGGAGCATGCCAATTATCAATTTGTGGTCATTCACATTTACCTTTTCTCAATTTGGTAATATGTTTGATAACAACCGCTGATGGGTTGTTGTATTTTAGTCAAATCTGTAGTTGTGGCAGCCAATTTATTCATTAGTACTTCTGAATCAATACTATTTGAGATTCCCAATCGTGTTCCCACAACACCGGTTATGTCTCTTTGCGTCCGTTTCTTAGAAGGGTTCCGCTTTGCAACCCGGTTGTCTGCCCCTTGAAGGAAGTTTGCAGAAAAGGTGAACAAGCTGGCTGAATTTCTGAGACATTGTTTTGCATCAGCAACTTGACTTGTTTAAGGGACCATGCCGGATTGAGCAATATTTGTTGTTGGCCTGTTTTTGTGATTATACGTGGTCCAATTTCAAAAATTCTCGGGCTTAGCATGACCGGTGGTTGGGTGGTAGGTATTGCAACATCGACTTTGAGTTCCCCCCAGTATTTTGTATTGTTTTTACCACACGTGACTTTATGGGGAAATTGTACAGCAATTAAGGTTTAGCCAACAATCTTGATTTTGAATTTCACAAAACAAAACACGGCCATGAGGTCCAATGCTATAACTGTGTATAGGTTGGGTAAAAAATTCAGCAATTAATCCACATCGTATTGTAACATCGTCACCTCGGGTTACCATAAAGGGTGGAAAAACTGTATTCTTGTCATCTGTCTCGGTTTTGAAAGACAGGTGTCTGCTAAGGAAGGCAGAGGCCCCCCTTGAAGTGGCAGATATAACCCCTTTTCCCTCCAAGTTATTATATTTTGAAATCAAGGGCCTTTAGGCAAAGATGTGGGAAATAGGAATAACAGTTCTTTACTATATATATATATGTATATAACCAGTCAAACAAAACAACAACAACTATGGCAGTAACAGCAAACACAAACCCAGTCCCAGCCTTCTCGGCTGTCGGGCCCTTTCCCCTCGGGTGCAGTTCCGCTCGCAGCCGGCAGGGGCGCTGGCGGCTCCCGGTGAGCAGGGCAGGTGCGATGGTTCCCCCGCGGCTGCAGGGGGCGCTCCGGGGCGAGCTCGGGGAGCACGCGGCACCGGTGCCCTGGGATCCCGGGAAGGATGGAACAAAGGCTTCACAAACCCCTGGGCAGCTGATCCCGGGCTCTCAGGAAGAGCAGGCTGGAATGGCAGGGACGAACGCAAATCCCGGGTGGCAGACGAGATGTATCCAGATGGGAAAAACCACGGAGGCCCAGGCAGGCAGGGCGAGCAGGGCTACAGTGTAGCGAAAGCTCGAAGCAGCAGCGGGGCAGGACAGCCACAGCTCGGTCTCCAGCAGGGCAGGGAAAAGCGGCTTTTGGGGTCCCGGCGTTGCTTCCAGCAGGAAGAAAGAACGGCCAAAAAGAAAGCAGCAGCAGCTCCTTTCTCTGCAGCTTCTCTCTCCGGACGCTCAGAGCGAACTGTCCCCACACCCAGGTGTAGACAAAAGAGTAGCCAGGCCCGCCCCACTCCCCTTTTTGTCTTTCTTAAGTACAGCTATTTGTCCCCTAGCAACATGCATATGGGAGAAAATTCCTTTAACAGGAAAACCTAAGACTAAACTAAAACCCCAACATTATCCACCCCGAATTTTTTCCCATACTAACATGTTACATGAAACTTAACTTTTTTTTTTTTAACCATATAAATCTATGCATTACCCAAATTATATACAAATATACATGCTGATACTGATACAAGTACAGAGCCATGGGTAGTTCACCCTAAAACAAGGTCCTCTTGAGGTAAGCATCGGGTCTCTGCATCCTTTTGCATCACCCACCAGGTGCAACCTGGTCCCTGAGCAAAAACAACCCCACGGATGGGTTTGTCTTTGCTCAAGGCAGACTTTACCCAAACAGTTTTTCCAAGCATACCTCTCATGTGCACCACTGGAACCTTATCCCCGTCTGTTGTTTGTAAGGGTTCGGATTGGGCAGGGCCTGCTCGGCTGGTGGAACCTCGAGTGTTAACTAACCAGGTGGCTCTTGCTAAATGCATCTCCCAGTTTTTGAAAGTCCCCCCACCCAGTGCCTTCAAGGTGGTTTTAAGCAGTCCATTACACCGCTCAACCTTCCCAGCTGCTGGTGCATGGTAAGGGATGTGGTACACCCACTCAATGCCATGTTCTCTAGCCCAGGTGTTTATAAGGCTGTTCTTGAAATGAGTCCCATTGTCAGACTCGATTCTCTCAGGGGTGCCATGCCTCCAAAGGACTTGCTTTTCCAGGCCCAGGATGGTGTTCCGGGCAGTAGCGTGAGGCACAGGGTAGGTCTCCAGCCACCCAGTGGTGGCTTCTACCATTGTGAGCACATAGCGCTTGCCTTGGCGGGTTTGAGGCAGTGTGATGTAATCAATCTGCCAGGCCTCCCCATACTTGTATTTGGACCATCGCCCGCCATACCACAGAGGCTTCACCCGCTTGGCCTGCTTGATCGCAGCGCATGTCTCACAGTCATGGATAACCTGGGAGATACTGTCCATGGTTAGATCCACCCCTCGGTCTCATGCCCACTTATAGGTGGCATCTCTGCCCTGATGACCTGAGGCATCATGGGCCCATCGAGCTAGGAACAGTTCTCCTTTATGTTGCCAATCCAAGTCTATCTGGGACACCTCTATTTTCGCAGCCTGATCTACCTGTTTGTTGTTACGATGTTCTTCATTAGCCCGGCTCTTGGGGATGTGAGCATCTACATGACGGACTTTCATGGATAGCTTCTCTACCCGAGTGGCAATGTCTTTCCACTCTTCAGCAGCCCAGATTGGTTTTCCTCTGCGCTGCCAGTTTGCCTTATTCCACCTTTCCAGCCAACCCCACAGAGCATTGGCTACCATCCATGAATCAGTGTAGAGGTAGAGCTTTGGCCACTTCTCTCTTTCAGCTATGTCCAGAGCTAATTGGACAGCTTTGAGCTCAGCAAATTGGCTCGATCCACCTTCTCCTTCAGTGGCCTGTGCAACTTGTCGTGTGGGGCTCCATACAGCGGCTTTCCATTTCCGGCTAGCGTCTACAATTCGGCAGGAACCATCAGTGAAGAGGGCGTATTGTCTTTCACTCTCTGGTAGCTCGTTATATGGTGGGGCTTCTTCGGCACCTGTCACCTGCTCCTCTTCTTCTTCAGAAGATAACCCAAAAGTCTCACCTTCTGGCCAGTTTGTAATTATTTCCAAGATCCCAGGGCGACTTGGGTTTCCAATTCGGGCGCGCTGCGTGATGAGGGCAATCCATTTGCTCCAAGTAGCGTCAGTGGCGTGATGCGTGGAGGGAACCTTTCCTTTGAACATCCACCCCAGCACCGGTAGTCGGGGTGCCAGGAGGAGTTGTGCCTCTGTGCCGATTACTTCTGAGGCAGCCTGGACTCCTTCATAAGCTGCCAGGATTTCCTTCTTGGTGGGAGTGTAGTTGGCTTCAGATCCTCTGTAGCTTCGGCTCCAGAATCCCAGTGGTCGGCCCCGAGTCTCACCAGGCACCTTCTGCCAGAGGCTCCAGGACAGGCCATTGTTCCCGGCTGCAGAGTAGAGCACGTTCTTCACCTCTGGTCCTGTCCTGACTGGGCCAAGGGCTACGGCGTGAGCAATTTCCTGTTTGATCTGGGCGAAGGCTTGCTGCTGTTCAGGGCCCCAGTGGAAATCATTCTTCTTGCGGGTAACCAGGTAGAGAGGACTCACGATCTGGCTGTACTCGGGAATGTGCATCCTCCAGAAACCTATAGCACCTAGGAAAGCTTGTGTTTCCTTCTTGTTAGTCGGCGGAGACATTGCTGTAATCTTATTGATGACCTCAGTGGGAATCTGACGTCGTCCATCTTGCCACTTTACTCCCAGGAACTGGATCTCTCGGGCAGGTCCCTTGACCTTGCTCTTCTTGATGGCAAAACCAGCTTGCAGGAGAATTTGAATTATTCTCTCTCCTTTCTCAAACACTTCGGTTGCAGTGTTCCCCCACACAATGATGTCATCAATGTACTGCAGATGTTCTGGAGCCTCACTCTTTTCTAGTGCAGTCTGGATCAGTCCATGACAGATGGTGGGACTGTGCTTCCACCCCTGGGGCAGTCGGTTCCAGGTGTACTGCACGCCCCTCCAGGTGAAGGCAAACTGAGGCCTGCACTCTGCTGCCAGAGGAATGGAGAAGAATGCATTGGCAATGTCAATAGTGGCGTACCACTTTGCTGCTTTGGACTCCAGCTCGTACTGGAGCTCCAACATGTCTGGCACGGCAGCGCTCAACGGTGGAGTCACTTCATTCAGGGCACGATAGTCCACAGTCAATCTCCATTCCCCGTCAGACTTGCGCACAGGCCAGATGGGGCTGTTGAAGGGTGAGTGGGTCTTGCTGACCACCCCTTGACTCTCCAGCTCGCGGATCATCTTGTGGATGGGGATCACAGCATCTCGATTTGTCCGATACTGCCGGCGGTGCACTGTCGAGGTGGCAATTGGCACTCGTTGCTCTTCCACTTTCAGGAGCCCAACTGCAGAAGGATTCTCAGATAGTCCAGGCAGGGTGTTCAATTGCCTAATGCCCTCTGCCTCCACAGCAGCAATCCCAAATGCCCACCTGAGTCCTTTTGGGTCTTTGTAGTAGCCATTCCGGAGGAAGTCTATGCCCAGAATACACGGGGCCTCTGGGCCGGTCACAATCGGATGCTTTTGCCACTCCTTCCCAGTCAGGCTCACCTCAGCTTCCAAAAGGGTCAACTGCTGTGATCCCCCGGTCACCCCAGCGATGGATACAGGTTCTGCCCCCACATGTCCCGATGGCATTAAAGTACATTGTGCCCCAGTATCAACCAATGCATCATATTTTTGTGGCTCTGATGTGCCAGGCCATCGGATCCACACCGTCCAGAAAACTCGGTTCTCCCGTGCCTCTTCCTGGCTAGAGGCAGGGCCCCTCTAGCCCTGGTTATCATTCTTTCCCTGGGCGTACATGCTCGAGGTACCTTCAAGGGGATCCGACATATCATCCTCCCTTCTGTAATGCCTGGCAGCTCGGTCACGGGAGGCTGAGGCTACCTTCACCTTAGCGGAACCCCCTCGGTTAGTGCCTCCCTCCTTGAGTTCACGCACCCGCGCTGCCAGGGCAGAGGTGGGTTTCCCATCCCACCTTCTCATGTCTTCCCCATGCTCACACAGGAAAAACCACAGCTCAGCTCGTGGGGTGTACCCTCTCTCTCTAGCAGGGGGACGACGGGCTCTGACTTGGGGGCCTGTGACTCGCACTGGTGCCACACTGACCCTCCTCATCTCCTCCCTCATCTCCTCCCTCATCTCCTCCCTCATTTCCTCCCTCATCTCCTTCATCTCCTCTTTGAGGTCCTGGACCACAGCAGAGACATGAGCTTTCAGCGGGCCATTGATCATGCTGTCATAATGCCTGAGCCTGTTGGCAACAGAGCCCACTGTTTCTCAGGTATTGTCAGCATCAATCGTTGCAATGAAGGTGGTGTATTGCGATGGCCCTAGCCTTGCCAGGTTCCACATCATCTGTCCTGTGCACCTGACCTTATCGGGGTCATTATCATGCTGTCCATCCTTCCCAAAGAGTACCTCTAATATTGCCACCTCTCTTAGCTGTTGGATCCCTTGCTCGAGTGTCTTCCACTGCATTCTATGATGATACTCCTGCATTCTTTCTTTGTGAATGAACCTTTCTCTCACACTCATTAAGAGCCGCTCCCAAAGAGAGAGAGGCCCTGGCTCCCTCACAAATATCTGGTCCACACCTGGGTCCTGGGTCAACGATCCCAGATACCTTGCCTCACCACTATCCAGTTGCACACTTGTGCCCATAAGGTCCCAAACCCGAAGCAGCCAGGTGGTATAAGGCTCACGCCCCCTTCGCACAATGTCGTTTCGCATAGCACGGAGACTGTCGTGCGACAGGGACTCAGTAATGATTTCTGGCTCTGGCTCTCCTGCTGGTTGTGAGGGCCCTGGTTGCCCATCATCATTAACTGGTCGTACTGATTTGGTCTTATACTTCCTCCTTTGCACAGGGGCGACCGCTGCTGGCTGTGGTTGCCCTTGTGGTTCAGCTGAAGCCTGGACGGTTGTAACATCCGTGGGTTCCACTGCTGCACCATCGGACTCACCCTCTTTGGGGCAGGGAGAGGGTTTTTCACTAGCTGAGGAGGTGTATTCCCTTAGCAATTGGCATATCTCCTGGCGCACCTGGCCCATCTCCTGGCACATCTCCTTGCGCACCTGGCCCATCTCCTGGCACATCTCCTGCATCCCTTTTTCCAGTACCCCCACCCAGTTTGGGTAGTCCATTTCTGAGGTGGACTGTTGGGCGGTATCAGTCTGTGGGGCGGGATCTCTAGTGTCTGGGGCTGTGGCAGGCTCTGGCTCTGGGGTAGGATCTCTAGTGTCTGGGGCCGTGTCAGGTTCTGGGGCAGGATCTCTAGTGTCTGGGGCCGTGTCAGGCTCTGGAGCAGGATCAGGCTCTGGGGTAGGAACTCTACTCTCTGGGGCCATGTCAGGTTCTGGGGCAGGATCTCTAGTCTCTGGGGCTGGTGTCCGGGTAGATATCCAAGCCAATCTCAACTTATCCTTGAATGCTAAATAGAGTAGGCCTATCAGCAGCAGATGGTTAGTATTCAGAGGGAATTTAAACCCTTCGAAAATTGATGGGGTGGGCCCAAAGAACTGGTTGAGGGGTTGGGAGAAAACTTCCCCTGGTGTCATTTCCTCACAGAAGGTACCATTGTTAACATAACCCCAAAAACATGTGCTCAGTGTGTGATAGCTGTTTATCCATGTGCCCACATTCCGGAGGAAGTTAAAAACCCACGAATTCCTCACCTTCTCGACCCATAACGCAAGCTGGATAACAGCAATGGTAGCCTTAGTCAGAGGACCCATACTCAAGTAAGGAGCTGCAAAGGGGAAGAATATAGCCACGGCTACGTGCCACCCAAACCAGGGTAAACTAGACCACATAGTGCTGCCTAACAAGGTTCCAATATCCAGCACACAAAATAAAGTTATCGAGGAACTGTTATTCCTTTTTCACCTCTATCTCTTAATGCCCTCAGGCCCCACGTTGGGCGCCAAGATCTGTCTCGGTTTTGAAAGACAGGTGTCTGCTAAGGAAGGCAGAGGCCCCCCTTGAAGTGGCAGATATAACCCCTTTTCCCTCCAAGTTATTATATTTTGAAATCAAGGGCCTTTAGGCAAAGATGTGGGAAATAGGAATAACAGTTCTTTACTATATATATATATGTATATAACCAGTCAAACAAAACAACAACAACTATGGCAGTAACAGCAAACACAAACCCAGTCCCAGCCTTCTCGGCTGTCGGGCCCTTTCCCCTCGGGTGCAGTTCCGCTCGCAGCCGGCAGGGGCGCTGGCGGCTCCCGGTGAGCAGGGCAGGTGCGATGGTTCCCCCGCGGCTGCAGGGGGCGCTCCGGGGCGAGCTCGGGGAGCACGCGGCACCGGTGCCCTGGGATCCCGGGAAGGATGGAACAAAGGCTTCACAAACCCCTGGGCAGCTGATCCCGGGCTCTCAGGAAGAGCAGGCTGGAATGGCAGGGACGAACGCAAATCCCGGGTGGCAGACGAGATGTATCCAGATGGGAAAAACCACGGAGGCCCAGGCAGGCAGGGCGAGCAGGGCTACAGTGTAGCGAAAGCTCGAAGCAGCAGCGGAGCAGGACAGCCACAGCTCGGTCTCCAGCCGGGCAGGGAAAAGCGGCTTTTGGGGTCCCGGCGTTGCTTCCAGCAGGAAGAAAGAACGGCCAAAAAGAAAGCAGCAGCAGCTCCTTTCTCTGCAGCTTCTCTCTCCGGACGCTCAGAGCGAACTGTCCCCACACCCAGGTGTAGACAAAAGAGTAGCCAGGCCCGCCCCACTCCCCTTTTTGTCTTTCTTAAGTACAGCTATTTGTCCCCTAGCAACATGCATATGGGAGAAAATTCCTTTAACAGGAAAACCTAAGACTAAACTAAAACCCCAACATCATCTAACACAAGGGGGGTACTTATACCATGGTATGTGATTACTGCGCTCAGTATGGGCTTTGCTGCGGCGTTTATTTTGAATTTATAAGTTAAACCTTTCAGACTTGGCTGATCTGCCGGGTTATTTTGCCAATTGCATGTTGCATAGGTTGGTTTGGTTAGAGGAAAGTTATACCAGCAGTCAGTTAGTTTGTTTCTGCAAAGCTTTGTGATTTCAACATTGTTGGTACTGGGGTCTAAGGTGTAGTTACCGACATTCTTCTGACAACCACACAGGATGAAGGGGGTTTGTTTGTCACACACCCACTCCGTTGTAGGGCAGAGTTTGGCCGTAATGTTGGGGTGCAAATCACTTTTCCCATCTGGTTTTAGAAAATTTCCAGCGATTGCCGTGGTGGAAGCTTTCTCGTAAAGAGATCCTTCTACTTTTCTGCATCCTACCTTAATGTTTTCACCTATTGTTCCTTTTAGGATTCTAGTCCAATCCTTCAAGTCCCATCCCCATTCACTTGGACGGTATACCTCAGAGTTGTGCAGTACTACAGTGGCTAGGTTCGGGCAACGATCTCTGGGATAGGATCCTAGAGCACTAGTGTACCTAATGGTAGCTTCAGACCGTGGCCACTCAGCTGGTTTTTGGCCCTGGTGTTGTGGTAGGATGCAGAAAAGTATCACTAGTCTTATCATGGTTTATGTGCTCTTCTTCATGTCCCTCGGAGTTCTTCTGTGAAAAGTAAACACAACAGAGTCTGCCACCAAAAGGCAGAAAATTAGAATGATGGAATTATGCAGCGTGTATGTATCCGATGCTCTCTCCCTAGGGCATCAGAGGCTACCCATGCATATTTATTCAGAGGGCGTTTTAGCACTAGTGGTACTTCTCCTACGGTAGGGAGATCTACCGAAACAGGTTGTCCAGGGTAGTGTGCAGGATTCTTAGGATCATTTGGTCCCTGTAGTGAGAGAATTATGCTTGGAGCTGTTGGGAAAAAGACAGTGATTTGGGGACACCCGTTTACCCCCATCTATCATTCACACCTTTCACAGCTTCCCATAGCCGAACATCCCAATTTCCCTCCTGTGGTTTCAAAAGTCCTTTCAAGAGACCGTTGGTCCTTTCTACAATGCCGTTAGCTTGAGGGTAGTAAGGAGTGTGAAAAGTCCGTTTAATCCCTTCACCTTTTGCCCAGTCCTGTACAACTTTGGCAGTAAAGTGAGACCCATTATCAGATTGAATTTCTTGTGGTTTTGGGAAAGTTCCAAACCATCCCTGCAATGCTTTAACAGCATTATCTCCTGTAGGTCTTTTAAAAGCATTGGCCTGGACTAACCCAGATATAATCTCTACTCCTACCAGCCCAAAGTGTTTACCTCCTGACTTTTTAAAGGGGCCGATATAATCTACCTGCCACGCGTCCCGTAAGCCTTTACCCTTTCTTAAATGCAGAGGGTCATCTTCCAAAGGGTGTCTTTCTAGCTGTCTGCGACGTTGTTCACAGGCTGATATGCATGTTTTACACATTTCTCTGGTAACAGACCAACCGCGAGCAAGGGCTTCTTTGTACAAATCTTTTGCACCTGTGCGTTGTCTTTTTACATGCAACCATTCTAAGAAGTGCTCCCAGTCCTCTGATCTTTTTTCACAGGACTTAGTCTTGCTAATTCATCAGCTCTATTGTTCCACTCTCCTGCTGGATTTCCATCTGTCTGGTGAGAGGCTACCCACTCCACGGCAAAATTCCCTGGACTTGCAATACTTAGAATTTCTTGCTACTTTTCCTTTTGCCATACCGGGATTCTGTTAACTTCACAATCATTTTGCTGCCAAAAAGGAAGCCACTCAGTCCATCCCTTAAACACAGCATAGGAATCGGTGTAGATACAGACAGGAGAAGTATTCTGTGCCTCACGTTGGAAAACACTCCAAACAGCTATCAGCTTGCCAACTTGGGCACTGCCTTCCCCCTCTGTGATAATTCGTTCACCTGAGGAAGTGTGGAGGGCTACAGCCTTCTATTTCCACACCTTTCCTTCTCGCTTGGCAGAAGCATCCGTAAACCAAGAATTTGCTGACTGTTTGGGGGAAAAAGGAGGGGCTACTTTAATGACTGAGGCAGGTTTGTCCTGGCTGCTACCCAAGTTTTCAGTTTCTTGGATTGCCAGATTTTTTACAGCTCCTTCAGTTATTGAGAAGACGCTACAATCATGTTCAATCTGAGCATACCACTTCCTTACTGAGGTCCTCTGGGCCACCCCGTCAGGTGGGGGTGGTGCCAGTAGAGACGGCCTTAATAACTTTGAAAGGGCCTCTCAAAACAATTGGTTGTTGTTGTGCAGTCTTCTCCACTTCTAGGAGAGCTAAGCTAACCACAAACAATCCTTTCTCCCAGGTAGTGTACCTTTTTTCAGCATCTTTAAAGCCACGGGAGTAAAAGCCAACAGGCTTCGTCGGACCCTCAGGACCCCGCTGCCATATGTGTACTGACAACCCTGAGGAGACAAATCCCCATTCCACCTGAAAAGCATCTGTAGGATGAATAGGGCCCAGGGCTTGGTGAGGCTGTTGCTTCAAAAACCAACAATTGCAGTGCTTCTTCTTGAGAAGCACTCCATTCCCATTTTGTCCCTTTTCTTAACAAGTTATAAAGAGGTCTGGCAATTATGGAAAATCTGGGATGTGTTTTCTCCGGAACACTAATAATCCTAAAGCATGCTGGAGATCTTTTTTGGATTCAGGCATTTTAATCTGATCTAAAGAGGTTAGGGTATCAGGTGGGATACGTGTCATACCTCCTTTCCACCAAATTCCCAACAATTTCACTTCATGTGAAGGGTTTTGGGTTTTTTCTGAGGGAATTTTCAAATCAAGGCTTTCTAAGTGGGAGGTTACTTTCTGTTGGGTATCTCTCACTTCTTCTATTTCATCTCCTCCCACAAGGGTATCATCAGTGTGTTGATGAACAGCTAGATTGTCCGCTTTGGGTACTTTTTCGAACTCTTGGGCTAAAGCGTGATGAGCCAGGGTAGGAGAATGTTTGTACCCTTGGGGAAGCCTAGTGAAAGTGTGTTGCTGTCCTTCCCATGCGAAAGCAAAACGGTCCATATCTTCTGGCTGTAAAGGTGTCATAAAAAACATGTCTTTGACATCTATAGGTGGCATGATTGAATGAGCCTTTTCTTGAATCAATGTTATTAATTCTGCTAGATTTGGGACTGCTGCTGTAAGAGGGTCTGTGCTAGCATTTAGCCTACGAAAATCTATTGTCAGCCTCCACTTCCCATTAGGATTTCGCACTGGCCACACCGGAGAATTGAAAGGAGAATGGGTATTAAAAGTATTACTCCTTGTTGTCGTAGCTCCTGTATCACTGGCTTGGTACCCTCTTTGGCACGCAGGGGAAGGAGGTATTGTTTCACATTAGTTACTTTGCTGAATGGTAGGGAGGCTGCAGCTTGGAGCAGGCTGATGTTAAAATGTGGTGTGCCAAAAGACCACAGAAGACCCTCTGAGTCCTCCCACTGCCTCCTAGCAAGGGCATTCATCCCTAATAAATTGGTTGGAATATCTCCAATCACCCCATCGATAGAGAGTTGGTTTTCCTCTCCAGGCAAAGGGAGCTTGACTAAGGCCACATTCATAGATTCTGTTGTGCCCAAGGCACTTAAAACACAATATCGGTTCTTTGTTGGAACAATTCCACACCTCTGGGCATCTTTCTTTGTCAGCGCAGAAATTTGTGCCCCAGTGTCAATCAGAAAAGTTACAGGTGCCCGTTTAGGACTTGTAATAGCTATGATCGTTATATCTCCTGTTTTATTTTTAGTGAGCATTCTCAGGTATACCTATGCTCCGTTTCTTTGCCCACTGACAAGAAACAGAGGGTCTAGTTTCCCTGGTTTTGAGGAAGAATCTGTTCTGGCTCATTGGCCGGACTTTGAGGGAGAAGTGGCTTTGACTCACTGCCCAGATTCTGAGGGAGGAGGGGTGCACTGGGTTGAAGTGACGGATTCGGTAGAATGGGGTTTTGGCAGTGCCAGTTAGACACTCAACTGATCAAGGGCTAAGCCATCCATCACATTTCTGGGGACCCCCTTTTTGATACCTAATAACCACCAATGCTGACGGTTAGGGATCTGTTTTACATTCTCTGGTTTTTCACTATGAGGAGCCCTAATGTACCTGACACCTTTTGTTTTTTCTGATTTTTCCTCTGGGATTTTTATAGGTCCGTATTTCCTACTGTAATTAATCAGATCTTCTTCAACCTCACTCCGTGTCCAAACTTTGCAATCACTGGCAGGTGAATTTGATTGTGAACCTGGCGGCTGAGAGGGGGTTGAATATGGAGTAAAGCCAGGATCGGTAGATGCAGTTTGGTCGCTCGGGTTTCCAAGGAATCTGTCCAACCTCTCTACAGGACCTACAGCAGCTATGGTTTTTTGAAGGACAGTTGCTGTAGATTTGAGTGATTCTGGAAGGCCTCGAATTAAAGGGGTCATCAGTTCAGGTTTAACAGGTAATTGCGTGGGGGATTCATATCCAGGAGTTAATTTCCTTTCATGGATCATTTGCAGACAGGCGGCTTTGTGGACGCTTTCTAGAAGTTGATCAGGGGTACCAACTGTAGCGAAAGGGTCTCCCCTTTCTAAAGGATTGAGTCCCCCGGCCCAGAAAGCTGCGCGCTGAGTCAGCGACCATGTGTTACGTTTGTCTCCTGTTGTTAAGAGAACTCCATGTCCCCAATATCCACTGGCCTCCTGTTCAGTGAATTGAATTTGGTCTCCTCCGGTGAGAGACACTTGGAAGACATATTCCGTCTCAGCTTCGTGGGGAAGCCGCCCGTACTCCTTTTTTAACTTAGCCAACTCAGGAGCAGTGTATGGTATTTGTTTAGTGGTGATATGCGGTTCAAAATCTTCATCATTGATATAATTATATTCTGTTTTAATTAGAGGTCTCATAGGAGGGCAGCAGTTTTCCCCACAATTTTTCACTAGCACTAGTTCTTCCTGGGGGTATATTTGGTTAATGTGAGGAGTTTTCTTTTCCTCTTTCTCTTTTGGTGAGTCAGCATTCTTTGAATTCTTAAAATATTCCTCCCTCAAAGCAGCCCGCAGCAAATGATTTTCATTCCTTTCTTCATCTGATTGTTCCTGTAAAATTTCCACTAGGTTTTGAAGGGAATCTGTGATTGCTTTCTCTTCACTACATCGCTTAAAGCAGTGATCTATAGCTGCTGTAAGGCATGCTCCTAAAACAGATTTAGGAGCAGATTATGGTTTTATTTCGGCCAAATTTAAACTTTGTCTCATGTTGTAATGAACATATTCTATCAGTCACACTCTCCAAATTAAACCAGTTATTTTGAGCCCATTCTTCCCCTCCTGGAGAGGGCCGGGCATTATGTTTTGCTAGCAGAGCATAAAATGCAGCTTTATTATTTGCACTAGGGCTTTCAGTCATTTTATAAAGGGATCAAAACCACTGCAGGGAGGTAAAACCTAATTACACACTGCGACACAAACAGCTTCGCCGTGTCGCCCTTCGCTTCCCTGGGTGGGTGAAGAGACCAAAATCTGCCTGGGAGGTACGCCTTAAGTTACTTATGGTTGTCTCTTCACTACACCAAGCAGTCCAAATTCACACACGCCCACCAAAACAGTTCCCCCTTTTACACTAAGAGATCTTTTTGTGAAAAATCTGAAGACAGAGCCCTCAGTTGACTATGGGGTGCTTTTCACCTAGGCGTGTGCAGTTTGCGGGAAATTCGAGTCACCCCCCTTGCTTTCTAGACACCGCTCACCCTTTTCGGGGTGTCGGGCTAGGTGCGGCTGGAGTGAAACGTCCTTCCCCTATTACAGACTACACACAACTTTGCAACCCCTTCTGTCTGTCAGAAATCCTGTCCGTGATGCCAGTTTAATGTCACGATCTGCTAATAGAAGTGAGGATCGTGATGGTTTGTTTACAGATCTCAGAGTGCAAAAGGACACAAGGGATTTCAGTTTTAATCACCTTTTCACCTTTGTTAAGTACCCACAACATGGTAATGCGATAGAGGAGAGAAAGAGAGAGAGAGAGATAAAGAAAAACAAAGAGTTGAGAGGAAGAAAGGGGGGGCAATGGCTACCAACAGATGAGACCAAGTCCTCGTGGTCTGCTGCCAATAGATTTGTCTTCTTTCCGTGGGGAGATCTCATCTCAGTTATTTCAGGAAGTCCCTTTATAGGCCTTTTTCGAAACGAGGGGCAACTGGCCAAGACCATATCTGTGTTTCGTAATAACATTGCAAAACTAAAAGCTAGCCCTAACTATCACAGGTACATACCAAGCATGCCTTTCTCCTATGCTAACTATGATTTACCAAAATATGAATATCGATCTAGTATCGATATCCAACTGAGACGGACAAAAACTCTTAACAGTTTAGAGTTAGAAAGTGTATGTTTTATTTTTGCGTGGGATAGCTCCCTAAGTCGCAGGCCCTGATACAAGCAAACATGATACCTTTTATTTCCACATATTATGAATATCCAAAATACAAAATGCATATTCACAGTGTTGACACCTCCCATTCTCCGCTTTGTATGGAAATGAGCTTACATGTCATTAAGCATGCGTAGCGTGTGATCTGAATGGAGTCGGTGGTCTTGAATTGGGTCAGTGGTCCTAAGGAAGATGAAGTAACTCATCTTCCTCACTCTGACCTTTATGCCTTTCTGAGTTTTAACAATTCTAATTACTTTAGTGACCTCTAAGTTTCTTCTTGCGTGACTTTTGGATGGGCTCCCACCAAGGGAGGAAATTGGTAATTGTCTTTATTCTATACACCAACTTATCAATGTTTCTGCTCATTATTCTAAGCACAGCTAAACAAACATGCAAATGACAGATCATCAGTTATTTGGTAATCAGTTACTAACATCTAAAACTCTCGTTCAGGTCCAGCTCTCCTAACTATTTTGATTCACCCTCACTGGGCCCAAGCCTACAACTGAAATCCCAAGCCTATGACTAAAATCTTTCTGTTTCCTCTAAATCTATGTTTCATTCCCACCAAGGGAGGAAATTGGTAATTGTCCTTGTTCCCTACACCAACTTACCAATGTTTCTACTCCTCATTCTAAGCACAGCTAAGCAAACATGCAAATGACAGATCATCAGTTATTTGGCAATCAGTTACTAACACCTTAAAACCCATTTCAGGTCCAGCTCTCCTAACTATTTTAATTAACTCTCACTGGGCCCAAGTTCTTCCTATTCCAACTAATCTCAACACAGCTAGCCTACAACTAAAATCTTGATGTTTCTTCTCAATCTATGTTTCATTCCCCACTTCTCTTTTAACAGCGAGTAAATTCTTTTACTCAGTACGCAGATTTCCTCTTCCTTTATCCAAGCGGCGTGGTCAGCCTTTTTCTCATTCAAGACTATACCATACGCTTTGCATAGTGATGTCAAGGCTGCTATTCTCCACAGCATCTTCCAATACCAAACAAGCATCACCACGGATAAAATCCAACTTGCACTAACTAAAATGAGCAATACAATAATAGGATGAATGAAGGCATTGAGTATACCAGTTGCTGTCGGTGACCATCCGAAAAGCACATCCCACCAGTGATGAGACAAATGTCAGATTCATTCCTATAGGGACAGGCAAGACTTCTTGGACAGTAATCATGCTTGTCTTTATATATTGATGTGATTCTCCAATTTTCGTCAAATTCCAAATACACAAATTAAGTTGGGTTGTCATTTATGATTAAATTGTCTATCGTTATGGTGGGACATGCCATCCTGAGGCAGATGCAACCTCTTCCGTATACGCTAGCCGCGTTGTTTGGTTAATGGAATGCACCTCAAAGTGGCAAATGCTTTGGTCTGTGTCCAAACAAATGTCTTTACCTAAAATCCTTCCACATATGTACCCTAACTGCTCCCTCATAGAGCAGGGCTCTAGGTTAATGGTTTGCCACTGGCTTTTAATTTCTCGTGCCCACCTTCTATGTTCAGAGGGGTAAAATACAGTTCAATTCATGGTCTTGTTCTTCTGTATCTTCCCTATCTGGTAATATTTTGGACAGTTTCCAATGCTTATCACCCAGGGCCAGCAAGGAGGATTGCAACGGTTGCTGCAATTTAATTAAGTCACTCCTTACCGCGGTCAATTTGTTCATCATATGCTTTTGTTGCACACCCCTCTATTTTCAGTCGAAACTTAATTGCTCAAGCATTTGTCACAGCATTCAGGGCCAAATCGGATAAGCTTCATGGGCGGATAGTAAGCCTCATGAAACCCATCCTACACAAATGCATATTTACATCTTCAAACATCCCTTCCTTCCCACAGGCTTGCGTTTGTGACTTTGAGCATTTTGTTCAAAGCCTTCCGAAAGTGAGGATCATATGCCTTCCCCGGCATCGGGATATTTCAGTTGCGTTAGACTGCAGTAGTACTACTTTAACTCTTGTTACGATTGTAAGAATAATTAGTAAAGTCCCAACTTTCCACATAATGTCCATCATAACTGAATTCATCCATCGCCTTTTTGAGTCAGCTTCAGCTTCAGTTCGTTGTCGCCTGGCGTTACCTCCCAAACTCCCTCAGGGGCTTTGCACACCCGGGAGTGACGAATCCAGGCCTTCTGCTCTTTGATCTTGATTGCAGTGAAGGTGGTGAGGATCACCTGGAACAGTCGTTCCCATTGCGGTTCCAAAATCTTCTCTGCAAGAGACTTTACATACACATAATCTCCAGGTTGTACATCATGTACTGGCCCATCTAATTCTCTGCTTTGGGCCCCAGCCACATATTTTTCAATTTCTCTCAGTTGTTTCCTCTATCCAAAGACATAGTGGCTGGAACTCCAAAGCGGGGTATTATTTCTTGCAACAACGCTTTGGTCACCTCTCATGCTTTAGCCGTCCTAGTGGGAAAGTTTAGCAGGGGGGGTCCCGGGTGCAGGGGAATCCCGCCAGAGACACGATACGGACACCGATATGATTTTAGCATCGTGCTCCAGTTTTATTGTTTACTTACACCAAGTTATACTTTGCCAAGTTCACGCCCCATTCCCACGAGAAAGCCTCTATGCAGCGGGGGAGCTGACTAGTGTATACCTTTTCCCAAGGCTGTTCAAGGCTGCTGGCTAGCAGGTGCCTCGCAAGCCTGTCTTCAGCCTGAGGCCCTGTCAGGGGTACTTCTGCAACAGCCCTGGGATGCCCAAGCTCTCCTGGGGTATCCTACGCCCCCGCTCCACAAGGAATTCCTCTACAGGAAAGGCCTCTGGCTATCCTGAAAAGGTCTCTGTTAATACCAATAGGTATCGATACCCCCCTTTTCTGGGTAATTCAATTTGCCACTGTTGCCCAGGTCCGCAGCCTTTCCCAATTTGTCCAGCTTTAGGTTTTGGAATATTCTTAGGATTAGTTCGGAGGCAAAGACCACACTGGCGAGTTACTTGTATCACTGCACCTTGCAATCTCCTAGCCATAATCCTATCTTTCAAATAATTGGACAAAGCACCCATTCCCCAGTGTGTTTTCTCATGTTCTTTCTGCACCAGTGACCCCAACAAATAAGAAGGTACTATGAGCTTGTTATTCTTAGTTAAAGCCCATCCCTCTGATTATAACTTGCACTTTCCTTTTTTTTATAAGTTTCTTATCTTTCTTGTTGTATTCTGGCCTACCTTCAAGGCAAATCTTTCCATCTGGTATTAATGTTGCCTCTACCTTTTCACTGGGTACTTCACCTTTGGCTGCGTCTTTTGCCTCTCTGTCCACCAGCATATTTCCCTCTTCCAATTCAGAACTCACTTTTTGGTGTGCTTTAATGTGCACGATAGCTACCTTCTCAGGTAACTGAACCGTGTCCAAGAACTTCAGTATTTCTGGTGCATGCTTGATACTCTTCCCTTGTGAGTTTAACAATCCTCTCTCCTTCCAAATGGCTCCGTGTGCATGAACCACCCCAAATGCATACCTTGAGTCTGTATAAATATTAATCTTCTTTCTTTTTGCCAATGCCAAGGCTCGGGTTAGAGCAATTATTTCAGCCTTTTGTGCAGAGGTGTTTGTTGGCAATGGTCCAGACTCTATTACCTCTCGGCTGGTGGTAACGGCATACCCAGCAGGTCTTTTTCCACTGATAACATAACTGCTTCCATCAGTGAAACAGGTCTCAGCGCCCTTGAGAGGGATGTCCTTCAGATCTGGGCGATTGGAGTAAGTGGCCTCGATTGTCTCCAGGCAGTCATGGATCACCGGTTCTCCCAGATTCCCACTGAGGAATGAAGCTGGGTTCACAATGTTAGTCACCACAATTTCAACATCATCTTGTTCTACCAGTATGGCCTGGTACTTCAAGAATCTCTGAGGGGAAAGCCAATGTCCCCCTTTGGCCTCCAGGACTGCAGATACTGTATGAGACACTAGCACAGTCATTTTCTGGCCCAGGGTGAATTTGCATGCCTCTTGGATGTTTATTGCCACTGCTGCAACAGCTCTGAGGCATCCTGGCCATCCCTTGGCTGCTGCATCCAGCTGTTTGGAAAGGTAGGCTACTGCCTGCCGATACGGGCCCAAGTCTTGTGCCAGTATTCCCAAAGCAATCCCTTGTTTTTCATGAGAAAACAAAAAGAATGGTTTACTCACGTCTGGAAGTCCCAGGGCTGGAGCTGACATGAAGGCCTTCTTCAGTTGGTCGAAAGCCTGTGTTGCTTCCGTTGTCCACGGCAGGCTCTTGTTTCCTTCCGTAATCAATGCATATAAAGGTTTAGCAAGCGACCCATAATCATTAATGCACAGTCTGCACCACCCTGTCATACCTAGAAAACTTCTCAGCTCTTTTGCTGTCTGGGGTTTTGGGATCTGGCATATCGCTTCTTTGTACTCTCATCCAAAGGTTCTTTGTCCAGCACTTATTTC
Organism: Corvus hawaiiensis; assembly: GCF_020740725.1. NCBI lineage: Eukaryota > Metazoa > Chordata > Aves > Passeriformes > Corvidae > Corvus > Corvus hawaiiensis. The sequence goes on from NC_063229.1 coordinate 830,109, forward strand.
ATAGCCCAGGTAAATAACTGTTTGCTTTACCATCTGCGCCTTCTTTTGGGACACCCGATACCCTTGCAAGCCCAAAAAGTTGAAGAGGCTTACTGTCCAGTTCATACATGCCTCTTGGGTCTGGGTGGCTACCAAAAGGTCATCCACATACTGAAGCAGCTGTCCTTCTCCCGGCGGGGGTTCCCAGGATTCTAGCTCCTTTGCAAGCTGTTCTCCAAATATAGTAGGAGAGTTCTTGTACCCTTGGGGTAATACACACCGTGTGAGCTGAGTTTTGCGTCCACTCTTGGGCTTCTCCCACTCAAGTGCAAAAATTTTCTGGCTGGCTTCATGGAGAGGGAGGCAAAAGAAAGCATCCTTCAAATCTAAAACGGTAAACCAGGTTAGTTCAGGTGTTAAACGAGTTAATGAGGTGTAAGGTTAGCAACCACTGGGTATAAATCCTCCGTCACTTTATTGACTGCTCTCAAATCTTGTACTAACCTGTATGACCCATCAGGTTTCTTCACGGGTAAAGTTGGAGTATTAAAATCAGATTGACACTCCCTTAACAATCCAATTTGCAAAAAGTTCTCAATAATTGGCCCGATCCCTTCTCTGTCTTCCCTTTTCAAGGGAAATTGCTTGGCCCTTACAGGCCGTTTCCCTTCTTTAAGCTTGATTTGAATTGGCAGGGCATTCTTTGCCCTCCCTGGGGTACCAGAGGCTCACACTCCAGGGAATACTTGATCCATTATCTTCTTAATCATTTCTTCTTCATTCGCTATTTCCGTTTCTTTGGTTATTAGCATTAGGCTCAGCAACTCTAGATATTGTTGGTCTTTTACTTCCAAACTGATTTCCCCATTTTTAAATATTATTTTTGCCTCCAGCTGCTCTAGCAGATCTCTGCCCAAAAGTGCAGATGGAGCGTTAGGCATATATAAAAATTGGTGAATTCCCCACTGTTTTCTCAATTTATATTTCAGTGGTTTACAAAAGTATGCCTTTCCAGATTGGCCAGTTGACCCTGTCACTACCAAATAACCCCTTGATATGGGTATCAAAGCTTTATTCAACACTGAATATGTTGCTTCTGTATCTACTAAAAATTCCACTTTCTTTTCTTCGTTCCCTAGTTTAACTATAACCAGAGGGTCCCCTAGGGTAGCGCCCAGTCTTGCATATGAGCAACCACCCCCGCACCTCTCTGGTCATATTTCTTTTTCATCACCCTTTCTCTTTTCTGGGCACTGGTTTTTCCAATGCCCAGGTTTTGTATAAGGCACACTGGTCCCTTCCTAGTCGGGGTGGTCCTTGTCTTGGTGGACCTTGCCCACGTCTTCCTTTATTTTTTCTTCTTTTACCACCCTTATTAATTTTTCCATTTCCTCTCCCCAATTGCTATAAATGCTCCGTGCCACACTAAGCAAAGTCTCTAGATTCCGGGTTGTTGGACCTTGCATCTTCTGAAGCTTCTGCCGGATGTCTCCTGTGGATTGTCCTAAAAATAAATTTACCAATTGCTGCACTCCTTCTTCCGGTCCAGGATCCGAGGTGGCATGGCAACGCATCGCATCTCGCAAGTTGTCTAAAAATTCAGAAGGTGTTTGAGAGGGACCCAGCTTCATAGCATACGGGGCTGAGCAGTCTATGGCTTTAGGGATTGCTCTTTCTAGCCCTTTTATTATGAATCCCCAGTACCTTTTTAACTGTGCCATTTCATCTGGCTCATTAGGGCCCCACTCTGGATCCTGAAGAGGAAGTACCTTTTTAACATCCTCCTGTGTTATCCTGCAATCATCTTCAGCCATATTCACAGCTGTCTTTATAACTAATTGCTTTTCTGATTCAGGTAGAGCGTCAAGCAGTAACTGGGTATCAGCCCAATAAGGATTGTGTTGGTTCACCATAAATTTAAATTTCTCAGCAACCCCAATATTGGGTCACTCTGGTAATTTCTGGCCACTTTTTCCCAGGCTTCTAGATCTATAATAGAAAAGGGGATTTTAACTAATATAGGAATCCCTTCATGATTTACTGCTTCCCTTAAAGGTGCTTGTATGTTTCTTTTAATTTGCTCCCGGGTCCTTAATGTTATAGGACCCTGTGGGGAGGGTGATTCATCCTCTTCGCTGTCGCTGCTCGGTAAAGGTGGGTAGAGGTTAGTTGTTCTTGATTTCCCAGAGGGAGATGAACTAGAAAGTGGAGCGGGGTTTGGGGATGGAGATGATGGTAACTCTGATTCTGTATCATTTGCTACCCCTCCCCCATCTCCCTTTTTAGGGGGTGACTTAAGTAGATCTGCCACTTCTTGTTCTTGGGCTTCTACTTAATATACCTTGTCAGGATGGGTACATCTCTGGTTTATTGAACATGCACCGCAACATCGCTTAGGTTTTCATTATTAACTTTGTTATCCTTTTCAAAAGCCAATACTAAGGGATCAGAGGGTGGTCTGACCCAAACTCTTTTTGTCACTCAGGTTGATTTTGAAGAGTGAAAAATAATTCAGCATAAACAATCTCTGGCCATTTTTGCTCACGGCTAAGAAAAAGCATTAGTTGCAGTAATGTTTCATAATCCAGTGTACCAAAAGGCGGCCACTTCATACCCCCTTCCAGTTTATAAAACGGCCACCATTGGGTGCATAACTTAATAAGCTCCCTCTTGGTCTCTGCACCACTATGATTCACCATCTTTTGCCAGTGTGTCAAAACACATCCCAGAGGGATACTTTTAGGAACCTCTTTGCTTTTGTTTGCCACCATTTTTAAAGTTCACCAAAAAGCTTGTTTCACAACACACTCACACACTCCACCACTCAAAAAACCCCGCTCCTTTTTATTCAAATCTAAAAAAAATTCACACAGCACATAAAACTCACTCCACACATTCAAATGCTTGAAACAATTCACTCAAAGCACTTCTACCAACAATTTTAAACTTCTAAAACCCACCACAAGCCTTTCGCAACCCCGAGCAAAAATTTTGCTGGGGTTTCGCAAGGCTCCGCTCAAATCTGGCAAGCTAGCGAGTTCCAGCTTGTGCTGCCGCCTCACTCACTCTGCCGAGCGGGGGGGGGGTTAGCCCCTACCGCTTCGCTTGCACTGCTGAGTGAGTGGGGGGGGGTTTAGTCTTGAGCCCACGCTACATGCTACGCCGCTCTGCCTCCCTGCTAAGGTTAAAATTATTAGCCCTTGGTCTGGATGTCACCCCGAACCAAACAACCAAATTTAAACTCACTTACAATCAAACTTTTCAAAATATACTAAAAACTTACAAAACAAAAATCCGAAGCTACCAACTCAGATCACCGCGCCGGTCGCCAAAGTGACACCAGACATAGTTTCAAACTAGCTCCGCTCGCTCCTTTAAACACAAATTTAGCAACTTCTAAACACTCAATTACTGCTTTTTCACTAATACCTTAACCAAATTTCACCACCGCCATTCACACAACTTAAAGCTCACGCGCTCTACTTAATTCTTTCCTTGCAACTCACTCTCTAGACACAAAAAAATCTCTCCACTCTGTCAAGCACAAAAATCCTTCCTCAACTCCACTAAACACAAACTTTTATAACTTTTCATACAAATACGTGGCTGATCCGGGCCAAACACACACAAATCAAAACACCCACAATACAAACTCTCACAAACTAAACACACACACAACACACTGCTAATTCACAGTTCCAACAAACCCTTTTGGCATAACCCAGCCATCATACCCTTACAGCGCTTGCACAGCCTAGGGGGTCCGTACCCTTTAACCCAAAGCGGTCCCTGTAGACCTGCGGCGCATCCCTAATGCACGCGCACAGCACTCAAAATAAAGTTAGTCTCTCTCTCTGTTCACCACTCGTATCCCAAACTACAAGCCAATGCTGCTTTTAAGCCACCGACCGGACCGGAGCCGACGGCGCTCCCGCCGATACCTCCGGTGTGCAACCCCACGGTCTTCGCTCCCCTCTACGAGAACGAAGCAAGCCGGAGTTCTTGCAGCCATTCAAACTCCGCAGCCACACGCCCCGCCCCGCCACCCGCTCTGCGCTCCTGGCTCTCCTCCACGAGAGACCAAAGGCAGCGCCCCTCAACACACGCTGCACGGCCACCCACGCTGTGCACCCGTCTCTCCTCCATGAGAGACCAAGGCAGCACCCCTGTACCTCGTTCCCCTCCCTGGGAAACAGAAGCAGCTCTACTCCCCTTACGGGAGATGAGCCTTTGGAGCCGTTACCTGCTCCGTTAAAACATTACTATACTTTCTGCAGACACTTACAAGCAAACTCTCCCAGGCTTCCGCTTCGCACAGGGTGTCCCGCTGTGTCTTACAAGCTGCCTTCTTTAAGGTACCCCTTTAATTTTAAAACATACCTCTTTGTCCGTGGTTCCGGCAGGTCCTGGTCTCTCCCCGGGGTGTCAGAGGATCAAGGAGCCCCCGCTCCCCAAAAATGTGGGGCGAGCACCCGAGGGGGGGTCCCCTGGCCCCTCGGCCAGATAGAGCAGGGCCCCACCAGAGTCGCCAATATGGTTTACCAAAATATGAATATCAATCTAATATCGATATCCAACTGAGACGGACAAAAACTCTCTAACAGTTTAGAGTTAGAAAGTGCATGCTTTATTTGGCACCGGGCACTGCGTGGGATAGCTCCCTAAGACGCAGGGCCCCGATCCAAGCCAACACGACACTTTTTATTTCCAAATATTATGAATATCCAAAATACAAATGCATATTCGTAACATTAACACCTCCCATTCTCCGCTTCATATGGAAATGAGCTTAAATGTCATTAAGCATGCATAGTGTGTGTCCTGAATGGAGTCAGTGGTCCCAAGAAAGATGAAGTAACTCATCTTCCTCATTTTGGCCTTTTTGCCTTTTTGAACTTTAACAATCCGAATTACTTTAGTGACCTCTAAGTTTCCTCTTGCGTGACTTTTGAACGGGTTCCCACCAAGGGAGGAAATTGGTAATTGTCCTTGTTCCCTACACCAACTTATCAAAGTTTCTATTCCTCGTTCTAAGCACAGCTAAGCAAACATGCAAATGACAGATCATCAGTTATTTGGTAATCACATCTTAAAACCCCTTTCAGGTCCAGCTCTCTTAACTATTTTCATTAACTCTCACTGGGCCCAAATTCCTTCCTACTCTAACTAATCTCAACACAGCTAGCCTATAACTAAAGTCTTTATAGTTCTTCTAAATCTATGTTTCACTCTGAAGAGGAAAGGCTGCAAGGAAAAGGCAAGGCAAGGTCAGTGAAAGCTTTCTGTCCTGGCACATTTAGCAGTGTGAAGCGGAACCGCTGTTTGCTTTCCCTAAGGACTCTACGACACTGAGAGCATGTGCTTTTACACGTAGCTGAGAAGTGTGGAGATACAGCTAGAAAGCAGAAGTGAGAGCACTGCTAAACTCATGTCAGAAGTGGACGCGCTAACGCTGCTAGGCCGCAAACCATGGCAGGCAGTACGGCCTATCAGGAAATAGCTAGTATAAGGGAACGGCATGCTTGGTGTCGGTTAATGCTAGCTTGTAGTTTTGCAATGTTATTAAGAATTATAGATATGGTTGTTATAGTGATTGCTGCTTATATAAGAATCTATTTTTAGTTACTGCTGAAAAGGTATAAATACTCAGCTCTGTATCAATAAAATCGGCTTCTTGCATCCGAGCAATCTGCCCCGTCTCTTCCATCGCCGACCACCACAGGACAGAGAAGGAACATGAGAATCACCCGTATGTTGGGGTTTTAGTAGTTCTCCTTTTGTTTTTTGGGGTTTTTTTTTCTCTTAAGGAGCTTTCCCCCATACGCTAGGAGACAATAACGACTGGACACTTAAGAGAGACAAAAGAATTTGTCACCGCTCAGGGGAGGGATGCAGCTGGCTACTCTCTTTTAGCTGAGGTGTCTCGTGAGGGCAGAGATACAGTGAACTTTGGACTGGGAAAACGGGGTTGCATGCAGCCCCCAGCTCTTGTTCTCTCAAGCATTCGGAGGGGAGAGAGGCTGTGGTGGCTGTGGGGAGAACTGGTCACCACTGCAGGATTCCGTCTCCTGCTGCCTTTCTTCTACCGTGAGTGCAGCTCTGTTCGTAAGAGCGGCCGTTGCATTGGAACCTTCTTAACAGTCTACCTTCACTAAAAGAGGGACTCTTCACCATCTGCTCGGGTGCCTCAGGTGAGAAACCCCGGCATCCCGAGCCTGCCTTTCCCTGCCCCGCTCAGAGCAGGGCCGCTGCTGCCCCGCCCCCCCCCTTCTGTGCCACTGCTCCGAGTTTTCTATTCTATAGGAATAAAATCCCATATAAACACATGAATAGATTGAAGAGATTGACTGATAATATGGGTTTATTTACAAGCCTGATTGGCGTATTTAAGGCCTGATTGCCATACTACTCACAAACTACTATTAAATGTAACTCACTTTCAAATTTCTAAGAGTAAAATACGTATTTGCACTGTATTCAAAACTGCATGGCAAATTATTTCAGATATTATGGACAAAATGATGCGATAATCATCACATAATAAGAATTTGAAAAGTCAAGTAGGCAAGAGAAAACTGGTGGGTTTTTGTCTGCCCGCATTCTGGACCACAGCTGTGTGAAAATGGTCTGTGCCAGGTGCAAAGGTGCACAGCAGGAACAGCACTGTCACCTAATAAACACCCCAGGTTTCTTTATTAATGACTCCCAGAAGTAGAAGAATGTGTCAAGTTTCCTACAGAGATCCATTTGGAGAGGAGAAATGTTTGGAGAGGAGCAAAATCACAGGAGTTCCCACTGTCGGCTATATCCCTGTTTCCTTGTATCCTTTCACTGCAGAAACCCATCTGATCCTGACTATTTGAATTCCAAGGACACACCAAACCACTTGCATGCACATCTGCTCACTGAGCCTGAGAAATGTGTTCTAGAGAAAAGGAAATGAGAAGGACCAGTGTAGATACAAAAATGCTGCTAGCGAGGATTTTCTTGCTATTTTCTAAGTCCGTGAGAGACTTTTCTCTCTCACAGAAGAGGTAGCAGAGTATGTAAACGACCAAGCCACCTGCAACCTTGAAAAGTCTTGTTTATGGTATAGTAGAAAAATATTTTGACAATGGATGTTTTAGGATTTTAGCCAATCACCCCAAGGGGTGGCTGATCCTTTGTCCAAATAGATTATGAAGAAAAAAGTCTGTAAAAGAGTTTGTAAAATAATTAAATGAATAAATCTTGCTGCACAATTCCTGCCTGCTGGATCTTCTCTCCTCCTCCTCCCTATGGCTGCGGGACATGGTGATATAGCCTAGGGCCCAGGCCTGCGGTAATAGACTAGGATTACAAGTGAACTGCAACACGAGCAGCTAACACATTCCTCCTGTGATAAATGAGTGAACGATAAATCTTGTCTTTCCCATATATGATTTTAACATTTAGAAGTGATCATGTACTATGTAGAAACAGGTAAAATATAGTTAAGTAAAAACAAGACTAGAGTAAATTGTAACTTCAAAAGAGTGGTAACATGTTGGGAAACGTCGTAATAAACACGTGATAATAAATGTCCTTTAAGTTGAGAAATGACAGAGGTAGAAACCGAGACATCTTAAAGAAACAAAGAAGATGAACCGCATGCATCCCAGGAAGTCAGTTATCTCATCAAAACTCACACCTCCCAAAGAATCTGTCAACTACAAATTAGGTTGGAGACTGAGGAGGCACCGGAGCGGGGTGCCTGCCTTCAATTCTGAAGCTATCCAGAGGACCGGCGGCGGTGTGCTGGCGTGCGCTGGCACAAGGGGGCAGAGACAGGAGGGGGGGGAAAAGTTGAGTGAAGTGTAAATTACTTTCTGGGCTTAAGGACTATGTTTAAAGAAGTACTTAAGTTCACAGTAAAATGAATGGAGCCATGCCTCTAGCAATATTGCTAAGTGCTCCCACGCTGTGATATGCCTTTGTTCTACTAATAAATGTTCAATATTATGCTGCTGAAAATTCCGCTTGTGAATTCATCTTTCTCACATCTTCCCTTAAAATCAGTTCTAAGAATTTAGTGTGAAATACATTTAGGCTTGGTCCACAGGAATTTTAGTTCAAATAAACACATCTAAATGTTTTCCATCTTTCCCATTAAAGGATATTGGTTTTGGCTCATTCTTTTGGCATTTTGCCAGCCATATGCTCAATGCTATTTCCTTAGGCATGAAAGCTGCAGCATGATATTACAAAGTGTTTGGTGAAACCTTTACCATGACTCTCAAGTCGCAACATGCCAGATCATCACTGGTTTTCAAAGCTGCTTGAAGATATAAGGAAAGCATCAAAGGTTTATGCGTGAATCAGCATCCCCTTGTCACAACGTCATGCTGCAGTGATCCCTGCAGAGCTCTAAGACTGGATTTAAAAGAGAAAAGCTCAACACTGGCTCTTGAGTCAGCAGGTTGAAACATCCAAGATTGTACATCTATTACTTCTGTGCTAAAACTACTCTATGAAAACGTGTTACCATGATGGCAGTTTTATAGTACTCCATAGGAGACATCCCTTTAAATGACTCTGATATCCTTTCAGTGCTAAAATTGAGAAGGGGGTTGATCCATAGTTTACTCATGTAAACACGAGTGAACTACTAAGAGACAGCAAATGTTAATCACAAAACCTAAGCAGCAGCACTTGCCTTAATCTTGTCAAGATAAGAGGAACAGGATCTTTTGAAAACCAGCACAGAGATTGCTGAATCATCCAGCGAAGAACTGCGCATGCTCCAGAAAGAAAGGTAAAAAGTGCATTGTGACGGAGACTACTGATCTTTATCAGAAAGACCCCCGAGGAAGAAGAGGAGCCTTCCTCAGTGCGACCACCTGGGTACACAGCGCATGCGTGGCACGTCTGCTAATGATGATCAATGACTTCCGAGAAGTAATTTCTAGAACTACTCCTATCCCAAGGAATGTGATGAATATTCAAAAATTTTACACATAATGCTGGACTGTATGGAGTGCTCTGCGTGTGTGTTAGGAGGAGCGATCCCCCACGCACCCAGCGCCAAATAAAGCAAATACCCGCTTCTCTGACTCTGTCTCTGAAGCATCTCCAGGCCTGGTTTTGGGCAATTCAAAATAGGTGAATACACATTACAACTACCCCTGAAGTTGCTGCGTAGGCAGATTTAAGAGGAAAGGATTTCATCTTCATCACTCTCCTTCTTTCTTGTTTTGACAGAATTAAGAACTTGTAAAAAATCTGATATCACTGATGCTCACCACTCCTCCAATTAGACTACGCTCACTTACACTGTGCTGAGGACAACAAAGTCCAGAGCTTTGGATATCTCCCGCTTCTGCCCTAGGAATTGCTTCCAGTGCTCTACCTTTGCTCCAGCTGTGAAACCAAACCAGCAGAACCAAGGAAGTTCTCTCTGAATGAACCAAGATTTCTCTAGAAGGCTACAACGGCAGTCATGGCAGTGAACACTGCTCTTCACTGGGCCATTCCTCTGAAAAAAAACATGCACCACCTCTCAACCTAAACCGTTAAGCCTCCTGGTGATGCTGACTGACAAAGAGTCCAACCGCAGTTAGATTCCAACAGCTACTTCCAATGACCTGTCAACAGAGCTTTGCAGACTTGCAACAGTCCAATAAACTAAAGGAGCTATGTTTCATGGCTGTTTTTCAAACATCATTGATTTATGTCCCTATGCTGGGTTAAGTGAAGGTGGCCCGTCCACCTTGATCAAAGTCAGCAGAATTTTGGCCCAATCTGCTGTTATGCAACACATCATGGAACGATCTCTTGGTGTTGATGCAAAATTCCCACTGAAGTGCCAGTCCCTGCATGACTTAAGGCTACCTACTCGCAGAGTGTCCACTCCACTGCCACACCCCTTTTCTGGCCACCTTTAAATGACTGAGCACTCTTACTTTTTCAAACATTCCTCAGGGGTATGTGACCACCATCTTCTCCTTTCTGAAGTTTAGGAACCTAATTTAAAAGTAGTACTAGCAGTACCAGTTTATCCAAAATCCATTTGCGCCATCAACAAACTCCGAGCAAGCGCTGAGAATTAGTTTCAAGACTTTTACATATTTTTACAGTGGGCTTTTTGTTTGCTTGTTTGTTTTTAAAGTAGATGGAGTAGTCCGCTGTTTCCCTGAGGCTACCGGGGGTGCGAAGCAGGCAGGCAGAACCCTGGCGTGGGTGGCACAGGGGACCCCGGGCGCTGACGGCTGCCACCGGCGTGCGCCAGGTCGGGACCGGCAGGCAGGGCTGCACCCCGCGTCTGCCACAACACCTGCAGCTTCTGCAGCCTGAAACACAGCTGGCTCAGGGGTTTAAATCAAGAGCCAAAATATCTTGCTGGTCAATTTGGGGCAGAGAAAGGTCATCACTTCTAGCATGGCATAAGCCTGCCACTACATTTCTGTGAAGGACAATCACCTTGTTGGAGTGAAACTCCTGGGTAAAATACTGAAGCGCTTTCAGATTCATATTATCCGACATTTCGGTGACCTTCTTTTATACCTGCATTGCTTCATACTGCTGGTTTTGGGCACAAGTTCTTTGTACATTATCCTGGAAATTAAAAAGATCAGAAACAACACCCACCCCTCCCCCACCACCACCCCTTCCCCAGCCACAACCCTAACAAAATCAACCTCCAGAATGTTCAGGATTTCAAATGAGAACAAGCATAGATGGGACAAAAAAAGAGGGATCCTCCTTAGACATTTGTGCATGCAGTGCCCTGCAATCAACTAAGTTCTACTTCTTGTACACCAAATACCTGTCTTCGGAACTCCTTGTTCTCCATTCAAACCCTTCTGGAAGGGTAATCGAGGAGACACTCTACATATTTTTAGCACATGTTGCACTAGGCAATTAAATCCAGTGCACAGCATTACCTGATGAACTGAGGCGGTGACAAGGTCAATTAAGACCTGTTCATATCTTAATTTGGAGCTCTTCCAACTGCTTGAAAAGTGAAGCCTTGGACATTGAAGGTTCAGACTAAGGAAAATCCAAAACGTGGACAGCATCTCCCTTCTGCTGGAAGCCTTGAAGTTCACCACTGCACTCTGCAGCCTACACAGATCATCTGAGTATTGTAAAAGTTCTCCAAGGAAGAACAAGAACAAGGCTAATGCTTGCACACAAACGCTGACCAAAAGCACTTGATGCTCTTGGACAAAAAGATGTAACCTTCACTTTTGGAAAGACAAGGTGACTATGGTTGTCTCTACAGTACCCGTAGGAAAAAATCCCTGAAGTTTTGTAAAACCTCTTTTCAGGGCTTTGTTAACTTCATTTTTGTTAAGAATTGGGGAGCACAGAGACACCTGTCACTTTTTTTGCAGAATGCCATAGAAACTGCTACACTCACTTCAACAACAGTCCAAGTAACCTTCTCTGCAAATACTGACCATATGCAGTTCTGGTTGATACAAACCCCCATTACCTAAGAAAGGAAGAACTCGGCAAGCAGTTTGCAAAGATGAACAACTTAGCACGACTGCGGCTGATGACATGCCCTGACCTTTTTTCCCTTCAGCTGTGGGTGCCGTACCCTCCTACCCTCACACATGCCACTCAAAGCTCTTTGCGTGGAGCTCTCGCACCACCTATGACAGCAACTGTGCCAAGCCGCCACCCTTCTTCAGCACCATCGCACCTACCACAAGGTAGCTGAATCAGAGGGAAAAGGAGGTCGCCAATGGAGGCAAGTTGCTCCCCCTGACAGCTAAGCTCCAACTTCGGGGTCCCTTATGTCCTTCCCAGGACGGGCAGGAAAACGCCTCGGCGGAGCGCAGCGCTTGGCGGGAGCGGCCAGCACGGCACCGAGCGCGCTCCCCACTCCCTCCCGCCCGCGCCGCTGCGGAGACCCCGGGTTCGCCGGAATCGGCCACGTGCTGCACGGAGGGCAGCGCGGCAAAGGCGGCCACCCCTCGTCGCTCTGGGAAGGCCGGCCTCGGATCCCCGCTCTCTCCACCGGCACGGGCAGTGCCAGCAGCCTCTCGCTGCGGCCGCCGCTGGCCGAAAGCCTCGCCGCGCACCGCCCGGCCGGCCCCGCCGCTCCGCGGGGTCACACGGCACCTGCCGAGGGCGGCAGCCGAGCGACAGGAAGCAGAAGCCCTCACCGCCGCGCCACTCGCCGCCCCGCCCGGGCGCTCCTCTCCTCGCGCTACCACGATGGCGCCGACCCGGCCCGCCTTCCCCGTCGCCTGCGGCGCAACGCGGGTGCTCCGAGCCACGCAGCACGCGTGCGGCCTGGCCCTGCCGAGCCGCAGGCGGAGCCGGGGCACGGCCCGGGCGGGAGAGCTTCCGGCGAGGCTGGGCGGGCAGCGAGCGCGGCCGAGCGTGAACGCGCAAGGCGGGGTCGGCCGGCGGCGCGATGGAGCACTAGATGGAGGCGGCAGCACCGCGCGGCATAAAATAGCTGATCGTCCCGCAGCCGCCCGCTCCGCAGCCCCTCGGCTGCTGTCGAGAAGGGCCCCGGCCCTGGCCGCGCCGGTGGCGAGGTGGCTCCGCAGCCCGCGGGCAGCCCTGGCGGGGCAGGGGAGCACTGCGAGCAGCCCCGGGGCCGCGCAGCCGTCTGTAACGCGCGGTGGGAGCCGCCGGGAACTATTTTACACCTGCCGGGGGGCTGGGGAGGAGCACGGAGAGCACGCGGCAGGTCGCTGCCGTTAGGGAAAATTAATCCACGATGCCTGAGGTTTATGTCCGAAAAGGAGACAGAGGAGTCCTGCAACATTCTTCGACTACAGGGAGAGTCCATGGGGCTTTTCCCACGGGGTCTTGTCAAACGGTTGCAGGATGCAGCCCCTTTTTTATGCCAAGTTCCTGGCCACAACAGTCTCTTCCTTTTCCCCACTGGCTGAGGTATTCGGGAGATACAGACTTCCAGAACTGCCTACTCTATGCCCTCCTCTAATATGCACCCCCCTTTTGGCATCGAAAAGAAAGAAAAAGAAACCATTCCTAATGCTATTAAGTCTTTGTTGCCTTGCTCTAGGTTCAGGAATTTAACACGGCCTTGATTAATCAACAGTCCCTGTTGATTAGCAACAGTTCTAGAGAACTAATAGTTTCTTCTGTTACTTCACTCCCCATAAGTTCCTAGCCTTGTCTACAGGCCGATTCACACAGTCTGTTTGTAAAGACTCATCCATCTCATTCCTTTTAATCCCTCCTCTTTTTAGTTGATCTGTATTTGTCTTTACAAACCGTAATTACCATTGATTTAATTTTTTCTTCTTGAGTCTTCTTGGCTTTTGCTATTATTTGCAGTGACATCCTTTTCTGTCCTTTTGTAGTCATTTCTGGATCAGGTAGGCATGGCTGCTAGTGGCATCCCCTTGACCACCTGCTGAAAGAGCTGCACCCAGCATGGTGTCACGCATGGTCAAAAGATTAGAGTTGCTATAGCATATAAGAGGAGAAATGGTATTCATTTAGCCCATAGCTGGCCAGTTAACCATGAAAACATGTCCCATTACCATCCTTTCAACATTTGGACAGGTCCATGAGCTGAGGTTATTTCCTTTGTTATTTGTTTGACCACATTTCCGCTGTCATCTGCTTGCAAACAGCATCTCGAGTCATTTAATTTCCCACAAACTCCTCCTTCTTCTGCTAACAGATAATCTAATACCATCCAATATTGAAAATACCGCTTTCCTCATTGAAGTGGGTTGCTCAGCAAGACGGTCAAGAGCTGTGGCTGGCTGGTTGGTAATTATTTCTGAGACAGCTTGTAACCTAATTATCTCATTCAAATGATAAATGGGTTCCCAGGCATCTGGGATTAATTCCTTAGGTTTCCAAGGGGCCGGTCCATCGTGTTGCGTAACTTGTTCTGGTGGCCATTCATCTTTTCCCCGTTTTGGGGTGCTTCCTGCAGCCAAGGCTGCCTCAGCTGACTGCTTTTCTCTAATTAAATCCTCACAGATTTTGATTCCTAAGCGATTTCCCTGAATTTGTAGTAGCAAAAAGAGCAACGGTCTAATATACCCCAGGGATATACCATATCCCTGACCAGTTTGGAGGTAACCTGAGCTAAGCATGTTGGCCACAAATCCAATAATGTCCTTTCAAAGCCCGTGTTCCATTAGCAAAGGGGCTTTCCTACCCTTGGTCATCAATTGGTGGGTCAAAATACCGCGGGTTTCCCTGGCCTAACGGTCCTCCAACAATAGTTCCCCCACCATAAGGGTCACAGTATTTGCATTTCCAAGCTCCCACACAGGGTTCCCATCTACATTTACATCTGCAAGCTGTTTGGTTGGATTTGGAGCAGAACTCACTAAAAGGCTTTGAGTTCCAGTCCGGTGTTGCCATTCCCACTGATAATCACAAACAACATGTCTTCTACTTGTGGAATTTTTGTGGGGGCAGCTTAAAAATAGGTGGTCAAAAAATCCCCTTGTCCCTCCCCATTGCTTTACAGGCTTCCAAATATTTTTGGTAAGAGCACCTTACGCAGCTACCATTAGTGAGCTGAACAGCTATTTGATTGCAATTGTCTTGATATTTGGAACAATTGTAAGGAGGGCAATTGGAGGGCTAAACCCAATTGTTTAAAGCCAGAGGGAAAGTCAATTGACAAACGCCTTTTCCTACATAGACCCGCCCTGTCCTGTTTAGGCAATAAGTGCCTGTTGGAGAAGAATGAAGTGGCCATGGACTTCCTTCTTTGGCCCCAAATCCCAGCCCATTGTGGCCCTCCCATTGACCCACCATTTAGGTTCAGCTGGGCTAGCCAAGCATGGCCACTCTTCAGATCCTCCTGGCCCTCCACAGAGCCAGCAATTGCTAAGGTTAAAAACTTTTGCTACTTCTTCTCCTAAGGCTGCCAATTGATTCTCCCACTCCTGGCCTAAACTTAGCTGACCATATAAAAGTAGAACTAGTAAGGAAAATATTTTAATAATGTGATCTAATTAGCTAGTCTAATTTTCCCGTTGTCTTCTGCAGCACCTATGGCAATTGAAGACACAGAAACCACTTAACATAAAATAATCCAGCAAGTATTAGCGCCCCAGTGAGTGGAAATTCTAGAGGAGGGATACCCATAGAGACTATTTCAGCAGATGGTCTGTGGGTAGGCACTCAGGGCTTCCTCTGATGTCGAAGCACTGGCTACTGCTCCGGCCCATTCCTGCAGAGTGTCAGTCACGGCCTCCCGGCCTCCTCCTCCAGCTGAGATGTGCAAATCTCTGAGGCTTCAGAGACCTTGACCCGAGAGTGACGGGTCCACCTGTGTTCAGCTGTCTTGATGGCTGTTTCTGTCATCAGTGACACTTGGAATGGGCCACGCCATTTCAGAACCACTGGCGCTTCTTTCTACTCCTTAACTAGGACTCAATCTCCTGGTTGGATGTTAGAAGCAGCAAAGTCCAAAGGTAGGGCTTGTGCCAGCTGAGCTTCCTGTTGAAGGGGTTTCACAAGAAGCAGTATCCTGGCCACAGACAGTTTTAAATATACATCACTTACCTCTACTCCCCCACTAGGTTGAGACTTACCCGGGTAATTCATAACAACGACGGAAAGGGGGATAACGGAATCTCTCTTCTGGGTCGGGCTCTCATTCTCGCCAAAGCCAATGTCCAAAGCCCTAGCCATGGCATCTTGGTTTCTATTACCAGCTTCAAAAGGTGTTTATTCCTCTATTCATTGTTTTCTACCCGAGCCGAGCTCTGGGGGTGCCAGGGCCTATGGAGGTTCCATTGCGGTCCTAAAGAAGCCAAAACCCCTTGAAGGATCTTTCCTGTAAAATGAGTTCCCCTATCTGAGTCTATTGCTTCTACAATGCTGTATCTTGGAATGATTTGTTCCAAAGATGCCTTAATAACTGATCCTGTCGTTGCTGAAGCAGTTGGAAATGCTTCTGGCCACCTTGCTAGCTGACATACCATTAGCAGAAGATATGAAGCCTTCCCACTTGGGGCATCTCAGGAAAATCCAGCTGGCATCTTTGGAAGGGACATGCAGCCCAAGGCCTCCCTCCCCTGGCAAGTTACTTTGTAACTTGGCTGTTTACTTTAGCACAGCTCAAGCAACCTTCAACAGCTCGTTTTGCCAGTCTAAAAAGACCCCCAGCAACATACAGCATGAGGAAGGCTTCTGCCAGTCCTCAGGAAGTGCAAGGACTCTCTTCACGGAGTTCTTTTAATATTGGTAGGGCCAAAGCTTCTGGTATCTCTTGTTTGCCATCCCTTGGAAACCAATTCTTGCCTTTTTTCTCTGCCACACGACTTTTAACTGTATCTCGAACTCCTCTAGTAGAAAAGACAGCTTCCCGGGCAGTGATGGAGTCACTGGGAGCAAAGGGGGCATCTTGGAGAGTTCTGGCAGAAGTGTTGCTTTCTGAGTTTCTTCATCCACCAAAAAGGAGACAGAGGAGTCCTGGAACATTCTTCAACTACAGGGAGAGGACATGGGGCTTTTGCCATGGAGTCTCTCAACTGATTGCAGGACACAGCCCCCTTTTTATGCTAAGTTCCTGGCAGCAGCACCCTCTGAGGTACTCGGGAATTACAGACTTCCGGAACTGCCTACTCTATGCTCCCCTCTAATATGTACCCCCCTCTTGGTATGGAGAAGGAAGAAAACGAAACTATTCCTAATGCTATTAAGTCTTTGTTGCCTTGCTCTAGGTTCAGGAATTTAACACGGCCTTGGCTGAGCAACAGTCTCTGTCGATTAGTAACAGTTTCTAGAACTAATACTTTCTTCTGTTACTCCCCTACCAGTAAATTCCTAGCCTTGTCTAAGGACGGATTCACACGGTCTCTTTGTAAAGACACATCTATGTTACTCCTTTCACTCCCACACCTTCTTGGCGGTGGGATGGCTCCCCCCGGCACAGCACCTGGCACAAAACCCTCCTATGCACATGCACACACACCTGCACTTACCCTGCACTCCGCTGCACACACACACACACACCTCCCGCACACTAACACCCCCCTCCACATCCCCACCATGCTACTTGCAGTTGCCCTGCCCCTGCCATCCCAGCCGGCTGGCAGCACCTACTCCTCACATGCTTCCCCATGCCTTGCATTTCCTTGCTGCCCTCTCTGTAGCCTTCCCTCAACCTGCCTTTTCTCCCCTGCCTTGCATTGACTTGCTCACCCATCCCCCACCTGACTTCCTTTCACATTCATCTAGGTCTGGCCTCACCTTTCCTTTTCCTTCTAGGACCCTCATTGCCCTGCCTCGCCTCGCCAAGCAAGGCCACACAGAGCAGTTGGTCCTGGCCACTTTTGTGTACCAGCAGTCCTCGAATGTACTTCTCACCTGCCTTGCCTATCCTTGCCTTGCCTTGGCAACACAACCGTTTCCTTGCCTTGCCCTGCTAGCCCTCTGGAGCCCTCTGAAGCCTTGCATTCCTTTGCATGGCCATGCCCTGCCCTTGACCTGCCTACTGCTTTCCTCCAGGGCCTTGACTTGCCAAACACTTCCTGTTTCTGCCTGGCCTACCCATCAGTGGACTTTCCTTCCTACGGCCAGCCTTGCCTCTAACTTCTGGGCCTTCTCTTGCCTACCACTCCATTTGCTTTCCCCTCACTGCTCTGGCCTTGCTTAGCTCTCCCTTGACTTGCCCACAATTGCCTGCACTTGCTTTGCAAGCGCCTTGCCTGCATGGAAGGTGAGGTAGAGAGTGGTAAGCAGGGCAAAGCAAAGCCAGCAAGTGGTAAGTAGTGCAAGGCAAGGCAGACGTAGGCAAAGGAAGCAGAGCAAGGGTAGCTTAAGAAGAACTAGACAAGGTACTGAAGGCAAGGCAAGGCCAAGAGACTCGGAGTGCCTTTCCTTGGGAAGGCAAGGACATAGTGCCAGTGTTGCTGGAGCAGATGTTAAGGTGGCATGGGGAGGAATAGAAAGTGCTGAGAACAGCGTGTGTGCTGCTAGTTTGAGGGGTGCAGTTGAAGTTGCAGGCAGTAAGATCTTCCTCAGCTGGCACTGTTTTGAGCTCTGTTTTTGCCAGATGGTTTCAAGTTGGTGGGCAGAATCTGCGAGAGGGAAAAGATTTGTTTGGGCCAAAGAGGTTTGTCTGGCTCTTGGAGTGTGGTGTAAAGAAGAGTCTGCTCTTGGAAGGGGAAGATGAGGGAAATCTTTTTGTCCTGATGTGCTGTTGATTGGAGTGCAGGGACGTTTGCAACTTGCCTCTGCCCTTGGGGTGGTTTCGAGCAGCGCCAGGTGCTTGGCCTTCTTTTGCAAGTCGTCAGCGCCATCGTGTGGTTGTTTCCATGAGCGCTGACAGTGCCGGGGAAAAAGCCAAGCGCTTCGCTGGCGCGGCCGCAGTCGTGTGCGAGCAGTTGGTGGAAGAGCTCCGCTGTGCATCCTGCCTCTTGGAGACATAAAAGAATGTGATCCTGCGCGTAGCGGGGAAGCAAGAGGAATCTTTTCATTGTTGGCTGTGCAGTTTCTAAGCGGCAAAAGTCAAGGCAGTTCCAGCACGGCCTCTTTCTTTCAGAACCTTTTCTGTGCCATCATGAACATGCTCAACATGGAACTCGCACCCACTGAACTGCATCAAAGGTCCTGAAGATATGCACTTTCCTTCAAGCTCTAGGTACCATCCTACCCTCCACCTCTCGCGGATCCCAAAGCCCTTCCAAACATCCAGCAGCTGCGCGCAGAGAACAAGTGCTAGAACAAGGCGTTGGCCTTCATAGTCCCTCTGAAGTCTGTAAACTAGGCGAAACATTGCAGTGACCAGCACTTTCCTTCGCAACTATCTATAGAGCGTCATCACATTCTCTCAGAGTGGCTAAGTCCACCCTTGCAGCACAGCAGCGTTTCCAGCCACAGTTGGGACTGAGAGATGGGCCAGGTGAGAAAGCATTTGTTGACTATCCTTCGTCTCTGGAAGACTTGATACTCGCAGCGCAATCACGTCCACACACCTTCAGTGTGGCCAAGTTCAAGCAGCTAGAGCTCACAGAGATGGGAGAGTCAGGAGAGAAGCCGTTCCAAAAGTACCGTGTAGTGACAGCAGCATTAAAACTGTGCACAGCAGTCTACAGCACTGTAGACCGTGGCTTCTCTGACAAGACGTGCCATCCCATTGTTGGCTCTCGCAGCTCGGTTGCTAGCTGCTCTCCTGAAGAAAAGAACTAGAAGGAAAAGCCAGTGCTGGGCTGCACCTTCCCCTTGCCTCACGTAAAGCCATTTCAACTCCCCGCTGCACTCTCTACTTCCCCTCTCCTTGGCATCGACCACTGTGTTTTCTGCATCTCGGAGCCGAAAGGTAAGCGCCAGTGTTCCCAGGGATGGTTGGAAGAGGGATTAGTAGCAGCACAAGTAGCTGTCGTTGAACTTCCTCCTTCTCAATGCTAACGTGAAGTCGGCAGGCAGGCGAGCGCCAGCCACGCTCCTTTCTCAGTTTGTACGCTGCGGACACGAGCCCGGTGCTCGGCGCCTTCGTTCGGCCTCTTTAGTACCCATGTCGCCCTTTCGTTCTGCCGAAGCGTCGTCTACTTCTCGCCCAGAGAGCACGGTGCCGGCAGCGAAATGCTCCAGCCGACTGCTTCTGCCGACACACGCCTGGGCTATGCACTTTGCCTCTCAGCGACATACAGGAGCACATTCGGTCTAAATGTAAAGGGAAGGATTCTCGGCTACGTCTGGCACAGAGAACAGCTTTAGTTCAACGGGCTTACCCAGAGCATGCCCCCGACGCGTGGGAACTTGTATTTGCACCACATTGCAGTGGCAGTCCTCTTTCCTTTACAGGCTGCACAGCGCCGTCCGATCGCGGTGCTCTCTGCACCTGCCTCCTCACTTCCAAGTAGCACCGCACACATTAGAGCCTTGCAGGGAGAGAAGACGCGGATAGTCGTCTCGCCCAGAAGAACGTGGCAGGGTGAAAAGGTGTTCTTCCTTTGTCCTCCTCATCGCCCAGAGTCTGGTGCTGTGTTGAAAGTCTTGGCCAGCCAAAAGCTAATCCAGCAAGTGTTTCTCTCCTGATGCATTTCGCTGAGCGGGAGCTGAGGAAAATCCTTGCACAGCACACTGTGGATGCGTGCCATGTTCACGCTGAAGAACGGCACGGCTAAAAGTCATCGCTGGGCTTCAGTTCTGTCCAGACCGCAGAAGGCGAATCACGAAGCAGCAGAGCACCACCGGCTGCATGTACTCAGTGGAGCGAATTTCAAATGTCCAGCCAAGAGCTGCTTCACAAGCACATTCAGCTGAGAATGCTCTGGCTGCTTCACAAAGTAAGGCGCTGTGTTGCACTCCTGGACCACTACCTGGTCAGAAGCAGGTTCTTACAACTACAATGCTGCAGAGTCCATGCAGCTGGAGCAAAGCCAGAAGGACGCGTCCAGCTAGAAGGCGTTCTTCAAGTACCCCCCTCTTCCAATTAGCCTTGAAACTGAGCACAACACACTGCGGCTCGGCAGCTTCCTTCTCACATAGACGTGCCGTCACATTCTTCACTCTCGCGCAGCTCCGTTGCCCACTTGCAGCAGCTGCTGCCAAAGAAAAAGGCTCCAGAAGTAAAAGCCACTGCTGGACTGCCCTTTCCCCTTGCCTCACGTAAAACCACCAGAAACTGTCCGCTGCACTCTCTATTTCCATTCTCCGCCGCATCTACCACTGTAATCTCTGCATCTCGAAGCATAAACCTGGGCACACTTCTTTCCAGGGAAAGCTGGAAGAGAAATAGGTAGCAGCACAAGTAGCTGCAAGTTGGACTTTAAGTTTCGAGCTGCTAACGTGAATCCGAAAACAAGCGAGTGTCAGCCACGCTTCCTCTTGCAGCCTGTGCGATGCACACACCAGCTCGGTGCTCTGCCTTCATTCTTACGCTCTTCGGAGCAGGTGGCGCTTTCGTTTTGCTGGAGACGAACCGTCGTCTACTTGTCGCCCAGAGAGCACGGTGCCGGCAGCCAAATGCTGCAGGCTGCTGCTTCTGCCGAAACACGCCTGGGCTATCCCTCTCCGCGCTGGTGGCACAACATTCTGTCTGCCTGGTGGTCTTTATCTTAAAGGGAAAGATTCTCGGCTACGGCTCGCACAGAGAACTGTTCCGGGACAATACATGTGTTTTATTACCCCTTGTCGCAATAAGACTGTGGTGCTGCGTTGGAACTGTTGGCCTGTGAATGGCTAATCCATCATGTGCTTCCCTCCTGATGCTTTTTGCTGAGCGAGAGCTGAGGAAAATCCGTGCACTGCACACTGTGGATGCGTGCAGTATACACGCAGAAGAGCGGCAAAGGTCATAGTCATCGCACACACCAGCCCAGTGGCCTGGGGCTGCGTTCTTCTCCCTTACCGGCGCTGGCCAGAACTGAAGCATTCAGCGTTGGCTCTCTTCAGTGTGTGTACAGCACTCATCCACAGTGCTCTTTGCACGGATTTTCCTCAGCGCTACGTGCAAGTACAGCCGTTCTGCTTCGCAGAGCCCAACTCTCCGCACAAGCTCTCGCTCAGAGAAATGTGTCAGGAGAGAAGCACTTACTGGATTAGCCTTTCACTGGCCAACAGTTCCAACGCAGCACATAGTCTTACTGCGAGAAGGGGTAGTAAAACCCACGCTTTCAGCACAGCACCACAATCTGGGCGACGAGAAGGACAAAAGAAGACCATCTTTTCGTCTTTGCACGATTTTCCCTGCCACACCTCTATCCACGTCTTTGCTCTCTGCAAGACTCTAATGTGCGCGGTGCTACTTGGAAGTGAGAAGGCAGGTGCAGAGAAGCACTGCGACCTGACGGCGTTGTGCAGCCTGTAAAGGAAAGAGGACTACCCCTGGAATGTGGTGCAAATACAAGTTCCCACGCGTCGGGGTAAGCGCCGGGTAAGCCCGTTGAACTAAAGCTGTTCTCTGTGCCAGACGTAGCTGAGAATCTTTCCCTTTACATTCAGGCTACAAAGCAAACAGAATGTGGTGCTACCAAGGGCAGCGAAGGAAAGTGCAGAGCCCAGGTGTGTTTCGGAAGAATCAGCAACCTGGAGCGTTTCTCTGGAGCGTTTCTCTGCCGGCGTGCCCTCTGTGCGACAAGATGACGACGGTTCGACTCCCGCAGAATGAAAAGAACGAAATGGTAGGAAGACCATAAGAATGAAGGCAGAAGCACCGAGCTGGCACAGCACCCGGCACAGGCTGCAAGAGGAAGCGTGGCTGCCGCTCGCTTGTATTCGGATTCAAATTAGCAGTTGAAAACAGAAAGTTCAACTTGCAGCTACTTGTGCTGCTACCTATTTCTCTTCCAGCTTTCCCAGGAAAGAATTGTGCCGGGGTTTATGCTTCGTGATGCAGAGATGACAGTGGTAGATGCGGTGGAGAATGGAAATAGAGAGTGCAGCGGACAGTTTCTGGTGGTTTTACGTGAGGCAAGGGGAAAGGGCAGTCCAGCAGTGGCTTTTACTTCTGGAGCCTTTTTCTTTGGCAGCAGCTGCTGCAAGTGGGCAACGGAGCTGCGCGAGAGAAGAATGTGACGGCACGTCTATCTGAGAAGGAAGCTGCCGAGCCGCAGTGTGTTGTGCTCAGTTTCAAGGCTGCTTGGAAGAGGGGGGTACTTGAAGAACGCCTTCTAGCTGGACGCGTCCTTCTGGCTTTGCTCCAGCTGCATGGACTCTGCAGCACTGAAGGTGTAAGAAACTGCTTCTGGCCAGGTAGTGTCCAGAAGTGCAACACAGCGCCTTACTTTGTGAAGCAGCCAGGGCATTCTCAGCTGAATCTGCTAGTGAAGAGGCTTTGGGCTGGACATTTGAAATTCGCTCCACTGAGTACATGCAGCCGGTGCTCTGCTGCTTCGTTCTTTGCCTTCTGCGGTCTGGACAGAACTGAAGCCCAGCAATGCCTTTGCCGTTCTTCAGCGTGAACATGGCACGCAGCCACAGTGTGCTGTGCACGGATTTTCCTCAGCTCGATGTACAATCATTTTCTTGCTTTTTCACAAACTGTCCGCGTAGCTCTCGCTCAGCGAAATGCGTCAGGAGAGAAACACTGGCTGGATTAGCTTTTGGCTGGCCAAGACTTTCAACACAGCACCACACTCTGGGCGACGAGGAGGACAAAGGAAGAACACCTTTTCACCCTGCCACGTTCTTTTGGGTGAGACGACTATCCTCGTCTTCTCTCCCTGCAAGGCTCTAATGTGCGCGGTGCTACTTGGAAGTGAGGAGGCAGGTGCAGAGAGCACCGCGATCTGACGGCGCTGTGCAGCCTGTAAAGGAAAGAGGACTGCCACTGGAATGTGGTGCAAATACAAGTTCCCACGCGTCGGGGGCAAGCTCCGGCTAAGCCCGTTGAACTAAAGCTGTTCTCTGTGCCAGACGTAGCCGAGAAGCTTTCCGTAATGATGCTGGCTACACAGCAAACAGAATGTGGTGCTACTTCAGCGCTAGAGAGAAATTGCATAGCCCAGGCGTGTTTCGGCAGAAGCAGCAGCCTGCAGCATTTGGCTGCCGGCACCGTGCTCTCTGGGCGACAAGTAGACGACGGTTCGTCTCCAGCAAAACGAAAGCGCCACCTGCTCCGAAGAGCGTAAGAATGAAGGCAGAGCACCGAGCTGGTGTGTGCATCGCACAGGCTGCAAGAGGAAGCGTGCCTGCCACTCGCTTGTTTTCGGATTCACATTAGCAGCTCGAAACTTAAAGTCCAACTTGCAGCTACTTGTGCTGCTACCTATTTCTCTTCCAGCTTTCCCCTGGAAACAATTGCGGTTACGTTTATGCTTCGTCATGCGGCGGAGAAGGGAAATAGAGAGCGTAGCGGACAGTTTCTGGTTCTTGACGTGAGGCAAGGGGAAAGGGCAGCCCAGCAGTGGCTTTTACTTCTGGAGCCTTTTTCTTTGGTAGCAGCTGCTGCAAGTGGGCAACGGAGCTGCGCGAGTGAAGAATGTGAAGGCACGTCTATCTGAGAAGAAAGCTGCCGAGCCGCAGTGTATTAAGCTCAATTTCAAGGCTGCTTGGAAGAAGGGGGGTACTTGAAGAACGCCTTCTAGCTGGACGCGTCCTTCTGGCTTTGCTCCAGCTGCATGGACTCTGCAGCATTGAAGGTGTAAGAACCTGCTTCTGACCAGGTAGTGTCCAGGAGTGCCACGGCTGCGCCTTCCTTTGTGAAGCAGCCAGAGCATTCTCAGCTGACTCTGCTAGTGAAGAGGCTTTGGGCTGGACATTTGAAATTCGCTCCACTGAGTACATGCAGCCCTTGCTCTGCTGCTTCGTTCTTCGCCTTCTGCGGTCTGGACAGAACTGAAGCGCAGCGATGCCTTTGAGCTTTGCCGCTCTTCAGCGCGAGCACTGCACGCGGCCACAGTGTGCTGTGCACGGATTTTCTTCAGCTCGATGTACAATCATTTTCTTGCTGTTTTGCAATGTCCAAACTCTGTGTCGCTCTCGCTCAGCGAAATGCGTCAGGAGAGAAACACTTGCTGGATTAGCTTTTGGCTGACCAAGACTTTCAACACAGCACCACACTCTGGGCGATGAGGAGGACAAAGGAAGAACACCTTTTCACCCTGCCACGTTCTTCTGGGCGAGACGACTATCCTCGTCTTCTCTCCCTGCAAGGCTCTAATGTGTGCGGTGCTACTTGGAAGTGAGGAGGCAGGTGCAGAGAGCACCGCGATCGGACGGCGCTGTGCAGCCTGTAAAGGAAAGAGGACTGCCACTGGAATGTGGTGCAAATACAAGTTCCCACGCGTCGGGGGCATGCTCTGGGTAAGCCCGTTGAACTAAAGCTGTTCTCTGTGCCAGACGTAGCCGAGAATCTTTCCCTTTACATTTAGACCGAATGTGCTGCTGTATGTCGCTGAGAGGCAAAGTGCATAGCCCAGGTGTGTGTCGGCAGAAGCAGTCGGCTGGAGCATTTCGCTGCCGGCACCGTGCTCTCTGGGCGAGAAGTAGACGACGCTTCGACTCCGGCAGAACGAAAGCGCCACATGGGTACTAAAGAGGCCGAAAGAAGGCGCCGAGCACCGGGCTCGTGTCCGCAGCGTACAAACTGAGAAAGGAGCGTGGCTGGCGCTCGCCTGCCTGCCGACTTCACGTTAGCATTGAGAAGGAGGAAGTTCAACGACAGCTACTTGTGCTACTACTTATCCCTCTTCCAACCATCCCTGGGAACACTGGCGCTTACCTTTCGGCTCCGAGATGCAGAAAACACAGTGGTCGATGCCAAGGAGAGGGGAAGTAGAGAGTGCAGCGGGGAGTTGAAATGGCTTTACGTGAGGCAAGGGGAAGGTGCAGCCCAGCACTGGCTTTTCCTTCTAGTTCTTTTCTTCAGGAGAGCAGCTAGCAACCGAGCTGCGAGAGCCAACAATGGGATGGCACGTCTTGTCAGAGAAGCCACGGTCTACAGTGCTGTAGACTGCTGTGCACAGTTTTAATGCTGCTGTCGGTACTTTTGGAACGGCTTCTCTCCTGACTCTCCCATCTCTGTGAGCTCTAGCTGCTTGAACTTGGCCACACTGAAGGTGTGTGGACGTGATTGCGCTGCGAGTATCAAGTCTTCCAGAGACGAAGGATAGTCAACAAATGCTTTCTCACCTGGCCCATCTCTCAGTCCCAACTGTGGCTGGAAACGCTGCTGTGCTGCAAGGGTGGACTTAGCCACTCTGAGAGAATGTGATGACGCTCTATAGATAGTTGCGAAGGAAAGTGCTGGTCACTGCAATATTTCGCCTAGTTTACAGACTTCAGAGGGACTATGAAGGCCAACGCCTTGTTCTAGCACTTGTTCTGCACGCAGCTGCTGGATGTTTGGAAGGGCTTTGGGATCCGCGTGAGGTGGAGGGTAGGATGGTACCTAGAGCTTGAAGGAAAGTGCGTCTCTCCAGGACCTTTGATGCAGTTCAGTGGGTGCGAGTTCCATGATGGCACAGAAAAGGTTCTGAAAGAAAGAGGCCGTGCTGGAACTGCCTTGACTTTTGCCGCTTAGAAACTGCACAGCCAACAATGAAAAGATTCCCCTTCTTCGCCGCTACGCGCAGGATCACATTCTTTTATGTCTCCAAGAGGCAGGATGCACAGCGGAGCTCTTCCACCAACTGCTCGCACACGACTGGGGCCGCGCCAGCGAAGCGCTTGGCTTTTTCCCCGGCACTGTCAGCGCTCATGGAAACAACCACACGATGGCGCTGACGACTTGCAAAAGAAGGCCAAGCACCTGGCGCTGCTCGAAACCACCCCAAGGGCAGAGGCAAGTTGCAAACGTCCCTGCACTCCAATCAACAGCACATCAGGACAAAAAGATTTCCCTCATCTTCCCCTTCCAAGAGCAGACTCTTCTTTACACCACACTCCAAGAGCCAGACAAACCTCTTTGGCCCAAACAAATCTTTTCCCTCTCGCAGATTCTGCCCACCAACTTGAAACCATCTGGCAAAAACAGAGCTCAAAACAGTGCCAGCTGAGGAAGATCTTACTGCCTGCAACTTCAACTGCACCCCTCAAACTAGCAGCACACACGCTGTTCTCAGCACTTTCTATTCCTCCCCATGCCACCTTAACATTTGCTCCAGCAACACTGGCACTATGTCCTTGCCTTCCCAAGGAAAGGCACTCCGAGTCTCTTGGCCTTGCCTTGCCTTCAGTACCTTGTCTAGTTCTTCTTAAGCTACCCTTGCTCTGCTTCCTTTGCCTACGTCTGCCTTGCCTTGCACTACTTACCACTTGCTGGCTTTGCTTTGCCCTGCTTACCACTCTCTACCTCACCTTCCATGCAGGCAAGGCGCTTGCAAAGCAAGTGCAGGCAATTGTGGGCAAGTCAAGGGAGAGCTAAGCAAGGCCAGAGCAGTGAGGGGAAAGCAAATGGAGTGGTAGGCAAGAGAAGGCCCAGAAGTTAGAGGCAAGGCTGGCCGTAGGAAGGAAAGTCCACTGATGGGTAGGCCAGGCAGAAACAGGAAGTGTTTGGCAAGTCAAGGCCCTGGAGGAAAGCAGTAGGCAGGTCAAGGGTGGGGCATGGCCATGCAAAGGAATGCAAGGCTCCAGAGGGCTCCAGAGGGCTAGCAGGGCAAGACAAAGAAACGGTTGTGTTGCCAAGGCAAGGCAAGGATAGGCAAGGCAGGTGAGAAGTACATTCAAGGACTGCTGGTACACAAAAGTGGCCAGGACCAAGTGCTTTGTGTGGCCTTGATCCCACGTGGGTCATGTCTCCTCTGCACCTAAAAGACTTGAGCTACCTGCTTTCCTTTGTATGCAAAAGGACTCTCATTCTGGTCCCCAAGCTCAAGGGCAAAATGTGAATTGCCCTTCCAAGATTCAAGACATGCAAGGATTGCTCCCAGACAAAGGCTGCCCATGGAGATGAGTGTGGCAACATGCGTCCTCCCCTGGTCTTCCTCTCCTGTGATCCTGAAACACCGGAGATGCTTGAGAGCTTTGAGATTCCTAGGAGGAGCAGAAAGGGCAGGGCAAGGCCATGAAATGTCATTGAAAAGGGGTCTTGAATTCCAGGTGGGGGAGGGGTGAGCAAGGTCATGCAAGGCAAGGGGGGGTTCAAGGGCAGGGCAAGGCAAGTGGTGGCTTGGCGAGGCGAGGCCAGGCAAGGCAATGAGGGTCCTAGAAGGAAAAGGAAAGGTGAGGCCAGACCTAGACGAATGTGAAAGGAAGTCAGGTGGGGGATGGGTGAGCAAGTCAATGCAAGGCAGGGGAGAAAAGGCAGGTTGAGGGAAGGCTACAGAGAGGGCAGCAAGGAAATGCAAGGCATGGGGAAGCATGTGAGGAGTGGGTGCTGTCAGCCGGCTGGGATGGCAGTGGCAGGGCAACTGCAAGTAACATGGTGGGGATGTGGAGGGGGGTGTTAGTGTGCGGGAGGTGTGTGTGTGTGTGTGCAGCGGAGTGCAGGGTAAGTGCAGGTGTGTGTGCATGTGCATAGGGGGGTTTTGTGCCAGGTGCTGTGCCGGGGGGAGCCATCCCACCGCCAAGAAGGTGTGGGAGTGAAAGGAGTAACATAGATGTGTCTTTACAAAGAGACCGTGTGAATCCGTCCTTAGACAAGGCTAGGAATTTACTGGTAGGGGAGTAACAGAAGAAAGTGTTAGTTCTAGAAACTGTTACTAATCGACAGAGACTGTTGCTCAGCCAAGGCCGTGTTAAATTCCTGAACCTAGAGCAAGGCAACAAAGACTTAATAGCATTAGGAATAGTTTTGTTTTCTTCCTTCTCCATACCAAGAGGGGGGTGCATATTAGAGGGGAGCATAGAGTAGGCAGTTCCGGAAGTCTGTAATTCCCGAGTACCTCAGAGGGTGCTGTTGCCAGGAACTTAGCATAAAAAGGGGGCTGCGTCCTGCAATCAGTTGAGAGACTCCATGGCAAAAGCCCCATGGCCTCTCCCTGTAGTTGAAGAATGTTTCAGGACTCCTCTGTCTCCTTTTTGGTGGATGAAGAAACTCAGAAAGCAACACTTCTGCCAGAACTCTCCAAGATGCCCCCTTTGCTCCCAGTGACTCCATCACTGCCCGGGAAGCTGTCTTTTCTACCAGAGGAGTTCGAGATACAGTTAAAAGTCGTGTGGCAGAGAAAAAAAGCAAGAATCGTTTACAAGGGATGGCAAACAAGAGATACCAGAAGCTTTGGCCCTACCAATATTAAAAGAACTCTGTGAAGAGAGTCCTTGCACTTCCTGAGGACTGGCAGAAGCCTTCCTCATGCTGTATGTTGCTGGGGGTCTTTTTAGACTGGCAAAACGAGCTGTTGAAGGTTGCTTGAGCTGTGCTAAAGTAAACAGCCAAGTTACAAAGTAACTTGCCAGGGGAGGGAGGCCTTGGGCTGCATGTCCCTTCCAAAGATGCCAGCTGGATTTTCCTGAGATGCCCCAAGTGGGAAGGCTTCATATCTTCTGCTAATGGTATGTCAGCTAGCAAGGTGGCCAGAAGCATTTCCAACTGCTTCAGCAACGACAGGATCAGTTATTAAGGCATCTTTGGAACAAATCATTCCAAGATACAGCATTGTAGAAGCAATAGACTCAGATAGGGGAACTCATTTTACAGGAAAGATCCTTCAAGGGGTTTTGGCTTCTTTAGGACCGCAATGGAACCTCCATAGGCCCTGGCACCCCCAGAGCTCGGCTCGGGTAGAAAACAATGAATAGAGGAATAAACACCTTTTGAAGCTGGTAATAGAAACCAAGATGCCATGGCTAGGGCTTTGGACATTGGCTTTGGCGAGAATGAGAGCCCGACCCAGAAGAGAGATTCCGTTATCCCCCTTTCCGTCGTTGTTATGAATTACCCGGGTAAGTCTCAACCTAGTGGGGGAGTAGAGGTAAGTGATGTATATTTAAAACCATCTGTGGCCAGGATACTGCTTCTTGTGAAACCCCTTCAACAGGAAGCTCAGCTGGCACAAGCCCCACCTTTGGACTTTGCTGCTTCTAACATCCAACCAGGAGATTGAGTCCTAGTTAAGGAGTAGAAAGAAGCGCCAGTGGTTCTGAAATGGCGTGGCCCATTCCAAGTGTCACTGACGACAGAAACAGCCATCAAGACAGCTGAACACAGGTGGACCCGTCACTCTCGGGTCAAGGTCTCTGAAGCCTCAGAGATTTGCACATCTCAGCTGGAGGAGAAGGCCGGGAGGCCGTGACTGACACTCTGCAGGAATGGGCCGGAGCAGTAGCCAGTGCTTCGACATCAGAGGAAGCCCTGAGTGCCTACCCACAGACCATCTGCTGAAATAGTCTCTATGGGTATCCCTCCTCTAGAATTTCCACTCACTGGGGCGCTAATACTTGCTGGATTATTTTATGTTAAGTGGTTTCTGTGTCTTCAATTGCCACAGGTGCTGCAGAAGACAACGGGAAAATTAGACTAGCTAATTAGATCACATTATTAAAATATTTTCCTTACTAGTTCTACTTTTATATGGTCAGCTAAGTTTAGGCCAGGAGTGGGAGAATCAATTGGCAGCCTTAGGAGAAGAAGTAGCAAAAGTTTTTAACCTTAGCAATTGCTGGCTCTGTGGAGGGCCAGGAGGATCTGAAGAGTGGCCATGGCTGGCTAGCCCAGCTGAACCGAAATGGTGGGTCAATGGGAGGGCCACAATGGGATGGGATTTGGGGCCAAAGAAGGAAGTCCATGGCCACTTCATTCTTCTCCAACAGGCACTTATTGCCTAAACAGGACAGGGCGGGTCTATGTAGGAAAAGGCGTTTGTCAATTGACTTTCCCTCTGGCTTTAAACAATTGGGTTTAGCCCTCCAATTGCCCTCCTTACAATTGTTCCAAATATCAAAACAAATGCAATCAAATAGCTGTTCAGCTCACTAATGGTAGCTGCGTAAGGTGTTCTTACCAAAAATATTTGGAAGCCTGTAAAGCAATGGGGAGGGACAAGGGGTTTTTTTGACCACCTATTTTTAAGCTGCCCCCACAAAAATTCCACAAGTAGAAGACATGTTGTTTGTGATTATCAGTGGGAATGGCAACACCGGACTGGAACTCAAAGCCTTTTAGTGAGTTCTGCTCCAAATCCAACCAAGCAACTTGCAGATGTAAATGTAGATGGGAACCCTGTGTGGGAGCTTGGAAATGCAAATACTGTGACCCTTATGGTGGGGGAACTATTGTTGGAGGACCGTTAGGCCAGGGAAACCCGCGGTATTTTGACCCACCAATTGATGACCAAGGGTAGGAAAGCCCCTTTGCTAATGGAACACGGGCTTTGAAAGGACATTATTGGATTTGTGGCCAACATGCTTAGCTCAGGTTACCTCCAAACTGGTCAGGGATATGGTATATCCCTGGGGTATATTAGACCGTTGTTCTTTTTGCTACTACAAATTCAGGGAAATCGCTTAGGAATCAAAATCTGTGAGGATTTAATTAGAGAAAAGCAGTCAGCTGAGGCAGCCTTGGCTGCAGGAAGCACCCCAAAACGGGGAAAAGATGAATGGCCACCAGAACAAGTTACGCAACACGATGGACCAGCCCCTTGGAAAGCTAAGGAATTAATCCCAGATGCCTGGGAACCCATTTATCATTTCAATGAGATAATTAGGTTACAAGCTGTCTCAGAAATAATTACCAACCAGCCAGCCACAGCTCTTGACCATCTTGCTGAGCAACCCACTTCAATGAGGAAAGCGGTATTTTCAACATTGGATGGTATTAGATTATCTGTTAGCAGAAGAAGGAGGCGTTTGTGGGAAATTAAATGACTCGAGCTGCTGTTTGCAAGCAGATGACAGCGGAAATGTGGTCAAACAAATAACAAAGGAAATAACGTCAGCTCATGGACCTGTCCAAATGTTGAAAGGATGGTAATGGGACATGTTTTCATGGTTAACTGGCCAGCTATGGGCTAAATGAATACCATTTCTCCTCTTATATGCTATAGCAACTCTAATCTTTTGACCATGCGTGACACCATGCTGGGTGCAGCTCTTTCAGCAGGTGGTCAAGGGGATGCCACTAGCAGCCATGCCTACCTGATCCAGAAATGACTACAAAAGGACAGAAAAGGATGTCACTGCAAATAATAGCAAAAGCCAAGAAGACTCAAGAAGAAAAAATTAAATCAATGGTAATTAAGGTTTGTAAAGACAAATACAGATCAACGAAAAAGAGGAGGGATTAAAAGGAATGAGATGGATGAGTCTTTACAAACAGACTGTGTGAATCGGCCTGTAGACAAGGCTAGGAACTTATGGGGAGTGAAGTAACAGAAGAAACTATTAGTTCTCTAGAACTGTTGCTAATCAACAGCGACTGTTGATTAATCAAGGCCGTGTTAAATTCCTGAACCTAGAGCAAGGCAACAAAGACTTAATAGCATTAGGAATGGTTTCTTTTTCTTTCTTTTCGATGCCAAAAGGGGGGTGCATATTAGAGGAGGGCATAGAGTAGGCAGTTCTGGAAGTCTGTATCTCCCGAATACCTCAGCCAGTGGGGAAAAGGAAGAGACTGTTGTGGCCAGGAACTTGGCATAAAAAAGGGGCTGCATCCTGCAACCGTTTGACAGACCCCAGGGGAAAAGCCCCATGGACTCTCCCTGTAGTCGAAGAATGTTGCAGGACTCCTCTGTCTCCTTTTCGGACATAAACCTCAGGCATCGTCGATTAATTTTCCCTAACGGCAGCGACCTGCCGCGTGCTCTCCGTGCTCCTCCCCAGCCCCCCGGCAGGTGTAAAATAGTTCCCGGCGGCTCCCACCGCGCGTTACAGACGGCTGCACGGCCCGGGGCTGCTCGCAGTGCTCCCCTGCCCCGCCAGGGCTGCCCGCGGGCTGCGGAGCCACCTCGCCACCGGCGCGGCCAGGGCCGGGGCCCTTCTCGACAGCAGCCGAGGGGCTGCGGAGCGGGCGGCTGCGGGACGATCAGTCATTTTATGACGCGCGGTGCTGCCGCCTCCATCTAGTGCTCCATCGCGCCGCCGGCCGACCCCGCCTTGCGCGTTCACGCTCGGCCGCGCTCGCTGCCCGCCAGCCTCGCCGGAAGCTCTCCCGCCCGGGCCGTGCCCCGGCTCCGCCTGCGGCTCGGCAGGGCCCGGCCGCACGCGTGCTGCGTGGCTCGGAGCACCCGCGTTGCGCCGCAGGCGACGGGGAAGGCGGGCCGGGTCGGCGCCATCGTGGTAGCGCGAGGAGAGGAGCGCCCGGGCGGGGCGGCGAGTGGCGCGGCGGTGAGGGCTTCTGCTTCCTGTCGCTCGGCTGCCGCCCTCGGCAGGTGCCGTGTGACCCCGCGGAGCGGCGGGGCCGGCCGGGCGGTGCGCGGCGAGGCTTTCGGCCAGCGGCGGCCGCAGCGAGAGGCTGCTGGCACTGCCCGTGCCGGTGGAGAGAGCGGGGATCCGAGGCCGGCCTTCCCAGAGCGACGAGGGGTGGCCGCCTTTGCCGCGCTGCCCTCCGTGCAGCACGTGGCCGATTCCGGCGAACCCGGGGTCTCCGCAGCGGCGCGGGCGGGAGGGAGTGGGGAGCGCGCTCGGTGCCGTGCTGGCCGCTCCCGCCAAGCGCTGCGCTCCGCCGAGGCGTTTTCCTGCCCGTCCTGGGAAGGACATAAGGGGCCCCGAAGTTGGAGCTTAGCTGTCAGGGGGAGCAACTTGCCTCCATTGGCGACGTCCTTTTCCCTCTGATTCAGCTACCTTGTGGTAGGTGCGATGGTGCTGAAGAAGGGTGGCGGCTTGGCACAGTTGCTGTCATAGGTGGTGCGAGAGCTCCACGCAAGGAGCTTGGAGTGGCATGTGTGAGGGTAGGAGGGTACGGCACCCACAGCTGAAGGGAAAAAAGGTCAGGGCATGTCATCAGCCGCAGTCGTGCTAAGTTGTTCATCTTTGCAAACTGCTTGCCGAGTTCTTCCTTTCTTAGGTAATGGGGGTTTGTATCAACCAGAACTGCATATGGTCAGTATTTGCAGAGAAGGTTACTTGGACTGTTGTTGAAGTGAGTGTAGCAGTTTCTATGGCATTCTGCAAAAAAAGTGACAGGTGTCTCTGTGCTCCCCAATTCTTAACAAAAATGAAGTTAACAAAGCCCTGAAAAGAGGTTTTACAAAACTTCAGGGATTTTTTCCTACGAGTACTGTAGAGACAACCATAGTCACCTTGTCTTTCCAAAAGTGAAGGTTACATCTTTTTGTCCAAGAGCATCAAGTGCTTTTGGTCAGCGTTTGTGTGCAAGCATTAGCCTTGTTCTTGTTCTTCCTTGGAGAACTTTTACAATACTCAGATGATCTGTGTAGGCTGCAGAGTGCAGTGGTGAACTTCAAGGCTTCCAGCAGAAGGGAGATGCTGTCCACGTTTTGGATTTTCCTTAGTCTGAACCTTCAATGTCCAAGGCTTCACTTTTCAAGCAGTTGGAAGAGCTCCAAATTAAGATATGAACAGGTCTTAATTGACCTTGTCACCGCCTCAGTTCGTCAGGTAATGCTGTGCACTGGATTTAATTGCCGAGTGCAACATGTGCTAAAAATATGTAGAGTGTCTCCTCGATTACCCTTCCAGAAGGGTTTGAATGGAGAACAAGGAGTTCCGAAGACAGGTATTTGGTGTACGAGAAGTAGAACTTAGTTGATTGCAGGGCACTGCATGCACAAATGTCTAAGGAGGATCCCTCTTTTTTTGTCCCATCTATGCTTGTTCTCATTTGAAATCCTGAACATTCTGGAGGTTGGTTTTGTTAGGGTTGTGGCTGGGGAAGGGGTGGTGGTGGGGGAGGGGTGGGTGTTGTTTCTGATCTTTTTAATTTCCAGGATAATGTACAAAGAACTTGTGCCCAAAACCAGCAGTATGAAGCAATGCAGGTATAAAAGAAGGTCACCGAAATGTCGGCTAATATGAATCTGAAAGCGCTTCAGTATTTTACCCAGGAGTTTCACTCCAGCAAGGTGATTGTCCTTCACAGAAATGTAGTGGCAGGCTTATGCCATGCTAGAAGTGATGACCTTTCTCTGCCCCAAATTGACCAGCAAGATATTTTGGCTCTTGATTTAAACCCCTGAGCCAGCTGTGTTTCAGGCTGCAGAAGCTGCAGGTGTTGTGGCAGACGCGGGGTGCAGCCCTGCCTGCCGGTCCCGACCTGGCGCACGCCGGTGGCAGCCGTCAGCGCCCGGGGTCCCCTGTGCCTCCCATGCCAGGGTTCTGCCTGCCTGCTTCGCACCCCTGGTAGCCTCAGGGAAACAGCGGACTACTCCATCTACTTTAAAAACAAACAAGCAAACAAAAAGCCCACTGTAAAAATATGTAAAAGTCTTGAAACTAATTCTCAGCGCTTGCTCGGAGTTTGTTGATGGCGCAAATGGATTTTGGATAAACTGGTACTGCTAGTACTACTTTTAAATTAGGTTCCTAAACTTCAGAAAGGAGAAGATGGTGGTCACATACCCCTGAGGAATGTTTGAAAAAGTAAGAGTGCTCAGTCATTTAAAGGTGGCCAGAAAATGGGTGTGGCAGTGGAGTGGACACTCTGCGAGTAGGTAGCCTTAAGTCATGCAGGGACTGGCACTTCAGTGGGAATTTTGCATCAACACCAAGAGATCGTTCCATGATGTGTTGCATAACAGCAGATTGGGCCAAAATTCTGCTGACTTTGATCAAGGGCCACCTTCACTTAACCCAGCATAGGGACATAAATCAATGATGTTTGAAAAGCAGCCATGAAACATAGCCCCTTTAGTTTATTGGACTGTTGCAAGTCTGCAAAGCTCTGTTGACAGGTCACTGGAAGTAGCTGTTGGAATCTAACTGCGGTTGGACTCTTTGTCAGTCAGCATCACCAGGAGGCTTAACAGTTTAGGTTGAGAGGTGGTGCATGTTTTTTTTCAGAGGAATGGCCCAGTGAAGAGCAGTGTTCACTGCCAGGACTGCCGTTGTAGCCTTCTAGAGAAATCTTGGTTCATTCAGAGAGAACTTCCTTGGTTCTGCTGGTTTGGTTTCACAGCTGGAGCAAAGGTAGAGCACTGGAAGCAATTCCTAGGGCAGAAGCGGGAGATATCCAAAGCTCTGGACTTTGTTGTCCTCAGCACAGTGTAAGTGAGCGTAGTCTAATTGGAGGAGTGGTGAGCATCAGTGATATCAGATTTTTTACAAGTTCTTAATTCTGTCAAAACAAGAAAGAAGGAGAGTGATGAAGATGAAATCCTTTCCTCTTAAATCTGCCTACGCAGCAACTTCAGGGGTAGTTGTAATGTGTATTCACCTATTTTGAATTGCCCAAAACCAGGCCTGGAGATGCTTCAGAGACAGAGTCAGAGAAGCGGGTATTTGCTTTATTTGGCGCTGGGTGCGTGGGGGATCGCTCCTCCTAACACACACACGCAGAGCACTCCATACAGTCCAGCATTATGTGTAAAATTTTTGAATATTCATCACATTCCTTGGGATAGGAGTAGTTCTAGAAATTACTTCTCGGAAGTCATTGATCATCATTAGCAGACGTGCCACGCATGCGCTGTGTACCCAGGTGGTCGCACTGAGGAAGGCTCCTCTTCTTCCTCGGGGGTCTTTCTGATAAAGATCAGTAGTCTCCGTCACAATGCACTTTTTACCTTTCTTTCTGGAGCATGCGCAGTTCTTCGCTGGATGATTCAGCGATCTCTGTGCTGGTTTTCAAAAGATCCTGTTCCTCTTATCTTGACAAGATTAAGGCAAGTCCTGGTGCTTAGGTTTTGTGATTAACATTTGCTGTCTCTTAGTAGTTCACTCGTGTTTACATGAGTAAACTATGGATCAACCCCCTTCTCAATTTTAGCACTGAAAGGATATCAGAGTCATTTAAAGGGATGTCTCCTATGGAGTACTATAAAACTGCCATCATGGTAACACGTTTTCATACAGTAGTTTTAGCACAGAAGTAATAGATGTACAATCTTGGATGTTTCAACCTGCTGACTCGAGAGCCAGTGTTGAGCTTTTCTCTTTTAAATCCAGTCTTAGAGCTCTGCAGGGATCACTGCAGCATGACGTTGTGACAAGGGGATGCTGATTCACGCATAAACCTTTGATGCTTTCCTTATATCTTCAAGCAGCTTTGAAAACCAGTGATGATCTGGCATGTTGCGACTTGAGAGTCATGGTAAAGGTTTCACCAAACACTTTGTAATATCATGCTGCAGCTTTCATGCCTAAGGAAATAGCATTGAGCATATGGCTGGCAAAATGCCAAAAGAATGAGCCAAAACCAATATCCTTTAATGGGAAAGATGGAAAACATTTAGATGTGTTTATTTGAACTAAAATTCCTGTGGACCAAGCCTAAATGTATTTCACACTAAATTCTTAGAACTGATTTTAAGGGAAGATGTGAGAAAGATGAATTCACAAGCGGAATTTTCAGCAGCATAATATTGAACATTTATTAGTAGAACAAAGGCATATCACAGCGCGGGAGCACTTAGCAATAGTGCTAGAGGCGTGGCTCCATTCATGTTACTGTGAACTTAAGTACTTCTTTAAACATAGTCCTTAAGCCCAGAAAGTAATTTACACTTCACTCAACTTTTCCCCCCCCTCCTGTCTCTGCCCCCTTGTGCCAGCGCACGCCAGCACACCGCCGCCGGTCCTCTGGATAGCTTCAGAATTGAAGGCAGGCACCCCGCTCCGGTGCCTCCTCAGTCTCCAACCTAATTTGTAGTTGACAGATTCTTTGGGAGGTGTGAGTTTTGATGAGATAACTGACTTCCTGGGATGCATGCGGTTCATCTTCTTTGTTTCTTTAAGATGTCTCGGTTTCTACCTCTGTCATTTCTCAACTTAAAGGACATTTATTATCACGTGTTTATTACGACATTTCCCAACATGTTACCACTCTTTCGAAGTTACAATTTACTCTAGTCTTGTTTTTACTTAACTATATTTTACCTGTTTCTACATAGTACATGATCACTTCTAAATGTTAAAATCATATATGGGAAAGACAAGATTTATCGTTCACTCATTTATCACAGGAGGAATGTGTTAGCTGCTCGTGTTGCAGTTCACTTGTAATGCCGGTCTATTACCGCAGGCCTGGGCCCTAGGCTATATCACCATGTCCCGCAGCCATAGGGAGGAGGAGGAGAGAAGATCCAGCAGGCAGGAATTGTGCAGCAAGATTTATTCATTTAATTATTTTACAAACTCTTTTACAGACTTTTTTCTTCATAATCTATTTGGACAAAGGATCAGCCACCCCTTGGGGTGATTGGCTAAAATCCTAAAACATCCATTGTCAAAATATTTTTCTACTATACCATAAACAAGACTTTTCAAGGTTGCAGGTGGCTTGGTCGTTTCCATACTCTGCTACCTCTTCTGTGAGAGAGAAAAGTTTCTCACGGACTTAGAAAATAGCAAGAAAATCCTCGCTAGCAGCATTTTTGTATCTACACTGGTCCTTCTCATTTCCTTTTCTCTAGAACACATTTCTCAGGCTCAGTGAGCAGATGTGCGTGCAAGTGGTTCGGTGTGTCCTTGGAATTCAAATAGTCAGGATCAGATGGGTTTCTGCAGTGAAAGGATACAAGGAAACGGGGATATAGCCTACAGTGGGAACTCCTGTGATTTTGCTCCTCTCTAAACATTTCTCCTCTCCAAATGGATCTCTGTAGGAAACTTGACACATTCTTCTACTCCTGGGAGTCATTAATAAAGAAACCTGGGGTGTTTATTAGGTGACAGTGCTGTTCCTGCTGTGCACCTTTGCACCTGGCTCACAGACCATTTTCACACAGCCGTGGTCCAGAATGCGGGCAGACAAAAACCCACCAGTTTTCTCTTGCCTACTTGACTTTTCAAATTCTTATTATGTGATGATTATCGCATCATTTTGTCCA
Organism: Corvus hawaiiensis; assembly: GCF_020740725.1. Taxonomy (NCBI): domain Eukaryota; kingdom Metazoa; phylum Chordata; class Aves; order Passeriformes; family Corvidae; genus Corvus; species Corvus hawaiiensis. The sequence goes on from NC_063229.1 coordinate 868,292, forward strand.
TAATATCTGAAATAATTTGCCATGCAGTTTTGAATACAGTGCAAATACGTATTTTACTCTTAGAAATTTGAAAGTGAGTTACATTTAATAGTAGTTTGTGAGTAGTATGGCAATCAGGCCTTAAATACGCCAATCAGGCTTGTAAATAAACCCATATTATCAGTCAATCTCTTCAATCTATTCATGTGTTTATACGGGATTTTATTCCTATAGAATAGAAAACTCGGAGCAGTGGCAAAGAAGGGGGGGGGGGTGGGGCAGCAGCGGCCCGGCTCTGAGAGGGGTAGGGAAAGGCAGGCTCGGGATCCCGGGGTTTCTCACCTGAGGCACCCGAGCAGATGGTGAAGAGTCCCTCTTTTAGTGAAGGTAGACTGTTAAAAAGGTTCCAATGCAACGGCCGCTCTTACGAACAGAGCTGCACTCACGGTAGAAGAAAGGCAGCAGGAGACGGAATCCTGCAGTGGTGACCAATTCTCCCCACAGCCACCGCAGCCTCTCTCCCCTCCGAATGCTTGAGAGAACAAGAGCTGGGAGCTGCATGCAACCCCGTTTTCCCAGTCCAAAGTTCACTGTATCTCTGCCCTCACAAGACACCTCAGCTAAAGGGAGTAGCCAGCTGCATCCCTCCCCTGAGCGGTGACAACTTCTTTTGTCTCTCTTGAGTGTCCAGTCGTTATTGTCTCCTAGCGTATGGGGGAAAGCTCCTTAAGAGAAAAAAAACCCCAAAAAAACAAAAGGAGAACTACTAAAACCCCAACATACGGGTGATTCTCACCTTCCTTCTCTGTCCTGTGGTGGTCGGCGATGGAAGAGACGGGACAGATTGCTCGGATGCAAGAAGCCGATTTTATTGATACAGAGCTGAGTATTTATACCTTTTCAGCAGTAACTAAAAATAGATTCTTATATAAGCAGCAATCACTATAACAACCATATCTATGTTTCTTAATAACATTGCAAAACTACAAGCTAGCATTAACCGACACCAAGCATGCCATTCCCTTATACTAGCTATTTCCTGATAGGCCGTACTGCCTGCCATGGTTTGCGGCCTAGCAGCGTTAGCGCGTCCACTTCTGACATGATTTTAGCAGTGCTCTCACTTCTGCTTTCTAGCTGTATCTCCACACTTCTCAGCTCCATGTAAAAGCACATGCTCTCAGTGTCGTAGAGTCCTTAGGGAAAGCAAACAGCGGTTCCGCTTCACACTGCTAAATGTGCCAGGACAGAAAGCTTTCACTGACCTTGCCTTGCCTTTTCCTTGCAGCCTTTCCTCTTCAGAGTGAAACATAGATTTAGAAGAACTATAAAGATTTTAGTTATAGGCTAGCTGTGTGGAGATTAGTTAGAGTAGGAAGGAATTTGGGCCCAGTGAGAGTTAATGAAAATAGTTAAGAGAGCTGGACCTGAAAGGGGTTTTAAGATGTGATTACCAAATAACTGATGATCTGTCATTTGCATGTTTGCTTAGCTGTGCTTAGAACGAGGAATAGAAACTTTGATAAGTTGGTGTAGGGAACAAGGACAATTACCAATTTCCTCCCTTGGTGGGAACCTGTTCAAAAGTCACGCAAGAGGAAACTTAGAGGTCACTAAAGTAATTCGGATTGTTAAAGTTCAAAAAGGCAAAAAGGCCAAAATGAGGAAGATGAGTTACTTCATCTTTCTTGGGACCACTGACCCAATTCAAGACCACTGACTCCATTCAGGACACACACTATGCATGCTTAATGACATTTAAGCTCATTTCCATATGAAGCGGAGAATGGGAGGTGTTAATGTTACGAATATGCATTTGTATTTTGGATATTCCTAATATTTGGAAATAAAAAGTGTCATGTTGGCTTGGATCGGGGCCCTGCGTCTTAGGGAGCTATCCCACGCAGTGCCCGGTGACAAATAAAACATGCACTTTCTAACTCTAAACTGTTAGAGAGTTTTTGTCCGTCTCAGTTGAATATCGATATTAGATCGATATTCATATTTTGGTAAGCCATTTTGGCGACTCTGGTGGGGCCCTGCTCTATCTGGCCAAGGGGCCAGGGGACCCCCCCTCGGGCGCTCGCCCCACATTTTTGTGGGGCTCCTTGATCCTCTGACACCCCGGGGAGAGACCAGGACCTGCCAGAACCACGGACAAAGAGGTATGTTTTAAAATTAAAGGGGTACCTTAAAGAAGGCAGCTTGTAAGACACAGTGGGACACCCTGTGCGAAGCGGAAGCCTGGGAGAGTTTGCTTGTAAGTGTCTGCAGAAAGTATAGTAATTTTTAATGGAGCGGGTAACGGCTCCAAAGGCTCATCTCCCGTAAGGGGAGTAGAGCTGCTTCTGTTTCCCAGGGAGGGGAACGAGGTACAGGGGTGCTGCCTTGGTCTCTCATGGAGGAGAGACGGGTGCACAGCGTGGGTGGCCGTGCGGCGTGTGTTGAGGGGCGCTGCCTTTGGTCTCTCGTGGAGGAGAGCCAGGAGCGCAGAGCGGGTGGCGGGGCGGGGCGTGTGGCTGCGGAGTTTGAATGGCTGCAAGAACTCCGGCTTGCTTCGTTCTCGTAGAGGGGAGCGAAGACCGTGGGGTTGCACACCGGAGGTATCGGCGGGAGCGCCGTCGGCTCCGGTCCGGTCGGTGGCTTAAAAGCAGCATTGGCTTGTAGTTTGGGATACGAGTGGTGAACAGAGAGAGAGACTAACTTTATTTTGAGTGCTGTGCGCATGCATTAGGGACGCGCCGCAGGTCTACAGGGACCGCTTTGGGTTAAAGGGTACGGACCCCCTAGGCTGTGCAAGCGCTGTAAGGGTATGATGGCTGGGTTATGCCAAAAGGGTTTGTTGGAACTGTGAATTAGCAGTGTGTTGTGTGTGTGTTTAGTTTGTGAGAGTTTGTATTGTGGGTGTTTTGATTTGTGTGTGTTTGGCCCGGATCAGCCACGTATTTGTATGAAAAAGTTATAAAAGTTTGTGTTTAGTGGAGTTGAGGAAGGATTTTTGTGCTTGACAGAGTGGAGAGATTTTTTTGTGTCTAGAGAGTGAGTTGCAAGGAAAGAATTAAGTAGAGCGCGTGACCTTTGAGTTGTGTGAATGGCGGTGGTGAAATTTGGTTAAGGTATTAGTGAAAAAGCAGTAATTGAGTGTTTAGAAGTTGCTAAATTTGTGTTTAAAGGAGCGAGCGGAGCTAGTTTGAAACTATGTCTGGTGTCACTTTGGCGACCGGCGCAGTGATCTGAGTTTGTAGCTTCGGATTTTTGTTTTGTAAGTTTTTAGTATATTTTGAAAAGTTTGATTGTAAGTGAGTTTAAATTTGGTTGTTTGGTTCAGGGTGACATCCAGACCAAGGGCTAATAATTTTAACCTTAGCAGTGAGGCAGAGCGGCGTAGCATGTAGCGTGGGCTCAAGACTAAACCCCCCCCCACTCACTCAGCAGTGCAAGCGAAGCGGTAGGGGCTAACCCCCCCCGCTCGGCAGAGTGAGTGAGGCGGCAGCACAAGCTGGAACTTGCTAGCTTGCCAGATTTGAGCGGAGCCTTGTGAAACCCCAGCAAAAGTTTCGCTCGGGGTTGCGAAAGGCTTGTGGTGGGTTTTAGAAGTTTAAAATTGTTGGTAGAAGTGCTTTGAGTGAATTGTTTCAAGCATTTGAATGTGTGGAGTGAGTTTTATGTGCTGTGTGAATTTTTTTTAGATTTGAATAAAAAGGAGCGGGGTTTTTTGAGTGGTGGAGTGTGTGAGTGTGTTGTGAAACAAGCTTTTTGGTGAACTTTAAAAATGGTGGCAAACAAAAGCAAAGAGGTTCCTAAAAGTATCCCTCTGGGATGTGTTTTGACACACTGGCAAAAGATGGTGAATCATAGTGGTGCAGAGACCAAGAGGGAGCTTATTAAGTTATGCACCCAATGGTGGCTGTTCTATAAACTGGAAGGGGGTATGAAGTGGCCGCCTTTTGGTACACTGGATTATGAAACATTACTGCAACTAATGCTTTTTCTTAGCCGTGAGCAAAAATGGCCAGAGATTGTTTATGCTGAATTATTTTTCACTCTTCAAAATCAACCTGAGTGACAAAAAGAGTTTGGGTCAGACCACCCTCTGATCCCTTAGTATTGGCTTTTGAAAAGGATAACAAAGTTAATAATGAAAAACCTAAGCGATGTTGCGGTGCATGTTCAATAAACCAGAGATGTACCCATCCTGACAAGGTATATTAGGTAGAAGCCCAAGAACAAGAAGTGGCAGATCTACTTAAGTCACCTCCTAAAAAGGGAGATGGGGGAGGGGTAGCAAATGATACAGAATCAGAGTTACCATCATCTCCATCCCCAAACCCCGCTCCACTTTCTAGTTCATCTCCCTCTGGGAAATCAAGAACAACTAACCTCTACCCACCTTTACCGAGCAGCGACAGCGAAGAGGATGAATCACCCTCCCCACAGGGTCCTATAACATTAAGGACCCGGGGGCAAATTAAAAGAAACATACAAGCATCTTTAAGGGAAGCAGTAAATCATGAAGGGATTCCTATATTAGTTAAAATCCCCTTTTCTATTATAGATCTAGAAGCCTGGGAAAAAGTGGCCAGAAATTACCAGAGTGACCCAATATTGGGGTTGCTGAGAAATTTAAATTTATGGTGAACCAACACAATCCTTATTGGGCTGATACCCAGTTACTGCTTGATGCTCTACCTGAATCAGAAAAGCAATTAGTTATAAAGACAGCTGTGAATATGGCTGAAGATGATTGCAGGATAACACAGGAGGATGTTAAAAAGGTACTTCCTCTTCAGGATCCAGAGTGGGGCCCTAATGAGCCAGATGAAATGGCACAGTTAAAAAGGTACTGGGGATTCATAATAAAAGGGCTAGAAAGAGCAACCCCTAAAGCCATAGACTGCTCAGCCCTGTATGCTATGAAGCTGGGTCCCTCTCAAACACCTTCTGAATTTTTAGACAACTTGCGAGATGCGATGCGTCGCCATGCCACCTTGGATCCTAGACCGGAAGAAGGAGTGCAGCAATTGGTAAATTTATTTTTAGGACAATCCACAGGAGACATCCGGCAGAAGCTTCAGAAGATGCAAGGTCCAACAATCCGGAATCTAGAGACTTTGCTTAATGTGGCACGGAGCATTTATAGCAATTGGGGAGAGGGAATGCAAAAATTAGTAAGGGTGGTAAAAGAAGAAAAAAAAAAGGAAGACGTGGGCAAGGTCCACCAAGACAAGGACCACCCCGACTAGGAAGGGACCAGTGTGCCTTATACAAAACCTGGGCATTGGAAAAACCAGTGCCCAGAAAAGAGAAAGGGTGATGAAAAAGAAATATGACCAGAGAGGTGCGGGGGTGGTTGCTCATATGCAAGACTGGGCGCTACCCTAGGGGACCCTCTGGTTATAGTTAAACTAGGGAACGAAGAAAAGAAAGTGGAATTTTTAGTAGATACAGAAGCAACATATTCAGTGTTGAATAAAGCTTTGATACCTATATCAAGGGGTTATTTTGTAGTGACAGGGTCAACTGGCCAATCTGGAAAGGCATACTTTTGTAAACCACTGAAATATAAATTGAGAAAACAGTGGGGAATTCACCAATTTTTATATATGCCTAACGCTCCATCTGCACTTTTGGGCAGAGATCTGCTAGAGCAGCTGGAGGCAAAAATAATATTTAAAAATGGGGAAATCAGTTTGGAAGTAAAAGACCAACAATATCTAGAGTTGCTGAGCCTAATGCTAATAACCAAAGAAACGGAAATAGCGAATGAAGAAGAAATGATTAAGAAGATAATGGATCAAGTATTCCCTGGAGTGTGAGCCTCTGGTACCCCAGGGAGGGCAAAGAATGCCCTGCCAATTCAAATCAAGCTTAAAGAAGGGAAACGGCCTGTAAGGGCCAAGCAATTTCCCTTGAAAAGGGAAGACAGAGAAGGGATCGGGCCAATTATTGAGAACTTTTTGCAAATTGGATTGTTAAGGGAGTGTCAATCTGATTTTAATACTCCAACTTTACCCGTGAAGAAACCTGATGGGTCATACAGGTTAGTACAAGATTTGAGAGCAGTCAATAAAGTGACGGAGGATTTATACCCAGTGGTTGCTAACCTTACACCTCATTAACTCGTTTAACACCTGAACTAACCTGGTTTACCGTTTTAGATTTGAAGGATGCTTTCTTTTGCCTCCCTCTCCATGAAGCCAGCCAGAAAATTTTTGCACTTGAGTGGGAGAAGCCCAAGAGTGGACGCAAAACTCAGCTCACACGGTGTGTATTACCCCAAGGGTACAAGAACTCTCCTACTGTATTTGGAGAACAGCTTGCAAAGGAGCTAGAATCCTGGGAACCCCCGCCGGGAGAAGGACAGCTGCTTCAGTATGTGGATGACCTTTTGGTAGCCACCCAGACCCAAGAGGCATGTATGAACTGGACGGTAAGCCTCTTCAACTTTTTGGGCTTGCAAGGGTATCGGGTGTCCCAAAAGAAGGCGCAGATGGTAAAGCAAACAGTTATTTACCTGGGCTATGAAATAAGTGCTGGACAAAGAACCTTTGGATGAGAGTACAAAGAAGCGATATGCCAGATCCCAAAACCCCAGACAGCAAAAGAGCTGAGAAGTTTTCTAGGTATGACAGGGTGGTGCAGACTGTACATTAATGATTATGGGTCGCTTGCTAAACCTTTATATGCATTGATTACGGAAGGAAACAAGAGCCTGCCGTGGACAAAGGAAGCAACACAGGCTTTCGACCAACTGAAGAAGGCCTTCATGTCAGCTCCAGCCCTGGGGCTTCCAGACGTGAGTAAACCATTCTTTTTGTTTTCTCATGAAAAGCAAGGGATTGCCTTGGGAATACTGGCACAAGACTTGGGCCCGTATCGGCAGGCAGTAGCCTACCTTTCCAAACAGCTGGATGCAGCAGCCAAGGGATGGCCAGGATGCCTCAGAGCTGTTGCAGCAGTGGCAATAAACATCCAAGAGGCATGCAAATTCACCCTGGGCCAGAAAATGACTGTGCTAGTGTCTCATACAGCATCTGCAGTCCTGGAGGCCAAAGGGGGACATTGGCTCTCCCCTCAGAGATTCTTGAAGTACCAGGCCATACTGGTAGAACAAGACGATGTTGAAATTGTGGTGACTAACATTGTGAACCCAGCTTCATTCCTCAGTGGGAATCTGGGAGAACGGGTGATCCATGACTGCCTGGAGACAATCGAGGCCACTTACTCCAATCGCCCAGATCTGAAGGACATCCCTCTCAAGGGCGCTGAGACCTGTTTCACTGATGGAAGCAGTTATGTTATCAGTGGAAAAAGACCTGCTGGGTATGCTGTTACCACCAGCCGAGAGGTAATAAAGTCTGGACCATTGCCAACAAACACCTCTGCACAAAAGGCTGAAATAATTGCTCTAACCCGAGCCTTGGCATTGGCAAAAAGAAAGAAGATTAATATTTATACAGACTCAAGGTATGCATTTGGGGTGGTTCATGCACACGGAGCCATTTGGAAGGAGAGAGGACTGTAAAACTCACAAGGGAAGAGTATCAAGCATGCACCAGAAATACTGAAGTTCTTGGACACCGTTCAGTTACCTGAGAAGGTAGCTATCGTGCACATTAAAGCACAGCAAAAAGTGAGTTCTGAATTGGAAGAGGGAAATATGCTGGTGGACAGAGAGGCAAAAGATGCAGCCAAAGGTGAAGTACCCAGTGAAAAGGTAGAGGCAACATTAATACCAGATGGAAAGATTTGCCTTGAAGGTAGGCCAGAATACAACAAGAAAGATAAGAAACTTATAAAAAAAAGGAAAATGCAAGTTATAATCAGAGGGATGGGCTTTAACTAAGAATAACAAGCTCATAGTACCTTCTTATTTGTTGGGGTCACTGGTGCAGAAAGAACATGAAAAAACACACTGGGGAATGGGTGCTTTGTCCAATTATTTGAAAGATAGGATTATGGCTAGGAGCTTGCAAGGTGCAGTGATACAAGTAACTTGCCAGTGTGGTCTTTGCCTCCGAACTAATCCTAAGAATATTCCAAAACCTAAAGCTGGACAAATTGGGAAAGGCTGCGGACCTGGGCAACAGTGGCAAATTGAATTACCCAGAAAAGGGGGGTATCGATACCTATTGGTATTAACAGAGACCTTTTCAGGATAGCCAGAGGCCTTTCCTGTAGAGGAATTCCTTGTGGAGCGGGGGCGTAGGATACCCCAGGAGAGCTTGGGCATCCCAGGGCTGTTGCAGAAGTACCCCTGACAGGGCCTCAGGCTGAAGACAGGCTTGCGAGGCACCTGCTAGCCAGCAGCCTTGAACAGCCTTGGGAAAAGGTATACACTAGTCAGCTCCCCCGCTGCATAGAGGCTTTCTCGTGGGAATGGGGCGTGAACTTGGCAAAGTATAACTTGGTGTAAGTAAACAATAAAACTGGAGCACGATGCTAAAATCATATCGGTGTCCGTATCGTGTCTCTGGCGGGATTCCCCTGCACCCGGGACCCCCCCTGCTAAACTTTCCCACTAGGACGGCTAAAGCATGAGAGGTGACCAAAGCGTTGTTGCAAGAAATAATACCCCGCTTTGGAGTTCCAGCCACTATGTCTTTGGATAGAGGAAACAACTGAGAGAAATTGAAAAATATGTGGCTGGGGCCCAAAGCAGAGAATTAGATGGGCCAGTACATGATGTACAACCTGGAGATTATGTGTATGTAAAGTCTCTTGCAGAGAAGATTTTGGAACCGCAGTGGGAACGACTGTTCCAGGTGATCCTCACCACCTTCACTGCAATCAAGATCAAAGAGCAGAAGGCCTGGATTCGTCACTCCCGGGTGTGCAAAGCCCCTGAGGGAGTTTGGGAGGTAACGCCAGGCGACAACGAACTGAAGCTGAAGCTGACCCAAAAAGGCGATGGATGAATTCAGTTATGATGGACATTATGTGGAAAGTTGGGACTTTACTAATTATTCTTACAATCGTAACAAGAGTTAAAGTAGTACTACTGCAGTCTAACGCGACTGAAATATCCCGATGCCAGGGGAAGGCATATGATCCTCACTTTCGGAAGGCTTTGAACAAAATGCTCAAAGTCACAAACGCAAGCCTGTGGGAAGGAAGGGATGTTTGAAGATGTAAATATGCATTTGTGTAGGATGGGTTTCATGAGGCTTACTATCCGCCCATGAAGCTTATCCGATTTGGCCCTGAATGCTGTGACAAATGCTTGAGCAATTAAGTTTCGACTGAAAATAGAGGGGTGTGCAACAAAAGCATATGATGAACAAATTGACCGCGGTAAGGAGTGACTTAATTAAATTGCAGCAACCGTTGCAATCCTCCTTGCTGGCCCTGGGTGATAAGCATTGGAAACTGTCCAAAATATTACCAGATAGGGAAGATACAGAAGAACAAGACCATGAATTGAACTGTATTTTACCCCTCTGAACACAGAAGGTGGGCACGAGAAATTAAAAGCCAGTGGCAAACCATTAACCTAGAGCCCTGCTCTATGAGGGAGCAGTTAGGGTACATATGTGGAAGGATTTTAGGTAAAGACATTTGTTTGGACACAGACCAAAGCATTTGCCACTTTGAGGTGCATTCCATTAACCAAACAACGCGGCTAGCGTATACGGAAGAGGTTGCATCTGCCTCAGGATGGCATGTCCCACCATAACGATAGACAATTTAATCATAAATGACAACCCAACTTAATTTGTGTATTTGGAATTTGACGAAAATTGGAGAATCACATCAGTATATAAAGACAAGCATGATTACTGTCCAAGAAGTCTTGCCTGTCCCTATAGGAATGAATCTGACATTTGTCTCATCACTGGTGGGATGTGCTTTTCGGATGGTCACCGACAGCAACTGGTATACTCAATGCCTTCATTCATCCTATTATTGTATTGCTCATTTTAGTTAGTGCAAGTTGGATTTTATCCGTGGTGATGCTTGTTTGGTATTGGAAGATGCTGTGGAGAATAGCAGCCTTGACATCACTATGCAAAGCGTATGGTATAGTCTTGAATGAGAAAAAGGCTGACCACGCCGCTTGGATAAAGGAAGAGGAAATCTGCGTACTGAGTAAAAGAATTTACTCGCTGTTAAAAGAGAAGTGGGGAATGAAACATAGATTGAGAAGAAACATCAAGATTTTAGTTGTAGGCTAGCTGTGTTGAGATTAGTTGGAATAGGAAGAACTTGGGCCCAGTGAGAGTTAATTAAAATAGTTAGGAGAGCTGGACCTGAAATGGGTTTTAAGGTGTTAGTAACTGATTGCCAAATAACTGATGATCTGTCATTTGCATGTTTGCTTAGCTGTGCTTAGAATGAGGAGTAGAAACATTGGTAAGTTGGTGTAGGGAACAAGGACAATTACCAATTTCCTCCCTTGGTGGGAATGAAACATAGATTTAGAGGAAACAGAAAGATTTTAGTCATAGGCTTGGGATTTCAGTTGTAGGCTTGGGCCCAGTGAGGGTTAATCAAAATAGTTAGGAGAGCTGGACCTGAACGAGAGTTTTAGATGTTAGTAACTGATTACCAAATAACTGATGATCTGTCATTTGCATGTTTGTTTAGCTGTGCTTAGAATAATGAGCAGAAACATTGATAAGTTGGTGTATAGAATAAAGACAATTACCAATTTCCTCCCTTGGTGGGAGCCCATCCAAAAGTCACGCAAGAAGAAACTTAGAGGTCACTAAAGTAATTAGAATTGTTAAAACTCAGAAAGGCATAAAGGTCAGAGTGAGGAAGATGAGTTACTTCATCTTCCTTAGGACCACTGACCCAATTCAAGACCACCGACTCCATTCAGATCACACGCTACGCATGCTTAATGACATGTAAGCTCATTTCCATACAAAGCGGAGAATGGGAGGTGTCAACACTGTGAATATGCATTTTGTATTTTGGATATTCATAATATGTGGAAATAAAAGGTATCATGTTTGCTTGTATCAGGGCCTGCGACTTAGGGAGCTATCCCACGCAAAAATAAAACATACACTTTCTAACTCTAAACTGTTAAGAGTTTTTGTCCGTCTCAGTTGGATATCGATACTAGATCGATATTCATATTTTGGTAAATCATAGTTAGCATAGGAGAAAGGCATGCTTGGTATGTACCTGTGATAGTTAGGGCTAGCTTTTAGTTTTGCAATGTTATTACGAAACACAGATATGGTCTTGGCCAGTTGCCCCTCGTTTCGAAAAAGGGCTATAAAGGGACTTCCTGAAATAACTGAGATGAGATCTCCCCACGGAAAGAAGACAAATCTATTAGCAGCAGACCACGAGGACTTGGTCTCATCTGTTGGTAGCCATTCCCCCCCCTTTCTTCCTCTCAACTCCTTGTTTTTCTTTATCTCTCTCTCTCTTTCTCTCCTCTATCGCATTACCATGTTGTGGGTACTTAACAAAGGTGAAAAGGTGATTAAAACTGAAATCCCTTGTGTCCTTTTGCACTCTGAGATCTGTAAACAAACCATCACGATCCTCACTTCTATTAGCAGATCGTGACATTAAACTGGCATCACGGACAGGATTTCTGACAGACAGAAGGGGTTGCAAAGTTGTGTGTAGTCTGTAATAGGGGAAGGACGTTTCACTCCAGCCGCACCTAGCCCGACACCCCGAAAAGGGTGAGCGGTGTCTAGAAAGCAAGGGGGGTGAGTCGAATTTCCCGCAAACTGCACACGCCTAGGTGAAAAGCACCCATAGTCAACTGAGGGCTCTGTCTTCAGATTTTTCACAAAAAGATCTCTTAGTGTAAAAGGGGGAACTGTTTTGGTGGGCGTGTGTGAATTTGGACTGCTTGGTGTAGTGAAGAGACAACCATAAGTAACTTAAGGCGTACCTCCCAGGCAGATTTTGGTCTCTTCACTCACCCAGGGAAGCGAAGGGCGACACGGCGAAGCTGTTTGTGTCGCAGTGTGTAATTAGGTTTTACCTCCCTGCAGTGGTTTTGATCCCTTTATAAAATGACTGAAAACCCTAGTGCAAATAATAAAGCTGCATTTTATGCTCTGCTAGCAAAACATAATGCCCGGCCCTCTCCAGGAGGGGAAGAATGGGCTCAAAATAACTGGTTTAATTTGGAGAGTGTGACTGATAGAATATGTTCATTACAACATGAGACAAAGTTTAAATTTGGCCGAAATAAAACCATAATCTGCTCCTAAATCTGTTTTAGGAGCATGCCTTACAGCAGCTATAGATCACTGCTTTAAGCGATGTAGTGAAGAGAAAGCAATCACAGATTCCCTTCAAAACCTAGTGGAAATTTTACAGGAACAATCAGATGAAGAAAGGAATGAAAATCATTTGCTGCGGGCTGCTTTGAGGGAGGAATATTTTAAGAATTCAAAGAATGCTGACTCACCAAAAGAGAAAGAGGAAAAGAAAACTCCTCACATTAACCAAATATACCCCCAGGAAGAACTAGTGCTAGTGAAAAATTGTGGGGAAAACTGCTGCCCTCCTATGAGACCTCTAATTAAAACAGAATATAATTATATCAATGATGAAGATTTTGAACCGCATATCACCACTAAACAAATACCATACACTGCTCCTGAGTTGGCTAAGTTAAAAAAGGAGTACGGGCGGCTTCCCCACGAAGCTGAGACGGAATATGTCTTCCAAGTGTCTCTCACCGGAGGAGACCAAATTCAATTCACTGAACAGGAGGCCAGTGGATATTGGGGACATGGAGTTCTCTTAACAACAGGAGACAAACGTAACACATGGTCGCTGACTCAGCGCGCAGCTTTCTGGGCCGGGGGACTCAATCCTTTAGAAAGGGGAGACCCTTTCGCTACAGTTGGTACCCCTGATCAACTTCTAGAAAGCGTCCACAAAGCCGCCTGTCTGCAAATGATCCATGAAAGGAAATTAACTCCTGGATATGAATCCCCCACGCAATTACCTGTTAAACCTGAACTGATGACCCCTTTAATTCGAGGCCTTCCAGAATCACTCAAATCTACAGCAATTGTCCTTCAAAAAACCATAGCTGCTGTAGGTCCTGTAGAGAGGTTGGACAGATTCCTTGGAAACCCGAGCGACCAAACTGCATCTACCGATCCTGGCTTTACTCCATATTCAACCCCCTCTCAGCCGCCAGGTTCACAATCAAATTCACCTGCCAGTGATTGCAAAGTTTGGACACGGAGTGAGGTTGAAGAAGATCTGATTAATTACAGTAGGAAATATGGACCTATAAAAATCCCAGAGGAAAAATCAGAAAAAACAAAAGGTGTCAGGTACATTAGGGCTCCTCATAGTGAAAAACCAGAGAATGTAAAACAGATCCCTAACCGTCAGCATTGGTGGTTATTAGGTATCAAAAAGGGGGTCCCCAGAAATGTGATGGATGGCTTAGCCCTTGATCAGTTGAGTGTCTAACTGGCACTGCCAAAACCCCATTCTACCGAATCCGTCACTTCAACCCAGTGCACCCCTCCTCCCTCAGAATCTGGGCAGTGAGTCAAAGCCACTTCTCCCTCAAAGTCCGGCCAATGAGCCAGAACAGATTCTTCCTCAAAACCAGGGAAACTAGACCCTCTGTTTCTTGTCAGTGGGCAAAGAAACGGAGCATAGGTATACCTGAGAATGCTCACTAAAAATAAAACAGGAGATATAACGATCACAGCTATTACAAGTCCTAAACGGGCACCTGTAACTTTTCTGATTGACACTGGGGCACAAATTTCTGCGCTGACAAAGAAAGATGCCCAGAGGTGTGGAATTGTTCCAACAAAGAACCGATATTGTGTTTTAAGTGCCTTGGGCACAACAGAATCTATGAATGTGGCCTTAGTCAAGGTCCCTTTGCCTGGAGAGGAAAACCAACTCTCTATCAATGGGGTGATTGGAGATATTCCAACCAATTTATTAGGGATGAATGCCCTTGCTAGGAGGCAGTGGGAGGACTCAGAGGGTCTTCTGTGGTCTTTTGGCACACCACATTTTAACATCAGACTGCTCCAAGCTGCAGCCTCCCTACCATTCAGCAAAGTAACTAATGTGAAACAATACCTCCTTCCCCTGCGTGCCAAAGAGGGTACCAAGCCAGTGATACAGGAGCTACGACAACAAGGAGTAATACTTTTAATACCCATTCTCCTTTCAATTCTCCGGTGTGGCCAGTGCAAAATCCTAATGGGAAGTGGAGGCTGACAATAGATTTTCGTAGGCTAAATGCTAACACAGACCCTCTTACAGCAGCAGTCCCAAATCTAGCAGATTTCATAACATTGATTCAAGAAAAGGCTCATTCAATCATGCCACCTATAGATGTCAAAGACATGTTTTTTATGACACCTTTACAGCCAGAAGATATGGACCGTTTTGCTTTCGCATGGGAAGGACAGCAACACACTTTCACTAGGCTTCCCCAAGGGTACAAACATTCTCCTACCCTGGCTCATCACGCTTTAGCCCAAGAGTTCGAAAAAGTACCCAAAGCGGACAATCTAGCTGTTCATCAACACACTGATGATACCCTTGTGGGAGGAGATGAAATAGAAGAAGTGAGAGATACCCAACAGAAAGTAACCTCCCACTTAGAAAGCCTTGATTTGCAAATTCCCTCAGAAAAAACCCAAAACCCTTCACATGAAGTGAAATTGTTGGGAATTTGGTGGAAAGGAGGTATGACACGTATCCCACCTGATACCCTAACCTCTTTAGATCAGATTAAAATGCCTGAATCCAAAAAAGATCTCCAGCATGCTTTAGGATTATTAGTGTTCCGGAGAAAACACATCCCAGATTTTCCATAATTGCCAGACCTCTTTATAACTTGTTAAGAAAAGGGACAAAATGGGAATGGAGTGCTTCTCAAGAAGAAGCACTGCAATTGTTGGTTTTTGAAGCAACAGCCTCACCAAGCCCTGGGCCCTATTCATCCTACAGATGCTTTTCAGGTCTCCTCAGGGTTGTCAGTACACATATGGCAGCGGGGTCCTGAGGGTCCGACGAAGCCTGTTGGCTTTTACTCCCGTGGCTTTAAAGATGCTGAAAAAAGGTACACTACCTGGGAGAAAGGATTGTTTGTGGTTAGCTTAGCTCTCCTAGAAGTGGAGAAGATTGCACAACAACAACCAATTGTTTTGAGAGGCCCTTTCAAAGTTATTAAGGCCGTCTCTACTGGCACCACCCCCACCTGACGGGGTGGCCCAGAGGACCTCAGTAAGGAAGTGGTATGCTCAGATTGAACATGATTGTAGCGTCTTCTCAATAACTGAAGGAGCTGTAAAAAATCTGGCAATCCAAGAAACTGAAAACTTGGGTAGCAGCCAGGACAAACCTGCCTCAGTCATTAAAGTAGCCCCTCCTTTTTCCCCCAAACAGTCAGCAAATTCTTGGTTTACGGATGCTTCTGCCAAGCGAGAAGGAAAGGTGTGGAAATAGAAGGCTGTAGCCCTCCACACTTCCTCAGGTGAACGAATTATCACAGAGGGGGAAGGCAGTGCCCAAGTTGGCAAGCTGATAGCTGTTTGGAGTGTTTTCCAACGTGAGGCACAGAATACTTCTCCTGTCTGTATCTACACCGATTCCTATGCTGTGTTTAAGGGATGGACTGAGTGGCTTCCTTTTTGGCAGCAAAATGATTGTGAAGTTAACAGAATCCCGGTATGGCAAAAGGAAAAGTAGCAAGAAATTCTAAGTATTGCAAGTCCAGGGAATTTTGCCGTGGAGTGGGTAGCCTCTCACCAGACAGATGGAAATCCAGCAGGAGAGTGGAACAATAGAGCTGATGAATTAGCAAGACTAAGTCCTGTGAAAAAAGATCAAATTACAGAGGACTGGGAGCACTTCTTAGAATGGTTGCATGTAAAAAGACAACGCACAGGTGCAAAAGATTTGTACAAAGAAGCCCTTGCTCGCGGTTGGTCTGTTACCAGAGAAATGTGTAAAACATGCATATCAGCCTGTGAACAACGTCACAGACAGCTAGAAAGACACCCTTTGGAAGATGACCCTCTGCATTTAAGAAAGGGTAAAGGCTTATGGGACGCGTGGCAGGTAGATTATATCGGCCCCTTTAAAAAGTCAGGAGGTAAACACTTTGGGCTGGTAGGAGTAGAGATTATATCTGGGTTAGTCCAGGCCAATGCTTTTAAAAGACCTACAGGAGATAATGCTGTTAAAGCATTGCAGGGATGGTTTGGAACTTTCCCAAAACCACAAGAAATTCAATCTGATAATGGGTCTCACTTTACTGCCAAAGTTGTACAGGACTGGGCAAAAGGTGAAGGGATTAAACGGACTTTTCACACTCCTTACTACCCTCAAGCTAACGGCATTGTAGAAAGGACCAACGGTCTCTTGAAAGGACTTTTGAAATCACAGGAGGGAAATTGGGATGTTCGGCTATGGGAAGCTGTGAAAGGCGTGAATGATAGATGGGGGTAAACGGGTGTCCCCAAATCACTGTCTTTTTCCCAACAGCTCCAAGCATAATTCTCTCACTACAGGGACCAAATGATCCTAAGAATCCTGCACACTACCCTGGACAACCTGTTTCGGTAGATCTCCCTACCGTAGGAGAAGTACCACTAGTGCTAAAACGCCCTCTGAATAAATATGCATGGGTAGCCTCTGATGCCCTAGGGAGAGAGCATCGGATACATACACGCTGCATAATTCCATCATTCTAATTTTCTGCCTTTTGGTGGCAGACTCTGTTGTGTTTACTTTTCACAGAAGAACTCCGAGGGACATGAAGAAGAGCACATAAACCATGATAAGACTAGTGATACTTTTCTGCATCCTACCACAACACCAGGGCCAAAAACCAGCTGAGTGGCCACGGTCTGAAGCTACCATTAGGTACACTAGTGCTCTAGGATCCTATCCCAGAGATCGTTGCCCGAACCTAGCCACTGTAGTACTGCACGACTCTGAGGTATACCGTCCAAGTGAATGGGGATGGGACTTGAAGGATTGGACTAGAATCCTAAAAGGAACAATAGGTGAAAACATTAAGGTAGGATGCAGAAAAGTAGAAGGATCTCTTTACGAGAAAGCTTCCACCACTGCAATCGCTGGAAATTTTCTAAAACCAAATGGGAAAAGTGATTTGCACCCCAACATTACGGCCAAACTCTGCCCTACAACGGAGTGGGTGTGTGACAAACAAACCCCCTTCATCCTGTGTGGTTGTCAGAAGAATGTCGGTAACTACACCTTAGACCCCAGTACCAACAATGTTGAAATCACAAAGCTTTGCAGAAACAAACTAACTGACTGCTGGTATAACTTTCCTCTAACCAAACCAACCTATGCAACATGCAATTGGCAAAATAACCCGGCAGATCAGCCAAGTCTGAAAGGTTTAACTTATAAATTCAAAATAAACGCCGCAGCAAAGCCCATACTGAGCGCAGTAATCACATACCATGGTATAAGTACCCCCCTTGTGTTAGATGACAAGAATAAAGTTTTTCCACCCTTTATGGTAACCCGAGGTGACGATGTTACAATACGATGTGGATTAATTGCTGAATTTTTTACCCAACCTATACACAGTTATAGCATTGGACCTCATGGCCGTGTTTTGTTTTGTGAAATTCAAAATCAAGATTGTTGGCTAAACCTTAATTGCTGTACAATTTCCCCATAAAGTCACGTGTGGTAAAAACAATACAAAATACTGGGGGGAACTCAAAGTCGATGTTGCAATACCTACCACCCAACCACCGGTCATGCTAAGCCCGAGAATTTTTGAAATTGGACCACGTATAATCACAAAAACAGGCCAACAACAAATATTGCTCAATCCGGCATGGTCCCTTAAACAAGTCAAGTTGCTGATGCAAAACAATGTCTCAGAAATTCAGCCAGCTTGTTCACCTTTTCTGCAAACTTCCTTCAAGGGGCAGACAACCGGGTTGCAAAGCGGAACCCTTCTAAGAAACGGACGCAAAGAGACATAACCGGTGTTGTGGGAACACGATTGGGAATCTCAAATAGTATTGATTCAGAAGTACTAATGAATAAATTGGCTGCCACAACTACAGATTTGACTAAAATACAACAACCCATCAGCGGTTGTTATCAAACATATTACCAAATTGAGAAAAGGTAAATGTGAATGACCACAAATTGATAATTGGCATGCTCCGTGCTACACAAAGCAACATTTCTTTGGCTCTCAGCTGCGTCCAGGCTCAATTGTGGATGCAGTCAGTTGCTGCCTCAATTGTAAGAGAAGGCAAAGAAGGCACTTTTCCTACTGAAATTCGGAAAATAATCTGGGACGGTGCCACTGATTTTGAAAGAGAATTCCAATCCTGGTGGAATTTAGTGAATTTTACCTACAATCCCATCACAAACACAGCCACAGCCTTTGTACTAACCATACGTAATGCTTCAGTGCATTTGATAGTCCCTATCATTGCATTAGGGCTGAACCACAATGCAGCTATTCTCTACCCTTTCCAGCACAGAGAATGGGCCCGTCAAACTGGTAAGAAGTGGCAAACTGTTAATTTGGAAACTTGTATTGTCCGAGAACAACAAGGGTTTATCTGTGAAAGTAGTGCAATTAGACCTCAAGACATTTGTTTGGACACAGAACAAAATATCTGTCATTTTGAAATTCATCCTAACAAGATTCCTGAAACAGTGCTTGTGTATATAGGCAATGGATGTGCATGCTTAAGAACTGCATGTGATAAGGTAGTTATAGAAAATTTAGTTGTAGATACTAAAACTCATTCAAATTTTTGTGTTTGTAACTTTACTAAAAGCACAGGATGTGATTTCTCTTATTTAGCCCCACTCACTTCTTATTGTATTTTACAGTCCAATTACACACTGATCCACCAATTATTGCCTACCCCCACTGGGATGAACCTTACTTAGGTAAAGCACTTGTTGCTTCACCAGGATTTCATTGGAATTTTGGAAAAGACCAAGAAAAAGGGACAGAAAACCTTGGTAACTGTTCATCACAATGTGAAAGAAACACATTGTGTTCGAGAAAGAGGAAAGAAAGATGCTGGACACAGCTGGTGGGATACTCCTTTTGGGTGGTCACCTACTGCTACAGGTG
Source organism: Corvus hawaiiensis (assembly GCF_020740725.1). Lineage (NCBI taxonomy): Eukaryota > Metazoa > Chordata > Aves > Passeriformes > Corvidae > Corvus > Corvus hawaiiensis. The sequence goes on from NC_063229.1 coordinate 887,346, forward strand.
TCCTGAACAAATTGTGTCATCCCATCCTTGTTCTCTTGATTTTAGTTTTGATTGGGTTTGTTTTATCAGCAATCTTACACATCATGAATTGCAGAATGATGAAACGGTTAACACAATTGACATCTGTAATAGATGTGCACAATTTGGACAATATCCCATCCACTGTGGACACCCCTAAGGTTATTGACACAAGATGAACTACATGAGTATTAAAATAAGATAAGACATGATTAAAAATTACATGTGTATTTTGATTAAAAATTACTTATTCCTTCTTTTTCCTTTTCTTTTCTTTCTCTTTTCTTATTTTCTCTACCCTTTTCTGGGATATGCTACCAACATTAACGAGTCCTGAAGACTTTGCAACAACACTACGAAATCGTGCTGATGGAGCTCTCCTGATGACAATCGTGAGTCATGGGGTGGTGTAAGAGACGGTCTGAAGATCCCTCATCTGCCTCACGATCATCACCGAGGACAGAGGCTAAACACAGGAGTTCCGACCTGCCTAAGGTGGGATGTCTGCCAACTGTTGCCTGCAGGTGTGCCCGCTGGGAACTTGTTGCAGTGGGGATACTGCAACACGCATATATCAAACCAGGAGTCCCGTGGAAAGGAAATATATATGGACAGACAGATTCTTGATAGCTGTTTCAGAGAGATGTTTATTTCTCCAGCCGCATGGCCGGAGCTCTGCCCCGGAACTGTCCCAGTCACGGGACCAAGGGTCCTTCTGCCCGCACAGGGAACACAAACCAACCAATGGGAACGAGGCTGAGCAGGGGCAGGGAAGCCCCGTGTCTGTGCCCTCAGGGCCCCTCTCTCAGGGCTACACGGCAGGGGAGGGACCCCAACACCTCACCCGTTTTATTTTAATAAAAGGAGAATGAAAACAACTGGATAAACATAACAAGAACAGTTTCAAAACAAAACAAGCCACCCTCCTGAGTCTTTAAATGTCCAAACAGATTCTGTGGAACATCTTAGGGCTGACAGAAGGGAGACAGAACTCTGAGCATGCTTTGTGGGGAAACTGAGGCAGGAGAGGGTTTAACTTCTTCCCTCCCCCTTTTCATCCCCCACTCGGCATTGGAAAGGGATTTTTGGGGAAACAATTGGCAAAAGCATGGTTTTGTGAGGGAAACCATGGATGAAAAAACGGATTGGGAATACACTGGGGGTAATAGGACATAGGGTAAAAGGGAAAGGTGGGATTAGGAAAGGGAAACTGTAGGGGGGGCTTACAATGGAGATACTGTCTAACATGACTACGATTTTTTGCATATATACTGCCTTTTACAGGAACACCATCAGGCCCAGTGACCTGCGATGCTTGTAACCCTTTTCTCCCTAGTACAATATTAAATTCCACCACCTCTCCATCTCCCAAGCTTGGGATGCATTTTTCAGGGTTATTCTTTTTAATAGCAGTTCTATGCACGAATATGTCTTGCTGGTTGTCACACCTTGTTATAAAACCATAATTTTGCTTAACATTATACCATTTTACTATCCCTAAGGTCTTAGTTACTATGATCTTTTCCTTTTTCCGAGTGGCTGCTGTTTTCTGTCTCGCTGCGTCTTTGCTCTCTCTTTCGGTCGCTCCCGTGTTGGAATTGTCGGGGCTGCTGGTGCCTGCGCGCTCTTCCCGGGGTCGCGTTCGGGGCTGCGCGGGCCGGGCTGGGCCGCGCCGCTCAGTTCTCCGTGCGTCGCCTCCTCTGGTCGCAGCTTTGCTGCCGATGCCAGGTGCTGTACCCACGTCTCGGCCGGGCCCCCGAGCGATAACCCCCCCGCGCCCTGCTCCAGCGCGCGTCTCGGCTGGGCGCGGCTCCGTTCCACCGCCATCGCCGCCAGCCGCCGCCCGCGTGCCGCCCCTCTCGGTCGGGCGTTCACGGGGTTCGCTCCACCACGCGCTGCACAGGACCGGGCGGGCACTGCCGGGTCCCGCCGCTCCCGCCGCGCCTCGCTCCGCCACCGACACTGCGGCTCGCGTGGCTCTGCCCGCACGCGGGAACTGCCTCGCTGCTGCTCGCAGAGCGCTCGGTGCACGTGGCCTGGGCTGCACGGTCCCTGCGCCATGCTTCCCTTCGCCAGGACACAGCTGACATTGCTCAACAGTCTCGGTAACTAAATAATATTCACGAAAATATTCTTCCATCGGCATATATTTTGACTCCAGTATTAACTGTGTCCAAACGGTTTTCCAAAAGCCCTTGGTAAGAATTAAATCCCAAGAAACATAGAAAAAGTTCTTAAACAACCATGCCAGGAAGTGTTTCAGTTCTTTTTGAGCTTGAATCAAGCTAAAATTTACAAATCGTTGTTCAAGAATCATTTTAAGTTTAAGATAAATGTCCATATGCGGCTCTGAGAGCCAAGAGTCTTCCCACGGTTCCTCCATAGTTTAGATACGGAATAGCAAAGCAAAACCAAGAAGAGGAATCCAAAGTTTCCAGGGTTTACTCACACAAATCAGTCGCTTAGGGATCGGGGATCGTTCTGCTCACAATTCTCCACCATTTGTTGCAGTGGGGATACTGCAACACGCATATATCAAACCAGGAGTCCCGTGGAAAGGAAATATATATGGACAGACAGATTCTTGATAGCTGTTTCAGAGAGATGTTTATTTCTCCAGCCGCATGGCCGGAGCTCTGCCCCGGAACTGTCCCAGTCACGGGACCAAGGGTCCTTCTGCCCGCGCAGGGAACACAAACCAACCAATGGGAACGAGGCTGAGCAGGGGCAGGGAAGCCCCGTGTCTGTGCCCTCAGGGCCCCTCTCCCAGGGCTACACGGCAGGGGAGGGACCCCAACAGGAACTGGTACGCATTCCTGAGGAAATCTGTGCAGGTCACAGTGGACTGCGCCGTTCTTGCTGCCCAGGCGGGAAGGACTGTGCTGAAGCGGAAAGGAATGACCTGTCCTGTACACCTGTCCTGTACCTGTTTCCCAAAGCAACGGGCCTCATAACAACGGCTGTAGATTTGCCCCACCTCTTGGGGAAAAGGGGGAGATGTGGGGATACAGCTAGAAAGCAGAAGCGAGAGCACTGCTAAACTCATGCCAGAAGTAGACGCGCTAACGCTGCTAGGCCGCAAACCATAGCAGGCAGTATAGTTAGCATAGGAGAAAGGCATGCTTGGTATGTACCTGTGATAGTTAGGGCTAGCTTTTAGTTTTGCAATGTTATTATGAAACACAGATACGGTCTTGGCCAGTTGCCCCTCGTTTCGAAAAAGGCCTATAAAGGGACTTCCTGAAATAACTGAGATGAGATCTCCCCACGGAAAGAAGACAAATCTATTGGCAGCAGACCACGAGGACTTCGTCTCATCCGTTGGTAGCCATTACCCCCCCTTTCTTCCTCTCTACTCTTTTACTTTGTTTTTCTTTATCTCTCTCGCTCTCTCTTTCTCTCCTCTGTCGCATTACCGTGTTGTGGGTACTTAACAAAGGTGCACTGTTTTGATTAAAACTGAAATCCCTTGTGTCCTTTTGCACTCTGAGATCTGTAAACAAACCATCACGACCCTTACTTGTATTAACGGATTGTGACACATGTCCAAAAGAAAAAATCACTGGAACAAAAAGAGCAAACTGATCCAAGGTGAACTGATCCACGGTGAAAAACAGAAGCCTATGAAAATCTGGGGAAAAAAAAAAAGGCAACTCACGTGCCCGATTCACAGATGCAACTCTTGCAAAACTTTTGAAGGCAGTCTCACTCCCTCTGCTGAACAATCAACTGGAGGAAATCCCACTCCAAATCTGTGGGAAACAACAAAAGTGGTGCAACAAGCACTTCATAGAATAAAAACTAAAACTCCACCTGAATAAACTAATGCAATTAACATTGCATTAATTTCACCTGGCTTTTTTTTTTTTTTTTTTTTTTTGAGGAAATCTGTTTCTTTTCTCTTTTCTAAGAATGTCAAACATCCCTGCATTGACGATAAAGAAAGCAGTTTGAGGGCAGAGAAAGTGCAAGCAGCAGAATCACATCTAAATGTGATAACCATTTACTCACGTGGACGCTGTCACTTTGTGTTAGCCCCAAGGAGTTTTACTTCTTTTTAATAATCGGTCTAGTGGGCCAAATTTTCACTTTTTAAGAACCTACCAACACATGGGATGGAGCTGCATGAAAACCAATGAAATGTAAAGTGTCACCATAATTGCTTGCATTGTCAGTTTGCTCACGTTTGTCATTTAAGAATTTATACATACTTGAAATCATACAAATATGTTCTAACCTTCCCAGTTCTGCCTCAGAAGACTTCAAAATTATTATAATTCAGCTAATTTTTTTTATTTACTATTTAGTGAATTAAAGAATCTTGACAAAACACAAGCAAATGCTACATAAGAAATGATTAAATCCCCCTTCCTAAACCAGGAGGGCTTTTTGCAGCCATAGACTGCAAATAGGACATGAATAAAATACAGAAAAGCCTTCTACCAGCTCTCAAACTAAAGTGCTGTTCAATCTCATGCCATATGTCTTAAGAAGGTATTTTAGCTTTGCCTCACTCCACCTATTTATAGCACATTCTGCAATCTCAGACGAGGGTGCAGAATGTGATGAAGGCAATTCAGTCACTAAAATTCAAAGAAAAAAAAAAGGCTACTTGGATTAATGAAACTAATTTTGAAAGAGAATTAATTTCTTTTTAATCCCACCAACAGTAAAGCCCCAGTTTCTAGTTTGTGTCAAGATTACATTACAACAGTGCTATAATTGGTCTCCTAGAAAACAGAGCATAGCCCTGATGGAAAGATATGTTTGCATGAGAACATTTTGTATGGAAATGTTTTGTGTGTCGATTTGTATCCTAAAAACTAATCCTTCATAATGTCTAAAATTATCCAGCAGAGTAAAAATATTAATGGAACAAAAACGGTCTAAAGAAGCTACAACCAAAGAAGCCTCCCCGAAGATACCTGACTAAGACTTGAAAGTTTAAGTTAAACCACTAAGATTAGAGAAAGGGAAAACCCATTCCTTAATCATCTCAGGCCTAGGAAAACAAACAAACAAACAAACAAGGCTGAAAGAGGAGAAATACCCATAGATAATGAAATAACAGATCAAGTGATCCCATTAGTAGGAGACGTTGAAATTCCAAAGAAATCAAAACGGGCTTCCCCACTCATTATTGAACGCCTGGAAGGGGCACAACCAGTGTCAGTTAAGCGATATCCTCTAAAGCATGGAGCACCAGTAGAAATAAAACCAATAATTGCTACATTTATTGATCAAGAGTTGTTAAGAGAGTATAGGTCTCCCTACAATACCCCAATTCTACCAATACAAAAGCCAAATGGAAATTATCAATTAGTTCAAGACCTGAGAGCGATAAATACAATATCAAGAACACTGCATCCTGTAGTAGCCAATCCTTGCACTTTACTTACAAAATTACAAAGTGGCTGGCTGTGGTTTTCAGCTCTAGATTTAAAAGATGCTTTCTTTTGTCTGCCATGCCTTGAAAGCAGTCACGAGATTTATGCCTTTGAATGGGAAAACCCCAAAACAGGGAAAAAAGCCAGCTTACACGGACCCTATTGCCACAAGGATTCCAAAAAGAGCCTCACAAGAATTGGAGATCATTAGCTAAAGAACTGGAAGCCTGGAACACCGCCACTCTGGGAAGGTACACTTCTGCAGTACATTGATGACCTACTAATAACAACAAGAACCCATGAAGACTGCAAGGAATGAGCTGTAAGTCTTTTAAACGTTCTGGGACTAAGCGGATATAGGCTCTCCCCTGAAAAGGCTCAGCTAGTCCTCCAAAAAGTGAAATACAAACTGGCAGGAGGAGAGAGAGCCTTGGAAAATAACAAGAAAGAGACCATTTGTCAGATGCCCCAGACAACTACAATAAAAGAAAACAAACCTAAGAACTTCTCTGGGAATGACAAGACAGTGTAAGTTATGGATCTACAGCTATGGACTAATTGTGAAACTCTCCTAAAAGAAACGGAGGGGACCCACCTATGCTGGACACCAGAGACTAATAATGCACTTGTAACTCTGAAATGTGAGTTAATGCAAGCTCCGGCATTGGGCATACTGGATGTCATTAAACCTTTTCTGTTGTTTTCACATGAAAGGCAAGGACTGGTGTTGGGACTTCTGGCACAGAAGCTAGGACCATGCAAAAGGCCAGTGGCTTATTTCTCCAAGCAGCTGGACGTGGTCAGCCAAAGATAGCCCACCTGCCTGTGTGCAGTGGCAGCTGGGACCCTGAACATAGAGGAAGCCCTCAAGTTCACAATGGGCCAGCAGATAACCATTTTTGTCTCACATACAGTGTCAGCAGGGCTCACGCAGAAAGGAAATCACTGGTTAAGCCCATCTCGCTTTCTCAAACACCAAGCTGTCCTAACAGAATCGGAGGACGTGACTATCCAAGTAACTGACATCTTCAATCCAGCAGCTTACTTCCAGGGCAAGGCCGTTGAGGAGCCTGTACAGCATGACTGCATTGAAACCATGGAGGCGGTTTACTCTAGCCACCCAGACTTGAAGGACTCTCCACTAGAAAATGCAGACAACTGGTTCACTGATGAAAGCACCTATGTCAAGAATGGTAAGCGGTTTGCTGGCTATGCAATTACAAGCACAGGCGCTGTCCTTGAAGCAAATCTGCTACCTGTGCGGGCATCAGCTCGTAAGGCTGAAATAATAGCCCTAACTGGAGCCTTAGTATCAGCTGAAGGAAAACCTATCAACATTTGGACTGATTCAAAGTATGCTTTTGCAGTAGTACATGCTCCCAGGGCTATTTGGAAAGAAAGAAGTTCATTGACCTCACAGAAGAAACAAATCAAACATGCTACTGAAATTTTACACTTGCTGGAAGCACTGTCAAAACCTTCAAAAGTAGCTATAATGCACCGTAAAAGACACTCCCAAGGTAACACCATCCCTGAACTGACAAATGCTACGGCAGACAAAACAGCACAGGCAGTGGCTAGTAAGGTTCAAGTTCAAGCCCTAGCTTGAATCCCTTCTAGCATCCTTAGGAAAAAAAAAACCCCACCATACAACACTGATGATTTAAATTGGATACAGGAAGAAATGGGACAAGTAAGAACAGACGGGCGGGCTAAAATAAAAGATCTCATCGTCATACCCAGAAAACTGTTAAAATTATTTATCCAAAGCAAACATTCTAAAACCCATTAGGGAGTTGACGCCTTACATAACCACTTAGAAGACAAAGTAATAGCACTGAAATTAAAGGAGACAAAGGAGGAAAAACAACCCTAATACCACTGTTAGGCTAAGCACAGAGACTATCCCTAAAAGAGTTTTACCAAGAGATGTGTGGCAAATTGACTTCTCGGAATTCCCTAGAAAAGGGACATACAAGTACCTCTTAGTCCTCACAGATACTTTTTCAGGTTGGCCAGAAGCTTTCCCTTGTAGAACAAACGAGGCTAGAGAAATTCTTAAAGCTTTAGTACAAGAAATTCTTCCACAATTTGGGGAAACAAATTCTGATAGGAGATCACACTTTGTAGCCCAGGTAGTGCAAGGACTGAGTCATCTACTAAGTATACAGTGGCAACTACATACACCATATAGGCCACAAGCAAGTAGACAAGCAAAAAGGATGAATCACTTAATAAAGCAACAATGAGCCAAAATTTGTCAAAAAACTAATTTCTATTGGTATCAGGCTCTGCCCATGGCTTTGCTAAGCATTTACTTCCACAATTACAATCAATACGCGCTACAGCTGTTCATTGTCAACCACCACCTCCTGATAAACCCTTCCATAATATGAATCCAAAAGACTGGGTTTATATTAAGGCTCCTTCCGGAAATCCACTCCAGGAAAAATGGGAAGGACCTTACAATTTGGGACAAAACGCAAACCTTGCATCAGATTACCTTAGGTAACGCTTCTTGCAAGTTTAAAGAGATAGAAGATAAACTCACAGCATGGTTACCCAACTTATCCTGGCTTAAACAATTGTTTGTAACAGTTATTTGTCTTGTGATGTTCTTATTTACTGACTGTATTAGTAGATATTGTTACATGATGTTAGGTACTTAGTATCTCAATGCGTATACACAATGGCAAAAGCACAAACTTAGAAACGAGAAGGGTACTTTCATTCAAGACATGCAAGGTTTGTAAAGAATTACAAACGATCAAGGAAAAGGGGGGATTGAGAAGGGGGATGATCCATAGTTAACTCCTGTAAGCACGAAGAAACTAGTAAGAGACAGCAAATATTAATCACAAAACCTAAGCAGCAGGATTCGCCTTAATCTTGTCAAGATAAGAGGAACAGGATCTTTTGAAAACCAGCACAGAGATCGCTGAATCATCCAGCGAAGAACTGCGCATGCGCCAGAAAGAAAGGTAAAAAGTGCATTGTGACGAAGACTACTGATTTTCATCAGAAAGACCCCCGAGGAAGAAGAGGAGCCTTCCTCAGTGCGACCACCTGGGTACACAGCGCATGCGTGGCACGTCTGCTAATGATGATCAATGACTTGCGAGAAGTAATTTCTAGAACCACTCCTATCCCAAAGAATATGGTGAATATTCATAAATTTTACACATAATGCTGGACTGTATGGAGTGCTCTGCGTGTGTGTGTTAGGAGGAGCGATCCCCCACGCACCCAGCGCCAAATAAAGCAAATACCCGCTTCTCTGACTCTGTCTCTGAAGCATCTCCAGGCCTGGTTTTGGGCAATTCAAAATAGGTGAATACACATTACAACTACCCCTGAAGTTGCTGCGTAGGCAGATTTAAGAGGAAAGGATTTCATCTTCATCACTCTCCTTCTTTCTTGTTTTGACAGAATTAAGAACTTGTAAAAAATCTGATATCACTGATGCTCACCACTCCTCCAATTAGACTACGCTCACTTACACTGTGCTGAGGACAACAAAGTCCAGAGCTTTGGATATCTCCCGCTTCTGCCCTAGGAATTGCTTCCAGTGCTCTACCTTTGCTCCAGCTGTGAAACCAAACCAGCAGAACCAAGGAAGTTCTCTCTGAATGAACCAAGATTTCTCTAGAAGGCTACAACGGCAGTCATGGCAGTGAACACTGCTCTTCACTGGGCCATTCCTCTGAAAAAAAACATGCACCACCTCTCAACCTAAACCGTTAAGCCTCCTGGTGATGCTGACTGACAAAGAGTCCAACCGCAGTTAGATTCCAACAGCTACTTCCAATGACCTGCCAACAGAGCTTTGCAGACTTGCAACAGTCCAACAAACTAAAGGAGCTATGTTTTATGGCTGCTTTTCAAACATCATTGATTTATGTCCCTTTGCCAGGTTAAGTGAAGGTGGCCCGTCCACCTTGATCAAAGTCAGCAGAATTTTGGCCCAGTCTGCTGTTATGCAACACATCATGACACGATCTCTAGGTGTTAATGCAAAATTCCCACTGAAGTGCCAGTCGCTGCATGACTTAAGGCTACCTACTCACAGAGTGTCCACTCCACTGCCACACCCATTTTCTGGCCACCTTTAAATGACTGAGCACTCTTACTTTTTCAAACATTTCTCAGGAGAACGGGACCACCATCTTCTCCTTTCTGAAGTTTAGGAACCTAATTTAAAAGTAGTACTAGCAGTACCAGTTTATCCAAAATCCATTTGCGCCATCAACAAACTCCGAGCAAGCGCTGAGAATTAGTTTCAAGACTTTTACATATTTTTACAGTGGGCTTTTTGTTTGCTTCTTTGTTTTTAAAGTAGATGGAGTAGTCCGCTGTTTCCCTGAGGCTACCAGGGGTGCGAAGCAGGCAGGCAGAACCCTGGCGTGGGTGGCACAGGGGACCCCGGGCGCTGACGGCTGCCACTGGCGTGCGCCAGGTCGGGACCGGCAGGCAGGGCTGCACCCCGCGTCTGCCACAACACCTGCAGCTTCTGCAGCCTGAAACACAGCTGGCTCAGGGGTTTAAATCAAGAGCCAAAATATCTTGCTGGTCAATTTGGGGCAGAGAAAGGTCATCACTTCTAGCATGGCATAAGCCTGCCACTACATTTCTGTGAAGGACAATCACCTTGCTGGAGTGAAACTCCTGGGTAAAATACTGAAGCGCTTTCAGATTCATATTATCCGACATTTCGGTGACCTTCTTTTATACCTGCATTGCTTCATACTGCTGGTTTTGGGCACAAGTTCTTTGTACACTATCCTGGAAATTAAAAAAATCAGAAACAACACCCACCCCTCCCCCACCACCACCCCTTCCCCAGCCACAACCCTAACAAAACCAACCTCCAGAATGTTCAGGATTTCAAATGAGAACAAGCATAGATGGGGCATAAAAAGATGGATCCTCCTTAGACATTTGTGCATGCAGTGCCCTGCAATCAACTAAGTTCTACTTCTCGTACACCAAATACCTGTCTTCGGAACTCCTTGTTCTCCATTCAAACCCTTCTGGAAGGGTAATCGAGGAGACACTCTACATATTTTTAGCACATGTTGCACTCGGCAATTAAATCCAGTGCACAGCATTACCTGACGAACTGAGGTGGTGACAAGGTCAATTAAGACCTGTTCATATCTTAATTTGGAGCTCTTCCAACTGCTTGAAAAGTGAAGCCTTGGACATTGAAGGTTCAGACTAAGGAAAATCCAAAACGTGGACAGCATCTCCCTTCTGCTGGAAGCCTTGAAGTTCACCACTGCACTCTGCAGCCTACACAGATCATCTGAGTATTGTAAAAGTTCTCCAAGGAAGAACAAGAACAAGGCTAATGCTTGCACACAAACGCTGACCAAAAGCACTTGATGCTCTTGGACAAAAAGATGTAACCTTCACTTTTGGAAAGACAAGGTGACTATGGTTGTCTCTACAGTACTCGTAGGAAAAAATCCCTGAAGTTTTGTAAAACCTCTTTTCAGGGCTTTGTTAACTTCGTTTTTGTTAAGAATTGGGGAACACAGAGACACCTGTCACTTTTTTTGCAGAATGCCATAGAAACTGCTACACTCACTTCAACAACAGTCCAAGTAACCTTCTCTGCAAATACTGACCACATGCAGTTCTGGTTGATACAAACCCCCATTACCTAAGAAAGGAAGAACTCGGCAAGCAGTTTGCAAAGATGAACAACTTAGCACGACTGCGGCTGATGACATGCCCTGACCTTTTTTCCCTTCAGCTGTGGGTGCCGTACCCTCCTACCCTCACACATGCCACTCCAAGCTCCTTGCGTGGAGCTCTCGCACCACCTATGACAGCAACTGTGCCAAGCCGCCACCCTTCTTCAGCACCATCGCACCTACCACAAGGTAGCTGAATCAGAGGGAAAAGGAGGTCGCCAATGGAGGCAAGTTGCTCCCCCTGACAGCTAAGCTCCAACTTCGGGGCCCCTTATGTCCTTCCCAGGACGGGCAGGAAAACGCCTCGGCGGAGCGCAGCGCTTGGCGGGAGCGGCCAGCACGGCACCGAGCGCGCTCCCCACTCCCTCCCGCCCGCGCCGCTGCGGAGACCCCGGGTTCGCCGGAATCGGCCACGTGCTGCACGGAGGGCAGCGCGGCAAAGGCGGCCACCCCTCGTCGCTCTGGGAAGGCCGGCCTCGGATCCCCGCTCTCTCCACCGGCACGGGCAGTGCCAGCAGCCTCTCCCTGCGGCCGCCGCTGGCCGAAAGCCTCGCCGCGCACCGCCCGGCCGGCCCCGCCGCTCCGCGGGGTCACACGGCACCTGCCGAGGGCGGCAGCCGAGCGACAGGAAGCAGAAGCCCTCACCGCCGCGCCACTCGCCGCCCCGCCCGGGCGCTCCTCTCCTCGCGCTACCACGATGGCGCCGGCCCGCCCCGCCTTCCCCGTCGCCTGCGGCGCAACGCGGGTGCTCCGACCACGCAGCACGCGTGCGGCCGGGCCCTGCCGAGCCGCAGGCGGAGCCGGGGCACGGCCCGGGCGGGAGAGCTTCCGGCGAGGCTGGCGGGCAGCGAGCGCGGCCGAGCGTGAACGCGCAAGGCGGGGTCGGCCGGCGGCGCGATGGAGCACTAGATGGAGGCGGCAGCACCGCGCGGCATAAAATGACTGATCGTCCCGCAGCCGCCCGCTCCGCAGCCCCTCGGCTGCTGTCGAGAAGGGCCCCGGCCCTGGCCGCGCCGGTGGCGAGGTGGCTCCGCAGCCCGCGGGCAGCCCTGGCGGGGCAGGGGAGCACTGCGAGCAGCCCCGGGCCGTGCAGCCGTCTGTAACGCGCGGTGGGAGCCGCCGGGAACTATTTTACACCTCCCGGGGGGCTGGGGAGGAGCACGGAGAGCACGCGGCAGGTCGCTGCCGTTAGGGAAAATTAATCCACGATGCCTGAGGTTTATGTCCGAAAAGGAGACAGAGGAGTCCTGCAACATTCTTCGACTACAGGGAGAGTCCATGGGGCTTTTCCCCTGGGGTCTGTCAAACGGTTGCAGGATGCAGCCCCTTTTTTATGCCAAGTTCCTGGCCACAACAGTCTCTTCCTTTTCCCCACTGGCTGAGGTATTCGGGAGATACAGACTTCCAGAACTGCCTACTCTATGCCCTCCTCTAATATGCACCCCCCTTTTGGCATCGAAAAGAAAGAAAAAGAAACCATTCCTAATGCTATTAAGTCTTTGTTGCCTTGCTCTAGGTTCAGGAATTTAACACGCCCTGGATTAATCAACAGTCGCTGTTGATTAGCAACAGTTCTAGAGAACTAATAGTTTCTTCTGTTACTTCACTCCCCATAAGTTCCTAGCCTTGTCTACAGGCCGATTCACACAGTCTGTTTGTAAAGACTCATCCATCTCATTCCTTTTAATCCCTCCTCTTTTTCGTTGATCTGTATTTGTCTTTACAAACCTTAATTACCATTGATTTAATTTTTTCTTCTTGAGTCTTCTTGGCTTTTGCTATTATTTGCAGTGACATCCTTTTCTGTCCTTTTGTAGTCATTTCTGGATCAGGTAGGCATGGCTGCTAGTGGCATCCCCTTGACCACCTGCTGAAAGAGCTGCACCCAGCATGGTGTCACGCATGGTCAAAAGATTAGAGTTGCTATAGCATATAAGAGGAGAAATGGTATTCATTTAGCCCATAGCTGGCCAGTTAACCATGAAAACATGTCCCATTACCATCCTTTCAACATTTGGACAGGTCCATGAGCTGAGGTTATTTCCTTTGTTATTTGTTTGACCACATTTCCGCTGTCATCTGCTTGCAAACAGCAGCTCGAGTCATTTAATTTCCCACAAACGCCTCCTTCTTCTGCTAACAGATAATCTAATACCATCCAATGTTGAAAATACCGCTTTCCTCATTGAAGTGGGTTGCTCAGCAAGACGGTCAAGAGCTGTGGCTGGCTGGTTGGTAATTATTTCTGAGACAGCTTGTAACCTAATTATCTCATTGAAATGATAAATGGGTTCCCAGGCATCTGGGATTAATTCCTTAGCTTTCCAAGGGGCTGGTCCATCGTGTTGCGTAACTTGTTCTGGTGGCCATTCATCTTTTCCCCGTTTTGGGGTGCTTCCTGCAGCCAAGGCTGCCTCAGCTGACTGCTTTTCTCTAATTAAATCCTCACAGATTTTGATTCCTAAGCGATTTCCCTGAATTTGTAGTAGCAAAAAGAACAACAGTCTAATATACCCCAGGGATATACCATATCCCTGACCAGTTTGGAGGTAACCTGAGCTAAGCATGTTGGCCACAAATCCAATAATGTCCTTTCAAAGCCCGTGTTCCATTAGCAAAGGGGCTTTCCTACCCTTGGTCATCAATTGGTGGGTCAAAATACCGCGGGTTTCCCTGGCCTAACGGTCCTCCAACAATAGTTCCCCCACCATAAGGGTCACAGTATTTGCATTTCCAAGCTCCCACACAGGGTTCCCATCTACATTTACATCTGCAAGTTGCTTGGTTGGATTTGGAGCAGAACTCACTAAAAGGCTTTGAGTTCCAATCCGGTGTTGCCATTCCCACTGATAATCACAAACAACATGTCTTCTACTTGTGGAATTTTTGTGGGGGCAGCTTAAAAATAGGTGGTCAAAAAAACCCCTTGTCCCTCCCCATTGCTTTACAGGCTTCCAAATATTTTTGGTAAGAACACCTTACGCAGCTACCATTAGTGAGCTGAACAGCTATTTGATTGCATTTGTTTTGATATTTGGAACAATTGTAAGGAGGGCAATTGGAGGGCTAAACCCAATTGTTTAAAGCCAGAGGGAAAGTCAATTGACAAACGCCTTTTCCTACATAGACCCGCCCTGTCCTGTTTAGGCAATAAGTGCCTGTTGGAGAAGAATGAAGTGGCCATGGACTTCCTTCTTTGGCCCCAAATCCCATCCCATTGTGGCCCTCCCATTGACCCACCATTTCGGTTCAGCTGGGCTAGCCAACCATGGCCACTCTTCAGATCCTCCTGGCCCTCCACAGAGCCAGCAATTGCTAAGGTTAAAAACTTTTGCTACTTCTTCTCCTAAGGCTGCAAATTGATTCTCCCACTCCTGGCCTAAACTTAGCTGACCATATAAAAGTAGAACTAGTAAGGAAAATATTTTAATAATGTGATCTAATTAGCTAGTCTAGTTTTCCCGTTGTCTTCTGCAGCACCTATGGCAATTGAAGACACAGAAACCACTTAACATAAAATAATCCAGCAAGTATTAGCGCCCCAGTGAGTGGAAATTCTAGAGGAGGGATACCCATAGAGACTATTTCAGCAGATGGTCTGTGGGTAGGCACTCAGGGCTTCCACGGATGTCGAAGCACTGGCTACTGCTCCGGCCCATTCCTGCAGAGTGTCAGTCACGGCCTCCCGGCCTTCTCCTCCAGCTGAGATGTGCAAATCTCTGAGGCTTCAGAGACCTTGACCCGAGAGTGACGGGTCCACCTGTGTTCAGCTGTCTTGATGGCTGTTTCTGTCGTCAGTGACACTTGGAATGGGCCACGCCATTTCAGAACCACTGGCGCTTCTTTCTACTCCTTAACTAGGACTCAATCTCCTGGTTGGATGTTAGAAGCAGCAAAGTCCAAAGGTGGGGCTTGTGCCAGCTGAGCTTCCTGTTGAAGGGGTTTCACAAGAAGCAGTATCCTGGCCACAGACAGTTTTAAATATACATCACTTACCTCTACTCCCCCACTAGGTTGAGACTTACCCGGGTAATTCATAACAACGACGGAAAGGGGGATAACGGAATCTCTCTTCTGGGTCGGGCTCTCATTCTCGCCAAAGCCAATGTCCAAAGCCCTAGCCATGGCATCTTGGTTTCTATTACCAGCTTCAAAAGGTGTTTATTCCTCTATTCATTGTTTTCTACCCGAGCCGAGCTCTGGGGGTGCCAGGGCCTATGGAGGTTCCATTGCGGTCCTAAAGAAGCCAAAACCCCTTGAAGGATCTTTCCTGTAAAATGAGTTCCCCTATCTGAGTCTATTGCTTCTACAATGCTGTATCTTGGAATGATTTGTTCCAAAGATGCCTTAATAACTGATCCTGTCGTTGCTGAAGCAGTTGGAAATGCTTCTGGCCACCTTGCTAGCTGACATACCATTAGCAGAAGATATGAAGCCTTCCCACTTGGGGCATCTCAGGAAAATCCAGCTGGCATCTTTGGAAGGGACATGCAGCCCAAGGCCTCCCTCCCCTGGCAAGTTACTTTGTAACTTGGCTGTTTGCTTTAGCACAGCTCAAGCAACCTTCAACAGCTCGTTTTGCCAGTCTAAAAAGACCCCCAGCAACATACAGCATGAGGAAGGCTTCTGCCAATCCTCAGGAAGTGCAAGGACTCTCTTCACGGAGTTCTTTTAATATTGGTAGGGCCAAAGCTTCTGGCATCTCTTGTTTGCCATCCCTTGTAAACGATTCTTGCTTTTTTTCTCTGCCACACGACTTTTAACTGTATCTCGAACTCCTCTGGTAGAAAAGACAGCTTCCCGGGCAGTGATGGAGTCACTGGGAGCAAAGGGGGCATCTTGGAGAGTTCTGGCAGAAGTGTTGCTTTCTGAGTTTCTTCATCCACCAAAAAGGAGACAGAGGAGTCCTGGAACATTCTTCAGCTACAGGGAGAGGCCATGGGGCTTTTGCCATGGAGTTTCTCAACTGATTGCAGGACGCAGCCCCCTTTTTATGCTAAGTTCCTGGCAACAGCACCCTCTGAGGTACTCGGGAATTACAGACTTCCAGAACTGCCTACCCTATGCTCCCCTCTAATATGCACCCCCCTCTTGGTATGGAGAAGGAAGAAAACAAAACTATTCCTAATGCTATTAAGTCTTTGCTGCCTTGCTCTAGGTTCAGGAATTTAACACGGCCTTGGCTGAGCAACAGTCTCTGTCGATTAGTAACAGTTTCTAGAACTAATACTTTCTTCTGTTACTCCCCTACCAGTAAATTCCTAGCCTTGTCTAAGGACGGATTCACACGGTCTCTTTGTAAAGACACATCTATGTTACTCCTTTCACTCCCACACCTTCTTGGCGGTGGGACGGCTCCCCCCGGCACAGCACCTGGCACAAAACCCCCCTATGCACATGCACACACACCTGCACTTACCCTGCACTCCGCTGCACACACACACACACACACACACCTCCCGCACACTAACACCCCCCTCCACATCCCCACCATGTTACTTGCAGTTGCCCTGCCCCTGCCATCCCAGCCGGCTGGCAGCACCCACTCCTCACATGCTTCCCCATGCCTTGCATTTCCTTGCTGCCCTCTCTGTAGCCTTCCCTCAACCTGCCTTTTCTTCCCTGCCTTGCATTGACTTGCTCACCCATCCCCCACCTGATTTCCTTTCACATTCGTCTAGGTCTGGCCTCACCTTTCCTTTTCCTTCTAGGACCCTCATTGCCTTGCCTGGCCTTGCCTCGCCAAGCCACCACTTGCCTTGCCCTGCCCTTGAACCCCTCCCTTGCCTTGCATGACCTTGCTCACCCCTCCCCCACCTGGAATTCAAGACCCCTTTTCAATGACATTTCATGGCCTTGCCCTGCCCTTTCTGCTCCTCCTAGGAATCTCAAAGCTCTCAAGCATCTCCGGTGTTTCAGGATCACAGGAGAGGAAGACCAGGGGAGGATGCATGTTGCCACACTCATCTCCATGGGCAGCCTTTGTCTGGGAGCAATCCTTGCATGTCTTGAATCTTGGAAGGGCAATTCACATTTTGCCCTTGAGCTTGGGGACCAGAATGAGAGTCCTTTTGCATACAAAGGAAAGCAGGTAGCTCAAGTCTTTTAGGTGCAGAGGAGACATGACCCACGTGGGATCAAGGCCACACAAAGCACTTGGTCCTGGCCACTTTTGTGTACCAGCAGTCCTTGAATGTACTTCTCACCTGCCTTGCCTATCCTTGCCTTGCCTTGGCAACACAACCGTTTCTTTGTCTTGCCCTGCTAGCCCTCTGGAGCCCTCTGGAGCCTTGCATTCCTTTGCATGGCCATGCCCTGCCCTTGACCTGCCTACTGCTTTCCTCCAGGGCCTTGACTTGCCAAACACTTCCTGTTTCTGCCTGGCCTACCCATCAGTGGACTTTCCTTCCTACGGCCAGCCATGCCTCTAACTTCTGGGCCTTCTCTTGCCTACCACTCCATTTGCTTTCCCCTCACTGCTCTGGCCTTGCTTAGCTCTCCCTTGACTTGCCCACAATTGCCTGCACTTGCTTTGCAAGCGCCTTGCCTGCATGGAAGGTGAGGTAGAGAGTGGTAAGCAGGGCAAAGCAAAGCCAGCAAGTGGTAAGTAGTGCAAGGCAAGGCAGACGTAGGCAAAGGAAGCAGAGCAAGGGTAGCTTAAGAAGAACTAGACAAGGTACTGAAGGCAAGGCAAGGCCAAGAGACTCGGAGTGCCTTTCCTTGGGAAGGCAAGGACATAGTGCCTGTGTTGCTGGAGCAGATGTTAAGGTGGCATGGGGAGGAATAGAAAGTGCTGAGAACAGCGTGTGTGCTGCTAGTTTGAGGGGTGCAGTTGAAGTTGCAGGCAGTAAGATCTTCCTCAGCTGGCACTGTTTTGAGCTCTGTTTTTGCCAGATGGTTTCAAGTTGGTGGGCAGAATCTGCGAGAGGGAAAAGATTTGTTTGGGCCAAAGAGGTTTGTCTGGCTCTTGGAGTGTGGTGTAAAGAAGAGTCTGCTCTTGGAAGGGGAAGATGAGGGAAATCTTTTTGTCCTGATGTGCTGTTGATTGGAGTGCAGAGACGTTTGCAACTTGCCTCTGCCTTTGGCGTGGTTTCGAGCAGCGCCAGGTGCTTGGCCTTCTTTTGCAAGTCGTCAGCGCCATCGTGTGGTTGTTTCCATGAGCGCTGACAGTGCCGGGGAAAAAGCCAAGCGCTTCGCTGGCGCGGCCGCAGTCGTGTGCGAGCAGTTGGTGGAAGAGCTCCGCTGTGCATCCTGCCTCTTGGAGACATAAAAGAATGTGATCCTGCGCGTAGCGGGGAAGCAAGAGGAATCTTTTCATTGTTGGCTGTGCAGTTTCTAAGCGGCAAAAGTCAAGGCAGTTCCAGCACGGCCTCTTTCTTTCAGAACCTTTTCTGTGCCATCATGAACATGCTCAACATGGAACTCGCACCCACTGAACTGCATCAAAGGTCCTGGAGAGACGCACTTTCCTTCAAGCTCTAGGTACCATCCTACCCTCCACCTCTCGCGGATCCCAAAGCCCTTCCAAACATCCAGCAGCTGCGCGCAGAGAACAAGTGCTAGAACAAGGCGTTGGCCTTCATAGTCCCTCTGAAGTCTGTAAACTAGGCGAAACATTGCAGTGACCAGCACTTTCCTTCACAACTATCTATAGAGCGTCATCACATTCTCTCAGAGTGGCTAAGTCCACCCTTGCAGCACAGCAGCGTTTCCAGCCACAGTTGGGACTGAGAGATGGGCCAGGTGAGAAAGCATTTCTTGACTATCCTTCGTCTCTGGAAGACTTGATACTCGCAGCGCAATCACGTCCACACACCTTCAGTGTGGCCAAGTTCAAGCAGCTGGAGCTCACAGAGATGGGAGAGTCAGGAGAGAAGCCGTTCCAAAAGTACCGTGTAGTGACAGCAGCATTAAAACTCTGCACAGCAGTCTACAGCACTGTAGACCGTGGCTTCTCTGACAAGACGTGCCATCCCATTGTTGGCTCTCGCAGCTCGGTTGCTAGCTGCTCTCCTGAAGAAAAGAACTAGAAGGAAAAGCCAATGCTGGGCTGCACCTTCCCCTTGCCTCACGTAAAAGCCACTTCAACTCCCCGCTGCACTCTCTACTTCCCCTCTCCTTGGCATCGACCACTGTGTTTTCTGCATCTCGGAGCCGAAAGGTAAGCGCCAGTGTTCCCAGGGATGGTTGGAAGAGGGATAAGTAGTAGCACAAGTAGCTGTCGTTGAACTTCCTCCTTCTCAATGCTAACGTGAAGTCGGCAGGCAGGCGAGCGCCAGCCACGCTCCTTTCTCAGTTTGTACGCTGCGGACACGAGCCCGGTGCTCGGCGCCTTCGTTCGGCCTCTTTAGTACCCATGTGGCGCTTTCGTTCTGCCGGAGTCGAAGCGTCGTCTACTTCTCGCCCAGAGAGCACGGTGCCGGCAGCGAAATGCTCCAGCCGACTGCTTCTGCCGACACACACCTGGGCTATGCACTTTGCCTCTCAGCGACATACAGGAGCACATTCGGTCTAAATGTAAAGGGAACGATTCTCGGCTACGTCTGGCACAGAGAACAGCTTTAGTTCAACGGGCTTACCCAGAGCATGCCCCCGACGCGTGGGAACTTGTATTTGCACCACATTCCAGTGGCAGTCCTCTTTCCTTTACAGGCTGCACAGCGCCGTCAGATCGCGGTGCTCTCTGCACCTGCCTCCTCACTTCCAAGTAGCACCGCACACATTAGAGCCTTGCAGGGAGAGAAGACGAGGATATTCATCTCGCCCAGAAGAACGTGGCAGGGTGAAAAGGTGTTCTTCCTTTGTCCTCCTCATCGCCCAGAATGTGGTGCTGTGTTGAAAGTCTTGGCCAGCCAAAAGCTAATCCAGCAAGTGTTTCTCTCCTGACGCATTTCGCTGAGCGAGAGCGACACAGAGTTTGGACATTGCAAAACAGCAAGAAAATGATTGTACATCGAGCTGAAGAAAATCCGTGCACAGCACACTGTGGCCGCGTGCAGTGCTCGCGCTGAAGAGCGGCAAAGCTCAAAGGCATCGCTGCGCTTCAGTTCTGTCCAGACCGCAGAAGGCAAAGAACGAAGCAGCAGAGCACCACCGGCTGCATGTACTCAGTGGAGCGAATTTCAAATGTCCAGCCAAGAGCTGCTTCACAAGCACATTCAGCTGAGAATGCTCTGGCTGCTTCACAAAGTAAGGCGCTGTGTTGCACTCCTGGACCACTACCTGGTCAGAAGCAGGTTCTTACACCTTCAATGCTGCAGAGTCCATGCAGCTGGAGCAAAGCCAGAAGGACGCGTCCAGCTAGAAGGCGTTCTTCAAGTACCCCCCTTCTTCAAAGCAGCCTTGAAATTGAGCTTAATACACTGCGGCTCGGCAGCTTTCTTCTCAGATAGACGTGCCTTCACATTCTTCACTCTCGCAGCTCCGTTGCCCACTTGCAGCAGCTGCTACCAAAGAAAAAGGCTCCAGAAGTAAAAGCCACTGCTGGACTGCCCTTTCCCCTTGCCTCACGTCAAGAACCAGAAACTGTCCGCTACGCTCTCTATTTCCCTTCTCCGCCGCATGACGAAGCATAAACGTAACCGCAATTGTTTCCAGGGGAAAGCTGGAAGAGAACTAGGTAGCAGCACAAGTAGCTGCAAGTTGGACTTTAAGTTTCGAGCTGCTAATGTGAATCCGAAAACAAGCGAGTGGCAGGCACGATTCCTCTTGCAGCCTGTGCGATGCACACACCAGCTCGGTGCTCTGCCTTCATTCTTACGCTCTTCGGAGCAGGTGGCGCTTTCGTTTTGCTGGAGACGAACCGTCGTGTACTTGTCGCCCAGAGAGCACGGTGCCGGCAGCCAAATGCTGCAGGCTGCTGATTCTGCCCAAACACGCCTGGGCTCTGCAATTTCTCTCTAGCGCTGAAGTAGCACCACATTCTGTTTGCTGTGTAGCCAGCATCATTACGGAAAGCTTCTCAGCTACGTCTGGCACAGAGAACAGCTGTAGTTCAACGGGCTTAGCCGGAGCTTGCCCCCGACGCGTGGGAACTTGTATTTGCACCACATTCCAGTGGCAGTCCTCTTTCCTTTACAGGCTGCACAGCGCCGTCAGATCGCGGTGCTCTCTGCACCTGCCTCCTCACTTCCAAGTAGCACCGCGCACATTAGAGCCTTGCAGGGAGAGAAGACGAGGATAGTCGTCTCACCCAAAAGAACGTGGCAGGGTGAAAAGGTGTTCTTCCTTTGTCCTCCTCGTCGCCCAGAGTGTGGTGCTGTGTTGAAAGTCTTGGCCAGCCAAAAGCTAATCCAGCAAGTGTTTCTCTCCTGACGCATTTCGCTGAGCGAGAGCTACGCGGACAGTTTGTGAAACAGCAAGAAAATGATTGTACATCGAGCTGAGGAAAATCCGTGCACAGCACACTGTGGCTGCGTGCCATGTTCACGCTGAAGAACGGCAAAGGCATTGCTGGGCTTCAGTTCTGTCCAGACCGCAGAAGGCAAAGAACGACGCAGCAGAGCACCGGCTGCATGTACTCAGTGGAGCGAATTTCAAATGTCCAGCCCAAAGCCTCTTCACTAGCAGATTCAGCTGAGAATGCTCTGGCTGCTTCACAAAGTAAGGCGCTGTGTTGCACTTCTGGACACTACCTGGCCAGAAGCAGTTTCTTACACCTTCAGTGCTGCAGAGTCCATGCAGCTGGAGCAAAGCCAGAAGGACGCGTCCAGCTAGAAGGCGTTCTTCAAGTACCCCCCTCTTCCAAATAGCCTTGAAACTGAGCACAACACACTGCGGCTCGGCAGCTTCCTTCTCAGATAGACGTGCCGTCACATTCTTCTCTCGCGCAGCTCCGTTGCCCACTTGCAGCAGCTGCTGCCAAAGAAAAAGGCTCCAGAAGTAAAAGCCACTGCTGGGCTGCCCTTTCCCCTTGCCTCACGTCAAGCACCAGAAACTGTCCGCTGCACTCTCTATTTCCATTCTCCACCGCATCTACCACTGTCATCTCTGCATCACGAAGCATAAACCCCGGCACAATTCTTTCCAGGGAAAGCTGGAAGAGAAATAGGTAGCAGCACAAGTAGCTGCAAGTTGAACTTTCTGTTTTCAACTGCTAATTTGAATCCGAATACAAGCGAGCGGCAGCTACGCTTCCTCTTGCAGCCTGTGCCGGGTGCTGTGCCAGCTCGGTGCTTCTGCCTTCATTCTTATGCTCTTCGTACCATTTCGTTCTTTTCATTCTGCCGGAGTCGAACCGTCGTCATCTTGTCGCACAGAGGGCACGCCGGCAGAGAAACGCTCCAGAGAAACGCTCCAGGTTGCTGATTCTTCCGAAACACACCTGGGCTCTGCACTTTCCTTCGCTGCCCTTGGTAGCACCACATTCTGTTTGCTTTGTAGCCTGAATGTAAAGGGAAAGCTTCTCAGCTACGTCTGGCACAGAGAACAGCTTTAGTTCAACGGGCTTACCCGGCGCTTACCCCGACGCGTGGGAACTTGTATTTGCACCACATTCCAGGGGTAGTCCTCTTTCCTTTACAGCCTGCACAACGCCGTCAGGTCGCAGTGCTTCTCTGCACCTGCCTTCTCACTTCCAAGTAGCACCGCGCACATTAGAGCCTTGCAGAGAGCAAAGACGTGGATAGAGGTGTGGCAGAGAAAATCGTGCAAAGACGAAAAGATGGTCTTCTTTTGTCCTTCTCGTCGCCCAGATTGTGGTGCTGTGCTGAAAGCGTGGGTTTTACTACCCCTTCTCGCAGTAAGACTATGTGCTGCGTTGGAACTGTTGGCCAGTGAAAGGCTAATCCAGTAAGTGCTTCTCTCCTGACACATTTCTCTGAGCGAGAGCTTGTGCGGAGAGTTGGGCTCTGCGAAGCAGAACGGCTGTACTTGCACGTAGCGCTGAGGAAAATCCGTGCAAAGAGCACTGTGGATGAGTGCTGTACACACACTGAAGAGAGCCAACGCTGAATGCTTCAGTTCTGTCCAGCGCCGGTAAGGGAGAAGAACGCAGCCCCAGGCCACTGGGCTGGTGTGTGCGATGACTATGAGCTTTGCCGCTCTTCTGCGTGTATACTGCACGCATCCACAGTGTGCAGTGCACGGATTTTCCTCAGCTCTCGCTCAGCAAAAAGCATCAGGAGGGAAGCACATGATGGATTAGCCATTCACAGGCCAACAGTTCCAACGCAGCACCACAGTCTTATTGCGACAAGGGGTAATAAAACACATGTATTTTCCCGGAACAGTTCTCTGTGCGAGCCGTAGCCAAGAATCTTTCCCTTTAAGATAAAGACCACCAGGCAGACAGAATGTTGTGCCACCAGCGCGGAGAGGGCTAGCCCAGGCGTGTTTCGGCAGAAGCAGCAGCCTGGAGCATTTGGCTGCCGGCACCGTGCTCTCTGGGCGACAAGTAGACGACGGTTCGTCTCCAGCAAAACGAAAGCGCCACCTGCTCCGAAGAGCGTAAGAATGAAGGCAGAGCACCGAGCTGGTGTGTGCATCGCACAGGCTGCAAGAGGAAGCGTGGCTGACACTCGCTTGTTTTCGGATTCACGTTAGCAGCTCGAAACAAAGTCCAACTTGCAGCTACTTGTGCTGCTACCTATTTCTCTTCCAGCTTTCCCAGGAAAGAATTGTGCCGGGGTTTATGCTTCGAGATGCAGAGATTACAGTGGTAGATGCGGCGGAGAATGGAAATAGAGAGTGCAGCGGACAGTTTCTGGTGGTTTTACGTGAGGCAAGGGGAAAGGGCAGTCCAGCAGTGGCTTTTACTTCTGGAGCCTTTTTCTTTGGCAGCAGCTGCTGCAAGTGGGCAACGGAGCTGCGCGAGAGTGAAGAATGTGACGGCACGTCTATCTGAGAAGAAAGCTGCCGAGCCGCAGTGTGTTGTGCTCAGTTTCAAGGCTGCTTGGAAGAGGGGGGTACTTGAAGAACACCTTCTAGCTGGACGCGTCCTTCTGGCTTTGCTCCAGCTGCATGGACTCTGCAGCATTGAAGGTGTAAGAACCTGCTTCTGACCAGGTAGTGGTCCAGGAGTGCAACACAGCGCCTTACTTTGTGAAGCAGCCAGAGCATTCTCAGCTGAATGTGCTTGTGAAGCAGCTCTTGGCTGGACATTTGAAATTCGCTCCACTGAGTACATGCAGCCGGTGGTGCTCTGCTGCTTCGTGATTCGCCTTCTGCGGTCTGGACAGAACTGAAGCCCAGCGATGACTTTTAGCCGTGCCGTTCTTCAGCGTGAACATGGCACGCATCCACAGTGTGCTGTGCAAGGATTTTCCTCAGCTCCCGCTCAGCGAAATGCATCAGGAGAGAAACACTTGCTGGATTAGCTTTTGGCTGGCCAAGACTTTCAACACAGCACCACATTCTGGGCGATGAGGAGGACAAAGGAAGAACACCTTTTCACCCTGCCACGTTCTTCTGGGCGAGACGACTATCCTCGTCTTCTCTCCCTGCAAGGCTCTAATGTGTGCGGTGCTACTTGGAAGTGAGAAAGCAGGTGCAGAGAGCACCGCGATCTGACGGCGCTGTGCAGCCTGTAAAGGAAAGAGGACTGCCACTGGAATGTGGTGCAAATACAAGTTCCCACGCGTCGGGGGCATGCTCTGGGTAAGCCCGTTGAACTACAGCTGTTCTCTGTGCCAGACGTAGCCGAGAATCTTTCCCTTTACATTTAGACCGAATGTGCTGCTGTATGTCGCTGAGAGGCAAAGTGCATAGCCCAGGCGTGTGTCGGCAGAAGCAGTCGGCTGGAGCATTTCGCTGCCGGCACCGTGCTCTCTGGGCGAGAAGTAGACGACGCTTCGGCAGAACGAAAGGGCGACATGGGTACTAAAGAGGCCGAACGAAGGCGCCGAGCACCGGGCTCGTGTCCGCAGCGTACAAACTGAGAAAGGAGCGTGGCTGGCGCTCGCCTGCCTGCCGACTTCACGTTAGCATTGAGAAGGAGGAAGTTCAACGACAGCTACTTGTGCTGCTACTTATCCCTCTTCCAACCATCCCTGGGAACACTGGCGCTTACCTTTCGGCTCCGAGATGCAGAAAACACTGGGGTCGATGCCAAGGAGAGGGGAAGTAGAGAGTGCAGCGGGGAGTTGAAATGGCTTTACGTGAGGCAAGGGGAAGGTGCAGCCCAGCACTGGCTTTTCCTTCTAGTTCTTTTCTTCAGGAGAGCAGCTAGCAACCGAGCTGCGAGAGCCAACAATGGGATGGCACGTCTTGTCAGAGAAGCCACGGTCTACAGTGCTGTAGACTGCTGTGCAGAGTTTTAATGCTGCTGTCACTACACGGTACTTTTGGAACGGCTTCTCTCCTGACTCTCCCATCTCTGTGAGCTCTAGCTGCTTGAACTTGGCCACACTGAAGGTGTGTGGACGTGATTGCGCTGCGAGTATCAAGTCTTCCAGAGATGAAGGATAGTCAACAAATGCTTTCTCACCTGGCCCATCTCTCAGTCCCAACTGTGGCTGGAAACGCTGCTGTGCTGCAAGGGTGGACTTAGCCACTCTGAGAGAATGTGATGACGCTCTATAGATAGTTGCGAAGGAAAGTGCTGGTCACTGCAATGTTTCGCCTAGTTTACAGACTTCAGAGGGACTATGAAGGCCAACGCCTTGTTCTAGCACTTGTTCTCTGCGCGCAGCTGCTGGATGTTTGGAAGGGCTTTGGGATCCGCGAGAGGTGGAGGGTAGGATGGTACCTAGAGCTGGAAGGAAAGTGCATATCTTCAGGACCTTTGATGCAGTTCAGTGGGTGCGAGTTCCATGTTGAGCATGTTCATGATGGCACAGAAAAGGTTCTGAAAGAAAGAGGCCGTGCTGGAACTGCCTTGACTTTTGCCGCTTAGAAACTGCACAGCCAACAATGAAAAGATTCCTCTTGCTTCCCCGCTACGCGCAGGATCACATTCTTTTATGTCTCCAAGAGGCAGGATGCACAGCGGAGCTCTTCCACCAACTGCTCGCACACGACTGCGGCCGCGCCAGCGAAGCGCTTGGCTTTTTCCCCGGCACTGTCAGCGCTCATGGAAACAACCACACGATGGCGCTGACGACTTGCAAAAGAAGGCCAAGCACCTGGCGCTGCTCGAAACCACGCCAAAGGCAGAGGCAAGTTGCAAACGTCTCTGCACTCCAATCAACAGCACATCAGGACAAAAAGATTTCCCTCATCTTCCCCTTCCAAGAGCAGACTCTTCTTTACACCACACTCCAAGAGCCAGACAAACCTCTTTGGCCCAAACAAATCTTTTCCCTCTCGCAGATTCTGCCCACCAACTTGAAACCATCTGGCAAAAACAGAGCTCAAAACAGTGCCAGCTGAGGAAGATCTTACTGCCTGCAACTTCAACTGCACCCCTCAAACTAGCAGCACACACGCTGTTCTCAGCACTTTCTATTCCTCCCCATGCCACCTTAACATCTGCTCCAGCAACACTGGCACTATGTCCTTGCCTTCCCAAGGAAAGGCACTCCGAGTCTCTTGGCCTTGCCTTGCCTTCAGTACCTTGTCTAGTTCTTCTTAAGCTACCCTTGCTCTGCTTCCTTTGCCTACGTCTGCCTTGCCTTGCACTACTTACCACTTGCTGGCTTTGCTTTGCCCTGCTTACCACTCTCTACCTCACCTTCCATGCAGGCAAGGCGCTTGCAAAGCAAGTGCAGGCAATTGTGGGCAAGTCAAGGGAGAGCTAAGCAAGGCCAGAGCAGTGAGGGGAAAGCAAATGGAGTGGTAGGCAAGAGAAGGCCCAGAAGTTAGAGGCAAGGCTGGCCGTAGGAAGGAAAGTCCACTGATGGGTAGGCCAGGCAGAAACAGGAAGTGTTTGGCAAGTCAAGGCCCTGGAGGAAAGCAGTAGGCAGGTCAAGGGTGGGGCATGGCCATGCAAAGGAATGCAAGGCTTCAGAGGGCTCCAGAGGGCTAGCAGGGCAAGACAAAGAAACGGTTGTGTTGCCAAGGCAAGGCAAGGATAGGCAAGGCAGGTGAGAGGTACATTCGAGGACTGCTGGTACACAAAAGTGGCCAGGACCAACTGCTCTGTGTGGCCTTGCTTGGCGAGGCGAGGCAGGGCAATGAGGGTCCTAGAAGGAAAAGGAAAGGTGAGGCCAGACCTAGATGAATGTGAAAGGAAGTCAGGTGGGGGATGGGTGAGCAAGTCAATGCAAGGCAGGGGAGAAAAGGCAGGTTGAGGGAAGGCTACAGAGAGGGCAGCAAGGAAATGCAAGGCATGGGGAAGCATGTGAGGAGTGGGTGCTGCCAGCCGGCTGGGATGGCAGGGGCAGGGCAACTGCAAGTAGCATGGCGGGGAGGTGGAGGGGGGTGTTAGTGTGCGGGAGGTGTGTGTGTGTGTGTGCAGCGGAGTGCAGGGTAAGTGCAGGTGTGTGTGCCTGTGCATAGGGGGGTTTTGTGCCAGGTGCTGTGCCGGGGGGAGCCATCCCACTGCCAAGAAGGTGTGGGAGTGAAAGGAGTAACATAGATGTGTCTTTACAAAGAGACCGTGTGAATCCGTCCTTAGACAAGGCTAGGAATTTACTGGTAGGGGAGTAACAGAAGAAAGTGTTAGTTCTAGAAACTGTTACTAATCGACAGAGACTGTTGCTCAGCCAAGGCCGTGTTAAATTCCTGAACCTAGAGCAAGGCAACAAAGACTTAATAGCATTAGGAATAGTTTTGTTTTCTTCCTTCTCCATACCAAGAGGGGGGTGCATATTAGAGGGGAGCATAGAGTAGGCAGTTCCGGAAGTCTGTAATTCCCGAGTACCTCAGAGGGTGCTGTTGCCAGGAACTTAGCATAAAAAGGGGGCTGCGTCCTGCAATCAGTTGAGAGACTCCATGGCAAAAGCCCCATGGCCTCTCCCTGTAGTTGAAGAATGTTTCAGGACTCCTCTGTCTCCTTTTTGGTGGATGAAGAAACTCAGAAAGCAACACTTCTGCCAGAACTCTCCAAGATGCCCCCTTTGCTCCCAGTGACTCCATCACTGCCCGGGAAGCTGTCTTTTCTACCAGAGGAGTTCGAGATACAGTTAAAAGTCGTGTGGCAGAGAAAAAAAGCAAGAATCGTTTACAAGGGATGGCAAACAAGAGATACCAGAAGCTTTGGCCCTACCAATATTAAAAGAACTCTGTGAAGAGAGTCCTTGCACTTCCTGAGGACTGGCAGAAGCCTTCCTCATGCTGTATGTTGCTGGGGGTCTTTTTAGACTGGCAAAACGAGCTGTTGAAGGTTGCTTGAGCTGTGCTAAAGCAAACAGCCAAGTTACAAAGTAACTTGCCAGGGGAGGGAGGCCTTGGGCTGCATGTCCCTTCCAAAGATGCCAGCTGGATTTTCCTGAGATGCCCCAAGTGGGAAGGCTTCATATCTTCTGCTAATGGTATGTCAGCTAGCAAGGTGGCCAGAAGCATTTCCAACTGCTTCAGCAATGACAGGATCAGTTATTAAGGCATCTTTGGAACAAATCATTCCAAGATACAGCATTGTAGAAGCAATAGACTCAGATAGGGGAACTCATTTTACAGGAAAGATCCTTCAAGGGGTTTTGGCTTCTTTAGGACCGCAATGGAACCTCCATAGGCCCTGGCACCCCCAGAGCTCGGCTCGGGTAGAAAACAATGAATAGAGGAATAAACACCTTTTGAAGCTGGTAATAGAAACCAAGATGCCATGGCTAGGGCTTTGGACATTGGCTTTGGCGAGAATGAGAGCCCGACCCAGAAGAGAGATTCCGTTATCCCCCTTTCCGTCGTTGTTATGAATTACCCGGGTAGGTCTCAACCTAGTGGGGGAGTAGAGGTAAGTGATGTATATTTAAAACCGTCTGTGGCCAGGATACTGCTTCTTGTGAAACCCCTTCAACAGGAAGCTCAGCTGGCACAAGCCCCACCTTTGGACTTTGCTGCTTCTAACATCCAACCAGGAGATTGAGTCCTAGTTAAGGAGTAGAAAGAAGCGCCAGTGGTTCTGAAATGGCGTGGCCCATTCCAAGTGTCACTGACGACAGAAACAGCCATCAAGACAGCTGAACACTCGGGTCAAGGTCTCTGAAGCCTCAGAGATTTGCACATCTCAGCTGGAGGAGAAGGCTGGGAGGCTGTGACTGACACTCTGCAGGAGTGGGCCGGAGCAGTAGCCAGTGCTTCGACATCCGTGGAAGCCCTGCGTGCCTACCCACAGACCATCTGCTGAAATAGTCTCTATGGGCATCTCTCCTCTAGAATCTCCACTTACTGGGGCGCTAATACTTGCTGGATTATTTTATGTTAAGTGGTTTCTGTGTCTTCAATTGCCACAGGTGCTGCAGAAGACAACGGGAAAACTAGACTAGCTAATTAGATCACATTATTAAAATATTTTCCTTACTAGTTCTACTTTTATATGGTCAGCTAAGTTTAGGCCAGGAGTGGGAGAATCAATTTGCAGCCTTAGGAGAAGAAGTAGCAAAAGTTTTTAACCTTAGCAATTGCTGGCTCTGTGGAGGGCCAGGAGGATCTGAAGAGTGCCTATGGTTGGCTAGCCCAGATGAACCTAAGTGGTGGCTCAACACCCGACATGAGGTCCATACTAGGATGGGATTTGGGGCCAAAGAAGGAAGTCCATAGCTATAGGAGAAGGTTTCACGAAGGATGTCTGGACTTCAGGTGGCTCTCTTGAAAGCTGTTTATTGCATAGGCGAAGTTACAGCATTTCAGGGAGTGGGTATCCAGAGCCAGCCCTACAGCTGCCAGCTCCAGCTGTAGGCATACCTGAAGCTGCTTTCTGTTCAAGTTACAAAGCATTCTATACTTTTCTTTGCAGAGTATCTTAACACATAACAACCAATAAGCACCATACCCAATACCTTTACATTTGCCTATAGCCTATCATAGCTACTACCATCACCATATTATAGTCATTATTATCCAATCACAAGAGTAAGTAAGTTACAATTTCAGCTTACAGTGGAAAATTCTTAGACCTCTCTTCTTCTTGCTACATCAACATTTCTTGTTTGCCTGCCATATCTTTCTTTTTGGTAAAGACACGTTTTCTATTTTCTTATGCTCTTCTTGAGACTTACTTACTTGGTGAAAAACAAGTCTTTGTTTGTAATCACATACCTTTGTCCTGCTCCTAAAAATCTCCTTCCAACTCATCTCCAACCTTTGCCTTCTCAGTTACTCAGCGATCACTGTTTCAGCAAAACATCTTTTGTTCCATATCAAAACTTGCTTCCATTTCTACCTCATCCCCAGCTTCTACATTCACAGACCTTTCTGCCAAGCCCACATACCTGTGAAACTTTCTTACCAAACTTTCATCCTCCCCAACACATGGCCACTTCATTCTTCTCCAACAGGCACTTATTGCCTAAACAGGACAGGGCGGGTCTATGTAGGAAAAGGCGTTTGTCAATTGACTTTCCCTCTGGCTTTAAACAATTGGCTTTGGACCCACAATTGCCCTCCTTACAATTGTTCCAAATATCAAGACAAATGCAATCAAATAGCTGTTCAGCTCACTAATGGTAGCTGTGTAAGGTGTTCTTACCACACTTACCAAAAATATTTGGAAGCCTGTAAAGCAATGGGGAGAGACAAGGGGTTTTTTTGACCACCTATTTTTAAGCTGCCCCCACAAAAATTCCACAAATAGAAGATATGTTGTTCATGATTATCAGTGGGAATGGCAACACCGGATTGGAACTCAAAGCCTTTAGTGAGTTCTGCTCCAAATCCAACCAAACAGCTTGCAGATGTAAATGTAGATGGGAACCCTGTGTGGGAGCTTGGAAATGCAAATGCTGTGACCCTTATGGTGGGGCAGCTATTGTTGGAGGACCGTTAGGCCCAGGAATCCTGCTGTATTTTGACCCACCAATTGATGACCAAGGGTAGGAAGGCCCCTTTGCTTTGAAAGGACATTATTGGATTTGTGGCCAACATGCTTAGCTCAGGTTACCTCCAAACTGGTCAGGGATATGGTGTATATTTTAGACCAGTGTTCTTTTTGCTACTACAAGTTCAGGGAAATCGCTTAGGAATCAGAATCTGTGAGGATTTAATTAGAGAAAAGCAGTCAGCTGATGCAGCCTTGGCTGCAGGGAGCACCCCAAAACGGGGAAAAGATGAATGGCCACCAGAACAAGTTACGCAACACGATGGACCAGCCCCTTGGAAAGCTAAGGAATTAATCCCAGATGCCTGGGAACCCATTTATCATTTCAATGAGATAATTAGGTTACAAGCTGTCTCAGAAATAATTACCAACCAGCCAGCCACAGCTCTTGACCATCTTGCTGAGCAACCCACTTCAATGAGGAAAGCGGTATTTCAACATTGGATGGTATTAGATTATCTGTTAGCAGAAGAAGGAGGCGTTTGTGGGAAATTAAATGACTCGAGCTGCTGTTTGCAAGCAGATGACAGCGGAAATGTGGTCAAACAAATAACAAAGGAAATAATGTCAGCTCATGGACCTGTCCAAGTGTTGAAAGGATGGTAATGGGACATGTTTTCCTGGCTAACTGGCCAGCTATGGGCTAAATTGTTACAGCAGGGATTACTGTAACACGCCTATATCAAACCAGGAGTCCCGTGGAAAAGAAGTATATATGGACAGATTTGTGGTAGATGTTTCAGAGGTCTTTATTTCTCCAGCCGCATGGCAGGGGCTCTGCTCAGGAACTCCCCCAGTCACGGGACCCGAGGGTCCTTGGCCACACCGGGGAACACAAACCAACCAATGGGGAATGAAGCTGACCAGGGGCAGGGAAACCCCGTGTCTCCCCCCCAGGGCCCATCTCCCAGGGCTCCATGGCAGGGGGGGAGACCCCAACACTAAATGAATACCATTTCTCCTCTTATATGCTATAGCAACTCTAATCTTTTGACCATGCATGACACCATGCTGGGTGCAGCTCTTTCAGCAGGTGGTCAAGGGGATGCCGCTAGCAGCCATGCCTACCTGATCCAGAAATGACTACAAAAGGACAGAAAAGGATGTCACTGCAAATAATAGCAAAAGCCAAGAAGACTCAAGAAGAAAAAATTAAATCAATGGTAATTAAGGTTTGTAAAGACAAATACAGATCAAATAAAAAAAGGAGGGATTAAAAGGAATGAGATGGATGAGTCTTTACAAACAGACCGTGTGAATCGGCCTGTAGACAAGGCTACGAATTTATGGGGAGTGAAGTAACAGAAGAAACTATTAGTTCTCTAGAACTGTTGCTAATCAATAGGGACTGTTGATTAATCCAGGGCGTGTTAAATTCCTGAACCTAGAGCAAGGCAACAAAGACTTAATAGAATTAGGAGTGGTTTCTTTTTCTTTCTTTTCGATGCCAAAAGGGGGGTGCATATTAGAGGAGGGCATAGAGTAGGCAGTTCCGGAAGTCTGTATCTGCCGAATACCTCAGCCAGTGGGGAAAAGGAAGAGACTGTTGTGGCCAGGAACTTGGCATAAAAAAGGGGCTGCATCCCGCAACCGTTTGACAGACCCCATGGGAAAAGCCCCATGGACTCTCCCTGTAGTCGAAGAATGTTGCAGGACTCCTCTGTCTCCTTTTCGGACATAAACCTCAGGCATCGTCGATTAATTTTCCCTAACGGCAGCGACCTGCCGCGTGCTCTCCGTGCTCCTCCCCAGCCCCCCGGGAGGTGTAAAATAGTTCTCGGCGGCTCCCACCGCGCGTTACAGACGGCTGCGCGGCCCCGGGGCTGCTCGCAGTGCTCCCCTGCTCCGCAAGGGATGCCCGCGGGCTGCGGAGCCACCTCGCCACCGGCGCGGCCAGGGCCGGGGCCCTTCTCGACAGCAGCCGAGGGGCTGTGGAGCAGGCGGCTGCGGGACGATCAGCCATTTTATGCCGCGCGGTGCTGCCGCCTCCATCTAGTGCTCCATCGCGCCGCCGGCCGACCCCGCCTGGCGCGTTCACGCTCGGCCGCGCTCGCTGCCCGCCCAGCCTCGCCGGAAGCTCTCCCGCCCGGGCCGTGCCCCGGCTCCGCCTGCGGCTCGGCAGGGCCCGGCCGCACGCGTGCTGCGTGGCTCGGAGCACCCGCGTTGCGCCGCAGGCGACGGGGAAGGCGGGGCGGGGCGGGCCGGCGCCATGGTGGTAGCGCGAGGAGAGGAGCGCCCGGGCGGGGCGGCGAGTGGCGCGGCGGTGAGGGCTTCTGCTTCCTGTCGCTCGGCGGCCGCCCTCGG
This sequence comes from Corvus hawaiiensis, assembly GCF_020740725.1. Taxonomy (NCBI): domain Eukaryota; kingdom Metazoa; phylum Chordata; class Aves; order Passeriformes; family Corvidae; genus Corvus; species Corvus hawaiiensis. The sequence continues at coordinate 920,606 of NC_063229.1, forward strand.
CAGGTGCCGTGTGACCCCGCGGAGCGGCGGGGCCGGCCGGGCGGTGCGCGGCGAGGCTTTCGGCCAGCGGCGGCCGCAGCGAGAGGCTGCTGGCACTGCCCGTGCCGGTGGAGAGAGCGGGGATCCGAGGCCGGCCTTCCCAGAGCGACGAGGGGTGGCCGCCTTTGCCGCGCTGCCCTCCGTGCAGCACGTGGCCGATTCCGGCGAACCCGGGGTCTCCGCAGCGGCGCGGGCGGGAGGGAGTGGGGAGCGCGCTCGGTGCTGTGCCGGCCGCTCCCGCCCAGCGCTGCGCTCCGCCGAGGCGTTTTCCTGCCCGTCCTGGGGAGGACACAAGGGACACCAAACGTTGGAGCTTAGCTGTCAGGGGGAGCAACTTCCCTCCATTGGCGACCTCCTTTTCCCTCTGATTCAGCTACCTTGTAGTAGGTGTGGTGGTGCTGAAGAAGGGTGGCGGCTTGGCACAGTTGCTGTCATAGGTGGTGCAAGAGCTCCACGCAAGGAGCTTGGAGTGGCATGTGTGAGGGTAGGAGGGTACGGCACCCACAGCTGAAGGCAAAAAAGGTCAGGGCATGTCATCAGCCGCAGTCGTGCTAAGTTGTTCATCTTTGCAAACTGCTTGCCGAGTTCTTCCTTTTCTTAGGTAATGGGGGTTTGTATCAACCAGAACTGCATATGGTCAGTATTTGCAGAGAAGGTTATTTGGACTGCTGTTGAAGTGAGTGTAGCAGTTTCTATGGCATTTTGCAAAAAAGTGACAGGTGTCTCTGTGTTCCCCAATTCTTAACAAAAACGAAGTTAACAAAGCCCTGAAAAGAGGTTTTACAAAACTTCAGGGATTTTTTCCTACGAGTACTGTAGAGACAACCATAGTCACCTTGTCTTTCCAAAAGTGAAGGTTACATCTTTTTGTCCAAGAGCATCAAGTGCTTTTGGTCAGCGTTTGTGTGCAAGCATTAGCCTTGTTCTTGTTCTTCCTTGGAGAACTTTTACAATACTCAGATGATCTGTGTAGGCTGCAGAGTGCAGTGGTGAACTTCAAGGCTTCCAGCAGAAGGGAGATGCTGTCCACGTTTTGGATTTTCCTTAGTCTGAACCTTCAATGTCCAAGGCTTCACTTTTCAAGCAGTTGGAAGAGCTCCAAATTAAGATATGAACAGGTCTTAATTGACCTTGTCACCGCCTCAGTTCGTCAGGTAATGCTGTGCACTGGATTTAATTGCCGAGTGCAACATGTGCTAAAGATATGTAGAGTATCTCCTCAATTACCCTCCCAGAAGGGTTTGAATGGAGAACAAGGAGTTCCGAAGACAGATATTTGGTGTACGAGAAGTAGAACTTAGTTGATTGCAGGGCACTGCATGCACAAATGTCTAAGGAGGATCTATCTTTTTATGCCCCATCTATGCTTGTTCTCATTTGAAATCCTGAACATTCTGGAGGTTGGTTTTGTTAGGGTTGTGGCTGGGGAAGGGGTGGTGGTGGGGGAGGGGTGGGTGTTGTTTCTGATCTTTTTAATTTCCAGGATAATGTACCGTCCTGCGTTATCGAGCAGTTGCCGATGATGTGGGCACAGGTTTCATTGTCCGCCTCGCAGTGTCTGCACGCCTTGGTGTATTTATCCTTTCTACCCCTGGCTAGAAATTCTCTCGTGGGGTAGACATTTGCTCTCAGTTGTAAGGCTGTGAGGAGTTTCCTGTGAGGAATGCCTCTGTAATATTGTATCCAATGGTTGCTAACCAGCAGTATGAAGCAATGCAGGTATAAAAGAAGGTCACCGAAATGTCGGCTAATATGAATCTGAAAGCGCTTCAGTATTTTACCCAGGAGTTTCACTCCAGCAAGGTGATTGTCCTTCACAGAAATGTAGTGGCAGGCTTATGCCATGCTAGAAGTGATGACCTTTCTCTGCCCCAAATTGACCAGCAAGATATTTTGGCTCTTGATTTAAACCCCTGAGCCAGCTGTGTTTCAGGCTGCAGAAGCTGCAGGTGTTGTGGCAGACGCGGGATGCAGCCCTGCCTGCCGGTCCCGACCTGGCGCACGCCGGTGGCAGCCATCAGCGCCCGGGGTCCCCTGTGCCACCCACGCCAGGGCTCTGCCTGCCTGCTTGCACCCCCGGTAGCCTCAGGGAAACAGCGGACTACTCCATCTACTTTAAAAACAAACAAGCAAACAAAAAGCCCACTGTAAAAATATGTAAAAGTCTTGAAACTAATTCTCAGCGCTTGCTCGGAGTTTGTTGATGGCGCAAATGGATTTTGGATAAACTGGTATTGCTAGTACTACTTTTAAATTAGGTTCCTAAACTTCAGAAAGGAGAAGATGGTGGTCACATACCCCTGAGGAATGTTTGAAAAAGTAAGAGTGCTCAGTCATTTAAAGGTGGCCAGAAAATGGGTGTGGCAGTGGAGTGGACACTCTGCGAGTAGGTAGCCTTAAGTCATGCAGCGACTGGCACTTCAGTGGGAATTTTGCATCAACACCAAGAGATCGTTCCATGATGTGTTGCATAACAGCAGATTGGGCCAAAATTCTGCTGACTTTGATCAAGGTGGACGGGCCACCTTCACTTAACCCAGCATAGGGACATAAATCAATGATGTTTGAAAAGCAGCCATGAAACATAGCCCCTTTAGTTTATTGGACTGTTGCAAGTCTGCAAAGCTCTGTTGACAGGTCATTGGAAGTAGCTGTTGGAATCTAACTGCGGTTGGACTCTTTGTCAGTCAGCATCACCAGGAGGCTTAACAGTTTAGGTTGAGAGGTGGTGCATGTTTTTTTTCAGAGGAATGGCCCAGTGAAGAGCAGTGTACACTGCCATGACTGCCATTGTAGCCTTCTAGAGAAATCTTGGTTCATTCAGAGAGAACTTCCTTGGTTCTGCTGGTTTGGTTTCACAGCTGGAGCAAAGGTAGAGCACTGGAAGCAATTCCTAGGGCAGAAGCGGGAGATATCCAAAGCGCTGGACTTTGTTGTCCTCAGCACAGTGTAAATGAGCGTAGTCTAATTGGAGGAGTGGTGAGCATCAGTGATATCAGATTTTTTACAAGTTCTTAATTCTGTCAAAACAAGAAAGAAGGAGAGTGATGAAGATGAAATCCTTTCCTCTTAAATCTGCCTACGCAGCAACTTCAGGGGTAGTTGTAATGTGTATTCATCTATTTTGAATTGCCCAAAACCAGGCCTGGAGATGCTTCAGAGACAGAGTCAGAGAAGCGGGTATTTGCTTTATTTGGCACTGGGTGCGTGGGGGATCGCTCCTCCTAACACACACACGCAGAGCACTCCATACAGTCCAGCATTATGTGTAAAATTTTTGAATATTCATCACATTCCTTGGGATAGGAGTAGTTCTAGAAATTACTTCTCGGAAGTCATTGATATCATTAGCAGACGTGCCACGCATGCACTGTATACCCAGGTGGTCGAACTGAGGAAGGCTTCTCTTCTTCCTCGGGGGTCTTTCTGATAAAGATCAGTAGTGTAGGTTACGGGGGTTCTGGGGGTCCAGTCGGGACGGCCGGACGTAGACGGTGACGGATGGAGACGAGAGATCTCTATAGGCAGGTCTTGGGACACAGCCGGTTTATTGTAAAGGGCGTGGGTATTGGGGCACTGCTCAGAGCTGGTAGACTCAGCTCTGAGCAGGCCCAAGAGAGCAAGAGAGTGAACGGGTGAGAGAGAGAGAGAGAGGGTGTAAGAGCAAGAGTAGAAGTGGAAGAGAGGAATGAATAGAAGAGAGAGAATGAGAAGTGAGAATGAGAATGTCTGAAGTCCTGGTTACAATACAATAAATCATCTTCTGCACTGAATATTCTAATTGTCACTAACCAATCTAATACAAGATACAAATCCTATAGCATTTACATACAGCCTATAAGAGTTCTTATATTACCATAGAGTGTTACATCTTAACTTCTAAAAACTACTCTTTGGACCCCTTCTGCTGAGCTAGTAGGGTCTGCTCTGACCCTTGGACCTGTTTGCAAGCAGAGGGTATTGTTCCATCAAGAGGGGATTACTTCAGTCGGCCATACCATTGTTTTCTAGTTGTTCAGTAACTAAGACCTGGTATTTCAAAAGTGGCTTTCATTTCGATGTTGCCTGTAGTTTTCATATTCCCAAAATCTTTTGTCAGGCAATCATATTTCCAAGGCTTTCCTGTTTCATCTTCCCCAACAAGTAGTCTCCGTCACAATGCACTTTTTACCTTTCTTTCTGGAGCATGCACAGTTCTTCACTGGATGATTCAGCGATCTCTGTGCTGGTTTTCAAAAGATCCTGTTCCTCTTATCCTGCTGCTTAGGTTTTGTGATTAACATTTGCTGTCTCTTAGTAGTTCACTCGTGCTTACATGAGTAAACTATGGATCAACCCCCTTCTCAATTTTAGCACTGAAAGGATATCAGAGTCATTTAAAGAGATGTCTCCTATGGAGTACTATAAAACTGCCATCATGGTAACACGTTTTCATACAGTAGTTTTAGCACAGAAGTAATAGATGTACAATCTTGGATGTTTCAACCTGCTGACTCAAGAGCCAGTGTTGAGCTTTTCTCTTTTAAATCCAGTCTTAGAGCTCTGCAGGGATCACTGCAGCATGACGTTGTGACAAGGGGATGCTGATTCACGCATAAACCTTTGATGCTTTCCTTATATCTTCAAGCAGCTTTGAAAACCAGTGATGATCTGGCATGTTGCGACTTGAGAGTCATGGTAAAGGTTTCACCAAACACTTTGTAATATCATGCTGCAGCTTTCATGCCTAAGGAAATAGCATTGAGCATATGGCTGGCAAAATGCCAAAAGAATGAGCCAAAACCAATATCCTTTAATGGGAAAGATGGAAAACATTTAGATGTGTTTATTTGAACTAAAATTCCTGTGGACCAAGCCTAAATGTATTTCACACTAAATTCTTAGAACTGATTTTAAGGGAAGATGTGAGAAAGATGAATTCACAAGCGGAATTTTCAGCAGCATAATATTGAACATTTATTAGTAGAACAAAGGCATATCACAGCGCGGGAGCACTTAGCAATATTGCTAGAGGCGTGGCTCCATTCATTTTACTGTGAACTTAAGTACTTCTTTAAACATAGTCCTTAAGCCCAGAAAGTAATTTACACTTCACTCAACTTTTCCCCCCCCTCCTGTCTCTGCCCCCTTGTGCCAGCGCACGCCAGCACACCGCCGCCGGTCCTCTGGATAGCTTCAGAATTGAAGGCAGGCACCCCGCTCCGGTGCCTCCTCAGTCTCCAACCTAATTTGTAGTTGACAGATTCTTTGGGAGGTGTGAGTTTTGATGAGATAACTGACTTCCTGGGATGCATGCGGTTCATCTTCTTTGTTTCTTTAAGATGTCTCGGTTTCTACCTCTGTCATTTCTCAACTTAAAGGACATTTATTATCACGTGTTTATTACGACGTTTCCCAACATGTTACCACTCTTTTGAAGTTACAATTTACTCTAGTCTTGTTTTTACTTAACTATATTTTACCTGTTTCTACATAGTACATGATCACTTCTAAATGTTAAAATCATATATGGGAAAGACAAGATTTATCGTTCACTCATTTATCACAGGAGGAATGTGTTAGCTGCTCGTGTTGCAGTTCACTTGTAATGCTGGTCTATTACCGCAGGCCTGGGCCCTAGGCTATATCACCATGTCCCGCAGCCATAGGGAGGAGGAGGAGAGAAGATCCAGCAGGCAGGAATTGTGCAGCAAGATTTATTCATTTAATTATTTTACAAACTCTTTTACAGACTTTTTTCTTCATAATCTATTTGGACAAAGGATCAGCCACCCCTTGGGGTGATTGGCTAAAATCCTAAAACATCCATTGTCAAAATATTTTTCTACTATACCATAAACAAGACTTTTCAAGGTTGCAGGTGGCTTGGTCGTTTCCATACTCTGCTACCTCTTCTGTGAGAGAGAAAAGTCTCTCACGGACTTAGAAAATAGCAAGAAAATCCTCGCTAGCAGCATTTTTGTATCTACACTGGTCCTTCTCATTTCCTTTTCTCTAGAACACATTTCTCAGGCTCAGTGAGCAGATGTGCGTGCAAGTGGTTCGGTGTGTCCTTGGAATTCAAATAGTCAGGATCAGATGGGTTTCTGCAGTGAAAGGATACAAGGAAACGGGGATATAGCCGACAGTGGGAACTCCTGTGATTTTGCTCCTCTCCAAACATTTCTCCTCTCCAAATGGATCTCTGTAGGAAACTTGACACATTCTTCTACTCCTGGGAGTCATTAATAAAGAAACCTGGGGTGTTTATTAGGTGACAGTGCTGTTCCTGCTGTGCACCTTTGCACCTGGCTCACAGACCATTTTCACACAGCCGTGGTCCAGAATGCGGGCAGACAAAAACCCACCAGTTTTCTCTTGCCTACTTGACTTTTCAAATTCTTATTATGTGATGATTATCGCATCGTTTTGTCCATAATATCTGAAATAATTTGCCATGCAGTTTTGAATACAGTGCAAATACGTATTTTACTCTTAGAAATTTGAAAGTGAGTTACATTTAATAGTAGTTTGTGAGTAGTATGGCAATCAGGCCTTAAATACGCCAATCAGGCTTGTAAATAAACCCATATTATCAGTCAATCTCTTCAATCTATTCATGTGTTTATATGGGATTTTATTCCTATAGAAAACTCGGAGCAGTGGCAAAGGGGGGGGGGGGGGGGGGGGGGGGGCAGCAGCGGCCCGGCTCTGAGCGGGGCAGGGAAAGGCAGGCTCGGGATCCCGGGGTTTCTCACCTGAGGCACCCGAGCAGATGGTGAAGAGTCCCTCTTTTAGTGAAGGTAGACTGTTAAAAAAGGTTCCAATGCAACGGCCGCTCTTACGAACAGAGCTGCACTCACGGTAGAAGAAAGGCAGCAGGAGACGGAATCCTGCAGTGGTGACCAATTCTCCCCACAGCCACCGCAGCCTCTCTCCCCTCCGAATGCTTGAGAGAACAAGAGCTGGGGGCTGCATGCAACCCCGTTTTCCCAGTCCAAAGTTCACTGTATCTCTGCCCTCACAAGACACCTCAGCTAAAGGGAGTAGCCAGCTGCATCCCTCCCCTGAGCGGTGACAACTTCTTTTGTCTCTCTTGAGTGTCCAGTCGTTATTGTCTCCTAGCGTATGGGGAAAAGCTCCTTAAGAGAAAAAAAACCCCAAAAAAACAAAAGGAGAACTACTAAAACCCCAACATACGGGTGATTCTCACCTTCCTTCTCTGTCCTGTGGTGGTCGGCGATGGAAGAGACGGGGCAGATTGCTCGGATGCAAGAAGCCGATTTTATTGATACAGAGCTGAGTATTTATACCTTTTCAGCAGTAACTAAAAATAGATTCTTATATAAGCAGCAATCACTATAACAACCATATCTATGTTTCTTAATAACATTGCAAAACTACAGTTAACCGACACCAAGCATGCCGTTCCCTTATACTAGCTATTTCCTGATAGGCCGTACTGCCTGCCATGGTTTGCGGCCTAGCAGCGTTAGCGCGTCCACTTCTGACATGAGTTTAGCAGTGCTCTCACTTCTGCTTTCTAGCTGTATCTCCACACTTCTCAGCTCCATGTAAAAGCACATGCTCTCAGTGTCGTAGAGTCCTTAGGGAAAGCAAACAGCGGTTCCGCTTCACACTGCTAAATGTGCCAGGACAGAAAGCTTTCACTGACCTTGCCTTGCCTTTTCCTTGCAGCCTTTCCTCTTCAGAGTGAAAGATAGATTTAGAAGAACTATAAAGATTTTAGTTATAGGCTAGCTGTGTGGAGATTAGTTAGAGTAGGAAGGAATTTGGGCCCAGTGAGAGTTAATGAAAATAGTTAAGAGAGCTGGACCTGAAAGGGGTTTTAAGATGTGATTACCAAATAACTGATGATCTGTCATTTGCTTAGCTGTGCTTAGAACGAGGAATAGAAACTTTGATAAGTTGGTGTAGGGAACAAGGACAATTACCAATTTCCTCCCTTGGTGGGAACCCGTTCAAAAGTCACGCAAGAGGAAACTTAGAGGTCACTAAAGTAATTCAGATTGTTAAAGTTCAAAAAGGCAAAAAGGCCAAAATGAGGAAGATGAGTTACTTCATCTTTCTTGGGCCCACTGACCCAATTCAAGACCACTGACTCCATTCAGGACACACACTATGCATGCTTAATGACATTTAAGCTCATTTCCATATGAAGCGGAGAATGGGAGGTGTTAATGTTACGAATATGCATTTGTATTTTGGATATTCATAATATTTGGAAATAAAAAGTGTCGTGTTTGCTTGGATTGGGGCCCTGCGTCTTAGGGAGCTATCCCACGCAGTGCCCGGTGCCAAATAAAACATGCACTTTCTAACTCTAAACTGTTAGAGAGTTTTTGTCCGTCTCAGTTGAATATCGATATTAGATCGATATTCATATTTTGGTAAACCATTTTGGCGACTCTGGTGGGGCCCTGCTCTATCTGGCTGAGGGGCCAGGGGACCCCCCCTCGGGCGCTCGCCCCACATTTTTGGGGAGCGGGGGCTCCTTGATCCTCTGACACCCCGGGGAGAGACCAGGACCTGCCGGAACCACGGACAAAGAGGTATGTTTTAAAATTAAAGGGGTACCTTAAAGAAGGCAGCTTGTAAGACACAGCGGGACACCCTGTGCGAAGCGGAAGCCTGGGAGAGTTTGCTTGTAAGTGTCTGCAGAAAGTATAGTAATGTTTTAATGGAGCGGGTAACGGCTCCAAAGGCTCATCTCCCGTAAGGGGAGTAGAGCTGCTTCTGTTTCCCAGGGAGGGGAACGAGGTACAGGGGTGCTGCCTTGGTCTCTCATGGAGGAGAGACGGGTGCACAGCGTGGGTGGCCGTGCGGCGTGTGTTGAGGGGCGCTGCCTTTGGTCTCTCGTGGAGGAGAGCCAGGAGCGCAGAGCGGGTGGCGGGGCGGGGCGTGTGGCTGCGGAGTTTGAATGGCTGCAAGAACTCCGGCTTGCTTCGTTCTCGTAGAGGGGAGCGAAGACTGTGGGGTTGCACACCGGAGGTATCGGCGGGAGCGCCGTCGGCTCCGGTCCGGTCGGTGGCTTAAAAGCAGCATTGGCTTGTAGTTTGGGATACGAGTGGTGAACAGAGAGAGAGACTAACTTTATTTTGAGTGCTGTGCGCATGCATTAGGGACGCGCCGCAGGTCTACAGGGACCGCTTTGGGTTAAAGGGTACGGACCCCCTAGGCTGTGCAAGCGCTGTAAGGGTATGATGGCTGGGTTATGCCAAAAGGGTTTGTTGGAACTGTGAATTAGCAGTGTGTTGTGTGTGTGTTTAGTTTGTGAGAGTTTGTATTGTGGGTGTTTTGATTTGTGTGTGTTTGGCCCGGATCAGCCACGTATTTGTATGAAAAAGTTATAAAAGTTTGTGTTTAGTGGAGTTGAGGAAGGATTTTTGTGCTTGACAGAGTGGAGAGATTTTTTTGTGTCTAGAGAGTGGGTTGCAAGGAAAGAATTAAGTAGAGCGCGTGAGCTTTAAGTTGTGTGAATGGCGGTGGTGAAATTTGGTTAAGGTATTAGTGAAAAAGCAGTAATTGAGTGTTTAGAAGTTGCTAAATTTGTGTTTAAAGGAGCGAGCGGAGCTAGTTTGAAACTATGTCTGGCGTCACTTTGGCGACCGGCGCGGTGATCTGAGTTGGTAGCTTCGGATTTTTGTTTTGTAAGTTTTTAGTATATTTTGAAAAGTTTGATTGTAAGTGAGTTTAAATTTGGTTGTTTGGTTCGGGGTGACATCCAGACCAAGGGCTAATAATTTTAACCTTAGCAGGGAGGCAGAGCGGCGTAGCATGTAGCGTGGGCTCAAGACTAAACCCCCCCCCACTCACTCAGCAGTGCAAGCGAAGCGGTAGGGGCTAACTCCCCCGCTCGGCAGAGTGAGTGAGGCGGCAGCACAAGCTGGAACTCGCTAGCTTGCCAGATTTGAGCGGAGCCTTGCGAAACCCCAGCAAAATTTTTGCTCGGGGCTGCGAAAGGCTTGTGGTGGGTTTTAGAAGTTTAAAATTGTTGGTAGAAGTGCTTTGAGTGAATTGTTTCAAGCATTTGAATGTGTGGAGTGAGTTTTATGTGCTGTGTGAATTTTTTTTAGATTTGAATAAAAAGGAGCGGGGTTTTTTGAGTGGTGGAGTGTGTGAGTGTGTTGTGAAACAAGCTTTTTGGTGAACTTTAAAAATGGTGGCAAACAAAAGCAAAGAGGTTCCTAAAGGTATCCCTCTGGGATGTGTTTTGACACACTGGCAAAAGATGGTGAATCATAGTGGTGCAGAGACCAAGAGGGAGCTTATTAAGTTATGCACCCAATGGTGGCCGTTTTATAAACTGGAAGGGGGTATGAAGTGGCCGCCTTTTGGTACACTGGATTATGAAACATTACTGCAACTAATGCTTTTTCTTAGCCGTGAGCAAAAATGGCCAGAGACTGTTTATGCTGAATTATTTTTCACTCTTCAAAATCAACCTGAGTGACAAAAAGAGTTTGGGTCAGACCACCCTCTGATCCCTTAGTATTGGCTTTTGAAAAGGATAACAAAGTTAATAATGAAAAACCTAAGCGATGTTGCGGTGCATGTTCAATAAACCAGAGATGTACCCATCCTGACAAGGTATATCAGGTAGAAGCCCAAGAACAAGAAGTGGCAGATCTACTTAAGTCACCCCCTAAAAAGGGAGATGGGGGAGGGGTAGCAAATGATACAGAATCAGAGTTACCATCATCTCCATCCCCAAACCCCGCTCCACTTTCTAGTTCATCTCCCTCTGGGAAATCAAGAACAACTAACCTCTACCCACCTTTACCGAGCAGCGACAGCGAAGAGGATGAATCACCCTCCCCATAGGGTCCTATAACATTAAGGACCCGGGGGCAAATTAAAAGAAACATACAAGCACCTTTAAGGGAAGCAGTAAATCATGAAGGGATTCCTATATTAGTTAAAATCCCCTTTTCTATTATAGATCTAGAAGCCTGGGAAAAAGTGGCCAGAAATTACCAGAGTGACCTAATATTGGGGTTGCTGAGAAATTTAAATTTATGGTGAACCAACACAATCCTTATTGGGCTGATACCCAGTTACTGCTTGATGCTCTACCTGAATCAGAAAAGCAATTAGTTATAAAGACAGCTGTGAATATGGCTGAAGATGATTGCAGGATAACACAGGAGGATGTTAAAAAGGTACTTCCTCTTCAGGATCCAGAGTGGGGCCCTAATGAGCCAGATGAAATGGCACAGTTAAAAAGGTACTGGGGATTCATAATAAAAGGGCTAGAAAGAGCAACCCCTAAAGCCATAGACTGCTCAGCCCTGTATGCTATGAAGCTGGGTCCCTCTCAAACACCTTCTGAATTTTTAGACAACTTGCGAGATGCGATGCGTCGCCATGCCACCTTGGATCCTGGACCGGAAGAAGGAGTGCAGCAATTGGTAAATTTATTTTTAGGACAATCCACAGGAGACATCCGGCAGAAGCTTCAGAAGATGCAAGGTCCAACAATCCGGAATCTAGAGACTTTGCTTAATGTGGCACGGAGCGTTTATAGCAATTGGGGAGAGGGAATGCAAAAATTAGTAAGGGTGGTAAAAGAAGAAAAAAAAAAGGAAGACGTGGGCAAGGTCCACCAAGACAAGGACCACCCCGACTAGGAAGGGACCAGTGTGCCTTATACAAAACCTGGGCATTGGAAAAACCAGTGCCCAGAAAAGAGAAAGGGTGATGAAAAAGAAATATGACCAGAGAGGTGCGGGGGTGGTTGCTCATATGCAAGACTGGGCGCTACCCTAGGGGACCCTCTGGTTATAGTTAAACTAGGGAACGAAGAAAAGAAAGTGGAATTTTTAGTAGATACAGAAGCAACATATTCAGTGTTGAATAAAGCTTTGATACCTATATCAAGGGGTTATTTTGTAGTGACAGGGTCAACTGGCCAATCTGGAAAGGCATACTTTTGTAAACCACTGAAATATAAATTGAGAAAACAGTGGGGAATTCACCAATTTTTATATATGCCTAACGCTCCATCTGCACTTTTGGGCAGAGATCTGCTAGAGCAGCTGGAGGCAAAAATAATATTTAAAAATGGGGAAATCAGTTTGGAAGTAAAAGACCAACAATATCTAGAGTTGCTGAGCCTAATGCTAATAACCAAAGAAACGGAAATAGCGAATGAAGAAGAAATGATTAAGAAGATAATGGATCAAGTATTCCCTGGAGTGTGAGCCTCTGGTACCCCAGGGAGGGCAAAGAATGCCCTGCCAATTCAAATCAAGCTTAAAGAAGGGAAACGGCCTGTAAGGGCCAAGCAATTTCCCTTGAAAAGGGAAGACAGAGAAGGGATCGGGCCAATTATTGAGAACTTTTTGCAAATTGGATTGTTAAGGGAGTGTCAATCTGATTTTAATACTCCAACTTTACCCGTGAAGAAACCTGATGGGTCATACAGGTTAGTACAAGATTTGAGAGCAGTCAATAAAGTGACGGAGGATTTATACCCAGTGGTTGCTAACCTTACACCTCATTAACCTGTTTAACACCTGAACTAACCTGGTTTACCGTTTTAGATTTGAAGGATGCTTTCTTTTGCCTCCCTCTCCATGAAGCCAGCCAGAAAATTTTTGCCCTTGAGTGGGAGAAGCCCAAGAGTGGACGCAAAACTCAACTCACACGGTGTGTATTACCCCAAGGGTACAAGAACTCTCCTACTATATTTGGAGAACAGCTTGCAAAGGAGCTAGAATCCTGGGAACCCCCGCCGGGAGAAGGACAGCTGCTTCAGTATGTGGATGACCTTTTGGTAGCCACCCAGACCCAAGAGGCATGTATGAACTGGACGGTAAGCCTCTTCAACTTTTTGGGCTTGCAAGGGTATCGGGTGTCCCAAAAGAAGGCCCAGATGGTAAAGCAAACAGTTATTTACCTGGGCTATGAAATAAGTGCTGGACAAAGAACCTTTGGATGAGAGTGCAAAGAAGCGATATGCCAGATCCCAAAACCCCAGACAGCAAAAGAGCTGAGAAGTTTTCTAGGTGTGACAGGGTGGTGCAGACTGTGCATTAATGATTATGGGTCGCTTGCTAAACCTTTATATGCATTGATTACAGAAGGAAACAAGAGCCTACCGTGGACAAAGGAAGCAACACAGGCTTTCGACCAACTGAAGAAGGCCTTCATGTCAGCTCCAGCCCTGGGGCTTCCAGACGTGAGTAAACCATTCTTTTTGTTTTCTCATGAAAAGCAAGGGACTGCCTTGGGAATACTGGCACAAGACTTGGGCCCGTATCGGCAGGCAGTAGCCTACCTTTCCAAACAGCTGGATGCAGCAGCCAAGGGATGGCCAGGATGCCTCAGAGCTGTTGCAGCAGTGGCAATAAACATCCAAGAGGCATGCAAATTCACCCTGGGCCAGAAAATGACTGTGCTAGTGTCTCATACAGCATCTGCAGTCCTGGAGGCCAAAGGGGGACATTGGCTCTCCCCTCAGAGATTCTTGAAGTACCAGGCCATACTGGTAGAACAAGATGATGTTGAAATTGTGGTGACTAACATTGTGAACCCAGCTTCATTCCTCAGTGGGCATCTGGGAGAACGGGTGATCCATGACTGCCTGGAGACAATCGAGGCCACTTACTCCAATCGCCCAGATCTGAAGGACATCCCTCTCAAGGGCGCTGAGACCTGTTTCACTGATGGAAGCAGTTATGTTATCAGTGGAAAAAGACCTGCTGGGTATGCCGTTACCACCAGCCGAGAGGTAATAGAGTCTGGACCATTGCCAACAAACACCTCTGCACAAAAGGCTGAAATAATTGCTCTAACCCGAGCCTTGGCATTGGCAAAAAGAAAGAAGATTAATATTTATACAGACTCAAGGTATGCATTTGGGGTGGTTCATGCACACGGAGCCATTTGGAAGGAGAGAGGACTGTAAAACTCACAAGGGAAGAGTATCAAGCATGCACCAGAAATACTGAAGTTCTTGGACACCGTTCAGTTACCTGAGAAGGTAGCTATCGTGCACATTAAAGCACAGCAAAAAGTGAGTTCTGAATTGGAAGAGGGAAATATGCTGGTGGACAGAGAGGCAAAAGATGCAGCCAAAGGTGAAGTACCCAGTGAAAAGGTAGAGGCAACATTAATACCAGATGGAAAGATTTGCCTTGAAGGTAGGCCAGAATACAACAAGAAAGATAAGAAACTTATAAAAAAAAGGAAAATGCAAGTTATAATCAGAGGGATGGGCTTTAACTAAGAATAACAAGCTCATAGTACCTTCTTATTTGTTGGGGTCACTGGTGCAGAAAGAACATGAGAAAACACACTGGGGAATGGGTGCTTTGTCCAATTATTTGAAAGATAGGATTATGGCTAGGAGCTTGCAAGGTGCAGTGATACAAGTAACTTGCCAGTGTGGTCTTTGCCTCCGAACTAATCCTAAGAATATTCCAAAACCTAAAGCTGGACAAATTGGGAAAGGCTGCGGACCTGGGCAACAGTGGCAAATTGAATTACCCAGAAAAGGGGGGTATCGATACCTATTGGTATTAACAGAGACCTTTTCAGGATAGCCAGAGGCCTTTCCTGTAGAGGAATTCCTTGTGGAGCGGGGGCGTAGGATACCCCAGGAGAGCTTGGGCATCCCAGGGCTGTTGCAGAAGTACCCCTGACAGGGCCTCAGGCTGAAGACAGGCTTGCGAGGCACCTGCTAGCCAGCAGCCTTGAACAGCCTTGGGAAAAGGTATACACTAGTCAGCTCCCCCGCTGCATAGAGGCTTTCTCGTGGGAATGGGGCGTGAACTTGGCAAAGTATAACTTGGTGTAAGTAAACAATAAAACTGGAGCACGATGCTAAAATCATATCGGTGTCCGTATCGTGTCTCTGGCGGGATTCCCCTGCACCCGGGACCCCCCCTGCTAAACTTTCCCACTAGGACGGCTAAAGCATGAGAGGTGACCAAAGCGTTGTTGCAAGAAATAATACCCCGCTTTGGAGTTCCAGCCACTATGTCTTTGGATAGAGGAAACAACTGAGAGAAATTGAAAAATATGTGGCTGGGGCCCAAAGCAGAGAATTAGATGGGCCAGTACATGATGTACAACCTGGAGATTATGTGTATGTAAAGTCTCTTGCAGAGAAGATTTTGGAACCGCAGTGGGAACGACTGTTCCAGGTGATCCTCACCACCTTCACTGCAATCAAGATCAAAGAGCAGAAGGCCTGGATTCGTCACTCCCGGGTGTGCAAAGCCCCTGAGGGAGTTTGGGAGGTAACGCCAGGCGACAACGAACTGAAGCTGAAGCTGACCCAAAAAGGCGATGGATGAATTCAGTTATGATGGACATTATGTGGAAAGTTGGGACTTTACTAATTATTCTTACAATCGTAACAAGAGTTAAAGTAGTACTACTGCAGTCTAACGCGACTGAAATATCCCGATGCCAGGGGAAGGCATATGATCCTCACTTTTGGAAGGCTTTGAACAAAATGCTCAAAGTCACAAACGCAAGCCTGTGGGAAGGAAAGGATGTTTGAAGATGTAAATATGCATTTGTGTAGGATGGGTTTCATGAGGCTCACCATCCGCCCATGAAGCTTATCCGATTTGGCCCTGAATGCTGTGACAAATGCTTGAGCAATTAAGTTTCGACTGAAAATAGAGGGGTGTGCAACAAAAGCATATGATGAACAAATTGACCGCGGTAAGGAGTGACTTAATTAAATTGCAGCAACCGTTGCAATCCTCCTTGCTGGCCCTGGGTGATAAGCATTGGAAACTGTCCAAAATATTACCAGATAGGGAAGATACAGAAGAACAAGACCATGAATTGAACTGTATTTTACCCCTCTGAACACAGAAGGTGGGCACGAGAAATTAAAAGCCAGTGGCAAACCATTAACCTAGAGCCCTGCTCTATGAGGGAGCAGTTAGGGTACATATGTGGAAGGATTTTAGGTAAAGACATTTGTTTGGACACAGACCAAAGCATTTGCCACTTTGAGGTGCATTCCATTAACCAAACAACGCGGCTAGCGTATACGGAAGAGGTTGCATCTGCCTCAGGATGGCATGTCCCACCATAACGATAGACAATTTAATCATAAATGACAACCCAACTTAATTTGTGTATTTGGAATTTGACGAAAATTGGAGAATCACATCAGTATATAAAGACAAGCATGATTACTGTCCAAGAAGTCTTGCCTGTCCCTATAGGAATGAATCTGACATTTGTCTCATCACTGGTGGGATGTGCTTTTCGGATGGTCACCGACAGCAACTGGTATACTCAATGCCTTCATTCATCCTATTATTGTATTGCTCATTTTAGTTAGTGCAAGTTGGATTTTATCCGTGGTGATGCTTGTTTGGTATTGGAAGATGCTGTGGAGAATAGCAGCCTTGACATCACTATGCAAAGCGTATGGTATAGTCTTGAATGAGAAAAAGGCTGACCACACCGCTTGGATAAAGGAAGAGGAAATCTGCGTACTGAGTAAAAGAATTTACTCGCTGTTAAAAGAGAAGTGGGGAATGAAACATAGATTGAGAAGAAACATCAAGATTTTAGTTGTAGGCTAGCTGTGTTGAGATTAGTTGGAATAGGAAGAACTTGGGCCCAGTGAGAGTTAATTAAAATAGTTAGGAGAGCTGGACCTGAAATGGGTTTTAAGGTGTTAGTAACTGATTGCCAAATAACTGATGATCTGTCATTTGCATGTTTGCTTAGCTGTGCTTAGAATGAGGAGTAGAAACATTGATAAGTTGGTGTAGGGAACAAGGACAATTACCAATTTCCTCCCTTGGTGGGAATGAAACATAGATTTAGAGGAAACAGAAAGATTTTAGTCATAGGCTTGGGATTTCAGTTGTAGGCTTGGGCCCAGTGAGGGTTAATCAAAATAGTTAGGAGAGCTGGACTTGAACGAGAGTTTTAGATGTTAGTAACTGATTACCAAATAACTGATGATCTGTCATTTGCATGTTTGTTTAGCTGTGCTTAGAATAATGAGCAGAAACATTGATAAGTTGGTGTATAGAATAAAGACAATTACCAATTTCCTCCCTTGGTGGGAGCCCATCCAAAAGTCACGCAAGAAGAAACTTAGAGGTCACTAAAGTAATTAGAATTGTTAAAACTCAGAAAGGCATAAAGGTCAGAGTGAGGAAGATGAGTTACTTCATCTTCCTTAGGACCACTGACCCAATTCAAGACCACCGACTCCATTCAGATCACACGCTACGCATGCTTAATGACATGTAAGCTCATTTCCATACAAAGCGGAGAATGGGAGGTGTCAACACTGTGAATATGCATTTTGTATTTTGGATATTCATAATATGTGGAAATAAAAGGTATCATGTTTGCTTGTATCAGGGCCTGCGACTTAGGGAGCTATCCCACGCAAAAATAAAACATACACTTTCTAACTCTAAACTGTTAAGAGTTTTTGTCCGTCTCAGTTGGATATCGATACTAGATCGATATTCATATTTTGGTAAATCATAGTTAGCATAGGAGAAAGGCATGCTTGGTATGTACCTGTGATAGTTAGGGCTAGCTTTTAGTTTTGCAATGTTATTACGAAACACAGATATGGTCTTGGCCAGTTGCCCCTCGTTTCGAAAAAGGGCTATAAAGGGACTTCCTGAAATAACTGAGATGAGATCTCCCCACGGAAAGAAGACAAATCTATTAGCAGCAGACCACGAGGACTTGGTCTCATCTGTTGGTAGCCTTTGCCCCCCCTTTCTTCCTCTCAACTCTTTGTTTTTCTTTATCTCTCTCTCTAGCTCTTTCTCTCCTCTATCGCATTACCATGTTGTGGGTACTTAACAAAGGTGAAAAGGTGATTAAAACTGAAATCCCTTGTGTCCTTTTGCACTCTGAGATCTGTAAACAAACCATCACGATCCTCACTTCTATTAGCAGATCGTGACATTAAACTGGCATCACGGACAGGATTTCTGACAGACAGAAGGGCTTGCAAGGTTGTGTGTAGTCTGTAATAGGGGAAGGACGTTTCACTCCAGCCGCACCTAGCCCGACACCCCGAAAAGGGTGAGCGGTGTCTAGAAAGCAAGGGGGGTGAGTCGAATTTCCCGCAAACTGCACACGCCTAGGTGAAAAGCACCCCATAGTCAACTGAGGGCTCTGTCTTCAGATTTTTCACAAAAAGATCTCTTAGTGTAAAAGGGGGAACTGTTTTGGTGGGCGTGTGTGAATTTGGACTGCTTGGTGTAGTGAAGAGACAACCATAAGTAACTTAAGGCGTACCTCCCAGGCAGATTTTGGTCTCTTCACCCACCCAGGGAAGCGAAGGGCGACACGGCGAAGCTGTTTGTGTCGCAGTGTGTAATTAGGTTTTACCTCCCTGCAGTGGTTTTGATCCCTTTATAAAATGACTGAAAACCCTAGTGCAAATAATAAAGCTGCATTTTATGCTCTGCTAGCAAAACATAATGCCCGGCCCTCTCCAGGAGGGGAAGAATGGGCTCAAAATAACTGGTTTAATTTGGAGAGTGTGACTGATAGAATATGTTCATTACAACATGAGACAAAGTTTAAATTTGGCCGAAATAAAACCATAATCTGCTCCTAAATCTGTTTTAGGAGCATGCCTTACAGCAGCTATAGATCACTGCTTTAAGCGATGTAGTGAAGAGAAAGCAATCACAGATTCCCTTCAAAACCTAGTGGAAATTTTACAGGAACAATCAGATGAAGAAAGGAATGAAAATCATTTGCTGCGGGCTGCTTTGAGGGAGGAATATTTTAAGAATTCAAAGAATGCTGACTCACCAAAAGAGAAAGAGGAAAAGAAAACTCCTCACATTAACCAAATATACCCCCAGGAAGAACTAGTGCTAGTGAAAAATTGTGGGGAAAACTGCTGCCCTCCTATGAGACCTCTAATTAAAACAGAATATAATTATATCAATGATGAAGATTTTGAACCGCATATCACCACTAAACAAATACCATACACTGCTCCTGAGTTGGCTAAGTTAAAAAAGGAGTACGGGCGGCTTCCCCACGAAGCTGAGACGGAATATGTCTTCCAAGTGTCTCTCACCGGAGGAGACCAAATTCAATTCACTGAACAGGAGGCCAGTGGATATTGGGGACATGGAGTTCTCTTAACAACAGGAGACAAACGTAACACATGGTCGCTGACTCAGCGCGCAGCTTTCTGGGCCGGGGGACTCAATCCTTTAGAAAGGGGAGACCCTTTCGCTACAGTTGGTACCCCTGATCAACTTCTAGAAAGCGTCCACAAAGCCGCCTGTCTGCAAATGATCCATGAAAGGAAATTAACTCCTGGATATGAATCCCCCACGCAATTACCTGTTAAACCTGAACTGATGACCCCTTTAATTCGAGGCCTTCCAGAATCACTCAAATCTACAGCAACTGTCCTTCAAAAAACCATAGCTGCTGTAGGTCCTGTAGAGAGGTTGGACAGATTCCTTGGAAACCCGAGCGACCAAACTGCATCTACCGATCCTGGCTTTACTCCATATTCAACCCCCTCTCAGCCGCCAGGTTCACAATCAAATTCACCTGCCAGTGATTGCAAAGTTTGGACACGGAGTGAGGTTGAAGAAGATCTGATTAATTACAGTAGGAAATACGGACCTATAAAAATCCCAGAGGAAAAATCAGAAAAAACAAAAGGTGTCAGGTACATTAGGGCTCCTCATAGTGAAAAACCAGAGAATGTAAAACAGATCCCTAACCGTCAGCATTGGTGGTTATTAGGTATCAAAAAGGGGGTCCCCAGAAATGTGATGGATGGCTTAGCCCTTGATCAGTTGAGTGTCTAACTGGCACTGCCAAAACCCCATTCTACCGAATCCGTCACTTCAACCCAGTGCACCCCTCCTCCCTCAGAATCTGGGCAGTGAGTCAAAGCCACTTCTCCCTCAAAGTCCGGCCAATGAGCCAGAACAGATTCTTCCTCAAAACCAGGGAAACTAGACCCTCTGTTTCTTGTCAGTGGGCAAAGAAACGGAGCATAGGTATACCTGAGAATGCTCACTAAAAATAAAACAGGAGATATAACGATCACAGCTATTACAAGTCCTAAACGGGCACCTGTAACTTTTCTGATTGACACTGGGGCACAAATTTCTGCGCTGACAAAGAAAGATGCCCAGAGGTGTGGAATTGTTCCAACAAAGAACCGATATTGTGTTTTAAGTGCCTTGGGCACAACAGAATCTATGAATGTGGCCTTAGTCAAGGTCCCTTTGCCTGGAGAGGAAAACCAACTCTCTATCAATGGGGTGATTGGAGATATTCCAACCAATTTATTAGGGATGAATGCCCTTGCTAGGAGGCAGTGGGAGGACTCAGAGGGTCTTCTGTGGTCTTTTGGCACACCACATTTTAACATCAGACTGCTCCAAGCTGCAGCCTCCCTACCATTCAGCAAAGTAACTAATGTGAAACAATACCTCCTTCCCCTGCGTGCCAAAGAGGGTACCAAGCCAGTGATACAGGAGCTACGACAACAAGGAGTAATACTTTTAATACCCATTCTCCTTTCAATTCTCCGGTGTGGCCAGTGCGAAATCCTAATGGGAAGTGGAGGCTGACAATAGATTTTCGTAGGCTAAATGCTAACACAGACCCTCTTACAGCAGCAGTCCCAAATCTAGCAGATTTCATAACATTGATTCAAGAAAAGGCTCATTCAATCATGCCACCTATAGATGTCAAAGACATGTTTTTTATGACACCTTTACAGCCAGAAGATATGGACCGTTTTGCTTTCGCATGGGAAGGACAGCAACACACTTTCACTAGGCTTCCCCAAGGGTACAAACATTCTCCTACCCTGGCTCATCACGCTTTAGCCCAAGAGTTCGAAAAAGTACCCAAAGCGGACAATCTAGCTGTTCATCAACACACTGATGATACCCTTGTGGGAGGAGATGAAATAGAAGAAGTGAGAGATACCCAACAGAAAGTAACCTCCCACTTAGAAAGCCTTGATTTGCAAATTCCCTCAGAAAAAACCCAAAACCCTTCACATGAAGTGAAATTGTTGGGAATTTGGTGGAAAGGAGGTATGACACGTATCCCACCTGATACCCTAACCTCTTTAGATCAGATTAAAATGCCTGAATCCAAAAAAGATCTCCAGCATGCTTTAGGATTATTAGTGTTCCGGAGAAAACACATCCCAGATTTTCCATAATTGCCAGACCTCTTTATAACTTGTTAAGAAAAGGGACAAAATGGGAATGGAGTGCTTCTCAAGAAGAAGCACTGCAATTGTTGGTTTTTGAAGCAACAGCCTCACCAAGCCCTGGGCCCTATTCATCCTACAGATGCTTTTCAGGTCTCCTCAGGGTTGTCAGTACACATATGGCAGCGGGGTCCTGAGGGTCCGACGAAGCCTGTTGGCTTTTACTCCCGTGGCTTTAAAGATGCTGAAAAAAGGTACACTACCTGGGAGAAAGGATTGTTTGTGGTTAGCTTAGCTCTCCTAGAAGTGGAGAAGATTGCACAACAACAACCAATTGTTTTGAGAGGCCCTTTCAAAGTTATTAAGGCCATCTCTACTGGCACCACCCCCACCTGACGGGGTGGCCCAGAGGACCTCAGTAAGGAAGTGGTATGCTCAGATTGAACATGATTGTAGCGTCTTCTCAATAACTGAAGGAGCTGTAAAAAATCTGGCAATCCAAGAAACTGAAAACTTGGGTAGCAGCCAGGACAAACCTGCCTCAGTCATTAAAGTAGCCCCTCCTTTTTCCCCCAAACAGTCAGCAAATTCTTGGTTTACGGATGCTTCTGCCAAGCGAGAAGGAAAGGTGTGGAAATAGAAGGCTGTAGCCCTCCACACTTCCTCAGGTGAACGAATTATCACAGAGGGGGAAGGCAGTGCCCAAGTTGGCAAGCTGATAGCTGTTTGGAGTGTTTTCCAACGTGAGGCACAGAATACTTCTCCTGTCTGTATCTACACCGATTCCTATGCTGTGTTTAAGGGATGGACTGAGTGGCTTCCTTTTTGGCAGCAAAATGATTGTGAAGTTAACAGAATCCCGGTATGGCAAAAGGAAAAGTAGCAAGAAATTCTAAGTATTGCAAGTCCAGGGAATTTTGCCGTGGAGTGGGTAGCCTCTCACCAGACAGATGGAAATCCAGCAGGAGAGTGGAACAATAGAGCTGATGAATTAGCAAGACTAAGTCCTGTGAAAAAAGATCAAATTACAGAGGACTGGGAGCACTTCTTAGAATGGTTGCATGTAAAAAGACAACGCACAGGTGCAAAAGATTTGTACAAAGAAGCCCTTGCTCGCGGTTGGTCTGTTACCAGAGAAATGTGTAAAACATGCATATCAGCCTGTGAACAACGTCACAGACAGCTAGAAAGACACCCTTTGGAAGATGACCCTCTGCATTTAAGAAAGGGTAAAGGCTTATGGGACGCGTGGCAGGTAGATTATATCGGCCCCTTTAAAAAGTCAGGAGGTAAACACTTTGGGCTGGTAGGAGTAGAGATTATATCTGGGTTAGTCCAGGCCAATGCTTTTAAAAGACCTACAGGAGATAATGCTGTTAAAGCATTGCAGGGATGGTTTGGAACTTTCCCAAAACCACAAGAAATTCAATCTGATAATGGGTCTCACTTTACTGCCAAAGTTGTACAGGACTGGGCAAAAGGTGAAGGGATTAAACGGACTTTTCACACTCCTTACTACCCTCAAGCTAACGGCATTGTAGAAAGGACCAACGGTCTCTTGAAAGGACTTTTGAAATCACAGGAGGGAAATTGGGATGTTCGGCTATGGGAAGCTGTGAAAGGTGTGAACGATAGATGGGGGGTAAACGGGTGTCCCCAAATCACTGTCTTTTTCCCAACAGCTCCAAGCATAATTCTCTCACTACAGGGACCAAATGATCCTAAGAATCCTGCACACTACCCTGGACAACCTGTTTCGGTAGATCTCCCTACCGTAGGAGAAGTACCACTAGTGCTAAAACGCCCTCTGAATAAATATGCATGGGTAGCCTCTGATGCCCTAGGGAGAGAGCATCGGATACATACACGCTGCATAATTCCATCATTCTAATTTTCTGCCTTTTGGTGGCAGACTCTGTTGTGTTTACTTTTCACAGAAGAACTCCGAGGGACATGAAGAAGAGCACATAAACCATGATAAGACTAGTGATACTTTTCTGCATCCTACCACAACACCAGGGCCAAAAACCAGCTGAGTGGCCACGGTCTGAAGCTACCATTAGGTACACTAGTGCTCTAGGATCCTATCCCAGAGATCGTTGCCCGAACCTAGCCACTGTAGTACTGCACGACTCTGAGGTATACCGTCCAAGTGAATGGGGATGGGACTTGAAGGATTGGACTAGAATCCTAAAAGGAACAATAGGTGAAAACATTAAGGTAGGATGCAGAAAAGTAGAAGGATCTCTTTACGAGAAAGCTTCCACCACTGCAATCGCTGGAAATTTTCTAAAACCAAATGGGAAAAGTGATTTGCACCCCAACATTACGGCCAAACTCTGCCCTACAACGGAGTGGGTGTGTGACAAACAAACCCCCTTCATCCTGTGTGGTTGTCAGAAGAATGTCGGTAACTACACCTTAGACCCCAGTACCAACAATGTTGAAATCACAAAGCTTTGCAGAAACAAACTAACTGACTGCTGGTATAACTTTCCTCTAACCAAACCAACCTATGCAACATGCAATTGGCAAAATAACCCGGCAGATCAGCCAAGTCTGAAAGGTTTAACTTATAAATTCAAAATAAACGCCGCAGCAAAGCCCATACTGAGCGCAGTAATCACATACCATGGTATAAGTACCCCCCTTGTGTTAGATGACAAGAATAAAGTTTTTCCACCCTTTATGGTAACCCGAGGTGACGATGTTACAATACGATGTGGATTAATTGCTGAATTTTTTACCCAACCTATACACAGTTATAGCATTGGACCTCATGGCCGTGTTTTGTTTTGTGAAATTCAAAATCAAGATTGTTGGCTAAACCTTAATTGCTGTACAATTTCCCCATAAAGTCACGTGTGGTAAAAACAATACAAAATACTGGGGGGAACTCAAAGTCGATGTTGCAATACCTACCACCCAACCACCGGTCATGCTAAGCCCGAGAATTTTTGAAATTGGACCACGTATAATCACAAAAACAGGCCAACAACAAATATTGCTCAATCCGGCATGGTCCCTTAAACAAGTCAAGTTGCTGATGCAAAACAATGTCTCAGAAATTCAGCCAGCTTGTTCACCTTTTCTGCAAACTTCCTTCAAGGGGCAGACAACCGGGTTGCAAAGCGGAACCCTTCTAAGAAACGGACGCAAAGAGACATAACCGGTGTTGTGGGAACACGATTGGGAATCTCAAATAGTATTGATTCAGAAGTACTAATGAATAAATTGGCTGCCACAACTACAGATTTGACTAAAATACAACAACCCATCAGCGGTTGTTATCAAACATATTACCAAATTGAGAAAAGGTAAATGTGAATGACCACAAATTGATAATTGGCATGCTCCGTGCTACACAAAGCAACATTTCTTTGGCTCTCAGCTGCGTCCAGGCTCAATTGTGGATGCAGTCAGTTGCTGCCTCAATTGTAAGAGAAGGCAAAGAAGGCACTTTTCCTACTGAAATTCGGAAAATAATCTGGGACGGTGCCACTGATTTTGAAAGAGAATTCCAATCCTGGTGGAATTTAGTGAATTTTACCTACAATCCCATCACAAACACAGCCACAGCCTTTGTACTAACCATACGTAATGCTTCAGTGCATTTGATAGTCCCTATCATTGCATTAGGGCTGAACCACAATGCAGCTATTCTCTACCCTTTCCAGCACAGAGAATGGGCCCGTCAAACTGGTAAGAAGTGGCAAACTGTTAATTTGGAAACTTGTATTGTCCGAGAACAACAAGGGTTTATCTGTGAAAGTAGTGCAATTAGACCTCAAGACATTTGTTTGGACACAGAACAAAATATCTGTCATTTTGAAATTCATCCTAACAAGATTCCTGAAACAGTGCTTGTGTATATAGGCAATGGATGTGCATGCTTAAGAACTGCATGTGATAAGGTAGTTATAGAAAATTTAGTTGTAGATACTAAAACTCATTCAAATTTTTGTGTTTGTAACTTTACTAAAAGCACAGGATGTGATTTCTCTTATTTAGCCCCACTCACTTCTTATTGTATTTTACAGTCCAATTACACACTGATCCACCAATTATTGCCTACCCCCACTGGGATGAACCTTACTTAGGTAAAGCACTTGTTGCTTCACCAGGATTTCATTGGAATTTTGGAAAAGACCAAGAAAAAGGGACAGAAAACCTTGGTAACTGTTCATCACAATGTGAAAGAAACACATTGTGTTCGAGAAAGAGGAAAGAAAGATGCCGGACACAGCTGGTGGGATACTCCTTTTGGGTGGTCACCTACTGCTACAGGTGTCCTGAACAAATTGTGTCATCCCATCCTTGTTCTCTTGATTTTAGTTTTGATTGGGTTTGTTTTATCAGCAATCTTACACATCATGAATTGCAGAATGATGAAACGGTTAACACAATTGACATCTGTAATAGATGTGCACAATTTGGACAATATCCCATCCACTGTGGACACCCCTAAGGTTATTGACACAAGATGAACTACATGAGTATTAAAATAAGATAAGACATGATTAAAAATTACATGTGTATTTTGATTAAAAATTACTTATTCCTTCTTTTTCCTTTTCTTTTCTTTCTCTTTTCTTATTTTCTCTACCCTTTTCTGGGATATGCTACCAACATTAACGAGTCCTGAAGACTTTGCAACAACACTACGAAATCGTGCTGATGGAGCTCTCCTGATGACAATCGTGAGTCATGGGGTGGTGTAAGAGACGGTCTGAAGATCCCTCATCTGCCTCACGATCATCACCGAGGACAGAGGCTAAACACAGGAGTTCCGACCTGCCTAAGGTGGGATGTCTGCCAACTGTTGCCTGCAGGTGTGCCCGCTGGGAACTTGTTGCAGTGGGGATACTGCAACACGCATATATCAAACCAGGAGTCCCGTGGAAAGGAAATATATATGGACAGACAGATTCTTGATAGCTGTTTCAGAGAGATGTTTATTTCTCCAGCCGCATGGCCGGAGCTCTGCCCCGGAACTGTCCCAGTCACGGGACCAAGGGTCCTTCTGCCCGCACAGGGAACACAAACCAACCAATGGGAACGAGGCTGAGCAGGGGCAGGGAAGCCCCGTGTCTGTGCCCTCAGGGCCCCTCTCTCAGGGCTACACGGCAGGGGAGGGACCCCAACACCTCACCCGTTTTATTTTAATAAAAGGAGAATGAAAACAACTGGATAAACATAACAAGAACAGTTTCAAAACAAAACAAGCCACCCTCCTGAGTCTTTAAATGTCCAAACAGATTCTGTGGAACATCTTAGGGCTGACAGAAGGGAGACAGAACTCTGAGCATGCTTTGTGGGGAAACTGAGGCAGGAGAGGGTTTAACTTCTTCCCTCCCCCTTTTCATCCCCCACTCGGCATTGGAAAGGGATTTTTGGGGAAACAATTGGCAAAAGCATGGTTTTGTGAGGGAAACCATGGATGAAAAAACGGATTGGGAATACACTGGGGGTAATAGGACATAGGGTAAAAGGGAAAGGTGGGATTAGGAAAGGGAAACTGTAGGGGGGGCTTACAATGGAGATACTGTCTAACATGACTACGATTTTTTGCATATATACTGCCTTTTACAGGAACACCATCAGGCCCAGTGACCTGCGATGCTTGTAACCCTTTTCTCCCTAGTACAATATTAAATTCCACCACCTCTCCATCTCCCAAGCTTGGGATGCATTTTTCAGGGTTATTCTTTTTAATAGCAGTTCTATGCACGAATATGTCTTGCTGGTTGTCACACCTTGTTATAAAACCATAATTTTGCTTAACATTATACCATTTTACTATCCCTAAGGTCTTAGTTACTATGATCTTTTCCTTTTTCCGAGTGGCTGCTGTTTTCTGTCTCGCTGCGTCTTTGCTCTCTCTTTCGGTCGCTCCCGTGTTGGAATTGTCGGGGCTGCTGGTGCCTGCGCGCTCTTCCCGGGGTCGCGTTCGGGGCTGCGCGGGCCGGGCTGGGCCGCGCCGCTCAGTTCTCCGTGCGTCGCCTCCTCTGGTCGCAGCTTTGCTGCCGATGCCAGGTGCTGTACCCACGTCTCGGCCGGGCCCCCGAGCGATAACCCCCCCGCGCCCTGCTCCAGCGCGCGTCTCGGCTGGGCGCGGCTCCGTTCCACCGCCATCGCCGCCAGCCGCCGCCCGCGTGCCGCCCCTCTCGGTCGGGCGTTCACGGGGTTCGCTCCACCACGCGCTGCACAGGACCGGGCGGGCACTGCCGGGTCCCGCCGCTCCCGCCGCGCCTCGCTCCGCCACCGACACTGCGGCTCGCGTGGCTCTGCCCGCACGCGGGAACTGCCTCGCTGCTGCTCGCAGAGCGCTCGGTGCACGTGGCCTGGGCTGCACGGTCCCTGCGCCATGCTTCCCTTCGCCAGGACACAGCTGACATTGCTCAACAGTCTCGGTAACTAAATAATATTCACGAAAATATTCTTCCATCGGCATATATTTTGACTCCAGTATTAACTGTGTCCAAACGGTTTTCCAAAAGCCCTTGGTAAGAATTAAATCCCAAGAAACATAGAAAAAGTTCTTAAACAACCATGCCAGGAAGTGTTTCAGTTCTTTTTGAGCTTGAATCAAGCTAAAATTTACAAATCGTTGTTCAAGAATCATTTTAAGTTTAAGATAAATGTCCATATGCGGCTCTGAGAGCCAAGAGTCTTCCCACGGTTCCTCCATAGTTTAGATACGGAATAGCAAAGCAAAACCAAGAAGAGGAATCCAAAGTTTCCAGGGTTTACTCACACAAATCAGTCGCTTAGGGATCGGGGATCGTTCTGCTCACAATTCTCCACCATTTGTTGCAGTGGGGATACTGCAACACGCATATATCAAACCAGGAGTCCCGTGGAAAGGAAATATATATGGACAGACAGATTCTTGATAGCTGTTTCAGAGAGATGTTTATTTCTCCAGCCGCATGGCCGGAGCTCTGCCCCAGAACTGTTCCAGTCACGGGACCAAGGGTCCTTCTGCCCGCGCAGGGAACACAAACCAACCAATGGGAACGAGGCTGAGCAGGGGCAGGGAAGCCCCGTGTCTGTGCCCTCAGGGCCCCTCTCCCAGGGCTACACGGCAGGGGAGGGACCCCAACAGGAACTGGTACGCATTCCTGAGGAAATCTGTGCAGGTCACAGTGGACTGCGCCGTTCTTGCTGCCCAGGCGGGAAGGACTGCGCTGAAGCGGAAAGGAATGACCTGTCCTGTACACCTGTCCTGTACCTGTTTCCCAAAGCAACGGGCCTCATAACAACGGCTGTAGATTTGCCCCACCTCTTGGGGAAAAGGGGGAGATGTGGGGATACAGCTAGAAAGCAGAAGCGAGAGCACTGCTAAACTCATGCCAGAAGTAGACGCGCTAACGCTGCTAGGCCGCAAACCATAGCAGGCAGTATAGTTAGCATAGGAGAAAGGCATGCTTGGTATGTACCTGTGATAGTTAGGGCTAGCTTTTAGTTTTGCAATGTTATTACGAAACACAGATACGGTCTTGGCCAGTTGCCCCTCGTTTCGAAAAAGGCCTATAAAGGGACTTCCTGAAATAACTGAGATGAGATCTCCCCACGGAAAGAAGACAAATCTATTGGCAGCAGACCACGAGGACTTCGTCTCATCCGTTGGTAGCCATTACCCCCCCTTTCTTCCTCTCTACTCTTTTACTTTGTTTTTCTTTATCTCTCTCGCTCTCTCTTTCTCTCCTCTGTCGCATTACCGTGTTGTGGGTACTTAACAAAGGTGCACTGTTTTGATTAAAACTGAAATCCCTTGTGTCCTTTTGCACTCTGAGATCTGTAAACAAACCATCACGACCCTTACTTGTATTAACGGATCGTGACACATGTCCAAAAGAAAAAATCACTGGAACAAAAAGAGCAAACTGATCCAAGGTGAACTGATCCACGGTGAAAAACAGAAGCCTATGAAAATCTGGGGAAAAAAAAAAAGGCAACTCACGTGCCCGATTCACAGATGCAACTCTTGCAAAACTTTTGAAGGCAGTCTCACTCCCTCTGCTGAACAATCAACTGGAGGAAATCCCACTCCAAATCTGTGGGAAACAACAAAAGTGGTGCAACAAGCACTTCATAGAATAAAAACTAAAACTCCACCTGAATAAACTAATGCAATTAACATTGCATTAATTTCACCTGGCTTTTTTTTTTTTTTTTTTTTTTTGAGGAAATCTGTTTCTTTTCTCTTTTCTAAGAATGTCAAACATCCCTGCATTGACGATAAAGAAAGCAGTTTGAGGGCAGAGAAAGTGCAAGCAGCAGAATCACATCTAAATGTGATAACCATTTACTCACGTGGACGCTGTCACTTTGTGTTAGCCCCAAGGAGTTTTACTTCTTTTTAATAATCGGTCTAGTGGGCCAAATTTTCACTTTTTAAGAACCTACCAACACATGGGATGGAGCTGCATGAAAACCAATGAAATGTAAAGTGTCACCATAATTGCTTGCATTGTCAGTTTGCTCACGTTTGTCATTTAAGAATTTATACATACTTGAAATCATACAAATATGTTCTAACCTTCCCAGTTCTGCCTCAGAAGACTTCAAAATTATTATAATTCAGCTAATTTTTTTTATTTACTATTTAGTGAATTAAAGAATCTTGACAAAACACAAGCAAATGCTACATAAGAAATGATTAAATCCCCCTTCCTAAACCAGGAGGGCTTTTTGCAGCCATAGACTGCAAATAGGACATGAATAAAATACAGAAAAGCCTTCTACCAGCTCTCAAACTAAAGTGCTGTTCAATCTCATGCCATATGTCTTAAGAAGGTATTTTAGCTTTGCCTCACTCCACCTATTTATAGCACATTCTGCAATCTCAGACGAGGGTGCAGAATGTGATGAAGGCAATTCAGTCACTAAAATTCAAAGAAAAAAAAAAGGCTACTTGGATTAATGAAACTAATTTTGAAAGAGAATTAATTTCTTTTTAATCCCACCAACAGTAAAGCCCCAGTTTCTAGTTTGTGTCAAGATTACATTACAACAGTGCTATAATTGGTCTCCTAGAAAACAGAGCATAGCCCTGATGGAAAGATATGTTTGCATGAGAACATTTTGTATGGAAATGTTTTGTGTGTCGATTTGTATCCTAAAAACTAATCCTTCATAATGTCTAAAATTATCCAGCAGAGTAAAAATATTAATGGAACAAAAACGGTCTAAAGAAGCTACAACCAAAGAAGCCTCCCCGAAGATACCTGACTAAGACTTGAAAGTTTAAGTTAAACCACTAAGATTAGAGAAAGGGAAAACCCATTCCTTAATCATCTCAGGCCTAGGAAAACAAACAAACAAACAAACAAGGCTGAAAGAGGAGAAATACCCATAGATAATGAAATAACAGATCAAGTGATCCCATTAGTAGGAGACGTTGAAATTCCAAAGAAATCAAAACGGGCTTCCCCACTCATTATTGAACGCCTGGAAGGGGCACAACCAGTGTCAGTTAAGCGATATCCTCTAAAGCATGGAGCACCAGTAGAAATAAAACCAATAATTGCTACATTTATTGATCAAGAGTTGTTAAGAGAGTATAGGTCTCCCTACAATACCCCAATTCTACCAATACAAAAGCCAAATGGAAATTATCAATTAGTTCAAGACCTGAGAGCGATAAATACAATATCAAGAACACTGCATCCTGTAGTAGCCAATCCTTGCACTTTACTTACAAAATTACAAAGTGGCTGGCTGTGGTTTTCAGCTCTAGATTTAAAAGATGCTTTCTTTTGTCTGCCATGCCTTGAAAGCAGTCACGAGATTTATGCCTTTGAATGGGAAAACCCCAAAACAGGGAAAAAAGCCAGCTTACACGGACCCTATTGCCACAAGGATTCCAAAAAGAGCCTCACAAGAATTGGAGATCATTAGCTAAAGAACTGGAAGCCTGGAACACCGCCACTCTGGGAAGGTACACTTCTGCAGTACATTGATGACCTACTAATAACAACAAGAACCCATGAAGACTGCAAGGAATGAGCTGTAAGTCTTTTAAACGTTCTGGGACTAAGCGGATATAGGCTCTCCCCTGAAAAGGCTCAGCTAGTCCTCCAAAAAGTGAAATACAAACTGGCAGGAGGAGAGAGAGCCTTGGAAAATAACAAGAAAGAGACCATTTGTCAGATGCCCCAGACAACTACAATAAAAGAAAACAAACCTAAGAACTTCTCTGGGAATGACAAGACAGTGTAAGTTATGGATCTACAGCTATGGACTAATTGTGAAACTCTCCTAAAAGAAACGGAGGGGACCCACCTATGCTGGACACCAGAGACTAATAATGCACTTGTAACTCTGAAATGTGAGTTAATGCAAGCTCCGGCATTGGGCATACTGGATGTCATTAAACCTTTTCTGTTGTTTTCACATGAAAGGCAAGGACTGGTGTTGGGACTTCTGGCACAGAAGCTAGGACCATGCAAAAGGCCAGTGGCTTATTTCTCCAAGCAGCTGGACGTGGTCAGCCAAAGATAGCCCACCTGCCTGTGTGCAGTGGCAGCTGGGACCCTGAACATAGAGGAAGCCCTCAAGTTCACAATGGGCCAGCAGATAACCATTTTTGTCTCACATACAGTGTCAGCAGGGCTCACGCAGAAAGGAAATCACTGGTTAAGCCCATCTCGCTTTCTCAAACACCAAGCTGTCCTAACAGAATCGGAGGACGTGACTATCCAAGTAACTGACATCTTCAATCCAGCAGCTTACTTCCAGGGCAAGGCCGTTGAGGAGCCTGTACAGCATGACTGCATTGAAACCATGGAGGCGGTTTACTCTAGCCACCCAGACTTGAAGGACTCTCCACTAGAAAATGCAGACAACTGGTTCACTGATGAAAGCACCTATGTCAAGAATGGTAAGCGGTTTGCTGGCTATGCAATTACAAGCACAGGCGCTGTCCTTGAAGCAAATCTGCTACCTGTGCGGGCATCAGCTCGTAAGGCTGAAATAATAGCCCTAACTGGAGCCTTAGTATCAGCTGAAGGAAAACCTATCAACATTTGGACTGATTCAAAGTATGCTTTTGCAGTAGTACATGCTCCCAGGGCTATTTGGAAAGAAAGAAGTTCATTGACCTCACAGAAGAAACAAATCAAACATGCTACTGAAATTTTACACTTGCTGGAAGCACTGTCAAAACCTTCAAAAGTAGCTATAATGCACCGTAAAAGACACTCCCAAGGTAACACCATCCCTGAACTGACAAATGCTACGGCAGACAAAACAGCACAGGCAGTGGCTAGTAAGGTTCAAGTTCAAGCCCTAGCTTGAATCCCTTCTAGCATCCTTAGGAAAAAAAAAACCCCACCATACAACACTGATGATTTAAATTGGATACAGGAAGAAATGGGACAAGTAAGAACAGACGGGCGGGCTAAAATAAAAGATCTCATCGTCATACCCAGAAAACTGTTAAAATTATTTATCCAAAGCAAACATTCTAAAACCCATTAGGGAGTTGACGCCTTACATAACCACTTAGAAGACAAAGTAATAGCACTGAAATTAAAGGAGACAAAGGAGGAAAAACAACCCTAATACCACTGTTAGGCTAAGCACAGAGACTATCCCTAAAAGAGTTTTACCAAGAGATGTGTGGCAAATTGACTTCTCGGAATTCCCTAGAAAAGGGACATACAAGTACCTCTTAGTCCTCACAGATACTTTTTCAGGTTGGCCAGAAGCTTTCCCTTGTTGAACAAACGAGGCTAGAGAAATTCTTAAAGCTTTAGTACAAGAAATTCTTCCACAATTTGGGGAAACAAATTCTGATAGGAGATCACACTTTGTAGCCCAGGTAGTGCAAGGAGTGAGTCATCTACTAAGTATACAGTGGCAACTACATACACCATATAGGCCACAAGCAAGTAGACAAGCAAAAAGGATGAATCACTTAATAAAGCAACAATGAGCCAAAATTTGTCAAAAAACTAATTTCTATTGGTATCAGGCTCTGCCCATGGCTTTGCTAAGCATTTACTTCCACAATTACAATCAATACGCGCTACAGCTGTTCATTGTCAACCACCACCTCCTGATAAACCCTTCCATAATATGAATCCAAAAGACTGGGTTTATATTAAGGCTCCTTCCGGAAATCCACTCCAGGAAAAATGGGAAGGACCTTACAATTTGGGACAAAACGCAAACCTTGCATCAGATTACCTTAGGTAACGCTTCTTGCAAGTTTAAAGAGATAGAAGATAAACTCACAGCATGGTTACCCAACTTATCCTGGCTTAAACAATTGTTTGTAACAGTTATTTGTCTTGTGATGTTCTTATTTACTGACTGTATTAGTAGATATTGTTACATGATGTTAGGTACTTAGTATCTCAATGCGTATACACAATGGCAAAAGCACAAACTTAGAAACGAGAAGGGTACTTTCATTCAAGACATGCAAGGTTTGTAAAGAATTACAAACGATCAAGGAAAAGGGGGGATTGAGAAGGGGGATGATCCATAGTTAACTCCTGTAAGCACGAAGAAACTAGTAAGAGACAGCAAATATTAATCACAAAACCTAAGCAGCAGGATTCGCCTTAATCTTGTCAAGATAAGAGGAACAGGATCTTTTGAAAACCAGCACAGAGATCGCTGAATCATCCAGCGAAGAACTGCGCATGCGCCAGAAAGAAAGGTAAAAAGTGCATTGTGACGAAGACTACTGATTTTCATCAGAAAGACCCCCGAGGAAGAAGAGGAGCCTTCCTCAGTGCGACCACCTGGGTACACAGCGCATGCGTGGCACGTCTGCTAATGATGATCAATGACTTGCGAGAAGTAATTTCTAGAACCACTCCTATCCCAAAGAATATGGTGAATATTCATAAATTTTACACATAATGCTGGACTGTATGGAGTGCTCTGCGTGTGTGTGTTAGGAGGAGCGATCCCCCACGCACCCAGCGCCAAATAAAGCAAATACCCGCTTCTCTGACTCTGTCTCTGAAGCATCTCCAGGCCTGGTTTTGGGCAATTCAAAATAGGTGAATACACATTACAACTACCCCTGAAGTTGCTGCGTAGGCAGATTTAAGAGGAAAGGATTTCATCTTCATCACTCTCCTTCTTTCTTGTTTTGACAGAATTAAGAACTTGTAAAAAATCTGATATCACTGATGCTCACCACTCCTCCAATTAGACTACGCTCACTTACACTGTGCTGAGGACAACAAAGTCCAGAGCTTTGGATATCTCCCGCTTCTGCCCTAGGAATTGCTTCCAGTGCTCTACCTTTGCTCCAGCTGTGAAACCAAACCAGCAGAACCAAGGAAGTTCTCTCTGAATGAACCAAGATTTCTCTAGAAGGCTACAACGGCAGTCATGGCAGTGAACACTGCTCTTCACTGGGCCATTCCTCTGAAAAAAAACATGCACCACCTCTCAACCTAAACCGTTAAGCCTCCTGGTGATGCTGACTGACAAAGAGTCCAACCGCAGTTAGATTCCAACAGCTACTTCCAATGACCTGCCAACAGAGCTTTGCAGACTTGCAACAGTCCAACAAACTAAAGGAGCTATGTTTTATGGCTGCTTTTCAAACATCATTGATTTATGTCCCTTTGCCAGGTTAAGTGAAGGTGGCCCGTCCACCTTGATCAAAGTCAGCAGAATTTTGGCCCAGTCTGCTGTTATGCAACACATCATGACACGATCTCTAGGTGTTAATGCAAAATTCCCACTGAAGTGCCAGTCGCTGCATGACTTAAGGCTACCTACTCACAGAGTGTCCACTCCACTGCCACACCCATTTTCTGGCCACCTTTAAATGACTGAGCACTCTTACTTTTTCAAACATTTCTCAGGAGAACGGGACCACCATCTTCTCCTTTCTGAAGTTTAGGAACCTAATTTAAAAGTAGTACTAGCAGTACCAGTTTATCCAAAATCCATTTGCGCCATCAACAAACTCCGAGCAAGCGCTGAGAATTAGTTTCAAGACTTTTACATATTTTTACAGTGGGCTTTTTGTTTGCTTCTTTGTTTTTAAAGTAGATGGAGTAGTCCGCTGTTTCCCTGAGGCTACCAGGGGTGCGAAGCAGGCAGGCAGAACCCTGGCGTGGGTGGCACAGGGGACCCCGGGCGCTGACGGCTGCCACTGGCGTGCGCCAGGTCGGGACCGGCAGGCAGGGCTGCACCCCGCGTCTGCCACAACACCTGCAGCTTCTGCAGCCTGAAACACAGCTGGCTCAGGGGTTTAAATCAAGAGCCAAAATATCTTGCTGGTCAATTTGGGGCAGAGAAAGGTCATCACTTCTAGCATGGCATAAGCCTGCCACTACATTTCTGTGAAGGACAATCACCTTGCTGGAGTGAAACTCCTGGGTAAAATACTGAAGCGCTTTCAGATTCATATTATCCGACATTTCGGTGACCTTCTTTTATACCTGCATTGCTTCATACTGCTGGTTTTGGGCACAAGTTCTTTGTACACTATCCTGGAAATTAAAAAAATCAGAAACAACACCCACCCCTCCCCCACCACCACCCCTTCCCCAGCCACAACCCTAACAAAACCAACCTCCAGAATGTTCAGGATTTCAAATGAGAACAAGCATAGATGGGGCATAAAAAGATGGATCCTCCTTAGACATTTGTGCATGCAGTGCCCTGCAATCAACTAAGTTCTACTTCTCGTACACCAAATACCTGTCTTCGGAACTCCTTGTTCTCCATTCAAACCCTTCTGGAAGGGTAATCGAGGAGACACTCTACATATTTTTAGCACATGTTGCACTCGGCAATTAAATCCAGTGCACAGCATTACCTGACGAACTGAGGTGGTGACAAGGTCAATTAAGACCTGTTCATATCTTAATTTGGAGCTCTTCCAACTGCTTGAAAAGTGAAGCCTTGGACATTGAAGGTTCAGACTAAGGAAAATCCAAAACGTGGACAGCATCTCCCTTCTGCTGGAAGCCTTGAAGTTCACCACTGCACTCTGCAGCCTACACAGATCATCTGAGTATTGTAAAAGTTCTCCAAGGAAGAACAAGAACAAGGCTAATGCTTGCACACAAACGCTGACCAAAAGCACTTGATGCTCTTGGACAAAAAGATGTAACCTTCACTTTTGGAAAGACAAGGTGACTATGGTTGTCTCTACAGTACTCGTAGGAAAAAATCCCTGAAGTTTTGTAAAACCTCTTTTCAGGGCTTTGTTAACTTCGTTTTTGTTAAGAATTGGGGAACACAGAGACACCTGTCACTTTTTTTGCAGAATGCCATAGAAACTGCTACACTCACTTCAACAACAGTCCAAGTAACCTTCTCTGCAAATACTGACCATATGCAGTTCTGGTTGATACAAACCCCCATTACCTAAGAAAGGAAGAACTCGGCAAGCAGTTTGCAAAGATGAACAACTTAGCACGACTGCGGCTGATGACATGCCCTGACCTTTTTTCCCTTCAGCTGTGGGTGCCGTACCCTCCTACCCTCACACATGCCACTCCAAGCTCCTTGCGTGGAGCTCTCGCACCACCTATGACAGCAACTGTGCCAAGCCGCCACCCTTCTTCAGCACCATCGCACCTACCACAAGGTAGCTGAATCAGAGGGAAAAGGAGGTCGCCAATGGAGGCAAGTTGCTCCCCCTGACAGCTAAGCTCCAACTTCGGGGCCCCTTATGTCCTTCCCAGGACGGGCAGGAAAACGCCTCGGCGGAGCGCAGCGCTTGGCGGGAGCGGCCAGCACGGCACCGAGCGCGCTCCCCACTCCCTCCCGCCCGCGCCGCTGCGGAGACCCCGGGTTCGCCGGAATCGGCCACGTGCTGCACGGAGGGCAGCGCGGCAAAGGCGGCCACCCCTCGTCGCTCTGGGAAGGCCGGCCTCGGATCCCCGCTCTCTCCACCGGCACGGGCAGTGCCAGCAGCCTCTCCCTGCGGCCGCCGCTGGCCGAAAGCCTCGCCGCGCACCGCCCGGCCGGCCCCGCCGCTCCGCGGGGTCACACGGCACCTGCCGAGGGCGGCAGCCGAGCGACAGGAAGCAGAAGCCCTCACCGCCGCGCCACTCGCCGCCCCGCCCGGGCGCTCCTCTCCTCGCGCTACCACGATGGCGCCGGCCCGCCCCGCCTTCCCCGTCGCCTGCGGCGCAACGCGGGTGCTCCGACCACGCAGCACGCGTGCGGCCGGGCCCTGCCGAGCCGCAGGCGGAGCCGGGGCACGGCCCGGGCGGGAGAGCTTCCGGCGAGGCTGGCGGGCAGCGAGCGCGGCCGAGCGTGAACGCGCAAGGCGGGGTCGGCCGGCGGCGCGATGGAGCACTAGATGGAGGCGGCAGCACCGCGCGGCATAAAATGACTGATCGTCCCGCAGCCGCCCGCTCCGCAGCCCCTCGGCTGCTGTCGAGAAGGGCCCCGGCCCTGGCCGCGCCGGTGGCGAGGTGGCTCCGCAGCCCGCGGGCAGCCCTGGCGGGGCAGGGGAGCACTGCGAGCAGCCCCGGGCCGTGCAGCCGTCTGTAACGCGCGGTGGGAGCCGCCGGGAACTATTTTACACCTCCCGGGGGGCTGGGGAGGAGCACGGAGAGCACGCGGCAGGTCGCTGCCGTTAGGGAAAATTAATCCACGATGCCTGAGGTTTATGTCCGAAAAGGAGACAGAGGAGTCCTGCAACATTCTTCGACTACAGGGAGAGTCCATGGGGCTTTTCCCCTGGGGTCTGTCAAACGGTTGCAGGATGCAGCCCCTTTTTTATGCCAAGTTCCTGGCCACAACAGTCTCTTCCTTTTCCCCACTGGCTGAGGTATTCGGGAGATACAGACTTCCAGAACTGCCTACTCTATGCCCTCCTCTAATATGCACCCCCCTTTTGGCATCGAAAAGAAAGAAAAAGAAACCATTCGTAATGCTATTAAGTCTTTGTTGCCTTGCTCTAGGTTCAGGAATTTAACACGCCCTGGATTAATCAACAGTCGCTGTTGATTAGCAACAGTTCTAGAGAACTAATAGTTTCTTCTGTTACTTCACTCCCCATAAGTTCCTAGCCTTGTCTACAGGCCGATTCACACAGTCTGTTTGTAAAGACTCATCCATCTCATTCCTTTTAATCCCTCCTCTTTTTC
The DNA here is from genome assembly GCF_020740725.1 of Corvus hawaiiensis. Lineage (NCBI taxonomy): Eukaryota > Metazoa > Chordata > Aves > Passeriformes > Corvidae > Corvus > Corvus hawaiiensis. Next base: position 958,919 of record NC_063229.1, read on the forward strand.
GTTGATCTGTATTTGTCTTTACAAACCTTAATTACCATTGATTTAATTTTTTCTTCTTGAGTCTTCTTGGCTTTTGCTATTATTTGCAGTGACATCCTTTTCTGTCCTTTTGTAGTCATTTCTGGATCAGGTAGGCATGGCTGCTAGTGGCATCCCCTTGACCACCTGCTGAAAGAGCTGCACCCAGCATGGTGTCACGCATGGTCAAAAGATTAGAGTTGCTATAGCATATAAGAGGAGAAATGGTATTCATTTAGCCCATAGCTGGCCAGTTAACCATGAAAACATGTCCCATTACCATCCTTTCAACATTTGGACAGGTCCATGAGCTGAGGTTATTTCCTTTGTTATTTGTTTGACCACATTTCCGCTGTCATCTGCTTGCAAACAGCAGCTCGAGTCATTTAATTTCCCACAAACGCCTCCTTCTTCTGCTAACAGATAATCTAATACCATCCAATGTTGAAAATACCGCTTTCCTCATTGAAGTGGGTTGCTCAGCAAGACGGTCAAGAGCTGTGGCTGGCTGGTTGGTAATTATTTCTGAGACAGCTTGTAACCTAATTATCTCATTGAAATGATAAATGGGTTCCCAGGCATCTGGGATTAATTCCTTAGCTTTCCAAGGGGCTGGTCCATCGTGTTGCGTAACTTGTTCTGGTGGCCATTCATCTTTTCCCCGTTTTGGGGTGCTTCCTGCAGCCAAGGCTGCCTCAGCTGACTGCTTTTCTCTAATTAAATCCTCACAGATTTTGATTCCTAAGCGATTTCCCTGAATTTGTAGTAGCAAAAAGAACAACAGTCTAATATACCCCAGGGATATACCATATCCCTGACCAGTTTGGAGGTAACCTGAGCTAAGCATGTTGGCCACAAATCCAATAATGTCCTTTCAAAGCCCGTGTTCCATTAGCAAAGGGGCTTTCCTACCCTTGGTCATCAATTGGTGGGTCAAAATACCGCGGGTTTCCCTGGCCTAACGGTCCTCCAACAATAGTTCCCCCACCATAAGGGTCACAGTATTTGCATTTCCAAGCTCCCACACAGGGTTCCCATCTACATTTACATCTGCAAGTTGCTTGGTTGGATTTGGAGCAGAACTCACTAAAAGGCTTTGAGTTCCAATCCGGTGTTGCCATTCCCACTGATAATCACAAACAACATGTCTTCTACTTGTGGAATTTTTGTGGGGGCAGCTTAAAAATAGGTGGTCAAAAAAACCCCTTGTCCCTCCCCATTGCTTTACAGGCTTCCAAATATTTTTGGTAAGAACACCTTACGCAGCTACCATTAGTGAGCTGAACAGCTATTTGATTGCATTTGTTTTGATATTTGGAACAATTGTAAGGAGGGCAATTGGAGGGCTAAACCCAATTGTTTAAAGCCAGAGGGAAAGTCAATTGACAAACGCCTTTTCCTACATAGACCCGCCCTGTCCTGTTTAGGCAATAAGTGCCTGTTGGAGAAGAATGAAGTGGCCATGGACTTCCTTCTTTGGCCCCAAATCCCATCCCATTGTGGCCCTCCCATTGACCCACCATTTCGGTTCAGCTGGGCTAGCCAACCATGGCCACTCTTCAGATCCTCCTGGCCCTCCACAGAGCCAGCAATTGCTAAGGTTAAAAACTTTTGCTACTTCTTCTCCTAAGGCTGCAAATTGATTCTCCCACTCCTGGCCTAAACTTAGCTGACCATATAAAAGTAGAACTAGTAAGGAAAATATTTTAATAATGTGATCTAATTAGCTAGTCTAGTTTTCCCGTTGTCTTCTGCAGCACCTGTGGCAATTGAAGACACAGAAACCACTTAACATAAAATAATCCAGCAAGTATTAGCGCCCCAGTGAGTGGAAATTCTAGAGGAGGGATACCCATAGAGACTATTTCAGCAGATGGTCTGTGGGTAGGCACTCAGGGCTTCCACGGATGTCGAAGCACTGGCTACTGCTCCGGCCCATTCCTGCAGAGTGTCAGTCACGGCCTCCCGGCCTTCTCCTCCAGCTGAGATGTGCAAATCTCTGAGGCTTCAGAGACCTTGACCCGAGAGTGACGGGTCCACCTGTGTTCAGCTGTCTTGATGGCTGTTTCTGTCGTCAGTGACACTTGGAATGGGCCACGCCATTTCAGAACCACTGGCGCTTCTTTCTACTCCTTAACTAGGACTCAATCTCCTGGTTGGATGTTAGAAGCAGCAAAGTCCAAAGGTGGGGCTTGTGCCAGCTGAGCTTCCTGTTGAAGGGGTTTCACAAGAAGCAGTATCCTGGCCACAGACAGTTTTAAATATACATCACTTACCTCTACTCCCCCACTAGGTTGAGACTTACCCGGGTAATTCATAACAACGACGGAAAGGGGGATAACGGAATCTCTCTTCTGGGTCGGGCTCTCATTCTCGCCAAAGCCAATGTCCAAAGCCCTAGCCATGGCATCTTGGTTTCTATTACCAGCTTCAAAAGGTGTTTATTCCTCTATTCATTGTTTTCTACCCGAGCCGAGCTCTGGGGGTGCCAGGGCCTATGGAGGTTCCATTGCGGTCCTAAAGAAGCCAAAACCCCTTGAAGGATCTTTCCTGTAAAATGAGTTCCCCTATCTGAGTCTATTGCTTCTACAATGCTGTATCTTGGAATGATTTGTTCCAAAGATGCCTTAATAACTGATCCTGTCGTTGCTGAAGCAGTTGGAAATGCTTCTGGCCACCTTGCTAGCTGACATACCATTAGCAGAAGATATGAAGCCTTCCCACTTGGGGCATCTCAGGAAAATCCAGCTGGCATCTTTGGAAGGGACATGCAGCCCAAGGCCTCCCTCCCCTGGCAAGTTACTTTGTAACTTGGCTGTTTGCTTTAGCACAGCTCAAGCAACCTTCAACAGCTCGTTTTGCCAGTCTAAAAAGACCCCCAGCAACATACAGCATGAGGAAGGCTTCTGCCAATCCTCAGGAAGTGCAAGGACTCTCTTCACGGAGTTCTTTTAATATTGGTAGGGCCAAAGCTTCTGGCATCTCTTGTTTGCCATCCCTTGTAAACGATTCTTGCTTTTTTTCTCTGCCACACGACTTTTAACTGTATCTCGAACTCCTCTGGTAGAAAAGACAGCTTCCCGGGCAGTGATGGAGTCACTGGGAGCAAAGGGGGCATCTTGGAGAGTTCTGGCAGAAGTGTTGCTTTCTGAGTTTCTTCATCCACCAAAAAGGAGACAGAGGAGTCCTGGAACATTCTTCAGCTACAGGGAGAGGCCATGGGGCTTTTGCCATGGAGTTTCTCAACTGATTGCAGGACGCAGCCCCCTTTTTATGCTAAGTTCCTGGCAACAGCACCCTCTGAGGTACTCGGGAATTACAGACTTCCAGAACTGCCTACCCTATGCTCCCCTCTAATATGCACCCCCCTCTTGGTATGGAGAAGGAAGAAAACAAAACTATTCCTAATGCTATTAAGTCTTTGCTGCCTTGCTCTAGGTTCAGGAATTTAACACGGCCTTGGCTGAGCAACAGTCTCTGTCGATTAGTAACAGTTTCTAGAACTAATACTTTCTTCTGTTACTCCCCTACCAGTAAATTCCTAGCCTTGTCTAAGGACGGATTCACACGGTCTCTTTGTAAAGACACATCTATGTTACTCCTTTCACTCCCACACCTTCTTGGCGGTGGGACGGCTCCCCCCGGCACAGCACCTGGCACAAAACCCCCCTATGCACATGCACACACACCTGCACTTACCCTGCACTCCGCTGCACACACACACACACACACACACCTCCCGCACACTAACACCCCCCTCCACATCCCCACCATGTTACTTGCAGTTGCCCTGCCCCTGCCATCCCAGCCGGCTGGCAGCACCCACTCCTCACATGCTTCCCCATGCCTTGCATTTCCTTGCTGCCCTCTCTGTAGCCTTCCCTCAACCTGCCTTTTCTTCCCTGCCTTGCATTGACTTGCTCACCCATCCCCCACCTGATTTCCTTTCACATTCGTCTAGGTCTGGCCTCACCTTTCCTTTTCCTTCTAGGACCCTCATTGCCTTGCCTGGCCTTGCCTCGCCAAGCCACCACTTGCCTTGCCCTGCCCTTGAACCCCTCCCTTGCCTTGCATGACCTTGCTCACCCCTCCCCCACCTGGAATTCAAGACCCCTTTTCAATGACATTTCATGGCCTTGCCCTGCCCTTTCTGCTCCTCCTAGGAATCTCAAAGCTCTCAAGCATCTCCGGTGTTTCAGGATCACAGGAGAGGAAGACCAGGGGAGGATGCATGTTGCCACACTCATCTCCATGGGCAGCCTTTGTCTGGGAGCAATCCTTGCATGTCTTGAATCTTGGAAGGGCAATTCACATTTTGCCCTTGAGCTTGGGGACCAGAATGAGAGTCCTTTTGCATACAAAGGAAAGCAGGTAGCTCAAGTCTTTTAGGTGCAGAGGAGACATGACCCACGTGGGATCAAGGCCACACAAAGCACTTGGTCCTGGCCACTTTTGTGTACCAGCAGTCCTTGAATGTACTTCTCACCTGCCTTGCCTATCCTTGCCTTGCCTTGGCAACACAACCGTTTCTTTGTCTTGCCCTGCTAGCCCTCTGGAGCCCTCTGGAGCCTTGCATTCCTTTGCATGGCCATGCCCTGCCCTTGACCTGCCTACTGCTTTCCTCCAGGGCCTTGACTTGCCAAACACTTCCTGTTTCTGCCTGGCCTACCCATCAGTGGACTTTCCTTCCTACGGCCAGCCATGCCTCTAACTTCTGGGCCTTCTCTTGCCTACCACTCCATTTGCTTTCCCCTCACTGCTCTGGCCTTGCTTAGCTCTCCCTTGACTTGCCCACAATTGCCTGCACTTGCTTTGCAAGCGCCTTGCCTGCATGGAAGGTGAGGTAGAGAGTGGTAAGCAGGGCAAAGCAAAGCCAGCAAGTGGTAAGTAGTGCAAGGCAAGGCAGACGTAGGCAAAGGAAGCAGAGCAAGGGTAGCTTAAGAAGAACTAGACAAGGTACTGAAGGCAAGGCAAGGCCAAGAGACTCGGAGTGCCTTTCCTTGGGAAGGCAAGGACATAGTGCCTGTGTTGCTGGAGCAGATGTTAAGGTGGCATGGGGAGGAATAGAAAGTGCTGAGAACAGCGTGTGTGCTGCTAGTTTGAGGGGTGCAGTTGAAGTTGCAGGCAGTAAGATCTTCCTCAGCTGGCACTGTTTTGAGCTCTGTTTTTGCCAGATGGTTTCAAGTTGGTGGGCAGAATCTGCGAGAGGGAAAAGATTTGTTTGGGCCAAAGAGGTTTGTCTGGCTCTTGGAGTGTGGTGTAAAGAAGAGTCTGCTCTTGGAAGGGGAAGATGAGGGAAATCTTTTTGTCCTAATGTGCTGTTGATTGGAGTGCAGAGACGTTTGCAACTTGCCTCTGCCTTTGGCGTGGTTTCGAGCAGCGCCAGGTGCTTGGCCTTCTTTTGCAAGTCGTCAGCGCCATCGTGTGGTTGTTTCCATGAGCGCTGACAGTGCCGGGGAAAAAGCCAAGCGCTTCGCTGGCGCGGCCGCAGTCGTGTGCGAGCAGTTGGTGGAAGAGCTCCGCTGTGCATCCTGCCTCTTGGAGACATAAAAGAATGTGATCCTGCGCGTAGCGGGGAAGCAAGAGGAATCTTTTCATTGTTGGCTGTGCAGTTTCTAAGCGGCAAAAGTCAAGGCAGTTCCAGCACGGCCTCTTTCTTTCAGAACCTTTTCTGTGCCATCATGAACATGCTCAACATGGAACTCGCACCCACTGAACTGCATCAAAGGTCCTGGAGAGACGCACTTTCCTTCAAGCTCTAGGTACCATCCTACCCTCCACCTCTCGCGGATCCCAAAGCCCTTCCAAACATCCAGCAGCTGCGCGCAGAGAACAAGTGCTAGAACAAGGCGTTGGCCTTCATAGTCCCTCTGAAGTCTGTAAACTAGGCGAAACATTGCAGTGACCAGCACTTTCCTTCACAACTATCTATAGAGCGTCATCACATTCTCTCAGAGTGGCTAAGTCCACCCTTGCAGCACAGCAGCGTTTCCAGCCACAGTTGGGACTGAGAGATGGGCCAGGTGAGAAAGCATTTCTTGACTATCCCTCGTCTCTGAAAGACTTGATACTCGCAGCGCAATCACGTCCACACACCTTCAGTGTGGCCAAGTTCAAGCAGCTGGAGCTCACAGAGATGGGAGAGTCAGGAGAGAAGCCGTTCCAAAAGTACCGTGTAGTGACAGCAGCATTAAAACTCTGCACAGCAGTCTACAGCACTGTAGACCGTGGCTTCTCTGACAAGACGTGCCATCCCATTGTTGGCTCTCGCAGCTCGGTTGCTAGCTGCTCTCCTGAAGAAAAGAACTAGAAGGAAAAGCCAGTGCTGGGCTGCACCTTCCCCTTGCCTCACGTAAAAGCCACTTCAACTCCCCGCTGCACTCTCTACTTCCCCTCTCCTTGGCATCGACCACTGTGTTTTCTGCATCTCGGAGCCGAAAGGTAAGCGCCAGTGTTCCCAGGGATGGTTGGAAGAGGGATAAGTAGTAGCACAAGTAGCTGTCGTTGAACTTCCTCCTTCTCAATGCTAACGTGAAGTCGGCAGGCAGGCGAGCGCCAGCCACGCTCCTTTCTCAGTTTGTACGCTGCGGACACGAGCCCGGTGCTCGGCGCCTTCGTTCGGCCTCTTTAGTACCCATGTGGCGCTTTCGTTCTGCCGGAGTCGAAGCGTCGTCTACTTCTCGCCCAGAGAGCACGGTGCCGGCAGCGAAATGCTCCAGCCGACTGCTTCTGCCGACACACACCTGGGCTATGCACTTTGCCTCTCAGCGACATACAGGAGCACATTCGGTCTAAATGTAAAGGGAACGATTCTCGGCTACGTCTGGCACAGAGAACAGCTTTAGTTCAACGGGCTTACCCAGAGCATGCCCCCGACGCGTGGGAACTTGTATTTGCACCACATTCCAGTGGCAGTCCTCTTTCCTTTACAGGCTGCACAGCGCCGTCAGATCGCGGTGCTCTCTGCACCTGCCTCCTCACTTCCAAGTAGCACCGCACACATTAGAGCCTTGCAGGGAGAGAAGACGAGGATATTCATCTCGCCCAGAAGAACGTGGCAGGGTGAAAAGGTGTTCTTCCTTTGTCCTCCTCATCGCCCAGAATGTGGTGCTGTGTTGAAAGTCTTGGCCAGCCAAAAGCTAATCCAGCAAGTGTTTCTCTCCTGACGCATTTCGCTGAGCGAGAGCGACACAGAGTTTGGACATTGCAAAACAGCAAGAAAATGATTGTACATCGAGCTGAAGAAAATCCGTGCACAGCACACTGTGGCCGCGTGCAGTGCTCGCGCTGAAGAGCGGCAAAGCTCAAAGGCATCGCTGCGCTTCAGTTCTGTCCAGACCGCAGAAGGCAAAGAACGAAGCAGCAGAGCACCACCGGCTGCATGTACTCAGTGGAGCGAATTTCAAATGTCCAGCCAAGAGCTGCTTCACAAGCACATTCAGCTGAGAATGCTCTGGCTGCTTCACAAAGTAAGGCGCTGTGTTGCACTCCTGGACCACTACCTGGTCAGAAGCAGGTTCTTACACCTTCAATGCTGCAGAGTCCATGCAGCTGGAGCAAAGCCAGAAGGACGCGTCCAGCTAGAAGGCGTTCTTCAAGTACCCCCCTTCTTCAAAGCAGCCTTGAAATTGAGCTTAATACACTGCGGCTCGGCAGCTTTCTTCTCAGATAGACGTGCCTTCACATTCTTCACTCTCGCAGCTCCGTTGCCCACTTGCAGCAGCTGCTACCAAAGAAAAAGGCTCCAGAAGTAAAAGCCACTGCTGGACTGCCCTTTCCCCTTGCCTCACGTCAAGAACCAGAAACTGTCCGCTACGCTCTCTATTTCCCTTCTCCGCCGCATGACGAAGCATAAACGTAACCGCAATTGTTTCCAGGGGAAAGCTGGAAGAGAACTAGGTAGCAGCACAAGTAGCTGCAAGTTGGACTTTAAGTTTCGAGCTGCTAATGTGAATCCGAAAACAAGCGAGTGGCAGGCACGATTCCTCTTGCAGCCTGTGCGATGCACACACCAGCTCGGTGCTCTGCCTTCATTCTTACGCTCTTCGGAGCAGGTGGCGCTTTCGTTTTGCTGGAGACGAACCGTCGTGTACTTGTCGCCCAGAGAGCACGGTGCCGGCAGCCAAATGCTGCAGGCTGCTGATTCTGCCCAAACACGCCTGGGCTCTGCAATTTCTCTCTAGCGCTGAAGTAGCACCACATTCTGTTTGCTGTGTAGCCAGCATCATTACGGAAAGCTTCTCAGCTACGTCTGGCACAGAGAACAGCTGTAGTTCAACGGGCTTAGCCGGAGCTTGCCCCCGACGCGTGGGAACTTGTATTTGCACCACATTCCAGTGGCAGTCCTCTTTCCTTTACAGGCTGCACAGCGCCGTCAGATCGCGGTGCTCTCTGCACCTGCCTCCTCACTTCCAAGTAGCACCGCGCACATTAGAGCCTTGCAGGGAGAGAAGACGAGGATAGTCGTCTCACCCAAAAGAACGTGGCAGGGTGAAAAGGTGTTCTTCCTTTGTCCTCCTCGTCGCCCAGAGTGTGGTGCTGTGTTGAAAGTCTTGGCCAGCCAAAAGCTAATCCAGCAAGTGTTTCTCTCCTGACGCATTTCGCTGAGCGAGAGCTACGCGGACAGTTTGTGAAACAGCAAGAAAATGATTGTACATCGAGCTGAGGAAAATCCGTGCACAGCACACTGTGGCTGCGTGCCATGTTCACGCTGAAGAACGGCAAAGGCATTGCTGGGCTTCAGTTCTGTCCAGACCGCAGAAGGCAAAGAACGACGCAGCAGAGCACCGGCTGCATGTACTCAGTGGAGCGAATTTCAAATGTCCAGCCCAAAGCCTCTTCACTAGCAGATTCAGCTGAGAATGCTCTGGCTGCTTCACAAAGTAAGGCGCTGTGTTGCACTTCTGGACACTACCTGGCCAGAAGCAGTTTCTTACACCTTCAGTGCTGCAGAGTCCATGCAGCTGGAGCAAAGCCAGAAGGACGCGTCCAGCTAGAAGGCGTTCTTCAAGTACCCCCCTCTTCCAAATAGCCTTGAAACTGAGCACAACACACTGCGGCTCGGCAGCTTCCTTCTCAGATAGACGTGCCGTCACATTCTTCTCTCGCGCAGCTCCGTTGCCCACTTGCAGCAGCTGCTGCCAAAGAAAAAGGCTCCAGAAGTAAAAGCCACTGCTGGGCTGCCCTTTCCCCTTGCCTCACGTCAAGCACCAGAAACTGTCCGCTGCACTCTCTATTTCCATTCTCCACCGCATCTACCACTGTCATCTCTGCATCACGAAGCATAAACCCCGGCACAATTCTTTCCAGGGAAAGCTGGAAGAGAAATAGGTAGCAGCACAAGTAGCTGCAAGTTGAACTTTCTGTTTTCAACTGCTAATTTGAATCCGAATACAAGCGAGCGGCAGCTACGCTTCCTCTTGCAGCCTGTGCCGGGTGCTGTGCCAGCTCGGTGCTTCTGCCTTCATTCTTATGCTCTTCCTACCATTTCGTTCTTTTCATTCTGCCGGAGTCGAACCGTCGTCATCTTGTCGCACAGAGGGCACGCCGGCAGAGAAACGCTCCAGAGAAACGCTCCAGGTTGCTGATTCTTCCGAAACACACCTGGGCTCTGCACTTTCCTTCGCTGCCCTTGGTAGCACCACATTCTGTTTGCTTTGTAGCCTGAATGTAAAGGGAAAGCTTCTCAGCTACGTCTGGCACAGAGAACAGCTTTAGTTCAACGGGCTTACCCGGCGCTTACCCCGACGCGTGGGAACTTGTATTTGCACCACATTCCAGGGGTAGTCCTCTTTCCTTTACAGCCTGCACAACGCCGTCAGGTCGCAGTGCTTCTCTGCACCTGCCTTCTCACTTCCAAGTAGCACCGCGCACATTAGAGCCTTGCAGAGAGCAAAGACGTGGATAGAGGTGTGGCAGAGAAAATCGTGCAAAGACGAAAAGATGGTCTTCTTTTGTCCTTCTCGTCGCCCAGATTGTGGTGCTGTGCTGAAAGCGTGGGTTTTACTACCCCTTCTCGCAGTAAGACTATGTGCTGCGTTGGAACTGTTGGCCAGTGAAAGGCTAATCCAGTAAGTGCTTCTCTCCTGACACATTTCTCTGAGCGAGAGCTTGTGCGGAGAGTTGGGCTCTGCGAAGCAGAAAGGCTGTACTTGCACGTAGCGCTGAGGAAAATCCGTGCAAAGAGCACTGTGGATGAGTGCTGTACACACACTGAAGAGAGCCAACGCTGAATGCTTCAGTTCTGTCCAGCGCCGGTAAGGGAGAAGAACGCAGCCCCAGGCCACTGGGCTGGTGTGTGCGATGACTATGAGCTTTGCTGCTCTTCTGCGTGTATACTGCACGCATCCACAGTGTGCAGTGCACGGATTTTCCTCAGCTCTCGCTCAGCAAAAAGCATCAGGAGGGAAGCACATGATGGATTAGCCATTCACAGGCCAACAGTTCCAACGCAGCACCACAGTCTTATTGCGACAAGGGGTAATAAAACACATGTATTTTCCCGGAACAGTTCTCTGTGCGAGCCGTAGCCAAGAATCTTTCCCTTTAAGATAAAGACCACCAGGCAGACAGAATGTTGTGCCACCAGCGCGGAGAGGGCTAGCCCAGGCGTGTTTCGGCAGAAGCAGCAGCCTGGAGCATTTGGCTGCCGGCACCGTGCTCTCTGGGCGACAAGTAGACGACGGTTCGTCTCCAGCAAAACGAAAGCGCCACCTGCTCCGAAGAGCGTAAGAATGAAGGCAGAGCACCGAGCTGGTGTGTGCATCGCACAGGCTGCAAGAGGAAGCGTGGCTGACACTCGCTTGTTTTCGGATTCACGTTAGCAGCTCGAAACAAAGTCCAACTTGCAGCTACTTGTGCTGCTACCTATTTCTCTTCCAGCTTTCCCAGGAAAGAATTGTGCCGGGGTTTATGCTTCGAGATGCAGAGATTACAGTGGTAGATGCGGCGGAGAATGGAAATAGAGAGTGCAGCGGACAGTTTCTGGTGGTTTTACGTGAGGCAAGGGGAAAGGGCAGTCCAGCAGTGGCTTTTACTTCTGGAGCCTTTTTCTTTGGCAGCAGCTGCTGCAAGTGGGCAACGGAGCTGCGCGAGAGTGAAGAATGTGACGGCACGTCTATCTGAGAAGAAAGCTGCCGAGCCGCAGTGTGTTGTGCTCAGTTTCAAGGCTGCTTTGAAGAAGGGGGGTACTTGAAGAACACCTTCTAGCTGGACGCGTCCTTCTGGCTTTGCTCCAGCTGCATGGACTCTGCAGCATTGAAGGTGTAAGAACCTGCTTCTGACCAGGTAGTGGTCCAGGAGTGCAACACAGCGCCTTACTTTGTGAAGCAGCCAGAGCATTCTCAGCTGAATGTGCTTGTGAAGCAGCTCTTGGCTGGACATTTGAAATTCGCTCCACTGAGTACATGCAGCCGGTGGTGCTCTGCTGCTTCGTGATTCGCCTTCTGCGGTCTGGACAGAACTGAAGCCCAGCGATGACTTTTAGCCGTGCCGTTCTTCAGCGTGAACATGGCACGCATCCACAGTGTGCTGTGCAAGGATTTTCCTCAGCTCCCGCTCAGCGAAATGCATCAGGAGAGAAACACTTGCTGGATTAGCTTTTGGCTGGCCAAGACTTTCAACACAGCACCACATTCTGGGCGATGAGGAGGACAAAGGAAGAACACCTTTTCACCCTGCCACGTTCTTCTGGGCGAGACGACTATCCTCGTCTTCTCTCCCTGCAAGGCTCTAATGTGTGCGGTGCTACTTGGAAGTGAGAAAGCAGGTGCAGAGAGCACCGCGATCTGACGGCGCTGTGCAGCCTGTAAAGGAAAGAGGACTGCCACTGGAATGTGGTGCAAATACAAGTTCCCACGCGTCGGGGGCATGCTCTGGGTAAGCCCGTTGAACTACAGCTGTTCTCTGTGCCAGACGTAGCCGAGAATCTTTCCCTTTACATTTAGACCGAATGTGCTGCTGTATGTCGCTGAGAGGCAAAGTGCATAGCCCAGGCGTGTGTCGGCAGAAGCAGTCGGCTGGAGCATTTCGCTGCCGGCACCGTGCTCTCTGGGCGAGAAGTAGACGACGCTTCGGCAGAACGAAAGGGCGACGTGGGTACTAAAGAGGCCGAACGAAGGCGCCGAGCACCGGGCTCGTGTCCGCAGCGTACAAACTGAGAAAGGAGCGTGGCTGGCGCTCGCCTGCCTGCCGACTTCACGTTAGCATTGAGAAGGAGGAAGTTCAACGACAGCTACTTGTGCTGCTACTTATCCCTCTTCCAACCATCCCTGGGAACACTGGCGCTTACCTTTCGGCTCCGAGATGCAGAAAACACTGGGGTCGATGCCAAGGAGAGGGGAAGTAGAGAGTGCAGCGGGGAGTTGAAATGGCTTTACGTGAGGCAAGGGGAAGGTGCAGCCCAGCACTGGCTTTTCCTTCTAGTTCTTTTCTTCAGGAGAGCAGCTAGCAACCGAGCTGCGAGAGCCAACAATGGGATGGCACGTCTTGTCAGAGAAGCCACGGTCTACAGTGCTGTAGACTGCTGTGCAGAGTTTTAATGCTGCTGTCACTACACGGTACTTTTGGAACGGCTTCTCTCCTGACTCTCTCATCTCTGTGAGCTCTAGCTGCTTGAACTTGGCCACACTGAAGGTGTGTGGACGTGATTGCGCTGCGAGTATCAAGTCTTCCAGAGATGAAGGATAGTCAAGAAATGCTTTCTCACCTGGCCCATCTCTCAGTCCCAACTGTGGCTGGAAACGCTGCTGTGCTGCAAGGGTGGACTTAGCCACTCTGAGAGAATGTGATGACGCTCTATAGATAGTTGCGAAGGAAAGTGCTGGTCACTGCAATGTTTCGCCTAGTTTACAGACTTCAGAGGGACTATGAAGGCCAACGCCTTGTTCTAGCACTTGTTCTCTGCGCGCAGCTGCTGGATGTTTGGAAGGGCTTTGGGATCCGCGAGAGGTGGAGGGTAGGATGGTACCTAGAGCTGGAAGGAAAGTGCATATCTTCAGGACCTTTGATGCAGTTCAGTGGGTGCGAGTTCCATGTTGAGCATGTTCATGATGGCACAGAAAAGGTTCTGAAAGAAAGAGGCCGTGCTGGAACTGCCTTGACTTTTGCCGCTTAGAAACTGCACAGCCAACAATGAAAAGATTCCTCTTGCTTCCCCGCTACGCGCAGGATCACATTCTTTTATGTCTCCAAGAGGCAGGATGCACAGCGGAGCTCTTCCACCAACTGCTCGCACACGACTGCGGCCGCGCCAGCGAAGCGCTTGGCTTTTTCCCCGGCACTGTCAGCGCTCATCGAAACAACCACACGATGGCGCTGACGACTTGCAAAAGAAGGCCAAGCACCTGGCGCTGCTCGAAACCACGCCAAAGGCAGAGGCAAGTTGCAAACGTCTCTGCACTCCAATCAGCAGCACATCAGGACAAAAAGATTTCCCTCATCTTCCCCTTCCAAGAGCAGACTCTTCTTTACACCACACTCCAAGAGCCAGACAAACCTCTTTGGCCCAAACAAATCTTTTCCCTCTCGCAGATTCTGCCCACCAACTTGAAACCATCTGGCAAAAACAGAGCTCAAAACAGTGCCAGCTGAGGAAGATCTTACTGCCTGCAACTTCAACTGCACCCCTCAAACTAGCAGCACACACGCTGTTCTCAGCACTTTCTATTCCTCCCCATGCCACCTTAACATCTGCTCCAGCAACACAGGCACTATGTCCTTGCCTTCCCAAGGAAAGGCACTCCGAGTCTCTTGGCCTTGCCTTGCCTTCAGTACCTTGTCTAGTTCTTCTTAAGCTACCCTTGCTCTGCTTCCTTTGCCTACGTCTGCCTTGCCTTGCACTACTTACCACTTGCTGGCTTTGCTTTGCCCTGCTTACCACTCTCTACCTCACCTTCCATGCAGGCAAGGCGCTTGCAAAGCAAGTGCAGGCAATTGTGGGCAAGTCAAGGGAGAGCTAAGCAAGGCCAGAGCAGTGAGGGGAAAGCAAATGGAGTGGTAGGCAAGAGAAGGCCCAGAAGTTAGAGGCAAGGCTGGCCGTAGGAAGGAAAGTCCACTGATGGGTAGGCCAGGCAGAAACAGGAAGTGTTTGGCAAGTCAAGGCCCTGGAGGAAAGCAGTAGGCAGGTCAAGGGTGGGGCATGGCCATGCAAAGGAATGCAAGGCTTCAGAGGGCTCCAGAGGGCTAGCAGGGCAAGACAAAGAAACGGTTGTGTTGCCAAGGCAAGGCAAGGATAGGCAAGGCAGGTGAGAGGTACATTCGAGGACTGCTGGTACACAAAAGTGGCCAGGACCAACTGCTCTGTGTGGCCTTGCTTGGCGAGGCGAGGCAGGGCAATGAGGGTCCTAGAAGGAAAAGGAAAGGTGAGGCCAGACCTAGATGAATGTGAAAGGAAGTCAGGTGGGGGATGGGTGAGCAAGTCAATGCAAGGCAGGGGAGAAAAGGCAGGTTGAGGGAAGGCTACAGAGAGGGCAGCAAGGAAATGCAAGGCATGGGGAAGCATGTGAGGAGTGGGTGCTGCCAGCCGGCTGGGATGGCAGGGGCAGGGCAACTGCAAGTAGCATGGCGGGGAGGTGGAGGGGGGTGTTAGTGTGCGGGAGGTGTGTGTGTGTGTGTGCAGCGGAGTGCAGGGTAAGTGCAGGTGTGTGTGCCTGTGCATAGGGGGGTTTTGTGCCAGGTGCTGTGCCGGGGGGAGCCATCCCACTGCCAAGAAGGTGTGGGAGTGAAAGGAGTAACATAGATGTGTCTTTACAAAGAGACCGTGTGAATCCGTCCTTAGACAAGGCTAGGAATTTACTGGTAGGGGAGTAACAGAAGAAAGTGTTAGTTCTAGAAACTGTTACTAATCGACAGAGACTGTTGCTCAGCCAAGGCCGTGTTAAATTCCTGAACCTAGAGCAAGGCAACAAAGACTTAATAGCATTAGGAATAGTTTCGTTTTCTTCCTTCTCCATACCAAGAGGGGGGTGCATATTAGAGGGGAGCATAGAGTAGGCAGTTTCGGAAGTCTGTAATTCCCGAGTACCTCAGAGGGTGCTGTTGCCAGGAACTTAGCATAAAAAGAGGGCTGTGTCCCGCAATCAGTTGAGAGACTCCATGGCAAAAGCCCCATGGCCTCTCCCTGTAGTTGAAGAATGTTCCAGGACTCCTCTGTCTCCTTTTTGGTGGATGAAGAAACTCAGAAAGCAACACTTCTGCCAGAACTCTCCAAGATGCCCCCTTTGCTCCCAGTGACTCCATCACTGCCCGGGAAGCTGTCTTTTCTACCAGAGGAGTTCGAGATACAGTTAAAAGTCGTGTGGCAGAGAAAAAAGGCAAGAATTGGTTTACAAGGGATGGCAAACAAGAGATACCAGAAGCTTTGGCCCTACCGATATTAAAAGAACTCTGTGAAGAGAGTCCTTGCACTTCCTGAGGACTGGCAGAAGCCTTCCTCATGCTGTATGTTGCTGGGGGTCTTTTTAGACTGGCAAAACGAGCTGTTGAAGGTTGCTTGAGCTGTGCTAAAGCAAACAGCCAAGTTACAAAGTAACTTGCCAGGGGAGGGAGGCCTTGGGCTGCATGTCCCTTCCAAAGATGCCAGCTGGATTTTCCTGAGATGCCCCAAGTGGGAAGGCTTCATATCTTCTGCTAATGGTATGTCAGCTAGCAAGGTGGCCAGAAGCATTTCCAACTGCTTCAGCAATGACAGGATCAGTTATTAAGGCATCTTTGGAACAAATCATTCCAAGATACAGCATTGTAGAAGCAATAGACTCAGATAGGGGAACTCATTTTACAGGAAAGATCCTTCAAGGGGTTTTGGCTTCTTTAGGACCGCAATGGAACCTCCATAGGCCCTGGCACCCCCAGAGCTCGGCTCGGGTAGAAAACAATGAATAGAGGAATAAACACCTTTTGAAGCTGGTAATAGAAACCAAGATGCCATGGCTAGGGCTTTGGACATTGGCTTTGGCGAGAATGAGAGCCCGACCCAGAAGAGAGATTCCGTTATCCCCCTTTCCGTCGTTGTTATGAATTACCCGGGTAGGTCTCAACCTAGTGGGGGAGTAGAGGTAAGTGATGTATATTTAAAACCGTCTGTGGCCAGGATACTGCTTCTTGTGAAACCCCTTCAACAGGAAGCTCAGCTGGCACAAGCCCCACCTTTGGACTTTGCTGCTTCTAACATCCAACCAGGAGATTGAGTCCTAGTTAAGGAGTAGAAAGAAGCGCCAGTGGTTCTGAAATGGCGTGGCCCATTCCAAGTGTCACTGACGACAGAAACAGCCATCAAGACAGCTGAACACTCGGGTCAAGGTCTCTGAAGCCTCAGAGATTTGCACATCTCAGCTGGAGGAGAAGGCTGGGAGGCTGTGACTGACACTCTGCAGGAGTGGGCCGGAGCAGTAGCCAGTGCTTCGACATCCGTGGAAGCCCTGCGTGCCTACCCACAGACCATCTGCTGAAATAGTCTCTATGGGCATCTCTCCTCTAGAATCTCCACTCACTGGGGCGCTAATACTTGCTGGATTATTTTATGTTAAGTGGTTTCTGTGTCTTCAATTGCCACAGGTGCTGCAGAAGACAACGGGAAAACTAGACTAGCTAATTAGATCACATTATTAAAATATTTTCCTTACTAGTTCTACTTTTATATGGTCAGCTAAGTTTAGGCCAGGAGTGGGAGAATCAATTTGCAGCCTTAGGAGAAGAAGTAGCAAAAGTTTTTAACCTTAGCAATTGCTGGCTCTGTGGAGGGCCAGGAGGATCTGAAGAGTGCCTATGGTTGGCTAGCCCAGATGAACCTAAGTGGTGGCTCAACACCCGACATGAGGTCCATACTAGGATGGGATTTGGGGCCAAAGAAGGAAGTCCATAGCTATAGGAGAAGGTTTCACGAAGGATGTCTGGACTTCAGGTGGCTCTCTTGAAAGCTGTTTATTGCATAGGCGAAGTTACAGCATTTCAGGGAGTGGGTATCCAGAGCCAGCCCTACAGCTGCCAGCTCCAGCTGTAGGCATACCTGAAGCTGCTTTCTGTTCAAGTTACAAAGCATTCTATACTTTTCTTTGCAGAGTATCTTAACACATAACAACCAATAAGCACCATACCCAATACCTTTACATTTGCCTATAGCCTATCATAGCTACTACCATCACCATATTATAGTCATTATTATCCAATCACAAGAGTAAGTAAGTTACAATTTCAGCTTACAGTGGAAAATTCTTAGACCTCTCTTCTTCTTGCTACATCAACATTTCTTGTTTGCCTGCCATATCTTTCTTTTTGGTAAAGACACGTTTTCTATTTTCTTATGCTCTTCTTGAGACTTACTTACTTGGTGAAAAACAAGTCTTTGTTTGTAATCACATACCTTTGTCCTGCTCCTAAAAATCTCCTTCCAACTCATCTCCAACCTTTGCCTTCTCAGTTACTCAGCGATCACTGTTTCAGCAAAACATCTTTTGTTCCATATCAAAACTTGCTTCCATTTCTACCTCATCCCCAGCTTCTACATTCACAGACCTTTCTGCCAAGCCCACATACCTGTGAAACTTTCTTACCAAACTTTCATCCTCCCCAACACATGGCCACTTCATTCTTCTCCAACAGGCACTTATTGCCTAAACAGGACAGGGCGGGTCTATGTAGGAAAAGGCGTTTGTCAATTGACTTTCCCTCTGGCTTTAAACAATTGGCTTTGGACCCACAATTGCCCTCCTTACAATTGTTCCAAATATCAAGACAAATGCAATCAAATAGCTGTTCAGCTCACTAATGGTAGCTGTGTAAGGTGTTCTTACCACACTTACCAAAAATATTTGGAAGCCTGTAAAGCAATGGGGAGAGACAAGGGGTTTTTTTGACCACCTATTTTTAAGCTGCCCCCACAAAAATTCCACAAATAGAAGATATGTTGTTCATGATTATCAGTGGGAATGGCAACACCGGATTGGAACTCAAAGCCTTTAGTGAGTTCTGCTCCAAATCCAACCAAACAGCTTGCAGATGTAAATGTAGATGGGAACCCTGTGTGGGAGCTTGGAAATGCAAATGCTGTGACCCTTATGGTGGGGCAGCTATTGTTGGAGGACCGTTAGGCCCAGGAATCCTGCTGTATTTTGACCCACCAATTGATGACCAAGGGTAGGAAGGCCCCTTTGCTTTGAAAGGACATTATTGGATTTGTGGCCAACATGCTTAGCTCAGGTTACCTCCAAACTGGTCAGGGATATGGTGTATATTTTAGACCAGTGTTCTTTTTGCTACTACAAGTTCAGGGAAATCGCTTAGGAATCAGAATCTGTGAGGATTTAATTAGAGAAAAGCAGTCAGCTGATGCAGCCTTGGCTGCAGGGAGCACCCCAAAACGGGGAAAAGATGAATGGCCACCAGAACAAGTTACGCAACACGATGGACCAGCCCCTTGGAAAGCTAAGGAATTAATCCCAGATGCCTGGGAACCCATTTATCATTTCAATGAGATAATTAGGTTACAAGCTGTCTCAGAAATAATTACCAACCAGCCAGCCACAGCTCTTGACCATCTTGCTGAGCAACCCACTTCAATGAGGAAAGCGGTATTTCAACATTGGATGGTATTAGATTATCTGTTAGCAGAAGAAGGAGGCGTTTGTGGGAAATTAAATGACTCGAGCTGCTGTTTGCAAGCAGATGACAGCGGAAATGTGGTCAAACAAATAACAAAGGAAATAATGTCAGCTCATGGACCTGTCCAAGTGTTGAAAGGATGGTAATGGGACATGTTTTCCTGGCTAACTGGCCAGCTATGGGCTAAATTGTTACAGCAGGGATTACTGTAACACGCCTATATCAAACCAGGAGTCCCGTGGAAAAGAAGTATATATGGACAGATTTGTGGTAGATGTTTCAGAGGTCTTTATTTCTCCAGCCGCATGGCAGGGGCTCTGCTCAGGAACTCCCCCAGTCACGGGACCCGAGGGTCCTTGGCCACACCGGGGAACACAAACCAACCAATGGGGAATGAAGCTGACCAGGGGCAGGGAAACCCCGTGTCTCCCCCCCAGGGCCCATCTCCCAGGGCTCCATGGCAGGGGGGGAGACCCCAACACTAAATGAATACCATTTCTCCTCTTATATGCTATAGCAACTCTAATCTTTTGACCATGCATGACACCATGCTGGGTGCAGCTCTTTCAGCAGGTGGTCAAGGGGATGCCGCTAGCAGCCATGCCTACCTGATCCAGAAATGACTACAAAAGGACAGAAAAGGATGTCACTGCAAATAATAGCAAAAGCCAAGAAGACTCAAGAAGAAAAAATTAAATCAATGGTAATTAAGGTTTGTAAAGACAAATACAGATCAAATAAAAAAAGGAGGGATTAAAAGGAATGAGATGGATGAGTCTTTACAAACAGACCGTGTGAATCGGCCTGTAGACAAGGCTACGAATTTATGGGGAGTGAAGTAACAGAAGAAACTATTAGTTCTCTAGAACTGTTGCTAATCAATAGGGACTGTTGATTAATCCAGGGCGTGTTAAATTCCTGAACCTAGAGCAAGGCAACAAAGACTTAATAGAATTAGGAGTGGTTTCTTTTTCTTTCTTTTCGATGCCAAAAGGGGGGTGCATATTAGAGGAGGGCATAGAGTAGGCAGTTCCGGAAGTCTGTATCTGCCGAATACCTCAGCCAGTGGGGAAAAGGAAGAGACTGTTGTGGCCAGGAACTTGGCATAAAAAAGGGGCTGCATCCCGCAACCGTTTGACAGACCCCATGGGAAAAGCCCCATGGACTCTCCCTGTAGTCGAAGAATGTTGCAGGACTCCTCTGTCTCCTTTTCGGACATAAACCTCAGGCATCGTGGATTAATTTTCCCTAACGGCAGCGACCTGCCGCGTGCTCTCCGTGCTCCTCCCCAGCCCCCCGGGAGGTGTAAAATAGTTCTCGGCGGCTCCCACCGCGCGTTACAGACGGCTGCGCGGCCCCGGGGCTGCTCGCAGTGCTCCCCTGCTCCGCAAGGGATGCCCGCGGGCTGCGGAGCCACCTCGCCACCGGCGCGGCCAGGGCCGGGGCCCTTCTCGACAGCAGCCGAGGGGCTGTGGAGCAGGCGGCTGCGGGACGATCAGCCATTTTATGCCGCGCGGTGCTGCCGCCTCCATCTAGTGCTCCATCGCGCCGCCGGCCGACCCCGCCTGGCGCGTTCACGCTCGGCCGCGCTCGCTGCCCGCCCAGCCTCGCCGGAAGCTCTCCCGCCCGGGCCGTGCCCCGGCTCCGCCTGCGGCTCGGCAGGGCCCGGCCGCACGCGTGCTGCGTGGCTCGGAGCACCCGCGTTGCGCCGCAGGCGACGGGGAAGGCGGGGCGGGGCGGGCCGGCGCCATGGTGGTAGCGCGAGGAGAGGAGCGCCCGGGCGGGGCGGCGAGTGGCGCGGCGGTGAGGGCTTCTGCTTCCTGTCGCTCGGCGGCCGCCCTCGGCAGGTGCCGTGTGACCCCGCGGAGCGGCGGGGCCGGCCGGGCGGTGCGCGGCGAGGCTTTCGGCCAGCGGCGGCCGCAGCGAGAGGCTGCTGGCACTGCCCGTGCCGGTGGAGAGAGCGGGGATCCGAGGCCGGCCTTCCCAGAGCGACGAGGGGTGGCCGCCTTTGCCGCGCTGCCCTCCGTGCAGCACGTGGCCGATTCCGGCGAACCCGGGGTCTCCGCAGCGGCGCGGGCGGGAGGGAGTGGGGAGCGCGCTCGGTGCTGTGCCGGCCGCTCCCGCCCAGCGCTGCGCTCCGCCGAGGCGTTTTCCTGCCCGTCCTGGGGAGGACACAAGGGACACCAAACGTTGGAGCTTAGCTGTCAGGGGGAGCAACTTCCCTCCATTGGCGACCTCCTTTTCCCTCTGATTCAGCTACCTTGTAGTAGGTGTGGTGGTGCTGAAGAAGGGTGGCGGCTTGGCACAGTTGCTGTCATAGGTGGTGCAAGAGCTCCACGCAAGGAGCTTGGAGTGGCATGTGTGAGGGTAGGAGGGTACGGCACCCACAGCTGAAGGCAAAAAAGGTCAGGGCATGTCATCAGCCGCAGTCGTGCTAAGTTGTTCATCTTTGCAAACTGCTTGCCGAGTTCTTCCTTTTCTTAGGTAATGGGGGTTTGTATCAACCAGAACTGCATATGGTCAGTATTTGCAGAGAAGGTTATTTGGACTGCTGTTGAAGTGAGTGTAGCAGTTTCTATGGCATTTTGCAAAAAAGTGACAGGTGTCTCTGTGTTCCCCAATTCTTAACAAAAACGAAGTTAACAAAGCCCTGAAAAGAGGTTTTACAAAACTTCAGGGATTTTTTCCTACGAGTACTGTAGAGACAACCATAGTCACCTTGTCTTTCCAAAAGTGAAGGTTACATCTTTTTGTCCAAGAGCATCAAGTGCTTTTGGTCAGCGTTTGTGTGCAAGCATTAGCCTTGTTCTTGTTCTTCCTTGGAGAACTTTTACAATACTCAGATGATCTGTGTAGGCTGCAGAGTGCAGTGGTGAACTTCAAGGCTTCCAGCAGAAGGGAGATGCTGTCCACGTTTTGGATTTTCCTTAGTCTGAACCTTCAATGTCCAAGGCTTCACTTTTCAAGCAGTTGGAAGAGCTCCAAATTAAGATATGAACAGGTCTTAATTGACCTTGTCACCGCCTCAGTTCGTCAGGTAATGCTGTGCACTGGATTTAATTGCCGAGTGCAACATGTGCTAAAGATATGTAGAGTATCTCCTCAATTACCCTCCCAGAAGGGTTTGAATGGAGAACAAGGAGTTCCGAAGACAGATATTTGGTGTACGAGAAGTAGAACTTAGTTGATTGCAGGGCACTGCATGCACAAATGTCTAAGGAGGATCTATCTTTTTATGCCCCATCTATGCTTGTTCTCATTTGAAATCCTGAACATTCTGGAGGTTGGTTTTGTTAGGGTTGTGGCTGGGGAAGGGGTGGTGGTGGGGGAGGGGTGGGTGTTGTTTCTGATCTTTTTAATTTCCAGGATAATGTACCGTCCTGCGTTATCGAGCAGTTGCCGATGATGTGGGCACAGGTTTCATTGTCCGCCTCGCAGTGTCTGCACGCCTTGGTGTATTTATCCTTTCTACCCCTGGCTAGAAATTCTCTCGTGGGGTAGACATTTGCTCTCAGTTGTAAGGCTGTGAGGAGTTTCCTGTGAGGAATGCCTCTGTAATATTGTATCCAATGGTTGCTAACCAGCAGTATGAAGCAATGCAGGTATAAAAGAAGGTCACCGAAATGTCGGCTAATATGAATCTGAAAGCGCTTCAGTATTTTACCCAGGAGTTTCACTCCAGCAAGGTGATTGTCCTTCACAGAAATGTAGTGGCAGGCTTATGCCATGCTAGAAGTGATGACCTTTCTCTGCCCCAAATTGACCAGCAAGATATTTTGGCTCTTGATTTAAACCCCTGAGCCAGCTGTGTTTCAGGCTGCAGAAGCTGCAGGTGTTGTGGCAGACGCGGGATGCAGCCCTGCCTGCCGGTCCCGACCTGGCGCACGCCGGTGGCAGCCATCAGCGCCCGGGGTCCCCTGTGCCACCCACGCCAGGGCTCTGCCTGCCTGCTTGCACCCCCGGTAGCCTCAGGGAAACAGCGGACTACTCCATCTACTTTAAAAACAAACAAGCAAACAAAAAGCCCACTGTAAAAATATGTAAAAGTCTTGAAACTAATTCTCAGCGCTTGCTCGGAGTTTGTTGATGGCGCAAATGGATTTTGGATAAACTGGTATTGCTAGTACTACTTTTAAATTAGGTTCCTAAACTTCAGAAAGGAGAAGATGGTGGTCACATACCCCTGAGGAATGTTTGAAAAAGTAAGAGTGCTCAGTCATTTAAAGGTGGCCAGAAAATGGGTGTGGCAGTGGAGTGGACACTCTGCGAGTAGGTAGCCTTAAGTCATGCAGCGACTGGCACTTCAGTGGGAATTTTGCATCAACACCAAGAGATCGTTCCATGATGTGTTGCATAACAGCAGATTGGGCCAAAATTCTGCTGACTTTGATCAAGGTGGACGGGCCACCTTCACTTAACCCAGCATAGGGACATAAATCAATGATGTTTGAAAAGCAGCCATGAAACATAGCCCCTTTAGTTTATTGGACTGTTGCAAGTCTGCAAAGCTCTGTTGACAGGTCATTGGAAGTAGCTGTTGGAATCTAACTGCGGTTGGACTCTTTGTCAGTCAGCATCACCAGGAGGCTTAACAGTTTAGGTTGAGAGGTGGTGCATGTTTTTTTTCAGAGGAATGGCCCAGTGAAGAGCAGTGTACACTGCCATGACTGCCATTGTAGCCTTCTAGAGAAATCTTGGTTCATTCAGAGAGAACTTCCTTGGTTCTGCTGGTTTGGTTTCACAGCTGGAGCAAAGGTACAGCACTGGAAGCAATTCCTAGGGCAGAAGCGGGAGATATCCAAAGCTCTGGACTTTGTTGTCCTCAGCACAGTGTAAATGAGCGTAGTCTAATTGGAGGAGTGGTGAGCATCAGTGATATCAGATTTTTTACAAGTTCTTAATTCTGTCAAAACAAGAAAGAAGGAGAGTGATGAAGATGAAATCCTTTCCTCTTAAATCTGCCTACGCAGCAACTTCAGGGGTAGTTGTAATGTGTATTCATCTATTTTGAATTGCCCAAAACCAGGCCTGGAGATGCTTCAGAGACAGAGTCAGAGAAGCGGGTATTTGCTTTATTTGGCACTGGGTGCGTGGGGGATCGCTCCTCCTAACACACACACGCAGAGCACTCCATACAGTCCAGCATTATGTGTAAAATTTTTGAATATTCATCACATTCCTTGGGATAGGAGTAGTTCTAGAAATTACTTCTCGGAAGTCATTGATATCATTAGCAGACGTGCCACGCATGCACTGTATACCCAGGTGGTCGAACTGAGGAAGGCTTCTCTTCTTCCTCGGGGGTCTTTCTGATAAAGATCAGTAGTGTAGGTTACGGGGGTTCTGGGGGTCCAGTCGGGACGGCCGGACGTAGACGGTGACGGATGGAGACGAGAGATCTCTATAGGCAGGTCTTGGGACACAGCCGGTTTATTGTAAAGGGCGTGGGTATTGGGGCACTGCTCAGAGCTGGTAGACTCAGCTCTGAGCAGGCCCAAGAGAGCAAGAGAGTGAACGGGTGAGAGAGAGAGAGAGAGGGTGTAAGAGCAAGAGTAGAAGTGGAAGAGAGGAATGAATAGAAGAGAGAGAATGAGAAGTGAGAATGAGAATGTCTGAAGTCCTGGTTACAATACAATAAATCATCTTCTGCACTGAATATTCTAATTGTCACTAACCAATCTAATACAAGATACAAATCCTATAGCATTTACATACAGCCTATAAGAGTTCTTATATTACCATAGAGTGTTACATCTTAACTTCTAAAAACTACTCTTTGGACCCCTTCTGCTGAGCTAGTAGGGTCTGCTCTGACCCTTGGACCTGTTTGCAAGCAGAGGGTATTGTTCCATCAAGAGGGGATTACTTCAGTCGGCCATACCATTGTTTTCTAGTTGTTCAGTAACTAAGACCTGGTATTTCAAAAGTGGCTTTCATTTCGATGTTGCCTGTAGTTTTCATATTCCCAAAATCTTTTGTCAGGCAATCATATTTCCAAGGCTTTCCTGTTTCATCTTCCCCAACAAGTAGTCTCCGTCACAATGCACTTTTTACCTTTCTTTCTGGAGCATGCACAGTTCTTCACTGGATGATTCAGCGATCTCTGTGCTGGTTTTCAAAAGATCCTGTTCCTCTTATCCTGCTGCTTAGGTTTTGTGATTAACATTTGCTGTCTCTTAGTAGTTCACTCGTGCTTACATGAGTAAACTATGGATCAACCCCCTTCTCAATTTTAGCACTGAAAGGATATCAGAGTCATTTAAAGAGATGTCTCCTATGGAGTACTATAAAACTGCCATCATGGTAACACGTTTTCATACAGTAGTTTTAGCACAGAAGTAATAGATGTACAATCTTGGATGTTTCAACCTGCTGACTCAAGAGCCAGTGTTGAGCTTTTCTCTTTTAAATCCAGTCTTAGAGCTCTGCAGGGATCACTGCAGCATGACGTTGTGACAAGGGGATGCTGATTCACGCATAAACCTTTGATGCTTTCCTTATATCTTCAAGCAGCTTTGAAAACCAGTGATGATCTGGCATGTTGCGACTTGAGAGTCATGGTAAAGGTTTCACCAAACACTTTGTAATATCATGCTGCAGCTTTCATGCCTAAGGAAATAGCATTGAGCATATGGCTGGCAAAATGCCAAAAGAATGAGCCAAAACCAATATCCTTTAATGGGAAAGATGGAAAACATTTAGATGTGTTTATTTGAACTAAAATTCCTGTGGACCAAGCCTAAATGTATTTCACACTAAATTCTTAGAACTGATTTTAAGGGAAGATGTGAGAAAGATGAATTCACAAGCGGAATTTTCAGCAGCATAATATTGAACATTTATTAGTAGAACAAAGGCATATCACAGCGCGGGAGCACTTAGCAATATTGCTAGAGGCGTGGCTCCATTCATTTTACTGTGAACTTAAGTACTTCTTTAAACATAGTCCTTAAGCCCAGAAAGTAATTTACACTTCACTCAACTTTTCCCCCCCCTCCTGTCTCTGCCCCCTTGTGCCAGCGCACGCCAGCACACCGCCGCCGGTCCTCTGGATAGCTTCAGAAT
Source organism: Corvus hawaiiensis (assembly GCF_020740725.1). Taxonomy (NCBI): domain Eukaryota; kingdom Metazoa; phylum Chordata; class Aves; order Passeriformes; family Corvidae; genus Corvus; species Corvus hawaiiensis. The sequence goes on from NC_063229.1 coordinate 984,596, forward strand.
TGAAGGCAGGCACCCCGCTCCGGTGCCTCCTCAGTCTCCAACCTAATTTGTAGTTGACAGATTCTTTGGGAGGTGTGAGTTTTGATGAGATAACTGACTTCCTGGGATGCATGCGGTTCATCTTCTTTGTTTCTTTAAGATGTCTCGGTTTCTACCTCTGTCATTTCTCAACTTAAAGGACATTTATTATCACGTGTTTATTACGACGTTTCCCAACATGTTACCACTCTTTTGAAGTTACAATTTACTCTAGTCTTGTTTTTACTTAACTATATTTTACCTGTTTCTACATAGTACATGATCACTTCTAAATGTTAAAATCATATATGGGAAAGACAAGATTTATCGTTCACTCATTTATCACAGGAGGAATGTGTTAGCTGCTCGTGTTGCAGTTCACTTGTAATGCTGGTCTATTACCGCAGGCCTGGGCCCTAGGCTATATCACCATGTCCCGCAGCCATAGGGAGGAGGAGGAGAGAAGATCCAGCAGGCAGGAATTGTGCAGCAAGATTTATTCATTTAATTATTTTACAAACTCTTTTACAGACTTTTTTCTTCATAATCTATTTGGACAAAGGATCAGCCACCCCTTGGGGTGATTGGCTAAAATCCTAAAACATCCATTGTCAAAATATTTTTCTACTATACCATAAACAAGACTTTTCAAGGTTGCAGGTGGCTTGGTCGTTTCCATACTCTGCTACCTCTTCTGTGAGAGAGAAAAGTCTCTCACGGACTTAGAAAATAGCAAGAAAATCCTCGCTAGCAGCATTTTTGTATCTACACTGGTCCTTCTCATTTCCTTTTCTCTAGAACACATTTCTCAGGCTCAGTGAGCAGATGTGCGTGCAAGTGGTTCGGTGTGTCCTTGGAATTCAAATAGTCAGGATCAGATGGGTTTCTGCAGTGAAAGGATACAAGGAAACGGGGATATAGCCGACAGTGGGAACTCCTGTGATTTTGCTCCTCTCCAAACATTTCTCCTCTCCAAATGGATCTCTGTAGGAAACTTGACACATTCTTCTACTCCTGGGAGTCATTAATAAAGAAACCTGGGGTGTTTATTAGGTGACAGTGCTGTTCCTGCTGTGCACCTTTGCACCTGGCTCACAGACCATTTTCACACAGCCGTGGTCCAGAATGCGGGCAGACAAAAACCCACCAGTTTTCTCTTGCCTACTTGACTTTTCAAATTCTTATTATGTGATGATTATCGCATCGTTTTGTCCATAATATCTGAAATAATTTGCCATGCAGTTTTGAATACAGTGCAAATACGTATTTTACTCTTAGAAATTTGAAAGTGAGTTACATTTAATAGTAGTTTGTGAGTAGTATGGCAATCAGGCCTTAAATACGCCAATCAGGCTTGTAAATAAACCCATATTATCAGTCAATCTCTTCAATCTATTCATGTGTTTATATGGGATTTTATTCCTATAGAAAACTCGGAGCAGTGGCAAAGGGGGGGGGGGGGGGGGGGGGGGGGGCAGCAGCGGCCCGGCTCTGAGCGGGGCAGGGAAAGGCAGGCTCGGGATCCCGGGGTTTCTCACCTGAGGCACCCGAGCAGATGGTGAAGAGTCCCTCTTTTAGTGAAGGTAGACTGTTAAAAAAGGTTCCAATGCAACGGCCGCTCTTACGAACAGAGCTGCACTCACGGTAGAAGAAAGGCAGCAGGAGACGGAATCCTGCAGTGGTGACCAATTCTCCCCACAGCCACCGCAGCCTCTCTCCCCTCCGAATGCTTGAGAGAACAAGAGCTGGGGGCTGCATGCAACCCCGTTTTCCCAGTCCAAAGTTCACTGTATCTCTGCCCTCACAAGACACCTCAGCTAAAGGGAGTAGCCAGCTGCATCCCTCCCCTGAGCGGTGACAACTTCTTTTGTCTCTCTTGAGTGTCCAGTCGTTATTGTCTCCTAGCGTATGGGGAAAAGCTCCTTAAGAGAAAAAAAACCCCAAAAAAACAAAAGGAGAACTACTAAAACCCCAACATACGGGTGATTCTCACCTTCCTTCTCTGTCCTGTGGTGGTCGGCGATGGAAGAGACGGGGCAGATTGCTCGGATGCAAGAAGCCGATTTTATTGATACAGAGCTGAGTATTTATACCTTTTCAGCAGTAACTAAAAATAGATTCTTATATAAGCAGCAATCACTATAACAACCATATCTATGTTTCTTAATAACATTGCAAAACTACAGTTAACCGACACCAAGCATGCCGTTCCCTTATACTAGCTATTTCCTGATAGGCCGTACTGCCTGCCATGGTTTGCGGCCTAGCAGCGTTAGCGCGTCCACTTCTGACATGAGTTTAGCAGTGCTCTCACTTCTGCTTTCTAGCTGTATCTCCACACTTCTCAGCTCCATGTAAAAGCACATGCTCTCAGTGTCGTAGAGTCCTTAGGGAAAGCAAACAGCGGTTCCGCTTCACACTGCTAAATGTGCCAGGACAGAAAGCTTTCACTGACCTTGCCTTGCCTTTTCCTTGCAGCCTTTCCTCTTCAGAGTGAAAGATAGATTTAGAAGAACTATAAAGATTTTAGTTATAGGCTAGCTGTGTGGAGATTAGTTAGAGTAGGAAGGAATTTGGGCCCAGTGAGAGTTAATGAAAATAGTTAAGAGAGCTGGACCTGAAAGGGGTTTTAAGATGTGATTACCAAATAACTGATGATCTGTCATTTGCTTAGCTGTGCTTAGAACGAGGAATAGAAACTTTGATAAGTTGGTGTAGGGAACAAGGACAATTACCAATTTCCTCCCTTGGTGGGAACCCGTTCAAAAGTCACGCAAGAGGAAACTTAGAGGTCACTAAAGTAATTCAGATTGTTAAAGTTCAAAAAGGCAAAAAGGCCAAAATGAGGAAGATGAGTTACTTCATCTTTCTTGGGCCCACTGACCCAATTCAAGACCACTGACTCCATTCAGGACACACACTATGCATGCTTAATGACATTTAAGCTCATTTCCATATGAAGCGGAGAATGGGAGGTGTTAATGTTACGAATATGCATTTGTATTTTGGATATTCATAATATTTGGAAATAAAAAGTGTCGTGTTTGCTTGGATTGGGGCCCTGCGTCTTAGGGAGCTATCCCACGCAGTGCCCGGTGCCAAATAAAACATGCACTTTCTAACTCTAAACTGTTAGAGAGTTTTTGTCCGTCTCAGTTGAATATCGATATTAGATCGATATTCATATTTTGGTAAACCATTTTGGCGACTCTGGTGGGGCCCTGCTCTATCTGGCTGAGGGGCCAGGGGACCCCCCCTCGGGCGCTCGCCCCACATTTTTGGGGAGCGGGGGCTCCTTGATCCTCTGACACCCCGGGGAGAGACCAGGACCTGCCGGAACCACGGACAAAGAGGTATGTTTTAAAATTAAAGGGGTACCTTAAAGAAGGCAGCTTGTAAGACACAGCGGGACACCCTGTGCGAAGCGGAAGCCTGGGAGAGTTTGCTTGTAAGTGTCTGCAGAAAGTATAGTAATGTTTTAATGGAGCGGGTAACGGCTCCAAAGGCTCATCTCCCGTAAGGGGAGTAGAGCTGCTTCTGTTTCCCAGGGAGGGGAACGAGGTACAGGGGTGCTGCCTTGGTCTCTCATGGAGGAGAGACGGGTGCACAGCGTGGGTGGCCGTGCGGCGTGTGTTGAGGGGCGCTGCCTTTGGTCTCTCGTGGAGGAGAGCCAGGAGCGCAGAGCGGGTGGCGGGGCGGGGCGTGTGGCTGCGGAGTTTGAATGGCTGCAAGAACTCCGGCTTGCTTCGTTCTCGTAGAGGGGAGCGAAGACTGTGGGGTTGCACACCGGAGGTATCGGCGGGAGCGCCGTCGGCTCCGGTCCGGTCGGTGGCTTAAAAGCAGCATTGGCTTGTAGTTTGGGATACGAGTGGTGAACAGAGAGAGAGACTAACTTTATTTTGAGTGCTGTGCGCATGCATTAGGGACGCGCCGCAGGTCTACAGGGACCGCTTTGGGTTAAAGGGTACGGACCCCCTAGGCTGTGCAAGCGCTGTAAGGGTATGATGGCTGGGTTATGCCAAAAGGGTTTGTTGGAACTGTGAATTAGCAGTGTGTTGTGTGTGTGTTTAGTTTGTGAGAGTTTGTATTGTGGGTGTTTTGATTTGTGTGTGTTTGGCCCGGATCAGCCACGTATTTGTATGAAAAAGTTATAAAAGTTTGTGTTTAGTGGAGTTGAGGAAGGATTTTTGTGCTTGACAGAGTGGAGAGATTTTTTTGTGTCTAGAGAGTGGGTTGCAAGGAAAGAATTAAGTAGAGCGCGTGAGCTTTAAGTTGTGTGAATGGCGGTGGTGAAATTTGGTTAAGGTATTAGTGAAAAAGCAGTAATTGAGTGTTTAGAAGTTGCTAAATTTGTGTTTAAAGGAGCGAGCGGAGCTAGTTTGAAACTATGTCTGGCGTCACTTTGGCGACCGGCGCGGTGATCTGAGTTGGTAGCTTCGGATTTTTGTTTTGTAAGTTTTTAGTATATTTTGAAAAGTTTGATTGTAAGTGAGTTTAAATTTGGTTGTTTGGTTCGGGGTGACATCCAGACCAAGGGCTAATAATTTTAACCTTAGCAGGGAGGCAGAGCGGCGTAGCATGTAGCGTGGGCTCAAGACTAAACCCCCCCCCACTCACTCAGCAGTGCAAGCGAAGCGGTAGGGGCTAACTCCCCCGCTCGGCAGAGTGAGTGAGGCGGCAGCACAAGCTGGAACTCGCTAGCTTGCCAGATTTGAGCGGAGCCTTGCGAAACCCCAGCAAAATTTTTGCTCGGGGCTGCGAAAGGCTTGTGGTGGGTTTTAGAAGTTTAAAATTGTTGGTAGAAGTGCTTTGAGTGAATTGTTTCAAGCATTTGAATGTGTGGAGTGAGTTTTATGTGCTGTGTGAATTTTTTTTAGATTTGAATAAAAAGGAGCGGGGTTTTTTGAGTGGTGGAGTGTGTGAGTGTGTTGTGAAACAAGCTTTTTGGTGAACTTTAAAAATGGTGGCAAACAAAAGCAAAGAGGTTCCTAAAGGTATCCCTCTGGGATGTGTTTTGACACACTGGCAAAAGATGGTGAATCATAGTGGTGCAGAGACCAAGAGGGAGCTTATTAAGTTATGCACCCAATGGTGGCCGTTTTATAAACTGGAAGGGGGTATGAAGTGGCCGCCTTTTGGTACACTGGATTATGAAACATTACTGCAACTAATGCTTTTTCTTAGCCGTGAGCAAAAATGGCCAGAGACTGTTTATGCTGAATTATTTTTCACTCTTCAAAATCAACCTGAGTGACAAAAAGAGTTTGGGTCAGACCACCCTCTGATCCCTTAGTATTGGCTTTTGAAAAGGATAACAAAGTTAATAATGAAAAACCTAAGCGATGTTGCGGTGCATGTTCAATAAACCAGAGATGTACCCATCCTGACAAGGTATATCAGGTAGAAGCCCAAGAACAAGAAGTGGCAGATCTACTTAAGTCACCCCCTAAAAAGGGAGATGGGGGAGGGGTAGCAAATGATACAGAATCAGAGTTACCATCATCTCCATCCCCAAACCCCGCTCCACTTTCTAGTTCATCTCCCTCTGGGAAATCAAGAACAACTAACCTCTACCCACCTTTACCGAGCAGCGACAGCGAAGAGGATGAATCACCCTCCCCATAGGGTCCTATAACATTAAGGACCCGGGGGCAAATTAAAAGAAACATACAAGCACCTTTAAGGGAAGCAGTAAATCATGAAGGGATTCCTATATTAGTTAAAATCCCCTTTTCTATTATAGATCTAGAAGCCTGGGAAAAAGTGGCCAGAAATTACCAGAGTGACCTAATATTGGGGTTGCTGAGAAATTTAAATTTATGGTGAACCAACACAATCCTTATTGGGCTGATACCCAGTTACTGCTTGATGCTCTACCTGAATCAGAAAAGCAATTAGTTATAAAGACAGCTGTGAATATGGCTGAAGATGATTGCAGGATAACACAGGAGGATGTTAAAAAGGTACTTCCTCTTCAGGATCCAGAGTGGGGCCCTAATGAGCCAGATGAAATGGCACAGTTAAAAAGGTACTGGGGATTCATAATAAAAGGGCTAGAAAGAGCAACCCCTAAAGCCATAGACTGCTCAGCCCTGTATGCTATGAAGCTGGGTCCCTCTCAAACACCTTCTGAATTTTTAGACAACTTGCGAGATGCGATGCGTCGCCATGCCACCTTGGATCCTGGACCGGAAGAAGGAGTGCAGCAATTGGTAAATTTATTTTTAGGACAATCCACAGGAGACATCCGGCAGAAGCTTCAGAAGATGCAAGGTCCAACAATCCGGAATCTAGAGACTTTGCTTAATGTGGCACGGAGCGTTTATAGCAATTGGGGAGAGGGAATGCAAAAATTAGTAAGGGTGGTAAAAGAAGAAAAAAAAAAGGAAGACGTGGGCAAGGTCCACCAAGACAAGGACCACCCCGACTAGGAAGGGACCAGTGTGCCTTATACAAAACCTGGGCATTGGAAAAACCAGTGCCCAGAAAAGAGAAAGGGTGATGAAAAAGAAATATGACCAGAGAGGTGCGGGGGTGGTTGCTCATATGCAAGACTGGGCGCTACCCTAGGGGACCCTCTGGTTATAGTTAAACTAGGGAACGAAGAAAAGAAAGTGGAATTTTTAGTAGATACAGAAGCAACATATTCAGTGTTGAATAAAGCTTTGATACCTATATCAAGGGGTTATTTTGTAGTGACAGGGTCAACTGGCCAATCTGGAAAGGCATACTTTTGTAAACCACTGAAATATAAATTGAGAAAACAGTGGGGAATTCACCAATTTTTATATATGCCTAACGCTCCATCTGCACTTTTGGGCAGAGATCTGCTAGAGCAGCTGGAGGCAAAAATAATATTTAAAAATGGGGAAATCAGTTTGGAAGTAAAAGACCAACAATATCTAGAGTTGCTGAGCCTAATGCTAATAACCAAAGAAACGGAAATAGCGAATGAAGAAGAAATGATTAAGAAGATAATGGATCAAGTATTCCCTGGAGTGTGAGCCTCTGGTACCCCAGGGAGGGCAAAGAATGCCCTGCCAATTCAAATCAAGCTTAAAGAAGGGAAACGGCCTGTAAGGGCCAAGCAATTTCCCTTGAAAAGGGAAGACAGAGAAGGGATCGGGCCAATTATTGAGAACTTTTTGCAAATTGGATTGTTAAGGGAGTGTCAATCTGATTTTAATACTCCAACTTTACCCGTGAAGAAACCTGATGGGTCATACAGGTTAGTACAAGATTTGAGAGCAGTCAATAAAGTGACGGAGGATTTATACCCAGTGGTTGCTAACCTTACACCTCATTAACCTGTTTAACACCTGAACTAACCTGGTTTACCGTTTTAGATTTGAAGGATGCTTTCTTTTGCCTCCCTCTCCATGAAGCCAGCCAGAAAATTTTTGCCCTTGAGTGGGAGAAGCCCAAGAGTGGACGCAAAACTCAACTCACACGGTGTGTATTACCCCAAGGGTACAAGAACTCTCCTACTATATTTGGAGAACAGCTTGCAAAGGAGCTAGAATCCTGGGAACCCCCGCCGGGAGAAGGACAGCTGCTTCAGTATGTGGATGACCTTTTGGTAGCCACCCAGACCCAAGAGGCATGTATGAACTGGACGGTAAGCCTCTTCAACTTTTTGGGCTTGCAAGGGTATCGGGTGTCCCAAAAGAAGGCCCAGATGGTAAAGCAAACAGTTATTTACCTGGGCTATGAAATAAGTGCTGGACAAAGAACCTTTGGATGAGAGTGCAAAGAAGCGATATGCCAGATCCCAAAACCCCAGACAGCAAAAGAGCTGAGAAGTTTTCTAGGTGTGACAGGGTGGTGCAGACTGTGCATTAATGATTATGGGTCGCTTGCTAAACCTTTATATGCATTGATTACAGAAGGAAACAAGAGCCTACCGTGGACAAAGGAAGCAACACAGGCTTTCGACCAACTGAAGAAGGCCTTCATGTCAGCTCCAGCCCTGGGGCTTCCAGACGTGAGTAAACCATTCTTTTTGTTTTCTCATGAAAAGCAAGGGATTGCCTTGGGAATACTGGCACAAGACTTGGGCCCGTATCGGCAGGCAGTAGCCTACCTTTCCAAACAGCTGGATGCAGCAGCCAAGGGATGGCCAGGATGCCTCAGAGCTGTTGCAGCAGTGGCAATAAACATCCAAGAGGCATGCAAATTCACCCTGGGCCAGAAAATGACTGTGCTAGTGTCTCATACAGCATCTGCAGTCCTGGAGGCCAAAGGGGGACATTGGCTCTCCCCTCAGAGATTCTTGAAGTACCAGGCCATACTGGTAGAACAAGATGATGTTGAAATTGTGGTGACTAACATTGTGAACCCAGCTTCATTCCTCAGTGGGCATCTGGGAGAACGGGTGATCCATGACTGCCTGGAGACAATCGAGGCCACTTACTCCAATCGCCCAGATCTGAAGGACATCCCTCTCAAGGGCGCTGAGACCTGTTTCACTGATGGAAGCAGTTATGTTATCAGTGGAAAAAGACCTGCTGGGTATGCCGTTACCACCAGCCGAGAGGTAATAGAGTCTGGACCATTGCCAACAAACACCTCTGCACAAAAGGCTGAAATAATTGCTCTAACCCGAGCCTTGGCATTGGCAAAAAGAAAGAAGATTAATATTTATACAGACTCAAGGTATGCATTTGGGGTGGTTCATGCACACGGAGCCATTTGGAAGGAGAGAGGACTGTAAAACTCACAAGGGAAGAGTATCAAGCATGCACCAGAAATACTGAAGTTCTTGGACACCGTTCAGTTACCTGAGAAGGTAGCTATCGTGCACATTAAAGCACAGCAAAAAGTGAGTTCTGAATTGGAAGAGGGAAATATGCTGGTGGACAGAGAGGCAAAAGATGCAGCCAAAGGTGAAGTACCCAGTGAAAAGGTAGAGGCAACATTAATACCAGATGGAAAGATTTGCCTTGAAGGTAGGCCAGAATACAACAAGAAAGATAAGAAACTTATAAAAAAAAGGAAAATGCAAGTTATAATCAGAGGGGTGGGCTTTAACTAAGAATAACAAGCTCATAGTACCTTCTTATTTGTTGGGGTCACTGGTGCAGAAAGAACATGAGAAAACACACTGGGGAATGGGTGCTTTGTCCAATTATTTGAAAGATAGGATTATGGCTAGGAGCTTGCAAGGTGCAGTGATACAAGTAACTCGCCAGTGTGGTCTTTGCCTCCGAACTAATCCTAAGAATATTCCAAAACCTAAAGCTGGACAAATTGGGAAAGGCTGCGGACCTGGGCAACAGTGGCAAATTGAATTACCCAGAAAAGGGGGGTATCGATACCTATTGGTATTAACAGAGACCTTTTCAGGATAGCCAGAGGCCTTTCCTGTAGAGGAATTCCTTGTGGAGCGGGGGCGTAGGATACCCCAGGAGAGCTTGGGCATCCCAGGGCGGTTGCAGAAGTACCCCTGACAGGGCCTCAGGCTGAAGATAGGCTTGCGAGGCACCTGCTAGCCAGCAGCCTTGAACAGCCTTGGGAAAAGGTATACACTAGTCAGCTCCCCCGCTGCATAGAGGCTTTCTCGTGGGAATGGGGCGTGAACTTGGCAAAGTATAACTTGGTGTAAGTAAACAATAAAACTGGAGCACGATGCTAAAATCATATCGGTGTCCGTATCGTGTCTCTGGCGGGATTCCCCTGCACCCGGGACCCCCCCTGCTAAACTTTCCCACTAGGACGGCTAAAGCATGAGAGGTGACCAAAGCGTTGTTGCAAGAAATAATACCCCGCTTTGGAGTTCCAGCCACTATGTCTTTGGATAGAGGAAACAACTGAGAGAAATTGAAAAATATGTGGCTGGGGCCCAAAGCAGAGAATTAGATGGGCCAGTACATGATGTACAACCTGGAGATTATGTGTATGTAAAGTCTCTTGCAGAGAAGATTTTGGAACCGCAGTGGGAACGACTGTTCCAGGTGATCCTCACCACCTTCACTGCAATCAAGATCAAAGAGCAGAAGGCCTGGATTCGTCACTCCCGGGTGTGCAAAGCCCCTGAGGGAGTTTGGGAGGTAACGCCAGGCGACAACGAACTGAAGCTGAAGCTGACCCAAAAAGGCGATGGATGAATTCAGTTATGATGGACATTATGTGGAAAGTTGGGACTTTACTAATTATTCTTACAATCGTAACAAGAGTTAAAGTAGTACTACTGCAGTCTAACGCGACTGAAATATCCCGATGCCAGGGGAAGGCATATGATCCTCACTTTTGGAAGGCTTTGAACAAAATGCTCAAAGTCACAAACGCAAGCCTGTGGGAAGGAAAGGATGTTTGAAGATGTAAATATGCATTTGTGTAGGATGGGTTTCATGAGGCTCACCATCCGCCCATGAAGCTTATCCGATTTGGCCCTGAATGCTGTGACAAATGCTTGAGCAATTAAGTTTCGACTGAAAATAGAGGGGTGTGCAACAAAAGCATATGATGAACAAATTGACCGCGGTAAGGAGTGACTTAATTAAATTGCAGCAACCGTTGCAATCCTCCTTGCTGGCCCTGGGTGATAAGCATTGGAAACTGTCCAAAATATTACCAGATAGGGAAGATACAGAAGAACAAGACCATGAATTGAACTGTATTTTACCCCTCTGAACACAGAAGGTGGGCACGAGAAATTAAAAGCCAGTGGCAAACCATTAACCTAGAGCCCTGCTCTATGAGGGAGCAGTTAGGGTACATATGTGGAAGGATTTTAGGTAAAGACATTTGTTTGGACACAGACCAAAGCATTTGCCACTTTGAGGTGCATTCCATTAACCAAACAACGCGGCTAGCGTATACGGAAGAGGTTGCATCTGCCTCAGGATGGCATGTCCCACCATAACGATAGACAATTTAATCATAAATGACAACCCAACTTAATTTGTGTATTTGGAATTTGACGAAAATTGGAGAATCACATCAGTATATAAAGACAAGCATGATTACTGTCCAAGAAGTCTTGCCTGTCCCTATAGGAATGAATCTGACATTTGTCTCATCACTGGTGGGATGTGCTTTTCGGATGGTCACCGACAGCAACTGGTATACTCAATGCCTTCATTCATCCTATTATTGTATTGCTCATTTTAGTTAGTGCAAGTTGGATTTTATCCGTGGTGATGCTTGTTTGGTATTGGAAGATGCTGTGGAGAATAGCAGCCTTGACATCACTATGCAAAGCGTATGGTATAGTCTTGAATGAGAAAAAGGCTGACCACACCGCTTGGATAAAGGAAGAGGAAATCTGCGTACTGAGTAAAAGAATTTACTCGCTGTTAAAAGAGAAGTGGGGAATGAAACATAGATTGAGAAGAAACATCAAGATTTTAGTTGTAGGCTAGCTGTGTTGAGATTAGTTGGAATAGGAAGAACTTGGGCCCAGTGAGAGTTAATTAAAATAGTTAGGAGAGCTGGACCTGAAATGGGTTTTAAGGTGTTAGTAACTGATTGCCAAATAACTGATGATCTGTCATTTGCATGTTTGCTTAGCTGTGCTTAGAATGAGGAGTAGAAACATTGATAAGTTGGTGTAGGGAACAAGGACAATTACCAATTTCCTCCCTTGGTGGGAATGAAACATAGATTTAGAGGAAACAGAAAGATTTTAGTCATAGGCTTGGGATTTCAGTTGTAGGCTTGGGCCCAGTGAGGGTTAATCAAAATAGTTAGGAGAGCTGGACTTGAACGAGAGTTTTAGATGTTAGTAACTGATTACCAAATAACTGATGATCTGTCATTTGCATGTTTGTTTAGCTGTGCTTAGAATAATGAGCAGAAACATTGATAAGTTGGTGTATAGAATAAAGACAATTACCAATTTCCTCCCTTGGTGGGAGCCCATCCAAAAGTCACGCAAGAAGAAACTTAGAGGTCACTAAAGTAATTAGAATTGTTAAAACTCAGAAAGGCATAAAGGTCAGAGTGAGGAAGATGAGTTACTTCATCTTCCTTAGGACCACTGACCCAATTCAAGACCACCGACTCCATTCAGATCACACGCTACGCATGCTTAATGACATGTAAGCTCATTTCCATACAAAGCGGAGAATGGGAGGTGTCAACACTGTGAATATGCATTTTGTATTTTGGATATTCATAATATGTGGAAATAAAAGGTATCATGTTTGCTTGTATCAGGGCCTGCGACTTAGGGAGCTATCCCACGCAAAAATAAAACATACACTTTCTAACTCTAAACTGTTAAGAGTTTTTGTCCGTCTCAGTTGGATATCGATACTAGATCGATATTCATATTTTGGTAAATCATAGTTAGCATAGGAGAAAGGCATGCTTGGTATGTACCTGTGATAGTTAGGGCTAGCTTTTAGTTTTGCAATGTTATTACGAAACACAGATATGGTCTTGGCCAGTTGCCCCTCGTTTCGAAAAAGGGCTATAAAGGGACTTCCTGAAATAACTGAGATGAGATCTCCCCACGGAAAGAAGACAAATCTATTAGCAGCAGACCACGAGGACTTGGTCTCATCTGTTGGTAGCCTTTGCCCCCCCTTTCTTCCTCTCAACTCTTTGTTTTTCTTTATCTCTCTCTCTAGCTCTTTCTCTCCTCTATCGCATTACCATGTTGTGGGTACTTAACAAAGGTGAAAAGGTGATTAAAACTGAAATCCCTTGTGTCCTTTTGCACTCTGAGATCTGTAAACAAACCATCACGATCCTCACTTCTATTAGCAGATCGTGACATTAAACTGGCATCACGGACAGGATTTCTGACAGACAGAAGGGCTTGCAAGGTTGTGTGTAGTCTGTAATAGGGGAAGGACGTTTCACTCCAGCCGCACCTAGCCCGACACCCCGAAAAGGGTGAGCGGTGTCTAGAAAGCAAGGGGGGTGAGTCGAATTTCCCGCAAACTGCACACGCCTAGGTGAAAAGCACCCCATAGTCAACTGAGGGCTCTGTCTTCAGATTTTTCACAAAAAGATCTCTTAGTGTAAAAGGGGGAACTGTTTTGGTGGGCGTGTGTGAATTTGGACTGCTTGGTGTAGTGAAGAGACAACCATAAGTAACTTAAGGCGTACCTCCCAGGCAGATTTTGGTCTCTTCACCCACCCAGGGAAGCGAAGGGCGACACGGCGAAGCTGTTTGTGTCGCAGTGTGTAATTAGGTTTTACCTCCCTGCAGTGGTTTTGATCCCTTTATAAAATGACTGAAAACCCTAGTGCAAATAATAAAGCTGCATTTTATGCTCTGCTAGCAAAACATAATGCCCGGCCCTCTCCAGGAGGGGAAGAATGGGCTCAAAATAACTGGTTTAATTTGGAGAGTGTGACTGATAGAATATGTTCATTACAACATGAGACAAAGTTTAAATTTGGCCGAAATAAAACCATAATCTGCTCCTAAATCTGTTTTAGGAGCATGCCTTACAGCAGCTATAGATCACTGCTTTAAGCGATGTAGTGAAGAGAAAGCAATCACAGATTCCCTTCAAAACCTAGTGGAAATTTTACAGGAACAATCAGATGAAGAAAGGAATGAAAATCATTTGCTGCGGGCTGCTTTGAGGGAGGAATATTTTAAGAATTCAAAGAATGCTGACTCACCAAAAGAGAAAGAGGAAAAGAAAACTCCTCACATTAACCAAATATACCCCCAGGAAGAACTAGTGCTAGTGAAAAATTGTGGGGAAAACTGCTGCCCTCCTATGAGACCTCTAATTAAAACAGAATATAATTATATCAATGATGAAGATTTTGAACCGCATATCACCACTAAACAAATACCATACACTGCTCCTGAGTTGGCTAAGTTAAAAAAGGAGTACGGGCGGCTTCCCCACGAAGCTGAGACGGAATATGTCTTCCAAGTGTCTCTCACCGGAGGAGACCAAATTCAATTCACTGAACAGGAGGCCAGTGGATATTGGGGACATGGAGTTCTCTTAACAACAGGAGACAAACGTAACACATGGTCGCTGACTCAGCGCGCAGCTTTCTGGGCCGGGGGACTCAATCCTTTAGAAAGGGGAGACCCTTTCGCTACAGTTGGTACCCCTGATCAACTTCTAGAAAGCGTCCACAAAGCCGCCTGTCTGCAAATGATCCATGAAAGGAAATTAACTCCTGGATATGAATCCCCCACGCAATTACCTGTTAAACCTGAACTGATGACCCCTTTAATTCGAGGCCTTCCAGAATCACTCAAATCTACAGCAACTGTCCTTCAAAAAACCATAGCTGCTGTAGGTCCTGTAGAGAGGTTGGACAGATTCCTTGGAAACCCGAGCGACCAAACTGCATCTACCGATCCTGGCTTTACTCCATATTCAACCCCCTCTCAGCCGCCAGGTTCACAATCAAATTCACCTGCCAGTGATTGCAAAGTTTGGACACGGAGTGAGGTTGAAGAAGATCTGATTAATTACAGTAGGAAATATGGACCTATAAAAATCCCAGAGGAAAAATCAGAAAAAACAAAAGGTGTCAGGTACATTAGGGCTCCTCATAGTGAAAAACCAGAGAATGTAAAACAGATCCCTAACCGTCAGCATTGGTGGTTATTAGGTATCAAAAAGGGGGTCCCCAGAAATGTGATGGATGGCTTAGCCCTTGATCAGTTGAGTGTCTAACTGGCACTGCCAAAACCCCATTCTACCGAATCCGTCACTTCAACCCAGTGCACCCCTCCTCCCTCAGAATCTGGGCAGTGAGTCAAAGCCACTTCTCCCTCAAAGTCCGGCCAATGAGCCAGAACAGATTCTTCCTCAAAACCAGGGAAACTAGACCCTCTGTTTCTTGTCAGTGGGCAAAGAAACGGAGCATAGGTATACCTGAGAATGCTCACTAAAAATAAAACAGGAGATATAACGATCACAGCTATTACAAGTCCTAAACGGGCACCTGTAACTTTTCTGATTGACACTGGGGCACAAATTTCTGCGCTGACAAAGAAAGATGCCCAGAGGTGTGGAATTGTTCCAACAAAGAACCGATATTGTGTTTTAAGTGCCTTGGGCACAACAGAATCTATGAATGTGGCCTTAGTCAAGGTCCCTTTGCCTGGAGAGGAAAACCAACTCTCTATCAATGGGGTGATTGGAGATATTCCAACCAATTTATTAGGGATGAATGCCCTTGCTAGGAGGCAGTGGGAGGACTCAGAGGGTCTTCTGTGGTCTTTTGGCACACCACATTTTAACATCAGACTGCTCCAAGCTGCAGCCTCCCTACCATTCAGCAAAGTAACTAATGTGAAACAATACCTCCTTCCCCTGCGTGCCAAAGAGGGTACCAAGCCAGTGATACAGGAGCTACGACAACAAGGAGTAATACTTTTAATACCCATTCTCCTTTCAATTCTCCGGTGTGGCCAGTGCAAAATCCTAATGGGAAGTGGAGGCTGACAATAGATTTTCGTAGGCTAAATGCTAACACAGACCCTCTTACAGCAGCAGTCCCAAATCTAGCAGATTTCATAACATTGATTCAAGAAAAGGCTCATTCAATCATGCCACCTATAGATGTCAAAGACATGTTTTTTATGACACCTTTACAGCCAGAAGATATGGACCGTTTTGCTTTCGCATGGGAAGAACAGCAACACACTTTCACTAGGCTTCCCCAAGGGTACAAACATTCTCCTACCCTGGCTCATCACGCTTTAGCCCAAGAGTTCGAAAAAGTACCCAAAGCGGACAATCTAGCTGTTCATCAACACACTGATGATACCCTTGTGGGAGGAGATGAAATAGAAGAAGTGAGAGATACCCAACAGAAAGTAACCTCCCACTTAGAAAGCCTTGATTTGCAAATTCCCTCAGAAAAAACCCAAAACCCTTCACATGAAGTGAAATTGTTGGGAATTTGGTGGAAAGGAGGTATGACACGTATCCCACCTGATACCCTAACCTCTTTAGATCAGATTAAAATGCCTGAATCCAAAAAAGATCTCCAGCATGCTTTAGGATTATTAGTGTTCCGGAGAAAACACATCCCAGATTTTCCATAATTGCCAGACCTCTTTATAACTTGTTAAGAAAAGGGACAAAATGGGAATGGAGTGCTTCTCAAGAAGAAGCACTGCAATTGTTGGTTTTTGAAGCAACAGCCTCACCAAGCCCTGGGCCCTATTCATCCTACAGATGCTTTTCAGGTCTCCTCAGGGTTGTCAGTACACATATGGCAGCGGGGTCCTGAGGGTCCGACGAAGCCTGTTGGCTTTTACTCCCATGGCTTTAAAGATGCTGAAAAAAGGTACACTACCTGGGAGAAAGGATTGTTTGTGGTTAGCTTAGCTCTCCTAGAAGTGGAGAAGATTGCACAACAACAACCAATTGTTTTGAGAGGCCCTTTCAAAGTTATTAAGGCCGTCTCTACTGGCACCACCCCCACCTGACGGGGTGGCCCAGAGGACCTCAGTAAGGAAGTGGTATGCTCAGATTGAACATGATTGTAGCGTCTTCTCAATAACTGAAGGAGCTGTAAAAAATCTGGCAGTCCAAGAAACTGAAAACTTGGGTAGCAGCCAGGACAAACCTGCCTCAGTCATTAAAGTAGCCCCTCCTTTTTCCCCCAAACAGTCAGCAAATTCTTGGTTTACGGATGCTTCTGCCAAGCGAGAAGGAAAGGTGTGGAAATAGAAGGCTGTAGCCCTCCACACTTCCTCAGGTGAACGAATTATCACAGAGGGGGAAGGCAGTGCCCAAGTTGGCAAGCTGATAGCTGTTTGGAGTGTTTTCCAACGTGAGGCACAGAATACTTCTCCTGTCTGTATCTACACCGATTCCTATGCTGTGTTTAAGGGATGGACTGAGTGGCTTCCTTTTTGGCAGCAAAATGATTGTGAAGTTAACAGAATCCCGGTATGGCAAAAGGAAAAGTAGCAAGAAATTCTAAGTATTGCAAGTCCAGGGAATTTTGCCGTGGAGTGGGTAGCCTCTCACCAGACAGATGGAAATCCAGCAGGAGAGTGGAACAATAGAGCTGATGAATTAGCAAGACTAAGTCCTGTGAAAAAAGATCAGAGGACTGGGAGCACTTCTTAGAATGGTTGCATGTAAAAAGACAACGCACAGGTGCAAAAGATTTGTACAAAGAAGCCCTTGCTCGCGGTTGGTCTGTTACCAGAGAAATGTGTAAAACATGCATATCAGCCTGTGAACAACGTCGCAGACGGCTAGAAAGACACCCTTTGGAAGATGACCCTCTGCATTTAAGAAAGGGTAAAGGCTTACGGGACGCGTGGCAGGTAGATTATATCAGCCCCTTTAAAAAGTCAGGAGGTAAACACTTTGGGCTGGTAGGAGTAGAGATTATATCTGGGTTAGTCCAGGCCAATGCTTTTAAAAGACCTACAGGAGATAATGCTGTTAAAGCATTGCAGGGATGGTTTGGAACTTTCCCAAAACCACAAGAAATTCAATCTGATAATGGGTCTCACTTTACTGCCAAAGTTGTACAGGACTGGGCAAAAGGTGAAGGGATTAAACGGACTTTTCACACTCCTTACTACCCTCAAGCTAACGGCATTGTAGAAAGGACCAACGGTCTCTTGAAAGGACTTTTGAAACCACAGGAGGGAAATTGGGATGTTCGGCTATGGGAAGCTGTGAAAGGTGTGAATGATAGATGGGGGTAAACGGGTGTCCCCAAATCACTGTCTTTTTCCCAACAGCTCCAAGCATAATTCTCTCACTACAGGGACCAAATGATCCTAAGAATCCTGCACACTACCCTGGACAACCTGTTTCGGTAGATCTCCCTACCGTAGGAGAAGTACCACTAGTGCTAAAACGCCCTCTGAATAAATATGCATGGGTAGCCTCTGATGCCCTAGGGAGAGAGCATCGGATACATACACGCTGCATAATTCCATCATTCTAATTTTCTGCCTTTTGGTGGCAGACTCTGTTGTGTTTACTTTTCACAGAAGAACTCCGAGGGACATGAAGAAGAGCACATAAACCATGATAAGACTAGCGATACTTTTCTGCATCCTACAACAACACCAGGGCCAAAAACCAGCTGAGTGGCCACGGTCTGAAGCTACCATTAGGTACACTAGTGCTCTAGGATCCTATCCCAGAGATCGTTGCCCGAACCTAGCCACTGTAGTACTGCACGACTCTGAGGTATACCGTCCAAGTGAATGGGGATGGGACTTGAAGGATTGGACTAGAATCCTAAAAGGAACAATAGGTGAAAAAATTAAGGTAGGATGCAGAAAAGTAGAAGGATCTCTTTACGAGAAAGCTTCCACCATTGCAATCGCTGGAAATTTTCTAAAACCAGATGGGAAAAGTGATTTGCACCCCAACATTACGGCCAAACTCTGCCCTACAACGGAGTGGGTGTGTGACAAACAAACCCCCTTCATCCTGTGTGGTTGTCAGAAGAATGTCGGTAACTACACCTTAGACCCCAGTACCAACAATGTTGAAATCACAAAGCTTTGCAGAAACAAACTAACTGACTGCTGGTATAACTTTCCTCTAACCAAACCAACCTATGCAACATGCAATTGGCAAAATAACCCGGCAGATCAGCCAAGTCTGAAAGGTTTAACTTATAAATTCAAAATAAACGCCGCAGCAAAGCCCATACTGAGCGCAGTAATCACATACCATGGTATAAGTACCCCCCTTGTGTTAGATGACAAGAATAAAGTTTTTCCACCCTTTATGGTAACCCGAGGTGACGATGTTACAATACGATGTGGATTAATTGCTGAATTTTTTACCCAACCTATACACAGTTATAGCATTGGACCTCATGGCCGTGTTTTGTTTTGTGAAATTCAAAATCAAGATTGTTGGCTAAACCTTAATTGCTGTACAATTTCCCCATAAAGTCACGTGTGGTAAAAACAATACAAAATACTGGGGGGAACTCAAAGTCGATGTTGCAATACCTACCACCCAACCACCGGTCATGCTAAGCCCGAGAATTTTTGAAATTGGACCACGTATAATCACAAAAACAGGCCAACAACAAATATTGCTCAATCCGGCATGGTCCCTTAAACAAGTCAAGTTGCTGATGCAAAACAATGTCTCAGAAATTCAGCCAGCTTGTTCACCTTTTCTGCAAACTTCCTTCAAGGGGCAGACAACCGGGTTGCAAAGCGGAACCCTTCTAAGAAACGGACGCAAAGAGACATAACCGGTGTTGTGGGAACAGGATTGGGAATCTCAAATAGTATTGATTCAGAAGTACTAATGAATAAATTGGCTGCCACAACTACAGATTTGACTAAAATACAACAACCCATCAGCGGTTGTTATCAAACATATTACCAAATTGAGAAAAGGTAAATGTGAATGACCACAAATTGATAATTGGCATGCTCCGTGCTACACAAAGCAACATTTCTTTGGCTCTCAGCTGCGTCCAGGCTCAATTGTG
Organism: Corvus hawaiiensis; assembly: GCF_020740725.1. NCBI lineage: Eukaryota > Metazoa > Chordata > Aves > Passeriformes > Corvidae > Corvus > Corvus hawaiiensis. The sequence continues at coordinate 1,003,997 of NC_063229.1, forward strand.
GATGCAGTCAGTTGCTGCCTCAATTATAAGAGAAGGCAAAGAAGGCACTTTTCCTACTGAAATTCGGAAAATAATCTGGGACGGTGCCACTGATTTTGAAAGAGAATTCCAATCCTGGTGGAATTTAGTGAATTTTACCTACAATCCCATCACAAACACAGCCACAGCCTTTGTACTAACCATACGTAATGCTTCAGTGCATTTGATAGTCCCTATCATTGCATTAGGGCTGAACCACAATGCAGCTATTCTCTACCCTTTCCAGCATAGAGAATGGGCCCGTCAAACTGGTAAGAAGTGGCAAACTGTTAATTTGGAAACTTGTATTGTCCGAGAACAACAAGGGTTTATCTGTGAAAGTAGTGCAATTAGACCTCAAGACATTTGTTTGGACACAGAACAAAATATCTGTCATTTTGAAATTCATCCTAACAAGATTCCTGAAACAGTGCTTGTGTATATAGGCAATGGATGTGCATGCTTAAGAACTGCATGTGATAAGGTAGTTATAGAAAATTTAGTTGTAGATACTAAAACTCATTCAAATTTTTGTGTTTGTAACTTTACTAAAAGCACAGGATGTGATTTCTCTTATTTAGCCCCACTCACTTCTTATTGTATTTTACAGTCCAATTACACACTGATCCACCAATTATTGCCTACCCCCACTGGGATGAACCTTACTTAGGTAAAGCACTTGTTGCTTCACCAGGATTTCATTGGAATTTTGGAAAAGACCAAGAAAAAGGGACAGAAAACCTTGGTAACTGTTCATCACAATGTGAAAGAAACACATTGTGTTCGAGAAAGAGGAAAGAAAGATGCTGGACACAGCTGGTGGGATACTCCTTTTGGGTGGTCACCTACTGCTACAGGTGTCCTGAACAAATTGTGTCATCCCATCCTTGTTCTCTTGATTTTAGTTTTGATTGGGTTTGTTTTATCAGCAATCTTACACATCATGAATTGCAGAATGATGAAACGGTTAACACAATTGACATCTGTAATAGATGTGCACAATTTGGACAATATCCCATCCACTGTGGACACCCCTAAGGTTATTGACACAAGATGAACTACATGAGTATTAAAATAAGATAAGACATGATTAAAAATTACATGTGTATTTTGATTAAAAATTACTTATTCCTTCTTTTTCCTTTTCTTTTCTTTCTCTTTTCTTATTTTCTCTACCCTTTTCTGGGATATGCTACCAACATTAACGAGTCCTGAAGACTTCGCAACAACACTACGAAATCGTGCTGATGGAGCTCTCCTGATGACAATCGTGAGTCATGGGGTGGTGTAAGAGACGGTCTGAAGATCCCTCATCTGCCTCACGATCATCGCCGAGGACAGAGGCTAAACACAGGAGTTCCGACCTGCCTAAGGTGGGATGTCTGCCAACTGTTGCCTGCAGGTGTGCCCGCTGGGAACTGGTACGCATTCCTGAGGAAATCTGTGCAGGTCACAGTGGACTGCGCCGTTCTTGCTGCCCAGGCGGGAAGGACTGCGCTGAAGCGGAAAGGAATGACCTGTCCTGTACACCTGTCCTGTACCTGTTTCCCAAAGCAACGGGCCTCATAACAACGGCTGTAGATTTGCCCCACCTCTTGGGGAAAAGGGGGAGATGTGGGGATACAGCTAGAAAGCAGAAGCGAGAGCACTGCTAAACTCATGCCAGAAGTAGACGCGCTAACGCTGCTAGGCCGCAAACCATAGCAGGCAGTATAGTTAGCATAGGAGAAAGGCATGCTTGGTATGTACCTGTGATAGTTAGGGCTAGCTTTTAGTTTTGCAATGTTATTACGAAACACAGATACGGTCTTGGCCAGTTGCCCCTCGTTTCGAAAAAGGCCTATAAAGGGACTTCCTGAAATAACTGAGATGAGATCTCCCCACGGAAAGAAGACAAATCTATTGGCAGCAGACCACGAGGACTTCGTCTCATCCGTTGGTAGCCTTTGCCCCCCCTTTCTTCCTCTCTACTCTTTTACTTTGTTTTTCTTTATCTCTCTCTCTAGCTCTTTCTCTCCTCTATCGCATTACCGTGTTGTGGGTACTTAACAAAGGTGCACTGTTTTGATTAAAACTGAAATCCTTTGTGTCCTTTTGCACTCTGAGATCTGTAAACAAACCATCACGACCCTTACTTGTATTAACGGATCGTGACACATGTCCAAAAGAAAAAATCACTGGAACAAAAAGAGCAAACTGATCCAAGGTGAACTGATCCACGGTGAAAAACAGAAGCCTATGAAAATCTGGGGGAAAAAAAAAAAGGCAACTCACGTGCCCGATTCACAGATGCAACTCTTGCAAAACTTTTGAAGGCAGTCTCACTCCCTCTGCTGAACAATCAACTGGAGGAAATCCCACTCCAAATCTGTGGGAAACAACAAAAGTGGTGCAACAAGCACTTCATAGAATAAAAACTAAAACTCCACCTGAATAAACTAATGCAATTAACATTGCATTAATTTCACCTGGCTTTTTTTTTTTTTTTTTTTTTTTTTTTTGAGGAAATCTGTTTCTTTTCTCTTTTCTAAGAATGTCAAACATCCCTGCATTGACGATAAAGAAAGCAGTTTGAGGGCAGAGAAAGTGCAAGCAGCAGAATCACATCTAAATGTGATAACCATTTACTCACGTGGACGCTGTCACTTTGTGTTAGCCCCAAGGAGTTTTACTTCTTTTTAATAATCGGTCTAGTGGGCCAAATTTTCACTTTTTAAGAACCTACCAACACATGGGATGGAGCTGCATGAAAACCAATGAAATGTAAAGTGTCACCATAATTGCTTGCATTGTCAGTTTGTTCACGTTTGTCATTTAAGAATTTATACATACTTGAAATCATACAAATATGTTCTAACCTTCCCAGTTCTGCCTCAGAAGACTTCAAAATTATTATAATTCAGCTAATTTTTTTTATTTACTATTTAGTGAATTAAAGAATCTTGACAAAACACAAGCAAATGCTACATAAGAAATGATTAAATCCCCCTTCCTAAACCAGGAGGGCTTTTTGCAGCCATAGACTGCAAATAGGACATGAATAAAATACAGAAAAGCCTTCTACCAGCTCTCAAACTAAAGTGCTGTTCAATCTCATGCCATATGTCTTAAGAAGGTATTTTAGCTTTGCCTCACTCCACCTATTTATAGCACATTCTGCAATCTCAGACGAGGGTGCAGAATGTGATGAAGGCAATTCAGTCACTAAAATTCAAAGAAAAAAAAAGGCTACTTGGATTAATGAAACTAATTTTGAAAGAGAATTAATTTCTTTTTAATCCCACCAACAGTAAAGCCCCAGTTTCTAGTTTGTGTCAAGATTACATTACAACAGTGCTATAATTGGTCTCCTAGAAAACAGAGCATAGCCCTGATGGAAAGATATGTTTGCATGAGAACATTTTGTATGGAAATGTTTTGTGTGTCGATTTGTATCCTAAAAACTAATCCTTCATAATGTCTAAAATTATCCAGCAGAGTAAAAATATTAATGGAACAAAAACGGTCTAAAGAAGCTACAACCAAAGAAGCCTCCCCGAAGATACCTGACTAAGACTTGAAAGTTTAAGTTAAACCACTAAGATTAGAGAAAGGGAAAACCCATTCCTTAATCATCTCAGGCCTAGGAAAACAAACAAACAAACAAACAAGGCTGAAAGAGGAGAAATACCCATAGATAATGAAATAACAGATCAAGTGATCCCATTAGTAGGAGACGTTGAAATTCCAAAGAAATCAAAACGGGCTTCCCCACTCATTATTGAACGCCTGGAAGGGGCACAACCAGTGTCAGTTAAGCGATATCCTCTAAAGCATGGAGCACCAGTAGAAATAAAACCAATAATTGCTACATTTATTGATCAAGAGTTGTTAAGAGAGTATAGGTCTCCCTACAATACCCCAATTCTACCAATACAAAAGCCAAATGGAAATTATCAATTAGTTCAAGACCTGAGAGCGATAAATACAATATCAAGAACACTGCATCCTGTAGTAGCCAATCCTTGCACTTTACTTACAAAATTACAAAGTGGCTGGCTGTGGTTTTCAGCTCTAGATTTAAAAGATGCTTTCTTTTGTCTGCCATGCCTTGAAAGCAGTCACGAGATTTATGCCTTTGAATGGGAAAACCCCAAAACAGGGAAAAAAGCCAGCTTACACGGACCCTATTGCCACAAGGATTCCAAAAAGAGCCTCACAAGAATTGGAGATCATTAGCTAAAGAACTGGAAGCCTGGAACACCGCCACTCTGGGAAGGTACACTTCTGCAGTACATTGATGACCTACTAATAACAACAAGAACCCATGAAGACTGCAAGGAATGAGCTGTAAGTCTTTTAAACGTTCTGGGACTAAGCGGATATAGGCTCTCCCCTGGAAAGGCTCAGCTAGTCCTCCAAAAAGTGAAATACAAACTGGCAGGAGGAGAGAGAGCCTTGGAAAATAACAAGAAAGAGACCATTTGTCAGATGCCCCAGACAACTACAATAAAAGAAAACAAAACTAAGAGCTTCTCTGGGAATGACAAGACAGTGTAAGTTATGGATCTACAGCTATGGACTAATTGTGAAACTCTCCTAAAAGAAACGGAGGGGACCCACCTATGCTGGACACCAGAGACTAATAATGCACTTGTAACTCTGAAACGTGAGTTAATGCAAGCTCCGGCATTGGGCATACTGGATGTCATTAAACCTTTTCTGTTGTTTTCACATGAAAGGCAAGGACTGGTGTTGGGACTTCTGGCACAGAAGCTAGGACCATGCAAAAGGCCAGTGGCTTATTTCTCCAAGCAGCTGGACGTGGTCAGCCAAAGATAGCCCACCTGCCTGTGTGCAGTGGCAGCTGGGACCCTGAACATAGAGGAAGCCCTCAAGTTCACAATGGGCCAGCAGATAACCATTTTTGTCTCACATACAGTGTCAGCAGGGCTCACGCAGAAAGGAAATCACTGGTTAAGCCCATCTCGCTTTCTCAAACACCAAGCTGTCCTAACAGAATCGGAGGACGTGACTATCCAAGTAACTGACATCTTCAATCCAGCAGCTTACTTCCAGGGCAAGGCCGTTGAGGAGCCTGTACAGCATGACTGCATTGAAACCATGGAGGTGGTTTACTCTAGCCACCCAGACTTGAAGGACTCTCCACTAGAAAATGCAGACAACTGGTTCACTGATGAAAGCACCTATGTCAAGAATGGTAAGCGGTTTGCTGGCTATGCAATTACAAGCACAGGCGCTGTCCTTGAAGCAAATCTGCTACCTGTGCGGGCATCAGCTCGTAAGGCTGAAATAATAGCCCTAACTGGAGCCTTAGTATCAGCTGAAGGAAAACCTATCAACATTTGGACTGATTCAAAGTATGCTTTTGCAGTAGTACATGCTCCCAGGGCTATTTGGAAAGAAAGAAGTTCGTTGACCTCACAGAAGAAACAAATCAAACATGCTACTGAAATTTTACACTTGCTGGAAGCACTGTCAAAACCTTCAAAAGTAGCTATAATGCACCGTAAAAGACACTCCCAAGGTAACACCATCCCTGAACTGACAAATGCTACGGCAGACAAAACAGCACAGGCAGTGGCTAGTAAGGTTCAAGTTCAAGCCCTAGCTTGAATCCCTTCTAGCATCCTTAGGAAAAAAAAACCCCCACCATACAACACTGATGATTTAAATTGGATACAGGAAGAAATGGGACAAGTAAGAACAGACGGGCGGGCTAAAATAAAAGATCTCATCGTCATACCCAGAAAACTGTTAAAATTATTTATCCAAAGCAAACATTCTAAAACCCATTAGGGAGTTGACGCCTTACATAACCACTTAGAAGACAAAGTAATAGCACTGAAATTAAAGGAGACAAAGGAGGAAAAACAACCCTAATACCACTGTTAGGCTAAGCACAGAGACTATCCCTAAAAGAGTTTTACCAAGAGATGTGTGGCAAATTGACTTCTCGGAATTCCCTAGAAAAGGGACATACAAGTACCTCTTAGTCCTCACAGATACTTTTTCAGGTTGGCCAGAAGCTTTCCCTTGTTGAACAAACGAGGCTAGAGAAATTCTTAAAGCTTTAGTACAAGAAATTCTTCCACAATTTGGGGAAACAAATTCTGATAGGAGATCACACTTTGTAGCCCAGGTAGTGCAAGGACTGAGTCATCTACTAAGTATACAGTGGCAACTACGTACACCATATAGGCCACAAGCAAGTAGACAAGCAAAAAGGATGAATCACTTAATAAAGCAACAATGAGCCAAAATTTGTCAAAAAACTAATTTCTATTGGTATCAGGCTCTGCCCATGGCTTTGCTAAGCATTTACGTCCACAATTACAATCAATACGCGCTACAGCTGTTCATTGTCAACCACCACCTCCTGATAAACCCTTCCATAATATGAATCCAAAAGACTGGGTTTATATTAAGGCTCCTTCCGGAAATCCACTCCAGGAAAAATGGGAAGGACCTTACAATTTGGGACAAAACGCAAACCTTGCATCAGATTACCTTAGGTAACGCTTCTTGCAAGTTTAAAGAGATAGAAGATAAACTCACAGCATGGTTACCCAACTTATCCTGGCTTAAACAATTGTTTGTAACAGTTATTTGTCTTGTGATGTTCTTATTTACTGACTGTATTAGTAGATATTGTTACATGATGTTAGGTACTTAGTATCTCAATGCGTATACACAATGGCAAAAGCACAAACTTAGAAACGAGAAGGGTACTTTCATTCAAGACATGCAAGGTTTGTAAAGAATTACAAACGATCAAGGAAAAGGGGGGATTGAGAAGGGGGATGATCCATAGTTAACTCCTGTAAGCACGAAGAAACTAGTAAGAGACAGCAAATATTAATCACAAAACCTAAGCAGCAGGATTCGCCTTAATCTTGTCAAGATAAGAGGAACAGGATCTTTTGAAAACCAGCACAGAGATCGCTGAATCATCCAGCGAAGAACTGCGCATGCGCCAGAAAGAAAGGTAAAAAGTGCATTGTGACGAAGACTACTGATTTTCATCAGAAAGACCCCCGAGGAAGAAGAGGAGCCTTCCTCAGTGCGACCACCTGGGTACACAGCGCATGCGTGGCACGTCTGCTAATGATGATCAATGACTTGCGAGAAGTAATTTCTAGAACCACTCCTATCCCAAAGAATATGGTGAATATTCATAAATTTTACACATAATGCTGGACTGTATGGAGTGCTCTGCGTGTGTGTGTTAGGAGGAGCGATCCCCCACGCACCCAGCGCCAAATAAAGCAAATACCCGCTTCTCTGACTCTGTCTCTGAAGCATCTCCAGGCCTGGTTTTGGGCAATTCAAAATAGGTGAATACACATTACAACTACCCCTGAAGTTGCTGCGTAGGCAGATTTAAGAGGAAAGGATTTCATCTTCATCACTCTCCTTCTTTCTTGTTTTGACAGAATTAAGAACTTGTAAAAAATCTGATATCACTGATGCTCACCACTCCTCCAATTAGACTACGCTCACTTACACTGTGCTGAGGACAACAAAGTCCAGAGCTTTGGATATCTCCCGCTTCTGCCCTAGGAATTGCTTCCAGTGCTCTACCTTTGCTCCAGCTGTGAAACCAAACCAGCAGAACCAAGGAAGTTCTCTCTGAATGAACCAAGATTTCTCTAGAAGGCTACAACGGCAGTCATGGCAGTGAACACTGCTCTTCACTGGGCCATTCCTCTGAAAAAAAACATGCACCACCTCTCAACCTAAACTGTTAAGCCTCCTGGTGATGCTGACTGACAAAGAGTCCAACCGCAGTTAGATTCCAACAGCTACTTCCAATGACCTGTCAACAGAGCTTTGCAGACTTGCAACGGTCCAACAAACTAAAGGAGCTATGTTTTATGGCTGCTTTTCAAACATCATTGATTTATGTCCCTTTGCCAGGTTAAGTGAAGGTGGCCCGTCCACCTTGATCAAAGTCAGCAGAATTTTGGCCCAATCTGCTGTTATGCAACACATCATGACACGATCTCTAGGTGTTGATGCAAAATTCCCACTGAAGTGCCAGTCCCTGCATGACTTAAGGCTACCTACTCGCAGAGTGTCCACTCCACTGCCACACCCATTTTCTGGCCACCTTTAAATGACTGAGCACTCTTACTTTTTCAAACATTTCTCAGGAGAACGGGACCACCATCTTCTCCTTTCTGAAGTTTAGGAACCTAATTTAAAAGTAGTACTAGCAGTACCAGTTTATCCAAAATCCATTTGCGCCATCAACAAACTCCGAGTAAGCGCTGAGAATTAGTTTCAAGATTTTACATATTTTAACAGTGGGCTTTTTGTTTGCTTGTTTGTTTTTAAAGCAGATGGAGTAGTCTGCTGTTTCCCTGAGGCTACCAGGGGTGCGAAGCAGGCAGGCAGAACCCTGGCATGGGTGGCACAGGGGACCCCGGGCGCTGACGGCTGCCACTGGCGTGAGCCAGGTCGGGACCGGCAGGCAGGGCTGCACCTTGCGTCTGCCACAACACCTGCAGCTTCTGCAGCCTGAAACACAGCTGGCTCAGGGGTTTAAATCAAGAGCCAAAATATCTTGCTGGTCAATTTGGGGCAGAGAAAGGTCATCACTTCTAGCATGGCATAAGCCTGCCACTACATTTCTGTGAAGGACAATCACCTTGCTGGAGTGAAACTCCTGGGTAAAATACTGAAGCGCTTTCAGATTCATATTAGCCGACATTTCGGTGACCTTCTTTTATACCTGCATTGCTTCATACTGCTGGTTTTGGGCACAAGTTCTTTGTACACTATCCTGGAAATTTAAAAAATCAGAAACAACACCCACCCCTCCCCCACCACCACCCCTTCCCCAGCCACAACCCTAACAAAACCAGCCTCCAGAATGTTCAGGATTTCAAATGAGAACAAGCATAGATGGGGCATAAAAAGATGGATCCTCCTTAGACATTTGTGCATGCAGTGCCCTGCAAGCAACTAAGTTCTACTTCTCGTACACCAAATACCTGTCTTCGGAACTCCTTGTTCTCCATTCAAACCCTTCTGGGAGGGTAATTGAGGAGATACTCTACATATTTTTAGCACATGTTGCACTCGGCAATTAAATCCAGTGCACAGCATTACCTGACGAACTGAGGCGGTGACAAGGTCAATTAAGACCTGTTCATATCTTAATTTGGAGCTCTTCCAACTGCTTGAAAAGTGAAGCCTTGGACATTGAAGGTTCAGACTAAGGAAAATCCAAAACGTGGACAGCATCTCCCTTCTGCTGGAAGCCTTGAAGTTCACCACTGCACTCTGCAGCCTACACAGATCATCTGAGTATTGTAAAAGTTCTCCAAGGAAGAACAAGAACAAGGCTAATGCTTGCACACAAACGCTGACCAAAAGCACTTGATGCTCTTGGACAAAAAGATGTAACCTTCACTTTTGGAAAGACAAGGTGACTATGGTTGTCTCTACAGTACTCGTAGGAAAAAATCCCTGAAGTTTTGTAAAACCTCTTTTCAGGGCTTTGTTAACTTCGTTTTTGTTAAGAATTGGGGAACACAGAGACACCTGTCACTTTTTTTGCAGAATGCCATAGAAACTGCTACACTCACTTCAACAACAGTCCAGCAAATACTGACCATATGCAGTTCTGGTTGATACAAACCCCCATTACCTAAGAAAGGAAGAACTCGGCAAGCAGTTTGCAAAGATGAACAACTTAGCACGACTGCGGCTGATGACATACCCTGACCTTTTTTCCCTTCAGCTGTGGGTGCCGTACCCTCCTACCCTCACACATGCCACTCAAAGCTCTTTGCGTGGAGCTCTCGCACCACCTATGACAGCAACTGTGCCAAGCCGCCACTCTTCTTCAGCACCACCGCACCTACCACAAGGTAGCTGAATCAGAGGGAAAAGGAGGTCGCCAATGGAGGCAAGTTGCTCCCCCTGACAGCTAAGCTCCAACGTTTGGTGTCCCTTGTGTCTTTCCCAGGACGGGCGGGAAAACGCCTCGGCAGAGCGCAGTGCTGGGCGGGAGCGGCCAGCACGGCACCGAGCGCGCTCCCCACTCCCTCCCGCCCGCGCCGCTGCGGAGACCCCGGGTTCGCCGGAATCGGCCACGTGCTGCACGGAGGGCAGCGCGGCAAAGGCGGCCACCCCTCGTCGCTCTGGGAAGGCCGGCCTCGGATCCCCGCTCTCTCCACCGGCACGGGCAGTGCCAGCAGACTCTCGCTGCGGCCGCCGCTGGCCGAAAGCCTCGCCGCGCACCGCCCGGCCGGCCCCGCCGCTCCGCGGGGTCACACGGCACCTGCCGAGGGCGGCAGCCGAGCGACAGGAAGCAGAAGCCCTCACCGCCGCGCCACTCGCCGCCCCGCCCGGGCGCTCCTCTCCTCGCGCTACCACGATGGCGCCGGCCCGCCCCGCCTTCCCCGGCGCCTGCGGCGCAACGCGGGTGCTCCGAGCCACGCAGCACGCGTGCGGCCGGGCCCTGCCGAGCCGCAGGCGGAGCCGGGGCACGGCCCGGGCGGGAGAGCTTCCGGCGAGGCTGGGCGGGCAGCGAGCGCGGCCGAGCGTGAACGCGCCAGGCGGGGTCGGCCGGCGGCGCGATGGAGCACTAGATGGAGGCGGCAGCACCGCGCGGCATAAAATAGCTGATCGTCCCGCAGCTGCCCGCTCCGCAGCCCCTCGGCTGCTGTCGAGAAGGGCCCCGGCCCTGGCCGCGCCGGTGGCGAGGTGGCTCCGCAGCCCGCGGGCAGCCCTGGCGGGGCAGGGGAGCACTGCGGGCGGCCCCGGGACCATGCAGCCGTCTGTAACGCACGGTGGGAGCCGCCGGGAACTATTTTACACCTGCCGGGGGGCTGGGGAGGAGCACGGAGAGCACGCGGCAGGTCGCTGCCGTTAGGGAAAATTAATCCACGATGCCTGAGGTTTATGTCCGAAAAGGAGACAGAGGAGTCCTGCAACATTCTTCGACTACAGGGAGAGTCCATGGGGCTTTTCCCATGGGGTCTGTCAAACGGTTGCAGGATGCAGCCCCTTTTTTATGCCAAGTTCCTGGCCACAACAGTCTCTTCCTTTTCCCCACTGGCTGAGGTATTCGAGAGATACAGACTTCCAGAACTGCCTACTCTATGCTCTCCTCTAATATGCACCCCCCTTTTGGCATCGAAAAGAAAGAAAAAGAAACCATTCCTAATGCTATTAAGTCTTTGTTGCCTTGCTCTAGGTTCAGGAATTTAACACGGCCTTGATTAATCAACAGTCCCTGTTGATTAGCAACAGTTCTAGAGAACTAATAGTTTCTTCTGTTACTTCACTCCCCATAAGTTCCTAGCCTTGTCTACAGGCCGATTCACACGGTCTGTTTGTAAAGACTCATCCATCTCATTCCTTTTAATCCCTCCTCTTTTTCGTTGATCTGTATTTGTCTTTACAAACCTTAATTACCATTGATTTAATTTTTTCTTCTTGAGTCTTCTTGGCTTTTGCTATTATTTGCAGTGACATCCTTTTCTGTCCTTTTGTAGTCATTTCTGGATCAGGTAGGCATGGCTGCTAGTGGCATCCCCTTGACCACCTGCTGAAAGAGCTGCACCCAGCATGGTGTCACGCATGGTCAAAAGATTAGAGTTGCTATAGCATATAAGAGGAGAAATGGTATTCATTTAGCCCATAGCTGGCCAGTTAACCATGAAAACATGTCCCATTACCATCCTTTCAACATTTGGACAGGTCCATGAGCTGAGGTTATTTCCTTTGTTATTTGTTTGACCACATTTCCGCTGTCATCTGCTTGCAAACAGCAGCTCGAGTCATTTAATTTCCCACAAACTCCTCCTTCTTCTGCTAACAGATAATCTAATACCATCCAATGTTGAAATACCGCTTTCCTCATTGAAGTGGGTTGCTCAGCAAGATGGTCAAGAGCTGTGGCTGGCTGGTTGGTAATTATTTCTGAGACAGCTTGTAACCTAATTATCTCATTCAAATGATAAATGGGTTCCCATGCATCTGGGATTAATTCCTTAGCTTTCCAAGGGGCCAGTCCATCGTGTTGCGTAACTTGTTCTGGTGGCCATTCATCTTTTCCCCGTTTTGGGGTGCTCTCTGCAGCCAAGGCTGCATCAGCTGACTGCTTTTCTCTAATTAAATCCTCACAGATTTTGATTCCTAAGCGATTTCCGTGAACTTGTAGTAGCAAAAAGAACAATGGTCTAAAATATACACCATATCCCTGACCAGTTTGGAGGTAACCTGAGCTAAGCATGTTGGCCACAAATCCAATAATGTCCTTTCAAAGCAAAGGGGCCTTCCTACCCTTGGTCATCAATTGGTGGGTCAAAATACAGCAGGATTCCCGGGCCTAACGGTCCTCCAACAATAGCTGCCCCACCATAAGGGTCACAGCATTTGCATTTCCAAGCTCCCACACAGGGTTCCCATCTACATTTACATCTGCAAGCTGTTTGGTTGGATTTGGAGCAGAACTCACTAAAGGCTTTGAGTTCTGATCCGGTGTTGCCATTCCCACTGATAATCATGAACAACATGTCTTCTACTTGTGGAATTTTTGTGGGGGCAGCTTAAAAATAGGTGGTCAAAAAAACCCCTTGTCCCTCCCCATTGCTTTACAGGCTTCCAAATATTTTTGGTAAGAACACCTTACGCAGCTACCATTAGTGAGCTGAACAGGTATTTGATTGCAATTGTCTTGATATTTGGAACAATTGTAAGGAGGGCAATTGGAGGGCTAAACCCAATTGTTTAAAGCCAGAGGGAAAGTCAATTGACAAACGCCTTTTCCTACATAGACCCGCCCTGTCCTGTTTAGGCAATAAGTGCCTGTTGGAGAAGAATGAAGTGGCCATGGACTTCCTTCTTTGGCCCCAAATCCCATCCCATTGTGGCCCTCCCATTGACCTACCATTTCGGTTCAGCTGGGCTAGCCAACCATGGCCACTCTTCAGATCCTCCTGGCCCTCCACAGAGCCAGCAATTGCTAAGGTTAAAAACTTTTGCTACTTCTTCTCCTAAGGCTACAAATTGATTCTCCCACTCCTGGCCTAAACTTAGCTGACCATATAAAAGTAGAACTAGTAAGGAAAATATTTTAATAATGTGATCTAATTAGCTAGTCTAATTTTCCTGTTGTCTTCTGCAGCACCTGTGGCAATTGAAGACACAGAAACCACTTAACGTGAAACAATGGCTGCAAGTATTAGCGCCCCAGTGAGTGGAAATTCTAGAGGAGGGATGCCCATAGAGACTGTTTCAGCAGATGGTCTGTGGGTAGGCACTCAGGGCTTCCTCTGATGTCGAAGCACTGGCTACTGCTCCGGCCCACTCCTGCAGAGTGTCAGTCACGGCCTCCCGGCCTTCTCCTCCAGCTGAGATGTGCAAATCTCTGAGGCTTCAGAGACCTTGACCCGAGAGTGACGGGTCCACCTGTGTTCAGCTGTCTTGATGGCTGTTTCTGTCGTCAGTGACACTTGGAATGGGCCACGCCATTTCAGAACCACTGGCGCTTCTTTCTACTCCTTAACTAGGACTCAATCTCCTGGTTGGATGTTAGAAGCAGCAAAGTCCAAAGGTGGGGCTTGTGCCAGCTGAGCTTCCTGTTGAAGGGGTTTCACAAGAAGCAGTATCCTGGCCACAGACAGTTTTAAATATACATCACTTACCTCTACTCCCCCACTAGGTTGAGACTTACCCGGGTAATTCATAACAACGACGGAAAGGGGGATAACGGAATCTCTCTTCTGGGTCGGGCTCTCATTCTCGCCAAAGCCAATGTCCAAAGCCCTAGCCATGGCATCTTGGTTTCTATTACCAGCTTCAAAAGGTGTTTATTCCTCTATTCATTGTTTTCTACCCGAGCCGAGCTCTGGGGGTGCCAGGGCCTATGGAGGTTCCATTGCGGTCCTAAAGAAGCCAAAACCCCTTGAAGGATCTTTCCTGTAAAATGAGTTCCCCTATCTGAGTCTATTGCTTCTACAATGCTGTATCTTGGAATGATTTGTTCCAAAGATGCCTTAATAACTGATCCTGTCGTTGCTGAAGCAGTTGGAAATGCTTCTGGCCACCTTGCTAGCTGACATACCATTAGCAGAAGATATGAAGCCTTCCCACTTGGGGCATCTCAGGAAAATCCAGCTGGCATCTTTGGAAGGGACATGCAGCCCAAGGCCTCCCTCCCCTGGCAAGTTACTTTGTAACTTGGCTGTTTGCTTTAGCACAGCTCAAGCAACCTTCAACAGCTCGTTTTGCCAGTCTAAAAAGACCCCCAGCAGCATACAGCATGAGGAAGGCTTCTGCCAGTCCTCAGGAAGTGCAAGGACTCTCTTCACGGAGTTCTTTTAATATTGGTAGGGCCAAAGCTTCTGGTATCTCTTGTTTGCCATCCCTTGTAAACCAATTCTTGCCTTTTTTCTCTGCCACACGACTTTTAACTGTATCTCGAACTCCTCTGGTAGAAAAGACAGCTTCCCGGGCAGTGATGGAGTCACTGGGAGCAAAGGGGGCATCTTGGAGAGTTCTGGCAGAAGTGTTGCTTTCTGAGTTTCTTCATCCACCAAAAAGGAGACAGAGGAGTCCTGGAACATTCTTCAACTACAGGGAGAGGCCATGGGGCTTTTGCCATGGAGTCTCTCAACTGATTGCGGGACGCAACCCCCTTTTTATGCTAAGTTCCTGGCAACAGCACCCTCTGAGGTACTCGGGAATTACAGACTTCCGGAACTGCCTACTCTATGCTCCCCTCTAATATGCACCCCCCTCTTGGTATGGAGAAGGAAGAAAACAAAACTATTCCTAATGCTATTAAGTCTTTGTTGCCTTGCTCTAGGTTCAGGAATTTAACACGGCCTTGGCTGAGCAACAGTCTCTGTCGATTAGTAACAGTTTCTAGAACTAATACTTTCTTCTGTTACTCCCCTACCAGTAAATTCCTAGCCTTGTCTAAGGACGGATTCACACGGTCTCTTTGTAAAGACACATCTATGTTACTCCTTTCACTCCCACACCTTCTTGGCGGTGGGATGGCTCCCCCCGGCACAGCACCTGGCACAAAACCCCCCTATGCACATGCACACACACCTGCACTTACCCTGCACTCCGCTGCACACACACACACACACCTCCCGCACACTAACACCCCCCTCCACATCCCCACCATGTTACTTGCAGTTGCCCTGCCCCTGCCATCCCAGCCGGCTGACAGCACCCACTCCTCACATGCTTCCCCATGCCTTGCATTTCCTTGCTGCCCTCTCTGTAGCCTTCGGTCAACCTGCCTTTTCTCCCCTGCCTTGCATTGACTTGCTCACCCATCCCCCACCTGACTTCCTTTCACATTCGTCTAGGTCTGGCCTCACCTTTCCTTTTCCTTCTAGGACCCTCATTGCCTTGCCTGGCCTCGCCTCGCCAAGCCACCACTTGCCTTGCCCTGCCCTTGAACCCCTCCCTTGCCTTGCATGACCTTGCTCACCCCTCCCCCACCTGGAATTCAAGACCCCTTTTCAATGACATTTCATGGCCTTGCCCTGCCCTTTCTGCTCCTCCTAGGAATCTCAAAGCTCTCAAGCATCTCCGGTGTTTCAGGATCACAGGAGAGGAAGACCAGGGGAGGACGCATGTTGCCACACTCATCTCCATGGGCAGCCTTTGTCTGGGAGCAATCCTTGCATGTCTTGAATCTTGGAAGGGCAATTCACATTTTGCCCTTGAGCTCGGGGACCAGAATGAGAGTCCTTTTGCATACAAAGGAGAGCAGGTAGCTCAAGTCTTTTAGGTGCAGAGGAGACATGACCCACGTGGGATCAAGGCCACACAAAGCACTTGGTCCTGGCCACTTTTGTGTACCAGCAGTCCTCGAATGTACTTCTCACCTGCCTTGCCTATCCTTGCCTTGCCTTGGCAACACAACCGTTTCCTTGCCTTGCCCTGCTAGCTCTCTGGAGCCTTGCATTCCTTTGCATGTCCATGCCCTGCCCTTGACCTGCCTACTGCTTTCCTCCAGGGCCTTGGCTTGCCGAGCCCTTCTTGTTTCTGCCTGGCCTACCCATCAGTGGACTTTCCTTCCTACGGCCAGCCTTGCCTCTAACTTCTGGGCCTTCTCTTGCCTACCACTCCATTTGCTTTCCCCTCACTGCTCTGGCCTTGCTTAGCTCTCCCTTGACGTGCCCACAATTGCCTGCACTTGCTTTGCAGCGCCTTGCCTGCATGGAAGGTGAGGTAGAGAGTGGTAAGCAGGGCAAAGCAAAGCCAGCAAGTGGTAAGTAGTGCAAGGCAAGGCAGACGTAGGCAAAGGAAGCAGAGCAAGGGTAGCTTAAGAAGAACTAGACAAGGTACTGAAGGCAAGGCAAGGCCAAGAGACTCGGAGTGCCTTTCCTTGGGAAGGCAAGGACATAGTGCCAGTGTTGCTGGAGCAGATGTTAAGGTGGCATGGGGAGGAATAGAAAGTGCTGAGAACAGCGTGTGTGCTGCTAGTTTGAGGGGTGCAGTTGAAGTTGCAGGCAGTAAGATCTTCCTCAGCTGGCACTGTTTTGAGCTCTGTTTTTGCCAGATGGTTTCAAGTTGGTGGGCAGAATCTGCGAGAGGGAAAAGATTTGTTTGGGCCAAAGAGGTTTGTCTGGCTCTTGGAGTGTGATGTAAAGAAGAGCCTGCTCTTGGAAGGGGAAGATGAGGGAAATCTTTTTGTCCTGATGTGCTGTTGATTGGAGTGCAGGGACGTTTGCAACTTGCCTCTGCCCTTGGGATGGTTTCGAGCAGCGCCAGGTGCTTGGCCTTCTTTTGCAAGTCGTCAGCGCCATCGTGCGGTTGTTTCGATGAGCGCTGACAGTGCCGGGGAAAAAGCCAAGCGCTTCGCTGGCGCGGCCGCAGTCGTGTGCGAGCAGTTGGTGGAAGAGCTCCGCTGTGCATCCTGCCTCTTGGAGACATAAAAGAATGTGATCCTGCGCGTAGCGGGGAAGAAGGGGAATCTTTTCATTGTTGGCTGTGCAGTTTCTAAGCGGCAAAAGTCAAGGCAGTTCCAGCACGGCCTCTTTCTTTCAGAACCTTTTCTGTGCCATCATGAACATGCTCAACATGGAACTCGCACCCACTGAACTGCATCAAAGGTCCTGGAGAGACGCACTTTCCTTCAAGCTCTAGGTACCACCCTACCCTCCACCTCTCGCGGATCCCAAAGCCCTTCCAAACATCCAGCAGCTGCGCGCAGAGAACAAGTGCTAGAACAAGGCATTGGCCTTCATAGTCCCTCTAAAGTCTGTAAACTAGGCGAAACATTGCAGTGACCAGCACTTTCCTTCACAACTATCTATAGAGCGTCATCACATTCTCTCAGAGTGGCTAAGTCCACCCTTGCAGCACAGCAGCGTTTCCAGCCACAGTTGGGACTGAGAGATGGGCCAGGTGAGAAAGCATTTCTTGACTATCCCTCGTCTCTGAAAGACTTGATACTCGCAGCGCAATCACGTCCACACACCTTCAGTGTGGCCAAGTTCAAGCAGCTGGAGCTCACAGAGATGGGAGAGTCAGGAGAGAAGCCGTTCCAAAAGTACCGTGTAGTGACAGCAGCATTAAAACTGTGCACAGCAGTCTACAGCACTGTAGACCGTGGCTTCTCTGACAAGACGTGCCATCCCATTGTTGGCTCTCGCAGCTCGGTTGCTAGCTGCTCTCCTGAAGAAAAGAACTAGAAGGAAAAGCCAATGCTGGGCTGCACCTTCCCCTTGCCTCACGTAAAGCCATTTCAACACCCCACTGCACTCTCTACTTCCCCTCTCCTTGGCATCGACCACTGTGTTTTCTGCATCTCGGAGCCGAAAGGTAAGCGCCAGTGTTCCCAGGGATGGTTGGAAGAGGGATTAGTAGCAGCACAAGTAGCTGTGGTTGAACTTCCTCCTTCTCAATGCTAACGTGAAGTCGGCAGGCAGGCGAGCGCCAGCCACGCTCCTTTCTCAGTTTGTACGCTGCGGACACGAGCCCGGTGCTCGGCGCCTTCGTTCGGCCTCTTTAGTACCCATGTGGCGCTTTCGTTCTGCCGGAGTCGAAGCGTCGTCTACTTGTCGCCCAGAGAGCACGGTGCCGGCAGCGAAATGCTCCAGCCCACTGCTTGTGCCGACACACGCCTGGGCTATGCACTTTGCCTCTCAGCGACATACAGCAGCACATTCGGTCTAAATGTAAAGGGAAAGATTCTCGGCTACATCTGGCACAGAGAACAGCTTTAGTTCAACGGGCTTACCCAGAGCATGCCCCCGACGCGTGGGAACTTGTATTTGCACCACATTCCAGTGGCAGTCCTCTTTCCTTTACAGCCTGCACAGCGCCGTCAGATCGCGGTGCTCTCTGCACCTGCCTCCTCACTTCCAAGTAGCACCGCGCACATTAGAGCCTTGCAGGGAGAGAAGACGAGGATAGTCGTCTCGCCCAGAAGAACGTGGCAGGGTGAAAAGGTGTTCTTCCTTTGTCCTCCTCATCGCCCAGAATGTGGTGCTGTGTTGAAAGTCTTGGCCAGCCAAAAGCTAATCCAGCCAGTGTTTCTCTCCTGACGCATTTCGCTGAGCGAGAGCGACACAGAGTTTGGACATTGCAAAACAGCAAGAAAATGATTGTACATCGAGCTGAGGAAAATCCTTGCACAGCACACTGTGGCCGCGTGCAGTGCTCGCGCTGAAGAGCGGCAAAGCTCAAAGGCATCGCTGGGCTTCAGTTCTGTCCAGACCGCAGAAGGCGAAGAACGAAGCAGCAGAGCACCGGCTGCATGTACTCAGTGGAGCGAATTTCAAATGTCCAGCCAAGAGCTGCTTCACAAGCAGATTCAGCTGAGAATGCTCTGGCTGCTTCAGAAAGTAAGGCACAGCCGTTGCACTCCTGGACACTACCTGGTCAGAAGCAGGTTCTTACACCTTCAATGCTGCAGAGTCCATGCAGCTGGAGCAAAGCCAGAAGGACGCGTCCAGCTAGAAGGCGTTCTTCAAGTACCCCCCTTCTTCCAAGCAGCCTTGAAATTGAACTTAATACACTGCGGCTCTGCAGCTTCCTTCTCAGATAGACCTGCCGTCACATTCTTCACTCGCGCAGCTCCGTTGCCCACTTGCAGCAGCTGCAACCAAAGAAAAAGGCTCCAGAAGTAAAAGCCACTCCTGGGCTGCCCTTTCCCCTTGCCTCACGTAAAACCACCAGAAACTGTCCGCTGCACTCTCTATTTCCCTTCTCCGCCGCATGGCGAAGCATAAACGTAACCGCAATTGTTTCCAGGGGAAAGCTGGAAGAGAAGCAGGTAGCAGCACAAGTAGCTGCAAGTTGGACTTTAAGTTTCGAGCTGCTAATGTGAATCCGAAAACAAGCGAGTGGCAGGCACGCTTCCTCTTGCAGCCTGTGCGATGCACACACCAGCTCGGTGCTCTGCCTTCATTCTTACGCTCTTCGGAGCAGGTGGCGCTTTCGTTTTGCTGGAGACGAACCGTCGTCTACTTGTCGCCCAGAGAGCACGGTGCCGGCAGCCAAATGCTCCAGGCTGCTGCTTCTGCCCAAACACGCCTGGGCTCTGCAATTTCTCTCTAGCGCTGAAGTAGCACCACATTCTGTTTGCTTTGTAGCCAGCATCATTACGGAAAGCTTCTCGGCTACGTCTGGCACAGAGAACAGCTTTAGGCTAACTCAGAGCTTGCCCCCGACGCGTGGGTACTTGTATTTGCACCACATTCCAGTGGCAGTCCTCTTTCCTTTACAGGCTGCACAGCGCCGTCAGATCGCGGTGCTCTCTGCACCTGCCTCCTCACTTCCAAGTAGCACCGCGCACATTAGAGCCTTGCAGGGAGAGAAGACGAGGATAGTCGTCTCGCCCAGAAGAACGTGGCAGGGTGAAAAGGTGTTCTTCCTTTGTCCTCCTCATCGCCCAGAGTGTGGTGCTGTGTTGAAAGTCTTGGCCAGCCAAAAGCTAATCCAGCAAGTGTTTCTCTCCTGATGCATTTCGCTGAGCGGGAGCTGAGGAAAATCCGTGCACAGCACACTGTGGATGCGTGCAGGACACACGCTAAAGAGCGGCACGGCTAAAAGTCATCGCTGGGCTTCAGTTCTGTCCAGACCGCAGAAGGCGAAGAACGAGGCAGCTGGGCACCGGCTTCACGTACTCAGTGGAGCGAATTTCAAATGTCCAGCCAAGAGCTGCTTCACAAGCAGATTCAGCTGAGAATGCCCTGGCTGCTTCAGAAAGGAAGGTGCAGCCGTTTAACTTCTGGACACTACCTGGTCAGAAACAGGTTCTTATACCTTCAATGCTGCAGAGTCCATGCAGCTGGAGCACACAGAGAAGGACGCGTCCAGCTAGAAGGCGTTCTTCAAGTACCCCCCTCTTCCAAATAGCCTTGAAACTGAGCACAACACACTGCGGCTCGGCAGCTTTCTTCTCAGATAGACGTGCCGTCACATTCTTCACTCTCGCAGCTCCGTTGCCCACTTGCAGCAGCTGCTGCCAAAGAAAAAGGCTCCAGAAGTAAAAGCCACTGCTGGGCTGCCCTTTCCCCTTGCCTCACGTAAAGCACCAGAAACTGTCCGCTGCACTCTCTATTTCCATTCTCCGCCGCATCTACCACTGTCATCTCTGCATCACGAAGCATAAACCCCGGCACAATTCTTTCCAGGGAAAGCTGGAAGAGAAATAGGTAGCAGCACAAGTAGCTGCAAGTTGAACTTTCTGTTTTCAACTGCTAATTTGAATCCGAATACAAGCGAGCGGCAGCCACGCTTCCTCTTGCAGCCTGTGCTCGGTGCTGTGCCAGCTCGGTGCTTCTGCCTTCATTCTTATGCTCTTCGTACCATTTCGTTCTTTTCATTCTGCGGGAGTCGAACCGTCGTCATCTTGTCGCACAGAGGGCACACCGGCAGAGAAACGCTCCAGAGAAACGCTCCAGGTTGCTGATTCTTCCGAAACACACCTGGGCTCTGCACTTTCCTTCGCTGCCCTTGGTAGCACCACATTCTGTTTGCTTTGTAGCCTGAATGTAAAGGGAAAGCTTCTCAGCTACGTCTGGCACAGAGAACAGCTTTAGTTCAACGGGCTTACCCGGCGCTTACCCCGACGCGTGGGAACTTGTATTTGCACCACATTCCAGGGGTAGTCCTCTTTCCTTTACAGCCTGCACAGCGCCGTCAGGTCGCAGTGCTTCTCTGCACGTGCCTTCTCACTTCCAAGTAGCACCGCGCGCATTAGAGCCTTGCAGAGAGCAAAGACGTGGATAGATGTGTGGCAGAGAAAATCGTGCAAAGACGAAAAGATGGTCTTCTTTTGTCCTCCTCGTCGCCCAGATTGTGGTGCTGTGCTGAAAGCGTGGGTTTTACTACCCCTTCTCGCAGTAAGACTATGTGCTGCGTTGGAACTGTTGGCCAGTGAAAGGCTAATCCAGCAAGTGCTTCTCTCCTGACACATTTCTCTGAGCGAGACCTTGTGCGGACAGTTGGACTCTGCGAAGCAGAAAGGCTGTACTTGCACGTAGCGCTGAGGAAAATCCGTGCAAAGAGCACTGTGGATGCGTGCAGTACACACACTGAAGAGAGCCAACGCTGAATGCTTCAGTTCTGGCCAGCGCCGGTAAGGGAGAAGAACGCAGCCCCAGGCCACTGGGCTGGTGTGTGCGATGACTATGAGCTTTGCTGCTCTTCTGCGTGTATACTGCACGCATCCACAGTGTGCAGTGCACGGATTTTCCTCAGCTCTCGCTCAGCAAAAAGCATCAGGAGGGAAGCACATGATGGATTAGCCATTCACAGGCCAACAGTTCCAACGCAGCACCACAGTCTTATTGCGAGAAGGGGTAATAAAACACATGTATAGTCCCGGAACAGTTCTCTGTGCGAGCCGTAGCCGAGAATCTTTCCCTTTAAGATAAAGACCACCAGGCAGACAGAATGTTGTGCCACCAGCGCTGTGAGGGCTAGCCCAGGCGTGTTTCGGCAGAAGCAGCAGCCTGGAGCATTTGGCTGCCGGCACCGTGCTCTCTGGGCGACAAGTAGACGACGGTTCGTCTCCAGCAAAACGAAAGCGCCACCTGCTCCGAAGAGCGTAAGAATGAAGGCAGAGCACCGAGCTGGTGTGTGCATCGCACAGGCTGCAAGAGGAAGCGTGCCTGCCACTCGCTTGTTTTCGGATTCACGTTAGCAGTCGGAAACTTAAAGTCCAACTTGCAGCTACTTGTGCTGCTACCTACTTCTCTTCCAGCTTTCCCAGGAAAGAAGTGTGCCGGGGTTTATGCTTCGAGATGCAGAGATTACAGTGGTAGATGCGGCGGAGAAGGGAAATAGAGAGTGCAGCGGACAGTTTCTGGTGGTTTTACGTGAGGCAAGGGGAAAGGGCAGCCCAGCAGTGGCTTTTACTTCTGGAGCTTTTTTCTTTGGCAGCAGCTGCTGCAAGTGGGCAACGGAGCTGCGAGAGTGAAGAATGTGACGGCAGGTCTATCTGAGAAGAAAGCTGCCGAGCCGCAGTGTATTAAGCTCAATTTCAAGGCTGCTTGGAAGAAGGGGGGTACTTGAAGAACGCCTTCTAGCTGGACGCGTCCTTCTGGCTTTGCTCCAGCTGCATGGACTCTGCAGCATTGAAGGTGTAAGAACCTGCTTCTGACCAGGTAGTGTCCAGGAGTGCAACACAGCGCCTTACTTTGTGAAGCAGCCAGAGCATTCTCAGCTGAATCTGCTAGTGAAGAGGCTTTGGGCTGGACATTTGAAATTCGCTCCACTGAGTACATGCAGCCGGTGCTCTGCTGCTTCGTGATTCGCCCTCTGCGGTCTGGACAGAACTGAAGCGCAGCGATGCCTTTGAGCTTTGCCGCTCTTCAGCGCGAGCACTGCACGCGGCCACAGTGTGCTGTGCACGGATTTTCCTCAGCTCGACGGACAATCATTTTCTTGCTGTTTTGCAATGTCCAAACTCTGTGTCGCTCTCGCTCAGCGAAATGCGTCAGGAGAGAAACACTTGCTGGATTAGCTTTTGGCTGGCCAAGACTTTCAACACAGCACCACACTCTGGGCGATGAGGAGGACAAAGGAAGAACACCTTTTCACCCTGCCACGTTCTTCTGGGCGAGACGACTATCCTCGTCTTCTCTCCCTGCAAGGCTGTAAGGTTCGCGGCGCTGCTTGGAAGTGAGAAAGCAGGTGCAGAGAGCACCGCGATCTGACGGCGCTGTGCAGCCTGTAAAGGAAAGAGGACTGCCACTGGACTGTGGTGCAAATACAAGTTCCCACGCGTCGGGGGCATGCTCTGGGTAAGCCCGTTGAACTAAAGCTGTTCTCTGTGCCAGATGTAGCCGAGAATCTTTCCCTTTACATTTAGACCGAATGTGCTGCTGTATGTCGCTGAGAGGCAAAGTGCATAGCCCAGGCGTGTGTCGGCAGAAGCAGTCGGCTGGAGCATTTGGCTGCCGGCACCGTGCTCTCTGGGCGAGAAGTAGACGACGCTTCGACTCCGGCAGAACGAAAGCGCCACATGGGTACTAAAGAGGCCGAACGAAGGCGCCGAGCACCGGGCTCGTGTCCGCAGCGTACAAACTGAGAAAGGAGCGTGGCTGGCGCTCGCCTGCCTGCCGACTTCACGTTAGCATTGAGAAGGAGGAAATTCAACGAGAGCTACTTGGGCTCCTACTTATCCCTCTTCCAACCATCCCTGGGAACACTGGCGCTTACCTTTCGGCTCCGAGATGCAGAAAACACAGTGGTCGATGCCAAGGAGAGGGGAAGTAGAGAGTGCAGCGGGGAGTTGAAATGGCTTTACGTGAGGCAAGGGGAAGGTGCAGCCCAGCATTGGCTTTTCCTTCTAGTTCTTTTCTTCAGGAGAGCAGCTAGCAACCGAGCTGCGAGAGCCAACAATGGGATGGCACGTCTTGTCAGAGAAGCCACGGTCTACAGTGCTGTAGACTGCTGTGCACTGTTTTAATGCTGCTGTCACTACACGCTACTTTTGGAACGGCTTCTCTCCTGACTCTCCCATCTCTGTGAGCTCTAGCTGCTTGAACTTGGCCACACTGAAGGTGTGTGGACGTGATTGCGCTGTGAGTATCAAGTCTTCCAGAGACGAAGGATAGTCAAGAAATGCTTTCTCACCTGGCCCATCTCTCAGTCCCAACTGTGGCTGGAAACGCTGCTGTGCTGCAAGGGTGGACTTAGCCACTCTGAGAGAATGTGATGACGCTCTATAGATAGTTGCGAAGGAAAGTGCTGGTCACTGCAATGTTTCGCCTAGTTTACAGACTTCAGAGGGACTATGAAGGCCAACGCCTTGTTCTAGCACTTGTTCTCTGCGTGCAGCTGCTGGATGTTTGGAAGGGCTTTGGGATCCGCGAGAGGTGGAGGGTAGGATGGTACCTAGAGCTTGAAGGAAAGTGCGTCTCTCCAGGACCTTTGATGCAGTTCAGTGGGTGCGAGTTCCATGTTGAGCATGTTCATGATGGCACAGAAAAGGTTCTGAAAGAAAGAGGCCGTGCTGGAACTGCCTTGACTTTTGCCGCTTAGAAACTGCACAGCCAACAATGAAAAGATTCCTCTTGCTTCCCCGCTACGCGCAGGATCACATTCTTTTATGTCTCCAAGAGGCAGGATGCACAGCGGAGCTCTTCCACCAACTGCTCGCACACGACTGCGGCCGCGCCAGCGAAGCGCTTGGCTTTTTCCCCGGCACTGTCAGCGCTCATCGAAACAACCACACGATGGCGCTGACGACTTGCAAAAGAAGGCCAAGCACCTGGCGCTGCTCGAAACCACCCCAAGGGCAGAGGCAAGTTGCAAACGTCCCTGCACTCCAATCAACAGCACATCAGGACAAAAAGATTTCCCTCATCTTCCCCTTCCAAGAGCAGACTCTTCTTTACACCACACTCCAAGAGCCAGACAAACCTCTTTGGCCCAAACAAATCTTTTCCCTCTCGCAGATTCTGCCCACCAACTTGAAACCATCTGGCAAAAACAGAGCTCAAAACAGTGCCAGCTGAGGAAGATCTTACTGCCTGCAACTTCAACTGCACCCCTCAAACTAGCAGCACACACGCTGTTCTCAGCACTTTCTATTCCTCCCCATGCCACCTTAACATCTGCTCCAGCAACATTGGCACTATGTCCTTGCCTTCCCAAGGAAAGGCACTCCGAGTCTCTTGGCCTTGCCTTGCCTTCAGTACCTTGTCTAGTTCTTCTTAAGCTACCCTTGCTCTGCTTCCTTTGCCTACGTCTGCCTTGCCTTGCACTACTTACCACTTGCTGGCTTTGCTTTGCCCTGCTTACCACTCTCTACCTCACCTTCCATGCAGGCAAGGCGCTGCAAAGCAAGTGCAGGCAATTGTGGGCACGTCAAGGGAGAGCTAAGCAAGGCCAGAGCAGTGAGGGGAAAGCAAATGGAGTGGTAGGCAAGAGAAGGCCCAGAAGTTAGAGGCAAGGCTGGCTGTAGGAAGGAAAGTCCACTGATGGGTAGGCCAGGCAGAAACAAGAAGGGCTCGGCAAGCCAAGGCCCTGGAGGAAAGCAGTAGGCAGGTCAAGGGCAGGGCATGGACGTGCAAAGGAATGCAAGGCTCCAGAGAGCTAGCAGGGCAAGGCAAGGAAACGGTTGTCTTGCCAAGGCAAGGCAAGGATAGGCAAGGCAGGTGAGAAGTACATTCGAGGACTGCTGGTACACAAAAGTGGCCAGGACCAACTGCTCTGTGTGGCCTTGCTTGGCGAGGCGAGGCAGGGCAATGAGAGTCCTAGAAGGAAAAGGAAAGGTGAGGCCAGACCTAGATGAATGTGAAAGGAAATCAGGTGGGGGATGGGTGAGCAAGTCAATGCAAGGCAGGGGAGAAAAGGCAGGTTGACCGAAGGCTACAGAGAGGGCAGCAAGGAAATGCAAGGCATGGGCAAGCATGTGAGGAGTAGGTGCTGCCAGCCGGCTGGGATGGCAGGGGCAGGGCAACTGCAAGTAGCATGGTGGGGATGTGGAGGGGGGTGTTAGTGTGTGTGTGTGTGCAGCGGAGTGCAGGGTAAGTGCAGGTGTGTGTGCATGTGCATAGGGGGGTTTTGTGCCAGGTGCTGTGCCGGGGGGAGCCATCCCACTGCCAAGAAGGTGTGGGAGTGAAAGGAGTAACATAGATGTGTCTTTACAAAGAGACCGTGTGAATCCGTCCTTAGACAAGGCTAGGAATTTACTGGTAGGGGAGTAACAGAAGAAAGTATTAGTTCTAGAAACTGTTACTAATCGACAGAGACTGTTGCTCAGCCAAGGCCGTGTTAAATTCCTGAACCTAGAGCAAGGCAACAAAGACTTAATAGCATTAGGAATAGTTTTGTTTTCTTCCTTCTCCATACCAAGAGGGGGGTGCATATTAGAGGGGAGCATAGAGTAGGCAGTTCCGGAAGTCTGTAATTCCCGAGTACCTCAGAGGGTGCTGTTGCCAGGAACTTAGCATAAAAAGGGGGCTGCGTCCCGCAATCAGTTGAGAGACTCCATGGCAAAAGCCCCATGGCCTCTCCCTGTAGTTGAAGAATGTTCCAGGACTCCTCTGTCTCCTTTTTGGTGGATGAAGAAATTCAGAAAGCAACACTTCTGCCAGAACTCTCCAAGATGCCCCCTTTGCTCCCAGTGACTCCATCACTGCCCGGGAAGCTGTCTTTTCTACCAGAGGAGTTCGAGATACAGTTAAAAGTCGTGTGGCAGAGAAAAAAGGCAAGAATTGGTTTACAAGGGATGGCAAACAAGAGATACCAGAAGCTTTGGCCCTACCAATATTAAAAGAACTCCGTGAAGAGAGTCCTTGCACTTCCTGAGGACTGGCAGAAGCCTTCCTCATGCTGTATGCTGCTGGGGGTCTTTTTAGACTGGCAAAACGAGCTGTTGAAGGTTGCTTGAGCTGTGCTAAAGCAAACAGCCAAGTTACAAAGTAACTTGCCAGGGGAGGGAGGCCTTGGGCTGCATGTCCCTTCCAAAGATGCCAGCTGGATTTTCCTGAGATGCCCCAAGTGGGAAGGCTTCATATCTTCTGCTAATGGTATGTCAGCTAGCAAGGTGGCCAGAAGCATTTCCAACTGCTTCAGCAACGACAGGATCAGTTATTAAGGCATCTTTGGAACAAATCATTCCAAGATACAGCATTGTAGAAGCAATAGACTCAGATAGGGGAACTCATTTTACAGGAAAGATCCTTCAAGGGGTTTTGGCTTCTTTAGGACTGCAATGGAACCTCCATAGGCCCTGGCACCCCCAGAGCTCGGCTCGGGTAGAAAACAATGAATAGAGGAATAAACACCTTTTGAAGCTGGTAATAGAAACCAAGATGCCATGGCTAGGGCTTTGGACATTGGCTTTGGCGAGAATGAGAGCCCGACCCAGAAGAGAGATTCCGTTATCCCCCTTTCCGTCGTTGTTATGAATTACCCGGGTAAGTCTCAACCTAGTGGGGGAGTAGAGGTAAGTGATGTATATTTAAAACTGTCTGTGGCCAGGATACTGCTTCTTGTGAAACCCCTTCAACAGGAAGCTCAGCTGGCACAAGCCCCACCTTTGGACTTTGCTGCTTCTAACATCCAACCAGGAGATTGAGTCCTAGTTAAGGAGTAGAAAGAAGCGCCAGTGGTTCTGAAATGGCGTGGCCCATTCCAAGTGTCACTGACGACAGAAACAGCCATCAAGACAGCTGAACACTCGGGTCAAGGTCTCTGAAGCCTCAGAGATTTGCACATCTCAGCTGGAGGAGAAGGCTGGGAGGCTGTGACTGACACTCTGCAGGAGTGGGCCGGAGCAGTAGCCAGTGCTTCAACATCAGAGGAAGCCCTGCGTGCCTACCCACAGACCATCTGCTGAAATAGTCTCTATGGGCATCCCTCCTCTAGAATTTCCACTCACTGGGGCGCTAATACTTGCTGGATTATTTTATGTTAAGTGGTTTCTGTGTCTTCAATTGCCACAGGTGCTGCAGAAGACAACGGGAAAACTAGACTAGCTAATTAGATCACATTATTAAAATATTTTCCTTACTAGTTCTACTTTTATATGGTCAGCTAAGTTTAGGCCAGGAGTGGGAGAATCAATTTGCAGCCTTAGGAGAAGAAGTAGCAAAAGTTTTTAACCTTAGCAATTGCTGGCTCTGTGGAGGGCCAGGAGGATCTGAAGAGTGCCTATGGTTGGCTAGCCCAGATGAACCTAAGTGGTGGCTCAACACCCGACATGAGGTCCATACTAGGATGGGATTTGGGGCCAAAGAAGGAAGTCCATGGCTATAGGAGAAGGTTTCACGAAGGATGTCTGGACTTCAGGTGGCTCTCTTGAAAGCTGTTTATTGCATAGGCGAAGTTACAGCATTTCAGGGAGTGGGTATCCAGAGCCAGCCCTACAGCTGCCAGCTCCAGCTGTAGGCATACCTGAAGCTGCTTTCTGTTCAAGTTACAAAGCATTCTATACTTTTCTTTGCAGAGTATCTTAACACATAACAACCAATAAGCACCATACCCAATACCTTTACATTTGCCTATAGCCTATCATAGCTACTACCATCACCATATTATAGTCATTATTATCCAATCACAAGAGTAAGTAAGTTACAATTTCAGCTTACAGTGGAAAATTCTTAGACCTCTCTTCTTCTTGCTACATCAACATTTCTTGTTTGCCTGCCATATCTTTCTTTTTGGTAAAGACACGTTTTCTATTTTCTTATGCTCTTCTTGAGACTTACTTACTTGGTGAAAAACAAGTCTTTGTTTGTAATCACATACCTTTGTCCTGCTCCTAAAAATCTCCTTCCAACTCATCTCCAACCTTTGCCTTCTCAGTTACTCAGTGATCACTGTTTCAGCAAAACATCTTTTGTTCCATATCAAAACTTGCTTCCATTTCTACCTCATCCTCAGCTTCTACATTCACAGACCTTTCTGCCAAGCCCACATACCTGTGAAACTTTCTTACCAAACTTTCATCCTCCCCAACACATGGCCACTTCATTCTTCTCCAACAGGCACTTATTGCCTAAACAGGACAGGGCGGGTCTATGTAGGAAAAGGCGTTTGTCAATTGACTTTCCCTCTGGCTTTAAACAATTGGGTTTGGACCCACAATTGCCCTCCTTACAATTGTTCCAAATATCAAGACAAATGCAATCAAATAGCTGTTCAGCTCACTAATGGTAGCTGTGTAAGGTGTTCTTACCACACTTACCAAAAATATTTGGAAGCCTGTAAAGCAATGGGGAGGGACAAGGGGTTTTTTTGACCACCTATTTTTAAGCTGTCCCCACAAAAATTCCACAAGTAGAAGACATGTTGTTCATGATTATCAGTGGGAATGGCAACACCGGATCAGAACTCAAAGCCTTTTAGTGAGTTCTGCTCCAAATCCAACCAAACAGCTTGCAGATGTAAATGTAGATGGGAACCCTGTGTGGGAGCTTGGAAATGCCAATGCTGTGACCCTTATGGTGGGGCAGCTATTGTTGGAGGACCGTCAGGCCCGGGAATCCTGCTGTATTTTGACCCACCAATTGATGACCAAGGGTAGGAAGGCCCCTTTGCTTTGAAAGGACATTATTGGATTTGTGGCCAACATGCTTAGCTCAGGTTACCTCCAAACTGGTCAGGGATATGGTGTATATTTTAGACCATTGTTCTTTTTGCTACTACAAGTTCAGGGAAATCGCTTAGGAATCAAAATCTGTGAGGATTTAATTAGAGAAAAGCAGTCAGCTGATGCAGCCTTGGCTGCAGGGAGCACCCCAAAACGGGGAAAAGATGAATGGCCACCAGAACAAGTTACGCAACAGGATGGACTGGCCCCTTGGAAAGCTAAGGAATTAATCCCAGATGCCTGGGAACCCATTTATCATTTGAATGAGATAATTAGGTTACAAGCTGTCTCAGAAATAATTACCAACCAGCCAGCCACAGCTCTTGACCGTCTTGCTGAGCAACCCACTTCAATGAGGAAAGCGGTATTTCAACATTGGATGGTATTAGATTATCTGTTAGCAGAAGAAGGAGGAGTTTGTGGGAAATTCAATGACTCGAGCTGCTGTTTGCAAGCAGAGGACAGCGGAAATGTGGTCAAACAAATAACAAAGGAAATAACGTCAGCTCATGGACCTGTCCAAGTGTTGAAAGGATGGTAATGGGACATGTTTTCCTGGCTAACTGGCCAGCTATGGGCTAAATTGTTACAGCAGGGATTACTGTAACACGCCTATATCAAACCAGGAATCCCGTGGAAAAGAAGTATATATGGACAGATTTGTGGTAGATGATTCAGAGGTCTTTATTTCTCCAGCCGCATGGCAGGGGCTCTGCTCAGGAACTCCCCCAGTCACGGGACCCGAGGGTCCTTGGCCACACCGGGGAACACAAACCAACCAATGGGGAATGAAGCTGACCAGGCTCAGGGAAACCCCGTGTCTCCCCCCCCAGGGCCCATCTCCCAGGGCTCCATGGCAGGGGGGGAGACCTCAACACTAAATGAATACCATTTCTCCTCTTATATGCTATAGCAACTCTAATCTTTTGACCATGCATGACACCATGCTGGGTGCAGCTCTTTCAGCAGGTGGTCAAGGGGATGCCGCTAGCAGCCATGCCTACCTGATCCAGAAATGACTACAAAAGGACAGAAAAGGATGTCACTGCAAATAATAGCAAAAGCCAAGAAGACTCAAGAAGAAAAAATTAAATCAATGGTAATTAAGGTTTGTAAAGACAAATACAGATCAACGAAAAAGAGGAGGGATTAAAAGGAATGAGATGGATGAGTCTTTACAAACAGACCGTGTGAATCGGCCTGTAGACAAGGCTAGGAACTTATGGGGAGTGAAGTAACAGAAGAAACTATTAGTTCTCTAGAACTGTTGCTAATCAACAGGGACTGTTGATTAATCAAGGCCGTGTTAAATTCCTGAACCTAGAGCAAGGCAACAAAGACTTAATAGCATTAGGAATGGTTTCTTTTTCTTTCTTTTCGATGCCAAAAGGGGGGTGCATATTAGAGGAGGGCATAGAGTAGGCAGTTCTGGAAGTCTGTATCTCCCGAATACCTCAGCCAGTGGGGAAAAGGAAGAGACTCTTGTGGCCAGGAACTTGGCATAAAAAAGGGGCTGCATCCTGCAACCGTTTGACAGACCCCATGGGAAAAGCCCCATGGACTCTCCCTGTAGTCGAAGAATGTTGCAGGACTCCTCTGTCTCCTTTTCGGACATAAACCTCAGGCATCGTGGATTAATTTTCCCTAACGGCAGCGACCTGCCGCGTGCTCTCCGTGCTCCTCCCCAGCCCCCCGGCAGGTGTAAAATAGTTCCCGGCGGCTCCCACCGCGCGTTACAGACGGCTGCGCGGCCCCGGGGCTGCTCGCAGTGCTTCCCTGCCCCGCCAGGGCTGCCCGCGGGCTGCGGAGCCACCTCGCCACCGGCGCGGCCAGGGCCGGGGCCCTTCTCGACAGCAGCCGAGGGGCTGTGGAGCAGGCGGCTGCGGGACGATCAGCTATTTTATGCCGCGCGGTGCTGCTGCCTCCATCTAGTGCTCCATCGCGCCGCCGGCCGACCCCGCCGGGCGCGTTCACGCTCGGCCGCGCTCGTTGCCCGCCCAGCCTCGCCGGAAGCTCTCCCGCCCGGGCCGTGCCCCGGCTCCGCCTGCGGCTCGGCAGGGCCCGGCCGCACGCGTGCTGCGTGGCTCGGAGCACCCGCGTTGCGCCGCAGGCGCCGGGGAAGGCGGGGCGGGCCGGCGCCATCGTGGTAGCGCGAGGAGAGGAGCGCCCGGGCGGGGCGGCGAGTGGCGCGGCGGTGAGCGCTTCTGCTTCCTGTCGCTCGGCGGTCGCCCTCGGCAGGTGCCGTGTGACCCCGCGGAGCGGCGGGGCCGGCCGGGCGGTGCGCGGCGAGGCTTTCGGCCAGCGGCGGCCGCAGGGAGAGTCTGCTGGCACTGCCCGTGCCGGTGGAGAGAGCGGGGATCCGAGGCCGGCCTTCCCAGAGCGACGAGGGGTGGCCGCCTTTGCCGCGCTGCCCTCCGTGCAGCACGTGGCCGATTCCGGCGAACCCGGGGTCTCCGCAGCGGCGCGGGCGGGAGGGAGTGGGGAGCGCGCTCGGTGCTGTGCCGGCCGCTCCCGCCCAGCACTGCGCTCTGCCGAGGCGTTTTCCCGCCCGTCCTGGGAAAGACACAAGGGACACCAAAAGTTGGAGCTTAGCTGTCAGGGGGAGCAACTTCCGTCCATTGGCGACCTCCTTTTCCCTCTGATTCAGCTACCTTGTGGTAGGTGCGGTGGTGCTGAAGAAGAGTGGCGGCTTGGCACAGTTGCTGGCATAGGTGGTGCAAGAGCTCCACGCAAAGAGCTTTGAGTGGCATGTGTGAGGGTAGGAGGGTACGGCACCCACAGCTGAAGGGAAAAAAGGTCAGGGCATGTCATCAGCCGCAGTCGTGCTAAGTTGTTCATCTTTGCAAACTGCTTGCCGAGTTCTTCCTTTCTTAGGTAATGGGGGTTTGTATCAACCAGAACTGCATATGGTCAGTATTTGCAGAGAAGGTTACTTGGACTGTTGTTGAAGTGAGTGTAGCAGTTTCTATGGCATTCTGCAAAAAAAGTGACAGGTGTCTCTGTGTTCCCCAATTCTTAACAAAAACGAAGTTAACAAAGCCCTGAAAAGAGGTTTTACAAAACTTCAGGGGTTTTTTCCTACGAGTACTGTAGAGACAACCATAGTCACCTTGTCTTTCCAAAAGTGAAGGTTACATCTTTTTGTCCAAGAGCATCAAGTGCTTTTGGTCAGCGTTTGTGTGCAAGCATTAGCCTTGTTCTTGTTCTTCCTTGGAGAACTTTTACAATACTCAGATGATCTGTGTAGGCTGCAGACTGCAGTGGTGAACTTCAAGGCTTCCAGCAGAAGGGAGATGCTGTCCACGTTTTGGATTTTCCTTAGTCTGAACCTTCAATGTCCAAGGCTTCACTTTTCAAGCAGTTGGAAGAGCTCCAAATTAAGATATGAACAGGTCTTAATTGACCTTGTCACCGCCTCAGTTTGTCAGGTAATGCTGTGCACTGGATTTAATTGCCTAGTGCAACATGTGCTAAAAATATGTAGAGTGTCTCCTCGATTACCCTTCCAGAAGGGTTTGAATGGAGAACAAGGAGTTCCGAAGACAGGTATTTGGTGTACGAGAAGTAGAACTTAGTTGATTGCAGGGCACTGCATGCACAAATGTCTAAGGAGGATCCTTCTTTTTTTGTCCCATCTATGCTTGTTCTCATTTGAAATCCTGAACATTCTGGAGGCTGGTTTTGTTAGGGTTGTGGCTGGGGAAGGGGTGGTGGTGGGGGAGGGGTGGGTGTTGTTTCTGATCTTTTTAATTTCCAGGATAATGTACAAAGAACTTGTGCCCAAAACCAGCAGTATGAAGCAATGCAGGTATAAAAGAAGGTCACCGAAATGTCGGATAATATGAATCTGAAAGCGCTTCAGTATTTTACCCAGGAGTTTCACTCCAACTGATTGTCCTTCACAGAAATGTAGTGGCAGGCTTATGCCATGCTAGAAGTGATGACCTTTCTCTGCCCCAAATTGACCAGCAAGATATTTTGGCTCTTGATTTAAACCCCTGAGCCAGCTGTGTTTCAGGCTGCAGAAGCTGCAGGTGTTGTGGCAGACACGGGGTGCAGCCCTGCCTGCTGGTCCCGACCTGGCGCACGCTGGTGGCAGCCGTCAGCGCCCGGGGTCCCCTGTGCCACCCACGCCAGGGTTCTGCCTGCCTGCTTCGCACCCCTGGTAGCCTCAGGGAAACAGCGGACTACTCCATCTACTTTAAAAACAAACAAGCAAACAAAAAACCCACTGTAAAAATATGTAAAAGTCTTGAAACTAATTCTCAGCGCTTGCTCGGAGTTTGTTGATGGTGCAAATGGATTTTGGATAAACTGGTACTGCTAGTACTACTTTTAAATTAGGTTCCTAAACTTCAGAAAGGAGAAGATGGTGGTCACATACCCCTGAGGAATGTTTGAAAAAGTAAGAGTGCTCAGTCATTTAAAGGTGGCCAGAAAATGGGTGTGGCAGTGGAGTGGACACTCTGCGAGTAGGTAGCCTTAAGTCATGCAGCGACTGGCACTTCAGTGGGAATTTTGCATCAACACCAAGAGATCGTTCCATGATGTGTTGCATAACAGCAGATTGGGCCAAAATTCTGCTGACTTTGATCAAGGTGGACGGGCCACCTTCACTTAACCCAGCATAGGGACATAAATCAATGATGTTTGAAAAGCAGCCATGAAACATAGCCCCTTTAGTTTATTGGACTGTTGCAAGTCTCCAAAGCTCTGTTGACAGGTCACTGGAAGTAGCTGTTGGAATCTAACTGCGGTTGGACTCTTTGTCAGTCAGCATCACCAGGAGGCTTAACAGTTTAGGTTGAGAGGTGGTGCATGTTTTTTTTCAGAGGAATGGCCCAGTGAAGAGCAGTGTTCACTGCCATGACTGCCATTGTAGCCTTCTAGAGAAATCTTGGTTCATTCAGAGAGAACTTCCTTGGTTCTGCTGGTTTGGTTTCACAGCTGGAGCAAAGGTAGAGCACTGGAAGCAATTCCTAGGGCAGAAGCGGGAGATATCCAAAGCGCTGGACTTTGTTGTCCTCAGCACAGTGTAAGTGAGCGTAGTCTAATTGGAGGAGTGGTGAGCATCAGTGATATCAGATTTTTTACAAGTTCTTAATTCTGTCAAAACAAGAAAGAAGGAGAGTGATGAAGATGAAATCCTTTCCTCTTAAATCTGCCTACGCAGCAACTTCAGGGGTAGTTGTAATGTGTATTCACCTATTTTGAATTGCCCAAAACCAGGCCTGGAGATGCTTCAGAGACAGAGTCAGAGAAGCGGGTATTTGCTTTATTTGGCGCTGGGTGCGTGGGGGATCGCTCCTCCTAACACACACACGCAGAGCACTCCATACAGTCCAGCATTATGTGTAAAATTTTTGAATATTCATCACATTCCTTGGGATAGGAGTAGTTCTAGAAATTACTTCTCGGAAGTCATTGATCATCATTAGCAGACGTGCCACGCATGCGCTGTGTACCCAGGTGGTCGCACTGAGGAAGGCTCCTCTTCTTCCTCGGGGGTCTTTCTGATAAAGATCAGTAGTCTCCGTCACAATGCACTTTTTACCTTTCTTTCTGGAGCATGCGCAGTTCTTCGCTGGATGATTCAGCGATCTCTGTGCTGGTTTTCAAAAGATCCTGTTCCTCTTATCTTGACAAGATTAAGGCAAGTCCTGGTGCTTAGGTTTTGTGATTAACATTTGCTGTCTCTTAGTAGTTCACTCGTGTTTACATGAGTAAACTATGGATCAACCCCCTTCTCAATTTTAGCACTGAAAGGATATCAGAGTCATTTAAAGAGATGTCTCCTATGGAGTACTATAAAACTGCCATCATGGTAACACGTTTTCATACAGTAGTTTTAGCACAGAAGTAATAGATGTACAATCTTGGATGTTTCAACCTGCTGACTCGAGAGCCAGTGTTGAGCTTTTCTCTTTTAAATCCAGTCTTAGAGCTCTGCAGGGATCACTGCAGCATGACGTTGTGACAAGGGGATGCTGATTCACGCATAAACCTTTGATGCTTTCCTTATATCTTCAAGCAGCTTTGAAAACCAGTGATGATCTGGCATGTTGCGACTTGAGAGTCATGGTAAAGGTTTCACCAAACACTTTGTAATATCATGCTGCAGCTTTCATGCCTAAGGAAATAGCATTGAGCATATGGCTGGCAAAATGCCAAAAGAATGAGCCAAAACCAATATCCTTTAATGGGAAAGATGGAAAACATTTAGATGTGTTTATTTGAACTAAAATTCCTGTGGACCAAGCCTAAATGTATTTCACACTAAATTCTTAGAACTGATTTTAAGGGAAGATGTGAGAAAGATGAATTCACAAGCGGAATTTTCAGCAGCATAATATTGAACATTTATTAGTAGAACAAAGGCATATCACAGCGCGGGAGCACTTAGCAATATTGCTAGAGGCGTGGCTCCATTCATTTTACTGTGAACTTAAGTACTTCTTTAAACATAGTCCTTAAGCCCAGAAAGTAATTTACACTTCACTCAACTTTTCCCCCCCCTCCTGTCTCTGCCCCCTTGTGCCAGCGCACGCCAGCACACCGCCGCCGGTCCTCTGGATAGCTTCAGAATTGAAGGCAGGCACCCCGCTCCGGTGCCTCCTCAGTCTCCAACCTAATTTGTAGTTGACAGATTCTTTGGGAGGTGTGAGTTTTGATGAGATAACTGACTTCCTGGGATGCATGCGGTTCATCTTCTTTGTTTCTTTAAGATGTCTCGGTTTCTACCTCTGTCATTTCTCAACTTAAAGGACATTTATTATCACGTGTTTATTACGACGTTTCCCAACATGTTACCACTCTTTTGAAGTTACAATTTACTCTAGTCTTGTTTTTACTTAACTATATTTTACCTGTTTCTACATAGTACATGATCACTTCTAAATGTTAAAATCATATATGGGAAAGACAAGATTTATCGTTCACTCATTTATCACAGGAGGAATGTGTTAGCTGCTCGTGTTGCAGTTCACTTGTAATGCTGGTCTATTACCGCAGGCCTGGGCCCTAGGCTATATCACCATGTCCCGCAGCCATAGGGAGGAGGAGGAGAGAAGATCCAGCAGGCAGGAATTGTGCAGCAAGATTTATTCATTTAATTATTTTACAAACTCTTTTACAGACTTTTTTCTTCATAATCTATTTGGACAAAGGATCAGCCACCCCTTGGGGTGATTGGCTAAAATCCTAAAACATCCATTGTCAAAATATTTTTCTACTATACCATAAACAAGACTTTTCAAGGTTGCAGGTGGCTTGGTCGTTTCCATACTCTGCTACCTCTTCTGTGAGAGAGAAAAGTCTCTCACGGACTTAGAAAATAGCAAGAAAATCCTCGCTAGCAGCATTTTTGTATCTACACTGGTCCTTCTCATTTCCTTTTCTCTAGAACACATTTCTCAGGCTCAGTGAGCAGATGTGCGTGCAAGTGGTTCGGTGTGTCCTTGGAATTCAAATAGTCAGGATCAGATGGGTTTCTGCAGTGAAAGGATACAAGGAAACGGGGATATAGCCGACAGTGGGAACTCCTGTGATTTTGCTCCTCTCCAAACATTTCTCCTCTCCAAATGGATCTCTGTAGGAAACTTGACACATTCTTCTACTCCTGGGAGTCATTAATAAAGAAACCTGGGGTGTTTATTAGGTGACAGTGCTGTTCCTGCTGTGCACCTTTGCACCTGGCTCACAGACCATTTTCACACAGCCGTGGTCCAGAATGCGGGCAGACAAAAACCCACCAGTTTTCTCTTGCCTACTTGACTTTTCAAATTCTTATTATGTGATGATTATCGCATCATTTTGTCCATAATATCTGAAATAATTTGCCATGCAGTTTTGAATACAGTGCAAATACGTATTTTACTCTTAGAAATTTGAAAGTGAGTTACATTTAATAGTAGTTTGTGAGTAGTATGGCAATCAGGCCTTAAATACGCCAATCAGGCTTGTAAATAAACCCATATTATCAGTCAATCTCTTCAATCTATTCATGTGTTTATACGGGATTTTATTCCTATAGAATAGAAAACTCGGAGCAGTGGCAAAGAAGGGGGGGGGGGGGTGGGGCAGCAGCGGCCCGGCTCTGAGAGGGGTAGGGAAAGGCAGGCTCGGGATCCCGGGGTTTCTCACCTGAGGCACCCGAGCAGATGGTGAAGAGTCCCTCTTTTAGTGAAGGTAGACTGTTAAAAAGGTTCCAATGCAACAGCCGCTCTTACGAACAGAGCTGCACTCACGGTAGAAGAAAGGCAGCAGGAGACGGAATCCTGCAGTGGTGACCAATTCTCCCCACAGCCACCGCAGCCTCTCTCCCCTCCGAATGCTTGAGAGAACAAGAGCTGGGAGCTGCATGCAACCCCGTTTTGCCAGTCCAAAGTTCACTGTATCTCTGCCCTCACAAGACACCTCAGCTAAAGGGAGTAGCCAGCTGCATCCCTCCCCTGAGCGGTGACAACTTCTTTTGTCTCTCTTGAGTGTCCAGTCGTTATTGTCTCCTAGCGTATGGGGGAAAGCTCCTTAAGAGAAAAAAAACCCCAAAAAAACAAAAGGAGAACTACTAAAACCCCAACATACGGGTGATTCTCACCTTCCTTCTCTGTCCTGTGGTGGTCGGCGATGGAAGAGACGGGGCAGATTGCTCAGATGCAAGAAGCCGATTTTATTGATACAGAGCTGAGTATTTATACCTTTTCAGCAGTAACTAAAAATAGATTCTTATATAAGCAGCAATCACTATAACAACCATATCTATGTTTCTTAATAACATTGCAAAACTACAAGCTAGCATTAACCAACACCAAGCATGCCATTCCCTTATACTAGCTATTTCCTGATAGGCCGTACTGCCTGCCATGGTTTGCGGCCTAGCAGCGTTAGCGCGTCCACTTCTGACATGATTTTAGCAGTGCTCTCACTTCTGCTTTCTAGCTGTATCTCCACACTTCTCAGCTCCATGTAAAAGCACATGCTCTCAGTGTCGTAGAGTCCTTAGGGAAAGCAAACAGCGGTTCTGCTTCACACTGCTAAATGTGCCAGGACAGAAAGCTTTCACTGACCTTGCCTTGCCTTTTCCTTGCAGCCTTTCCTCTTCAGAGTGAAACATAGATTTAGAAGAACTATAAAGATTTTAGTTATAGGCTAGCTGTGTGGAGATTAGTTAGAGTAGGAAGGAATTTGGGCCCAGTGAGAGTTAATGAAAATAGTTAAGAGAGCTGGACCTGAAAGGGGTTTTAAGATGTGATTACCAAATAACTGATGATCTGTCATTTGCATGTTTGCTTAGCTGTGCTTAGAAGGAGGAATAGAAACTTTGATAAGTTGGTGTAGGGAACAAGGACAATTACCAATTTCCTCCCTTGGTGGGAACCTGTTCAAAAGTCACGCAAGAGGAAACTTAGAGGTCACTAAAGTAATTCGGATTGTTAAAGTTCAAAAAGGCAAAAAGGCCAAAATGAGGAAGATGAGTTACTTCATCTTTCTTGGGCCCACTGACCCAATTCAAGACCACTGACTCCATTCAGGACACACACTATGCATGCTTAATGACATTTAAGCTCATTTCCATATGAAGCGGAGAATGGGAGGTGTTAATGTTACGAATATGCATTTGTATTTTGGATATTCATAATATTTGGAAATAAAAAGTGTCGTGTTTGCTTGGATTGGGGCCCTGCGTCTTAGGGAGCTATCCCACGCAGTGCCCGGTGCCAAATAAAACATGCACTTTCTAACTCTAAACTGTTAGAGAGTTTTTGTCCGTCTCAGTTGAATATCGATACTAGATCGATATTCATATTTTGGTAAGCCATTTTGGCGACTCTGGTGGGGCCCTGCTCTATCTGGCTGAGGGGCCAGGGGACCCCACCTCGGGCGCTCGCCCCACATTTTTGTGGGGCTCCTTGATCCTCTGACACCCCGGGGAGAGACCAGGACCTGCCGGAACCACGGACAAAGAGGTATGTTTTAAAATTAAAGGGGTACCTTAAAGAAGGCAGCTTGTAAGATACAGCGGGACACCCTGTGCGAAGCGGAAGCCTGGGAGAGTTTGCTTGTAAGTGTCTGCAGAAAGTATAGTAATGTTTTAACGGAGCAGGTAACGGCTCCAAAGGCTCATCTCCCGTAAGGGGAGTAGAGCTGCTTCTGTTTCCCAGGGAGGGGAACGAGGTACAGGGGTGCTGCCTTGGTCTCTCATGGAGGAGAGGCGGGTGCACAGCGTGGGTGGCCGTGCGGCGTGTGTTGAGGGGCGCTGCCTTTGGTCTCTCGTGGAGGAGAGCCAGGAGCGCAGAGCGGGTGGCGGGGCGGTGCGTGTGGCTGCGGAGTTTGAATGGCTGCAAGAACTCCGGCTTGCTTCGTTCTCGTAGAGGGGAGCGAAGACCGTGGGGTTGCACACCGGAGGTATCGGCGGGAGCGCCGTCGGCTCCGGTCCGGTCGGTGGCTTAAAAGCAGCATTGGCTTGTAGTTTGGGATACGAGTGGTGAACAGAGAGAGAGACTAACTTTGAGTGCTGTGCGCATGCATTAGGGACGCGCCGCAGGTCTACAGGGACCGCTTTGGGTTAAAGGGTACGGACCCCCTAGGCTGTGCAAGCGCTGTAAGGGTATGATGGCTGGGTTATGCCAAAAGGGTTTGTTGGAACTGTGAATTAGCAGTGTGTTGTGTGTGTGTTTAGTTTGTGAGAGTTTGTATTGTGGGTGTTTTGATTTGTGTGTGTTTGGCCCGGATCAGCCACGTATTTGTATGAAAAAGTTATAAAAGTTTGTGTTTAGTGGAGTTGAGGAAGGATTTTTGTGCTTGACAGAGTGGAGAGATTTTTTTGTGTCTAGAGAGTGGGTTGCAAGGAAAGAATTAAGTAGAGCGCGTGACCTTTGAGTTGTGTGAATGGCGGTGGTGAAATTTGGTTAAGGTATTAGTGAAAAAGCAGTAATTGAGTGTTTAGAAGTTGCTAAATTTGTGTTTAAAGGAGCGAGCGGAGCTAGTTTGAAACTATGTCTGGTGTCACTTTGGCGACCGGCGCAGTGATCTGAGTTGGTAGCTTCGGATTTTTGTTTTGTAAGTTTTTAGTATATTTTGAAAAGTTTGATTGTAAGTGAGTTTAAATTTGGTTGTTTGGTTCAGGGTGACATCCAGACCAAGGGCTAATAATTTTAACCTTAGCAGTGAGGCAGAGCGGCGTAGCATGTAGCGTGGGCTCAAGACTAAACCCCCCCCCACTCACTCAGCAGTGCAAGCGAAGCGGTAGGGGCTAACCCCCCCCGCTCGGCAGAGTGAGTGAGGCGGCAGCACAAGCTGGAACTTGCTAGCTTGCCAGATTTGAGCGGAGCCTTGTGAAACCCCAGCAAAAGTTTCCCTCGGGGTTGCGAAAGGCTTGTGGTGGGTTTTAGAAGTTTAAAATTGTTGGTAGAAGTGCTTTGAGTGAATTGTTTCAAGCATTTGAATGTGTAGAGTGAGTTTTATGTGCTGTGTGAATTTTTTTTAGATTTGAATAAAAAGGAGCGGGGTTTTTTGAGTGGTGGAGTGTGTGAGTGTGTTGTGAAACAAGCTTTTTGGTGAACTTTAAAAATGGTGGCAAACAAAAGCAAAGAGGTTCCTAAAAGTATCCCTCTGGGATGTGTTTTGACACACTGGCAAAAGATGGTGAATCATAGTGGTGCAGAGACCAAGAGGGAGCTTATTAAGTTATGCACCCAATGGTGGCTGTTTTATAAACTGGAAGGGGGTATGAAGTGGCCGCCTTTTGGTACACTGGATTATGAAACATTACTGCAACTAATGCTTTTTCTTAGCCGTGAGCAAAAATGGCCAGAGATTGTTTATGCTGAATTATTTTTCACTCTTCAAAATCAACCTGAGTGACAAAAAGAGTTTGGGTCAGACCACCCTCTGATCCCTTAGTATTGGCTTTTGAAAAGGATAACAAAGTTAATAATGAAAAACCTAAGCGATGTT
Organism: Corvus hawaiiensis; assembly: GCF_020740725.1. Taxonomy (NCBI): domain Eukaryota; kingdom Metazoa; phylum Chordata; class Aves; order Passeriformes; family Corvidae; genus Corvus; species Corvus hawaiiensis. The sequence goes on from NC_063229.1 coordinate 1,045,524, forward strand.
GCGGTGCATGTTCAATAAACCAGAGATGTACCCATCCTGACAAGGTATATCAGGTAGAAGCCCAAGAACAAGAAGTGGCAGATCTACTTAAGTCACCCCCTAAAAAGGGAGATGGGGGAGGGGTAGCAAATGATACAGAATCAGAGTTACCATCATCTCCATCCCCAAACCCCGCTCCACTTTCTAGTTCATCTCCCTCTGGGAAATCAAGAACAACTAACCTCTACCCACCTTTACCGAGCAGCGACAGCGAAGAGGATGAATCACCCTCCCCACAGGGTCCTATAACATTAAGGACCCGGGGGCAAATTAAAAGAAACATACAAGCACCTTTAAGGGAAGCAGTAAATCATGAAGGGATTCCTATATTAGTTAAAATCCCCTTTTCTATTATAGATCGAGAAGCCTGGGAAAAAGTGGCCAGAAATTACCAGAGTGACCCAATATTGGGGTTGCTAAGAAATTTAAATTTATGGTGAACCAACACAATCCTTATTGGGCTGATACCCAGTTACTGCTTGATGCTCTACCTGAATCAGAAAAGCAATTAGTTATAAAGACAGCTGTGAATATGGCTGAAGATGATTGCAGGATAACACAGGAGGATGTTAAAAAGGTACTTCCTCTTCAGGATCCAGAGTGGGGCCCTAATGAGCCAGATGAAATGGCACAGTTAAAAAGGTACTGGGGATTCATAATAAAAGGGCTAGAAAGAGCAACCCCTAAAGCCATAGACTGCTCAGCCCTGTATGCTATGAAGCTGGGTCCCTCTCAAACACCTTCTGAATTTTTAGACAACTTGCGAGATGCGATGTGTTGCCATGCCACCTCGCATCCTGGACCGGAAGAAGGAGTGCAGCAATTGGTAAGTTTATTTTTAGGACAATCCACAGGAGACATCCGGCAGAAGCTTCAGAAGATGCAAGGTCCAACAACCCGGAATCTAGAGACTTTGCTTAACGTGGCACGGAGCGTTTATAGCAATTGGGGAGAGGGAATGCAAAAATTAGTAAGGGTGGTAAAAGAAGGAAAAAAAAAAGGAAGACGTGGGCAAGGTCCACCAAGACAAGGACCACCCCGACTAGGAAGGGACCAGTGTGCCTTATACAAAACCTGGGCATTGGAAAAACCAGTGCCCAGAAAAGAGAAAGGGTGATGAAAAAGAAATATGACCAGAGAGGTGCGGGGGTGGTTGCTCATATGCAAGACTGGGCGCTACCCTAGGGGACCCTCTGGTTATAGTTAAACTAGGGAACGAAGAAAAGAAAGTGGAATTTTTAGTAGATACAGAAGCAACATATTCAGTGTTGAATAAAGCTTTGATACCTATATCAAGGGGTTATTTTGTAGTGACAGGGTCAACTGGCCAATCTGGAAAGGCATACTTTTGTAAACCACTGAAATATAAATTGAGAAAACAGTGGGGAATTCACCAATTTTTATATATGCCTAACGCTCCATCTGCACTTTTGGGCAGAGATCTGCTAGAGCAGCTGGAGGCAAAAATAATATTTAAAAATGGGGAAATCAGTTTGGAAGTAAAAGACCAACAATATCTAGAGTTGCTGAGCCTAATGCTAATAACCAAAGAAACGGAAATAGCGAATGAAGAAGAAATGATTAAGAAGATAATGGATCAAGTATTCCCTGGAGTGTGAGCCTCTGGTACCCCAGGGAGGGCAAAGAATGCCCTGCCAATTCAAATCAAGCTTAAAGAAGGGAAACGGCCTGTAAGGGCCAAGCAATTTCCCTTGAAAAGGGAAGACAGAGAAGGGATCGGGCCAATTATTGAGAACTTTTTGCAAATTGGATTGTTAAGGGAGTGTCAATCTGATTTTAATACTCCAACTTTACCCGTGAAGAAACCTGATGGGTCATACAGGTTAGTACAAGATTTGAGAGCAGTCAATAAAGTGACGGAGGATTTATACCCAGTGGTTGCTAACCTTACACCTCATTAACCTGTTTAACACCTGAACTAACCTGGTTTACCGTTTTAGATTTGAAGGATGCTTTCTTTTGCCTCCCTCTCCATGAAGCCAGCCAGAAAATTTTTGCCCTTGAGTGGGAGAAGCCCAAGAGTGGACGCAAAACTCAACTCACACGGTGTGTATTACCCCAAGGGTACAAGAACTCTCCTACTATATTTGGAGAACAGCTTGCAAAGGAGCTAGAATCCTGGGAACCCCCGCCGGGAGAAGGACAGCTGCTTCAGTATGTGGATGACCTTTTGGTAGCCACCCAGACCCAAGAGGCATGTATGAACTGGACGGTAAGCCTCTTCAACTTTTTGGGCTTGCAAGGGTATCGGGTGTCCCAAAAGAAGGCCCAGATGGTAAAGCAAACAGTTATTTACCTGGGCTATGAAATAAGTGCTGGACAAAGAACCTTTGGATGAGAGTGCAAAGAAGCGATATGCCAGATCCCAAAACCCCAGACAGCAAAAGAGCTGAGAAGTTTTCTAGGTGTGACAGGGTGGTGCAGACTGTGCATTAATGATTATGGGTCGCTTGCTAAACCTTTATATGCATTGATTACGGAAGGAAACAAGAACCTGCCGTGGACAAAGGAAGCAACACAGGCTTTCGACCAACTGAAGAAGGCCTTCATGTCAGCTCCAGCCCTGGGGCTTCCAGACGTGAGTAAACCATTCTTTTTGTTTTCTCATGAAAAGCAAGGGATTGCCTTGGGAATACTGGCACAAGACTTGGGCCCGTATCGGCAGGCAGTAGCCTACCTTTCCAAACAGCTGGATGCAGCAGCCAAGGGATGGCCAGGATGCCTCAGAGCTGTTGCAGCAGTGGCAATAAACATCCAAGAGGCATGCAAATTCACCCTGGGCCAGAAAATGACTGTGCTAGTGTCTCATACAGCATCTGCAGTCCTGGAGGCCAAAGGGGGACATTGGCTCTCCCCTCAGAGATTCTTGAAGTACCAGGCCATACTGGTAGAACAAGATGATGTTGAAATTGTGGTGACTAACATTGTGAACCCAGCTTCATTCCTCAGTGGGCATCTGGGAGAACGGGTGATCCATGACTGCCTGGAGACAATCGAGGCCACTTACTCCAATCGCCCAGATCTGAAGGACATCCCTCTCAAGGGCGCTGAGACCTGTTTCACTGATGGAAGCAGTTATGTTATCAGTGGAAAAAGACCTGCTGGGTATGCTGTTACCACCAGCCGAGAGGTAATAAAGTCTGGACCATTGCCAACAAACACCTCTGCACAAAAGGCTGAAATAATTGCTCTAACCCGAGCCTTGGCATTGGCAAAAAGAAAGAAGATTAATATTTATACAGACTCAAGGTATGCATTTGGGGTGGTTCATGCACACGGAGCCATTTGGAAGGAGAGAGGACTGTAAAACTCACAAGGGAAGAGTATCAAGCATGCACCAGAAATACTGAAGTTCTTGGACACCGTTCAGTTACCTGAGAAGGTAGCTATCGTGCACATTAAAGCACAGCAAAAAGTGAGTTCTGAATTGGAAGAGGGAAATATGCTGGTGGACAGAGAGGCAAAAGACGCAGCCAAAGGTGAAGTACTCAGTGAAAAGGTAGAGGCAACATTAATACCAGATGGAAAGATTTGCCTTGAAGGTAGGCCAGAATACAACAAGAAAGATAAGAAACTTATAAAAAAAAAGGAAAATGCAAGTTATAATCAGAGGGATGGGCTTTAACTAAGAATAACAAGCTCATAGTACCTTCTTATTTGTTGGGGTCACTGGTGCAGAAAGAACATGAGAAAACACACTGGGGAATGGGTGCTTTGTCCAATTATTTGAAAGATAGGATTATGGCTAGGAGCTTGCAAGGTGCAGTGATACAAGTAACTCGCCAGTGTGGTCTTTGCCTCCGAACTAATCCTAAGAATAGTCCAAAACCTAAAGCTGGACAAATTGGGAAAGGCTGCGGACCTGGGCAACAGTGGCAAATTGAATTACCCAGAAAAGGGGGGTATCGATACCTATTGGTATTAACAGAGACCTTTTCAGGATAGCCAGAGGCCTTTCCTGTAGAGGAATTCCTTGTGGAGCGGGGGCGTAGGATACCCCAGGAGAGCTTGGGCATCCCAGGGCTGTTGCAGAAGTACCCCTGACAGGGCCTCAGGCTGAAGACAGGCTTGCGAGGCACCTGCTAGCCAGCAGCCTTGAACAGCCTTGGGAAAAGGTATACACTAGTCAGCTCCCCCGCTGCATAGAGGCTTTCTCGTGGGAATGGGGCGTGAACTTGGCAAAGTATAACTTGGTGTAAGTAAACAATAAAACTGGAGCACGATGCTAAAATCATATCGGTGTCCGTATCGTGTCTCTGGCGGGATTCCCCTGCACCCGGGACCCCCCCTGCTAAACTTTCCCACTAGGACGGCTAAAGCATGAGAGGTGACCAAAGCGTTGTTGCAAGAAATAATACCCCGCTTTGGAGTTCCAGCCACTATGTCTTTGGATAGAGGAAACAACTGAGAGAAATTGAAAAATATGTGGCTGGGGCCCAAAGCAGAGAATTAGATGGGCCAGTACATGATGTACAACCTGGAGATTATGTGTATGTAAAGTCTCTTGCAGAGAAGATTTTGGAACCGCAGTGGGAACGACTGTTCCAGGTGATCCTCACCACCTTCACTGCAATCAAGATCAAAGAGCAGAAGGCCTGGATTCGTCACTCCCGGGTGTGCAAAGCCCCTGAGGGAGTTTGGGAGGTAACGCCAGGCGACAACGAACTGAAGCTGAAGCTGACCCAAAAAGGCGATGGATGAATTCAGTTATGATGGACATTATGTGGAAAGTTGGGACTTTACTAATTATTCTTACAATCGTAACAAGAGTTAAAGTAGTACTACTGCAGTCTAACGCGACTGAAATATCCCGATGCCAGGGGAAGGCATATGATCCTCACTTTTGGAAGGCTTTGAACAAAATGCTCAAAGTCACAAACGCAAGCCTGTGGGAAGGAAAGGATGTTTGAAGATGTAAATATGCATTTGTGTAGGATGGGTTTCATGAGGCTCACCATCCGCCCATGAAGCTTATCCGATTTGGCCCTGAATGCTGTGACAAATGCTTGAGCAATTAAGTTTCGACTGAAAATAGAGGGGTGTGCAACAAAAGCATATGATGAACAAATTGACTGCGGTAAGGAGTGACTTAATTAAATTGCAGCAACCGTTGCAATCCTCCTTGCTGGCCCTGGGTGATAAGCATTGGAAACTGTCCAAAATATTACCAGATAGGGAAGATACAGAAGAACAAGACCATGAATTGAACTGTATTTTACCCCTCTGAACACAGAAGGTGGGCACGAGAAATTAAAAGCCAGTGGCAAACCATTAACCTAGAGCCCTGCTCTATGAGGGAGCAGTTAGGGTACATATGTGGAAGGATTTTAGGTAAAGACATTTGTTTGGACACAGACCAAAGCATTTGCCACTTTGAGGTGCATTCCATTAACCAAACAACGCGGCTAGCGTATACGGAAGAGGTTGCATCTGCCTCAGGATGGCATGTCCCACCATAATGATAGACAATTTAATCATAAATGACAACCCAACTTAATTTGTGTATTTGGAATTTGACGAAAATTGGAGAATCACATCAGTATATAAAGACAAGCATGATTACTGTCCAAGAAGTCTTGCCTGTCCCTATAGGAATGAATCTGACATTTGTCTCATCACTGGTGGGATGTGCTTTTCGGATGGTCACCGACAGCAACTGGTATACTCAATGCCTTCATTCATCCTATTATTGTATTGCTCATTTTAGTTAGTGCAAGTTGGATTTTATCCGTGGTGATGCTTGTTTGGTATTGGAAGATGCTGTGGAGAATAGCAGCCTTGACATCACTATGCAAAGCGTATGGTATAGTCTTGAATGAGAAAAAGGCTGACCATGCCGCTTGGATAAAGGAAGAGGAAATCTGCGTACTGAGTAAAAGAATTTACTCGCTGTTAAAAGAGAAGTGGGGAATGAAACATAGATTGAGAAGAAACATCAAGATTTTAGTTGTAGGCTAGCTGTGTTGAGATTAGTTGGAATAGGAAGAACTTGGGCCCAGTGAGAGTTAATTAAAATAGTTAGGAGAGCTGGACCTGAAATGGGTTTTAAGGTGTTAGTAACTGATTGCCAAATAACTGATGATCTGTCATTTGCATGTTTGCTTAGCTGTGCTTAGAATGAGGAGTAGAAACATTGATAAGTTGGTGTAGGGAACAAGGACAATTACCAATTTCCTCCCTTGGTGGGAATGAAACATAGATTTAGAGGAAACAGAAAGATTTTAGTCATAGGCTTGGGATTTCAGTTGTAGGCTTGGGCCCAGTGAGGGTTAATCAAAATAGTTAGGAGAGCTGGACCTGAACGAGAGTTTTAGATGTTAGTAACTGATTACCAAATAACTGATGATCTGTCATTTGCATGTTTGTTTAGCTGTGCTTAGAATAATGAGCAGAAACATTGATAAGTTGGTGTATAGAATAAAGACAATTACCAATTTCCTCCCTTGGTGGGAGCCCATCCAAAAGTCACGCAAGAAGAAACTTAGAGGTCACTAAAGTAATTAGAATTGTTAAAACTCAGAAAGGCATAAAGGTCAGAGTGAGGAAGATGAGTTACTTCATCTTCCTTAGGACCACTGACCCAATTCAAGACCACCGACTCCATTCAGATCACACGCTACGCATGCTTAATGACATGTAAGCTCATTTCCATACAAAGCGGAGAATGGGAGGTGTCAACACTATGAATATGCATTTTGTATTTTGGATATTCATAATATGTGGAAATAAAAGGTATCATGTTTGCTTGTATCAGGGCCTGCGACTTAGGGAGCTATCCCACGCAAAAATAAAACATACACTTTCTAACTCTAAACTGTTAAGAGTTTTTGTCCGTCTCAGTTGGATATCGATACTAGATCGATATTCATATTTTGGTAAATCATAGTTAGCATAGGAGAAAGGCATGCTTGGTATGTACCTGTGATAGTTAGGGCTAGCTTTTAGTTTTGCAATGTTATTACGAAACACAGATATGGTCTTGGCCAGTTGCCCCTCGTTTTGAAAAAGGGCTATAAAGGGACTTCCTGAAATAACTGAGATGAGATCTCCCCACGGAAAGAAGACAAATCTATTGGCAGCAGACCACGAGGACTTCGTCTCATCTGTTGGTAGCCATTGCCCCCCCTTTCTTCCTCTCAACTCTTTGTTTTTCTTTATCTCTCTCTCTCTCTTTCTCTCCTCTATCGCATTACCATGTTGTGGGTACTTAACAAAGGTGAAAAGGTGATTAAAACTGAAATCCCTTGTGTCCTTTTGCACTCTGAGATCTGTAAACAAACCATCACGATCCTCACTTCTATTAGCAGATCGTGACATTAAACTGGCATCACGGACAGGATTTCTGACAGACAGAAGGGGTTGCAAAGTTGTGTGTAGTCTGTAATAGGGGAAGGACGTTTCACTCCAGCCGCACCTAGCCCGACACCCCGAAAAGGGTGAGCGGTGTCTAGAAAGCAAGGGGGGTGAGTCGAATTTCCCGCAAACTGCACACGCCTAGGTGAAAAGCACCCCATAGTCAACTGAGGGCTCTGTCTTCAGATTTTTCACAAAAAGATCTCTTAGTGTAAAAGGGGGAACTGTTTTGGTGGGCGTGTGTGAATTTGGACTGCTTGGTGTAGTGAAGAGACAACCATAAGTAACTTAAGGCGTACCTCCCAGGCAGATTTTGGTCTCTTCACCCACCCAGGGAAGCGAAGGGCGACACGGCGAAGCTGTTTGTGTCGCAGTGTGTAATTAGGTTTTACCTCCCTGCAGTGGTTTTGATCCCTTTATAAAATGACTGAAAACCCTAGTGCAAATAATAAAGCTCCATTTTATGCTCTGCTAGCAAAACATAATGCCCGGCCCTCTCCAGGAGGGGAAGAATGGGCTCAAAATAACTGGTTTAATTTGGAGAGTGTGACTGATAGAATATGTTCATTACAACATGAGACAAAGTTTAAATTTGGCTGAAATAAAACCATAATCTGCTCCTAAATCTGTTTTAGGAGCATGCCTTACAGCAGCTATAGATCACTGCTTTAAGCGATGTAGTGAAGAGAAAGCAATCACAGATTCCCTTCAAAACCTAGTGGAAATTTTACAGGAACAATCAGATGAAGAAAGGAATGAAAATCATTTGCTGCGGGCTGCTTTGAGGGAGGAATATTTTAAGAATTCAAAGAATGCTGACTCACCAAAAGAGAAAGAGGAAAAGAAAACTCCTCACATTAACCAAATATACCCCCAGGAAGAACTAGTGCTAGTGAAAAATTGTGGGGAAAACTGCTGCCCTCCTATGAGACCTCTAATTAAAACAGAATATAATTATATCAATGATAAAGATTTTGAACCGCATATCACCACTGAACAAATACCATACACTGCTCCTGAGTTGGCTAAGTTAAAAAAGGAGTACGGGCGGCTTCCCCACGAAGCTGAGACGGAATATGTCTTCCAAGTGTCTCTCACCGGAGGAGACCAAATTCAATTCACTGAACAGGAGGCCAGTGGATATTGGGGACATGGAGTTCTCTTAACAACAGGAGACAAACGTAACACATGGTCGCTGACTCAGCGCGCAGCTTTCTGGGCCGGGGGACTCAATCCTTTAGAAAGGGGAGACCCTTTCGCTACAGTTGGTACCCCTGATCAACTTCTAGAAAGCGTCCACAAAGCCGCCTGTCTGCAAATGATCCATGAAAGGAAATTAACTCCTGGATATGAATCCCCCACGCAATTACCTGTTAAACCTGAACTGATGACCCCTTTAATTCGAGGCCTTCCAGAATCATTCAAATCTACAGCAATTGTCCTTCAAAAAACCATAGCTGCTGTAGGTTGGACAGATTCCTTGGAAACCCGAGCGACCAAACTGCATCTACCGATCCTGGCTTTACTCCATATTCAACCCCCTCTCAGCCGCCAGGTTCACAATCAAATTCACCCGCCGGTGATTGCAAAGTTTGGACATGGAGTGAGGTTGAAGAAGATCTGATTAATTACAGTAGGAAATATGGACCTATAAAAATCCCAGAGGAAAAATCAGAAAAAACAAAAGGTGTCAGGTACATTAGGGCTCCTCATAGTGAAAAACCAGAGAATGTAAAACAGATCCCTAACCGTCAGCATTGGTGGTTATTAGGTATCAAAAAGGGGGTCCCCAGAAATGTGATGGATGGCTTAGCCCTTGATCAGTTGAGTGTCTAACTGGCACTGCCAAAACCCCATTCTACCGAATCCGTCACTTCAACCCAGTGCACCCCTCCTCCCTCAGAATCTGGGCAGTGAGTCAAAGCCACTTCTCCCTCAAAGTCCGGCCAATGAGCCAGAACAGATTCTTCCTCAAAACCAGGGAAACTAGACCCTCTGTTTCTTGTCAGTGGGCAAAGAAACGGAGCATAGGTATACCTGAGAATGCTCACTAAAAATAAAACAGGAGATATAACGATCACAGCTATTACAAGTCCTAAACGGGCACCTGTAACTTTTCTGATTGACACTGGGGCACAAATTTCTGCGCTGACAAAGAAAGATGCCCAGAGGTGTGGAATTGTTCCAACAAAGAACCGATATTGTGTTTTAAGTGCCTTGGGCACAACAGAATCTATGAATGTGGCCTTAGTCAAGCTCCCTTTGCCTGGAGAGGAAAACCAACTCTCTATCAATGGGGTGATTGGAGATATTCCAACCAATTTATTAGGGATGAATGCCCTTGCTAGGAGGCAGTGGGAGGACTCAGAGGGTCTTCTGTGGTCTTTTGGCACACCACATTTTAACATCAGACTGCTCCAAGCTGCAGCCTCCCTACCATTCAGCAAAGTAACTAATGTGAAACAATACCTCCTTCCCCTGCGTGCCAAAGAGGGTACCAAGCCAGTGATACAGGAGCTACGACAACAAGGAGTAATACTTTTAATACCCATTCTCCTTTCAATTCTCCGGTGTGGCCAGTGCAAAATCCTAATGGGAAGTGGAGGCTGACAATAGATTTTCGTAGGCTAAATGCTAGCACAGACCCTCTTACAGCAGCAGTCCCAAATCTAGCAGATTTCAAAACATTGATTCAAGAAAAGGCTCATTCAATCATGCCACCTATAGATGTCAAAGACATGTTTTTTATGACACCTTTACAGCCAGAAGATATGGACCGTTTTGCTTTCGCATGGGAAGAACAGCAACACACTTTCACTAGGCTTCCCCAAGGGTACAAACATTCTCCTACCCTGGCTCATCACGCTTTAGCCCAAGAGTTCGAAAAAGTACCCAAAGCGGACAATCTAGCTGTTCATCAACACACTGATGATACCCTTGTGGGAGGAGATGAAATAGAAGAAGTGAGAGATACCCAACAGAAAGTAACCTCCCACTTAGAAAGCCTTGATTTGCAAATTCCCTCAGAAAAAACCCAAAACCCTTCACATGAAGTGAAATTGTTGGGAATTTGGTGGAAAGGAGGTATGACACGTATCCCACCTGATACCCTAACCTCTTTAGATCAGATTAAAATGCCTGAATCCAAAAAAGATCTCCAACATGCTTTAGGATTATTAGTGTTCCGGAGAAAACACATCCCAGATTTTCCATAATTGCCAGACCTCTTTATAACTTGTTAAGAAAAGGGACAAAATGGGAATGGAGTGCTTCTCAAGAAGAAGCACTGCAATTGTTGGTTTTTGAAGCAACAGCCTCACCAAGCCCTGGGCCCTATTCATCCTACAGATGCTTTTCAGGTGGAATGGGGATTTGTCTCCTCAGGGTTGTCAGTACACATATGGCAGCGGGGTCCTGAGGGTCTGACGAAGCCTGTTGGCTTTTACTCCCGTGGCTTTAAAGATGCTGAAAAAAGGTACACTACCTGGGAGAAAGGATTGTTTGTGGTTAGCTTAGCTCTCCTAGAAGTGGAGAAGATTGCACAACAACAACCAATTGTTTTGAGAGGCCCTTTCAAAGTTATTAAGGCCGTCTCTACTGGCACCACCCCCACCTGACGGGGTGGCCCAGAGGACCTCAGTAAGGAAGTGGTATGCTCAGATTGAACATGATTGTAGCGTCTTCTCAATAACTGAAGGAGCTGTAAAAAATCTGGCAGTCCAAGAAACTGAAAACTTGGGTAGCAGCCAGGACAAACCTGCCTCAGTCATTAAAGTAGCCCCTCCTTTTTCCCCCAAACAGTCAGCAAATTCTTGGTTTACGGATGCTTCTGCCAAGCGAGAAGGAAAGGTGTGGAAATAGAAGGCTGTAGCCCTCCACACTTCCTCAGGTGAACGAATTATCACAGAGGGGGAAGGCAGTGCCCAAGTTGGCAAGCTGATAGCTGTTTGGAGTGTTTTCCAACGTGAGGCACAGAATACTTCTCCTGTCTGTATCTACACCAATTCCTATGCTGTGTTTAAGGGATGGACTGAGTGGCTTCCTTTTTGGCAGCAAAATGATTGTGAAGTTAACAGAATCCCGGTATGGCAAAAGGAAAAGTAGCAAGAAATTCTAAGTATTGCAAGTCCAGGGAATTTTGCCGTGGAGTGGGTAGCCTCTCACCAGACAGATGGAAATCCAGCAGGAGAGTGGAACAATAGAGCTGATGAATTAGCAAGACTAAGTCCTGTGAAAAAAGATCAGAGGACTGGGAGCACTTCTTAGAATGGTTGCATGTAAAAAGACAACGCACAGGTGCAAAAGATTTGTACAAAGAAGCCCTTGCTCGCGGTTGGTCTGTTACCAGAGAAATGTGTAAAACATGCATATCAGCCTGTGAACAACGTCGCAGACGGCTAGAAAGACACCCTTTGGAAGATGACCCTCTGCATTTAAGAAAGGGTAAAGGCTTACGGGACGCGTGGCAGGTAGATTATATCGGCCCCTTTAAAAAGTCAGGAGGTAAACATTTTGGGCTGGTAGGAGTAGAGATTATATCTGGGTTAGTCCAGGCCAATGCTTTTAAAAGACCTACAGGAGATAATGCTGTTAAAGCATTGCAGGGATGGTTTGGAACTTTCCCAAAACCACAAGAAATTCAATCTGATAATGGGTCTCACTTTACTGCCAAAGTTGTACAGGACTGGGCAAAAGGTGAAGGGATTAAACGGACTTTTCACACTCCTTACTACCCTCAAGCTAACGGCATTGTAGAAAGGACCAACGGTCTCTTGAAAGGACTTTTGAAACCACAGGAGGGAAATTGGGATGTTCGGCTATGGGAAGCTGTGAAAGGTGTGAATGATAGATGGGGGTAAACGGGTGTCCCCAAATCACTGTCTTTTTCCCAACAGCTCCAAGCGTAATTCTCTCACTACAGGGACCAAATGATCCTAAGAATCCTGCACACTACCCTGGACAACCTGTTTCGGTAGATCTCCCTACCGTAGGAGAAGTACCACTAGTGCTAAAACGCCCTCTGAATAAATATGCATGGGTAGCCTCTGATGCCCTAGGGAGAGAGCATCGGATACATACACGCTGCATAATTCCATCATTCTAATTTTCTGCCTTTTGGTGGCAGACTCTGTTGTGTTTACTTTTCACAGAAGAACTCCGAGGGACATGAAGAAGAGCACATAAACCATGATAAGACTAGTGATACTTTTCTGCATCCTACAACAACACCAGGGCCAAAAACCAGCTGAGTGGCCACAGTCTGAAGCTACCATTAGGTACACTAGTGCTCTAGGATCCTATCCCAGAGATCGTTGCCCGAACCTAGCCACTGTAGTACTGCACGACTCTGAGGTATACCGTCCAAGTGAATGGGGATGGGACTTGAAGGATTGGACTAGAATCCTAAAAGGAACACTAGGTGAAAACATTAAGGTAGGATGCAGAAAAGTAGAAGGATCTCTTTACGAGAAAGCTTCCACCACTGCAATCGCTGGAAATTTTCTAAAACCAGATGGGAAAAGTGATTTGCACCCCAACATTACGGCCAAACTCTGCCCTACAACGGAGTGGGTGTGTGACAAACAAACCCCCTTCATCCTGTGTGGTTGTCAGAAGAATGTCGGTAACTACACCTTAGACCCCAGTACCAACAATGTTGAAATCACAAAGCTTTGCAGAAACAAACTAACTGACTGCTGGTATAACTTTCCTCTAACCAAACCAACCTATGCAACATGCAATTGGCAAAATAACCTGGCAGATCAGCCAAGTCTGAAAGGTTTAACTTATAAATTCAAAATAAACGCCGCAGCAAAGCCCATACTGAGCGCAGTAATCACATACCATGGTATAAGTACCCCCCTTGTGTTAGATGACAAGAATAAAGTTTTTCCACCCTTTATGGTAACCCGAGGTGACGATGTTACAATACGATGTGGATTAATTGCTGAATTTTTTACCCAACCTATACACAGTTATAGCATTGGACCTCATGGCCGTGTTTTGTTTTGTGAAATTCAAAATCAAGATTGTTGGCTAAACCTTAATTGCTGTACAATTTCCCCATAAAGTCACGTGTGGTAAAAACAATACAAAATACTGGGGGGAACTCAAAGTCGATGTTGCAATACCTACCACCCAACCACCGGTCATGCTAAGCCCGAGAATTTTTGAAATTGGACCACGTATAATCACAAAAACAGGCCAACAACAAATATTGCTCAATCCGGCATGGTCCCTTAAACAAGTCAAGTTGCTGATGCAAAACAATGTCTCAGAAATTCAGCCAGCTTGTTCACCTTTTCTGCAAACTTCCTTCAAGGGGCAGACAACCGGGTTGCAAAGCGGAACCCTTCTAAGAAACGGATGCAAAGAGACATAACCGGTGTTGTGGGAACAGGATTGGGAATCTCAAATAGTATTGATTCAGAAGTACTAATGAATAAATTGGCTGCCACAACTACAGATTTGACTAAAATACAACAACCCATCAGCGGTTGTTACCAAACATATTACCAAATTGAGAAAAGGTAAATGTGAATGACCACAAATTGATAATTGGCATGCTCCGTGCTACACAAAGCAACATTTCTTTGGCTCTCAGCTGCGTCCAGGCTCAATTGTGGATGCAGTCAGTTGCTGCCTCAATTATAAGAGAAGGCAAAGAAGGCACTTTTCCTACTGAAATTCGGAAAATAATCTGGGACGGTGCCACTGATTTTGAAAGAGAATTCCAATCCTGGTGGAATTTAGTGAATTTTACCTACAATCCCATCACAAACACAGCCACAGCCTTTGTACTAACCATACGTAATGCTTCAGTGCATTTGATAGTCCCTATCATTGCATTAGGGCTGAACCACAATGCAGCTATTCTCTACCCTTTCCAGCATAGAGAATGGGCCCGTCAAACTGGTAAGAAGTGGCAAACTGTTAATTTGGAAACTTGTATTGTCCGAGAACAACAAGGGTTTATCTGTGAAAGTAGTGCAATTAGACCTCAAGACATTTGTTTGGACACAGAACAAAATATCTGTCATTTTGAAATTCATCCTAACAAGATTCCTGAAACAGTGCTTGTGTATATAGGCAATGGATGTGCATGCTTAAGAACTGCATGTGATAAGGTAGTTATAGAAAATTTAGTTGTAGATACTAAAACTCATTCAAATTTTTGTGTTTGTAACTTTACTAAAAGCACAGGATGTGATTTCTCTTATTTAGCCCCACTCACTTCTTATTGTATTTTACAGTCCAATTACACACTGATCCACCAATTATTGCCTACCCTCACTGGGATGAACCTTACTTAGGTAAAGCACTTGTTGCTTCACCAGGATTTCATTGGAATTTTGGAAAAGACCAAGAAAAAGGGACAGAAAACCTTGGTAACTGTTCATCACAATGTGAAAGAAACACATTGTGTTCGAGAAAGAGGAAAGAAAGATGCTGGACACAGCTGGTGGGATACTCCTTTTGGGTGGTCACCTACTGCTACAGGTGTCCTGAACAAATTGTGTCATCCCATCCTTGTTCTCTTGATTTTAGTTTTGATTGGGTTTGTTTTATCAGCAATCTTACACATCATGAATTGCAGAATGATGAAACGGTTAACACAATTGACATCTGTAATAGATGTGCACAATTTGGACAATATCCCATCCACTGTGGACACCCCTAAGGTTATTGACACAAGATGAACTACATGAGTATTAAAATAAGATAAGACATGATTAAAAATTACATGTGTATTTTGATTAAAAATTACTTATTCCTTCTTTTTCCTTTTCTTTTCTTTCTCTTTTCTTATTTTCTCTACCCTTTTCTGGGATATGCTACCAACATTAACGAGTCCTGAAGACTTCGCAACAACACTACGAAATCGTGCTGATGGAGCTCTCCTGATGACAATCGTGAGTCATGGGGTGGTGTAAGAGACGGTCTGAAGATCCCTCATCTGCCTCACGATCATCGCCGAGGACAGAGGCTAAACACAGGAGTTCCGACCTGCCTAAGGTGAGATGTCTGCCAACTGTTGCCTGCAGGTGTGCCCGCTGGGAACTGGTACGCATTCCTGAGGAAATCTGTGCAGGTCACAGTGGACTGCGCCGTTCTTGCTGCCCAGGTGGGAAGGACTGCGCTGAAGCGGAAAGGAATGACCTGTCCTGTACACCTGTCCTGTACCTGTTTCCCAAAGCAACGGGCCTCATAACAACGGCTGTAGATTTGCCCCACCTCTTGGGGAAAAGGGGGAGATGTGGGGATACAGCTAGAAAGCAGAAGCGAGAGCACTGCTAAACTCATGCCAGAAGTAGACGCGCTAACGCTGCTAGGCCGCAAACCATAGCAGGCAGTATAGTTAGCATAGGAGAAAGGCATGCTTGGTATGTACCTGTGATAGTTAGGGCTAGCTTTTAGTTTTGCAATGTTATTACGAAACACAGATACGGTCTTGGCCAGTTGCCCCTCGTTTCGAAAAAGGCCTATAAAGGGACTTCCTGAAATAACTGAGATGAGATCTCCCCACGGAAAGAAGACAAATCTATTGGCAGCAGACCACGAGGACTTCGTCTCATCCGTTGGTAGCCATTACCCCCCCTTTCTTCCTCTCTACTCTTTTACTTTGTTTTTCTTTATCTCTCTCTCTAGCTCTTTCTCTCCTCTATCGCATTACCGTGTTGTGGGTACTTAACAAAGGTGCACTGTTTTGATTAAAACTGAAATCCCTTGTGTCCTTTTGCACTCTGAGATCTGTAAACAAACCATCACGACCCTTACTTGTATTAACGGATCGTGACACATGTCCAAAAGAAAAAATCACTGGAACAAAAAGAGCAAACTGATCCAAGGTGAACTGATCCACGGTGAAAAACAGAAGCCTATGAAAATCTGGGGAAAAAAAAAAAAGGCAACTCACGTGCCCGATTCACAGATGCAACTCTTGCAAAACTTTTGAAGGCAGTCTCACTCCCTCTGCTGAACAATCAACTAGAGGAAATCCCACTCCAAATCTGTGGGAAACAACAAAAGTGGTGCAACAAGCACTTCATAGAATAAAAACTAAAACTCCACCTGAATAAACTAATGCAATTAACATTGCATTAATTTCACCTGGCTTTTTTTTTTTTTTTTTTTTGAGGAAATCTGTTTCTTTTCTCTTTTCTAAGAATGTCAAACATCCCTGCATTGACGATAAAGAAAGCAGTTTGAGGGCAGAGAAAGTGCAAGCAGCAGAATCACATCTAAATGTGATAACCATTTACTCACGTGGACGCTGTCACTTTGTGTTAGCCCCAAGGAGTTTTACTTCTTTTTAATAATCGGTCTAGTGGGCCAAATTTTCACTTTTTAAGAACCTACCAACACATGGGATGGAGCTGCATGAAAACCAATGAAATGTAAAGTGTCACCATAATTGCTTGCATTGTCAGTTTGTTCACGTTTGTCATTTAAGAATTTATACATACTTGAAATCATACAAATATGTTCTAACCTTCCCAGTTCTGCCTCAGAAGACTTCAAAATTATTATAATTCAGCTAATTTTTTTTATTTACTGTTTAGTGAATTAAAGAATCTTGACAAAACACAAGCAAATGCTACATAAGAAATGATTAAATCCCCCTTCCTAAACCAGGAGGGCTTTTTGCAGCCATAGACTGCAAATAGGACATGAATAAAATACAGAAAAGCCTTCTACCAGCTCTCAAACTAAAGTGCTGTTCAATCTCATGCCATATGTCTTAAGAAGGTATTTTAGCTTTGCCTCACTCCACCTATTTATAGCACATTCTGCAATCTCAGACGAGGGTGCAGAATGTGATGAAGGCAATTCAGTCACTAAAATTCAAAGAAAAAAAAAAGGCTACTTGGATTAATGAAACTAATTTTGAAAGAGAATTAATTTCTTTTTAATCCCACCAACAGTAAAGCCCCAGTTTCTAGTTTGTGTCAAGATTACATTACAACAGTGCTATAATTGGTCTCCTAGAAAACAGAGCATAGCCCTGATGGAAAGATATGTTTGCATGAGAACATTTTGTATGGAAATGTTTTGTGTGTCGATTTGTATCCTAAAAACTAATCCTTCATAATGTCTAAAATTATCCAGCAGAGTAAAAATATTAATGGAACAAAAACGGTCTAAAGAAGCTACAACCAAAGAAGCCTCCCCGAAGATACCTGACTAAGACTTGAAAGTTTAAGTTAAACCACTAAGATTAGAGAAAGGGAAAACCCATTCCTTAATCATCTCAGGCCTAGGAAAACAAACAAACAAACAAACAAGGCTGAAAGAGGAGAAATACCCATAGATAATGAAATAACAGATCAAGTGATCCCATTAGTAGGAGACGTTGAAATTCCAAAGAAATCAAAACGGGCTTCCCCACTCATTATTGAACGCCTGGAAGGGGCACAACCAGTGTCAGTTAAGCGATATCCTCTAAAGCATGGAGCACCAGTAGAAATAAAACCAATAATTGCTACATTTATTGATCAAGAGTTGTTAAGAGAGTATAGGTCTCCCTACAATACCCCAATTCTACCAATACAAAAGCCAAATGGAAATTATCAATTAGTTCAAGACCTGAGAGCGATAAATACAATATCAAGAACACTGCATCCTGTAGTAGCCAATCCTTGCACTTTACTTACAAAATTACAAAGTGGCTGGCTGTGGTTTTCAGCTCTAGATTTAAAAGATGCTTTCTTTTGTCTGCCATGCCTTGAAAGCAGTCACGAGATTTATGCCTTTGAATGGGAAAACCCCAAAACAGGGAAAAAAGCCAGCTTACACGGACCCTATTGCCACAAGGATTCCAAAAAGAGCCTCACAAGAATTGGAGATCATTAGCTAAAGAACTGGAAGCCTGGAACACCGCCACTCTGGGAAGGTACACTTCTGCAGTACATTGATGACCTACTAATAACAACAAGAACCCATGAAGACTGCAAGGAATGAGCTGTAAGTCTTTTAAACGTTCTGGGACTAAGCGGATATAGGCTCTCCCCTGGAAAGGCTCAGCTAGTCCTCCAAAAAGTGAAATACAAACTGGCAGGAGGAGAGAGAGCCTTGGAAAATAACAAGAAAGAGACCATTTGTCAGATGCCCCAGACAACTACAATAAAAGAAAACAAAACTAAGAGCTTCTCTGGGAATGACAAGACAGTGTAAGTTATGGATCTACAGCTATGGACTAATTGTGAAACTCTCCTAAAAGAAACGGAGGGGATCCACCTATGCTGGACACCAGAGACTAATAATGCACTTGTAACTCTGAAACGTGAGTTAATGCAAGCTCCGGCATTGGGCATACTGGATGTCATTAAACCTTTTCTGTTGTTTTCACATGAAAGGCAAGGACTGGTGTTGGGACTTCTGGCACAGAAGCTAGGACCGTACAAAAGGCCAGTGGCTTATTTCTCCAAGCAGCTGGACGTGGTCAGCCAAAGATAGCCCACCTGCCTGTGTGCAGTGGCAGCTGGGACCCTGAACATAGAGGAAGCCCTCAAGTTCACAATGGGCCAGCAGATAACCATTTTTGTCTCACATACAGTGTCAGCAGGGCTCACGCAGAAAGGAAATCACTGGTTAAGCCCATCTCGCTTTCTCAAACACCAAGCTGTCCTAACAGAATCGGAGGACGTGACTATCCAAGTAACTGACATCTTCAATCCAGCAGCTTACTTCCAGGGCAAGGCCGTTGAGGAGCCTGTACAGCATGACTGCATTGAAACCATGGAGGCGGTTTACTCTAGCCACCCAGACTTGAAGGACTCTCCACTAGAAAATGCAGACAACTGGTTCACTGATGAAAGCACCTATGTCAAGAATGGTAAGCGGTTTGCTGGCTATGCAATTACAAGCACAGGCGCTGTCCTTGAAGCAAATCTGCTACCTGTGCGGGCATCAGCTCGTAAGGCTGAAATAATAGCCCTAACTGGAGCCTTAGTATCAGCTGAAGGAAAACCTATCAACATTTGGACTGATTCAAAGTATGCTTTTGCAGTAGTACATGCTCCCAGGGCTATTTGGAAAGAAAGAAGTTCGTTGACCTCACAGAAGAAACAAATCAAACATGCTACTGAAATTTTACACTTGCTGGAAGCACTGTCAAAACCTTCAAAAGTAGCTATAATGCACCATAAAAGACACTCCCAAGGTAACACCATCCCTGAACTGACAAATGCTACGGCAGACAAAACAGCACAGGCAGTGGCTAGTAAGGTTCAAGTTCAAGCCCTAGCTTGAATCCCTTCTAGCATCCTTAGGAAAAAAAAAAACCCCACCATACAACACTGATGATTTAAATTGGATACAGGAAGAAATGGGACAAGTAAGAACAGACGGGCGGGCTAAAATAAAAGATCTCATCGTCATACCCAGAAAACTGTTAAAATTATTTATCCAAAGCAAACATTCTAAAACCCATTAGGGAGTTGACGCCTTACATAACCACTTAGAAGACAAAGTAATAGCACTGAAATTAAAGGAGACAAAGGAGGAAAAACAACCCTAATACCACTGTTAGGCTAAGCACAGAGACTATCCCTAAAAGAGTTTTACCAAGAGATGTGTGGCAAATTGACTTCTCGGAATTCCCTAGAAAAGGGACATACAAGTACCTCTTAGTCCTCACAGATACTTTTTCAGGTTGGCCAGAAGCTTTCCCTTGTAGAACAAACGAGGCTAGAGAAATTCTTAAAGCTTTAGTACAAGAAATTCTTCCACAATTTGGGGAAACAAATTCTGATAGGAGATCACACTTTGTAGCCCAGGTAGTGCAAGGACTGAGTCATCTACTAAGTATACAGTGGCAACTACATACACCATATAGGCCACAAGCAAGTAGACAAGCAAAAAGGATGAATCACTTAATAAAGCAACAATGAGCCAAAATTTGTCAAAAAACTAATTTCTATTGGTATCAGGCTCTGCCCATGGCTTTGCTAAGCATTTACGTCCACAATTACAATCAATACGCGCTACAGCTGTTCATTGTCAACCACCACCACCTGATAAACCCTTCCATAATATGAATCCAAAAGACTGGGTTTATATTAAGGCTCCTTCCGGAAATCCACTCCAGGAAAAATGGGAAGGACCTTACAATTTGGGACAAAACGCAAACCTTGCATCAGATTACCTTAGGTAACGCTTCTTGCAAGTTTAAAGAGATAGAAGATAAACTCACAGCATGGTTACCCAACTTATCCTGGCTTAAACAATTGTTTGTAACAGTTATTTGTCTTGTGATGTTCTTATTTACTGACTGTATTAGTAGATATTGTTACATGATGTTAGGTACTTAGTATCTCAATGCGTATACACAATGGCAAAAGCACAAACTTAGAAACGAGAAGGGTACTTTCATTCAAGACATGCAAGGTTTGTAAAGAATTACAAACGATCAAGGAAAAGGGGGGATTGAGAAGGGGGATGATCCATAGTTAACTCCTGTAAGCACAAAGAAACTAGTAAGAGACAGCAAATATTAATCACAAAACCTAAGCAGCAGGATTCGCCTTAATCTTGTCAAGATAAGAGGAACAGGATCTTTTGAAAACCAGCACAGAGATCGCTGAATCATCCAGCGAAGAACTGCGCATGCGCCAGAAAGAAAGGTAAAAAGTGCATTGTGACGGAGACTACTGATTTTCATCAGAAAGACCCCCGAGGAAGAAGAGGAGCCTTCCTCAGTGCGACCACCTGGGTACACAGCGCATGCGTGGCACGTCTGCTAATGATGATCAATGACTTCCGAGAAGTAATTTCTAGAACTACTCCTATCCCAAGGAATGTGATGAATATTCAAAAATTTTACACATAATGCTGGACTGTATGGAGTGCTCTGCGTGTGTGTGTTAGGAGGAGCGATCCCCCACGCACCCAGCGCCAAATAAAGCAAATACCCGCTTCTCTGACTCTGTCTCTGAAGCATCTCCAGGCCTGGTTTTGGGCAATTCAAAATAGGTGAATACACATTACAACTACCCCTGAAGTTGCTGCGTAGGCAGATTTAAGAGGAAAGGATTTCATCTTCATCACTCTCCTTCTTTCTTGTTTTGACAGAATTAAGAACTTGTAAAAAATCTGATATCACTGATGCTCACCACTCCTCCAATTAGACTACGCTCACTTACACTGTGCTGAGGACAACAAAGTCCAGAGCTTTGGATATCTCCCGCTTCTGCCCTAGGAATTGCTTCCAGTGCTCTACCTTTGCTCCAGCTGTGAAACCAAACCAGCAGAACCAAGGAAGTTCTCTCTGAATGAACTAAGATTTCTCTAGAAGGCTACAACGGCAGTCATGGCAGTGAACACTGCTCTTCACTGGGCCATTCCTCTGAAAAAAAACATGCACCACCTCTCAACCTAAACTGTTAAGCCTCCTGGTGATGCTGACTGACAAAGAGTCCAACCGCAGTTAGATTCCAACAGCTACTTCCAATGACCTGTCAACAGAGCTTTGCAGACTTGCAACGGTCCAACAAACTAAAGGAGCTATGTTTCATGGCTGCTTTTCAAACATCATTGACTTATGTCCCTTTGCCAGGTTAAGTGAAGGTGGCCCGTCCACCTTGATCAAAGTCAGCAGAATTTTGGCCCAATCTGCTGTTATGCAACACATCATGACACGATCTCTAGGTGTTGATGCAAAATTCCCACTGAAGTGCCAGTCGTTACATGACTTAAGGCTACCTACTCGCAGAGTGTCCACTCCACTGCCACACCCATTTTCTGGCCACCTTTAAATGACTGAGCACTCTTACTTTTTCAAACATTTCTCAGGAGAACGGGACCACCATCTTCTCCTTTCTGAAGTTTAGGAACCTAATTTAAAAGTAGTACTAGCAGTACCAGTTTATCCAAAATCCATTTGCGCCATCAACAAACTCCGAGTAAGCGCTGAGAATTAGTTTCAAGACTTTTACATATTTTTACAGTGGGCTTTTTGTTTGCTTGTTTGTTTTTAAAGTAGATGGAGTAGTCCGCTGTTTCCCTGAGGCTACCAGGGGTGCGAAGCAGGCAGGCAGAGCCCTGGCATGGGAGGCACAGGGGACCCCGGGCGCTGACAGCTGCCACCAGCGTGCGCCAGGTCGGGACCGGCAGGCAAGGCTGCACCTTGCGTCTGCCACAACACCTGCAGCTTCTGCAGCCTGAAACACAGCTGGCTCAGGGGTTTAAATCAAGAGCCAAAATATCTTGCTGGTCAATTTGGGGCAGAGAAAGGTCATCACTTCTAGCATGGCATAAGCCTGCCACTACATTTCTGTGAAGGACAATCACCTTGCTGGAGTGAAACTCCTGGGTAAAATACTGAAGCGCTTTCAGATTCATATTAGCCGACATTTCGGTGACCTTCTTTTATACCTGCATTGCTTCATACTGCTGGTTTTGGGCACAAGTTCTTTGTACACTATCCTGGAAATTTAAAAAATCAGAAACAACACCCACCCCTCCCCCACCACCACCCCTTCCCCAGCCACAACCCTAACAAAACCAGCCTCCAGAATGTTCAGGATTTCAAATGAGAACAAGCATAGATGGGGCATAAAAAGATGGATCCTCCTTAGACATTTGTGCATGCAGTGCCCTGCAATCAACTAAGTTCTACTTCTCGTACACCAAATACCTGTCTTCGGAACTCCTTGTTCTCCATTCAAACCCTTCTGGGAGGGTAATTGAGGAGATACTCTACATATTTTTAGCACATGTTGCACTCGGCAATTAAATCCAGTGCACAGCATTACCTGACAAACTGAGGCGGTGACAAGGTCAATTAAGACCTGTTCATATCTTAATTTGGAGCTCTTCCAACTGCTTGAAAAGTGAAGCCTTGGACATTGAAGGTTCAGACTAAGGAAAATCCAAAACGTGGACAGCATCTCCCTTCTGCTGGAAGCCTTGAAGTTCACCACTGCACTCTGCAGCCTACACAGATCATCTGAGTATTGTAAAAGTTCTCCAAGGAAGAACAAGAACAAGGCTAATGCTTGCACACAAACGCTGACCAAAAGCACTTGATGCTCTTGGACAAAAAGATGTAACCTTCACTTTTGGAAAGACAAGGTGACTATGGTTGTCTCTACAGTACTCGTAGGAAAAAATCCCTGAAGTTTTGTAAAACCTCTTTTCAGGGCTTTGTTAACTTCATTTTTGTTAAGAATTGGGGAACACAGAGACACCTGTCACTTTTTTTGCAGAATGCCATAGAAACTGCTACACTCACTTCAACAACAGTCCAGCAAATACTGACCATATGCAGTTCTGGTTGATACAAACCCCCATTACCTAAGAAAGGAAGAACTCGGCAAGCAGTTTGCAAAGATGAACAACTTAGCACGACTGCGGCTGATGACATGCCCTGACCTTTTTTCCCTTCAGCTGTGGGTGCCGTACCCTCCTACCCTCACACATGCCACTCCAAGCTCCTTGCGTGGAGCTCTCGCACCACCTATGACAGCAACTGTGCCAAGCCGCCACCCTTCTTCAGCACCATCGCACCTACCACAAGGTAGCTGAATCAGAGGGAAAAGGAGGTCGCCAATGGACGGAAGTTGCTCCCCCTGACAGCTAAGCTCCAACTTCGGGGTCCCTTATGTCCTTCCCAGGACGGGCAGGAAAACGCCTCGGCAGAGCGCAGCGCTGGGCGGGAGCGGCCGGCACAGCACCGAGCGCGCTCCCCACTCCCTCCCGCCCGCGCCGCTGCGGAGACCCCGGGTTCGCCGGAATCGGCCACGTGCTCACGGAGGGCAGCGCGGCAAAGGCGGCCACCCCTCGTCGCTCTGGGAAGGCCGGCCTCGGATCCCCGCTCTCTCCACCGGCACGGGCAGTGCCAGCAGACTCTCGCTGCGGCCGCCGCTGGCCGAAAGCCTCGCCGCGCACCGCCCGGCCGGCCCCGCCGCTCCGCGGGGTCACACGGCACCTGCCGAGGGCGGCAGCCGAGCGACAGGAAGCAGAAGCGCTCACCGCCGCGCCACTCGCCGCCCCGCCCGGGCGCTCCTCTCCTCGCGCTACCACGATGGCGCCGGCCCGCCCCGCCTTCCCCGGCGCCTGCGGCGCAACGCGGGTGCTCCGAGCCACGCAGCACGCGTGCGGCCGGGCCCTGCCGAGCCGCAGGCGGAGCCGGGGCACGGCCCGGGCGGGAGAGCTTCCGGCGAGGCTGGGCGGGCAGCGAGCGCGGCCGAGCGTGAACGCGCAAGGCGGGGTCGGCCGGCGGCGCGATGGAGCACTAGATGGAGGCGGCAGCACCGCGCGGCATAAAATAGCTGATCGTCCCGCAGCCGCCCGCTCCGCAGCCCCTCGGCTGCTGTCGAGAAGGGCCCCGGCCCTGGCCGCGCCGGTGGCGAGGTGGCTCCGCAGCCCGCGGGCAGCCCTGGCGGGGCAGGGGAGCACTGCGAGCAGCCCCGGGGCCGCGCAGCCGTCTGTAACGCGCGGTGGGAGCCGCCGGGAACTATTTTACACCTCCCGGGGGGCTGGGGAGGAGCACGGAGAGCACGCGGCAGGTCGCTGCCGTTAGGGAAAATTAATCCACGATGCCTGAGGTTTATGTCCGAAAAGGAGACAGAGGAGTCCTGCAACATTCTTCGACTACAGGGAGAGTCCATGGGGCTTTTCCCATGGGGTCTGTCAAACGGTTGCAGGATGCAGCCCCTTTTTTATGCCAAGTTCCTGGCCACAACAGTCTCTTCCTTTCCCCCACTGGCTGAGGTATTCGGGAGATACAGACTTCCAGAACTGCCTACTCTATGCCCTCCTCTAATATGCACCCCCCTTTCGGCATCGAAAAGAAAGAAAAAGAAACCATTCCTAATGCTATTAAGTCTTTGTTGCCTTGCTCTAGGTTCAGGAATTTAACACGGCCTTGATTAATCAACAGTCCCTGTTGATTAGCAACAGTTCTAGAGAACTAATAGTTTCTTCTGTTACTTCACTCCCCATAAGTTCCTAGCCTTGTCTACAGGCCGATTCACACGGTCTGTTTGTAAAGACTCATCCATCTCATTCCTTTTAATCCCTCCTCTTTTTCGTTGATCTGTATTTGTCTTTACAAACCTTAATTACCATTGATTTAATTTTTTCTTCTTGAGTCTTCTTGGCTTTTGCTATTATTTGCAGTGACATCCTTTTCTGTCCTTTTGTAGTCATTTCTGGATCAGGTAGGCATGGCTGCTAGCGGCATCCCCTTGACCACCTGCTGAAAGAGCTGCACCCAGCATGGTGTCACGCATGGTCAAAAGATTAGAGTTACTATAGCATATAAGAGGAGAAATGGTATTCATTTAGCCCATAGCTGGCCAGTTAACCATGAAAACATGTCCCATTACCATCCTTTCAACATTTGGACAGGTCCATGAGCTGAGGTTATTTCCTTTGTTATTTGTTTGACCACATTTCCGCTGTCATCTGCTTGCAAACAGCAGCTCGAGTCATTTAATATCCCACAAACTCCTCCTTCTTCTGCTAACAGATAATCTAATACCATCCAATGTTGAAATACCGCTTTCCTCATTGAAGTGGGTTGCTCAGCAAGACGGTCAAGAGCTGTGGCTGGCTGGTTGGTAATTATTTCTGAGACAGCTTGTAACCTAATTATCTCATTCAAATGATAAATGGGTTCCCAGGCATCTGGGATTAATTCCTTAGCTTTCCAAGGGGCCGGTCCATCCTGTTGCGTAACTTGTTCTGGTGGCCATTCATCTTTTCCCCGTTTTGGGGTGCTCCCTGCAGCCAAGGCTGCATCAGCTGACTGCTTTTCTCTAATTAAATCCTCACAGATTTTGATTCCTAAGCGATTTCCCTGAACTTGTAGTAGCAAAAAGAACAGTCTAAAATATACACCATATCCCTGACCAGTTTGGAGGTAACCTGAGCTAAGCATGTTGGCCACAAATCCAATAATGTCCTTTCAAAGCAAAGGGGCCTTCCTACCCTTGGTCATCAATTGGTGGGTCAAAATACAGCAGGATTCCCGGGCCTAACGGTCCTCCAACAATAGTTCCCCCACCATAAGGGTCACAGTATTTGCATTTCCAAGCTCCCACACAGGGTTCCCATCTACATTTACATCTGCAAGTTGCTTGGTTGGATTTGGAGCAGAACTCACTAAAAGGCTTTGAGTTCCAATCCGGTGTTGCCATTCTCACTGATAATCATGAACAACATGTCTTCTACTTGTGGAATTTTTGTGGGGACAGCTTAAAAATAGGTGGTCAAAAAAACCCCTTGTCCCTCCCCATTGCTTTACAGGCTTCCAAATATTTTTGGTAAGAACACCTTACGCAGCTACCATTAGTGAGCTGAACAGGTATTTGATTGCAATTGTCTTGATATTTGGAACAATTGTAAGGAGGGCAATTGGAGGGCTAAACCCAATTGTTTAAAGCCAGAGGGAAAGTCAATTGACAAACGCCTTTTCCTACATAGACCCGCCCTGTCCTGTTTAGGCAATAAGTGCCTGTTGGAGAAGAATGAAGTGGCCATGGACTTCCTTCTTTGGCCCCAAATCCCATCCCATTGTGGCCCTCCCATTGACCTACCATTTCGGTTCAGCTGGGCTAGCCAACCATGGCCACTCTTCAGATCCTCCTGGCCCTCCACAGAGCCAGCAATTGCTAAGGTTAAAAACTTTTGCTACTTCTTCTCCTAAGGCTGCAAATTGATTCTCCCACTCCTGGCCTAAACTTAGCTGACCATATAAAAGTAGAACTAGTAAGGAAAATATTTTAATAATGTGATCTAATTAGCTAGTCTAATTTTCCTGTTGTCTTCTGCAGCACCTGTGGCAATTGAAGACACAGAAACCACTTAACATAAAATAATCCAGCAAGTATTAGCGCCCCAGTGAGTGGAAATTCTAGAGGAGGGATGCCCATAGAGACTGTTTCAGCAGATGGTCTGTGGGTAGGCACTCAGGGCTTCCTCTGATGTCGAAGCACTGGCTACTGCTCCGGCCCACTCCTGCAGAGTGTCAGTCACGGCCTCCCAGCCTTCTCCTCCAGCTGAGATGTGCAAATCTCTGAGGCTTCAGAGACCTTGACCCGAGAGTGACGGGTCCACCTGTGTTCAGCTGTCTTGATGGCTGTTTCTGTCGTCAGTGACACTTGGAATGGGCCACGCCATTTCAGAACCACTGGCGCTTCTTTCTACTCCTTAACTAGGACTCAATCTCCTGGTTGGATGTTAGAAGCAGCAAAGTCCAAAGGTGGGGCTTGTGCCAGCTGAGCTTCCTGTTGAAGGGGTTTCACAAGAAGCAGTATCCTGGCCACAGACGGTTTTAAATATACATCACTTACCTCTACTCCCCCACTAGGTTGAGACTTACCCGGGTAATTCATAACAACGACGGAAAGGGGGATAACGGAATCTCTCTTCTGGGTCGGGCTCTCATTCTCGCCAAAGCCAATGTCCAAAGCCCTAGCCATGGCATCTTGGTTTCTATTACCAGCTTCAAAAGGTGTTTATTCCTCTATTCATTGTTTTCTACCCGAGCCGAGCTCTGGGGGTGCCAGGGCCTATGGAGGTTCCATTGCGGTCCTAAAGAAGCCAAAACCCCTTGAAGGATCTTTCCTGTAAAATGAGTTCCCCTATCTGAGTCTATTGCTTCTACAATGCTGTATCTTGGAATGATTTGTTCCAAAGATGCCTTAATAACTGATCCTGTCGTTGCTGAAGCAGTTGGAAATGCTTCTGGCCACCTTGCTAGCTGACATACCATTAGCAGAAGATATGAAGCCTTCCCACTTGGGGCATCTCAGGAAAATCCAGCTGGCATCTTTGGAAGGGACATGCAGCCCAAGGCCTCCCTCCCCTGGCAAGTTACTTTGTAACTTGGCTGTTTACTTTAGCACAGCTCAAGCAACCTTCAACAGCTCGTTTTGCCAGTCTAAAAAGACCCCCAGCAGCATACAGCATGAGGAAGGCTTCTGCCAGTCCTCAGGAAGTGCAAGGACTCTCTTCACGGAGTTCTTTTAATATTGGTAGGGCCAAAGCTTCTGGTATCTCTTGTTTGCCATCCCTTGTAAACCAATTCTTGCCTTTTTTCTCTGCCACATGACTTTTAACTGTATCTTGAACTCCTCTGGTAGAAAAGACAGCTTCCCGGGCAGTGATGGAGTCACTGGGAGCAAAGGGGGCATCTTGGAGAGTTCTGGCAGAAGTGTTGCTTTCTGAGTTTCTTCATCCACCAAAAAGGAGACAGAGGAGTCCTGGAACATTCTTCAACTACAGGGAGAGGCCATGGGGCTTTTGCCATGGAGTCTCTCAACTGATTGCGGGACGCAGCCCCCTTTTTATGCTAAGTTCCTGGCAACAGCACCCTCTGAGGTACTCGGGAATTACAGACTTCCGGAACTGCCTACTCTATGCTCCCCTCTAATATGCACCCCCCTCTTGGTATGGAGAAGGAAGAAAACAAAACTATTCCTAATGCTATTAAGTCTTTGTTGCCTTGCTCTAGGTTCAGGAATTTAACACGGCCTTGGCTGAGCAACAGTCTCTGTCGATTAGTAACAGTTTCTAGAACTAATACTTTCTTCTGTTACTCCCCTACCAGTAAATTCCTAGCCTTGTCTAAGGACGGATTCACACGGTCTCTTTGTAAAGACACATCTATGTTACTCCTTTCACTCCCACACCTTCTTGGCGGTGGGATGGCTCCCCCCGGCACAGCACCTGGCACAAAACCCCCCTATGCACATGCACACACACCTGCACTTACCCTGCACTCCGCTGCACACACACACACACACCTCCCGCACACTAACACCCCCCTCCACATCCCCACCATGCTACTTGCAGTTGCCCTGCCCCTGCCATCCCAGCCGGCTGACAGCACCCACTCCTCACATGCTTCCCCATGCCTTGCATTTCCTTGCTGCCCTCTCTGTAGCCTTCGGTCAACCTGCCTTTTCTCCCCTGCCTTGCATTGACTTGCTCACCCATCCCCCACCTGACTTCCTTTCACATTCGTCTAGGTCTGGCCTCACCTTTCCTTTTCCTTCTAGGACCCTCATTGCCTTGCCTGGCCTCGCCTCGCCAAGCCACCACTTGCCTTGCCCTGCCCTTGAACCCCTCCCTTGCCTTGCATGACCTTGCTCACCCCTCCCCCACCTGGAATTCAAGACCCCTTTTCAATGACATTTCATGGCCTTGCCCTGCCCTTTCTGCTCCTCCTAGGAATCTCAAAGCTCTCAAGCATCTCCGGTGTTTCAGGATCACAGGAGAGGAAGACCAGGGGAGGACGCATGTTGCCACACTCATCTCCATGGGCAGCCTTTGTCTGGGAGCAATCCTTGCATGTCTTGAATCTTGGAAGGGCAATTCACATTTTGCCCTTGAGCTCGGGGACCAGAATGAGAGTCCTTTTGCATACAAAGGAGAGCAGGTAGCTCAAGTCTTTTAGGTGCAGAGGAGACATGACCCACGTGGGATCAAGGCCACACAAAGCACTTGGTCCTGGCCACTTTTGTGTACCAGCAGTCCTCGAATGTACTTCTCACCTGCCTTGCCTATCCTTGCCTTGCCTTGGCAACACAACCGTTTCCTTGCCTTGCCCTGCTAGCTCTCTGGAGCCTTGCATTCCTTTGCACGTCCATGCCCTGCCCTTGACCTGCCTACTGCTTTCCTCCAGGGCCTTGGCTTGCCGAGCCCTTCTTGTTTCTGCCTGGCCTACCCATCAGTGGACTTTCCTTCCTACGGCCAGCCTTGCCTCTAACTTCTGGGCCTTCTCTTGCCTACCACTCCATTTGCTTTCCCCTCACTGCTCTGGCCTTGCTTACCTCTCCCTTGACTTGCCCACAATTGCCTGCACTTGCTTTGCAGTGCCTTGCCTGCATGGAAGGTGAGGTAGAGAGTGGTAAGCAGGGCAAAGCAAAGCCAGCAAGTGGTAAGTAGTGCAAGGCAAGGCAGACATAGGCAAAGGAAGCAGAGCAAGGGTAGCTTAAGAAGAACTAGACAAGGTACTGAAGGCAAGGCAAGGCCAAGAGACTCGGAGTGCCTTTCCTTGGGAAGGCAAGGACATAGTGCCAGTGTTGCTGGAGCAGATGTTAAGGTGGCATGGGGAGGAATAGAAAGTGCTGAGAACAGCGTGTGTGCTGCTAGTTTGAGGGGTGCAGTTGAAGTTGCAGGCAGTAAGATCTTCCTCAGCTGGCACTGTTTTGAGCTCTGTTTTTGCCAGATGGTTTCAAGTTGGTGGGCAGAATCTGCGAGAGGGAAAAGATTTGTTTGGGCCAAAGTGGTTTGTCTGGCTCTTGGAGTGTGATGTAAAGAAGAGCCTGCTCTTGGAAGGGGAAGATGAGGGAAATCTTTTTGTCCTGATGTGCTGTTGATTGGAGTGCAGGGACGTTTGCAACTTGCCTCTGCCCTTGGGGTGGTTTCGAGCAGCGCCAGGTGCTTGGCCTTCTTTTGCAAGTCGTCAGCGCCATCGTGTGGTTGTTTCCATGAGCGCTGACAGTGCCGGGGAAAAAGCCAAGCGCTTCGCTGGCGCGGCCGCAGTCGTGTGTGAGCAGTTGGTGGAAGAGCTCCGCTGTGCATCCTGCCTCTTGGAGACATAAAAGAATGTGATCCTGCGCGTAGCGGGGAAGAAGGGGAATCTTTTCATTGTTGGCTGTGCAGTTTCTAAGCGGCAAAAGTCAAGGCAGTTCCAGCACGGCCTCTTTCTTTCAGAACCTTTTCTGTGCCATCATGAACATGCTCAACATGGAACTCGCACCCACTGAACTGCATCAAAGGTCCTGGAGAGACGCACTTTCCTTCAAGCTCTAGGTACCACCCTACCCTCCACCTCTCGCGGATCCCAAAGCCCTTCCAAACATCCAGCAGCTGCGCGCAGAGAACAAGTGCTAGAACAAGGCGTTGGCCTTCATAGTCCCTCTAAAGTCTGTAAACTAGGCGAAACATTGCAGTGACCAGCACTTTCCTTCACAACTATCTATAGAGCGTCATCACATTCTCTCAGAGTGGCTAAGTCCACCCTTGCAGCACAGCAGCGTTTCCAGCCACAGTTGGGACTGAGAGATGGGCCAGGTGAGAAAGCATTTCTTGACTATCCCTCGTCTCTGAAAGACTTGATACTCGCAGCGCAATCACGTCCACACACCTTCAGTGTGGCCAAGTTCAAGCAGCTGGAGCTCACAGAGATGGGAGAGTCAGGAGAGAAGCCGTTCCAAAAGTACCGTGTAGTGACAGCAGCATTAAAACTCTGCACAGCAGTCTACAGCACTGTAGACCGTGGCTTCTCTGACAAGACGTGCCATCCCATTGTTGGCTCTCGCAGCTCGGTTGCTAGCTGCTCTCCTGAAGAAAAGAACTAGAAGGAAAAGCCAATGCTGGGCTGCACCTTCCCCTTGCCTCACGTAAAGCCATTTCAACTCCCCGCTGCACTCTCTACTTCCCCTCTCCTTGGCATCGACCACTGTGTTTTCTGCATCTCGGAGCCGAAAGGTAAGCGCCAGTGTTCCCAGGGATGGTTGGAAGAGGGATTAGTAGCAGCACAAGTAGCTGTGGTTGAACTTCCTCCTTCTCAATGCTAACGTGAAGTCGGCAGGCAGGCGAGCGCCAGCCACGCTCCTTTCTCAGTTTGTACGCTGCGGACACGAGCCCGGTGCTCGGCGCCTTCGTTCGGCCTCTTTAGTACCCATGTGGCGCTTTCGTTCTGCCGGAGTCGAAGCGTCGTCTACTTCTTGCCCAGAGAGCACGGTGCCGGCAGCGAAATGCTCCAGCCGACTGCTTCTGCCGACACACGCCTGGGCTATGCACTTTGCCTCTCAGCGACATACAGCAGCACATTCGGTCTAAATGTAAAGGGAAAGATTCTCGGCTACATCTGGCACAGAGAACAGCTTTAGTTCAACGGGCTTACCCAGAGCATGCCCCCGACGCGTGGGAACTTGTATTTGCACCACAGTCCAGTGGCAGTCCTCTTTCCTTTACAGGCTGCACAGCGCCGTCAGATCGCGGTGCTCTCTGCACGTGCCTCCTCACTTCCAAGTAGCACCGCGCACATTAGAGCCTTGCAGGGAGAGAAGACGAGGATAGTCGTCTCGCCCAGAAGAACGTGGCAGGGTGAAAAGGTGTTCTTCCTTTGTCCTCCTCATCGCCCAGAATGTGGTGCTGTGTTGAAAGTCTTGGCCAGCCAAAAGCTAATCCAGCAAGTGTTTCTCTCCTGACGCATTTCGCTGAGCGAGAGCGACACAGAGTTTGGACATTGCAAAACAGCAAGAAAATGATTGTCCGTCGAGCTGAGGAAAATCCTTGCACAGCACACTGTGGCCGCGTGCAGTGCTCGCGCTGAAGAGCGGCAAAGCTCAAAGGCATCGCTGGGCTTCAGTTCTGTCCAGACCGCAGAAGGCGAAGAACGAAGCAGCAGAGCACCGGCTGCATGTACTCAGTGGAGCGAATTTCAAATGTCCAGCCAAGAGCTGCTTCACAAGCACATGCAGCTGAGAATGCTCTGGCTGCTTCAGAAAGTAAGGCACAGCCGTTGCACTCCTGGACACAACCTGGTCAGAAGCAGGTTCTTACACCTTCAATGCTGCAGAGTCCATGCAGCTGGAGCAAAGCCAGAAGGACGCGTCCAGCTAGAAGGCGTTCTTCAAGTACCCCCCTTCTTCCAAGCAGCCTTGAAATTGAGCTTAATACACTGCGGCTCTGCAGCTTCCTTCTCAGATAGACCTGCCGTCACATTCTTCACTCTCGCAGCTCCGTTGCCCACTTGCAGCAGCTGCAACCAAAGAAAAAGGCTCCAGAAGTAAAAGCCACTCCTGGGCTGCCCTTTCCCCTTGCCTCACGTAAAACCACCAGAAACTGTCCGCTGCACTCTCTATTTCCCTTCTCCGCCGCATGGCGAAGCATAAACGTAACCGCAATTGTTTCCAGGGGAAAGCTGGAAGAGAAGCAGGTAGCAGCACAAGTAGCTGCAAGTTGGACTTTAAGTTTCGAGCTGCTAATGTGAATCCGAAAACAAGCGAGTGGCAGGCACGCTTCCTCTTGCAGCCTGTGCGATGCACACACCAGCTCGGTGCTCTGCCTTCATTCTTACGCTCTTCGGAGCAGGTGGCGCTTTCGTTTTGCTGGAGACGAACCGTCGTCTACTTGTCG
Organism: Corvus hawaiiensis; assembly: GCF_020740725.1. Classification (NCBI taxonomy): domain Eukaryota; kingdom Metazoa; phylum Chordata; class Aves; order Passeriformes; family Corvidae; genus Corvus; species Corvus hawaiiensis. Next base: position 1,079,040 of record NC_063229.1, read on the forward strand.
CCCAGAGAGCACGGTGCCGGCAGCCAAATGCTCCAGGCTGCTGCTTCTGCCGAAACACGCCTGGGCTCTGCAATTTCTCTCTAGCGCTGAAGTAGCACCGCATTCTGTTCGCTTTGTAGCCAGCATCATTACGGAAAGCTTCTCAGCTACGTCTGGCACAGAGAACAGCTTTAGGCTAACTCAGAGCTTGCCCCCGACGCGTGGGTACTTGTATTTGCACCACATTCCAGTGGCAGTCCTCTTTCCTTTACAGCCTGCACAGTGCCGTCAGATCGCGGTGCTCTCTGCACGTGCCTCCTCACTTCCAAGTAGCACCGCGCACATTAGAGCCTTGCAGGGAGAGAAGACGAGGATAGTCGTCTCGCCCAGAAGAACGTGGCAGGGTGAAAAGGTGTTCTTCCTTTGTCCTCCTCATCGCCCAGAGTCTGGTGCTGTGTTGAAAGTCTTGGCCAGCCAAAAGCTAATCCAGCAAGTGTTTCTCTCCTGATGCATTTCGCTGAGCGGGAGCTGAGGAAAATCCTTGCACAGCACACTGTGGATGCGTGCAGGACACACGCTAAAGAGTGGCACGGCTAAAAGTCATCGCTGGGCTTCAGTTCTGTCCAGACCGCAGAAGGCGAAGAACGAGGCAGCTGGGCACCGGCTTCACGTACTCAGTGGAGCGAATTTCAAATGTCCAGCCAAGAGCTGCTTCACAAGCAGATTCAGCTGAGAATGCCCTGGCTGCTTCAGAAAGGAAGGCGCAGCGGTTTAACTTCTGGACACTACCTGGCCAGAAACAGGTTCTTACACCTTTAATGCTGCAGAGTCCATGCAGCTGGAGCACACAGAGAAGGACGCGTCCAGCTAGAAGGCGTTCTTCAAGTACCCCCCTCTTCCAAGTAGCCTTGAAACTGAGCACAACACACTGCGGCTCGGCAGCTTTCTTCTCAGATAGACGTGCCGTCACATTCTTCACTCTCGCAGCTCCGTTGCCCACTTGCAGCAGCTGCTGCCAAAGAAAAAGGCTCCAGAAGTAAAAGCCACTGCTGGGCTGCCCTTTCCCCTTGCCTCACGTCAAGCACCAGAAACTGTCCGCTGCACTCTCTATTTCCATTCTCCGCCGCATCTACCACTGTCATCTCTGCATCACGAAGCATAAACCCCGGCACAATTCTTTCCAGGGAAAGCTGGAAGAGAAATAGGTAGCAGCACAAGTAGCTGCAAGTTGAACTTTCTGTTTTCAACTGCTAATTTGAATCCGAATACAAGCGAGCGGCAGCCACGCTTCCTCTTGCAGCCTGTGCTCGGTGCTGTGCCAGCTCGGTGCTTCTGCCTTCATTCTTATGCTCTTCGTACCATTTCGTTCTTTTCATTCTGCGGGAGTCGAACCGTCGTCATCTTGTCGCACAGAGGGCACGCCGGCAGAGAAACGCTCCAGAGAAACGCTCCAGGTTGCTGATTCTTCCGAAACACACCTGGGCTCTGCACTTTCCTTCGCTGCCCTTGGTAGCACCACATTCTGTTTGCTTTGTAGCCTGAATGTAAAGGGAAAGCTTCTCAGCTACGTCTGGCACAGAGAACAGCTTTAGTTCAACGGGCTTACCCGGCGCTTACCCCGACGCGTGGGAACTTGTATTTGCACCACATTCCAGGGGTAGTCCTCTTTCCTTTACAGCCTGCACAGCGCCGTCAGGTCGCAGTGCTTCTCTGCACGTGCCTTCTCACTTCCAAGTAGCACCGCGCGCATTAGAGCCTTGCAGAGAGCAAAGACGTGGATAGATGTGTGGCAGAGAAAATCGTGCAAAGACGAAAAGATGGTCTTCTTTTGTCCTCCTCGTCGCCCAGATTGTGGTGCTGTGCTGAAAGCGTGGGTTTTACTACCCCTTCTCGCAGTAAGACTATGTGCTGCGTTGGAACTGTTGGCCAGTGAAAGGCTAATCCAGCAAGTGCTTCTCTCCTGACACATTTCTCTGAGCGAGACCTTGTGCGGACAGTTGGACTCTGCGAAGCAGAAAGGCTGTACTTGCACGTAGCGCTGAGGAAAATCCGTGCAAAGAGCACTGTGGATGAGTGCTGTACACACACTGAAGAGAGCCAACGCTGAATGCTTCAGTTCTGTCCAGCGCCGGTAAGGGAGAAGAACGCAGCCCCAGGCCACTGGGCTGGTGTGTGCGATGACTATGAGCTTTGCTGCTCTTCTGCGTGTATACTGCACGCATCCACAGTGTGCAGTGCACGGATTTTCCTCAGCTCTCGCTCAGCAAAAAGCATCAGGAGGGAAGCACATGATGGATTAGCCATTCACAGGCCAACAGTTCCAACGCAGCACCACAGTCTTATTGCGAGAAGGGGTAATAAAACACATGTATAGTCCCGGAACAGTTCTCTGTGCGAGCCGTAGCCGAGAATCTTTCCCTTTAAGATAAAGACCACCAGGCAGACAGAATGTTGTGCCACCAGCGCTGTGAGGGCTAGCCCAGGCGTGTTTCGGCAGAAGCAGCAGCCTGGAGCATTTGGCTGCCGGCACCGTGCTCTCTGGGCGACAAGTAGACGACGGTTCGTCTCCAGCAAAACGAAAGCGCCACCTGCTCCGAAGAGCGTAAGAATGAAGGCAGAGCACCGAGCTGGTGTGTGCATCGCACAGGCTGCAAGAGGAAGCGTGCCTGCCACTCGCTTGTTTTCGGATTCACGTTAGCAGTCGGAAACTTAAAGTCCAACTTGCAGCTACTTGTGCTGCTACCTACTTCTCTTCCAGCTTTCCCAGGAAAGAAGTGTGCCGGGGTTTATGCTTCGAGATGCAGAGATTACAGTGGTAGATGCGGCGGAGAAGGGAAATAGAGAGTGCAGCGGACAGTTTCTGGTGGTTTTACGTGAGGCAAGGGGAAAGGGCAGCCCAGCAGTGGCTTTTACTTCTGGAGCTTTTTTCTTTGGCAGCAGCTGCTGCAAGTGGGCAACGGAGCTGCGAGAGTGAAGAATGTGACGGCACGTCTATCTGAGAAGAAAGCTGCCGAGCCGCAGTGTATTAAGCTCAATTTCAAGGCTGCTTGGAAGAAGGGGGGTACTTGAAGAACGCCTTCTAGCTGGACGCGTCCTTCTGGCTTTGCTCCAGCTGCATGGACTCTGCAGCATTGAAGGTGTAAGAACCTGCTTCTGACCAGGTAGTGTCCAGGAGTGCAACACAGCGCCTTACTTTGTGAAGCAGCCAGAGCATTCTCAGCTGAATCTGCTAGTGAAGAGGCTTTGGGCTGGACATTTGAAATTCGCTCCACTGAGTACATGCAGCCGGTGCTCTGCTGCTTCGTGATTCGCCCTCTGCGGTCTGGACAGAACTGAAGCGCAGCGATGCCTTTGAGCTTTGCCGCTCTTCAGCGCGAGCACTGCACGCGGCCACAGTGTGCTGTGCACGGATTTTCCTCAGCTCGACGGACAATCATTTTCTTGCTGTTTTGCAATGTCCAAACTCTGTGTCGCTCTCGCTCAGCGAAATGCGTCAGGAGAGAAACACTTGCTGGATTAGCTTTTGGCTGGCCAAGACTTTCAACACAGCACCAGACTCTGGGCGATGAGGAGGACAAAGGAAGAACACCTTTTCACCCTGCCACGTTCTTCTGGGCGAGACGACTATCCTCGTCTTCTCTCCCTGCAAGGCTCTAATGTGCGCGGTGCTACTTGGAAGTGAGGAGGCACGTGCAGAGAGCACCGCGATCTGACGGCGCTGTGCAGCCTGTAAAGGAAAGAGGACTGCCACTGGACTGTGGTGCAAATACAAGTTCCCACGCGTCGGGGGCATGCTCTGGGTAAGCCCGTTGAACTAAAGCTGTTCTCTGTGCCAGATGTAGCCGAGAATCGTTCCCTTTACATTTAGACCGAATGTGCTGCTGTATGTCGCTGAGAGGCAAAGTGCATAGCCCAGGTGTGTGTCGGCAGAAGCAGTCGGCTGGAGCATTTTGCTGCCGGCACCGTGCTCTCTGGGCGAGAAGTAGACGACGCTTCGACTCCGGCAGAACGAAAGCGCCACATGGGTACTAAAGAGGCCGAACGAAGGCGCCGAGCACCGGGCTCGTGTCCGCAGCGTACAAACTGAGAAAGGAGCGTGGCTGGCGCTCGCCTGCCTGCCGACTTCACGTTAGCATTGAGAAGGAGGAAGTTCAACCACAGCTACTTGTGCTACTACTTATCCCTCTTCCAACCATCCCTGGGAACACTGGCGCTTACCTTTCGGCTCCGAGATGCAGAAAACACAGTGGTCGATGCCAAGGAGAGGGGAAGTAGAGAGTGCAGCGGGGAGTTGAAGTGGCTTTACGTGAGGCAAGGGGAAGGTGCAGCCCAGCATTGGCTTTTCCTTCTAGTTCTTTTCTTCAGGAGAGCAGCTAGCAACCGAGCTGCGAGAGCCAACAATGGGATGGCACGTCTTGTCAGAGAAGCCACGGTCTACAGTGCTGTAGACTGCTGTGCAGAGTTTTAATGCTGCTGTCACTACACGGTACTTTTGGAACGGCTTCTCTCCTGACTCTCCCATCTCTGTGAGCTCCAGCTGCTTGAACTTGGCCACACTGAAGGTGTGTGGACGTGATTGCGCTGCGAGTATCAAGTCTTTCAGAGACGAAGGATAGTCAAGAAATGCTTTCTCACCTGGCCCATCTCTCAGTCCCAACTGTGGCTGGAAACGCTGCTGTGCTGCAAGGGTGGACTTAGCCACTCTGAGAGAATGTGATGACGCTCTATAGATAGTTGTGAAGGAAAGTGCTGGTCACTGCAATGTTTCGCCTAGTTTACAGACTTCAGAGGGACTATGAAGGCCAACGCCTTGTTCTAGCACTTGTTCTCTGCGTGCAGCTGCTGGATGTTTGGAAGGGCTTTGGGATCCGCGAGAGGTGGAGGGTAGGGTGGTACCTAGAGCTTGAAGGAAAGTGCGTCTCTCCAGGACCTTTGATGCAGTTCAGTGGGTGCGAGTTCCATGTTGAGCATGTTCATGATGGCACAGAAAAGGTTCTGAAAGAAAGAGGCCGTGCTGGAACTGCCTTGACTTTTGCCGCTTAGAAACTGCACAGCCAACAATGAAAAGATTCCTCTTGCTTCCCCGCTACGCGCAGGATCACATTCTTTTATGTCTCCAAGAGGCAGGATGCACAGCGGAGCTCTTCCACCAACTGCTCGCACACGACTGCGGCCGCGCCAGCGAAGCGCTTGGCTTTTTCCCCGGCACTGTCAGCGCTCATGGAAACAACCACACGATGGCGCTGACGACTTGCAAAAGAAGGCCAAGCACCTGGCGCTGCTCGAAACCACCCCAAGGGCAGAGGCAAGTTGCAAACGTCTCTGCACTCCAATCAACAGCACATCAGGACAAAAAGATTTCCCTCATCTTCCCCTTCCAAGAGCAGACTCTTCTTTACACCACACTCCAAGAGCCAGACAAACCTCTTTGGCCCAAACAAATCTTTTCCCTCTCGCAGATTCTGCCCACCAACTTGAAACCATCTGGCAAAAACAGAGCTCAAAACAGTGCCAGCTGAGGAAGATCTTACTGCCTGCAACTTCAACTGCACCCCTCAAACTAGCAGCACACACGCTGTTCTCAGCACTTTCTATTCCTCCCCATGCCACCTTAACATCTGCTCCAGCAACATTGGCACTATGTCCTTGCCTTCCCAAGGAAAGGCACTCCGAGTCTCTTGGCCTTGCCTTGCCTTCAGCACCTTGTCTAGTTCTTCTTAAGCTACCCTTGCTCTGCTTCCTTTGCCTACATCTGCCTTGCCTTGCACTACTTACCACTTGCTGGCTTTGCTTTGCCCTGCTTACCACTCTCTACCTCACCTTCCATGCAGGCAAGGCGCTGCAAAGCAAGTGCAGGCAATTGTGGGCAAGTCAAGGGAGAGCTAAGCAAGGCCAGAGCAGTGAGGGGAAAGCAAATGGAGTGGTAGGCAAGAGAAGGCCCAGAAGTTAGAGGCAAGGCTGGCCGTAGGAAGGAAAGTCCACTGATGGGTAGGCCAGGCAGAAACAAGAAGGGCTCGGCAAGCCAAGGCCCTGGAGGAAAGCAGTAGGCAGGTCAAGGGCAGGGCATGGACATGCAAAGGAATGCAAGGCTCCAGAGAGCTAGCAGGGCAAGGCAAGGAAACGGTTGTGTTGCCAAGGCAAGGCAAGGATAGGCAAGGCAGGTGAGAAGTACATTCGAGGACTGCTGGTACACAAAAGTGGCCAGGACCAACTGCTCTGTGTGGCCTTGCTTGGCGAGGCGAGGCAGGGCAATGAGGGTCCTAGAAGGAAAAGGAAAGGTGAGGCCAGACCTAGATGAATGTGAAAGGAAGTCAGGTGGGGGATGGGTGAGCAAGTCAATGCAAGGCAGGGGAGAAAAGGCAGGTTGACCGAAGGCTACAGAGAGGGCAGCAAGGAAATGCAAGGCATGGGGAAGCATGTGAGGAGTGGGTGCTGCCAGCCGGCTGGGATGGCAGGGGCAGGGCAACTGCAAGTAGCATGGTGGGGATGTGGAGGGGGGTGTTAGTGTGTGTGTGTGTGCAGCGGAGTGCAGGGTAAGTGCAGGTGTGTGTGCATGTGCATAGGGGGGTTTTGTGCCAGGTGCTGTGCCGGGGGGAGCCGTCCCACCGCCAAGAAGGTGTGGGAGTGAAAGGAGTAACATAGATGTGTCTTTACAAAGAGACCGTGTGAATCCGTCCTTAGACAAGGCTAGGAATTTACTGGTAGGGGAGTAACAGAAGAAAGTATTAGTTCTAGAAACTGTTACTAATCGACAGAGTCTGTTGCTCAGCCAAGGCCGTGTTAAATTTCTGAACCTAGAGCAAGGCAACAAAGACTTAATAGCATTAGGAATAGTTTTGTTTTCTTCCTTCTCCATACCAAGAGGGGGGTGCATATTAGAGGGGAGCATAGAGTAGGCAGTTCCGGAAGTCTGTAATTCCCGAGTACCTCAGAGGGTGCTGTTGCCAGGAACTTAGCATAAAAAGAGGGCTGTGTCCCGCAATCAGTTGAGAGACTCCATGGCAAAAGCCCCATGGCCTCTCCCTGTAGTTGAAGAATGTTCCAGGACTCCTCTGTCTCCTTTTTGGTGGATGAAGAAACTCAGAAAGCAACACTTCTGCCAGAACTCTCCAAGATGCCCCCTTTGCTCCCAGTGACTCCATCACTGCCCGGGAAGCTGTCTTTTCTACCAGAGGAGTTCGAGATACAGTTAAAAGTTGTGTGGCAGAGAAAAAAGGCAAGAATTGGTTTACAAGGGATGGCAAACAAGAGATACCAGAAGCTTTGGCCCTACCAATATTAAAAGAACTCCGTGAAGAGAGTCCTTGCACTTCCTGAGGACTGGCAGAAGCCTTCCTCATGCTGTATGCTGCTGGGGGTCTTTTTAGACTGGCAAAACGAGCTGTTGAAGGTTGCTTGAGCAGTGCTAAAGCAAACAGCCAAGTTACAAAGTAACTTGCCAGGGGAGGGAGGCCTTGGGCTGCATGTCCCTTCCAAAGATGCCAGCTGGATTTTCCTGAGATGCCCCAAGTGGGAAGGCTTCATATCTTCTGCTAATGGTATGTCAGCTAGCAAGGTGGCCAGAAGCATTTCCAACTGCTTCAGCAACGACAGGATCAGTTATTAAGGCATCTTTGGAACAAATCATTCCAAGATACAGCATTGTAGAAGCAATAGACTCAGATAGGGGAACTCATTTTACAGGAAAGATCCTTCAAGGGGTTTTGGCTTCTTTAGGACCGCAATGGAACCTCCATAGGCCCTGGCACCCCCAGAGCTCGGCTCGGGTAGAAAACAATGAATAGAGGAATAAACACCTTTTGAAGCTGGTAATAGAAACCAAGATGCCATGGCTAGGGCTTTGGACATTGGCTTTGGCGAGAATGAGAGCCCGACCCAGAAGAGAGATTCCGTTATCCCCCTTTCCGTCGTTGTTATGAATTACCCGGGTAAGTCTCAACCTAGTGGGGGAGTAGAGGTAAGTGATGTATATTTAAAACCGTCTGTGGCCAGGATACTGCTTCTTGTGAAACCCCTTCAACAGGAAGCTCAGCTGGCACAAGCCCCACCTTTGGACTTTGCTGCTTCTAACATCCAACCAGGAGATTGAGTCCTAGTTAAGGAGTAGAAAGAAGCGCCAGTGGTTCTGAAATGGCGTGGCCCATTCCAAGTGTCACTGATGACAGAAACAGCCATCAAGACAGCTGAACACTCGGGTCAAGGTCTCTGAAGCCTCAGAGATTTGCACATCTCAGCTGGAGGAGAAGGCTGGGAGGCTGTGACTGACACTCTGCAGGAGTGGGCCGGAGCAGTAGCCAGTGCTTCAACATCCGTGGAAGCCCTGCGTGCCTACCCACAGACCATCTGCTGAAATAGTCTCTATGGGCATCCCTCCTCTAGAATCTCCACTCACTGGGGTGCTAATACTTGCTGGATTATTTTATGTTAAGTGGTTTCTGTGTCTTCAATTGCCACAGGTGCTGCAGAAGACAACGGGAAAACTAGACTAGCTAATTAGATCACATTATTAAAATATTTTCCTTACTAGTTCTACTTTTATATGGTCAGCTAAGTTTAGGCCAGGAGTGGGAGAATCAATTTGCAGCCTTAGGAGAAGAAGTAGCAAAAGTTTTTAACCTTAGCAATTGCTGGCTCTGTGGAGGGCCAGGAGGATCTGAAGAGTGGCCATGGTTGGCTAGCCCAGATGAACCTAAGTGGTGGCTCAACACCCGACATGAGGTCCATACTAGGATGGGATTTGGGGCCAAAGAAGGAAGTCCATGGCTATAGGAGAAGGTTTCATGAAGGATGTCTGGACTTCAGGTGGCTCTCTTGAAAGCTGTTTATTGCATAGGCGAAGTTACAGCATTTCAGGGAGTGGGTATCCAGAGCCAGCCCTACAGCTGCCAGCTCCAGCTGTAGGCATACCTGAAGCTGCTTTCTGTTCAAGTTACAAAGCATTCTATACTTTTCTTTGCAGAGTATCTTAACACATAACAACCAATAAGCACCATACCCAATACCTTTACATTTGCCTATAGCCTATCATAGCTACTACCATCACCATATTATAGTCATTATTATCCAATCACAAGAGTAAGTAAGTTACAATTTAAGCTTACAGTGGAAAATTCTTAGACCTCTCTTCTTCTTGCTACATCAACATTTCTTGTTTGCCTGCCATATCTTTCTTTTTGGTAAAGACACGTTTTCTATTTTCTTATGCTCTTCTTGAGACTTACTTACTTGGTGAAAAACAAGTCTTTGTTTGTAATCACATACCTTTGTCCTGCTCCTAAAAATCTCCTTCCAACTCATCTCCAACCTTTGCCTTCTCAGTTACTCAGCGATCACTGTTTCAGCAAAACATCTTTTGTTCCATATCAAAACTTGCTTCCATTTCTACCTCATTCTACCTCAGCTTCTACATTCACAGACCTTTCTGCCAAGCCCACATACCTGTGAAACTTTCTTACCAAACTTTCATCCTCCCCAACACATGGCCACTTCATTCTTCTCCAACAGGCACTTATTGCCTAAACAGGACAGGGCGGGTCTATGTAGGAAAAGGCGTTTGTCAATTGACTTTCCCTCTGGCTTTAAACAATTGGGTTTGGACCCACAATTGCCCTCCTTACAATTGTTCCAAATATCAAGACAAATGCAATCAAATAGCTGTTCAGCTCACTAATGGTAGCTGTGTAAGGTGTTCTTACCACACTTACCAAAAATATTTGGAAGCCTGTAAAGCAATGGGGAGGGACAAGGGGTTTTTTTGACCACCTATTTTTAAGCTGTCCCCACAAAAATTCCACAAATAGAAGACATGTTGTTCATGATTATCAGTGGGAATGGCAACACCGGATCAGAACTCAAAGCCTTTAGTGAGTTCTGCTCCAAATCCAACCAAACAGCTTGCAGATGTAAATGTAGATGGGAACCCTGTGTGGGAGCTTGGAAATGCAAATGCTGTGACCCTTATGGTGGGGCAGCTATTGTTGGAGGACCGTTAGGCCCGGGAATCCTGCTGTATTTTGACCCGCCAATTGATGACCAAGGGTAGGAAGGCCCCTTTGCTTTGAAAGGACATTATTGGATTTGTGGCCAACATGCTTAGCTCAGGTTACCTCCAAACTGGTCAGGGATATGGTGTATATTTTAGACCATTGTTCTTTTTGCTACTACAAGTTCAGGGAAATCGCTTAGGAATCAAAATCTGTGAGGATTTAATTAGAGAAAAGCAGTCAGCTGATGCAGCCTTGGCTGCAGGGAGCACCCCAAAACGGGGAAAAGATGAATGGCCACCAGAACAAGTTACGCAACACGATGGACCAGCCCCTTGGAAAGCTAAGGAATTAATCCCAGATGCCTGGGAACCCATTTATCATTTGAATGAGATAATTAGGTTACAAGCTGTCTCAGAAATAATTACCAACCAGCCAGCCACAGCTCTTGACCATCTTGCCGAGCAACCCACTTCAATGAGGAAAGCGGTATTTCAACATTGGATGGTATTAGATTATCTGTTAGCAGAAGAAGGAGGAGTTTGTGGGAAATTAAATGACTCGAGCTGCTGTTTGCAAGCAGATGACAGCGGAAATGTGGTCAAACAAATAACAAAGGAAATAATGTCAGCTCATGGACCTGTCCAAGTGTTGAAAGGATGGTAATGGGACATGTTTTCCTGGCTAACTGGCCAGCTATGGGCTAAATTGTTACAGCAGGGATTACTGTAACACGCCTATATCAAACCAGGAGTCCCGTGGAAAAGAAGTATATATGGACAGATTTGTGGTAGATGATTCAGAGGTCTTTATTTCTCCAGCCGCATGGCAGGGGCTCTGCTCAGGAACTCCCCCAGTCACGGGACCCGAGGGTCCTTGGCCACACCAGGGAACACAAACCAACCAATGGGGAATGAAGCTGACCAGGCCCAGGGAAACCCCGTGTCTCCCCCCCAGGGCCCATCTCCCAGGGCTCCATGGCAGGGGGGGAGACCCCAACACTAAATGAATACCATTTCTCCTCTTATATGCTATAGCAACTCTAATCTTTTGACCATGCATGACACCATGCTGGGTGCAGCTCTTTCAGCAGGTGGTCAAGGGGATGCCGCTAGCAGCCATGCCTACCTGATCCAGAAATGACTACAAAAGGACAGAAAAGGATGTCACTGCAAATAATAGCAAAAGCCAAGAAGACTCAAGAAGAAAAAATTAAATCAATGGTAATTAAGGTTTGTAAAGACAAATACAGATCAACGAAAAAGAGGAGGGATTAAAAGGAATGAGATGGATGAGTCTTTACAAACAGACCGTGTGAATCGGCCTGTAGACAAGGCTAGGAACTTATGGGGAGTGAAGTAACAGAAGAAACTATTAGTTCTCTAGAACTGTTGCTAATCAACAGCGACTGTTGATTAATCAAGGCCGTGTTAAATTCCTGAACCTAGAGCAAGGCAACAAAGACTTAATAGCATTAGGAATGGTTTCTTTTTCTTTCTTTTCGATGCCAAAAGGGGGGTGCATATTAGAGGAGGGCATAGAGTAGGCAGTTCTGGAAGTCTGTATCTCCCGAATACCTCAGCCAGTGGGGAAAAGGAAGAGACTGTTGTGGCCAGGAACTTGGCATAAAAAAGGGGCTGCATCCTGCAACCGTTTGACAGACCCCATGGGAAAAGCCCCATGGACTCTCCCTGTAGTCGAAGAATGTTGCAGGACTCCTCTGTCTCCTTTTCGGACATAAACCTCAGGCATCGTGGATTAATTTTCCCTAACGGCAGCGACCTGCCGCGTGCTCTCCGTGCTCCTCCCCAGCCCCCCGGCAGGTGTAAAATAGTTCCCGGCGGCTCCCACCGCGCGTTACAGACGGCTGCGCGGCCCCGGGGCTGCTCGCAGTGCTTCCCTGCCCCGCCAGGGCTGCCCGCGGGCTGCGGAGCCACCTCGCCACCGGCGCGGCCAGGGCCGGGGCCCTTCTCGACAGCAGCCGAGGGGCTGCGGAGCGGGCGGCTGCGGGACGATCAGCCATTTTATGCCGCGCGGTGCTGCCGCCTCCATCTAGTGCTCCATCGCGCCGCCGGCCGACCCCGCCTTGCGCGTTCACGCTCGGCCGCGCTCGCTGCCCGCCCAGCCTCGCCGGAAGCTCTCCCGCCCGGGCCGTGCCCCGGCTCCGCCTGCGGCTCGGCAGGGCCCGGCCGCACGCGTGCTGCGTGGCTCGGAGCACCCGCGTTGCGCCGCAGGCGACGAGGAAGGCGGGCCGGGCCGGCGCCATCGTGGTAGCGCGAGGAGAGGAGCGCCCGGGCGGGGCGGCGAGTGGCGCGGCGGTGAGGGCTTCTGCTTCCTGTCGCTCGGCTGCCGCCCTCGGCAGGTGCCGTGTGACCCCGCGGAGCGGCGGGGCCGGCCGGGCGGTGCGCGGCGAGGCTTTCGGCCAGCGGCGGCCGCAGCGAGAGGCTGCTGGCACTGCCCGTGCCGGTGGAGAGAGCGGGGATCCGAGGCCGGCCTTCCCAGAGCGACGAGGGGTGGCCGCCTTTGCCGCGCTGCCCTCCGTGCAGCACGTGGCCGATTCCGGCGAACCCGGGGTCTCCGCAGCGGCGCGGGCGGGAGGGAGTGGGGAGCGCGCTCGGTGCCGTGCCGGCCGCTCCCGCCCAGCACTGCGCTCTGCCGAGGCGTTTTCCCGCCCGTCCTGGGAAAGACACAAGGGACACCAAAAGTTGGAGCTTAGCTGTCAGGGGGAGCAACTTCCCTCCATTGGCGACCTCCTTTTCCCTCTGATTCAGCTACCTTGTGGTAGGTGCGGTGGTGCTGAAGAAGAGTGGCGGCTTGGCACAGTTGCTGTCATAGGTGGTGCGAGAGCTCCACGCAAAGAGCTTTGAGTGGCACGTGTGAGGGTAGGAGGGTACGGCACCCACAGCTGAAGGGAAAAAGGTCAGGGCATGTCATCAGCCGCAGTCGTGCTAAGTTGTTCATCTTTGCAAACTGCTTGCCGAGTTCTTCCTTTCTTAGGTAATGGGGGTTTGTATCAACCAGAACTGCATATGGTCAGTATTTGCAGAGAAGGTTACTTGGACTGTTGTTGAAGTGAGTGTAGCAGTTTCTATGGCATTCTGCAAAAAAAGTGACAGGTGTCTCTGTGTTCCCCAATTCTTAACAAAAACGAAGTTAACAAAGCCCTGAAAAGAGGTTTTACAAAACTTCAGGGATTTTTTCCTACGAGTACTGTAGAGACAACCATAGTCACCTTGTCTTTCCAAAAGTGAAGGTTACATCTTTTTGTCCAAGAGCATCAAGTGCTTTTGGTCAGCGTTTGTGTGCAAGCATTAGCCTTGTTCTTGTTCTTCCTTGGAGAACTTTTACAATACTCAGATGATCTGTGTAGGCTGCAGAGTGCAGTGGTGAACTTCAAGGCTTCCAGCAGAAGGGAGATGCTGTCCACATTTTGGATTTTCCTTAGTCTGAACCTTCAATGTCCAAGGCTTCACTTTTCAAGCAGTTGGAAGAGCTCCAAATTAAGATATGAACAGGTCTTAATTGACCTTGTCACCGCCTCAGTTCGTCAGGTAATGCTGTGCACTGGATTTAATTGCCTAGTGCAACATGTGCTAAAAATATGTAGAGTGTCTCCTCGATTACCCTTCCAGAAGGGTTTGAATGGAGAACAAGGAGTTCCGAAGACAGGTATTTGGTGTACGAGAAGTAGAACTTAGTTGCTTGCAGGGCACTGCATGCACAAATGTCTAAGGAGGATCCTTCTTTTTTTGTCCCATCTATGCTTGTTCTCATTTGAAATCCTGAACATTCTGGAGGCTGGTTTTGTTAGGGTTGTGGCTGGGGAAGGGGTGGTGGTGGGGGAGGGGTGGGTGTTGTTTCTGATCTTTTTAATTTCCAGGATAATGTACAAAGAACTTGTGCCCAAAACCAGCAGTATGAAGCAATGCAGGTATAAAAGAAGGTCACCGAAATGTCGGATAATATGAATCTGAAAGCGCTTCAGTATTTTACCCAGGAGTTTCACTCCAACGAGGTGATTGTCCTTCACAGAAATGTAGTGGCAGGCTTATGCCATACTAGAAGTGATGACCTTTCTCTGCCCCAAATTGACCAGCAAGATATTTTGGCTCTTGATTTAAACCCCTGAGCCAGCTGTGCTTCAGGCTGCAGAAGCTGCAGGTGTTGTGGCAGACGCGGGGTGCAGCCCTGCCTGCCGGTCCCGACCTGGCGCACGCCAGTGGCAGCCGTCAGCGCCCGGGGTCCCCTGTGCCACCCACGCCAGGGCTCTGCCTGCCTGCTTCGCACCCCTGGTAGCCTCAGGGAAACAGCGGACTACTCCATCTACTTTAAAAACAAACAAGCAAACAAAAAGCCCACTGTAAAAATATGTAAAAGTCTTGAAACTAATTCTCAGCGCTTGCTCGGAGTTTGTTGATGGCGCAAATGGATTTTGGATAAACTGGTACTGCTAGTACTACTTTTAAATTAGGTTCCTAAACTTCAGAAAGGAGAAGATGGTGGTCACATACCCCTGAGGAATGTTTGAAAAAGTAAGAGTGCTCAGTCATTTAAAGGTGGCCAGAAAATGGGTGTGGCAGTGGAGTGGACACTCTGCGAGTAGGTAGCCTTAAGTCATGTAACGACTGGCACTTCAGTGGGAATTTTGCATCAACACCTAGAGATCGTGTCATGATGTGTTGCATAACAGCAGATTGGGCCAAAATTCTGCTGACTTTGATCAAGGTGGACGGGCCACCTTCACTTAACCTGGCAAAGGGACATAAGTCAATGATGTTTGAAAAGCAGCCATGAAACATAGCTCCTTTAGTTTGTTGGACCGTTGCAAGTCTGCAAAGCTCTGTTGACAGGTCATTGGAAGTAGCTGTTGGAATCTAACTGCGGTTGGACTCTTTGTCAGTCAGCATCACCAGGAGGCTTAACAGTTTAGGTTGAGAGGTGGTGCATGTTTTTTTTCAGAGGAATGGCCCAGTGAAGAGCAGTGTTCACTGCCATGACTGCCGTTGTAGCCTTCTAGAGAAATCTTGGTTCATTCAGAGAGAACTTCCTTGGTTCTGCTGGTTTGGTTTCACAGCTGGAGCAAAGGTAGAGCACTGGAAGCAATTCCTAGGGCAGAAGCGGGAGATATCCAAAGCTCTGGACTTTGTTGTCCTCAGCACAGTGTAAGTGAGCGTAGTCTAATTGGAGGAGTGGTGAGCATCAGTGATATCAGATTTTTTACAAGTTCTTAATTCTGTCAAAACAAGAAAGAAGGAGAGTGATGAAGATGAAATCCTTTCCTCTTAAATCTGCCTACGCAGCAACTTCAGGGGTAGTTGTAATGTGTATTCACCTATTTTGAATTGCCCAAAACCAGGCCTGGAGATGCTTCAGAGACAGAGTCAGAGAAGCGGGTATTTGCTTTATTTGGCGCTGGGTGCGTGGGGGATCGCTCCTCCTAACACACACACGCAGAGCACTCCATACAGTCCAGCATTATGTGTAAAATTTTTGAATATTCATCACATTCCTTGGGATAGGAGTAGTTCTAGAAATTACTTCTCGGAAGTCATTGATATCATTAGCAGACGTGCCACGCATGCGCTGTGTACCCAGGTGGTCGCACTGAGGAAGGCTCCTCTTCTTCCTCGGGGGTCTTTCTGATAAAGATCAGTAGTCTCCGTCACAATGCACTTTTTACCTTTCTTTCTGGAGCATGCGCAGTTCTTCGCTGGATGATTCAGCGATCTCTGTGCTGGTTTTCAAAAGATCCTGTTCCTCTTATCTTGACAAGATTAAGGCAAGTCCTGGTGCTTAGGTTTTGTGATTAACATTTGCTGTCTCTTAGTAGTTCACTCGTGTTTACATGAGTAAACTATGGATCAACCTCCTTCTCAATTTTAGCACTGAAAGGATATCAGAGTCATTTAAAGAGATGTCTCCTATGGAGTACTATAAAACTGCCATCATGGTAACACGTTTTCATACAGTAGTTTTAGCACAGAAGTAATAGATGTACAATCTTGGATGTTTCAACCTGCTGACTCAAGAGCCAGTGTTGAGCTTTTCTCTTTTAAATCCAGTCTTAGAGCTCTGCAGGGATCACTGCAGCATGACGTTGTGACAAGGGGATGCTGATTCACGCATAAACCTTTGATGCTTTCCTTATATCTTCAAGCAGCTTTGAAAACCAGTGATGATCTGGCATGTTGCGACTTGAGAGTCATGGTAAAGGTTTCACCAAACACTTTGTAATATCATGCTGCAGCTTTCATGCCTAAGGAAATAGCATTGAGCATATGGCTGGCAAAATGCCAAAAGAATGAGCCAAAACCAATATCCTTTAATGGGAAAGATGGAAAACATTTAGATGTGTTTATTTGAACTAAAATTCCTGTGGACCAAGCCTAAATGTATTTCACACTAAATTCTTAGAACTGATTTTAAGGGAAGATGTGAGAAAGATGAATTCACAAGCGGAATTTTCAGCAGCATAATATTGAACATTTATTAGTAGAACAAAGGCATATCACAGCGCGGGAGCACTTAGCAATATTGCTAGAGGCGTGGCTCCATTCATTTTACTGTGAACTTAAGTACTTCTTTAAACATAGTCCTTAAGCCCAGAAAGTAATTTACACTTCACTCAACTTTTCCCCCCCCTCCTGTCTCTGCCCCCTTGTGCCAGCGCACGCCAGCACACCGCCGCCGGTCCTCTGGATAGCTTCAGAATTGAAGGCAGGCACCCCGCTCCGGTGCCTCCTCAGTCTCCAACCTAATTTGTAGTTGACAGATTCTTTGGGAGGTGTGAGTTTTGATGAGATAACTGACTTCCTGGGATGCATGCGGTTCATCTTCTTTGTTTCTTTAAGATGTCTCGGTTTCTACCTCTGTCATTTCTCAACTTAAAGGACATTTATTATCACGTGTTTATTACGACGTTTCCCAACATGTTACCACTCTTTTGAAGTTACAATTTACTCTAGTCTTGTTTTTACTTAACTATATTTTACCTGTTTCTACATAGTACATGATCACTTCTAAATGTTAAAATCATATATGGGAAAGACAAGATTTATCGTTCACTCATTTATCACAGGAGGAATGTGTTAGCTGCTCGTGTTGCAGTTCACTTGTAATGCTGGTCTATTACCGCAGGCCTGGGCCCTAGGCTATATCACCATGTCCCGCAGCCATAGGGAGGAGGAGGAGAGAAGATCCAGCAGGCAGGAATTGTGCAGCAAGATTTATTCATTTAATTATTTTACAAACTCTTTTACAGACTTTTTTCTTCATAATCTATTTGGACAAAGGATCAGCCACCCCTTGGGGTGATTGGCTAAAATCCTAAAACATCCATTGTCAAAATATTTTTCTACTATACCATAAACAAGACTTTTCAAGGTTGCAGGTGGCTTGGTCGTTTCCATACTCTGCTACCTCTTCTGTGAGAGAGAAAAGTCTCTCACGGACTTAGAAAATAGCAAGAAAATCCTCGCTAGCAGCATTTTTGTATCTACACTGGTCCTTCTCATTTCCTTTTCTCTAGAACACATTTCTCAGGCTCAGTGAGCAGATGTGCGTGCAAGTGGTTCGGTGTGTCCTTGGAATTCAAATAGTCAGGATCAAATGGGTTTCTGCAGTGAAAGGATACAAGGAAACGGGGATATAGCCTACAGTGGGAACTCCTGTGATTTTGCTCCTCTCCAAACATTTCTCCTCTCCAAATGGATCTCTGTAGGAAACTTGACACATTCTTCTACTCCTGGGAGTCATTAATAAAGAAACCTGGGGTGTTTATTAGGTGACAGTGCTGTTCCTGCTGTGCACCTTTGCACCTGGCTCACAGACCATTTTCACACAGCCGTGGTCCAGAATGCGGGCAGACAAAAACCCACCAGTTTTCTCTTGCCTACTTGACTTTTCAAATTCTTATTATGTGATGATTATTGCATCATTTTGTCCATAATATCTGAAATAATTTGCCATGCAGTTTTGAATACAGTGCAAATACGTATTTTACTCTTAGAAATTTGAAAGTGAGTTACATTTAATAGTAGTTTGTGAGTAGTATGGCAATCAGGCCTTAAATACGCCAATCAGGCTTGTAAATAAACCCATATTATCAGTCAATCTCTTCAATCTATTCATGTGTTTATACGGGATTTTATTCCTATAGAATAGAAAACTCGGAGCAGTGGCAAAGAAGGGGGGGGGGGTGGGGCAGCAGCGGCCCGGCTCTGAGAGGGGTAGGGAAAGGCAGGCTCGGGATCCCGGGGTTTCTCACCTGAGGCACCCGAGCAGATGGTGAAGAGTCCCTCTTTTAGTGAAGGTAGACTGTTAAAAAGGTTCCAATGCAACGGCCGCTCTTACGAACAGAGCTGCACTCACGGTAGAAGAAAGGCAGCAGGAGACGGAATCCTGCAGTGGTGACCAATTCTCCCCACAGCCACCGCAGCCTCTCTCCCCTCCGAATGCTTGAGAGAACAAGAGCTGGGAGCTGCATGCAACCCCGTTTTGCCAGTCCAAAGTTCACTGTATCTCTGCCCTCACAAGACACCTCAGCTAAAGGGAGTAGCCAGCTGCATCCCTCCCCTGAGCGGTGACAACTTCTTTTGTCTCTCTTGAGTGTCCAGTCGTTATTGTCTCCTAGCGTATGGGGGAAAGCTCCTTAAGAGAAAAAAACCCCAAAAAACCAAAAGGAGAACTACTAAAACCCCAACATACGGGTGATTCTCACCTTCCTTCTCTGTCCTGTGGTGGTCGGCGATGGAAGAGACGGGGCAGATTGCTCAGATGCAAGAAGCCGATTTTATTGATACAGAGCTGAGTATTTATACCTTTTCAGCAGTAACTAAAAATAGATTCTTATATAAGCAGCAATCACTATAACAACCATATCTATGTTTCTTAATAACATTGCAAAACTACAAGCTAGCATTAACCGACACCAAGCATGCCATTCCCTTATACTAGCTATTTCCTGATAGGCCGTACTGCCTGCCATGGTTTGCGGCCTAGCAGCGTTAGCGCGTCCACTTCTGACATGATTTTAGCAGTGCTCTCACTTCTGCTTTCTAGCTGTATCTCCACACTTCTCAGCTCCATGTAAAAGCACATGCTCTCAGTGTCGTAGAGTCCTTAGGGAAAGCAAACAGCGGTTCTGCTTCACACTGCTAAATGTGCCAGGACAGAAAGCTTTCACTGACCTTGCCTTGCCTTTTCCTTGCAGCCTTTCCTCTTCAGAGTGAAACATAGATTTAGAAGAACTATAAAGATTTTAGTTATAGGCTAGCTGTGTGGAGATTAGTTAGAGTAGGAAGGAATTTGGGCCCAGTGAGAGTTAATGAAAATAGTTAAGAGAGCTGGACCTGAAAGGGGTTTTAAGATGTGATTACCAAATAACTGATGATCTGTCATTTGCATGTTTGCTTAGCTGTGCTTAGAAGGAGGAATAGAAACTTTGATAAGTTGGTGTAGGGAACAAGGACAATTACCAATTTCCTCCCTTGGTGGGAACCCGTTCAAAAGTCACGCAAGAGGAAACTTAGAGGTCACTAAAGTAATTCGGATTGTTAAAGTTCAAAAAGGCAAAAAGGCCAAAATGAGGAAGATGAGTTACTTCATCTTTCTTGGGCCCACTGACCCAATTCAAGACCACTGACTCCATTCAGGACACACACTATGCATGCTTAATGACATTTAAGCTCATTTCCATATGAAGCGGAGAATGGGAGGTGTTAATGTTACGAATATGCATTTGTATTTTGGATATTCCTAATATTTGGAAATAAAAAGTGTCGTGTTTGCTTGGATCGGGGCCCTGCGTCTTAGGGAGCTATCCCACGCAGTGCCCGGTGACAAATAAAACATGCACTTTCTAACTCTAAACTGTTAGAGAGTTTTTGTCCGTCTCAGTTGAATATCGATATTAGATCGATATTCATATTTTGGTAAGCCATTTTGGCGACTCTGGTGGGGCCCTGCTCTATCTGGCCAAGGGGCCAGGGGACCCCCCCTCGGGCACTCGCCCCACATTTTTGTGGGGCTCCTTGATCCTCTGACACCCCGGGGAGAGACCAGGACCTGCCGGAACCACGGACAAAGAGGTATGTTTTAAAATTAAAGGGGTACCTTAAAGAAGGCAGCTTGTAAGACACAGTGGGACACCCTGTGCGAAGCGGAAGCCTGGGAGAGTTTGCTTGTAAGTGTCTGCAGAAAGTATAGTAATTTTTAATGGAGCGGGTAACGGCTCCAAAGGCTCATCTCCCGTAAGGGGAGTAGAGCTGCTTCTGTTTCCCAGGGAGGGGAACGAGGTACAGGGGTGCTGCCTTGGTCTCTCATGGAGGAGAGGCGGGTGCACAGCGTGGGTGGCCGTGCGGCGTGTTGAGGGGCGCTGCCTTTGGTCTCTCGTGGAGGAGAGCCAGGAGCGCAGAGCGGGTGGCGGGGCGGTGCGTGTGGCTGCGGAGTTTGAATGGCTGCAAGAACTCCGGCTTGCTTCGTTCTCGTAGAGGGGAGCGAAGACCGTGGGGTTGCACACCGGAGGTATCGGCGGGAGCGCCGTCGGCTCCGGTCCGGTCGGTGGCTTAAAAGCAGCATTGGCTTGTAGTTTGGGATACGAGTGGTGAACAGAGAGAGAGACTAACTTTATTTTGAGTGCTGTGCGCATGCATTGGGGACGCGCCGCAGGTCTACAGGGACCGCTTTGGGTTAAAGGGTACGGACCCCCTAGGCTGTGCAAGCGCTGTAAGGGTATGATGGCTGGGTTATGCCAAAAGGGTTTGTTGGAACTGTGAATTAGCAGTGTGTTGTGTGTGTGTTTAGTTTGTGAGAGTTTGTATTGTGGGTGTTTTGATTTGTGTGTGTTTGGCCCGGATCAGCCACGTATTTGTATGAAAAAGTTATAGAAGTTTGTGTTTAGTGGAGTTGAGGAAGGATTTTTGTGCTTGACAGAGTGGAGAGATTTTTTTGTGTCTAGAGAGTGAGTTGCAAGGAAAGAATTAAGTAGAGCGCGTGACCTTTGAGTTGTGTGAATGGCGGTGGTGAAATTTGGTTAAGGTATTAGTGAAAAAGCAGTAAATGAGTGTTTAGAAGTTGCTAAATTTGTGTTTAAAGGAGCGAGCGGAGCTAGTTTGAAACTATGTCTGGTGTCACTTTGGCGACCGGCGCAGTGATCTGAGTTGGTAGCTTCGGATTTTTGTTTTGTAAGTTTTTAGTATATTTTGAAAAGTTTGATTGTAAGTGAGTTTAAATTTGGTTGTTTGGTTCAGGGTGACATCCAGACCAAGGGCTAATAATTTTAACCTTAGCAGTGAGGCAGAGCGGCGTAGCATGTAGCGTGGGCTCAAGACTAAACCCCCCCCCACTCACTCAGCAGTGCAAGCGAAGCGGTAGGGGCTAACCCCCCCCGCTCGGCAGAGTGAGTGAGGCGGCAGCACAAGCTGGAACTTGCTAGCTTGCCAGATTTGAGCGGAGCCTTGTGAAACCCCAGCAAAAGTTTCGCTCGGGGTTGCGAAAGGCTTGTGGTGGGTTTTAGAAGTTTAAAATTGTTGGTAGAAGTGCTTTGAGTGAATTGTTTCAAGCATTTGAATGTGTGGAGTGAGTTTTATGTGCTGTGTGAATTTTTTTAGATTTGAATAAAAAGGAGCGGGGTTTTTTGAGTGGTGGAGTGTGTGAGTGTGTTGTGAAACAAGCTTTTTGGTGAACTTTAAAAATGGTGGCAAACAAAAGCAAAGAGGTTCCTAAAAGTATCCCTCTGGGATGTGTTTTGACACACTGGCAAAAGATGGTGAATCATAGTGGTGCAGAGACCAAGAGGGAGCTTATTAAGTTATGCACCCAATGGTGGCTGTTTTATAAACTGGAAGGGGGTATGAAGTGGCCGCCTTTTGGTACACTGGATTATGAAACATTACTGCAACTAATGCTTTTTCTTAGCCGTGAGCAAAAATGGCCAGAGATTGTTTATGCTGAATTATTTTTCACTCTTCAAAATCAACCTGAGTGACAAAAAGAGTTTGGGTCAGACCACCCTCTGATCCCTTAGTATTGGCTTTTGAAAAGGATAACAAAGTTAATAATGAAAAACCTAAGCGATGTTGCGGTGCATGTTCAATAAACCAGAGATGTACCCATCCTGACAAGGTATATCAGGTAGAAGCCCAAGAACAAGAAGTGGCAGATCTACTTAAGTCACCCCCTAAAAAGGGAGATGGGGGAGGGGTAGCAAATGATACAGAATCAGAGTTACCATCATCTCCATCCCCAAACCCCGCTCCACTTTCTAGTTCATCTCCCTCTGGGAAATCAAGAACAACTAACCTCTACCCACCTTTACCGAGCAGCGACAGCGAAGAGGATGAATCACCCTCCCCACAGGGTCCTATAACATTAAGGACCCGGGGGCAAATTAAAAGAAACATACAAGCACCTTTAAGGGAAGCAGTAAATCATGAAGGGATTCCTATATTAGTTAAAATCCCCTTTTCTATTATAGATCTAGAAGCCTGGGAAAAAGTGGCCAGAAATTACCAGAGTGACCCAATATTGGGGTTGCTGAGAAATTTAAATTTATGGTGAACCAACACAATCCTTATTGGGCTGATACCCAGTTACTGCTTGATGCTCTACCTGAATCAGAAAAGCAATTAGTTATAAAGACAGCTGTGAATATGGCTGAAGATGATTGCAGGATAACACAGGAGGATGTTAAAAAGGTACTTCCTCTTCAGGATCCAGAGTGGGGCCCTAATGAGCCAGATGAAATGGCACAGTTAAAAAGGTACTGGGGATTCATAATAAAAGGGCTAGAAAGAGCAACCCCTAAAGCCATAGACTGCTCAGCCCTGTATGCTATGAAGCTGGGTCCCTCTCAAACACCTTCTGAATTTTTAGACAACTTGCGAGACATTTTAGACAACATGCGTTGCCATGCCACCTCGGATCCTGGACCAGAAGAAGGAGTGCAGCAATTGGTAAATTTATTTTTAGGACAATCCACAGGAGACATCCGGCAGAAGCTTCAGAAGATGCAAGGTCCAACAATCCAGAATCTAGAGACTTTGCTTAATGTGGCACGGAGCGTTTATAGCAATTGGGGAGAGGGAATGCAAAAATTAGTAAGGGTGGTAAAAGAAGAAAAAAAAAAGGAAGACGTGGGCAAGGTCCACCAAGACAAGGACCACCCCGACTAGGAAGGGACCAGTGTGCCTTATACAAAACCTGGGCATTGGAAAAACCAGTGCCCAGAAAAGAGAAAGGGTGATGAAAAAGAAATATGACCAGAGAGGTGCGGGGGTGGTTGCTCATATGCAAGACTGGGCGCTACCCTAGGGGACCCTCTGGTTATAGTTAAACTAGGGAACGAAGAAAAGAAAGTGGAATTTTTAGTAGATACAGAAGCAACATATTCAGTGTTGAATAAAGCTTTGATACCTATATCAAGGGGTTATTTTGTAGTGACAGGGTCAACTGGCCAATCTGGAAAGGCATACTTTTGTAAACCACTGAAATATAAATTGAGAAAACAGTGGGGAATTCACCAATTTTTATATATGCCTAACGCTCCATCTGCACTTTTGGGCAGAGATCTGCTAGAGCAGCTGGAGGCAAAAATAATATTTAAAAATGGGGAAATCAGTTTGGAAGTAAAAGACCAACAATATCTAGAGTTGCTGAGCCTAATGCTAATAACCAAAGAAACGGAAATAGCGAATGAAGAAGAAATGATTAAGAAGATAATGGATCAAGTATTCCCTGGAGTGTGAGCCTCTGGTACCCCAGGGAGGGCAAAGAATGCCCTGCCAATTCAAATCAAGCTTAAAGAAGGGAAACGGCCTGTAAGGGCCAAGCAATTTCCCTTGAAAAGGGAAGACAGAGAAGGGATCGGGCCAATTATTGAGAACTTTTTGCAAATTGGATTGTTAAGGGAGTGTCAATCTGATTTTAATACTCCAACTTTACCCGTGAAGAAACCTGATGGGTCATACAGGTTAGTACAAGATTTGAGAGCAGTCAATAAAGTGACGGAGGATTTATACCCAGTGGTTGCTAACCTTACACCTCATTAACTCGTTTAACACCTGAACTAACCTGGTTTACCGTTTTAGATTTGAAGGATGCTTTCTTTTGCCTCCCTCTCCATGAAGCCAGCCAGAAAATTTTTGCACTTGAGTGGGAGAAGCCCAAGAGTGGACGCAAAACTCAGCTCACACGGTGTGTATTACCCCAAGGGTACAAGAACTCTCCTACTATATTTGGAGAACAGCTTGCAAAGGAGCTAGAATCCTGGGAACCCCCGCCGGGAGAAGGACAGCTGCTTCAGTATGTGGATGACCTTTTGGTAGCCACCCAGACCCAAGAGGCATGTATGAACTGGACGGTAAGCCTCTTCAACTTTTTGGGCTTGCAAGGGTATCGGGTGTCCCAAAAGAAGGCGCAGATGGTAAAGCAAACAGTTATTTACCTGGGCTATGAAATAAGTGCTGGACAAAGAACCTTTGGATGAGAGTACAAAGAAGCGATATGCCAGATCCCAAAACCCCAGACAGCAAAAGAGCTGAGAAGTTTTCTAGGTATGACAGGGTGGTGCAGACTGTACATTAATGATTATGGGTCGCTTGCTAAACCTTTATATGCATTGATTACGGAAGGAAACAAGAACCTGCCATGGACAAAGGAAGCAACACAGGCTTTTGACCAACTGAAGAAGGCCTTCATGTCAGCTCCAGCCCTGGGGCTTCCAGACGTGAGTAAACCATTCTTTTTGTTTTCTCATGAAAAGCAAGGGATTGCCTTGGGAATACTGGCACAAGACTTGGGCCCGTATCGGCAGGCAGTAGCCTACCTTTCCAAACAGCTGGATGCAGCAGCCAAGGGATGGCCAGGATGCCTCAGAGCTGTTGCAGCAGTGGCAATAAACATCCAAGAGGCATGCAAATTCACCCTGGGCCAGAAAATGACTGTGCTAGTGTCTCATACAGCATCTGCAGTCCTGGAGGCCAAAGGGGGACATTGGCTCTCCCCTCAGAGATTCTTGAAGTACCAGGCCATACTGGTAGAACAAGACGATGTTGAAATTGTGGTGACTAACATTGTGAACCCAGCTTCATTCCTCAGTGGGAATCTGGGAGAACGGGTGATCCATGACTGCCTGGAGACAATCGAGGCCACTTACTCCAATCGCCCAGATCTGAAGGACATCCCTCTCAAGGGCGCTGAGACCTGTTTCACTGATGGAAGCAGTTATGTTATCAGTGGAAAAAGACCTGCTGGGTATGCTGTTACCACCAGCCGAGAGGTAATAAAGTCTGGACCATTGCCAACAAACACCTCTGCACAAAAGGCTGAAATAATTGCTCTAACCCGAGCCTTGGCATTGGCAAAAAGAAAGAAGATTAATATTTATACAGACTCAAGGTATGCATTTGGGGTGGTTCATGCACACGGAGCCATTTGGAAGGAGAGAGGACTGTTAAACTCACAAGGGAAGAGTATCAAGCATGCACCAGAAATACTGAAGTTCTTGGACACCGTTCAGTTACCTGAGAAGGTAGCTATCGTGCACATTAAAGCACAGCAAAAAGTGAGTTCTGAATTGGAAGAGGGAAATATGCTGGTGGACAGAGAGGCAAAAGACGCAGCCAAAGGTGAAGTACCCAGTGAAAAGGTAGAGGCAACATTAATACCAGATGGAAAGATTTGCCTTGAAGGTAGGCCAGAATACAACAAGAAAGATAAGAAACTTATAAAAAAAAGGAAAATGCAAGTTATAATCAGAGGGATGGGCTTTAACTAAGAATAACAAGCTCATAGTACCTTCTTATTTGTTGGGGTCACTGGTGCAGAAAGAACATGAGAAAACACACTGGGGAATGGGTGCTTTGTCCAATTATTTGAAAGATAGGATTATGGCTAGGAGCTTGCAAGGTGCAGTGATACAAGTAACTCGCCAGTGTGGTCTTTGCCTCCGAACTAATCCTAAGAATAGTCCAAAACCTAAAGCTGGACAAATTGGGAAAGGCTGCGGACCTGGGCAACAGTGGCAAATTGAATTACCCAGAAAAGGGGGGTATCGATACCTATTGGTATTAACAGAGACCTTTTCAGGATAGCCAGAGGCCTTTCCTGTAGAGGAATTCCTTGTGGAGCGGGGGCGTAGGATACCCCAGGAGAGCTTGGGCATCCCAGGGCTGTTGCAGAAGTACCCCTGACAGGGCCTCAGGCTGAAGACAGGCTTGCGAGGCACCTGCTAGCCAGCAGCCTTGAACAGCCTTGGGAAAAGGTATACACTAGTCAGCTCCCCCACTGCATAGAGGCTTTCTCGTGGGAATGGGGCGTGAACTTGGCAAAGTATAACTTGGTGTAAGTAAACAATAAAACTGGAGCACGATGCTAAAATCATATCGGTGTCCGTATCGTGTCTCTGGCGGGATTCCCCTGCACCCGGGACCCCCCCTGCTAAACTTTCCCACTAGGACGGCTAAAGCATGAGAGGTGACCAAAGCGTTGTTGCAAGAAATAATACCCCGCTTTGGAGTTCCAGCCACTATGTCTTTGGATAGAGGAAACAACTGAGAGAAATTGAAAAATATGTGGCTGGGGCCCAAAGCAGAGAATTAGATGGGCCAGTACATGATGTACAACCTGGAGATTATGTGTATGTAAAGTCTCTTGCAGAGAAGATTTTGGAACCGCAGTGGGAACGACTGTTCCAGGTGATCCTCACCACCTTCACTGCAATCAAGATCAAAGAGCAGAAGGCCTGGATTCGTCACTCCCGGGTGTGCAAAGCCCCTGAGGGAGTTTGGGAGGTAACGCCAGGCGACAACGAACTGAAGCTGAAGCTGACCCAAAAAGGCGATGGATGAATTCAGTTATGATGGACATTATGTGGAAAGTTGGGACTTTACTAATTATTCTTACAATCGTAACAAGAGTTAAAGTAGTACTACTGCAGTCTAACGCAACTGAAATATCCCGATGCCGGGGAAGGCATATGATCCTCACTTTCGGAAGGCTTTGAACAAAATGCTCAAAGTCACAAACGCAAGCCTGTGGGAAGGAAGGGATGTTTGAAGATGTAAATATGCATTTGTGTAGGATGGGTTTCATGAGGCTTACTATCCGCCCATGAAGCTTATCCGATTTGGCCCTGAATGCTGTGACAAATGCTTGAGCAATTAAGTTTCGACTGAAAATAGAGGGGTGTGCAACAAAAGCATATGATGAACAAATTGACCGCGGTAAGGAGTGACTTAATTAAATTGCAGCAACCGTTGCAATCCTCCTTGCTGGCCCTGGGTGATAAGCATTGGAAACTGTCCAAAATATTACCAGATAGGGAAGATACAGAAGAACAAGACCATGAATTGAACTGTATTTTACCCCTCTGAACACAGAAGGTGGGCACGAGAAATTAAAAGCCAGTGGCAAACCATTAACCTAGAGCCCTGCTCTATGAGGGAGCAGTTAGGGTACATATGTGGAAGGATTTTAGGTAAAGACATTTGTTTGGACACAGACCAAAGCATTTGCCACTTTGAGGTGCATTCCATTAACCAAACAACGCGGCTAGCGTATACGGAAGAGGTTGCATCTGCCTCAGGATGGCATGTCCCACCATAACGATAGACAATTTAATCATAAATGACAACCCAACTTAATTTGTGTATTTGGAATTTGACGAAAATTGGAGAATCACATCAGTATATAAAGACAAGCATGATTACTGTCCAAGAAGTCTTGCCTGTCCCTATAGGAATGAATCTGACATTTGTCTCATCACTGGTGGGATGTGCTTTTCGGATGGTCACCGACAGGAACTGGTATACTCAATGCCTTCATTCATCCTATTATTGTATTGCTCATTTTAGTTAGTGCAAGTTGGATTTTATCCGTGGTGATGCTTGTTTGGTATTGGAAGATGCTGTGGAGAATAGCAGCCTTGACATCACTATGCAAAGCGTATGGTATAGTCTTGAATGAGAAAAAGGCTGACCATGCCGCTTGGATAAAGGAAGAGGAAATCTGCGTACTGAGTAAAAGAATTTACTCGCTGTTAAAAGAGAAGTGGGGAATGAAACATAGATTGAGAAGAAACATCAAGATTTTAGTTGTAGGCTAGCTGTGTTGAGATTAGTTGGAATAGGAAGAACTTGGGCCCAGTGAGAGTTAATTAAAATAGTTAGGAGAGCTGGACCTGAAATGGGTTTTAAGGTGTTAGTAACTGATTGCCAAATAACTGATGATCTGTCATTTGCATGTTTGCTTAGCTGTGCTTAGAATGAGGAGTAGAAACATTGGTAAGTTGGTGTAGGGAACAAGGACAATTACCAATTTCCTCCCTTGGTGGGAATGAAACATAGATTTAGAGGAAACAGAAAGATTTTAGTCATAGGCTTGGGCCCAGTGAGGGTTAATCAAAATAGTTAGGAGAGCTGGACCTGAACGAGAGTTTTAGATGTTAGTAACTGATTACCAAATAACTGATGATCTGTCATTTGCATGTTTGTTTAGCTGTGCTTAGAATAATGAGCAGAAACATTGATAAGTTGGTGTATAGAATAAAGACAATTACCAATTTCCTCCCTTGGTGGGAGCCCATCCAAAAGTCACGCAAGAAGAAACTTAGAGGTCACTAAAGTAATTAGAATTGTTAAAACTCAGAAAGGCATAAAGGTCAGAGTGAGGAAGATGAGTTACTTCATCTTCCTTAGGACCACTGACCCAATTCAAGACCACCGACTCCATTCAGATCACACGCTACGCATGCTTAATGACATGTAAGCTCATTTCCATACAAAGCGGAGAATGGGAGGTGTCAACACTGTGAATATGCATTTTGTATTTTGGATATTCATAATATGTGGAAATAAAAGGTATCATGTTTGCTTGTATCAGGGCCTGCGACTTAGGGAGCTATCCCACGCAAAAATAAAACATACACTTTCTAACTCTAAACTGTTAAGAGTTTTTGTCCGTCTCAGTTGGATATCGATACTAGATCGATATTCATATTTTGGTAAATCATAGTTAGCATAGGAGAAAGGCATGCTTGGTATGTACCTGTGATAGTTAGGGCTAGCTTTTAGTTTTGCAATGTTATTACGAAACACAGATATGGTCTTGGCCAGTTGCCCCTCGTTTTGAAAAAGGGCTATAAAGGGACTTCCTGAAATAACTGAGATGAGATCTCCCCACGGAAAGAAGACAAATCTATTGGCAGCAGACCACGAGGACTTCGTCTCATCTGTTGGTAGCCATTGCCCCCCCTTTCTTCCTCTCAACTCTTTGTTTTTCTTTATCTCTCTCTCTCTCTTTCTCTCCTCTATCGCATTACCATGTTGTGGGTACTTAACAAAGGTGAAAAGGTGATTAAAACTGAAATCCCTTGTGTCCTTTTGCACTCTGAGATCTGTAAACAAACCATCACGATCCTCACTTCTATTAGCAGATCGTGACATTAAACTGGCATCACGGACAGGATTTCTGACAGACAGAAGGGCTTGCAAGGTTGTGTGTAGTCTGTAATAGGGGAAGGACGTTTCACTCCAGCCGCACCTAGCCCGACACCCCGAAAAGGGTGAGCGGTGTCTAGAAAGCAAGGGGGGTGACTCGAATTTCCCGCAAACTGCACACGCCTAGGTGAAAAGCACCCCATAGTCAACTGAGGGCTCTGTCTTCAGATTTTTCACAAAAAGATCTCTTAGTGTAAAAGGGGGAACTGTTTTGGTGGGCGTGTGTGAATTTGGACTGCTTGGTGTAGTGAAGAGACAACCATAAGTAACTTAAGGCGTACCTCCCAGGCAGATTTTGGTCTCTTCACCCACCCAGGGAAGCGAAGGGCGACACAGCGAAGCTGTTTGTGTCGCAGTGTGTAATTAGGTTTTACCTCCCTGCAGTGGTTTTGATCCCTTTATAAAATGACTGAAAACCCTAGTGCAAATAATAAAGCTGCATTTTATGCTCTGCTAGCAAAACATAATGCCCGGCCCTCTCCAGGAGGGGAAGAATGGGCTCAAAATAACTGGTTTAATTTGGAGAGTGTGACTGATAGAATATGTTCATTACAACATGAGACAAAGTTTAAATTTGGCCGAAATAAAACCATAATCTGCTCCTAAATCTGTTTTAGGAGCATGCCTTACAGCAGCTATAGATCACTGCTTTAAGCGATGTAGTGAAGAGAAAGCAATCACAGATTCCCTTCAAAACCTAGTGGAAATTTTACAGGAACAATCAGATGAAGAAAGGAATGAAAATCATTTGCTGCGGGCTGCTTTGAGGGAGGAATATTTTAAGAATTCAAAGAATGCTGACTCACCAAAAGAGAAAGAGGAAAAGAAAACTCCTCACATTAACCAAATATACCCCCAGGAAGAACTAGTGCTAGTGAAAAATTGTGGGGAAAACTGCTGCCCTCCTATGAGACCTCTAATTAAAACAGAATATAATTATATCAATGATGAAGATTTTGAACCGCATATCACCACTAAACAAATACCATACACTGCTCCTGAGTTGGCTAAGTTAAAAAAGGAGTACGGGCGGCTTCCCCACGAAGCTGAGACGGAATATGTCTTCCAAGTGTCTCTCACCGGAGGAGACCAAATTCAATTCACTGAACAGGAGGCCAGTGGATATTGGGGACATGGAGTTCTCTTAACAACAGGAGACAAACGTAACACATGGTCGCTGACTCAGCGCGCAGCTTTCTGGGCCGGGGGACTCAATCCTTTAGAAAGGGGAGACCCTTTCGCTACAGTTGGTACCCCTGATCAACTTCTAGAAAGCGTCCACAAAGCCGCCTGTCTGCAAATGATCCATGAAAGGAAATTAACTCCTGGATATGAATCCCCCACGCAATTACCTGTTAAACCTGAACTGATGACCCCTTTAATTCGAGGCCTTCCAGAATCACTCAAATCTACAGCAACTGTCCTTCAAAAAACCATAGCTGCTGTAGGTCCTGTAGAGAGGTTGGACAGATTCCTTGGAAACCCGAGCGACCAAACTGCATCTACCGATCCTGGCTTTACTCCATATTCAACCCCCTCTCAGCCGCCAGGTTCACAATCAAATTCACCTGCCAGTGATTGCAAAGTTTGGACACGGAGTGAGGTTGAAGAAGATCTGATTAATTACAGTAGGAAATACGGACCTATAAAAATCCCAGAGGAAAAATCAGAAAAAACAAAAGGTGTCAGGTACATTAGGGCTCCTCATAGTGAAAAACCAGAGAATGTAAAACAGATCCCTAACCGTCAGCATTGGTGGTTATTAGGTATCAAAAAGGGGGTCCCCAGAAATGTGATGGATGGCTTAGCCCTTGATCAGTTGAGTGTCTAACTGGCACTGCCAAAACTCCATTCTACCGAATCCATCACTTCAACCCAGTGCACCCCTCCTCCCTCAGAATCTGGGCAGTGAGTCAAAGCCACTTCTCCCTCAAAGTCCGGCCAATGAGCCAGAACAGATTCTTCCTCAAAACCAGGGAAACTAGACCCTCTGTTTCTTGTCAGTGGGCAAAGAAACGGAGCATAGGTATACCTGAGAATGCTCACTAAAAATAAAACAGGAGATATAACGATCACAGCTATTACAAGTCCTAAACGGGCACCTGTAACTTTTCTGATTGACACTGGGGCACAAATTTCTGCGCTGACAAAGAAAGATGCCCAGAGGTGTGGAATTGTTCCAACAAAGAACCGATATTGTGTTTTAAGTGCCTTGGGCACAACAGAATCTATGAATGTGGCCTTAGTCAAGCTCCCTTTGCCTGGAGAGGAAAACCAACTCTCTATCAATGGGGTGATTGGAGATATTCCAACCAATTTATTAGGGATGAATGCCCTTGCTAGGAGGCAGTGGGAGGACTCAGAGGGTCTTCTGTGGTCTTTTGGCACACCACATTTTAACATCAGACTGCTCCAAGCTGCAGCCTCCCTACCATTCAGCAAAGTAACTAATGTGAAACAATACCTCCTTCCCCTGCGTGCCAAAGAGGGTACCAAGCCAGTGATACAGGAGCTACGACAACAAGGAGTAATACTTTTAATACCCATTCTCCTTTCAATTCTCCGGTGTGGCCAGTGCGAAATCCTAATGGGAAGTGGAGGCTGACAATAGATTTTCGTAGGCTAAATGCTAGCACAGACCCTCTTACAGCAGCAGTCCCAAATCTAGCAGAATTAATAACATTGATTCAAGAAAAGGCTCATTCAATCATGCCACCTATAGATGTCAAAGACATGTTTTTTATGACACCTTTACAGCCAGAAGATATGGACCGTTTTGCTTTCGCATGGGAAGGACAGCAACACACTTTCACTAGGCTTCCCCAAGGGTACAAACATTCTCCTACCCTGGCTCATCACGCTTTAGCCCAAGAGTTCGAAAAAGTACCCAAAGCGGACAATCTAGCTGTTCATCAACACACTGATGATACCCTTGTGGGAGGAGATGAAATAGAAGAAGTGAGAGATACCCAACAGAAAGTAACCTCCCACTTAGAAAGCCTTGATTTGCAAATTCCCTCAGAAAAAACCCAAAACCCTTCACATGAAGTGAAATTGTTGGGAATTTGGTGGAAAGGAGGTATGACACGTATCCCACCTGATACCCTAACCTCTTTAGATCAGATTAAAATGCCTGAATCCAAAAAAGATCTCCAGCATGCTTTAGGATTATTAGTGTTCCGGAGAAAACACATCCCAGATTTTCCATAATTGCCAGACCTCTTTATAACTTGTTAAGAAAAGGGACAAAATGGGAATGGAGTGCTTCTCAAGAAGAAGCACTGCAATTGTTGGTTTTTGAAGCAACAGCCTCACCAAGCCCTGGGCCCTATTCATCCTACAGATGCTTTTCAGGTGGAATGGGGATTTGTCTCCTCAGGGTTGTCAGTACACATATGGCAGCGGGGTCCTGAGGGTCCGACGAAGCCTGTTGGCTTTTACTCCCGTGGCTTTAAAGATGCTGAAAAAAGGTACACTACCTGGGAGAAAGGATTGTTTGTGGTTAGCTTAGCTCTCCTAGAAGTGGAGAAGATTGCACAACAACAACCAATTGTTTTGAGAGGCCCTTTCAAAGTTATTAAGGCCGTCTCTACTGGCACCACCCCCACCTGACGGGGTGGCCCAGAGGACCTCAGTAAGGAAGTGGTATGCTCAGATTGAACATGATTGTAGCGTCTTCTCAATAACTGAAGGAGCTGTAAAAAATCTGGCAATCCAAGAAACTGAAAACTTGGGTAGCAGCCAGGACAAACCTGCCTCAGTCATTAAAGTAGCCCCTCCTTTTTCCCCCAAACAGTCAGCAAATTCTTGGTTTACGGATGCTTCTGCCAAGCGAGAAGGAAAGGTGTGGAAATAGAAGGCTGTAGCCCTCCACACTTCCTCAGGTGAACGAATTATCACAGAGGGGGAAGGCAGTGCCCAAGTTGGCAAGCTGATAGCTGTTTGGAGTGTTTTCCAACGTGAGGCACAGAATACTTCTCCTGTCTGTATCTACACCGATTCCTATGCTGTGTTTAAGGGATGGACTGAGTGGCTTCCTTTTTGGCAGCAAAATGATTGTGAAGTTAACAGAATCCCGGTATGGCAAAAGGAAAAGTAGCAAGAAATTCTAAGTATTGCAAGTCCAGGGAATTTTGCCGTGGAGTGGGTAGCCTCTCACCAGACAGATGGAAATCCAGCAGGAGAGTGGAACAATAGAGCTGATGAATTAGCGAGACTAAGTCCTGTGAAAAAAGATCAAATTACAGAGGACTGGGAGCACTTCTTAGAATGGTTGCATGTAAAAAGACAACGCACAGGTGCAAAAGATTTGTACAAAGAAGCCCTTGCTCGCGGTTGGTCTGTTACCAGAGAAATGTGTAAAACATGCATATCAGCCTGTGAACAACGTCGCAGACGGCTAGAAAGACACCCTTTGGAAGATGACCCTCTGCATTTAAGAAAGGGTAAAGGCTTACGGGACGCGTGGCAGGTAGATTATATCGGCCCCTTTAAAAAGTCAGGAGGTAAACACTTTGGGCTGGTAGGAGTAGAGATTATATCTGGGTTAGTCCAGGCCAATGCTTTTAAAAGAGCTACAGGAGATAATGCTGTTAAAGCATTGCAGGGATGGTTTGGAACTTTCCCAAAACCACAAGAAATTCAATCTGATAATGGGTCTCACTTTACTGCCAAAGTTGTACAGGACTGGGCAAAAGGTGAAGGGATTAAATGGACTTTTCACACTCCTTACTACCCTCAAGCTAACGGCATTGTAGAAAGGACCAACGGTCTCTTGAAAGGACTTTTGAAACCACAGGAGGGAAATTGGGATGTTCGGCTATGGGAAGCTGTGAAAGGTGTGAATGATAGATGGGGGTAAACGGGTGTCCCCAAATCACTGTCTTTTTCCCAACAGCTCCAAGCATAATTCTCTCACTACAGGGACCAAATGATCCTAAGAATCCTGCACACTACCCTGGACAACCTGTTTCGGTAGATCTCCCTACCGTAGGAGAAGTACCACTAGTGCTAAAACGCCCTCTGAATAAATATGCATGGGTAGCCTCTGATGCCCTAGGGAGAGAGCATCGGATACATACACGCTGCATAATTCCATCATTCTAATTTTCTGCCTTTTGGTGGCAGACTCTGTTGTGTTTACTTTTCACAGAAGAACTCCGAGGGACATGAAGAAGAGCACATAAACCATGATAAGACTAGTGATACTTTTCTGCATCCTACCACAACACCAGGGCCAAAAACCAGCTGAGTGGCCACGGTCTGAAGCTACCATTAGGTACACTAGTGCTCTAGGATCCTATCCCAGAGATCGTTGCCCGAACCTAGCCACTGTAGTACTGCACGACTCTGAGGTATACCGTCCAAGTGAATGGGGATGGGACTTGAAGGATTGGACTAGAATCCTAAAAGGAACACTAGGTGAAAACATTAAGGTAGGATGCAGAAAAGTAGAAGGATCTCTTTACGAGAAAGCTTCCACCACTGCAATCGCTGGAAATTTTCTAAAACCAGATGGGAAAAGTGATTTGCACCCCAACATTACGGCCAAACTCTGCCCTACAACGGAGTGGGTGTGTGACAAACAAACCCCCTTCATCCTGTGTGGTTGTCAGAAGAATGTCCGTAACTACACCTTAGACCCCAGTACCAACAATGTTGAAATCACAAAGCTTTGCAGAAACAAACTAACTGACTGCTGGTATAACTTTCCTCTAACCAAACCAACCTATGCAACATGCAATTGGCAAAATAACCCGGCAGATCAGCCAAGTCTGAAAGGTTTAACTTATAAATTCAAAATAAACGCCGTAGCAAAGCCCATACTGAGCGCAGTAATCACATACCATGGTATAAGTACCCCCCTTGTGTTAGATGACAAGAATAAAGTTTTTCCACCCTTTATGGTAACCCGAGGTGACGATGTTACAATACGATGTGGATTAATTGCTGAATTTTTTACCCAACCTATACACAGTTATAGCATTGGACCTCATGGCCGTGTTTTGTTTTGTGAAATTCAAAATCAAGATTGTTGGCTAAACCTTAATTGCTGTACAATTTCCCCATAAAGTCACGTGTGGTAAAAACAATACAAAATACTGGGGGGAACTCAAAGTCGATGTTGCAATACCTACCACCCAACCACCGGTCATGCTAAGCCCGAGAATTTTTGAAATTGGACCACGTATAATCACAAAAACAGGCCAACAACAAATATTGCTCAATCCGGCATGGTCCCTTAAACAAGTCAAGTTGCTGATGCAAAACAATGTCTCAGAAATTCAGCCAGCTTGTTCACCTTTTCTGCAAACTTCCTTCAAGGGGCAGACAACCGGGTTGCAAAGCGGAACCCTTCTAAGAAACGGACGCAAAGAGACATAACCGGTGTTGTGGGAACACGATTGGGAATCTCAAATAGTATTGATTCAGAAGTACTAATGAATAAATTGGCTGCCACAACTACAGATTTGACTAAAATACAACAACCCATCAGCGGTTGTTATCAAACATATTACCAAATTGAGAAAAGGTAAATGTGAATGACCACAAATTGATAATTGGCATGCTCCGTGCTACACAAAGCAACATTTCTTTGGCTCTCAGCTGCGTCCAGGCTCAATTGTGGATGCAGTCAGTTGCTGCCTCAATTATAAGAGAAGGCAAAGAAGGCACTTTTCCTACTGAAATTCGGAAAATAATCTGGGACGGTGCCACTGATTTTGAAAGAGAATTCCAATCCTGGTGGAATTTAGTGAATTTTACCTACAATCCCATCACAAACACAGCCACAGCCTTTGTACTAACCATACGTAATGCTTCAGTGCATTTGATAGTCCCTATCATTGCATTAGGGCTGAACCACAATGCAGCTATTCTCTACCCTTTCCAGCACAGAGAATGGGCCCGTCAAACTGGTAAGAAGTGGCAAACTGTTAATTTGGAAACTTGTATTGTCCGAGAACAACAAGGGTTTATCTGTGAAAGTAGTGCAATTAGACCTCAAGACATTTGTTTGGACACAGAACAAAATATCTGTCATTTTGAAATTCATCCTAACAAGATTCCTGAAACAGTGCTTGTGTATATAGGCAATGGATGTGCATGCTTAAGAACTGCATGTGATAAGGTAGTTATAGAAAATTTAGTTGTAGATACTAAAACTCATTCAAATTTTTGTGTTTGTAACTTTACTAAAAGCACAGGATGTGATTTCTCTTATTTAGCCCCACTCACTTCTTATTGTATTTTACAGTCCAATTACACACTGATCCACCAATTATTGCCTACCCTCACTGGGATGAACCTTACTTAGGTAAAGCACTTGTTGCTTCACCAGGATTTCATTGGAATTTTGGAAAAGACCAAGAAAAAGGGACAGAAAACCTTGGTAACTGTTCATCACAATGTGAAAGAAACACATTGTGTTCGAGAAAGAGGAAAGAAAGATGCTGGACACAGCTGGTGGGATACTCCTTTTGGGTGGTCACCTACTGCTACAGGTGTCCTGAACAAATTGTGTCATCCCATCCTTGTTCTCTTGATTTTAGTTTTGATTGGGTTTGTTTTATCAGCAATCTTACACATCATGAATTGCAGAATGATGAAACGGTTAACACAATTGACATCTGTAATAGATGTGCACAATTTGGACAATATCCCATCCACTGTGGACACCCCTAAGGTTATTGACACAAGATGAACTACATGAGTATTAAAATAAGATAAGACATGATTAAAAATTACATGTGTATTTTGATTAAAAATTACTTATTCCTTCTTTTTCCTTTTCTTTTCTTTCTCTTTTCTTATTTTCTCTACCCTTTTCTGGGATATGCTACCAACATTAACGAGTCCTGAAGACTTCGCAACAACACTACGAAATCGTGCTGATGGAGCTCTCCTGATGACAATCGTGAGTCATGGGGTGGTGTAAGAGACGGTCTGAAGATCCCTCATCTGCCTCACGATCATCGCCGAGGACAGAGGCTAAACACAGGAGTTCCGACCTGCCTAAGGTGGGATGTCTGCCAACTGTTGCCTGCAGGTGTGCCCGCTGGGAACTTGTTGCAGTGGGGATACTGCAACACGCATATATCAAACCAGGAGTCCCGTGGAAAGGAAATATATATGGACAGACAGATTCTTGATAGCTGTTTCAGAGAGATGTTTATTTCTCCAGCCGCATGGCCGGAGCTCTGCCCCGGAACTGTCCCAGTCACAGGACCAAGGGTCCTTCTGCCCGCACAGGGAACACAAACCAACCAATGGGAACGAGGCTGAGCAGGGGCAGGGAAGCCCCGTGTCTGTGCCCTCAGGGCCCCTCTCCCAGGGCTACACGGCAGGGGAGGGACCCCAACACCTCACCCGTTTTATTTTAATAAAAGGAGAATGAAAACAACTGGATAAACATAACAAGAACAGTTTCAAAACAAAACAAGCCACCCTCCTGAGTCTTTAAATGTCCAAACAGATTCTGTGGAACATCTTAGGGCTGACAGAAGGGAGACAGAACTCTGAGCATGCTTTGTGGGGAAACTGAGGCAGGAGAGGGTTTAACTTCTTCCCTCCCCCTTTTCATCCCCCACTCGGCATTGGAAAGGGATTTTTGGGGAAACAATTGGCAAAAGCATGGTTTTGTGAGGGAAACCATGGATGAAAAAACGGATTGGGAATACACTGGGGGTAATAGGACATAGGGTAAAAGGGAAAGGTGGGATTAGGAAAGGGAAACTGTAGGGGGGGCTTACAATGGAGATACTGTCTAACATGACTACGATTTTTTGCATATATACTGCCTTTTACAGGAACACCATCAGGCCCAGTGACCTGCGATGCTTGTAACCCTTTTCTCCCTAGTACAATATTAAATTCCACCACCTCTCCATCTCCCAAGCTTGGGATGCATTTTTCAGGGTTATTCTTTTTAATAGCAGTTCTATGCACGAATATGTCTTGCTGGTTGTCACACCTTGTTATAAAACCATAATTTTGCTTAACATTATACCATTTTACTATCCCTAAGGTCTTAGTTACTATGATCTTTTCCTTTTTCCGAGTGGCTGCTGTTTTCTGTCTCGCTGCATCTTTGCTCTCTCTTTCGGTCGCTCCCGTGTTGGAATTGTCGGGGCTGCTGGTGCCTGCGCGCTCTTCCCGGGGTCGCGTTCGGGGCTGCGCGGGCCGGGCTGGGCCGCGCCGCTCAGTTCTCCGTGCGTCGCCTCCTCTGGTCGCAGCTTCGCTGCCGATGCCAGGTGCTGTACCCACGTCTCGGCCGGGCCCCCGAGCGATAACCCCCCCGCGCCCCGCTCCAGCGCGCGTCTCGGCTGGGCGCGGCTCCGTTCCACCGCCATCGCCGCCAGCCGCCGCCCGCGTGCCGCCCCTCTCGGTCGGGCGTTCACGGGGTTCGCTCCACCACGCGCTGCACAGGACCGGGCGGGCACTGCCGGGTCCCGCCGCTCCCGCCGCGCCTCGCTCCGCCACCGACACTGCGGCTCGCGTGGCTCTGCCCGCACGCGGGAACTGCCTCGCTGCTGCTCGCAGAGCGCTCGGTGCACGTGGCCTGGGCCGCATGGTCCCTGCGCCATGCTTCCCTTCGCCAGGACACAGCTGACATTGCTCAACAGTCTCGGTAACTAAATAATATTCACGAAAATATTCTTCCATCGGCATATATTTTGACTCCAGTATTAACTGTGTCCAAACGGTTTTCCAAAAGCCCTTGGTAAGAATTAAATCCCAAGAAACATAGAAAAAGTTCTTAAACAACCATGCAAGGAAGTGTTTCAGTTCTTTTTGAGCTTGAATCAAGCTAAAATTTACAAATCGTTGTTCAAGAATCATTTTAAGTTTAAAGATAAATGTCCATATGCGGCTCTGAGAGCCAAGAGTCTTCCCACGGTTCCTCCATAGTTTAGATACGGAATAGCAAAGCAAAACCAAGAAGAGGAATCCAAAGTTTCCAGGGTTTACTCACACAAATCAGTCGCTTAGGGATCGGGGATCGTTCTGCTCACAATTCTCCACCATTTGTTGCAGTGGGGATACTGCAACACGCATATATCAAACCAGGAGTCCCGTGGAAAGGAAATATATATGGACAGACAGATTCTTGATAGCTGTTTCAGAGAGATGTTTATTTCTCCAGCCGCATGGCCGGAGCTCTGCCCCGGAACTGTTCCAGTCACGGGACCAAGGGTCCTTCTGCCCGCGCAGGGAACACAAACCAACCAATGGGAACGAGGCTGAG
Source organism: Corvus hawaiiensis (assembly GCF_020740725.1). Classification (NCBI taxonomy): domain Eukaryota; kingdom Metazoa; phylum Chordata; class Aves; order Passeriformes; family Corvidae; genus Corvus; species Corvus hawaiiensis. The sequence goes on from NC_063229.1 coordinate 1,118,744, forward strand.
CAGGGGCAGGGAAGCCCCGTGTCTGTGCCCTCAGGGCCCCTCTCCCAGGGCTACACGGCAGGGGAGGGACCCCAACAGGAACTGGTACGCATTCCTGAGGAAATCTGTGCAGGTCACAGTGGACTGCGCCGTTCTTGCTGCCCAGGCGGGAAGGACTGCGCTGAAGCGGAAAGGAATGACCTGTCCTGTACACCTGTCCTGTACCTGTTTCCTAAAGCAACGGGCCTCATAACAACGGCTGTAGATTTGCCCCACCTCTTGGGGAAAAGGGGGAGATGTGGGGATACAGCTAGAAAGCAGAAGCGAGAGCACTGCTAAACTCATGCCAGAAGTAGACGCGCTAACGCTGCTAGGCCGCAAACCATAGCAGGCAGTATAGTTAGCATAGGAGAAAGGCATGCTTGGTATGTACCTGTGATAGTTAGGGCTAGCTTTTAGTTTTGCAATGTTATTACGAAACACAGATACGGTCTTGGCCAGTTGCCCCTCGTTTCGAAAAAGGCCTATAAAGGGACTTCCTGAAATAACTGAGATGAGATCTCCCCACGGAAAGAAGACAAATCTATTGGCAGCAGACCACGAGGACTTCGTCTCATCCGTTGGTAGCCATTACCCCCCTTTTCTTCCTCTCTACTCTTTTACTTTGTTTTTCTTTATCTCTCTCGCTCTCTCTTTCTCTCCTCTGTCGCATTACCGTGTTGTGGGTACTTAACAGAGGTGCACTGTTTTGATTAAAACTGAAATCCCTTGTGTCCTTTTGCACTCTGAGATCTGTAAACAAACCATCACAACCCTTACTTGTATTAACGGATCGTGACACATGTCCAAAAGAAAAAAATCACTGGAACAAAAAGAGCAAACTGATCCAAGGTGAACTGATCCACGGTGAAAAACAGAAGCCTACGAAAATCTGGGGGAAAAAAAAAAAGGCAACTCACGTGCCCGATTCACAGATGCAACTCCTGCAAAACTTTTGAAGGCAGTCTCACTCCCTCTGCTGAACAATCAACTGGAGGAAATCCCACTCCAAATCTGTGGGAAACAACAAAAGTGGTGCAACAAGCACTTCATAGAATAAAAACTAAAACTCCACCTGAATAAACTAATGCAATTAACATTGCATTAATTTCACCTGGCTTTTTTTTTTTTTTTTTTTTTTTGAGGAAATCTGTTTCTTTTCTCTTTTCTAAGAATGTCAAACATCCCTGCATTGACGATAAAGAAAGCAGTTTGAGGGCAGAGAAAGTGCAAGCAGCAGAATCACATCTAAATGTGATAACCATTTACTCACGTGGACGCTGTCACTTTGTGTTAGCCCCAAGGAGTTTTACTTCGTTTTAATAATCGGTCTAGTGGGCCAAATTTTCACTTTTTAAGAACCTACCAACACATGGGATGGAGCTGCATGAAAACCAGTGAAATGTAAAGTGTCACCATAATTGCTTGCATTGTCAGTTTGTTCACGTTTGTCATTTAAGAATTTATACATACTTGAAATCATACAAATATGTTCTAACCTTCCCAGTTCTGCCTCAGAAGACTTCAAAATTATTATAATTCAGCTAATTTTTTTAATTTACTATTTAGTGAATTAAAGAATCTTGACAAAACACAAGCAAATGCTACATAAGAAATGATTAAATCCCCCTTCCTAAACCAGGAGGGCTTTTTGCAGCCATAGACTGCAAATAGGACATGAATAAAATACAGAAAAGCCTTCTACCAGCTCTCAAACTAAAGTGCTGTTCAATCTCATGCCATATGTCTTAAGAAGGTATTTTAGCTTTGCCTCACTCCACCTATTTATAGCACATTCTGCAATCTCAGACGAGGGTGCAGAATGTGATGAAGGCAATTCAGTCACTAAAATTCAAAGAAAAAAAAAAGGCTACTTGGATTAATGAAACTAATTTTGAAAGAGAATTAATTTCTTTTTAATCCCACCAACAGTAAAGCCCCAGTTTCTAGTTTGTGTCAAGATTACATTACAACAGTGCTATAATTGGTCTCCTAGAAAACAGAGCATAGCCCTGATGGAAAGATATGTTTGCATGAGAACATTTTGTATGGAAATGTTTTGTGTGTCGATTTGTATCCTAAAAACTAATCCTTCATAATGTCTAAAATTATCCAGCAGAGTAAAAATATTAATGGAACAAAAACGGTCTAAAGAAGCTACAACCAAAGAAGCCTCCCCGAAGATACCTGACTAAGACTTGAAAGTTTAAGTTAAACCACTAAGATTAGAGAAAGGGAAAACCCATTCCTTAATCATCTCAGGCCTAGGAAAACAAACAAACAAACAAACAAGGCTGAAAGAGGAGAAATACCCATAGATAATGAAATAACAGATCAAGTGATCCCATTAGTAGGAGACGTTGAAATTCCAAAGAAATCAAAACGGGCTTCCCCACTCATTATTGAACGCCTGGAAGGGGCACAACCAGTGTCAGTTAAGCGATATCCTCTAAAGCATGGAGCACCAGTAGAAATAAAACCAATAATTGCTACATTTATTGATCAAGAGTTGTTAAGAGAGTATAGGTCTCCCTACAATACCCCAATTCTACCAATACAAAAGCCAAATGGAAATTATCAATTAGTTCAAGACCTGAGAGCGATAAATACAATATCAAGAACACTGCATCCTGTAGTAGCCAATCCTTGCACTTTACTTACAAAATTACAAAGTGGCTGGCTGTGGTTTTCAGCTCTAGATTTAAAAGATGCTTTCTTTTGTCTGCCATGCCTTGAAAGCAGTCACGAGATTTATGCCTTTGAATGGGAAAACCCCAAAACAGGGAAAAAAGCCAGCTTACACGGACCCTATTGCCACAAGGATTCCAAAAAGAGCCTCACAAGAATTGGAGATCATTAGCTAAAGAACTGGAAGCCTGGAACACCGCCACTCTGGGAAGGTACACTTCTGCAGTACATTGATGACCTACTAATAACAACAAGAACCCATGAAGACTGCAAGGAATGAGCTGTAAGTCTTTTAAACATTCTGGGACTAAGCGGATATAGGCTCTCCCCTGGAAAGGCTCAGCTAGTCCTCCAAAAAGTGAAATACAAACTGGCAGGAGGAGAGAGAGCCTTGGAAAATAACAAGAAAGAGACCATTTGTCAGATGCCCCAGACAACTACAATAAAAGAAAACAAAACTAAGAGCTTCTCTGGGAATGACAAGACAGTGTAAGTTATGGATCTACAGCTATGGACTAATTGTGAAACTCTCCTAAAAGAAACGGAGGGGACCCACCTATGCTGGACACCAGAGACTAATAATGCACTTGTAACTCTGAAACGTGAGTTAATGCAAGCTCCGGCATTGGGCATACTGGATGTCATTAAACCTTTTCTGTTGTTTTCACATGAAAGGCAAGGACTGGTGTTGGGACTTCTGGCACAGAAGCTAGGACCATACAAAAGGCCAGTGGCTTATTTCTCCAAGCAGCTGGACGTGGTCAGCCAAAGATAGCCCACCTGCCTGTGTGCAGTGGCAGCTGGGACCCTGAACATAGAGGAAGCCCTCAAGTTCACAATGGGCCAGCAGATAACCATTTTTGTCTCACATACAGTGTCAGCAGGGCTCACGCAGAAAGGAAATCACTGGTTAAGCCCATCTCGCTTTCTCAAACACCAAGCTGTCCTAACAGAATCGGAGGACGTGACTATCCAAGTAACTGACATCTTCAATCCAGCAGCTTACTTCCAGGGCAAGGCCGTTGAGGAGCCTGTACAGCATGACTGCATTGAAACCATGGAGGCGGTTTACTCTAGCCACCCAGACTTGAAGGACTCTCCACTAGAAAATGCAGACAACTGGTTCACTGATGAAAGCACCTATGTCAAGAATGGTAAGCGGTTTGCTGGCTATGCAATTACAAGCACAGGCGCTGTCCTTGAAGCAAATCTGTTACCTGTGCGGGCATCAGCTCATAAGGCTGAAATAATAGCCCTAACTGGAGCCTTAGTATCAGCTGAAGGAAAACCTATCGACATTTGGACTGATTCAAAGTATGCTTTTGCAGTAGCACATGCTCCCAGGGCTATTTGGAAAGAAAGAAGTTCATTGACCTCACAGAAGAAACAAATCAAACATGCTACTGAAATTTTACACTTGCTGGAAGCACTGTCAAAACCTTCAAAAGTAGCTATAATGCACCGTAAAAGACACTCTCAAGGTAACACCATCCCTGAACTGACAAATGCTACGGCAGACAAAACAGCAAAGGCAGTGGCTAGTAAGGTTCAAGTTCAAGCCCTAGCTTGAATCCCTTCTAGCATCCTTAGGAAAAAAAAAAACCCCACCATACAACACTGATGATTTAAATTGGATACAGGAAGAAATGGGACAAGTAAGAACAGACGGGCGGGCTAAAATAAAAGATCTCATCGTCATACCCAGAAAACTGTTAAAATTATTTATCCAAAGCAAACATTCTAAAACCCATTAGGGAGTTGACGCCTTACATAACCACTTAGAAGACAAAGTAATAGCACTGAAATTAAAGGAGACAAAGGAGGAAAAACAACCCTAATACCACTGTTAGGCTAAGCACAGAGACTATCCCTAAAAGAGTTTTACCAAGAGATGTGTGGCAAATTGACTTCTCGGAATTCCCTAGAAAAGGGACATACAAGTACCTCTTAGTCCTCACAGATACTTTTTCAGGTTGGCCAGAAGCTTTCCCTTGTAGAACAAACGAGGCTAGAGAAATTCTTAAAGCTTTAGTACAAGAAATTCTTCCACAATTTGGGGAAACAAATTCTGATAGGAGATCGCACTTTGTAGCCCAGGTAGTGCAAGGACTGAGTCATCTACTAAGTATACAGTGGCAACTACGTACACCATATAGGCCACAAGCAAGTAGACAAGCAAAAAGGATGAATCACTTAATAAAGCAACAATGAGCCAAAATTTGTCAAAAAACTAATTTCTATTGGTATCTGGCTCTGCCCATGGCTTTGCTAAGCATTTACGTCCACAATTACAATCAATACGTGCTACAGTCGCTCATTGTCAACCACCACCACCTGATAAACCCTTCCATAATATGAATCCAAAAGTCTGGGTTTATATTAAGGCTCCTTCCGGAAATCCATTCCAGGAAAAATGGGAAGGACCTTACAATTTGGGACAAAATGCAAACCTTGCATCGGATTACCTTAGGTAACGCTTCTTGCAAATTTAAAGAGATAGAAGATAAACTCACAGCATGGTTACCCAACTTATCCTGGCTTAAACAATTGTTTGTAACAGTTATTTGTCTTGTGATGTTCTTATTTACTGACTGTATTAGTAGATATTGTTACATGATGTTAGGTACTTAGTATCTCAATGCATATACACAATGGCAAAAGCACAAACTTAGAAACGAGAAGGGTACTTTCATTCAAGACATGCAAGGTTTGTAAAGAATTACAAACGATCAAGGAAAAGGGGGGATTGAGAAGGGAGATGATCCATAGTTAACTCCTGTAAGCACGAAGAAACTAGTAAGAGACAGCAAATATTAATCACAAAACCTAAGCAGCAGGATTCGCCTTAATCTTGTCAAGATAAGAGGAACAGGATCTTTTGAAAACCAGCACAGAGATCGCTGAATCATCCAGCGAAGAACTGCGCATGTGCCAGAAAGAAAGGTAAAAAGTGCATTGTGATGAAGACTACTGATTTTCATCAGAAAGACCCCCGAGGAAGAAGAGGAGCCTTCCTCAGTGCGACCACCTGGGTACACAGCGCATGCGTGGCACGTCTGCTAACGATATTAATGACTTGCGAGAAGTAATTTCTAGAACCACTCCTATCCCAAAGAATATGATGAATATTCATAAATTTTACACATAATGCTGGACTGTATGGAGTGCTCTGCGTGTGTGTGTTAGGAGGAGCGATCCCCCACGCACCCAGCGCCAAATAAAGCAAATACCTGCTTCTCTGACTCTGTCTCTGAAGCATCTCCAGGCCTGGTTTTGGGCAATTCAAAATAGGTGAATACACACTGCAACTACCCCTGAAGTTGCTGCGTAGGCAGATTTAAGAGGAAAGGATTTCATCTTCATCACTCTCCTTCTTTCTTGTTTTGACAGAATTAAGAACTTGTAAAAAATCTGATATCACTGATGCTCACCACTCCTCCAATTAGACTATGCTCACTTACACTGTGCTGAGGACAACAAAGTCCAGAGCTTTGGATATCTCCCGCTTCTGCCCTAGGAATTGCTTCCAATGCTGTACCTTTGCTCCAGCTGCGAAACCAAACCAGCAGAACCAAGGAAGTTCTCTCTGAATGAACCAAGAATTCTCACACAGTGCTAAGCCTAGCCCATTTCTCTTGAAGGCTACAATGGCAGTCATGGCAGTGAACACTGCTCTTCACTGGGCCATTCCTCTGAAAAAAAACATGCACCACCTCTCAACCTAAACTGTTAAGCCTCCTGGTGATGCTGACTGACAAAGAGTCCAACCGCAGTTAGATTCCAACTTCCAATGACCTGTCAACAGAGCTTTGCAGACTTGCAACGGTCCAACAAACTAAAGGAGCTATGTTTTATGGCTGCTTTTCAAACATCATTGACTTATGTCCCTTTGCCAGGTTAAGTGAAGGTGGCCCGTCCACCTTGATCAAAGTCAGCAGAATTTTGGCCCAGTCTGCTGTTATGCAACACATCATGGAACGATCTCTTGGTGTTGATGCAAAATTCCCACTGAAGTGCCAGTCCCTGCATGACTTAAGGCTACCTACTCGCAGAGTGTCCACTCCACTGCCACACCCATTTTCTGGCCACCTTTAAATGACTGAGCACTCTTACTTTTTCAAACATTCCTCAGGAGAACGGGACCACCATCTTCTCCTTTCTGAAGTTTAGGAACCTAATTTAAAAGTAGTACTAGCAGTATCAGATTATCCAAAATCCATCTCCGCCATCAACAAACTCCGAATAAGCGCTGAGAATTAGTTTCAAGATTTTACGTATTTTTACAGTGGGCTTTTTGTTTGCTTGTTTGTTTTTAAAGCAGATGGAGTAGTCCGCTGTTTCCCTGAGGCTACCAGGGGTGCGAAGCAGGCAGGCAGAGCCCAGGCGTGGGCGGCACAGGGGACCCCGGGCGCTGACGGCTGCCACTGGCGTGCGCCAGGTCAGGACCAGCAGGCAGGGCTGCACCCCGCGTCTGCCACAACACCTGCAGCTTCTGCAGCCTGAAACACAGCTGGCTCAGGGGTTTAAATCAAGAGCCAAAATATCTTGCTGGTCAATTTGGGGCAGAGAAAGGTCATCACTTCTAGCATGGCATAAGCCTGCCACTACATTTCTGTGAAGGACAATCACCTTGTTGGAGCGAAACTCCTGGGTAAAATACTGAAGCGCTTTCAGATTCATATTATCCGACATTTCGGTGACCTTCTTTTATACCTGCATTGCTTCATACTGCTGGTTTTGGGCACAAGTTCTTTGTACATTATCCTGGAAATTAAAAAGATCAGAAACAAGACCCACCCCTCCCCCACCACCACCCCTTCCCCAGCCACAACCCTAACAAAACCAGCCTCCAGAATGTTCAGGATTTCAAATGAGAACAAGCATAGATGGGACAAAAAAAGAAGGATCCTCCTTAGACATTTGTGCATGCAGTGCCCTGCAAGCAACTAAGTTCTACTTCTCGTACACCAAATACCTGTCTTCGGAACTCCTTGTTCTCCATTCAAACCCTTCTGGGAGGGTAATCGAGGAGATACTCTACATATTTTTAGTACATGTTGCACTAGGCAATTAAATCCAGTGCACAGCTTTACCTGACGAACTGAGGCAGTGACAAGGTCAATTAAGACCTGTTCATATCTTAATTTGGAGCTCTTCCAACTGCTTGAAAAGTGAAGCCTTGGACATTGAAGGTTCAGACTAAGGAAAATCCAAAACGTGGACAGCATCTCCCTTCTGCTGGAAGCCTTGAAGTTCACCACTGCAGTCTGCAGCCTACACAGATCATCTGAGTATTGTAAAAGTTCTCCAAGGAAGAACAAGAACAAGGCTAATGCTTGCACACAAACGCTGACCAAAAGCACTTGCTGCTAGTGGCATCCCCTTGACCACCTGCTGAAAGAGCTGCACCCAGCATGGTGTCGCGCATGGTCAAAAGATTAGAGTTGCTATAGCATATAAGAGGAGAAATGGTATTCATTTAGCCCATAGCTGGCCAGTTAACCATGAAAACATGTCCCATTACCATCCTTTCAACACTTGGACAGGTCCATGAGCTGACGTTATTTCCTTTGTTATTTGTTTGACCACATTTCTGCTGTCATCTGCTTGCAAACAGCAGCTCGAGTCATTTAATTTCCCACAAACTCCTCCTTCTTCTGCTAACAGATAATCTAATACCATCCAATGTTGAAAATACCGCTTTCCTCATTGAAGTGGGTTGCTCGGCAAGACGGTCAAGAGCTGTGGCTGGCTGGTTGGTAATTATTTCTGAGACAGCTTGTAACCTAATTATCTCATTGAAATGATAAATGGGTTCCCAGGCATCTGGGATTAATTCCTTAGGTTTCCAAGGGGCTGGTCCATCGTGTTGTGTAACTTGTTCTGGTGGCCATTCATCTTTTCCCGGTTTTGGGGTGCTTGCTGCAGCCAAGGCTGCATCAGCTGACTGCTTTTCTCTAATTAAATCCTCACAGATTTTGATTTCTAAGCAATTTCCCTGAACTTGTAGTAGCAAAAAGAACAACAGTCTAATATACCCCAGGGATATACCATATCCCTGACCAGTTTGGAGGTAACCTGAGCTAAGCATGTTGGCCACAAATCCAATAATGTCCTTTCAAAGCCCGTGTTCCATTAGCAAAGGGGCCTTCCTACCCTTGGTCATCAATTGGTGGGTCAAAATACAGCAGGATTCCCTGGCCTAACGGTCCTCCAACAATAGTTGCCCCACCATAAGGGTCACCGCATTTGCATTTCCAAGCTCCCACACAGGGTTCCCATCTACATTTACATCTGCAAGCTGTTTGGTTGGATTTGGAGCAGAACTCACTAAAAGGCTTTGAGTTCCAATCCGGTGTTGCCATTCCCACTGATAATCATGAACAACATGTCTTCTACTTGTGGAATTTTTGTGGGGACAGCTTAAAAATAGGTGGTCAAAAAAACCCCCTTGTCCCTCCCCATTGCTTTACAGGCTTCCAAATGTTTTTGGTAAGTGTGGTAAGAACACCTTACGCAGCTACCATTAGTGAGCTGAACAGCTATTTGATTGCATTTGTCTTGATATTTGGAACAATTGTAAGGAGGGTGTCGTAGGTTAGCAAGCCTAGTCCCGGAAGGGACGTCCTTGCGCCGGGAACTATTTTACACCTCCCGGGGGGCTGGGGAGGCGCACAGAGACCATGCGGCAGGTCGCTGTGATGCCATGAAGATTTTTGCTTTTTCTTTTATACCCGTTATACCTTTTTACAGCTTCTGTATTCCTAGTGCTTTTTGCCTACATTCTTAGACTTGTTTGTTAAGCTAAGAGACTAAACATCTTAGAAGCTTTGTAGCCAGGGATCAGTGTGCCCCAGACCCCAAGGTCCTCTCCAGAACATATTCTGTAAACCAAGACAGAACCATCCAGGGGAAGGTTCCTTGGGGAGGGGGGGCTCACTTGAACCTCTCATTGGGGAATCTTTGATAGATATGCTAATTAGTAAAGCCTATAATGTTATATCCAATGTTGGGGGGGATTAGGATACACACGGAAGAAGAGAGACACAGAGACACAGGGAAAGACTTGGTGGGGTACATCTCGATGCACATGACCTGGATGTGTACACCTAAGGATCCTTAAGAATAAATACCAAGGTAAAATCCCTTTTCCTCTTCTAACCGTGTATGCCTCTTGATTTTAAGACCAGGAAAAGGAATCAGCTGCCGTTTGGGAAAATTAATCCACGATGCCCGAGGTTGATGTTCGAAAAGGAGACAGAGGAGTCCTGCAACATTCTTCGACTACAGGGAGAGTCCATGGGGCTTTTCCCATGGGGTCTGTCAAACGGTTGCGGGATGCAGCCCCTTTTTTATGCCAAGTTCCTGGCCACAAGGCCCTCTTCCTTTTCCCCACTGGCTGAGGTATTCGGGAGATACAGACTTCCAGAACTGCCTACTCTATGCCCCCCTCTAATATGCACCCCCCTTTTGACATCGAAAAGAAAGAGAAAAACCCCATTCCTAATTCTATTAAGTCTTTGTTGCCTTGCTCTAGGTTCAGGAATTTAACACGGCCTTGATTAATCAACAGTCTCTGATGATTAGTAACAGTTCTAGAGAACTAATAGTTTCTTCTGTTACTTCACTCCCCATAAGTTCCTAGCCTTGTCTACAGGCCAATTCACACGGTCTGTTTGTAAAGACTCATCCATCTCATTCCTTTTAATCCCTCCTCTTTTTAGTTGATCTGTATTTGTCTTTACAAACCTTAATTACCATTGATTTAATTTTTTCTTCTTGAGTCTTCTTGGCTTTTGCTATTATTTGCAGTGACATCCTTTTCTGTCCTTTTGTAGTCATTTCTGGATCAGGTAGGCATGGCTGCTAGCAGCATCCCCTTGACCACCTGCTGAAAGAGCTGCAACCAGCATGGTGTCACACATGGTTAAAAGATTAGAGTTGCTATAGCATATAAGAGGAGAAATCGTATTCATTTAAAAAAACCTCCAAAAATACCCAACCCCCCCACCCAAAACTCCCCAAATAAAAACCAAAAAAAACCAAAAATCCCCCCAAAAAACCCCCCAAGTAAATCCCCCCCAAAAACCCCGTAAAATCCTGAAAAATACCCCCAAAACACCCCAAAAAACCCACCCCAAAATAAACTAAAATTAAAAAACCCCCAAAATTTAAAAAAAAGACCAAAAAAAATCCCCCCAAAATAACCAAAAACCAAAAAAAAACACCCCAAAAATGGGCAAAACCAGCCCAGAACTGATGATGAACACTGGGGGAGGGGCGGGGAGGTTAAAAACACCCCAAAAATACCCAAAAAACCACCAAAATACTCTAAAACCCCCCAAAACAACCCCAAAAACCCCCCAAGAAACCAAAAAAAAATACCCCCAGAAAAACCTTCAAAAAACCCCTAAAAAATCCTCCAAAACCCCCCAAATAAAAACCAAAAAAGCCCCAAAAGATACCCCCAAAAACCCCCAAAATACCCCCAAAAAATCCTAAAAAATCCTAAAAAATTCTAAAAAATTACCCCCAACCCCCCCAAAAAACCCCAAAAATAGCCCCACAGAAACACCCAAAATACCCCAAAACACCAAAAAAACCCCCCAAAAACCCCAAACCCCCCAAAACACTCTCCCCAAAACAAAAAAACAAATACCCCCAAAATAACCCAAAAATACCCCACAAAAAAGCCCCAAAAATACCCTCAAAATAACCCCAAAACCCCCAAAAAAACCCCTCAAAAAAACCTCAAAAAACCACCAAAAATGGGCAAAACCCACCCAAAATGGCGGACGGACACTGAGGGAGGGGCCGAGGAGGGGCCGGGTGACAAAAAAACCCCAAAAATACCCTAAAAAAATCCCCCCAAAACCCAAAAAAACCCTAACCCCCCCCAAAACCCCAAAATCCCCCCCAAACCCCTAAAATCCCCCGTGGGGGACGAGGCCTCACCTGTCTGCAGCAGCCTCGAGCTGCTGTCGCCGATGCTGAAATAATCCCCGACCTCGGGGAGCACCCCTGGGGGCGGGGCCAGGGCTGGGCCATGCCCACAGCCCCAAGCCCCACCCATCCAGCCACAAGTCCCGCCCATTCGGTCACAGGCCACACCCACATGTCCCATTAGCCCCGCCCACCCAGTCTAAGCCACACCCACACTGTACCTAAGCCCCGCCCACACCTGCCTAAGCCACGCTTACATCACCCCTTAGCCCGTCCACACCTGTCTAAGCCATGCCCATCCTGCCCCAAGCCACGCCCACTCTGTGCCTAACCCATGCCCCTGTGTTGCTAAGCCCCACCTACTCCTGACCAAAACCATGCCCACCCTGCACCTAAGGCACGCCCACGCCGCCCCTTAGCCCTGCCCACAGCGCTCTAAGCCACGCCCATGCCTGCCGAATCCCTGCCCGCCCCTTTAGCTCTGTCCACCCCACCTTAAACCACGCCCACTGCGCACTGAGGCCCCTCCCACACCTGCCAAAGCCGCGCCCGCGCTGCCCGAAGCCACGCCCACTCTGCACCTAAGCCACGCCCCAAAATGGGCAAAACCAGCCCAGAACTGCTGATGAACACTGGGGGAGGGGATGGGATGTTAAAAACTCCCCAAAAACCCAAAATAACCCTAACACCCCCCCCAAAAAACCCAAAAACCCCAAAAATACCCACCAAAAACCCCCCCAAAAATACCCCCAAAATAACCCAAAAAACCACCCCAAAACAACCTCAAAGATACCCCAAAAAAACCCCAACAATACCTCAAAAAAAACCCCAAAATTCCCCAAATAAAAACCAAAAATCCCCAAAAATACCCCCCCAAAAAACCCAAAAAACCCACAAAGATACCCTCAAAAATTCCCCACAAAAAACCCCCCCAAAAATCCCCCAAAACCCCCGAAAAATACCTCCAAAACACCCCAAAAAAACCACTCCAAAATAACCCAAAATATTAAAAACCCCCAAAATTAAAAAAAAGACCAAAAAAAATCCCCCCAAAATAACCCAACCCCCCAAAAAACACCCCAAAAATGGGCAAAACCAGCCCAGAACTGCTGATGAACACTGGGAGAGGGATGGGGAGATTAAAAAACCCCCAAAAACCCCCAAATCCCCCCCCCAAAAAGCCCCAAAGCTCCAAAAGTACCCACAACCCCCCCCAAATAAACCCCCCAAAAAAACCCCAAAATAACCAAAAAATGATCTCAAAACACCCCAAAAAAACCCCAAAATAACCCAAATTTCTTAAAAACCCCAAAATTAAAAAAAAAGACCAAAAAATCCCCCCAAAATAACCCAAAACCCAGAAAAACCACCCCAAAAATGGGCAAAACCACGCCCTTTCTACCTAAGGCACGACCATCCCCCATGAAACCCCGCCCTTATAGTCCGAAGCCACACCCACCCTGCAGAAGCCCTGCCCACAGGCCCCTTTAGCCCCGCCCACCCTGCCTTAAACCACGCCCATTGCACACTGAGGCACCGCCCACCCTACCTAAGCCTCGCCCATGCCGCCCGAAGCCACGCCCACTCTGCACCTAAGCCACGCCAAAAAAATGGGCAAAACCAGCCCAGAACTGCTGATCAACACTGGGGGAGGGGATGAGATGTTAAAACCCCCCCCAAAATTCCCCAGAATACCCCCAAAAAACCCCCCCAAAAACCCCAAAACCCCAAAAATACCCACCAAGAAAACTCCTCAAAAATACCCCCAAAATAACCCAAAAAAGCACCCCAAAACAACCCCAAAGATACCCCAAAAAAACCCCAAATATACCCCCAAACCCCCCCAAAACTCCGCAAATAAAAACAAAAAACCCCCAAAAATACTTCCAAAAATACCCCCCCAAAAACCCCCAAAAATACCCCCAAAAATCCCCCTCCAAAAACCTCCAAAAAAATCCTCCCAAAACCCCAAAAATACCCTAAAAACACCCCAAAAAACCCCCCAATATAACCCAAAATTAAAAAAAATACCCCCAAAATTTAAAAAAAGACCAAAAGAATCCCCCCAAAATACCCCAAAACCCAAAAAAACCACCCCAAAAATGAGCAAAACCAGCCCAAAATGGCGGACCGACACTGCGGGAGGGGCCGGGTGACAAAACCCCCCTCCAAAAAACTCCAAAACCCCCCCAAAATACTCACAAAATACCCTAAAACATCCCCTAAAAAAACCCCAAAATTACCCTCAAAAAACCCCTAAAAAACCAAAAAACTCCCCCAATAACACCCCCAAAAAAATGCCCAATAAACCAAAAACCCCCCAAAACCTCTAAAAAAACCCACCCCAAAATAACCCAAAAAACACCCCCCAAAAAACCCCCCAAAAACGCCAACCTCCCCCACCCACAAACGCCCAAAACTTCCGAAAATCCCCGAAAAATCACCCAAAAGAACACCCCAAAAATGGGCAAAACCAGCCCAAAATGGCGGACGGACCCTCGGGGAGGGGCCAGTGACAAAAAGACCCCAAAAAGCCCCCCCAAAAAACCCCCAAAACCCCCCAAAAATACTCCAAAATACCCCCAAAACCCCCCCCAAAATAACCCCCCAAACCCCCAAAAATACTCACGAAAGACCCCAAAAAAGTACCCCCAAAATAACCACAAAATACCCTAAATACCCCCAAAACAACCCCAAAAAACCCCCAAGAAACCCCAAAAATACCCCCAAAAAAACACAGAGAACCCCCCCCAAAAGCCCCAAAAAATCCCCCAAAACCCCCCAAATAAAAACCAAAAAAGCCCCAAAAGATACCCCCAAAAACCCCAAAAATAACCACAAAACCCCCCCAAAACCCCTAAAAAGATACCCTCAACCCGCCCCCAAAAACTCCCCCAAAAATAACCCCAAAAAGACCGCCCCCCAGAAATACCCCAAAGCCCCACAAAAAAACCCCCAAATTACCCCGAAAATAACCCCCAAAACCCCAAAAAACTGCCCCCAAAAGCCCAAAAGAAATAGCCCCAAAATAACCCAAAAATACCCCTAAAATAACCCAAAAAAACCCCTAAGATAACCCCAAAAAACCACCCCAAAATAAGCCCCCCAAAAATACCCCCAAAATAACCCAAAACCCCCCAAAATACCCCAAAAATCACCCAAAAAAACACCCAAAAAATGGGCAAAACCAGCCCAAAATGGCGGACCGACGCTGGGGGAGGGGCTGGGTGACAAAAAACCCCCCCAAAAAACCCAACCCCCCCCCCCCAAATACTCACAAAATACCCTAAAACACCCCCTAAAAAAACCCCAAAATAACACCCAAAAATCCCTTAAAAAACCAAAAAACTCCCCCAAAAACACCCCCAAAAAAGCCCCCAAAAAACCCCAAAACCCCCCAAAACCTCTAAAAAAACCCCCCAAAATAACCCAAAAACACCCCCCCAAAAAAACCCCCAAAACGCCAACCCCCCCCCACCCACAAAACCCCAAAACCCCCGAAAAACCCCCAAAAATCACCCAAAAAACCACCCCAAAAATGGGCAAAACCAGCCCAAAAATGGTGGACAGACACTCGGGGAGGGTCCGCTGAGAAAAAAAACCCAAAAAGACCCCCCCCAAAAACTCCGAAAATACCCCCAAAAAAGCCCCAAAATAATCCGAAAAAACTGCCCTCAAAACCCCCCAAAAAATACTTCCAAAATAACCCAAAAATACCCCGCAAAAAACCCCCCAAAAGAACCCCAAAACCCCCCAAAAACGCCTCAAAATAACCTCAAAAAACCACCAAAAATGGGCAAAACCCACCCAAAATGGCAGACGGACACTGAGGGAGGGGCCGAGGAGGGGCCGAGTGACAAAAAAAAGCCCCAAAAAACCGTAAAAAAACCCCAAAAAACCCAAAAAAGCCCTAAACCCCCAAAACCTAAAAATTCCCACCCAAACCCCAAAATCCCCGACCTCGCGGGGCGGGGCCTCACCTCTCTGCAGCAGCCCCGAGCTGCTGTCGCCGATGCCGAAATAATCCCCGACCTCGGGGAGCACCCCTGGGGGCGGGGCCAGGGCTGGGCCACGCCCACATCGCCCATTAGCCCCGCCCACACCTGTCTAAGCCAGCATCATCCTGCCCCAAGCCACGCCCACTCTGTGCCTAAGCCACGCCCTGCGATGCTAAGCCCCGCCCACTCCGCACCTAAGCCACGCCCGTGCCCGCCGAAGCCCCGCCCACCCCACCTAAACCACACCCACTCTGTACCTAAGCCACGACCATTCCCCCACTAAACCCCGCCCATATCATCCGAAGCCACGCCCACCCTGCCTAAGCCCTGCCCACAGGCCCCTTTAGCCCCGCCCACCCCCGACGAAGCCACGCCCACGCCGCCCGAAGCCACGCCCACTCTGCACCTAAGCCATGGCCAAAAATGGGCAAAACCAGCCCAAAACTGCTGATGAACACTGGGGGAGGGGCGGGGAACTTAAAAACACCCCAAAACCACCCGAAATAACCCTAAAATACCCTAAATACCCCCCAAAATAGCCCCAAAAAACCCCCAAGAGTCCCCAAAAATACCCCCAGAAAAACCCAGAGATACCCCCACAAAAAACCCCAAAAAATCCCCCAAAACCTCCCAAATAAAAGCCAAAAAAGCCCCCAAACCCCCAAATAAACCCAAAAATACCCCCCCAAAACCCTAAAAAGATACCCTCAAAACCCCCCCAAAAATAACCCCCAAAAGCCCCCCCCAAAATACCTCAAAAAACCACAAAAATAACCCCAAAAGTACCCCAAAAATGACCCCAAAAAGACCCCCCAAAAAATCCAAAACACCACAACAAAACCCCCCAAAAATAATCCCCCAAAATATCCCTAAAATAACCCAAAAAAACACCCCAAAATAACCCCAAAAATGGGCAAAACCAGCTCAGAACTGCTGTTGAACACTGGGGGAGGGGTGGGGAGGTTAAAAAAGCCCCCCAAAGCCCCAAAACCCCAACCGCCCCCCAAAAAAACCCCAAACCCCCAAAAATACCCACAAAAATACCCCAAAAAACCCCCAAAAATACCCAAAAAAACCCCCAAAAGTCCCCAAATACCCATCAGAAAAATCAAAAAATCCCCCCCAAAAAACCCCCATGAAACCCCCCAAATAAACCCCAAAAAAACCCCCCAGAAGCCCCGAAAAATATCCCCAAAACACCCCTAAAAAAACCCCCAAAATAACCCAAAAATTTAAAAAAACCCAAAATTAAAAAAAAGGACCAAAGAAATCCCCCCAAAATAACCCCAACCCCAAAAAAAACACCCCAAAAATGGGCAAACCAGCCAGAACTACTGATGAACACTGGGGGAGGGGCGGGGAGGTTAAAAACACCTCAAAACCACACAAAATAACCCCAAAATACCCTAAATATCCCCCCAAACAACCCAAAAAAACCCCCCAAAAAATCCCCAAAAATACCCCCAGAAAAACCCAGATAAACCCCAAACAAAACCCCAAAAATCCCCCAAAACCCCCCAAATAAAAACCAAAAAAGCCTCAAAAGATACCCCCAAATAAAAACCAAAAAATCCCCTCAAAAACCCTAAAAAGATACCCCCAAAACCTCCCCGAAACACCACCCCCAAAAATAACCCCCAAAACCCCCAAAAATACCCCCAAAGAAACCCCAAAAATACCCCCAAAATCCCCAAAAATAACCCCAAAAAGACCCCCCAAAAGCCCACAAAAAACCAAAAAAAAAACCCCAAAAAAACCCCCAAAAATACCCGCAAAATAACCCAAAAAACCACCCCAAAATAACCCCCCCAAGGACCCCAAACCCCCCCAAAATACTCCGAAAATAACCCAAAAGCCCCCCAAAAATACCCCCCAAAAAACCCCCCAAAATAACCTCAAAAACCCCCAAAAAATACCCCCCAAAACCCCAAAAAAATCCCACCAAAATAACCCAAAAATACCCCACAGTTGGCCTTCAAATGCATCAGGAGGGAAGCCCATGCTGGATTAGCCATTCGCTAGCCCACGCTTTCAGCACAGCACCACAATTCGAGCAATGAGGAGGACAAAAGAAGAACACATTTTCACCCTGCCATGTTCTTCTGTGCGAGACGACTATCTGCGTCTTCTCTCCCTGCAAGGCTCTAATGTGCGCGGTGCTACTTGGAAGTGAGAAGGCAGGTGCAGAGAGCACCGCGATCTGCCGGCGCTGTGCAGGCTGTAAAGGAAAGAAGACTACCCCTGGAATGTGGTGCAAATACAAGTTCCCACGCATCGGGGTAAGCGCCGGGTAAGCCCGTTGAACTACAGCTGTTCTCTGTGCCAGACGTAGCTGAGAAGCTTTCCCTTTACATTCAGGCTACAAAGCAAACAGAATGTGGTGCTACCAAGGGCAGCGAAGGAAAGTGCACAGCCCAGGTGTGTTTCGGCAGAATCAGTAACCTGGAGCGTTTCTCTGGAGCGTTTCTCTGCCGGCGTGCCCTCTGTGCGACAAGATGACGACGGTTCGACTCCGGCAGAATGAAAAGAACAAAATGGTACGAAGAGCATAAGAATGAAGGCGGAGCACCGAGCTGGTGTGTGCATCGCACAGGCTGCAAGAGGAAGCGTGGCTGACACTCGCTTGTTTTCGGATTCAAATTAGCAGTTGAAAACAGAAAGTTCAACTTGCAGCTACTTGTGCTGCTACCTAGTTCTCTTCCAGCTTTCCCTGGAAAGAATTGTGCCGGGGTTTATGCTTTGAGATGCAGAGATGACAGTGGTAGATGCGGCGGAGAATGGAAATAGAGAGTGCAGCCGACAGTTTCTGGTGCTTGACGTGAGGCAAGGGGAAAGGGCATTCCAGCAGTGGCTTTTACTTCTGGAGCCTTTTTCTTTGGGAGCAGCTGCTGAAAGTGGGCAACGGAGCTGCGAGAGTGAATAATGTGACGGCACGTCTATCTGAGAAGGAAGCTGCCGAGCCGCAGTGTGTTGTGCTCAGTTTCAAGGCTACTTGGAGCAGGGGGGTACTTGAAGAACGCCTTCTATCTGGACGCGTCCTTCTGGCTGTGCTCCAGCTGCATGGACTCTGCAGCATTGAAGGTGTAAGAAACTGCTTCTGGCCAGGTAGTGTCCAGGAGTGCAATGGCTGCGCCTTATTTTCTGAAACAGCCAGAGCATTCTCAGCTGAATCTGCTTGTGAAGCAGCTCTTCGCTGGACATTTGAAATTCGCTCCGCTGAGTACATGCAGCCGGTGCCCAGCTGCTTCGTTCTTTGCCTTCTGCAGTCGGGGCAGTACTGAAGCCCAGCGATGACTTTGAGATTTGCCGCTCGTCAGCGTGAACATTGCACGCATCCACAGTGTGCGGTGCAAGGATTTTCCTCAGCTCAATGTACAAGCATTTCCTTGCTGTTTCACAGAGTCTAAACTGTCCATGTAGCTCTCGCTCAGCGAAATGCATCAGGAGAGAAGCACTTGCTGGATTAGCTTTTCGCTGGCCAGGACCACAGCACCACAATTCGGGCAACGAGGAGGAGAAAGGAAGAACATAATTTCATCCTGGCACCTTCTTCTTTGAAATTTGGGACACTGAGTACATGCAGCCGGTGCCCAGCTGCTTCGTTCTTCGCCTTCTGCGGTCTGGACAGAACTGAAGCCCAGCGATGACTTTGAGCTTTGCCGCTCTTCAGCGTGAACACTGCACGCATCTTCAGTCTGCTGTGCATGGATTTTCCTCAGCTCGATGTACAATCATTTTCTTGCTGTTTCGCAATGTCCAAACTCTGTGTCGCTCTCACTCAGCGAAATGTGTCAGGAGAGAAGCACTTGCTGGAGTAGCTTTTCGCTGGCCAGGACTTTCAACACATCACCAGACTCTGGGCAATGAGGAGGAGAGAGGAAGAACATCTTTTCGTCCTGCCACGTTCTTCTGTGCGAGACGACTATCCGCGTCTTCTCTCCCTGCAAGGCTCTAATGTGCGCGGTGGTACTTGGAAGTGAGGAGGAAGGTGCAGAGAGCACCGCGATCTGCCGGCGCTGTGCAGGCTGTAAAGGAAAGAGGACTGCCACTGGAATGTGGTGCAAATACAGGTTTCCACGCGTCAGAGTAAAACTCTGGGTAAGCTTGTTGACCTAAAACTGTTCTCTGTGCCAGACGTACCCGAGAATCTTTCCCTTTACATTTAGACCGAATGTGCTGCTGTATGTCGCTGAGAGGGAAATTTCATAGCCCAGGCGTGTGTCAGCAGAAGCAGTCAGCTGGAGCATTTCGCTGCCGGCACTGTGCTCTTTGTGCGACAAGTAGGTGACGCTTCTACTCCGGCAGAACGAAAGCGCGACATGGGTACTAAAGAGGCTGAACGAAGGCGCCGAGCACCGGGCTCGTGTCCGCAGCGTACAAACTGAGAAAGGAGCGTGGCTGGCGCTCGCCTGCCTGCCGACTTCACGTTAGCATTGAGAAGGAGGAAGTTCAACCACAGCTACTTGTGCTACTACTTATCCCTCTTCCAACCATCCCTGGGAACACTGGCGCTTACCTTTCGGCTCCGAGATGCAGAAAACACAGTGGTCGATGCCAAGGAGAGGGGAAGTAGAGAGTGCAGCGGGGTGTTGAAGTGGCTTTACGTGAGGCAAGGGGAAGGTGCAGCCCAGCATTGGCTTTTCCTTCTAGTTCTTTTCTTCAGGAGAGCAGCTAGCAACCGAGCTGCGAGAGCCAACAATGGGATGGCACGTCTTGTCAGAGAAGCCACGGTCTACAGTGCTGTAGACTGCTGTGCACAGTTTTAATGCTGCTGTCACTACACGGTACTTTTGGAACGGCTTCTCTCTTGACTCTCCCATCTCTGTGAGCTCTAGCTGCTTGAACTTGGCCACACTGAAGGTGTGTGGACGTGATTACGCTGCGAGTATCAAGTCTTCCAGAGACGAGGGATAGTCAAGAAATGCTTTCTCACCTGGCCCATCTCTCAGTCCCAACTGTGGCTGGAAACGCTGCGCTGCAAGGGTGGACTTAGCCACTCTGAGAGAATGTGATGATGCTCTATAGATAGTTGTGAAGGAAAGTGCTGGTCACTGCAATGTTTCGCCTAGTTTACAGACTTTAGAGGGACTATGAAGGCCAACGCCTTGTTCTAGCACTTGTTCTCTGCGTGCAGCTGCTGGATGTTTGGAAGGGCTTTGGGATCCGCGAGAGGTGGAGGTACCTAGGTAGGATGGTAGGATGGTATCTAGAGCTTGAAGGAAAGTGCGTCTCTCCAGGACCTTTGATGCAGTTCAGTGGGTGCGAGTTCCATGTTGAGCATGTTCATGATGGCACAGAAAAGGTTCTGAAAGAAAGAGGCCGTGCTGGAACTGCCTTGACTTTTGCCGCTTAGAAACTGCACAGCCAACAATGAAAAGATTCCTCTTGCTTCCCCGCTACGCGCAGGATCACATTCTTTTATGTCTCCAAGAGGCAGGATGCACAGCGGAGCTCTTCCACCAACTGCTCGCACACGACTGCGGCCGCGCCAGCGAAGCGCTTGGCTTTTTCCCCGGCACTGTCAGCGCTCATGGAAACAACCACACGATGGCGCTGACGACTTGCAAAAGAAGGCCAAGCACCTGGCGCTGCTCGAAACCACCCCAAGGGCAGAGGCAAGTTGCAAACGTCCCTGCACTCCAATCAACAGCACATCAGGACAAAAAGATTTCCCTCATCTTCCCCTTCCAAGAGCAGACTCTTCTTTACATCACACTCCAAGAGCCAGACAAACCACTTTGGCCCAAACAAATCTTTTCCCTCTCGCAGATTCTGCCCACCAACTTGAAACCATCTGGCAAAAACAGAGCTCAAAACAGTGCCAGCTGAGGAAGATCTTACTGCCTGCAACTTCAACTGCACCCCTCAAACTAGCAGCACACACGCTGTTCTCAGCACTTTCCTTCTCAGCTCTAGGTACCATCCTAAGCCTTCCCTCTCCCAGAGTCAGGATCCAAAGACAACGGCACCAGGCACTGCTCACACACTAAAGGCACCAGGACAAAAAGCTCACAAGCTTGGCCTTTGCATTCCCACGGACAGCTCAACAGCTCTAACCCAGAGAGAGCTCTGCCTCTTGGGAAAAGCCTTTAAAATCCCTAAGAGCACCTGATGTGCACATCCAAACCTGCTTTCCTTGCCAAAGAGAGCAACTACAAGCCCATCTCCAAAGAAACGGCATCCCCTCCTCCAAAATACAACACATCCAGCCACTGATCCACCTCCAGTATTGAATATATCCAACAATTGCCCCTACACGCCCAGGGGCCAGAAGAGAAATGTCTTGCTGGACTATTCCTCCCCATGCCACCTTAACATCTGCTCCAGCAACACAGGCACTATGTCCTTGCCTTCCCAAGGAAAGGCACTCCGAGTCTCTTGGCCTTGCCTTGCCTTCAGTACCTTGTCTAGTTCTTCTTAAGCTACCCTTGCTCTGCTTCCTTTGCCTACGTCTGCCTTGCCTCGCACTACCTACAACTTGCTGGCTTTGCTTTGCCCTGCCTACCACTCTTGCCCTTGCCTTCCATGCAGGCAAGGCGCTGCAAACCAAGTGCAGGCAATTGTGGGCAAGTCAAGGGAGAGGTAAGCAAGGCCAGAGCAGTGAGGGGAAAGCAAACACAGTCGTAGGCAAGAGAAGGCCCAGACGTTAGAGGCAAGGCTGGCCGTAGGAAGGAAAGTCCACTGATGGGAAGGCCAGGCAGAAACAGGAAGTGCTTGGCAAGTCAAGGCCCTGGAGGAAAGCAGTAGGCAGGTCAAGGGCAGGGCATGGCCATGCAAAGGAATGCAAGGCTCCAGAGGGATCCAGAGGGCTAGCAGGGCAAGACAAGGAAACTGTTGTGTTGCCAAGGCAAGGCCAGGCAAGGCAGGTGAGAAGTACATTCAAGGACTGCTAGTACACAAAAGTGGCCAGGACCAAGTGCTCTGTGTGGCCTTGATCCCGCGTGGGTCGTCTCCTCTGCACCTAAAAGACTTGAACTACCTGCTTTCCTTTGTATGCAAAAGAACTCTCATTCTGGTCCCCGAGCTCAAGGGCAAAATGTGAATTGCCCTTCCAAGATTCAAGACATGCAAGGATTGCTCCCAGACAAAGGCTGCCCATGGAGATGAGTGTGGCAACATGCGTCCTCCCCTGGTCTTCCTCTCCTGTGATCCTGAAACACCGGAGATGCTTGAGAGCTTTGAGATTCCTAGGAGGAGCAGAAAGGGCAGGGCAAGGCCATGAAATGTCATTGAAAAGGGGTCTTGAATTCCAGGTGGGGGAGGGGTGAGCAAGGTCATGCAAGGCAAGGGAGGGGTTCAAGGGCAGGGCAAGGCAAGCGGTGGCTTTGCGAGGCGAGGCGAGGCAAGGCAATGAGGGTCCTAGAAGGAAAAGGAAAGGTGAGGCCAGACCTAGACGAATGTGAAAGGAAGTCAGGTGGGGGATGGGTGAGCAAGTCAATGCAAGGCAGGGGAGAAAAGGCAGGTTGACCGAAGGCTACACAGGGGGCAGCAAGGAAACGCAAGGCATGGGGAAGCATGTGAGGAGTGAGTGCTGCCAGCCGGCCGGGATGGCAAGAGCGGGGCAACTGCAAGTAGCATGGTGGGGATGTGGAGGGGGGTGTTAGTGTGCGGGAGGTGTGTGTGTGTGTGTGCAGCGGAGTGCAGGGTAAGTGCAGGTGTGCGTGTGCGCATAGGTGGGTTTTGTGCCAGGTGCTGTGCCGGGGGGAGCCGTCCCACCGCCAAGAAGGTGTGGGAGTGAAAGGAGTAACATAGATGTATCTTTACAAAGAGACCGTGTGAATCCGTCCTTAGACAAGGCTAGGAATTTACTGGTAGGGGAGTAACAGAAGAAAGTATTAGTTCTAGAAACTGTTACTAATCGACAGAGACTGTTGCTCAGCCAAGGCCGCGTTAAATTTCTGAGCCTAGAGCAAGGCAACAAAGACTTAATAGCATTAGGAATAGTTTTGTTTTCTTCCTTCTCCATACCAAGAGGGGGGTGCATATTAGAGGGGAGCATAGAGTAGGCAGTTCCGGAAGTCTGTAATTCCCGAGTACCTCAGAGAGTGCTGTTGCCAGGAACTTAGCATAAAAAGGGGGCTGCGTCCCGCAATCAGTTGAGAGACTCCATGGCAAAAGCCCCATGGCCTCTCCCTGTAGTTGAAGAATGTTCCAGGACTCCTCTGTCTCCTTTTTGGTGGATGAAGAAATTCAGAAAGCAACATTTCTGCCAGAACTCTCCAAGATGCCCCCTTTGCTCCCAGCGACTCCATCACTGCCCGGGAAGCTGTCTTTTCTACCAGAGGAGTTTGAGATACAGTTAAAAGCCGTGTGGCAGAGAAAAAAGGCAATAATTGGTTTACAAGGGATGGCAAACAAGAGATACCAGAAGCTTTGGCCCTACCAATATTGAAACAACTCCGTGAAGAGAGTCCTTGCACTTCCTGAGGACTGGCAGAAGCCTTCCTCATGATGTATGTTGCTGGGGGTCTTTTTAGACTGGTAAAACCAGCTGTTGAAGGTTGCTTGATCTGTGCTAAAGCAAACAGCCAAGTTACAAAGTAACTTGCCAGGGGAGGGAGGCCTTGGGCTGCATGTCCCTTCCAAAGATGCCAGCTGGATTTTCCTGACATGCCCCAAGTGGGAAGGCTTCATATCTTCTGCTAATGGTATGTCAGCTAGCAAGGTGGCCAGAAGCATTTCCAACTGCTTCAGCAACGACAGGATCAGTTATTAAGGCATTTTTGGAACAAATCATTCCAAGATACAGCATTGTAGAAGCAATAGACTCAGATAGGGGAACTCATTTTACAGGAAAGATCCTTCAAGGGGTTTTGGCTTCTTTAGGAACACAATGGAACCTCCATAGGCCCTGGCACCCCCAGAGCTCGGCTCGGGTAGAAAACAATGAATAGAGAAATAAACAGCTTTTGAAGCTTGTAGTGGTTTGGTCCAAAATACTCATTACTGTTTATCTTCTGTGAGATAAGAATTAGGAGAAATGCAAAGCAGGCCCCAAACTTGAAAGAATATAAAGAAATTTATTAACAGACCTAAAAGAGGAAAGAAAAAAAAATTATACCACCTTCAGAACTCTCCTCCTCCCCCCACCTTCCTCCCTTCTCCCACTGACAATGGAAAAAGACAACCCTTAAGATGTTCAGTCTGTTTACCACTGCCATAATAACCTTGTTCAGTCCATTTAGAAAGAGAAGTCTCTTCTTGCTCATGCTATGAAAACATTATCACAACGAGACAGCCGCCCACTTCCAAATATTGTTCAGTCCATTTAGGAAGAGGAGTCTCTCTGCTCGCATGTGAGTCCCTTCCCTCAACTTGTAGCTTTTCCCGCAACTGCTTTCGAGGGTCCACTCTTGAAGTTTTTTGGGGTACAATTTTAAGGTTGAGGCGTTCAGAAACAAAAACAGAGGCCCTTCTCCTTCCCTGGGAGCAAAGGGTCTTCATCATCTTCATCGTTAGGACTATCTCTGGGAGCATCTCTAGGGACTGAGGTTTTCTCCTTTCCCGTTTGGAGCAAAAGTCCTCACCTGGTTCATCTCTCCCTGTCCAAACTTCTCATGAAATTACAGCTGCGTCAGCATCTGCCTATCTCGGCGCAGGTGCTTTTGCTCACGAGTTGAACACTCCACCCCCCATATCTTCATGAAATTACAATGGGATACTCTGATATATCATAGCTTCACAACAGAATTTCAGCTTTAAGCATCTCCTCTCTCTCTTCCCTAGGGTTTTCAGCTCTTCACAGCAATAAAAAGGGTTAATCTCACCTCGGCCTTGCAGCTTTGCAGCTGGAATGTTGAATTTTTCTTATCGCAGTGGAGAGGGGGGAGAGCCGAGCCGCTCCAGCTGCCCACAGCAAGGCAGTGGGGGAGGTTCTACGGCTGGAACAGGTCCTTCGGCTCCAGGATGTCCGTGGCCCGGCCCGGCCTGGCCCAAGCAGGGCCTGGCTGGGCCCGC
The DNA here is from genome assembly GCF_020740725.1 of Corvus hawaiiensis. Taxonomy (NCBI): domain Eukaryota; kingdom Metazoa; phylum Chordata; class Aves; order Passeriformes; family Corvidae; genus Corvus; species Corvus hawaiiensis. Next base: position 1,144,348 of record NC_063229.1, read on the forward strand.
TGGCTCCCACTCGGGGCCCGCAGCCACCTGTCCCTGCACCGGAAACGAGAGAGAGCTTGGAGGGGGAGTTTGCCTATTCTTAAACGTGGATCACAGAGGTGGTCACAACTTTAAGTGGCTTAGAGAATTGTCCATATTCAAACGGGCCAGCTGATAGGTTCTATCAGTTCCCAGAGGAAGCTGTAAGCACCCCTTAGCAAGGACATCCCTTCCAGGACTATGCTTGCTAACCTATGACAAAGCTGGTAATAGAAACCAAGATGCCATGGCTAGGGCTTTGGACATTGGCTTTGGCGAGAATGAGAGCCTGACCCAGAAGAGAGATTCAGTTATCTCCCTTTCAGTTGTTGTTATGAATTACCCTGATAATTCTCAACCTAGTGGGGGAGTAGAGGTAAGTGATGTATATTTAAAACCATCTGTGGCCAGGATACTGCTTCTTGTGAAACCCCTTCAACAGGAAGCTCAGCTGGCACAAGCCCCACCTTTGGACTTTGCTGCTTGTAACATCCAACAGGGAGATTGAGTCCTAGTTAAGGAGTAGAAAGAAGCGCCAGTGGCGGTGAAATGGCGTGGCCCATTCCAAGTGTCACTGACAACAGAAACAGCCATCAAGACAGCTGAACACAGGTGGACCCGTCACTCTCGGGTCAAGGTCTCTGAAGCCTCAGAGATTTGCACATCTCAGCTGGAGGAGAAGGCCGGGAGGCCGTGACTGACACTCTGCAGGAGTGGGCCGGAGCAGTAGCCAGTGCTTCGACATCCGTGGAAAGCCTGCGTGCCTACCCACAGACCATCTGCTGAAATAGTCTCTATGGGCATCCCTCCTCTAGAATCTCCACTCACTGGGGCGCTAATACTTGCAGCCATTGTTTCACGTTAAGTAGTTTCTGTGTCTTCAATTGCCACAGGTGGTGCAGAAGACAATGGGAAAATTAGACTAGCTAATTAGATCACACTATTAAAACATTTTCCTTAATAATTCTACTTTTATATGGTCAGCTAAGTTTAGGCCAGGAGTGGGAGAATCAATTTGCAGCCTTAGGAGAAGAAGTAGCAAAAGTTTTTAACCTTAGCAATTGCTGGCTCTGTGGAGGGCCAGGAGGATCTGAAGAGTGGCCATGGTTGGCTAGCCCAGATGAACCTAAATGGTGGGTCAATGTGAGGGCCACAATGGGATGGGATTTGGGGCCAAAGAAGGAAGTCCATGGCCACTTCATTCTTCTCCAACAGGCACTTATTGCCTAAATAGGACAGGGTGTGTCTATGTAGGAAAAGGCGTTTGTCAATTGACTTTCCCTCTGGCTTTAAACAATTGGGTTTGGACCCCCAATTGCCCTCCTTACAATTGTTCCAAATATCAAGACAAATGCAATCAAATAGCTGTTCAGCTCACTAATGGTAGCTGCATAAGGTGTTCTTACCACACTTACCAAAATATTTGGAAGCCTGTAAAGCAATGGGGAGGGACAAGGGGTTTTTTTGACCACCTATTTTTAAGCTGTCCCCACAAAAATTCCACAAGTAGAAGACATGTTGTTCATGATTATCAGTGGGAATGGCAACACCGGATTGGAACTCAAAGCCTTTTAGTGAGTTCTGCTCCAAATCCAACCAAACAGCTTGCAGATGTAAATGTAGATGGGAACCCTGTGTGGGAGCTTGGAAATGCAAATACTGTGACCCTTATGGTGGGGCAGCTACTGTTGGAGGACCGTTAGGCCCGGGAATCCTGCTGTATTTTGACCCACCAATTGATGACCAAGGGTAGGAAGGCCCCTTTGCTAATGGAACACGGGCTTTGAAAGGACATTATTGGATTTGTGGCCAACATGCTTAGCTCAGGTTACCTCCAAACTGGGATATGGTATATTTATTAGACCGTTGTTCTTTTGGCTACTACAAGTTCAGGGAAATCGCTTAGTAATCAGAATCTGTGATGATTTAATTAGAGAAAAGCACTCAGCTGATGCAGCCCTGGCTGGAGGGAGCACCCCAAAACGGGGAAAAGATGAATGGCCACCAGAACAAGTTACACAACACGATGGACCAGCCCCTTGGAAACCTAAGGAATTAATCCCAGATGCCTGGGAACCCATTTATCATTTCAATGAGATAATTAGGTTACAAGCTATCTCGGAAATAATTACCAACCAGCCAGACACAGCTCTTGACCTTTTTTCTGACCAACCCATTTAAATGAAGAAAGCGGTATTTCAATATTGGATGGTATTAGATTATCTGTTAGCAGAAGAAGGAGGAGTTTGTGGGAAATTAAATGACTCGAGCTGCTGTTTGCAAGCAGATGACAGCAGAAATGTGGTCAAACAAATAACAAAGGAAATAACGTCAGCTCATGGACCTGTCCAAGTGTTGAAAGGATGGTAATGGGACATGTTTTCATGGTTAACTGGCCAGCTATGGGCTAAATGAATACCATTTCTCCTCTTATATGCTATAGCAACTCTAATCTTTTGACCATGCATGACACCATGCTGGGTGCAGCTCTTTCAGCAGGTGGTCAAGGGGATGCCGCTAGCAGCCATGCCTACCTGATCCAGAAATGACTACAAAAGGACAGAAAAGGATGTCACTGCAAATAATAGCAAAAGCCAAGAAGACTCAAGAAGAAAAAATTAAATCAATGGTAATTAAGGTTTGTAAAGAAAATACAGATCAACTAAAAAGAGGAGGAATTAAAAGGAATGAGATGGATGAGTCTTTACAAACAGACTGTGTGAATCGGCCTGTAGACAAGGCTACGAATTTATGGGGAGTGAAGTAACAGAAGAAACTATTAGCTCTCTAGAACTGTTACTAATCAACAGAGACTGTTGATTAATCCAGGACGTGTTAAATTTCTGAACCTAGAGCAAGGCAACAAAGACTTAATAGCATTAGAAATGGGGTTTTTTCTTTCTTTTCGATGCCAAAAGGGGGGTGCATATTAGAGGGGGGCATAGAGTAGGCAGTTCCGGAAGTCTGTATCTCCCGAATACCTCAGCCAGTGGGGAAAAGGAAGAGGGTGCTGCGGCCAGGAACTTGGCATAAAAAAGGGGCTGCATCCCGCAACCGTTTGACAGACCCCATGGGAAAAGCCCCATGGACTCTCCCTGTAGTCGAAGAATGTTGCAGGACTCCTCTGTCTCCTTTTCGGACATAAACCTCAGGCATCGTGGATTAATTTTCCCTAACGGCAGTGTTATAAACATATATTATAGTATTGGCTTCTCGCAAGGTATTAAAGTAGATATTATATAATGTTAGAAATGCTTTTTACTGTGTGGATGTAGTTTTCTCTCGTTTTAGCAAGAATGTTAGCAAGTGTGAGCAAGTGTGAGCAAGTAAGAGAACCTCCAAGTGAGCAGAGGATGAAGCCCAAGAAGCTGCTAATCAACACTTTGTCCAGAGAACAAAAGGGCCCAAAGGCTGCTCCGCCTGGAGAACGGGCAGCCAAGAGGGTCCGAGAGCCGCTATCACCGCTCTGCCCGGGGGGCAAAGAGGCCCAAAGCTGCAATCAGCCCTGACTGTCTGGAGAATTAAGAGATCCACCCTACCATCGACTCTTACCTAGCGGGCCCAACCCCAAGAATCAAAAGAAATAAAACCACAAGGCAGAAGACTACGCATGCTCTAAAAAGGCGGAACCAAGCAGTGGCCATGCAGAACAATTCCTGGAAAAGTTTTAATATGAATAGAGAACAGACAGTAAAAATGGTATAAAAAGGACTCGCCTCGAGCATCAGGTGTGCTCTTGGCAGAGTGCCAAGGCACCCGGCCGTTATCCCTTTGCTTTATTTTATGTGTCTCTTATTGTCTTTATATTAAACTCTTTAAATTCTAACAGGAGAGTGAACCTCGTTTTTCACAATTGGGGCCTCGCCCGGGATCTACACCTCGCCTCTGAAAAGCGTGGGAGGATTCAAGAAGCAAAGGGTAAGGCGCCCCTTGCCCAAATTGGCAGGACTCTTGCTTGGCATCCTCTGGCGCGGTTTGGTGGCAGCAGGGCAACACCTGGAGGACGAGAAAGACACAAAAATAAAGCAAATGAAAGAGAGCGCTCTCGACAAAAATCCCACAGACACTGGAAAAGCAACAGGACTGGTAAGTATTGTCCAAAGAAAAAGGGGGTGGTTACGGGAGATGAGTGTGTGTGAATGAGACGCGGACTGGTTGCCCCCAGATCTGCGAAGCGAGTGTGGCAGTCTCTGAGTGCTGCGGTTCCGTCTTGTTCGCGAGAACAGCGGCCAGCGAGGAGATGAAGCGAGAGATAAGAGGAGTGAAAGAATCTCCCGGGGGTGACTGGGACGGGGTCCCAGGGAAGGGGTTGCAAAGTGGGAGCTACCCCCCCCATATGCTGGGTTGAGGAAAACTCCAAGAGCACCCAGGGTCTAAAAGTACCCCAGGAGAAGTTGGGGTTGGATGCTAGCAGTGCTGGGTTGAGGGAAATCCAAGAGCACCCAGAATCCTAAGGATTATTTCATACCCTTGGGTGGATACTAACAAGTGACTTGAAAGAGGTACCTTATTATTCTGTTGTGAGTAAGAATGAGTGAGTGAACAAATATTAAAAAGGAGTGAATATATGAATGAAAGACTGTGTAATTAGAAGTTAACTTTGTTTTTGGGGAGGTGGGCTGTAATAATTTTTTTGTTGTTTTTTGTACTATGAAAGGGTGGGTAGTACTTTACAGCAATGAAAATTGGTATTTTAAATGAATGAATTAGTATTTCAAAGGGGGGGGGGGGGGATAAATTGGTATTTTGAGTAAGTTGGAATAGAGAACTCCTGGAAAAATGGGACCACTACCTAGTAAAATAAGTTCAAGGGTGCCAGAGGAGATACCCCAAGACAGTCCCCTTGGGGTCAAACTCGCGAATTGGGAAACTGATCCTTCCACAAAAGGAAAAGATAAAGTAAAAATGATTCAATTCTGCATGAAAGAGTGGGTAAAAAAGGAAATCAGATCTGATCATGTGTACTGGCCAAAATATGGGTCTGATGAGGCACGGATTTGCCAGGCTCTAAATGTATTTGTAAATTCAAAAGAGCCATCTCACCCTGAGGAGGGAGAATATGCTTCTTGCTGGACAGGAATTACAAAACCTCTGGGAACCAAAGTCTTTAAAATATCAGAAACCCCAGAGGAAAAGCAAACAGAAGAGAAAAAAGGATGGGACCCCTTAGAAGTATTGCCCCCGCCGCCAGCACCAGAAGCTGCCCTCCTCCCCCCAGCTCCAGGGCTTCCCCCGCCGCCAGTACCAGAAGCTGCACCCCCCCTCCCAGCTCCAGGGCTTCCCCCGCCGCCAGGATCAGGAGCTGTCCTCCTCCCCCTGGCTCCGGGGCTTCCCCCGCCGCCAGGATCAGGAGCTGCCCTCCTCCCCCTGGCTCCAGGGCTTCCCCCGCCGCCAGGATCAGGAGCTGCCCTCCTCCCCCCGGCTCCGGGGGCCTCTCCCCCGGCAGCTCTCCCGCCCCAATGGAGCGGGGGGGAGGGAGCCCTGCCCCCGCCCATGCCGGGGATCCCACCCTTCCCGGGAATCTCGGGAATCCCAGCACACTCAATTGAATCAAGAGGAACGTCACACGTCCCGGCTTCAGCCCCCACCTCTCCTGCCTTGAGCAACCCGGCTTTAGTGCCGGTCCCCGCCTCCTGTGCTCCGGAGTATTTGGCTTCACTGCCACACCCCACCCCCACTCTCTGCACCGCAGAATATTCGGCTTCAGTGCCGGAGTCTGAATCTGCCCCTCTTCCCCAGGGGAGTTTGGTGCTTTCTTCCCAAATAAACCCTTTTCTTAACGAAAGAGCACCATACCAGAATACAAGAGGTGCCATTAAGGCTCAGAGGCAGCCCAACAATCCCTCCATTGCTAAACAAACAGAGGGAAGCCGAGAAATTCATTTATTTCCATTAAGAGAAGTACCTATGGGAGGAGGGGGAACCGGCTTTGTGAATGCTCCTCTAACCTCTACAGAGGTTAGGAATTTCAAAAAAGAAATTAAAGGATTATTAGAAGACCCCATAGGTACAGCTGAACAGTTGGACCAGTTCCTAGGTCCCAACATTTTCACTTGGGAAGAAATGCAATCAATAATGAAAATAATATTCTCCCAAGAAGAAAGAGAAATGATTAGAATTTCTGGAATAAAAATTTGGGAAAGAGAAAATCAACAAGGTCCACCCGGGGATCAGAAAATGCCCATTACACCTCCTAACTGGAACCAAAATGATGAAGCTGGGAGGGGACATATGAATGATTATCGTAATTTGATAATCAAGGGAATAAAAGAGGGGGCACCCCGAGGACAAAATGTCAGAAAGGCCTTTGAGGGGCAGCAAGGGAAGGAAGAAACCCCAACTGAGTGGCTGGAGAGGCTCCGAAAAAATATGAAACAATACTCTGGGATAGACCCGGAGTCCCTAGCAGGGCAAGCCCTGCTAAGAGTTAACTTTGTCACACATGCCTGGCCAGATATTAGGAAAAAATTGGAAAAAATAGAAGACTGGTATGAGAAGCCATTACAAGACCTAGTAAGGGAAGCTCAAAAGATATATATGTCCAGAGGGATCTGAAAATATTTCAAGAGACACGCACAGAAAAAAAATAGGGAAGTCATGGGCTCTATTTTTTGGGGGATAAATACCATCTGGAGCCTTTGATAACTTTAAAAGTAGGCCCCCAAGAGGAAGTATTAGAATTTATAGTTGACACTGGGGCAGAAAGGACTTGTGTGATGAATATTCCAAAAGGGTGTGATGTAAGTAATGATATGGTGAAAGTAACGGGAGCAAAGGGGGAAGGATTTAAGGTCCCTGTCATTAAAGATGTGGTTATTGAAGGGGAAACAAAAATAGGGATAGGGGATGTCTTGTTAGTTCCTGGGGCTGGCAGCAATTTATTAGGAAGGGATTTACAAATCCAGCTGGGGATTAGAGTCATACCAGAAGAAGGGAGAATGACGGCCAAAGTGTTAAAACTTAGCCAAGAAGACGAAAGAAAAATTAATAGAGAAGTTTGGGCTGGGGAAGGGAATAGGGGTGGACTAGATATTGACCCCATAAGGGTCACAATTGAAAAAGAAGAATGTCCCATTCATGTACGTCAGTACCCTATATCTTTAGAAGGGAGAAAAGGCTTAAAACCAGTAATAGAAGAATTAATAAAGGATGGGACACTAGAACCTTGTAAATCCCCTCATAATACCCCTATTCTCCCAGTGAAGAAATCTGATGGAAATTATAGATTAGTGCAAGATTTAAGAGAAGTAAACAAAAGAACACGGGCCTGCTACCCTATGGTTCCTAATCCCTACACTCTTTTAAGTAAAATTCCACCTCAACATCAGTGGTTTAGTGTGGTGGATCTTAAAGATGCCTTTTGGGCCTGCCCACTGGCAGAGGAAAGCCGAAATATTTTTGCCTTTGAATGGGAAGATCCAAACACAGGGAAAAAGAACCAATTGAGATGGACTAAACTGCCACAGGGGTATTGTGAGGCCACAAATTATTTGGGCAAGCCTTGGGAGAAATATTACAAACCTTCCCCACTCCCCCAGGAATAGAAATTATCCAATATGTAGATGATCTTCTAATATCAGGAGAAGATGAAATTAAAGTTAAAGAAGCTACTATAAAGCTTCTAAATTTTCTTGGGGAAAAGGGACTAAGGGCATCAAAAAGGAAATTACAGTTTGTGGAATCAGAAGTAAAATATCTTGGCCACCTGATAAGCAAAGGTAGCTGAAAACTAAATCCTGAAAGAATTACAGGGATTTTATCCCTCCCTCCTCCCTCTTCAAAAAAGGAGGTTAGGAGACTGCTGGGGCTACTGGGATATTGCAGACTATGGATTGAGGGATATACACAAGCAGTAAAATTTTTATATGAAAAATTAACAGGGGGAGACAATATACAATGGACCAAAGATGATGATAATAAATTAGAAAAACTGAAGTTGAAACTAGCCTCGGTACCAGCCCTAAGCTTACCCTCACTAGAAAAACCCTTTCATTTATATGTGAATGCAGAAAATGGAGTAGCTCATGGTGTATTAGTCCAGGAATGGGGAGGGGTGAGAAGACCAATAGCTTATTTATCTAAACTATTGGACCCAGTAAGCCGTGGCTGGCCGGTATGCATTCAAGCCATAGCAGCTACTGCTATTTTGGTGGAGGAGAGCCGTAAGCTCACCTTTGGAAGTAAACTGATTGTATCCACACCCCATGTGGTCCGAAATGTGCTAAATCAAAAAGCTGAAAAATGGTTAACAGACTCCAGGATACTAAAATATGAAGCAATTCTGATTGACAGTGATGATCTAACTATAGAAACAAGCAAAAGCCTCAATCCAGCCCAATTCCTGTATGGAGAACCAAAAGATGACCTGATTGCTTAGAAATTATTCAATACCAAACAAAAGTTCGGGAAGATCTAGAAGAACAAGCCCTCTTAGAAGGGGAAAGAATATATGTGGATGGTTCATCCAGATGCTTTCAAGGAAAAAGAATATCAGGATATGCCTTAGTCGATGGGATAAATATGCAGACCATTGAAAAAGGAAAACTACCTTCAAATTGGTCAGCGCAATCTTGTGAATTATAAGCTCTAAAGAGAGCACTGGAGCATTTAGCACACAAAAAGGGGACCATCTATACTGATTCAAAGTATGCTTTTGGGGTAATACATACCTTTGGAAAGATCTGGGAAGAAAGGGTGCTGCCTCTCGGAGGCATAGCGACCTGGTTCAGGAACGGCACGACGACCACCTCAGGTCGTTCGGGCCATCAGCTCACAGACACCAATGTGGTGGACGGCAAATGGCGTTTATTCATGGGTTACATAGGGTTAAATAACCTGGGTTTACCGCGTCACTTCCTTCTGGTCACGTATTACCTGTAGAGGGGAGGGGTTCTACCTGTCCCGCACAACGCGATATCTTCCAAACACCTGTCCCTAATCACCTACATTTCCCCCGCCTCTATCCTGAATTGCCCACATTCCCCCCCCCATGATTGATTAAAAAAGATGCAAAATGTAAATGGTATAACATTTCAAGAACTAGTAAAAACCTACATAACAAGTTATAAAAAGTGATATAACATTTACAAAATAAATGCGCTCTAGAGCAATTGTTGGCAGTCAACAAACAGAATGTTAACCTTTTCTAACTGGCTTTTAACAAATGACACCAATTTGTTTAGTATGCAAGGCCCGAAAATTAACGTTAGGAGTAACATAGTGAGGGGGCCTATTAGAGTGGAAACAAGGGTGGTCAGCCATGGAGACTGGTTAAACCATGATTCGAACCATCCTTGTTGGGTTTCTCTTTCTCTTTTTCTCTGGGCTAGCCTTTCTCTTAGTTGAGTCATTGAGTCCCGTACAACTCCGGTGTGGTCTGCATAAAAGCAGCATTCCTCTTTCAAGGCGGCACACAGGCCTCCTTGTTGCATGAGCAAGAGGTCCAGTCCTCGCCTGTTCTGCAGGATGACTTCTGAGAGCAAGGAGACAGATTTCTCTAGAAAGGAGATGGATTTTTCAATCCTTTGTAAGTCCTCATCAATAGTCATCTGCAGCTGAGAAAGTCCCTGGTGTTGGGTCACGAGGGCCGAAACACCTGTGGCCGTGCCGGTGGCTCCAAGGCCGAGCAGCATTGCGATGGTTATGCCTGTTATTACTTCTCTCTTATGGAGCCGGCTAGGTTCTTCAAAAAGGTGGTACATTTCTTCTTCTTGGTGATACAGGACTCTAGGAACAATTAAAACTTGGACACAAAAATCAGCAGAGTTATCAAATTTATCAAGAAGCACACAGGGGCTTATTCCAGATTGCTGGCAAACAAACATTCCTGACGCAGATGGGACCACCCACTTATTGATCGTTTTGTCAAGTTTGACAAATTCAGTACAGACATTGCCCATTCGTTTTGCTAAGGCTGCATTGCCAAAGCACTTGCCTTGGCCTGTGATCTGACTCAGAGTAACTCCTCTGCGGGGGGTGTTCCACCTGCACTGGTGTGGATTTTGTGCCGCTGAGTAGTTAAAAGGCACATTAAGTGCAATGCCCTCATAAAAAGGGGGTTGCGCGTCATAACACAACCAGCATGATTCTGTAAAGTTCAGGTTTGATTGATTCAATGACAAAAAGGTAGCATTTAATACGCTGAGAAACGGATCGTAAGGAGCTGACTTAGGTATTTGATAGGTAACTAATGGGCCAGGTGGGGTGAAGATAGGATTTCTATTTACCGTAAGAATCTGATTAGGCCTGACTGGTCGGGATTCTGACGGTAGGAGCTTGACAATTTGTACGTTCACCCAATAGTTGTGAGGGGCGCGAACATACACTGTCCACGCTCTACTTGAGGCCCAGCTCTTATGGGCCGGCTGTAGAATTGTCATTCTGTAGTGTGTGCAAGTGTGTCTCGTTCCGTCTTGGGGCAGGTATATTTGCTTGTCAAGTGCAAATTTTGGCTCGCGACCAGCCTTGGGGTGCATACTTGACTTGTAGGAACTCATCAGGTTGCTGTGGTCGCCATCTATCGCTTGTCACGATAGTCTCACACCCCCAATACCCACAATAGCCGTACCCTGGATAGTTACAGTAGCTTTTACCTGGGTTTGAAGCAGGACACCAATAGGTTTGGTACAGTGAGAAATCACCAAAACTGGGGAATTGTAGATGCGAGGGAAAAATGTCTTTTAGCTTAAACTCGAAAGATGGGCTGTCTGGTGTGATGGTTTCTTTGATTGCTTTGTCGCCTGAAAGGTGGTGTAGGACCCACCTGAACAGCTGGTGAGGGTGATGTTCTGCATTGGCTTGCCCTCTGCCAAGAAGCTGTAAAAGCAAAATTACGCAAAGATACCATTGTTGCTTGGATTTCACTGGTGTAGGATTCTTGGGCACTGTTGGGCTGCTCAATGACTTGTCACTTTCTTCAGGCACTGGGATGTATGGGTCACAGGGGCGTCCAAAGATCCAGTCCTGCAAACAAAACCTCGCAGCTTTCATTAGTCTTACTCTGAAGGTCAGGTTTGATAGACTTAAGTGGACACCATTTGACTCTACCATCTTTTTTAACAGCCGCGTACCCTCGCCCCGTGAGCACTAGTCTCCAGCCTTGTTCCCATTCCCCTAACTCATTTTTGATTACAACTTGCGGGCCTTCGTCTAGTGCTCGAGTGGCCCAGTGTTTTTGGGCGGGACTCTTTGTCTCATCCCCCCTAGGGAATTGGTTCAGTGCTAGCAGGGCAGTTGCCAGTATGCGCACCTGGTCCCCTGGGGGAATAGAATTGGTAAAGCCCTCTGTTTTTGCTAACACTTCCAATTTGGTTTTCAGGGTTTGATTTGCCCGCTCAACAATGGCCTGCCCAGTGCTATTGTACGGGATGCCATGTACCAGAGTGATACCCCACTTTGAAACAAATGTTTGGCTCGATTTTGAAATAAAGTTCGGGCCGTTGTCCGTCTTGATCTGCTTTGGAATGCCGAGCCACACCATAGCTGTTAGCCAATGTTGGATGGTTGCTTTAGAATCAGTTCTTAGGTGTTGTGTGGCCACGATCATTCCGCTATATGTGTCCACAGTCACTGCAAGCCGCGCTCGGGGTTTTAGTAGATGACATAGTGTAAAGTCTGTTTGCCATATTTCTGAGGCTTTAAGGCCTCTGGGGTTGACTCCGCTGGACCACAGCGGTGATTTTTGACAGTGGGGGCATGTGGCTACGATGTGTTTTGCATCAGCAGTTGAAATCCCGCACCTTTTTGCTAGTGCCCTAGCTCCGATGTGGAGAGACTCGTGTAGCTGACGGGCATCTCTCAGTGTCCACAGTCCTTTTGCGGCGGCGTCTGCCTTGTCGTTTCCGATTTGAAAGAATCCTTTAACCGGATTGTGGCTGTTAACGTGGATGACAGATATGGTGCCCTTCCGCGAAGAGAGTGCTTCTTCAAGCATCACAGCCACCGTGGACGCTGACACGCTGGGCCCTGACATGGCTAGGCAGAGCTTAGCCACAAACATAGAGTCAGTCACAATGTTGAGGTGCTCCTCCGGGAACAGTCCACACGCCAGCACAACGGCGGCTGCTTCGAGTTGTTGGACTGAAAGTGTAGGGTCGGTTGCTTTGATGCACTGCCACTGCTCTCCCGACTGCCACACTGCTGCTGCAGTTGACGTTAGCGACGATGCGTCTGTGAAGACCGTCGGTCCCGGTTGTGGTCAGTCGATGACTTTTGGCGGGAGGTCGATGTCGATGATCGCAAGCAGCTGGGTCCATGGGGGTTTTGCGGCATAGCGAATCTCTCCTCCAAAACCAGTGAGGGCTATGGCTAAAAGCTCTGATATTGTCGGTGATTGCGCGGAGAGCTGTTTGCGGAAGGGTAGGTACATCTTGGCGGGTTCTGTGCCCAAGTGCCTTAGGGCAAGTCTTCTCCCTATCATGATAAGGTTGCCAAGACACTCAACTCCCGGGGAAAATGCACGCGACGGCTTTCCCAAAATTACCCACTGTATTGGTTGGGCTTTGTCTGGGGGCCCCTGGGCTAGCGCTTCTACCCCTCCTTTCTTTGTAAAGTGAACATATAAATCAAGTGGTGCTCCTGGGTCCCACCTGGTAAGCATACTCACAGACATTTGCTGCTCAATAAAGTCGAGCGAGCTTGTCGCTTCTGGTGTCAGAACTTTCTGTTCCCATGAGTTTTTTCCTCTCAGGAGGTCATTTAAGGGGTCCATGACCTTGGGAGGAATCAGGATGATGTTACGGAGCCATTGTAGAGATCCCACCAGCTGCTGCATATCATGGAGCGTCTTGATATCCCTGCGGATTTTTATCTGGAGCAGGGTTATGTAGGAGCTTGTAATTCCTACTCCTAGAAAGGTTACACATGGTCCCTTTTTTATCTTTGCGCTCGCGATTTCAAAGTCATTTGCTTTCAGGGTCTCTGAGACTGTCGACACCAGTCAGTCTACCTGGCTCGTTGATGGCGCGGCGATAAGGATGTCATCCATGTACTGAATGATGGTCGCGGCTGGGTCGCTGCACCGGACTGGCGCTAGCGCTCGGTCTACCGTGATCTGGCAGATGGTGGGGGAGTTGACCATCCCTTGGGGTAACACCTTCCACTGGAAGCGCAGGTTAGGCCGTTGACTGTTAGGGAAGACGATGGAAAAGGCAAACCGCTCTTTGTCTTCATCATGCAGGGGTATGGAAAAGAAACAGTCTTTAATGTCAAGCACCGTGCAGGGCTGCCCTTTTGGTATCATCGAGTTCATGGGCAGCAAAGTTTGGACTGGACCTATTGGTTGGATTTTCTTGTTCACCTCCCGCAGGTCATGCAGGAGGCGAAAGCCCTTGCCAGATCGTTTGGGTATTACGAAAACCGGGGTGTTCCATGGGCTTGTGGAGGGCTCTATGTGGTTCTGCTGTAGCTCGCGGCTAACTAGCTCGAGGAGGGCGGTCATTCGAGGCTTTGACAAAGGCCACTGCTTGACCCACACCGGATCGACCGATTTCCATACCAGTTTGATGGGCAGCGGTGGGTATGCGGCAGTGGCCCTTAGAATAAATTTGTCACCCTGACTTTCAGTAGGGCAAGGGCATCCCTCTCCAACAAGGGTGGACATTTTGGCATAACATATGGGAAAAGGGTGATAGTTTTCTCTGGTCCTCTTTTGGTGCGGAGCGTTATCGCTATCAGTTGGGTGCTTTTTTGGGCCCGAGATAGTCCCCTAACTCTGCCCACCATGGAGGCCTCCTCCAGGTCCCAATGTATACGCCAGTATGTTTCTGGGACGATGGTAACATCTGATCCCGTATCAATCAAAAAGGGGAGACAAATAGCAGAGTCACCTGGGTTGTTATGGAGACAGCAAACTCTCCACACTATCGGCGGGTGGCTGCCCACTTTCATGGCCAAAGCCACCCAGGGATCTCGCTCCCAGGGGGTTGTTCCTGCTGTGCCTGGAGCGCAAACAGGTTCAACTGAGCCATTGGTTGAGCTGTGGAATTGGTCATTTCCCGGGGGGGCAGTGGGTGCGGGAGCTCCATGGCCCATTGAGGATTGGCATAGCTGGGCTGCTTCATGTCCCGAGTGGGAGGGAGCTGTGTGCGGCCCGGATGCCCCCTCTCCCTCCCGTTTCCCTGGAGCTTGGATCTGCATTCTCTGGCAAAATGTCCCTTTTTCCACATGCCCAGCATGGCCCTCTAGGTCGCGTCTGGCGTGGGGGAACTGCTGTTGATGGAGGCTCTAACTGGGGACAATTCATTACAACGTGGCCTGCCTGGCCACACTTAAAGCATGCCATTACGCTGGTTATCGCAGTGCGGACGGCTGCCTGGATTGGGGCCAGATGTTCTTCTTTTGCGACATGCTTAATCATATCTGCAATACTGGACCCAGCTGGTAATGACGGTAAAATGTCCCTGGTGGCAGAATTGCATTGTTGACGCAAGCATTCTGCCACCACAAGGCCCTTTGCTTCTGAGGGCAAAGCAGAGGAATCGACTGCTGCCTGGAGGCGGTCCACAAACTGTGTGAAACTTTTGCTCTCGCTCTGCTTTATTGTGGACCATGGCGATGGTCTGGCAATAACTCTGGAAGCAGAGCGGATAGCTTCTCTAGCGGCGCGGGTAGTTGCCATGACTTCGTGGGTCCGTAGGCCCTCGGCCTGCGCCTGGAGTGTGATCATGGTTGGGTCTGTGCCCATTAGCCGCTGTAGGCTGGAGCCGTGTAGCGGATGGTCTGCCCCAGTTACTAGGGCTAGTTGCTTTGTGCAATTGTCTTCCCACTCTTGTTTGAAAACAATCATCCCCGCCCCATCAAAAATTAATCTGCAGGTTTGTTTAATGTCAAATGGGAGCATGTCATCCCCTCCAAAAAGGCTGTCGATGAGGGTGGAAACCATAGCCGAATTAATCCCTCTGTCTGCAATTGCTTTAACAATTGCTTGTATATCTTTAGGATTTATCGGTGAGTAAGTCCTCTGGTTTCCGCCTTGCCCTCCTACCCGGACTGGGAAAGCTAGCGTGGCTGAAGGGGCCCATTCAGCACAGGCTGTTTTTATCTTTCTCCAGTCTGTAAGTGGAGTACGTTCTTTTTCGAATTTCCCCTTGGCCCAAGTAGGAGCGCGGTGGTTATAGCTTTTATCTATTCTTAAATAATCTTGGTCGGAGTCGGAGTCGGTTACGGACCATTCATCAGGCCACTCGCTCCAGCTACAGTCCGACTCGGAGCCGGAAGCTGACTGACTGGATACTTCCGGGCTCCGGAGCTTTTTCACCGGGCTCCTACCCCGCCCCTTTCTCTTAGGATTGGGCCGTTCCTTCCCCCTGGGCTCGCCCTGCCTCCTGCTGAGGGAGGCTCTTGCTATATATGGGCATGTTTCCGGGCGAGCGCTCTGGTTGGCCCTGGTTCCCCCTCCGGGATTCCCCCCCCTTCTCCATTCACGCGCGTCTGCGTTATCTGGCGGCCCTTCTTTGATCCTGCCGGCTGCGTCTGTGTTACCTGGCGCACCACTCCCACTTCCGCCAGCCGCATCTGTGTTATCTGGCGCACCTCCCCCGCTCCCGCTGGCTGCGTCTGTGTTATCTGGCGCACCTCTCCCGCTCCCGCCAGCCGCATCTGTGTTATCTGGCGCACCTCTCCCGCTCCCGCCAGCCGTGTTTGTGTTATCTGGCGCACCTCTCCCGCTCCCGCCGGCCGTGTTTGTGTTATCTGGCGCGCCTCTCCGGCTCCCGCCAGCCGCGTCTGTGTTATCTGGTGCACCTCCCCCGCTGCCGCCAGCCGCGTGTGTGCCTCCCGGCGCACCGCCCCCGCTTCTGCCGGCCGCGTCTGTGTTATCTGGCGCACCTCCCCCACTTGTGCCAGCCACGTGTGTGCCTCCCAGCGCACCTCCCCCACTTCTGCCAGCCGCGTGTGCGCCCCCCCCATCCCCTCCGGGGTCGGCGCCATTCTGCAGGGCATAGGGCGGGGGTCTCGCCCACACCGCTTCGGACTCCGCTTTAATGGCAGCCCCCCTGGCCTCCTCCACCAGCCCGCCCCAGAATGACTGCGCCCGCTCCTTTCCCTCTGTAGGTAGGGTTGGGCTGGGGGGCCGTGGAGAGGGTGGTTGTTCCTGCGAGTCTGTGAGCTCGGCAGGGCTGCTTTCATCTGTAGTTTGCGTAGTTGCCCCAACTCCCAACCGGGGTGTGGCCAGCAAACAGTTCCATGCGGCTTTCCAGGTCTCCTGCTCTTGCAGGGCCTTACACAAAGCCTGCACGACTTTTCCCCATAATTTAAGGTATTTCCCCGAACCCGAGGACATTGTTTCATCAGCTAGAACCTTGGAACATTTGTCCCATACTTCTGGGTGGAGTATATCCACTGGTCAGTCTATGACCCTAATTTCTAAAAGCCTCGCTACAGCAAGAGTAAAATCTTTTGGCTTGCAATCAATACCCTATTGCTTATGAATCTGAGATACGACCTTCGCGAGAGCTTCCATCCTCCTTGCTGGTCCGGGAGCGTCCCCCCCACCAGGCTGGTCCCGCCGTGCCGGCCACCGTTCACCCGTCCAGGCGAATTCCCAATCCCGATTCCGATTCCGGATCCCAGGTTTCGGCACCACTTGTTGCCTCTCAGAGGCGTAGCGACCTGGTTCAGGAACGGCACGACAACCACCTCAGGTCGTTCGGGCCATCAGCTCACAGACACCAATTTGGTGGACGGCAAATGGCGTTTATTCATGGGTTACATAGGGTTAAATAACCTGGGTTTACCGCATCACTTCCTTCTGGTCACGTATTACCTGTAGAGGGGAGGGGTTCTACCTGTCCCGCACAACGCGATATCTTCCGAACACCTGTCCCTAATCATCTACAAAAGGGGTTTACTAAATTCAAAGGGGAAGGAACTGGTACATGAAGGCCTGATTTCAGAAGTTTTGGAGGCATTAAAACTGCCTGAAGAAATAGCCGTAGTGCATATCAAAGGACACGAAAAAGGGATGACCCCAGAAATAAGAGGGAATAATCTGGCAGATCAAGAAGCCAAAAATGCAGCAGAAAATGGGACTAAATGAATTATGTTAATCTTGGCCCCAGAGAGGGAAGAATTGGAAATCCCTAAATTTAGTGAAGAAGAAGAAAAGGAATTATCTAAGATAGAGGGAGAACAAGATCAATCTGGAAAATGAAAACTCCCTGATGGGAGACAGTTACTTAATAAGCCACTCACTAGGAGAATATTAGAAGATATGCATCAAAAAACTCATTGGGGCACTCAAGCTTTGTGTGATCACTTTTTAAGAAATTATGGGTGTATTGGAATCTTTGGAGTAGCAAAACAAATAACTGAGAACTGTATAACTTGCCAAAAAGTGAATAGGAAAATAATGAGAAAAACAACATTAGGAAGCTGTGAGTTAGCTCTGCGACCATTCCAAAGTATCCAAGCAGATTTTACTGAACTTCCCCAAGTACAGAGATGGAAGTTCCTATTGGTAATAGTGGACCATTTAACTCATTGGGTGGAAGCAGTTCCTGCCACTAGAGCTACAGCTAACGTAGTATGCAAAACCCTTCTGGAACAAATTATTCCCAGATATGGAATGGTTAATAAAATAGACTCAGATAGAGGAACACATTTTACATCCAAAGTCTTACAACAAATAACTCAAGCCTTAGGAATAAAATGGGAATTACATACCCCCTGGCACCCACAAAGTTCAGGCCAAGTAGAAAGAATGAACCAGACTTTGAAAAAAACTTTAACAAAATTAATGATTGAAACTCAAATGTCGTGGGTAAAGTGCTTACCTTTGGCTCTGTTGAGAGTCCGAACACAGCCCAGGTCAGACCTGGGAGTATCACCTTATGAGATGATGTTCGGATTACCCTTCCT
The DNA here is from genome assembly GCF_020740725.1 of Corvus hawaiiensis. NCBI lineage: Eukaryota > Metazoa > Chordata > Aves > Passeriformes > Corvidae > Corvus > Corvus hawaiiensis. The sequence continues at coordinate 1,162,222 of NC_063229.1, forward strand.
TACCACTCAACATGAAACAGCCACTTATGAAGTAGGAGAAGTAAGTGTCAGAAAATATGTCACCACAATTGCCAGAACACTTGAAAATTTGCAGCTGAAAGGAATGATCCCTCAAACCACAACCTTGGAGTTCAAAATTCGTAATATCCACCCAGGGGAATGGGTACTAGTAAAAATATGGAAAGAACAATCTTTGACTCCACAATGGGAGGGTCCTTTTCAGGTACTGCTGACGACTGAGGCCGCAATCCGGACCAAGGAACGAGGGTGGATCCATGCCAGCAGAATCAAAGGACCTGTAAAAGAACCTGAAGAGTGGACTGTAATACCCAAACCAGGTGATACCAAATTGACTCTTAAATGGAGACCAGGTGGCAATGAACTGGAACAATCTAAATAATCCAAGGGATGTGCAAAGAATCACACCTAACTGAGAAGTAAAGCCAAGTGCCCCCTGGACAAATCCTGAGACATCTTGGGGAGGAATATTCCCACTTCAAACGGGAGGGTTGGGACTGTATCAAACAGGGGATTCTCATGTTCTGATTCTAGCCTGTGACTTGTATTAAGAAGGGGGAGAATCACAACTTCCATCAGTGCCACATCATATACCCTGTTTGAATCATTCTAACACGGGGCATGCCAGCTAGGTCAAATGTAAGTGTTTAATCTGTGGGAAAATTGGCATTTCACACCATCGACGCTCTAGTTGTAAGGAGTGACAAGCACAAAATCGACCCTTTATCCAGGCAGAGTTACAAGCAACAGAAATAATAACTTTGCTCTGCAGGTGGGAATTACTAGTGCCTGTTGAATGGGAAATACCTGAGATACAATGGGATACTACAGTTAAAAAGTGCCAAAAGAGATTAATCTAAAAGCTACAAAAAGGGAAGTGACAAGGAAATAGAGGGCAAGACCGGGTTGGCCACTGTACTCGCCACCGAGAAGATCCAATACACCTACTATGGGTTGCAACCCCATAGGCAAGGGAGGTGGGAGTATAAGCCATGCCGGACCTCTGTTATTCCTTCTTTTGTCACTTATCCTGGTCCCTTTTGGGACACCGGCAAGACCATGTTACAAATGCTACCGAAAGCTCTACATGGAAAGACACCGGGGCTTCTTTCTTATTACTCATACCCATGTCAACAGTCACTGTTAAGACTCGTCCAAATTAGGTATTTGTATGCATAAAGGGGAAAAATATTGGATTACAGAAAATTTAGGAACAAGTGGAAACAGACTAGGAAGTAATTGTCCAAAAGAAGAAAAATGGATTTGTTTCACAGCTGCCACCAGGGGAACAGTCCAAGATTTGGTAAAAGAACAAGTGGTAAGTAAAAATACAAAGCCAGCACAGCAACCTCGCCCTATATTCACCTCACGTCAGGACCTGTATGTAAAGTTTAAACAACAGTTAAAAGAGGAAAGAGATACCCCAAGGTTGGGAAAGAACCTGTTTGTGGAATTGGGGGAGAGGATAGGTAAAGAACTTAACATAACCAACTGTTGGGTCTGTGGAGGAGCTTTGATGACAGAAGAATGGCCATGGAAAGGTAGCAGCGTAGGCCCGGTAGAACTCCTTAAATGGAACCGGACAAATATAAGAGGGGGGAACCGACCTTTAGGTGGGTTTTAAGTTCAACAGTGATAGGGGAAGAATGCCTCTGGCGAACTGGGAAAAACTTTCTTAATGGAGTAGGAAACACTCCCTGTAAAAGGCATAAAGTGAGCAACAAAACTTCAACGTGGTGGGTCCCAGAAAAACCAACTGGGTATTGGGCTCAGAAAAAAAGAAAGGACTGTGTATATGATAATGAAATTGGACTCTTTCAACGTAATGACACAGGAAAAAATCCTTATTTTGGGATCCCAGAAATATCCAAATTTTGGGAGAATATAAATCAACAAGAAGACAATTATTGGAAAGCACCAGATGGCTTATTTTGGATATGTGGGAGAAGGGCATACCCGAGACTCCCTTCACATTGGAAAGGGAGTTGTACACTAGGAATCATTCAACCAGGGCTTTTCCTTTTACCAGAACCAGAGGGAGATCAATTAGGAATACCCGTCTATGAGGACTTCAAAAGAAATAAAAGGGATTTGATTGGAGGATTTCAAAAATGGAAAGATGAGGAATGGCCCCCTGAACGAATATTAGAAACATATGGGCCAGCTACCTGGGCACAAGATGGAAGTTGGGATATCGAACCCCAATTTACATGCTGAATCGTATCATCAGACTCCAAGCCCTTGTAGAAATCATAACCAATGAAACAGCTGGGGCTATGGAATTAATAGCAGCCAGCAACGCCAAACCAGAGCTGCAATATATCAAAATAGGCTGGCTTTAGACTATTTACTGGCTGAAGAAGGGGGTGTGTGCGGGAAGTTCAATACATCGGAATGTTGTTTAAAAATTGATGACAATGGGGATGCTGTTCTAGATATCGCCAACAATATCAGAAAAATAGCCCATGTACCGGTCCAAAAATGGGAATCAATGATGACTGCTAACTGGTGGGATGGCATATTGGGGAAAGAATGGTGGAAGAAGCTAGGTTTCTTCCTCTTATGTGCTACAGCTGGTCTAATATTTCTCCCTTGCTTGATCCCCTGTTTTATTTGGCTAATCACCAGCATAGTTCAAGGCATGCAAGTTGTTGGCAATGCCTAATGACCCAAAGTTGACTATGTCTGGAACAGCACAAAAAATTATGGTATTAAAAAGACAAAGTGATATAAAAGACCCTCTCGAAGAAGCCAAATTGATCTGTGAAAAGAGCGAACGGACATTACAAGCCAAGAAAAAAGAAATATTGCTCAAGCCAAATGATTTATAAAATAGAAAAAGGGGGGATTGTTATAAACATATAATATTGGCTTCTTGCAAGTATTAAGGTAGATATTATATAATGTTAGAAATGCTTTTGCTGTGTGGATGTAGTTTTCTTTCTTTTTAGCAAGAATTTAGCAAGTGTGAACGAGTAAGATAACTTCCAAGTGAACAGAGGATGAGGCCCAAGAGCGGCTAATCAACACTGCCCAGAGAACAAAGGGGCCCAAAGCGGCTAATCACCACTCTGCCCCAGGGACAAAGAGGCCCAAAAACTGCTATCAACCCTGACTGTCTGGGGAATTAAGAGGCCCACTCAACTATCAACTCTCACCTAGCGAGCCCAGGCCCAAGAATCAAAAGAAATAAAACCGCAAGGCAGAAGACTACACATGCTCTAAAAAGGCGGAACCAAGGAGTGGCCATGCAGAACAGCTCTGGGAAAAGTTTGAATATGCATAAAGAACAGACAGTAAAAATGGTATAAAAAGGACTATCCTCAAGCATCAGGTGTGCTCTTGGCAGAGCGCCAAGGCACCTGGCCGTTACCTCTTTGCTTTATTTTATGTGTCTTTTATTGTCTTTATATTAAACTTTTTAATTCTCACAGGAGAGTGAACCTCATTTTTCACAAGGTCTATTACAGAATACATCTGGGGATTGCTCCAAGACAAAAGGTGCCAAGACAGAAATGGTTTGGTGGCCTTTACCCTCCCTGGTCAGCCTATCCTCTGCACCAGAAATGTAGTGGCTAGATGATTTATTTCCTATGTAAAACCACTGTAATCCTCTTTCAGGAGCCAACCACCAAAAATGGACCCAACCAGTGATATTTAATATGTCCAAAGATTGCTCCCACACAGTAGGTGTGAGGACAGAAAGATCTTGCTGGCCTTTACCTCCACTTGCCACATGATAATCTGGAGCACCAACAGTAGGAATTGGTGTTTTCCTTCCCGAGAAAAGTTGCTTTGATTCACTTGCTGGGCCCAACTTCTGAAATTTGGTTTCGAGCTCCAAAATTAACTATGTCTGGGGGTCATTCCCACACAAAAGCTACCAGATCAGAAAGATATTGCTGGCCTTTGCCTCCCATGGGCAGCCTAACATCTGCACTTTAAACACTGGAGCTATATGCTTTCCCTCCCATGGAAAGGCAGTTGAAATCTCTTTCAAGAACTCACCACCACAGTTTGGATGCTACCTCCTATAATGACTATGACCAAGAATTGCTGAAAAATTGCTTTGTCTGGTGTGTGGACCCACATTGTCCCAATTCTATTTAACAGCTACCCCAAACCAAGTTCTCTGATAGAAGTGTGTCAGAACTTCGCTCCTCCCCACCTCAACACCTCACTAAGTACTGGCAGGAGCTTTATAAATACATTTAGACAAACATGAGATTTTTTTACAGCAAACCCAAGAATGTAATGAACTTTTATAGTTACTAGGAAAGGACTTATGAAAGTGGCATTAGATGTCCCATAAAAAATCCAAACCAACCCAACCTACAGTTAGTTCTGTGAGAAGGTGACATTAACTGGCTTTTGCCTGGGACTGTAACCCCCAGGGATGCTGTTTCCCAGTCTGCCCTCAGGGGCAGACACATTTGTTCCCCTAATGGGGATTCTTCCATTACCACTCTTTTTGGGAAAGAACAGAACAGCTGCCAACTTCTACCAGTTATAAAAGTTATTTTACTTAAAAGTTACACGAAACTTGAAGGGGTGGATTTTTTCCTTTTCCTGTGAGTTACTGTGGCAGTCAGTGATGTAATGCCAAGGGCAAAGAATGACCTCTTACCCTGCTTTTTTTAAGTGTGTCAAGGCCAAATGAGTAAAGAATTTAAAGAGATTTCAGCTATTCTGGAAGTGAATTGCGCGGGACAGCCCCAGTTTTGTAACTAAAGCAATTAGTTTTAATTAAAGTTATGTTTATCACAAACTTGAACCTAGGTGCTGGTAAACTGCCCCAAAAGTCTGTAAAACAATGTAATCTGAATTAATATATAAATTCTTGTTGACTCCGGCGAGGGAAGACATGCAGACAATCAATGTGACTGATAATGCAAGCTTCAGTTTATTGGAATTAGGATTCTGCTTTTATACACTCAAACATGCATACTTGTCACTTCTCTATTGTCTGTTGATGCTGGGTAAAAAGCTACATTTTACACGTATTGCTAATGTTGCGATTCAGGGTTCCTCCTCATTTTTCATGGTCAGTACATCTTGTCAGCACATCCTGTTGTTTATCTATAACAGGATTGTCAAGAGCACTGCGTTTGTGTCCTTGCCTTCTTTCTTTATTCTCATTATTTCTGTTCTCACGATTTCCTTATTCTGCAGCTAGCAAGAGGCTTACAAAGGCCTGCTGATTTCTGCAGTTAGCAAGAGGCCTACTTATGTCAAGCTAAAAAGGTGTTTGCTTGTACAGCTCTTCCAGGGACCCGTGTCCCTGATCCTCTAACCATTCCTCAACAATAAATCTCTTGACTCTCAGATGCATTATCTTTTTTGAAACCAAGATGATCACAGTTGCTTCCTTGTGAAATTAGACATTGCACAGCTGGAAAAGAGTGATTTGTTTATAAAAGAAACTAAGTTTTATACTTTAAAAATGTTAAAATTCCTAGCTCAGAACTGTTGACATAGGAATTACTTTAACAGTTCCCCATATCTGCTTCTGTTCTACAGGAGCTCAAGTGCCTGAGGCCAGGGCTTGAGCAAATCTGTGTGCTGCAGTGATGTCACACAGCCTTGCTCCTGAACACATTCCAGGGTTCACAAGTCTGTGAGTTTCCATCACTCTGAAAATAAGTGTTTATAGTGTATTTCAGTGTAATTTGAATATTTATGTATCAAGTACTGAGTTGCTTGTCTGAAAGGTCTATAAAACTAAGATTGGAAAACAAATCCATTCACTTACTGATTATATAATTTATTCTAAAAACATCCTTCTATTCTTGCCATTATAAGTGATTTGGGTATGGAAAAAAGCAGTATATTTAAATATATTACATATAAGGTAGTGTTCATAAAATAGGGAAAAAGAATGGTGAAGTCCCTTATGACAGGTGATTTAATGTATTTCTTTTATAGACAAATGGCGTCATATTAGTATGCAGTGCAAACCTGTTTCAGATACAATTATTTTATTGTTTTTATCTTAAACAGAGCACCCTGGTTGTTTGGTCAGAAGAAGAGAACTATGATTTAGCATAGTTCTCTTGAGTTTTCAAGAAAAAGCTGGTTGTGCTGAAATTTGGGGAAAAATTTGCCAGGTACACTTCATCTCATACATTCTGCTTCTTCCAGATGTTTTAGTACTTTCTGTAACTTTGTGCATCCTTCTTAAACCTGCTTGTAAAATAAACAAATATTCACTGTTATTTTCTGTGGCTTTTCTGTGATGAGTTACTGGTGCCGCCAGTGATATTTTTTGGTGTTGGTTATATAAAAAGGCAGACCTGGCTTAGTATCTTCAAAGACACATCTGTCCCTTTGAAGTAAAACTTGACAGATACGCTGCTAAACTGACCTGGAAGCATATGAATGGCAGTCAACTTCTTTACGCCATAAAAGTCCAGCATACTTTCCATACAGTTAGACTCTTTCTTTCCGTCCCTTTCCCTTCCCTTTTTCTCCCAACGCACTGGTACTCTGCCGAGACGCTTTCCTTTCCGCAGAGTTGCCGCCACAGCCGGCCCGACGGACAGCTCGCCCGCTCTCGGAGGCTGTCCCGGGCTGGGAGAGCGGCGCTCCGCCGGGGGCGGGCCCGGCAGCGGGGGCGAGGCCGGCGCCGGAAGGAGGGTTCGGTTCCGGGCCGCTCGGCGTCATGGAGTCTCTGTGGCGGCTGAAGCGGTTCGACGCCTTTCCTAAAACCCTGGAAGATTTTCGGGTGAAGACGTGCGGAGGAGCGCTAGGTGAGCGCGGGGGCTGCGGGTGGCCGGGGGACCCTAGCGGGCCGGCGGTCGTCAGTGGCTCGGGGCGGCGGTAGGCGGGTTGCTGTGGGGCTGATAGTGGTTCTCGTCTCCCCGGCAGTGACGGCTGTCAGCGGGCTCATCATGGTGCTGCTTTTCTTCTCGGAGCTGCAGTACTACCTCACAAAGGAGGTAAGTACCGCCGACGGGGCGGGCCCAGTCCCCGGTGCCACCTCCCGCTCGCGGCGGGCGACCCTTCTGGGCGCCCGGTCGGCCCTCGCCCCTGCCCCCGGCGGGCCGCGCCCCTGGGCTGCCCAGGCAGCAGCTTCGCCCCTCATAGACCCGCGATTCGCGGTATTTTTCTGTGCCCTGGCCGCGGCGGTGGGAGGGAGCTGCCCTCCCCCGCCTGTGGCGTCCCGCCGGCACAGCGCAGCGTCTCGCCGCCTGCGAGCAGCCATGCCATGCCAGCAAGCGCTGAAGCTCTGTCGTCCCCACCCCCACACGTTCCGAGATTCCCCCAGTGATTTAACACCATTGCAAATTGCGTGTGCTGGGCTGGGCATGGCAGCGGCTCAGGTGCCTGGCAGATCTCTTCTGTCTTAAAAATCAGCTCCTGTGCCACAGCACCGAGGGAGAGGGACCTTTTGATTTTCTTCCAAGTTAAATGGAACTCTGTTTTTCCTTTATTCTCAGGTTCATCCAGAATTGTACGTTGACAAATCAAGGGGAGATAAACTGAAGATCAATCTAGATGTTATTTTTCCACATATGCCTTGTGCTTGTGAGTAGGACTTCTGAATGCTGATGATAATTTTTGTCCTTGGCAAGGACTCAAGAGGCTCAGTGTGCCCATAACAAATGAATGTTTATAGATCACTTTCCTTGCACACTGGTTTCAGATTTGAGCATTGATGCAATGGACGTAGCAGGAGAGCAGCAGCTAGATGTAGAACACAATCTGTTTAAACAACGTTTGGATAAAGCTGGCAATCGTGTAACTCCAGAGGCTGAGAGACACGGTAAGATGCTGTTTTGCCTGTCCAGGATGGATGCTCTGGTAGTCTTTCCACTGTATGCCTGTTTTGAGATTCATGGAGACAAGTGACAGCTGTAGAGTGTTTAAATGCCACAAAGTCTTGAAGACCTTGTAGCATGCAGATCTATTAAACTATTCTTACACTCAGTACTTTTGCAAGGAAATCTTTGCCTGGTCCCTCTGAAATTACAACAAAAGAACCATGGATGCATTTGAGGAATAAAGTTGCGCAGTTAGTGGTCCTTTGGGATTAGAAATCAAGCAGCTGTTCTGGCAAAACTTAGCTTTGGTTGTATGTTTAAATACAGTGGGTGAACAAATGGGACTATGTGGTTCAAGGAAAGAGCCTCTCTCCAGGGAAGGCTCCAGTGACTTAACCCTTTAGCCTAAACTTGCACCTTACTCCATTAACTTTGTGTGTGTTAATGCACACCTGATAAATATATATGCAAAAATACTATTTGCAAGTTGTAATAAGTGATCCTTGGCTACATAAACCTCTCCTCTACATTTTTTACGTGTTATGACTCATCCTTTTTCTTTGATACAAACCAGAAATGATTCTGACAAAGCATTTCAATCTCACAGTAATACTGTTCTGACTTTTCCTTTCCAAAACATGAGTTACTTACTCCCTTTTCTGGGAGTCAGTGTAGTTCTGTGTATCAACATGCCAAATGTGTAGCTTTGTATCACTTTAGATTTAACATTTCTGTTGTTGACATTGAAAGGCTAAACTAAGCCAAGAGCTGAACAATTGGCAGGCACAAGGATTTCTCTGGTTGTCGTGGGAATGTGGTGATAGTGTTGTTACTACTGTGTCACTTAGCAGCCACCACAGGTTGTGGATTACAAATTTGTCTGGGGACAAAAACTATTCTACGTGTTGTGAAGCAGGTCTTGTGTCACTCGTAATGTTCTGATTGGGTCTACTTAAGACATGTTTTAGCAAAGCCTTTATGCAAGTAATGTCTGATGTTCCAACAAGGCTTACAGATAGCCAATTCTTTGCATGGAGGCTGTTCTTGAGATGACAAATGCTATGCTCCTTGTTGGTCTTACTTCACATGTCAGCGGGCTACATACATACCATTTCAGGTGGGCATCAGGTGTAGGGTGTGCAGCTGCATGTTGTGTGTGGAACAGTCATTATGCATAGAGCAGAACACAAGACAGAATTTCTAGATGTGTCTCATCACTTTGAATCCTCTTTTGTCTTAGAGCTGGGAAAAGAAGAAGAAAAAGTGTTTGATCCAAATTCTTTGGATGCTGATCGCTGCGAGAGCTGTTACGGGGCAGAGTCAGAGGACATTCGGTAACCTTTACACCTTTTTCCTATCTTCTTAGCACTTGAATCCAGGTATGTTTTATGCATATTTTTTTTCCAAATGTCTGTGAAAGTCTGTGCAATGAAATCCTCCTCTTAGGCATATGTTCAGAGATACAAGTTGTTGTGGTTTGGCTATGCCTTTGGAAGCTGCACTTAAGATTGTTGAGAAGGTACATCTATAGGTTGTTTGGATTGTCTACATGCCTGTTTAAGCAGTACAAAAGTAGTATCTCAGCAGACAAGAGATTTTCTGCATTTGTTTGGTGTCCAGAGAGGAGGTGTTTAAATGATTTCACTGTTACGTGAGCTATCTTGACATAAAACCTGGTTATGTCCTGGCCTTGCCTTCTTGCTTCTGCTGCTGGCATTGCATCCTTACAGGAGCAAAGACCAGACATCTATGGCTCACACAAACAATAGGTGTCTTTTTGTATTTCTCATTCCTCCTAACAGCAAGTTACTGTAAAAATGGATCCATGATAGTCCATATAGGTTCTGGACTAATCTTGGCTATTTTTGGCTCGGTGGTAACTTGATTTGTCCCATATGTCAGGTTGTGCCGTTTCCCAGAGATGTTTTCATCTTGAGGGATTCATAGTTGCTGCCTTCAACAGCAGGAATTCCTTCAACATGTCCAACAAAACATGAAACCAAGGAAGAAACCTGGAGTTTTTTTCTGGTAACCAAGGTGTTATCCACAGGTAGAAAAGTACATAGAAAATTTGTTGTTAAACCCCCCTTTAGCCCAATGTCTTGGCCTAAAAACAAAGGAAAAGAGGAATAGAAACAGGCAGATGCTTTGTTCACATGAGGAAGTTCCAAACTGCTCGTAACTGTGGGACACTGATGTTGTTTTTGTGGCATATTACTTTGCCAAGGGCTGCCTTGGCTGTGTAAGGCCAGGCAGAGCCCTCTTCAGACTCCAGTCCTGCACTCAAATAGTGTGCCTTCAAACCTTCAAATCTCAAAAGGCACATCAAGAAGCTAATGCTCATTCAGGGGCATTAGGCCACTTTTCAAGGTCCAGTCCCCAATGTTTGTGTTGTTGCTTTGTTGAAGAAGAATCCATCAAGGATTCAAGTCCTGCGCTGGAGCATTTGTTCTTAATGGTAAAGATGGTAAGATGGTGCTTGTGCTTTTTGCAGGTGTTGTAATACTTGTGATGATGTCAGAGAAGCATACAGGCGGCGAGGCTGGGCCTTCAAGAACCCAGATAGCATAGAGCAGTGCAAGAGGGAAGGGTTTAGCCAGAAAATGCAAGAGCAGAAGAATGAGGGCTGCCAAGTGTATGGTTTCCTAGAGGTCAACAAGGTGAGAGAGAGCTTTTGCTGTGAACCTGCTGCATGATGGTGAGGACTGTGAAAATGCAGAGTCAAGGCATTCCTCTCCTTTTCCAGTTTTAAGTGCTCACAAGACTTTCATAGAATAACCTCTGGGATCAGCAAGGTCTTTGTACTTGTCATGGGGTCCAAGAGGACAGTCAGGAAGAGCAGTGGGAAGAGGCTAATTCTGGTTTGTATTCTTGTAGGCTGGTAGGAAGTCATGGCAAAAGTTTTGCCTTTTCCTCCCACCTGGGTACTGAGTCTTTTTGCTGAGATTTTTGAAGGAGGAGAGGCAGCTTCTTTGAGCTTGAATTGTTCCACCTGCCCTTCTGGAGGCCACAGGTGGATGCTGGATATAGCAGTAACCAACAACTCACCTGCAGAGGTGTTGGAGAGAGGGAAGTGTTATCTTCTTTAGAAAAAAAGTGGAAGCAAGGCTATTGGTGTTGATTGTCACGGCTGAAAATGCTCAGAGAGGTGGTTTTTGCAAGTGATGTATGAAAATATATAAGGTGCACCAGGTAACTATATAACCTGTCATTTTGCAGGTTACCCCCACAAACACACAGTTTACATACCCAAGTACCTTCTAGAAGTCAGACCCAGGCTTTTTTTTTTTTTTTTTTTTTTACTTCAAACTCTGTTCTTTTCTTTTGGTTTTTTTTTAATCCTTGTGTATTTTTCCTGGAGACCACAATCTTTATTTATAGAAAGTAGATCTTGTACTCACAAATCCAGACATTGTGATTTGAGTATCATAATAGGTAGCGATCTGTTACGGGACCCTCTCTCACAATGTATGATGAGCAGGAAGATTCCAAGGGGAATACTGGATGTAGGAGCGGTCCAAGTGTGAGTGTCACTGGGGAAGTTTCTGGGGCCTGTTTTTAGGCACTTGGAATTTTGCCCATCCTCATTCTCAACAGATTTGCAGTTAACATAAGGCATACGTTTGCCATGGCATTGAAGATGTAATACAGTATGTGAGCTTGGAACATTCACATCTTCCAGGGCAGAGTTTATATGATTGCTAGTAAGTGTCAGAGAGGATTGGCACTTAATATCCATATCCCTTTCAGAGTCCCAGATGAAATTTTACCAGTTTGTCTTTTGCAGATTTTTTGGGGGTTGGGTTGTTTCGGGAGGGGGGTTTGGTAGGTTTAGTGCTTTATTTTTGCATTCTCTTTTTTTTTTCTTGTGTGTATACATTGGATCACTCCTGATTATTGTATTAAGTGTTTTCTTACCTTGTTCACTCTCACTTTCTCCACTCCTTTTCTTTGATACTGTTTTGTATTTTCTGAAGGGCTAGTCAGTTCCCTCCTTGGAGTTAATTCCTGCTTCTCCTCATTTTTATGTTTACTAAATAATCTGCATAGAACAGCTATTATCCACATCAGTATTTAATTATGGCTTTCAGCATCACTGCCTGTAAGAAACATGGGAAATTCATACCTCTCTTAGGCTAATGTCTGCTACTACTATCACCTGTGAAAATGAGTTGGTTGGTATCTGTCTTGTGTAAACAGAATCTTAAAAATCCAAACACCAGTAACTTCTTTACTTACATAGATTCAGTCTGTTTAATAAAAGGTTACTCTCTCCTGCAGGTAGCTGGAAATTTCCACTTTGCACCAGGAAAAAGTTTCCAACAGTCTCATGTACATGGTAAAGTATTTTCTTTTCCTGCTTATTTGACCTTTTCCTTTCAAGTGTGTCTGACCATTTTCTGTTAATATCTTTGCATTACTGTCTATAGTAACAACATCACTGCTTCAGTGGGGAGGACATTGTTGAAGTTATTTTACAATGCTTTAGAGCTATCATGGACAAACAGAAAAGTGGTTTCTAGGGGTGCTGCCACATGGGTGTGGAAGAACTTGGGAGAGAATGTTTCTGGGCAGTCTCTCAGTTCTGCAAAACTTTGCTGCTCTGCAGTCAAACAACCTCAGTTAAGGTGTTTGGTCCAGAACCTGACTACCAGTACCTCTGGAAGGGATATTTTCCTCCATTCATGAGTTTCAGAGTAAAATTTAAGTTGTGAAGGACTTCCTTGAGTATCTATATAAATATAGCGTGGCCAGAAAAATAGTGGTAGTTTACAAAATCATGTAATGGTTTGAGTTGGAAGGGACCTTTAAAGGCCATGTAATCCAACCCCCCTGCAATGAGCAAGGACACCTTCCACTAGAGCAGGTTGCTAAGAGCGCCATCCAGCCTGGCCTTGAATGTTCCCAGGGACTGGGCACCCACCAGCTCTCTGGGCAACCTGTGCCAGGGCCTTATCACCTTCAACATATACAATTTCTTATATCTAGTCTGAATCTGCACTCTTTTAGTTTAAAAGCATTGCCCTTTGTACTATCACAACAGACCTTATTAAAATGTCTGTTTCCATCTTTCTAATAGTTGTCTTTAGGTATTGGAAGGGACTCTCAGGTCTGCCCAGAACCTTCTCTTCTTCAGGCTCTCCCAGCCTCTCTCCATAGCAGAAGTGCTCCAGCCCTTGGAGCGTCTTTGTGGGCTCCTCTGGACTCCTTCCAGCAGGTCCACATTTTTCCTGTGCTGGGGATCCCAGAGCTGGAGGCATCTCTGCAGGTGGGGTCTCACCTGAGTGCAATAGAGGGAAAGAATCCTCACCTGCTACCCATGCTGCTGGGAATGAACCCAAGATGCAAGTGGTTTCTGGACTGCCACTGCACATGGCCAGGTCATGTTGAGCTTCTTGTCCACCAACACCCTCAACTCCATCTCCCCCGGGCTGCTCTTGACTTGCTCATCCCCAGCCTGCATTGGTACTGGGGGTTGCCCTGACCCAGGTGCAGCACCTTGCACTTGGTCGTGTTAAATCTCATGCAGTTCACTGGCCCCACTTCTCAAGCTTGTACAGGTTCCTCTGGATGGCATCCTGTCCCTCAAGCATGTCAACTTCAATACTCGGCTTGCTATTATCTGCAAACAGGCGGAGGAGGCACTCAATCCCACTGTCAGTGTCATTGATGAAGATATTAAGCAGTATTGGTCCCAGTATGGACCCTGCTTGTTACTGGTCTTCATCTGTATATTGAGCCATTGAACACTACCCTTTGGACGTGATCATCCAACCAATTCCTTATCCAGTGAAGAGTGCACACATCAAATCTGTATTTTTTACTTATATCACTCACTCCAATTTAATCTGTACCACTGAGGTAAAGGTCAGGGGAGAATGCGAATGTGCTTGGTGAGAGTAACTGGTGTATTTGGAGAAAAACAAACTCTTGAGCACAGAAGAAGCACTTTTGTACAAACAACAATAATGAGAAAAGCCTGGTTTTCCCCACAATACTGATTGTTCGTAATAAAAAAAAAATCTCACTTTATTGTAGCAAAACCTGCTTTGTGTGCTTAAACTAGCATGACAACAGCAACCTTACTACAGCCAGGATCAACAATGTCACAGCATATATAAGGAGAAGCATCTCTGCATTACATCTCTCTAACAGTCAGGAATGCAGGCTGGCTGCCTCAGAGCAAGTACTTGGTGTATAGAGAGGAGGGGATGGAAGTCAGGATAGCTCTCTAATTGCATGTCCTCCAGAAGTGCTGTACAGCTGAATTAAAAATTCAGTCAGAAAATCCAGATAAAACCCAAAAGGGCTGTGTAGTCACTGCCAACCTCATCCACTCATTTTCTTGTTCCCACTGGCTGTATCTGAGGGCCTCCTCTTTATCTATGGAAAAAGAGTGTGTGGTTGCTTCCCACTCTCTCCCTGTCCCTCATCATGTCATAGGCCTTTCCTGTGTGGGGCTCACGGCATATCTTTCCCTGCTGAAGAGTCACAGCTTATGAAGCTGGTCATTTGTGGAAGCCATTTGACCTCTGAGCTTCCTTGCAGGATTTCTGTGAACCTGTTTCAGTTCAGCTCTGTCTGAAGGTACCAGACTGCATGCAGAATTAAGGTCCAGGCTAAGCATGAGATGCAGTGGCCTAATGATTTTATTCCTTTTGTTCTCTCTTGCTTTCCTAATTATTCGTAACATGTGATTTTCCTTTTTTCCCAGCCTTTTTCTTGCCAGTGTTTTCATGGCACTAGCCAACAAACAAGGAGTTTTTCCTGACCCATAAGGAAAATGGACTGCTCAGAGCATGGTTGTTTTCTTGTACATGCCTCACTGTAACCTTTCTTTGTAATCCTTTGGTTTTTTCTCCCTTTAATCACAGATAAAGAATTTGACTAGCATTAGAGGACAGGGTTCTGTGAGATATTTCCAGAACTCTTACCTCATTTGAGTCATATTTCCAGACAAGAACTTATGTGTTTGTGGTGTTTGATTCCTTCAGTAAGGTCTGCATTAACATGCAGTCCTGTTAATACACTTAACAGAATGTAACACAGGATGAAGTTGAATGTCGAAGAGAAGTCTGAATATTCCAAACGGTTGTTGAAAGTCGTGTTAACAATTCACTAAATAATTTTACTAGACTTATTTGATGCAGAACTGTAATGACTGACAGTATTTTTGCTTTTTCTTCTATTTCCTATTGATATGAAACAGTAGAGAATATGGGAGTGGAGAATATCAGTACTGTGGAAAGTTCAGTCCACTGCACCATTCTTCTTGGCTCCCATTGGAATATGTACCACGTTTGTACGGCTGATGGTTGGAGTTTTATTTTGTGGTGGCACTGAAATACTGAAGCTTGCATATCAGCTTTTCATTTTCTTGCATTGTTCCTCTCTTCTTATGTTGAGGGTTCCTGTTGTTTCATAGATCTCCACTCAGGGAATGGGTATGGGCATCACTGTGACAGTGCCAAGGGTCCTATTAAGCAGCACTTCGTAGATCTGACTGCAAATGTAATCCTGATCTGAGCTTCTGAACTTTTGTCCTGTGCTTGGTGTTAACATCTTAAAACTGTAACTTCTTTTCTGGGGAGAAGCAAGTTGAAATGGCTTTATTTCAGAGAGTAGAGTAAGAGGAGCTGACACTCATGACAGCACTGTATAAGGTGCAATTTTATTTCTGTTTAGTTATTTAACTTCAGTTATATATCACTTTATTTGCATAAGGTCTGTGTTCTCAGCTCTCCATTAGAGGCTGAGCACTTTACTACTAGAGGTAGTATTTTAGCTTAGTTTTCACGATTACTATATGTTTTAGTGTGTATTTCTACTCATTCCTAATCTCAGGTCATCAGAATTGTCCTGTCTAGGATGATTCACACAACTGATCTTATGCCTTCATGCCAAAAAATTATTAATTACCTATTAGCTAGTGCATAAATACAATGCTTGAACTTCTTGGACGGGTACTCCATCTCTGTCCTTCACATCCCGTGTTCCCTGAGAACCCGAGCTGAACCTTAGGAAATGTGTTGCCTTTGAAGCAAGCAGTGATGCTGCTTTTCATTCCAAGTTATTGGAAGCATTTTAAATTGGTCACTTTAGGCTTGCACCATGATGTGGCATCATCAGTATCAGAGAAGACCCCCCAACTCTGGAATGTCATACTGGCTGCAAATGGTTGTTTGTTGTTCAGTTGCACTGAGAAATCCCAGATCATTAGGAGGAGGATTGAAAGAGATTGTAAGGAGGACTTCCATCAGAATTCTTAACACTGAAACTAGTAGTTCTGCCTCTCCTGCATTAAGGGAGGCCAGAGTCAAACATTACCGATACTTAGAGTCTTCTGTTTTAAGCAGCACAGCCTCAAACCCTGCTTATTCATTTGGTTCTTGCTGAGATTGGAGTTCCTTCACTGTCATCTGTTTAGGCTTTGAATTCTAAACTGAGATTTTATGTTTGGGTTATGTGATGTGCTGCAGGTTTTGGTGAAGTTCTCTCTTTCACTTATGCATCTGCAAGTACAGCCTCCAGCATCAGCTGTGCCTGTTTATGACTCTGAATATCCTATCTGTTTTCTTTTGCAGCAGTTCACACCTTCTGTATTTCCGTCCTGTCTCAGAGGAAATAGGAATGATTGGGTGATTTAGCTGTTTAACCTCTGAGGTTTGTGGTTCATGGGCTGCTGCCATGTCTGTCCATGCCTGTACAGTAGCAGCCATCTCCTGCTTCATCTGCAGCAGTTGACAGTGAGTTTCCTGCATGCAGAAACTTCACCTGTGTATTGGTAGGCTCTTCAAGAGAGTGATGTTACCTATATAATTTCCATCTTTCTTGCTCTATTTCTTATAGTCGTGGGGAAGCTGAGGGTTCTCATTCCTCCTTTAGATTGTCTTTGGACCATTCTGTTGCTGAGGTGCCATCATCTTGCCACCATGACTCTTGCCACCATGTCTTTTTAAGAGAAGACATTGAGCATCATGCTTTTTTACAGCCAGAGAGCTTTTTAGGATTATTTAAAAATGTCTCATTGGATTCCTTCAATTCCTTAGAAAAAAAGCTGGTGTTGATGGCATCATTCAGGACATTCTGTCCTGAAGACACGCTCACAATGTCTGTGACAATTTCTGTGGATGGAGCAGTCTGTATGTGGTCCAAATATTGTGGTTTTCTTACACCCTACATGTCAGCTGGAGGAACAAAGTTATCTTTGAAGATGCTGTTTTTGAGAGATTACTATTTGTTTTCATCCTCTTTTGTGGTGATGACTGTGGAAGGGAAAAACACAGGTAAGCTGATCTTTGAGATGATGATAGTCTTGGAAGAGGAGCTGCCTACTTGGAGCCACCAAGCTTTGCCTAAAAAGGCAAAGCTTTGTTAGCTCTCTAGGAGTCAGATCCACTGGTCAGTTGTACATCTTCATTAGTGTTCTGCTTATGTATTTAAGGAAGGGCTTGTTTCTTTCTCTGCTGGAGATTGTTTGACAGCCAGAACTATTCGAACTCCTACTTGGACACTGTGGATGACCCCAAAAAGCCACTCTTATTTTGCATCCTTTTTTGTGTTTTGATTACTGAGTTGTGGAAAGATACCAAGTGTTTGACTGCAGACTGGTTGTCATTTTTCAAGTCCCTTGGCACCTTCTCAGTGTCAGCCAAGAGCAAGTGACACTAACTCCTTTTTCTGCAGAGACTGCAGCCTCATTCTCTGTTCCTTTCCTACAGACCCAGTAGTAGTGGGCCTGTTACTATTGCCCAGGCCTCTACAGATAGCAGTTGCTTATCTGAATTCTTCTCCTGCCCAACAACATACTTGAAAAAAAATGATGTGGGACTCAGTCTCCATCAGGACACCAGCTGAGTGTGAAGGAGATCCAAATTGTCTGATCACCTGTACACTATTCCTTCCATAGAGGAAGTGTGTATGAGCTCATTCTAACTTCTATCCCAAAGTAATGTCTGTTAGGGAACTGCTTTTATCCCCATACTGAATACTGAATGCTGAGAGTCTTACTTCATCCTCAGCATTGCTAAGGACTTTTCTTTTTACGCCAGTGACATCTTATCAGAGTTTGGTTGTCTTGGTGGTGAAAGACGTGAGGTTTCACCCATTTATGGTAGACAAACTGTTTTCAAGTTATATCAAGTCTGTTTTGGAGACAACAAAAATGACGTTTTCATTTACCACTTCACTATCATCCTCAAGTTGTACCAGTTGTTGGGAATGCTTAGCATTTGTCAAGCAGCCCTCTGGAGCGGCCTTACCTTCTCCATACCAAAAATCATGGTATTGTAGAAGCACCACCAGAGGTGGATCAGGGGGGTAGAGGGGATCAGAATTGCTCTGGGAAGGATTCAGAGGCCCATAAGTCTATAAGGCCCTATAAGCTTATGACAGTTACTGACTAGTGTTAAATATATATATTGCACAGTGTTGAATACACATGAACAAGCTTTTGAAACAAACAAAAAATGGAATTTACGTAACCTCCTTTGAGATATGCTGTTCAAACATACATTTCCCCTGTCCCCCATCCTTCCTGTATTCACCTTTGTCTGGATCTTGCAACAGAATTAACAAAACCAGCCTCATGGTTTGTTATTTGCTCTGTGCATCAGGTGAAATGAAAGTAGCACAGAACTGATTAAGAATAAAAACCTCTTACCCAGCTTTGAATGTTAATATGTTGTAGATATAAACCTTGAGTGCATTTCTGAATAGCTTTGCTCCTAAAATGACCTCTCTTACCTCTTATGACTGGAAAAGAATCTAAATATAACCAGCATTGTTGTCTGGCGTGCTGGTTTGGAGTTCACTTAACATATTTGCACATCCCACTGTGTTTTTCCTTTTGGTGATTAATTCCTGCATTTTGGGTTCTCTGTTACACTTTAAATGATTGCTTCACCAAATATCAGTCCTTTAGCTATCTAGGGGGTCATTTTATATGGCCTAGAAAGCACACTAGCACAGATGTTACTCTTCCCCTTTTTGGTATGAACTTTAAATGCTAGTCTACCTGAATCTCTTTATCTTTTCTTTGTAAGGATCTGAACATTTCTCTTTTCTCTCCTACTCTGCTTGTTTTCCCAGTGCACCTCTTGAGATTAAGTGTTGCTGTATCCTTTTTTTTTCCTCAGAACTGCAGAACTAACATAATTTTTGTTACTTGCTGAGCCCATAAATCTCCTTTGGAAGGAGCTGTTGATCTAGGCTGGGATTTGAGAAGACTTCTAGGAAGCTAAAAGGCAAGCTATTCCAAGACGTTCTTCCATGGTAAACAAGGTGGAAAAGGTTAAGAATCTTTGTCCTAAATGATTTTAATATCTCCATGTTGGAGAGAATGTGTTGGCAAATGTTTAGCTGCATTGTGCAGCTAATGTGCTTGACATGTTGGAGTGACTTCTGCCTTTTCAAGTCAGATGAGACAATTATCTCACTTAATCTCATTTGTACAATACATTAGAGAATATCTCCTGAGAATTCATGTACCAAGCCAGCTAATCTGTGAGTAGTTTGTAGGAACTTTTACAAGGGTTAGTAAACCATTGGATTTTTCTAAGGGTAATCTTGGCAGTTGCAGGTTGAAATGCGGTGTTTCGATTCAGTAACATCTGGCAGAGGACTCATTCTCAGCTTTGCTCACTCCTTCTTTTAGCTGCCACATTTTCTGTGTTGCTCCCTGCCTCATTACCCTCTTCACAACACATCCTTATGCCACTTCCATCTTCCTGCCACTGTGCTCCTGTAAGGTATTTTCCTCCATAAAATTCATCCCCAGTTTGAAAAGTGGTGTCCTAGCTCACCTTGGAGTAATGTGTTTGGGTGGCTGTCTTTGGTTTCTTGGAACCTTCACATGTTTATTGACGTAGTCCTGAATGGCTGTAAGTGCTGTTAATCCTCTTTTAGGGGTTAAGGACTGAATTTTGAAGTCTAAGGAGGCCTTGTGATTGTTCAGGTCAGAAATGCAGGATTGGGAGAATTCTTCAGATAGACAGCAATTGTTAAAACTGTGTACTAAAACAGTGAACAAATCTTGGTTCTATAAAGCAGACAGAGCTCTTGAGAAACTTAAGATGTTTCACAGGTATCTTTGACTATTAGCTGTGGTTAAGGAAATGAAGAAATGTATTTGTTTCTTCAGAAATAAGAGCCTTTGGTCCTAGCAGACAGTCTCATAAAGATCTTCTGTTCTCTTTCCTTGTCCTGTTCCTTCTCTTAGCAGGTTAAACAGCCTGCTGATTTCTGTTAAACTAACTATGGTTAGCTAAAAATGTATCTGCAACATAGAGTATGTACACATGTGCTTAGCATAATCATCAGTGATCAAAGAGAAGTAAACCTGTGGTCTATTGGAAGACTGATTTAGGAACCAAACTGCTCTATTGCTGAGTTGTAAATCACTTATTGGAGAGGAGTTTTATAAAAAGTACTTAATTGTGGAAAGCGTAGCAGAGCACTCTGAGGACATTTTGTTTTGGATAGCCGTAACTAATAATAGGGGTCACACACAATGTAAATCTGGTGTAACATGTTAGTTAATGTCTGGTCCTTCTCAAGTGGTGCCCTGGGATTTCTCTGGTACTGTGCTATTCCTGTAAGTTTTGTCACCGTCACTAGTCCTCAGTACAACGTCACATGTGACTACCCAGGTGATAAAGCTGATAAACGCCATAATCCTGCGAAGGGTTCTAGGAGCACCGCTACCTGGAGGATCATCCTTCTGCCTGTCTGTGCATCACTGTGCCAGTGCAAGTTTTGATGCACCTGTGGGATTCACCTTACTTTGGAGCTGTTCTGGCTGGAAAAATAGCGTCACATAAAGCAAGACTTGCATTTCAACCTTTTACAGACTGATGTGGCTCATGACTGAAAGGTGGGTGAGATAGGAATGAGCTGTGGGACCGAAAGCTGGCAGGACAAAGCAAGTTTTATTCCTTTGGTGGTATGAAATCAGAGAATACCCTGAGTTAGAAGAGACCCACAAGGGTCATCATGTATGTGCAGTTTAAGTGCAGACCCACCAGAGCCAGGATCTTTGTGGAACTTTGTAATAATTGAAGGTTAGCCTGCTAGTGTCTGTACAAAAGGCAGCAAAACTTGACACTTCACTGGCAGCCAAGCCATGGAACTCTTGACTTAAGTGCAAATAATAGTGCACCATGAAACAGCCTGGTGTTGCTGGTAACCGTTAAGAAAAACAGTATAGCATAATGCCAAGGCCACTTCTCCTGTCTTTCCTTCCTCTGCCCACCATCACATATACTTCCAAATTTTTACTAGGAATTTCTTTTATAAAGTTCATTGATACAGTTGTCAGCATAGGCACACAAATCTGTGTGCTGTCACTGTGCTAGTGGCAGTGACAGGTCTGTGCTCCAGTCAGAGACAGCAAAAGGATTATCTGAAGCCAGTGCAGCTCTGAGCTCTTTGTAATGCAGAACCATTGCCTTAATTCCAAGTACTGCAGCCTTAGTCTCTGGGCGTTTAGCTGTGAAATGCAAGGACCTCTCCCTACATCTGAGCCTTAGGAGGAGGGTACTTTAAGGTTAACATTTCCTTTTCTTATTGTACATTCTGTGTTTTGCATGCATATCTCTTTGGTTTTAGTAAGGGTTTTATATAAATACAAGTACAGCTTCTGGTGGTTTACTGAAAAATGTTAATAGAAAGAAGTCCAGAGTGCACTCATGCTAAGTAAATGTTTTAAAGGAGAGACTAGTTCAAATCAGATCTTTAGCTTTGCAGCTTGTCTTGTGCTAGACTCTCAAGGGAGCAGCATTCCTAATCTTCCTTAATGTAGCAACACTTGGTAATCTGACTCCATTAGCTCCTAAAGTAATAGCCCACGATTATTGATGTGTGTTTCATTTTGCTAAGGTGAAAGGTGAGGTCTGCCTTCCTGAGCACATGAATTTACCTGTTAAAATGGCCACAGCCTCTGGCTTCTTTGAGATGATTGTGTGACTTTGGATAAACCTGGTAGAAGCGATACTGAAACGGAGTTGCAATTTATATTTTCATCCTGAGACTGATGCTTCTGGTATTGCATAAAGTCATTTAAATAGCAAACTAAAAGATATCCATTGCCTCCCACTGCCTATATCTGTGCCAGATCCCTTCTAGGGGTGTGTGGTGCTGCCAGCATTGTCATATTGCTGTATGTGGGAAGGGCAGAGATCCAGCACTGGTGACAGTCACCTCAACCCTACCAGTGGTTTGCAAATACCCTGCTCAGGCCATCCCTGCAAAGACTTTTCCTTTCCTACTCTGTTCTCTCGGCAGCAGTAGCAAGGCTGATAGGCAGAGTGCTGAGACTTACTAAGACTATGACTATTTTTTTAGGGCACTTGCATGTGATATTAAAGCATGTGCTCTGCTCAGCTGTTAGTTTAGATCTGTTGTGCCTCTGTGTTTTACAGCAGTGAGAGGAGTTATGTGTGGCTAACAGCAAAG
Organism: Corvus hawaiiensis; assembly: GCF_020740725.1. Lineage (NCBI taxonomy): Eukaryota > Metazoa > Chordata > Aves > Passeriformes > Corvidae > Corvus > Corvus hawaiiensis. The sequence continues at coordinate 1,184,457 of NC_063229.1, forward strand.
CTTTCCTTTCTTGCCTCTGGGATCTTGTTTTTGCCCTAGATGAAGAATACATGCAGGTGAGGACTGAATTACCTAATCTGAAGTAACCCTAAATTAAAGTTACTTTCCTTCTTTCTAGCAGTAGCTCTGTGTCAGGAGGGGCATTAAAGCAGTTTTATCTGTCACACACCCTACTATGCAAGCAAGAGAGAAACCCAGGCAATTTTAGATTGTGATGGAAATGAGAGGAGCTTCTTTATTGCTAGAATATGGTAGACATGTATTATTGTTATGACAATGTGAGCTATATTGTTAACTGTTTTTCTATTACAGTTCACGATCTGCAGAGCTTCGGACTTGATAATGTAAGTGTTCCTAAGGCAGTGGTCTAGTTCTCTTAGTCTGTTTTCCTTCTGGATTTCCCTCCCATTGCCACATTGACATCCTAGATTGCAGCAGATTTGGCTTTATGAGTCTAAGCAGAACCTGGGACCTGCTTTCACAGAGGGTTCTGAAATACATTCTGGGACATTTGCATGCTGCGTGGTGAGCCTGTGCCTCTCTTCCTGAGCCTGCCTTAATCTATGCTTCACAGTTTCTTAAGGTTGATATTGTCACAACTGCTTCTGGATCTGTTGGAGTTTACCTTGTGCTCTGAGGTCAGCAGATGATGCTCATACCTGTGCCTCCAAGGCAGCTGATAGCATGTGCTCCTATGGCAGCGAGAGGAGCGGGTGGGAGAGCCTGCTCTGTAGATGGGAGGAAAGGGCGCCAGGATCTGAGGATTTCCAGCAAGAGAAGGAGAAATTCTGCGTCTTGAAATCTCCTATGAATAAAAAAGAAGAGCAAATGTTTTGGAGTTTACTGTTAGGATGCACAGAGAAAGGGAGCACCTGTTTCCATTCTAGAGCCACACTCAGAAAAATATACAAACAATGAACTTCAGGCCCCTTACCTTCCCCCTTGTGTGCTGTGCAGCTGTTTGAGTTATTAGCATTTCCATTTCAGATCAATATGACGCACTATATCAAACATCTCTCATTTGGAAGGGACTATCCAGGCATTGTGAACCCTCTGGATGGGACAGCCGTCACTGCACAGCAAGGTAAAAGCCAGCTGAGAGAAGTCTCTTTTTAAATGTCTGTATTAATAAGTGTTAGAACAGAACAGGAGCAGAGTTCCCAGTTTTAACAAGAACCCTGACAGAGTTATGTGAAATGTGACTCCTCCACCTTGTGCTCTTTCTGGAGCATCTGTCTCCATTCACCTGGAAGAAATCTGCAACCATGTTTGGATTCTGTGACTTTTCTGAAAGATATCTCTGTTCTGTGTTCGTGGATGCACAACAGCAGGTACAGCACATCATTATTAGAGGCCTTCCTCAGATGTTGTTCAACATCTGTTAGACACCTGAAGTAAGAGAGAACCAGAAGATGCAGGGTAGAGAAAAAAGGCCTTATTGGTAGCTGCTGGAGAGCTGTGGTGTCTGCCTTACCTTGACATACCCAACAGTAAGAGCTTGAAAAGCTGCAGTGAAGTTGAAACATTGCTGATCTTTTCCGGATAGCTCCAGATTTGCTGGCTTGAGAATGAAAGACAGTTTTCTCCTCATGTTGTTGCTGTGCATGTGTTTATTTATACAAGCCTGCTTTTCTGTCAAAGGTCCTTTACATGCCACTGCAGAGTTTTGGTATTTTTAGGTCCACTGAAGTCTGAAAAGTTTGTCTTTGCAGGTACTTGGAGCTGTATGTAGTAAAGCTTGGAGAAGGAAGTGATTTGCTTTGAAGTGGTGATAGGATTGTTAGTCCTATCTGAATTTGTTCTTTTAAGTTTTCTACCACTGATTTTGATCTTTGTACCCAAATCAGAGGACAGCATTAAAAAAAAAAATACAGAAAAATTAAAAGGTGTCATAATGTTCAGTACGATTATGATGCTGTAGTTAGCCTGTGGAGTAACAAACTATCTGAGAGGGAGGGCCTGTAGCTGACTGGTAAAGCCACAGCTAGCCCATAGTATGAGCTCAAGCTTTTTCATCCTGAGCCTTAGGGAACCAGTTGGTAAATTCTTGAAGACATGATCCAGTAAAGAAGTAGGAGAAGTAGATTGCAGGTCAGATTTATGTTTATTGCAGCTAAAGATACCATATGCAAGAATTACTTCTGCTGTAGAAATGGATGAATAATCTTCTCTAGGGAATTTCATAGAAAAAAGTTTTTTTCTTGCATTCTGTTATCCTTAAGAGAATTGAAGGAACAGACTGGTCTGAGGCAAGAGTAGGGGTTCTTCTATTTTTTTCTTCACTGGTCCAGATCTTCCTTTTCATCTTCTGATACAATAAATGCCATGCTTCTACAGGAATAAACTGCAATGTTAATTGTAGTTGATATAAGATACCCATGTAGACCTGAGTATGTTTTCTTAAGGCTATGTTGTTAAAAATAATAAATTTTCCTGGGCTAGAATTGAATTTTCAAGAAGTTTTATTGGTAAAGCTATAGCAAGTTTGTAGGTTTTCCATTTAGTCAAGGCCAAAATGCCATTAGTTTTGGTTTTGGTTGGAGCAGAAACAAGATTCACTTTGGTGAAAGGAAGACTCATTTCAGACTTTAACTTTTCTGTCCTTGAAAACCTCCAGTAGCTGTTGTGCAAAAAGATGTTCCCTGACAAGTTGAACAAAACTAGTCTGTGTCTACACAAAAGCTTCCAGCTTATTGCCAGATATTAATTGTGTCTCTCCCTGTCTTTGCTTATAGCTTCCATGATGTTTCAATATTTTGTCAAAGTGGTCCCCACTGTGTATAGGAAAGTAGATGGTGAAGTAAGTACCTTTTTCCCTGTTACTTTGACAAGTGAAAGCCTTCACTTTCTCCTCATATTCTTGATGCTGACAGTAACTGGGGATCCAGGTGTGTTGCCAGGTGTATACCAGGGGCTGTGTTGTACATTCAGTACTTGGAACCCCCAAGTATGGAATTTGGTAAAGAAACCGGGATAGTATCTTTCTCAGCTTGGATTGTAATTTGTGTCAGATAACTTAGTAAGGAGGACAGAACATAATTTCATTTTACAGAAAGCCAGTTTAATTGCTCTAAGAATAGGACTAGTATGAACAACATGTAGAAGAATGGCAGGGCACACAAGAATGCTGGAGAGTGATCTTCATTTATGTGAAGATAGGCTATCTCTGTCTTTCTCCACTCTCCTGCTTTTATGTATTGTTTCCTTTATGCTCACTCTTGATTATTTATCAGTGCTGTCTCCTGAAGCATTCTTAGCAGGACTGCATGTTGGTAGAGGATGACATAGGGTTGAGAGGGACAGCTTAAGCCATTAAGTCCAGCCTGGGTGTGATGCATCTCTCATACTATGGGCTAGCTGCGGCTTTAACTGGTAGCCTATAGTAAAAATAGACCTCATGGCAAATACCTGATCCTGATAGAGCTCTTCATGACTCTTTCTAACCAATGTCAGGCTGCCCACATGGGCAGGGCTACACTGATGTGGTTCACTGAACTCGTGTTTTAGTAGCCTTTCCTATTCCCTGTTAGCAAAACAGCATTTGCTTTGTTTGTTTCCTGGTAGGTGGTAAGGACTAACCAGTTCTCAGTTACACGACATGAGAAAATAGCAAACGGGCTACTGGGAGACCAGGGTCTGCCTGGTGTCTTTGTGCTGTATGAACTTTCGCCCATGATGGTGAAGCTGACAGAGAAACACAGGTAAGAGACATTTCATTTTATTTCATTCATCCTTCATTGATTTTGTCATTTTGTGTAGCTTGAAACTTCATCCTCACTTAGACATGACAGTGCAAATGCCTGAAATTCATCCAAGCCCCTTCCCAGCCGATGGAGAGGAAGAGATGCTCACTGATGTCCTTCCTCTCCATGTGAACCCTGGTTAGGGACTTGGTTTTTTCTGTTATTATGTGAAGCATTGTAATCCAGTATCAAGATGAAAAAGGAAAGTGGTGCGAGGAGCAGACGTGTGATATAATGGTTCTTGGTTCGGACTTCTAATGGGAAGACTAGATTTACAGAGCATACCCATCTTACCAGCAGTACCCACACAGTCCAACTGGTTCCTTACTCTGCATTTTCCATAGCTTTTCTACATCTTGTAGCCAGTGTGGAACCTCTTCTCTCTGGATTAATGGCCGGCATGTAACTGCAGGGGAGGGGAAGCTGTCCAGTCTTTGAGGTTCACAATGGGGGATAGACAATGTATCTTAAAATGTATTAACATGTGCTTAGTGATTTAGTTACTGTGTTACACGAGCCTGATATGCCTTCTGACTGAGTAGGAATGAATAATGTCTTAGGGATTAAAAGTCCATATTTTAGGTTTATAAATTCAGTTCTTCCTCTTAGTGCTGCTGACTAAAAGTAGCAGTGACAAACTCCATTCTGTAGCCAATAGGGGTTAATTAATTCTTTAATCTGAGAATTGTCAGCTATGAATATTTAGGTAATGCATACTTATATGGTGTGATGAACATTATTATAATTATTAGTTAATTGTTACGTACCTGACATTGGTATCTGAGCTCATGCTGGTTGTTCAAATTCTAGGTCCTTTACTCACTTTCTCACTGGAGTTTGTGCCATTGTTGGAGGCATATTTACAGGTATTGCACCTTTCAATCATTTTGCTTTCTAAAGTGTAAGCATTTACTGTCTTGCTCTTTCTAAAGTTTGCATGTCTGATAATAAATCCCCATTTGACGAAGAGAGATGATTTCAGCCTTTGGGAGGCAGTACAGCATGTTCTGCAGAGCCACAGGAATGGCATCAGACTGTAGTTAGCACTGGAGACTTACAAGATGCTGTAGATGATGTAGATCTATTACAGCATTTCATTTCATTAGATCTGTAGACCTGTCATAGTATTTCATTCTGATGCTCTACAGGATATTTTGTTTTGAAAGGAAGCTGTTCTTCACTGACTAGATGAAAGCGTCTTTACTTGCGTTCTTGGTCAGCTTGGGTCAGATAGTTGCTTTCATGTGGAACCAAAGCTGGTAAAATCTGTGAATCCAGGTTGCCATGAGCATAATATATATCTCAGAGATATCAAACTGTGTTCCCAGACATAGGAGCTCTGGCTACTGTTCTGCAGGGACTGGATGGGGTCTTGTGAGGAGAGGCTGTTCCTGCAGATCTGTCTGAGTATCTGCACTTCACTCTTGGTGCTGGCTTCTGGAGTAGCTAATCAGTATCTGCTCAGGTCTGTGCATGGGAACAGCCTTGGTCTAGCCTTGCTCTCCAGGTAGTAATCCAGGGTGCTCATAGTGAGAGATGTGGGTGTTAAGGGCCAGCCCAAAGATGTGGTCAGGGACCTGAGAAGCCAGTTACTGTGTCACATAACATCTGTATCACATACCTATAACATCATACCTTTATCTGCAAGGTTTTCCCATCATCTGAGGTGTCACAGTGCTCAATTAACCTGATAATGTTAAACAGAATTTCTGTCTGCAATGAATTTTATCCTGTTCATCTCTGTGGTTTGAAAAGGCTTTCAAAAATTACTTTCATGACAAATTCAAGTGCCCTTTAGCACTGACTGAGTTTCACAGCCAATTCATGTTTGCTGCCATACACTGCGCTCAGACTCTGTATTCTAGAGATAAAATCAGCTGGTGGCCAGTTATGCCAATTACTTGTACCAGCAATAGTGTAGCCAGCAGGACCAGGGTGGTGACTGTCCCTGGCTGCACACTGGTGATGCACCTTGAATCCTGGGTTCAGTTCTGGACCCTTCATGACAAGAAAGACATTGAGGTGCTGCAGTGAGTCCAGAGAAGGGATTGGAGCTGGGGAAGGGGCTGGAGCATAGGTCTGATGAGGAGCAGGTGGGGTTACTCAGCCTGCAGAAAAAGAAGCTCAAGGGAGACCTTTTCACTCTCTACAATTACGTAAAAGGAGGTTGGAGCCAGGTGAGGGTCAGTCTCGTCTTCTAAAAGGGACAGGATGAAAGCAAATGGCCTCAAGTTGCACCAGGAGAGGTTTAGATTGGGTACTAGGGAAAATTTCGTCATGGAAAAGGTTGTCCAGCTGTGGCACAGGCCGCCCAGGGCAGTGGTAGAGTCACCCTCCGTGGAGGTATTTAAAAGACATGTAGGGACATGTAGACACTTAGGGACATGGTTTAGCAGTGGGCTTGGCAGTGCCGGGGACAATTGGATGCAATGACCTTAGAGGTCTTTTCCAACCTAGATGATTCTATGCTCTTCTAAAGTCATCTCTGTAACAGTGTTCGAGTAATAATGTCAAATTGATTCCACAAGTAGAGATAATTTCAGTGCAAAACAACCACACAAGTGTCATCTGAAGCATTACTCAAAGACCAAGTATTAAGTCCAATAATTCCATATTATATAGTAATAAACAGAAGATTCAATTCCCATTTTAGCTGCAACTCTTTGTATAATATTGAAATGTACGTCTTTGTGTACGGCCAAGTAATCATTTACTTATTGCTTAGATTAGATTGAGGTTTTGAATAGAAGAAGACTACGAAGCTTTATAAAATCCTGTCATTGAAAAAAGGCTCCCTAGCAGCCTTTGTGTTCCCTCCCTGGCAGGAGCTCAAGGTTCCTGTCCTGTGAAAACCTTGATTGTCTGGGGTTTGTGGTACGTTAGACCCATTCTGAGTTTTTCTGTGGTCACAAACAAGCGCTGAATTAATACGCTGCTTCAGGGCCAGAGAGGTTTGGGGAAAATACTGCAGAAAGAATTAAAGGCAGTGGTTTGTATTGCTTTGTGTCTGGTGGGTGTACATTGCAGTCTCCAATAAAGGGCATCCATCAAGGGCAGCATATGGTACTTGGAAGGTAAAAATGAGCAAGAAATGGGAAACATGCCCTTGGCAAGCTGAGTCAAGGCAACAGTGTGGCATAAAGCTCTCCACTTCAGCTTCCTCTCCAAATTCTTCTCAATCATCAGTAAACACATATGACTCAGCCTGTCTCTTTTACTTCTGAAAAAGAGATCTTTTCTAGAGAAGCATGATCACCTCTGCCCTGCAGGCTGGGTCTTTTCTGTCCTGAGGAGATGAGGACTTTACTCTTCTGAGCAGCAGCAGCAGAACCTTTTTCTGTCTGGTGGACCTGGGATTCCTTTCCTCTGACAGCAGGGTTTGTGCTTTCTTTCCTTGAGAGTTGTTCTCTCTTTGAGGCATGTCTGACTTCATCCATTTGGTTTTCTCCTTTTAGTTGCAGGTTTCATTGACTCCTTGATCTATCACTCAGCACGTGCCATCCAGAAGAAAATTGAACTTGGGAAGACAACATAAAAAATAAGCAATGACCTCGCTCCATTTACAAACAAACAAACAAAAACCCCCAAAAAACCTCCAAGCCTCCAAGGAGAACTGAACGGTCTCTTTGAAACGCAAGTGATCTTCTGAGTGCACAGGAGAAGAGGTTTGGAATTTCCAGACGGCCCTAACCACTCACGTGTTACTGTGCCCTCATTCTTTGGCCTTAGTTTGTGGATGGAACGACTTGAACCTTACTGCTGTAAAGATTAGCTGTCATATCTGGCTGTGCAGACCCTGCTGTCAAACTCCTTTTGTGTCAGTCCATGTTCCTCCAGTTCTGTTCCCCTTCCCAACAGAGATGCTGGAGATACTGCATCCTGTTTGCCTCAGAAATAACGTACTTTATTATCAAGAGACCTGTAATGGATTGAAGTTGCCATCAAATAAGCTTTCTAGCAACACCATCAGGGATTTTCAATTTTTCTTTAAAATATTTCTGGGTGTGCTGATGCTGTATGTCAGACTTCTGTGAAAATGTGCTGAATCCCATCTGTTGCCTTCCAGCCATCCTGGGCTGCATGGGGAGCCTAAGCATTTGGGATGTGCTTTCTGTGCTGGGGGAGCTCCCAATTGTTCTTCTTATGAAAGATGCAAGTTGATATTTCAGAAAAAAAAAGTCTCTGGAATTTTAATTGATTTTTAAATTTTTTTTTTCATTTCCCCTTGGTGTATATTTTGAAATAATGTCCATCCTCTGTTTGTTCTGGTAAGGCATATGGAGGAATAATTAAATTATTTGAACTAATCCTGGTACTGAATTGGAAATTAGAATTAAAAGACACCTGCATTGTGGCAAAGTACGTAGCGATTGTGATGATGATGGTGCTTTTTTTCTGTTAAATCATCTCCACAAGTGAGTAAAGTGCTTGGTATGTGGAACTATATTGGTAGAAATTTCAAAATAATGAAGAAAAAAAAAAGTGAATTCTTGCCTTATTTGAGGTAAAACAGAGTGATTACTCTTAAATTTCATATCTGGATTTGCTTTGGTATGACTCTAATCTTGGTCCAAGCAATTGGACAGGCACAGGATCAAATACTGCAGAGAGAAAGCTGTTTCGTAATTCATTTTAAAGCAGGTTTTGCTAGGCAGTTGGTTCTTTTAGTTAGTTGAACTTACCTATTGTTGCACCGGGGATTCTTGCAACACGTGTATCAGACAACAAGGCCCGGGAGGAAAAGAATATATGGACCAATTCTTGGTAGATATTTTCAGAGATGTTTATTTTTCCAGCCACCTGGTCAGCGACTTGGCCAAGAACTGAGCAATCAAGGGACCAGAGGGTCCTTCCCAGGCAGGGGAACACAACCAACCAAGGGGGAATGAGGTTGACCAGGGAGCAGGGAAACCCCGTAGGCCCTGCCTCTACCCCGGGGCCCCTCTCCCAGGACCACATGGCAGGGGGGAGGAACCCCAACAACCTATAAACTAGGGAATCTGAAAAACTGCTGTTTTTTCAACTGGGGAGAGGAGCAATTTGTGGTGTGGGTAAGGAGAATGATTATCTTCAAGCAAGAATATTGAAAAACAGGTTTGTTTTAAATGTATTTTTTACAAGAATATTTAATAAATCCAGTGGGTCAGGATCACACAGTACTACTACAGCATGAGGAGGGGAACACAGTATCTGTATGTTTCATCAGGAGCAAAAAGTGACCTGAACAGCTTCAATTGGTCATCAGAGCACCCAGCTTTGTAACTAAATTTGTAAGAATAGTCAGGAGAGAGAAGATGAATGGAAGTAATGCAGCAAGAGTTTAACCCACAGTGAAACAGTTATCACTGTTTCCTCTCAAGGACTGGCTTGTCCTTGATAGGAAAGCCAATTGCCTGTAAACTTTAGAAAAGCATTGGACATCATTGCTCAGAGCACTCCTGAGCACCTAAAGAAAGGTGAAGGGAAGGTGAAAGTGCAATACTTGTACTCATCATGAGAAACAGAAATAGTGGAGAGAAGAAATCGAAGACACAGAAATGGAGATTCTACCTGGAGAGGCAGAAAATAATGAAGCTAATAGTTAAGTAATACAGGCTTCTGCTATCAATAGGAAGGATATGAGTATGAGATTTCTGGTGATTTTAATAGACTGAAAGCCCATGTGACTAAGAACCATGATAAAGCTGAGTCTGGATCAAGGATGTTAGTGATTGAAAGTGATAAAAGACATCCTGCTAACCCTGCTCTGGAGGAGAAAAATCTTCTTTGGGGAGCTCAGTCCCCAGGGTCTGCAGTCTTGTTCTGCAGGCGTGCCCTTTTCAAAGTTGTAAGGGGTCAAAAAGCAAAGGAAGTGGTGGGTCACATGTGTTTTCAAAGTTTATTCGACATAAGATCATTTCAAATTTGATTCTGTTGTCTTCTGTCGGCCTGTTTGATTTTTCCCTTCTTACTCTTCCTTGATACAATTTAAAAAATAGTTTCTTAGCTAAAGACTATAAGAATAAAAGTTGTAGTAAAAGACTGCGCAGGGTGAGGGGGGCATCTTCGTTTCCTGAGAACAACTCTAAGCCTCCCCCAAAAGCCATCTGTGGGTGGAAATGTCAGCTCTGTCATGCAGCCAGCCATGTCTGAGCAACTGCTCTCCACTACTGGCACCCAGTGGCTTCACAGCCCTGCAGGGCCACACACAGCAGCTCAGACTCCATGCCCACCTACAGCCCCACCATCTCCCATTCCTCCCTCCCAACCAGCATGGGCAGAATCATGCCCACCCTATGTCCAGCTAAATGCAAAATGCCTGGTGCCGTGGGAGAATGGCACCCACAGTACCCAGCTGGTAGGACCAGCATAAGCAGTACTGAAACCTTGTGAATTGCAGGGTCTGTGAGCCCAGGTGATGGGGAGGAGCAGCAGGCTAAAGAGCTAGGAGAGTCACTGGCAGTGCACTTTGGCCCATTCCTGGCCAAACCACCTGGCTCTTGGAAATGCATCACTTGTAGAATACAATCCTGCCTTTATGTGCCAGTCTCTTGGTGAGGCTGAATTCAACATCAGCATCATGGACTCTCGTCCTGCAAAAGGCTCCGGACCAGCAGTTTTTTTCTCGGTAGTGGTGCCAGTTCCCTTCACTGTCTGCTCCAAAGCCGAACATGGAGACCTGTACGTACGCCAGCAAGAGCCGTTGCTGTGTGGATGCTGGGGTGTCCTGCAAGCATATGGACAAGCAGTGCAGGGGAGATACAGTGGCAGTGCCTGGTCTCACTGGCTGTGGTCACCTGCTGGCAGGTGTGCAAGGCAAAGAGCAGGGCTGTGAAGCCAGTGGAGGGGTACCTACGCCCATGATGCTGTGTCCAGTTGTCATGGATGTACTTGAGGAAAGCTGGGCTCAGGATCAACACCTGAGTGAAGTGATTGGGTGTTCCCCATGCTGCAACAGGACAGCCAGCCCAGCACAGTGCAGCCATTGTCCTTCTGCCCGGCAGAGTTCTGCCTGCTCCTGAGGAGCTGGAGCCCACAGAGCCATTACCTTGTTTCTGTCAGCTTTGATGAACTGTTTAACTCTTACATACGTGCTGCAAAAGCAGAGGCAAGCAGTGATCATGTAGTACACCCGCTGCTGAGGAGGCCTCTTTCTTTGCAGAGGATGTCCACTGTCTGCCAGCACCCAGCCCAGTGGCATCCCCCGCCCCTTGGGCTGGCCCAGCAGCATGCCCTGGCCTGGCTGTAGGAAGGGACATATCAAGCCCATGGCCCTGCTATGGGGACAGCTGCCATCCCAATCATAGGGGCATGGTACTGTGGTTGCCTGAGCCCTGTGGGGACAGGCCAATGCCCAACTACCCCAAAGTGCAGAGCAGAGGTGATGCCTTTTCCTGGTCTTAAAATCAAGAGGCATACACGGTTAGAAGAGGAAAAGGGATTTTACCTTGGTATTTATTCTTAAGGATCCTTAGGTGTACACGTCCAGGTCATATGCATCGAGATGTACCCCACCGAGTCTTTCCCTGTGTCTCTGTGTCTCTCTTCTTCCGTGTGTCCCCCCCAACATTGGCTTTACTAATTACCTAATTACCTAATTACTAATTACCTTTACAGCATAGGCTTTGCTAATTAGCACATCTATCAAAGATTCCCCAATGAGAGGTTCAAGTGAGCCCCCCCTCCCCAGGGAACCTTCCCCTGGATGGTTCTATCTTGGTTTACAGAATATGTTCTGGAGAGGACCTTGGGGTCTGGGGCACACTGATCCCTGGCTACAAAGCTTCTAAGATGTTTAGTCTCTTAGCTTAACAAACAAGTCCAAGAATGTAGGCAAAAAGCACTAGGAATACAGAAGCTGTAAAAAGGTATAACAGGGGTATAAAAGAAAAGGCAAAAATCTTCATGGCATCAGAGGGATGCCCAGTACTCTTTGTGCCATCAGGACTAGTGCCAGGGCTCCAGTGAGGCACCAGAACTCCTAGACCACACTGTGCCATCCGCAGGGTTTCCAGCACAAGAGATGCCATCCCCCAAAGTTGACACACTGTGTGAGTTCTCTGGTGGAGAAGGAGGTGGTCACCCACTGCAGGTCCAGAGAGGTTTGAAGGGGATGAGGACAAGGTGGACATTGGGCCTAAGGTTCACTGCACTCTCTGGGTACATCAAGTGATAGGTTGTTCTCATGCCAACATCCAGCTCAAAGCCAGTGATCTTTGCTCTGTTCATCCTAAAGGACAGCAGGATGGTGTGTCCCAAAACAAAGGTGCATGGCTGGCTGGTCGCAGGCTCTTGGTCCCACCAGCCAGGGACAGCAGGTCACCCTAGCCAGCAGCAAAGAGAGGACATGGGTGACACAAGGCCTATGTGTGTCCCAGGATGGAGGGCTCCAGAGAGCAGGGTCAGCCAGCCACCTCCATCACAGGGTTTGTGTTGGCAGATTTCAACAGCATGGCCAGGAGCTGGGGCACGTCAGGGTACTGGGAAGACCAGAAGAGACCAAATCCTTTTAGGTCACCCACCTCAGCATCCAGTCATGAATCTCAATTAGCAGCCCGTGGCTGGACCCTTTGAGCTGCCCTGAGTTTCCCACCACCACACAAGTCCTGCAGTGAGATGGGTCCCACACATCAGCAGTCAGGGTCCAGAGGACAGTGAAGAGCTGCTGAATTATGGCCTGAAGGTGGACACCACTTGGAGCACCCTGCAGGGTCTAGAGGAGCAAGCACAGTGACATTAGCCCCTCCACCAGTAACCCAAAGGAAGACAGAACCCCATTTCTCCTAGCAGAGACCTGGGAAAGGACAGAAAAAACAGATGGGATATTAGTTAAAGGGCGTAGAACAGCCCAGGGGGCAGGGTAAGAGGTGGAGGAAGAGCTGAGCTGGGATCTCTGCATCCCTTTATCCCCATCACATCTGTTCTTGGCCCTGCCCCATTGCAAACAGATTCAGGGAGCCTGGGAAGAGCCACAAGCTCCTGCCCATTGCCTCACTTACCAGTCACCACTGAACCATATCCGAGGAGAGCTCGTGGTCTGCGCCCATCAGCAGAGGCCCTATGGCTGCCTTGTGGTGGGCATTAAACTATGCGGAGCTGTTGGTACGGGTGGTGGTGCAGCAGGCAGTAGGGGTATGGAGGAGGGAGTGAACCTAATGGAAAGGCTATCTGTGAGAGCTCAGAAACATTGCCACAGGACCAGCAGCAGGCACAGGGCCAGCACCACCTTTGTGTACGTCTGGAACAGCATCCCACATGCCACCTGCAGTGACATGTCACAAAGACCAGTGTCAGCGACACCACAGGATGCCTTTTCACCCACCCTCTCTGCCCAGCCTCCTGGGACACCCCTTGAATGCTCACCTACCCTGAGGGAACTGAAATAGCCTAATATTCATTTACTTTTCTAACTGTTCAATGATGTTATTGCTGTGTTCTGAGGCTGCCGCTGCCACCAGCTACTTCAGGCCAGACAGGGCTGGCTGGCAGCATGTGCTCTACAAGGAACTGCTCTCTGCCTGCAACACTTTTAGGATCTGCAAACTGACCTCTGAACAAGCAGCAAAGCATCATCGCCCTGGGCACGAGTCAAACACCAGCTTCCCATTCAGAGTGGTGTACATCCACCTACCAAGTGCACAATGTTAGCAGTGAGGCTTTCTCCCCATGCATGAAGAGGAGCTGGGGCAAGGAGCCCCACAGCCTCTCTGCCCTGGCTGACCCCATACCAGCGCCATGCAGCTCCAACCCTAGTGGTCCTGGGGTTCTGCAGCTTCAAGGACACTGAATCATTGCCAAGAAGAACACTTCTGTTCTCTACCAAAAAAGCACTCATGTAGCCTAAGGTCAGAGCGAAAAGGGTTTTCCATTCCTCAGGGAATTCATGAAGTGCTCAGTGACTTAGGACTTGGCTTCTGTGAGCCAAGGCAAGAATGAAGAGCAGAGCTTCATGGGCAGCCTTCATCCCAGGGTCAGAAGACAACGCAGGTGGTTTGTGGAGGTGTCCCCTCTGTACTAGAAAACCCCTCATGTTCTCACAGTAGCACCCTGTGCCTCCCTCAGTTGCTATGTGTCAGCACCAGTTCCATTTCTCCACAGGAACCATTTTCTGCAGCTCCTGGAGAATGGAGTCCTGATGGACATCCGACCTGCTGCACTCACATCTGATCCCCAGAACATGCCCCAGGACAGCAAAACTGCTACCCCAGGAGGTCCAGGCAACCAGCAGAGATGGGAGATGGAACAGGATGGAATCTGCATGATCCCAGGTGGTTGCAGCAGGTTGTACTCCCTGTGCAGCCTGTCCTTACTAAAAGCTAATGAACCTCATATTAAGGGGGGAAGCACAAACAAGCCATCACCAGTGCACTGGAAACCCAGATGTGGGTTCTTCCAAGCAGGAAGCTGCCATGAAATGCTGGCTCTTCTCCCCCACAGGGTCAGGGCAACTACCACAGCCCCCACACTCTCCCTGCTGGCAGTCACAAGTCCCTGTGACTTACTCTTTTGTCCTCCTGCGAGCACAAGCACTTGCCAGGATGGAGGCAAAGAGCATCTGTCTGATGTGCTGGTCAGGCCAGGTGCCAGCAGTCCCTTGGGCTGGTTTGGGCACTCATGGAGCCTCAGGGGTTTTTAAGCCACAGCTCATGGAGAGGTGGGAGCAGGCTGAGGGCTGTATGGTCAGCACCAGCTGCTTTGGTAAGCCCAGAGAGAGGGTACTCAGCACAGGGAATGTTTCGTGTGGCTTGTTGCAATTTCCTGTGGCTGGAGCAGGCAGGGCTCTGGACAGGCAGATTTGAGTGGCCCCATATCCCTCTCTGTGCCACATGCAGCCCCTGCTCTGTGGGTGGTACCTTTCCACATGCACCTGCACAACCCATGGCAGCTCAAGGAATCCCACTGTCCCTGTGTCCAGAGGTGCCCCAGTCCAGAAATACTGGCCACAAACCACCATGCCACAGCCATTCAGCCCCTGCATTGGTCTGCATTCGGTGCCATAGACCTGTCTGTCCCCACTCAGCCCTAAGGAAAACTGTCAGGAGACCCACAGCCTCACAACTGGGAAAGCTTCTCCTGGTGTCATGACCCTCTGGTCCACAGCCAGTTCTCCAGGTCCCCTCACCTCCCTGGAGGAAGCTCCACTGAGCATGAACAGGCGAAGGTGATGCTTCTGGGCTTGGTAGTCTCTCCAGTGCTTGTTGCAAGTGCAGCAACTGCCATGGGTTGTACCATGCCATGGGGGAGAACTGTGAGTGGTACAGTGAGGTCAGAGCTGCTGTCCCTTCTTCAGCAGTACCTGCCACTCTGGCATTCCGGCACAGCTCCTCCATGCAGCCCAGAAGCTGAATGCCGTAGTCAGGTTCCCAAGGCCAAAGCAGGAAATTAATGATTAAGAAGTTCCTCTGGATGGGAGAAGCTGCCTGGAGTGGAACTGCCCTCTTGCCCCTGTGTGTCCTGCTGGGATGGCTCACTGACACCAACAATGCAGAGCTCTCAACAGCTTCGTACATCCAGCATGTCACCAGGACTCTTGCACACCTGGATGTAATTTTGGCTCAGAGAGGACAGAGGAACGTGAAATGTGCTCAGCAATTAGAAAAGCACAGCCAGTGGAAAAGCAGTGCAAGCTGAACTGTGAGTAATTTTATCCAAGGGGAGGTAAACACTTTGCTTTGCAAGGAGGTTTGGTGGAAAGAGGAAGTATCTAGAAACTCAAACTAGAACAGCACTGCAAAATGCAGAGTCTATATTTTTTGGTGACAGGCTCAAAGGGCCTCTGCACCACTACTGGGGAGCCAGGCAGGGCTGAGCTGTTATGAAACACATTTTCTGGATCACACACACACACACACACACACACACACACACACACACACACACACATATACAGAATGAAACATGTGAGAGGAATTAGGGACAGCACAGGCTCTGTGGTGCTGGCTCCACTTCTTTGCATTCTCAAGCTCCAGTGTGCTCAATCCTCACCACAGTCATAAAGACCATGAACCCTGCAGAGCAGCAGTTGATTCTGCAATAAGGAGAGAACAGTTTCATCGGACACAAACCAAACTAGTTCCACTGTCCTGATCCCAAAGCCCCTGGCAACGGTGTGAAGAGCAAGAATGAGGGACTGGGAGGTTTCATGTGCAGAGGAAATGCAGAAGTAGCAGGTCATCTCCTGGGAGTTTGGGAGAGGGATCCAGAAGATCCTCCCTCTGCTGGAGCATCCTTTCAGAGGCAGCTGATTCTTTGCACCAGGCCCCAGGCATGTGCAGGTGCACTGTATGGGATCCCAGTTTCTCAGGGCAGGTCTGCACAGGGAGTCAGCAGTGCTGCTCAGCACAACCTCAAGATCAAGCAACCCAAGCAAGGTGTCCCTAAGGAAAGGGCTCTGCCTTTGCAGTGTCCTCAGGGAGAAAGGTGTCCTCTGCAGCCCAGAGAAGCAGGGCCAGTGTGGACACTGCACTCTTCTCCATGTCCGGACTTCACTCTGTGATCTGCCAAAAACCTGAAATCATAAACAACGCAGGGATAGCATTCCCAGCACTTAGCAGGGAGATGTCAATGCCAAGGAATCACAGCACTGCTGAAAAGGGAAACTGCTAGGGCCAACACCAACTCAGGTCAAAAGCAAACAGGACAAAGTACTGGCAGATGTGGGAGCTGAGCTGATCCTGGCCTCTGGATCAAACTATTCTTCTGAGGAAGAAGGGGTGATACATCCCAAGAACATGGATCTGGCTCCTGGAGGGGTCAGTGTGGGCCAGACTGTTCTGCTGTGCTTGGTCAGATGTGCAGAGGGGGTCCATGGCTTTCAAGCACAACAACAATCAGGCTGGTCATCTCCTCACACCTTTCATCACAGGTGGACAACAGCAACATGTGTTCCGGTTTGGCCAAATTTAGAAATATATCCTCTGAGAGAAGGCACAACCACCTCTCCCCCACCAGGTTCGGGAAAAAATAAATTTTCCTCGAAGGAAAGTGAAGGAGATAAAACTATTTATTTAACAAACACACGGGAAAAGGAAAATAATGCTAAATAATAAAATCTCTCGCTGTGGAGAAAAACCTGGGAAAGTGTTAGAGTCCTCCCGTTGGTCTCCTCGGAGCTGGGGCTTGGCCCAGGGCCAGGCCCTCTGTGCTCGGTGGAAAGTCCTCCTGATGTGTTCTAATATTGTAGCAGTCCAGTGAAAAAGGGAGAAAGTCCGAAATTCCAGGGAAGGGGAAAAAAAAAAAATCAACTCTCAGTCTCTCTCTGGAGAAAAAGAAGCTAAACCACTGGCCAAAAGCTGACTGGAAAAAACAGCAAGCCGGGTGCCTCCTCCCTCCCCTGCCGCAGCTGGAAAAAAACATTCTCTCTGTGTGACCTTGAACAAGCTGCAAACTGCTTTGAAAAAGTTTTGCTCAGTTTTTTCCTTCCCCCCTCTCAAGCTCAGTTTAGAGGCATAGAAAGGCACAAAAATTAATTTCTGGGCATAGGCAGCGATATGGGATACACATCATAAGGTCACCCCAAGACAGTTGTCAGGCAATGCAATGCAACAAGCACACCATCAGTCTGGGAGCTGGAAAGGGAAGGGACTGTAGACAGGGTGGAGAGCAGCAGCAGGGGAAGAGGACATGGCCAGGAAGCAGAAGGACATAGCGTGGAGGTTGGGATGAGAAGCATGTTACCAGGAGGTGAGAGATGTGCAGCTCCAAGGTGCTCCAAGAGCTGCCAGCATTAGGGTGCAGCTGCTATGCATCATGCTTGGCACCCTTCATCTCTGCCATGCTCCCCATACCACTGAGCTCTGCTGGAATGAGGCTGGTTTCTCAATGCACCTGGAGGCTCCAGCTGACCAGATCTCCATCCTGGAGACCCTGGGGCTGCTCCTGGCAGCATTTACTTACACCTTTGTCAAAAATCTGTGGTGTGGAAGACCCTGCCTCAGCCCTCAGTCTGCTACCCTGCCTGGGTGTGTGAGAGCAGGGAGCATCCTTCTGCCAGAGGGCATCCATGGAAACAAACCCACAGCCTGAAAGTTAGGGACAGGGCTATTCTTTTCTCCAAATTCAGCATCTCCAACAGCCCAGCAAACCCGAGAATAACCCTGGCCTGGTGGCATTGGGATCTCACAGCCAGGGTGTGGGTAGCCCTTTGATGCTTGTCTGTGAGCACTGTTGCAGCTCTCACAGGTCTCATAGCTCTCACAGCCCCATGTCTAAGTGAGAGGCTCTGCTGGCCTGACCCATGAATGAGACTCAGCCAGACAAAGCCACCAACAACCTGATCTAGTGCAGGCAGCTGCAGATCTCCAGCAGGTCCCTTCACACCACCATGGTCTGGCTCCTTGTCCCTCTTGAGCCTGTTCTGTCCTTACCTGCAGCTGGACTGGTGAGGCTGGGCTGCTTGGAGCAGAGCAGTACCAAGGTGCTGGCTCTGAGGATGTGTGCTTGTGCTTGATGCTCGGAGGCAGAGGTTGCCTCCTCCTGCTCCTTGTGTCCTCAACAAAGAAAAAAAAAGCTGAGCCAAGCCAGTAAGGAAGGTTGGATATGACCCCAGGGGAGCCAAACACAGAGCAAGACCAGATCAGGGGACAGCAGCAAGATGATTCTAAGCAGGGCTTCTGGGAAAAGCTCCAGGCAAGAATGGACATAGATGTCTGGGCAGGGATTTAGGGATTTTCTTTTCTCTGCTTACAGGTCTGACTTGAGAAATTACTCTAGTTAGAGGTGGAACTGTCAGAAAGGAGGTCAAACAAGACTTGGTGAGTGTCCCAGAAAGCAGAGTGGACTCTTGGAAGTGGGAAATGTCATGGGAAAGCTGAGTGGGCAAAGGACAGTGGGAGCCTGTCTGGCTAAGGAACAGAACTGCGATGATGTTGCTGTTTCTGCCTGCAGCTTTGGCTTTCCAGCCCTGTCTCTAAATATGTGCTCTTCTGCCTCTCCCAACAGCAGCGGCACTGGGGAGGGGACAGCACATCCCCACGGCACCAGTGGAGAAGCCACAAGGGCATATATTACCGCAGGCCTAGGCCCTAGGGTATATCACCGTGTCCTGCAGCCATAGGGAGGAGGAGGAGAGAAGATCCAGCAGGCAGGAATTGTGCAGCAAGATTGATTTTTTAAATTATTTTACAAACTCTTTTATAGACTTTTTTCTTCATAGTCTAATTGGACAAAGGATCAGCCCCCCCTTGGGGTGACTGGCTAAAATCCTAAAACATCCATTGTCAAAATATTTTTCTACTATACCATAAACAAGACTTTTCAAGGTTGCAGGTGGCTTGGTTGTTTACATACCCTGCTACCTCTTCTGTGAGAGAGAAAAGTCTCTCACAGACTTAGAAAATAGCAAGAAAATCCTTGCTAGCAGCATTTTTGTATCTATAATTCCCCCTTTTTGTTTGATAACAACTCTACTATTAATCCTAAATAGAAATTTACATCAGTTGTTAATTCTAAATATGTCCTTAAGGCTTTAACTATCTGACTCCATAACAAGAAATTTAAAGTTCAGTCTCTGCTGGTGGAAGGGCCATCCCAGTCTCTGCTTGTAGAAGGACCATCTGCCCGATGGTTGACATCTTGGTCATCATCAGAAGAGTCATTAGGCTGATGATCTACATTCTGGTCACCATTTGGATGGCTGGCGTTCTGGCCATCATTTGGAGGTTGCCTGTTCTGCCTCTGGTGCTGTAGGTCAGGGCAAACGCATTTTGAAGGTAGCCACCGTACCCCAGTATCTGTGGAAACACAAGCATACCCACGACCTCAAATGATAAGCTCATGAGGGCCTTCCCACTGGTTTAGTGAGTAAATTCTGTACCCAGACTTTTGCCCGGGGAAGTTGTGTCTCACCTGAAGACTGCAATGAGAGAAAATGATTCAGAGTAACAGGATTATTTGAATTTTGTGGTACTGTAAGGTGATTAATTGTATACAAAGCTTTTGCTAGTCGGCTTCAGTAACCAAATTCAAAGGTTCCTGTGAGAATCATTGAATAGCCATGATAACAGCCCTTAATTCAACTAACTGAGCAGAGTCTGACTTAGATTGGTGTGTTAGGCAACCACCGCAAAGGCAGTGTAGGATACTGTGCACCCTTACACACAGTGACCCTGTGAAGGATTGGTTACGTGAGAAGGGACATACAGATTCTTCGCAGCTTACTGATTTGAGAAGCTGGCTACGTGAGAACAGGCACATAGACCCTTGCAGTTAGCTGAGCAAGGTCTCACAGAACACTGCACCACACATCTTGTGTAACAACTAAAGTTGCAGAATATCACATGTATCTTGCTCAATAACTGAACCACCATTGAGTCTTATTGCTGAGCTATGGGTTTATCTGCAGAGTTAGCAAGGATAGGTTTTGGCAGCAAAACAATAGACATCTGTGGTTAGAAGGCCAGTGAAAAAAGGAGAACTGCTGACCACAAAAGAGGAACCAAAGGAGGGGTTAGAGATCAGCTTAGACGACGTGAACCACTTAGAATGCGCCGTTACGAATATGCATGAAGCCTATTATTGATAGTATATAAGGAGCTTTGGTACAATCAATATACCGGATTCCTGTTGATCACTCATATTGAGCGTCCGGGTTTTCCCTCTGTCGCGACATGAGCCCTGCTAAAAACTTGTCCCAATCAGTACCCTCCAGGCTGCCAACACATCCCGTCCCCAAAGGTTAAGGGAAGTGGTAGTAACATAAGGCATAATTGTAGCTGTGTGCCCCTCTGAGTCCTTCACCATCACAGGCCGTTCACTTCAATAGCTCTGTGTGGTTCCTCCTAATCCTGCGATGGCCGATCCCACTGGGGGTAAAGGCCATGAGGGAGGCCATGCAGAGAAGGAGATGATACTTACATCAGCACCAGTATCAATCAAACCTCGAAGCTGAGTCTGGGGCGGACGGGCGTTCGGCAGGATCAGGGTACATGTCATCTGTGGCCTTTGGTCAGAGATGTCTGCAGTCCAGAAGGCCTGCGGAAGTCCCGTAGATCCACTGCCGTTATCTTCGTGAGTTTGTTGCTCTATCCTGGGGACACAAGACTTAAAAGGCACTAATTTAGCGAGGCAGGTCTTTTCAGGAATAGTTACAGGGGCGTTTTGCGTGGAGACCATAACGCAAATCTGACCTTTAAAGTCAGCATCAATAACTCCTGAGTGCACTAAGATTCCTTGATGGGCAACGTCAGGTTTTCCCACCAGCATTGCACTGGATCCCTGGGCTAAGGGTCCATATGCATCCAAGGGAACCTTATAAATACCGCTAGAGTCTAAGACGACTGCGGCTGCGGTGTGGACGTCAAACCCGTCTGATCCGTGGGTGCTGTCTCTAGGGTGGCTGGGTAGGCCTGTGCCTGTACCTGTGCCACTCTCTGGGGGAGAGACTGCATCGGAGAGCAATTCCCCCTCTTGCACCCTGGCGGAAGTTTCCTGACAAAGGCCGACCATCGGCATGAGTCCAGGATCTACAATAATCTGAGCAATGCCCTGGCCTGCCACACCTCTTGCACTGGGGGATCGGTGTGTTCTCTTTTTGGCTCGGCTTAGGCCGCTTCCGTTTTTTCGCCTGTTTTGGTTGCTTTGGTTCACTATCAGAAGATGTGTAAACAGGCTGCAGGAACGTAGCCAAAGCAGACCTTCTCTGGTTCCCAGATCCCACCTTAGCTCAGGCTTCAACCATGTCTGTTACCTCAGGATCCTCTGGCAAAGCATCTATGATTTTTCTGCACTCCTCGTTTGCGTTATCTCTCACTAACTGCCTTAACAACAACTGTCTTAACCCGTCATCCTCAACCTGCTTCTCGAGAGAAGCAGCGACTTTCTCTACAAAAGAGAGGAATGACTCTGATTTCCCTTGAACTATTTCAGTATATCGCTTTCTAGGCACAGACAACTCCATGGTTTTCAACAGGGCAGCCATGCTGACCTGTTGAGCTTGCTGCAGGACACTAGAGGACAAAGTACCCTGTAGGCTGGGATCAGAGAAGGGACCAGTCCCCATCAAAGCATCCATTCCTGCTGTCTGTCTAGGATCAGCAGCAGGGAGCTGCATATTCCCTAATGCAGCCTTGTCTGCCAGCTTTCTCCAGGTTTTCTCAAAAGCTGCACATTGTACAGGTTGAAATAGAATTTGACCTAAGTGTCTGATATCAAATGGAGCAAGTAAATCTGTATTTATCACCCTTATTATCTGCATAACCTCAGCAGAACCTAGCCATGTTGTGCCACCTTGGATTGCAGGTCCTGGGCAACCTGCCAAGCAATCACCTCATGCTTATCACGCTCACCTGAATTTGAGAGAGCCTTATACACTGGGAAAGCTTGGATCTCCCCTTTTGGGGAGTCAGTACCATCCTGAACTTCTGGCACAGCCTGTGAATGGAGTGTAACAGCTTCCCAATTACCCCCAGAATCCTCAAATCTATTTGGCATTCCAGGTGTATAGGAGAAAGTTTCACGAAGGATGTCTGGACTCCAGGCGGCTCTCTTGAAAGCTGTTTATTGCATAGGTGAAGTTACAGCATTTCAGGGAGTGGGTATCCAGAGCCAGCCCTACAGCTGTCAGCTCCAGCTTGTAGGCATACCTGAAACTGCTTTCTCTTCAAGTTACAAAGCATTTTATGCTTTTCTTTACAGAAATAATACATAACAATGTTAATTATTAACATTATTATGTTAATACATAACAACCAATAAGCACCATACCCAATACCTTTACACTTGCCTATAGCCTATCATAGCTACTACCATCACCATATTATAGTCATTATTATCCAATCACAAGAGTAAGTTACAATTTAAGCTTACAGTGGAAAATTCTTAGACCTTTCTTCTTCTTGCTACATTGACATTTCTTGTTTGCCTGCAATATCTCTCTTTTTGGTAAACACATGTTTTCTATTTACTTATGCTCTTCTTGAGACTTATTTACTTGGTGAAAAACATGTCTTTCTTTGTAGTCACATACCTTTGTCCTAATCATAAAAATCTCCTTCCAACTCATCTCCAACCTTTGCCTTCTCAGTTACTCAGCGATCAGTGTTTCAGCAAAACATCTTTTACTCTATATCAAAACTTGTTTTCATTTCTATCTCATCCTCAGTTTCTACATTCAGAGATCTTTCTGCCAAGCCTACATATCTGTGAAACTTTCTTACCAAACTTTCATCCTCTCCAACACAAGTGTTTCCGATAACCTCCAGTCACCCTCCTCCAATGCTCGCATTTTAACTGACTCTAAGAAGCAGCTGTAGTGGGTCGGACACACTGTTACCGTGCAGTCCTGAAAGGTCCAGGGGCGAGACCGGCGCAGCCTTTTCCTTCGCCGCCCGGCTACAGCCGCCTTACGACCTGGGGCCAGAACCTCATCTGCCTCACTGCCTGACGATGAGGAATCATCAGGCAAAGGCAACTCTGAGATGCTAGGAGTGAACAGAGGTTAGCACTTTGGCTAGGTTTGCTAGAGCCAGAACAGACAGCACAGACTACAGTTGGCTGCACTGCAGTTTGAACAGCAGCCTCTTTTCGGGCAGCCATCTCAGTCGGTCCCGACCGAACTAGTACTGAAGCTGCTGCAGCCATATCTGGGGCTACAGCCACACCCAGCGCCGCGCTCATCTCTTGCTCCATGGCAGCGTTCGGCACCGCTGCCGAAACCACTGCTGTTTCTCGCTCCCCGGCCGCGTTCAGCGCCGCTGCCCCAGCTGCTGCTCTGCAGCCACGGCTGCGTTCAGGTTTTCCCACGGCAGCGCCACTTCCGGGTTTGCCGCCGGCCATGCCGCTTCCTGGTTTGGAGCCGCGGGCAGTGCTGGCGGCGCGGGCCCGGCGCACCCTGCACAGCGGGGTGCCTCTGTTATCTGCAGCAGCTGCTTTTGCAGGCTGAGCAATTCTCCCAGCTGCCGGGATATATTTGGTAACTCTGTCAGCAAAGGCAGATGCTGTATTAAAAGGTCAATGGCTCGGTTCTGCAGCAGTGCAGGACAGTCCAGCGCCAAGGAGGGCAGCGGACCACACCCAGGCAGTCTCAGTGCAGTCACGCCCAGCACTATACCGGCTAAGAAGGGACATCCGGGCGGCTTTTGCTCCGCTGGTGCATACAGAAACGGGCTAGGAGCCGCCACGGGGGTCCAATTCGCTAAGCCGCTAATTCGCGGCCCTGGATAAGCCGTGGCGAGGCATACTGCCCTCCCTCCCACTGCCCCGACATCCCCGCCTCTGCCGGCACGGGGTCCCTGGGGGCCGCGGAGTCCTGCGATTGTGCAGGGTGAGGCGGCGCAGGCTCTGCCTGTGGAGCTGGGGGTTTTTTCTGGATCCATCATCATTTGCCCCCGGAGCCTGGTCAGCAGGGTCCCCCTTGGACATTCCTCTGTCACTCATCACCAAAATAGGCGAGCCAGCCCTACTGCCACAGTCGAGGTCGGTCAGCAGAATAAATAACGAACGCCAGGTCTGGTATAATTCTAACGCTGCTGGGTCCCCAGACGGGAGTTCGTGCCGGACAGCACAGCCAAGTTCCTGCCATAAGGCAAAGTCCAGGGCAGTATCTCTTGGTATCTCCGTCCGTGGAAATCCCTTTTAAGGTAGCCCAATCTAATAATTCCCGAACTGAGTTTTCAGAAATGGAGGTTTGCAATATACTAAACACACCTTTCCAGACCATTACCACAGTGTCAGTTTGTGAGCCACTGTTTGCCATTTCTCAGTCACGTTGGACCTCCCAGTCCCGGGGGGGAAAGGGAACAGCGTACCTCTAGAAAAATTTGGCTTGACTCGCAGCAGCAGGACATGTCAGAGAGTGCAGATCACGTCGGGCAGCACCAAATATTATCGCAGGCCTAGGCCCTAGGGTATATCACCGTGTCCTGCAGCCATAGGGAGGAGGAGGAGAGAAGATCCAGCAGGCAGGAATTGTGCAGCAAGATTGATTTTTTAAATTATTTTACAAACTCTTTTATAGACTTTTTTCTTCATAGTCTAATTGGACAAAGGATCAGCCCCCCCTTGGGGTGATTGGCTAAAATCCTAGAACATCCATTATCAAAATATTTTTCTACTATACCATAAACAAGACTTTTCAAGGTTGCAGGTGGCTTGGTTGTTTACATACCCTGCTACCTCTTCTGTGAGAGAGAAAAGTCTCTCACGGACTTAGAAAATAGCAAGAAAATCCTCGCTAGCAGCATTTTTGTATCTACAGGCATACATACATTGTGCTGCTCTTCAAAGCAGGGATCAGTGCTAGGTCAAAGAAGCCAGCACAAGACAGCATTGGTCCATCAGGAACCTCCTAGGGCACCAGACAACCCATCACATCCTGTTGGGGCTCAGCTCCCTCTCAGGCCCCACCCTACTGACGGTGCCAGGCTGCAGCAGCAGCAGCTCATCCTGCTAGCCCCCACAGGCCGCTGCCACAGACTCCCACCTTGCTTTGCCTGCTGGGGCAAGAATGCAGGGGGATAGGAGAGCAGCAGCACATCCAGTCTGTGGAGGTGGACCATTGGCAGGATACAGGTGGCACTGCCTCTGCTAACTCTGGCCTGGGGACTGGTGGTAGCAGCTCTAGACCCAGCTGGGAAAAGGGATTTGCGGGTTAGATGGAGTGGGTACAGCAGGGCAGGTACAGGAGCACCCACTTCAGCACAGTGGGAGTGAGGCAGCAAGAGCACGCATGGCCACAAGCCAGCACCTCTCAGGACCTCACCTTCTCATCCAGATCTTTGTCACTATCAAACATACCATCTTGTCCCAACCACCACTCGTATTCCACATGGATGTGGGGGTTGAACTGATTGTTCTGGGTCTGCAGCAGCTGGGGCACAGAGGAACTTCTTGAGGACCTACCAGACCCATTCCACCCCACCAGCCCCACAGGCCCCATATCCGACCATCCACCCAGCAGGGCAACGTCTGCAGCTGCAAGCAGTGCTCCCCAGCAGCGAGAAGCTATTGCCAAGGCCTCCAAATGCACAATTCAGGATGTGGCAGAAGGAAAACTTGGACTTGCTAAGGAGATGCACAGCCCCAGTACAGATTCAGGTTCCATTGCCCAGGCATGACACAAACCCTGCCCTGGTCTGTCCTAAACTGCCTTGCCAGTAGAGCCAACACCCACTGGATCTGCCCTGTGCCTTCCTCTCCATCCCACATTGGCACTGGAGATGCTGAGAGGCACATATGGTCATGTGGACACATTCAAAACGTGCAGGCCCCTGTCCCAATCTGCATGTGTGGAGAGGGGAAAAGTTCAAAATATACCCAAAATGAGATTAAGACACAAAAAAGGTCAAATGTTAGTAACCAAAAAAAACCCCTCACTTTTCTTTACTATCAAGGAAGAGAGCAAGAAAGATAGGAAAGTAGGACGAAGCAAAGAATTACAGAAAACAAGGGATAGTCACCACCATGGAGGAGCGGAGTTGTGTTGATCCTTTCTTCTTCCACCTGTCAGTGGGGAGAGCTCTGCTGCGATGTGCCGGCATTCGCTCATGCACTGGCTGAGCGGTGCTTAAGAGCGGTTCTGTTCCAGCATGGGGACTATGGCACCTTCTGCACGTCAGCATCCATGTTCACAGGACGTTGGTGTGATACACCCAGTTCTGCGTGTGCAGGTCATTCACTTGTATTGGCGGGGGCTACCAGTGACGGTCATGGCCCATTATTGCATCAGGTCTAACTGCAGTGTCGGGGTCCCTCCCCCCCACCATGTAGTCCTGGGAGAGGGGCCCTGGGGGGGAGGCACAGGGTTTCCCTGGCCCCTGGTCAGCTTCATTCCCCATTGGTTGGTTTGTGTTCCCTGCGCAGGCAAGGACCCTCGGGTCCCGTGACTGCCTCAGTTCCTCTGCAGAGCCCCAGCCATGCAGCTGGGAAAATAAACATCGCTGAAACATCTATCAAGAATCGGTCCATATATATTTCTTTTCCACGGGCCTCCTTGTTTGGTACACGTGTTACAGTAATCCCTGCTGTAACGCTGCAGGTCTTATCAAGAGAGCCAGGCAATGGCAAAAGAATTTGTCCTTTCTACAGTTCTCTACAGTCCCCCCCTGCTCTCTGTTTTTGGGACATGTCCTAAAACTGGAGGGGTGGTGAAATAGTGCTTTACCAACTTTTCATGTAGGGAATGTTTCATCCTCTTGGCAACATCCAGGACTGTTTCTCCTGCTTTATTAGCTGAGAGAGGAAGCAGCAGCCTTGATGCCCATGAGCCCATTCTGTGCTCAGTGAAATGAAGAGCAGTGTTGCATTTGGAGTGTCTGGTATCAAATAAGCCTTAAAGAAGGGACAGCCCATACCCAGATCAGAACAAAGGCTCAGGTCATTAAAGGATTGTGGTGGGAAGATGAAGAGCACAGGAGCTGAGACAAAAGGAGGAGGACAGAAAGGAGGAGAAGTAAATCCAGATGACTCACAGAGATGGGTCAGGATAGAGAGGGGAACAGAAGAGCGCTGTCATTGCCAGAGCATCAAGGATAAAAAACCGGAGAAGGAGGTGACATCCTCTGTGTCACCACAGAGAGGTTTGGGCAGACCTGGTATGTGTGTCCTGATGCCTGATGGACACCCAGACCACCTGGACACCCAGGTCCCCGTGCTTGCAAGCAGGGGTGTGAGTGCAAGTGCAAGCAAGTGACAACCATTTTCTTTCCGTTAGACCTCCAAGGAGTGGAAAGAGCTGTAGTTTAAAGTCAGAGGGTGGGACCTGTGATGGTGTTGCTGTAATGCAAAACCCTTCCTTGAAGAGCTGCACCATGAGTCTGGTTGGGGTCGCATGAGCTGGAAGGGAGAAGGGAACAGCAAGAGGTCTGCACCTGAAGGGACTGCAGAGTATCCCCAGACCACTCAGTGGTGGGGCCTTCACTGTGGACTCAAGATCCTTGAAGTACCTTAAGGTATTCTTGAGGTATTCTAGGTAGTCAGTAAAGGCAGGTCAGGCACAGTTGTGCCCAGTGTGGCCAAGGCAGTGAGAAATTTGGCTGCCAAATCACTCTGTGATGGGGGGACACACACCCAGCTCCTGCCACCCCAGTGCAGTCTCCCGATCCTCCAAGGGGCTGCCACTGCGCTGCCTCGAATGGAAAGGGGAGTATCACAGGAAGAGGCAAGATAGAGACACTTACCGCGTTGGAAATTCTATAACCCTTAAAATTCTAAGTAACTTTAGTCATAGGTTTGTTCACCTCTGCCAAAGATGTGGGGATAATTGAAGATTATCTTCAAAATACACTGTTTACCGAGGGTTTGAGTTTTGCTGAGTGAGGCTTGATGAGCCTCAATGAACAAAGAGAAGATTCCCAGACTCTGGGAGTTTAACATCTACAAATTGGGAGTAGCCAGAAGATACAGAGGGCATAAATGGACACGAACAATCATCCCCTGGTGTGGTTGGAGACACATGGTCTGGGAAAAGATTGATAAGAGAACCAAAGAATGAGGATCAAATTAGCATTGAAGGTAAAGGGATCGATAATGAATAGAAGATCAAGTACGAAAAATTGTGTAATTTAAGACCAATGAATGAGAATTTCTTTGGATTTTTTATGTATAAATATGTGAGAAGTCTGGTAAAGAACCATGTGTGGACAGAATGCTTTCCATTGCACATCCTGGCCAGAATAAAGTAATGCCTACTTCTCTAACGCGAAAAAAAATGGTGCTGGAGGGTTTTTCTTCTTCCTGAGTTTCAGTGACAATCTGATGGTGGAAATACTTGTCCCTTCCCATTTCACCCAGAATCCTGGTTTTAAAGCTCACTTCTGTGTTGTGAAGAGGAGATTCATGAGCAGTATAAATTGTTAGACCTATGATATGGGCACCAGAGCACCAGCACACATCATCTCAGAACCAGCGCTTTGGCAGTCTTCCTACCTGCACTCCAGCACTGGAGCATTATCTTTGAAAATGAGTTCAATGCCTGTTTTGGCTTCTGCTGTGCTTATGCTCTGTGCGGCAGAGCAGCTGGGGCAGTGTTTACCTTGTTGGACTCTGCCAGCTTGGTGACTCCACCCACGCTGCAGTCCCACCAGGCCTGTGGCTGCCCACCAGAGAGGGAGACAGTGAGGTGGGGCAGAGGCATGAGCTCCTGGGTCAGGAGTACCGCAGAGCAAGCTGGTTACTCCCAGAAGAGGGGAGAAGAGCATCTCCTGCTCTGAGCCAGAGAGCAAAGCTACCACTTCTGTCCCAGGCTGTCAACAGCAGGAACTTGTGATATGTGGTACTCCACTCACAGAGGGTCACATGTACCCCAAACTGGCTTCTGAGCACTGCTGAGCCTGGAGAGACAGCCAAGAGCAGTGTCAGAGCAGGGCACCTTGCTGGATGTGAGAAGAGGCTGAACCTGAGGCTGTCACCCTGCAGGCAGGGTTCCTCACCAATGCCATCTTCAACCTGCCTCTCCCCAGCCACAGCCAAATGTTCTGAGCACTTTAGCAAGACCAAATAGGTATTTCCAGAGAAGAGCTGAGCAGATACTCTGTGTGTGCACAGGATGCAAAGTCCCATGGCTATTCACTGATGGTGATGTTTGCTTTGGCCACCAGCAGCAGTTTGTTATGAGAGCAGCAGTGCTGTAGTGGTGTGTTCTCCTCCACTGTTCACTTTGCTGGGCTTCTGCTGCAGCAGAGGGGTCGGGGACCTCCAGGAAGAGCCACCAGCTCCTGCCCCAGCAAACACTGCCTGGTGCTAGCACACCTGTCCTGCTTCCCACGTCACTCACCATTGTGACACCTCAACCCAGAGGGAACAAGGGAAACCCTCTGATCTAGGGGTAGTTACCCCAAGCTCAGCCTGAGCCATGTTTGCTAGCAGGTTTTCCATGATGTTTCTTCTCTTTTTTGGGGAGCACTTTGGAGAAGATCATCAGCCTTGAACCTCTCATTAGCCAAGCTTAATCATGACAAGCTGGCTGGGTGTCATGAACTGGACAAGAAAATCAAAAATATGCAAAAGGGTTAGATCAGATAAAAGCACTGTCAGGTGGAAAATCATCTCCCCAGGTTCCTGTAACCAAGAACACAGCAAAGATGAGACTGTGTCTGCCTGTGGTGCCACTAGAGACAGAAGCGCTGTCCTTTCAAGGTGTCCTGCCACATTTAAAATCTCCAAGAGATTAATAGATGTTACTGTCTCTTCAGAGCCCAACAAATCTGGTGAGAATCTAGTTAACATGGTGGCTTCTGTGAAAAAGAATCGATCATCCCCTTTTCACATTTAGAAACCAAGGCAACCAAAGGTAAATTTTGTCCCCAGGCCAGCAGCTGAACTTTGCCAAGCCCAGGATCTCAGCAGAGCCCTGGGGTGTGCAACAGCTGCTCCCCACAGAGCTGCTTCTTGCTCACCAATTTGTTCCAACACATCTCAGTGCTTCTTGCTCACTGTATCATTTTGCTTCTTTGCTTTAGGGACACACACCAGCAGCATGCCTGCAGCTCTAGAGTTTCCTCAAGTTACTAACTCCACTCTCTTCTTCCACTTACAGCAAGGACCCATGCTGTGGTTTTGCAGGAAAAAAATGCTGCCCCGATTTTTCAGCCTACAGTAAGTTTGGGATGTCCCAAGGAAATCCCCTCAGAAGTTCGCAAGTAAACCTCAATTGCAAATTGGCCTTGGAAATCTTGGGCTCATGGTTTTGATTTCTGTCCCCTTCACACACAGCATGAGGAGGGCCGTGGGGTCACAGCCAGAAAACCTCCCTCTGCTGTGGCATTCCTCACACTGCTCAAGTCTGCCTGTTGCTCCCAGCTCATAGAAAGCACCACTTTCATCAGAAAACTGTTCCCTCCCAGGCATGGGAACCCATAAGGACAGGCTGGAGAACAAAGCTGTTTGCCATAAGGGTCTGTGGGATGGGTAGTCATACCTGCAGAAGTGCCAGCATAGGCTCGCTCAAATCCACGATCTCTGCATATGCCTGAAGCAAAGAAAAATATGTCTGTTGCCTGAGATCAGAAGAAAAACTTTCCAAACAATATTAACAGTGGCAATATAAAGAGCAGTTCTTTAATGAAGCTTTCAGGTGCACAAAATATACCTGTGCTCACACATGGCATCAGATTTTCACAATTTTTATAAGTTTAGCTAATTTGTGTATCTAGCAAGTACATCCAATAGAAGACCAGTTGTCCTGGTAACCCACCCTTGGACCTGCCCCACTGGAGTCCCTCCAGGGGTTCCTAGCCCTGTATTTTATGTCTCCCAGGTGCTGGTGTAAAACAAGATATCCTTGTTAGAAGTTCTTTTCTTGAAAATAAGACTAAACAGAATTTCAAGAAGGTGGCATAACGTGTAAGAAAGGGTAACTGCTGTTCTAAAGTGTAAGAAAGTGCTAGAAACTATAGATCTATATATTAAAAATTCAAAAAGCTAAAAATATACAGAAAAAGCTAAAAATCTTTAGGCATCATGCCCTTGTCCTTCATGGCTCCTGGGAGGACAGAGTGCTGAGCAGCATGGCTCCTCTTGGCATATTTTTTCTCAACATGTTTGGAAATGACATTTTTCTGAAAGGCCCTTACAGAGACCAGCCAAGTATGAGTTGGGGGCCACAGAGCAACCCAGGTGAGCATGCCAGGCCCGCCTCCCTTCTCTGTCTTCCTCAACCACCTTCATTCTCTCTCACTCAGCCCTGACAGTCAGTTTAACACTTCCCCTCTCTCAGCATTCCTAACAACTCTCACAAAACACTATGGTTTTCTCAAAGCTTCCTCTACTGCAGCTATGTAATTAAATAAGGCCTTGACTTTCATGCATTTAAAGTGCCACAGCCAGGGCAAGGACCCCTGCATGCACTGTGGGAAGCCAGAACCAACTCCCTGTCTTTCTTCCCAGCAGGGATCCTACTGCCTTCATCCAACACCCTGCTGTTTTGTGCTGGCAGGGACAAGAAAGGGCTGATGCCTCTCCCAGGCACTCATTGCTTTCTAGAACCCCCTCCATTGCCTCTGGTCCAGGATAAGAAGGCCTGGGTGGGAGATGCTCAGGGTGCTGTGGAAATTTGTATTCAGTGATGTCTATCAGCCCTGGTGATGTTTTCCACTCTCCTCTCCTTTCCCATCCTCCCCAGCCCTGACCCATCCTTAGCCTTTCAGACACTGCTACCCTCCCAGTTCAGCACTGGGCTCAGCTCCCTAATGGTGAGAATCAGGGGAAAGGAGCAGAAATCTCAATGATTGGGAAATGCCAAATGGTATGAACTGGCCACGAGTATCCATTGGTCAGGAACAGCTTCCACACTAGGACTGGCCAAGTAATCTGGGACTCTTCCCCAGGAGAGTTTAAGAACAGCAAAAGCAGTTGCTGGCTAGAGGATTGTAGTGGTTTGGTCCAAAATACTCATTACTGTTTACCTTCTGTGAGATAAGAATTAGGAGAAACGCAAAGCAGGCACCAACCTTGAAAGAATATAAAGAAGTTTATTAACAGACCTAAAAGAACAAAAAAAAATCATACCACACCTTCAGAACTCTTCTCCTCCCCCCACCTTCCTCCCTTCTCCCACTGACAATGTAAAAAAACAACCCTTAAGATGTTCAGTCTGTTTATCACTTCCATAATAACCTTGTTCAGTCCATTTAGGAAGAGGAGTCTCTCTGCTCGCATGTGAGTCCCTTCCCCCAACTTGCAGCTTTTCCTGCAACTGCTCTTAAGGGTCCACTCTTGAAGTTTTTTGGGGTACAATTTTAAGGTTGAACCGTTCAGAAACAAAAGTTCTCTTCACCCATCTCTGGGAGCATTTCATCTCTAAGAACAGAGGCCCTTCTCCTTCCCTGGGAGCAAAGGGTCTTCCTCATCTTCATCTTTAGGACTATCTCTGGGAGCATCTCTAAGAACTGAGGCTTTTTCCTTTCCCATTTGGAGCAAAAGTCCTCATCTGGTCCATCTCTCCCTGTTCAAACTTCTCATGAAATTACAGCTGTGTCAGCATCTGCCTATCTCAGCGCAGGTGCTTTTGCTAACGAGTTGAATGCTCCACCCCCCATGCCTTCATGAAATTACAACAGGTACTCTGATATATCATAGCTTTACAACAGAATTTCAGCTTTAAGCATCTCCTCTTTCTTCTCCCTCAGGTTTTCAGCTCTTCACAGCACTAAAAGGGTTAATCTCACCCAGGCCTTGCAGCTGGAATCTCGCTTATTGCTGTTGCTCACATGATCTTTTGCCGGACAGCAGGGCAGCTTCAGCTGAATCTTGGCCACAGTGGAGAGGAGAGGGGGAGCCGGGCCGCTCCATCTGCACAGAGCAGGGCTGTGGGGGGGTTCCGTGGGTGGAACAGGGCCCATGGGCTCCAGGATGGCTGTGGCCCAGCCTGGCCCAAGCAGGGCCTAGGCCAGGCTTGCCAGCCCCTGCACAGGGCCCGGAGCCACCTGTCCCAGCACCGGAAACGAGAGAGAGCTCTGCCCGGGATTTGTCTATTCTTAAGTGTGGATCACAGAGGCAGTCACAATTTTAAGTGGCTTAAAAAATTGTCCATATTCAAACTGGCCGGCTGATAGGTTCTGTCAGGTCATAGAGGAGCTGTAAGAACCCCTTTGCAAGAACATCACTTCCAAGACTATGCTTTGCTAACCCATGACATCTAACTTTTGTCTTTTTACTGAAAAATGGTGTGGCTGAGGTCTTATGGATGTATAATTTGTCTCAACCAATTTTATCCTGAGAGTTGGTGTAAGAATTTATACATATTTGAAATCATACAAATACGTTCTAACCTTCCCAGTTCTGCCTCATAAGGCTTCAAAATTATTATAATTTGATTAAATTTTTTGGATTTACTAATTAGTGAATTAAAGAATCTTAACAAAACACAAGTAAATGCTACATAAGAAATTATTGAAAACCAGGAGGCATTACCATGGACTGCAAATAAGACATGAATAAAATACAGAAAAGCCTTTTACCACCTTTCAAACTAAAGTGCTGTTGAATCTCATGCCATATGTCTTAAGAGGGTATTTTAACTTTGCCTCACTCTTCCTATTGATGCCAATCAGTATAGTGCCTATAGCACATTCTGCAATATATGTTTCTCAGTTGTGGGTGCAGAATGTGATGACAGCAATTTATTCACAAAAATTTAAAAGAAAAAGCTACTTGGGATAATAAAACAAAGTTTGAAATGGAATTAATTTCATTTCTAATACCACCAATAACAAAGCCCCAGTTTCTGGTTCGTGTCAATATTAAATTGCAACAGTGCTATAATCTGTCTCCTGGAAAACAGAGCATAGGCCTGATGTAAGGATATGCTTGCATGAGAACATTTTGTATGAAAATGTTTTGTGTGTTAATTTTGTATCATAAAAACTGTAAAAAGAAGCTACAACAAAAGAAGGCTCCCTGAAGATACCTGACATAGACTTTGGACTGTAAGTTAAACCACTAATATTAGATAAAGGGAAAACCCATTCTTTAATCATCTCAGGCCTAGGAAAAAAACAAACAAGGCTGAAAGAGAGGAATGTATCCACAAGAGAGCCAAGTGCAGCAGAGATTCTTCCCTGGCCGAGTTTGGGGTGGAGGAGACCACAGTCCACAGAAGCCAGATTTACAAAGCCTTCCACCGAAACAAAAGGGGGATGGAGATAAGTAACATATATTTAAAACAGTATGTGGCCAAGATACTGTCTCTTGTGAAACCCCTTGTTGGGGTTTTAGTTCTCCTCCTGTTTTTTCTCTTAAAGGAATTTTCCCCATACATGTTGCCAGGGGGACAAATTACTGGGTTCTAAAGAAAAACAAAAGACCTGGCCACAGAGGGAGGGGTGCATCTGGCTACTCTCTTTCACCTGGTTTTGTGGGCAGCCAGTTCCCGGAATTTGGACAGAGAGAGAGGCTGCTTCTTTAGCTGCCTTCCTTCTACCGGAGAAACCCCAGAATCCCAAACCCGCCTTCCCCTGTGCCGCTGGGAGATGGGCTGCGGCTGCCCTGCCCCTGCTGTTGCTTCGAGCCTTCGCTATTCTGTAGCTTCACATGCCCTGCCTGCCGAGACCTCCGGGGGTTCCCACTGCAGCTCCGGAGTTCGATACATCTCGTCTGCCACCCGGGATTTGTGCTCGTCCCTGCTGTTCCAGCCTGCTGTTCCTGAGGGTCCGGCCGGACACCGGGATCGGCTGCCCAGCAGTTTGTGAAGCCTTTGTTCCATCCCTTCCCGGGATCCCGGGGCACCGGTGCCGCGTGCTCCCCGAGCTCGCTCCGGAGCGCCCCCTTCAGCCGCGGGGGAGCCATCGCACCTGCCCTGCTCACCGGGAGCCGCCAGCGCCCCTGCCGGCTGCGAGCGGAACTGCACCCGAGGGGAAAGGGCCCGACAGCCGAGAAGGCTGGGACTGGGTTTGTGATTGTTTGCTGTTACTGCCATAGGTATTGCTGTTTGTTTGCCTTGTTATACACATATAGATATATAATAGTAAAGAACTGTTATTCCTGTTCCTCATATCTTTGCCTGAAAGCCCCTTAATTTCAAAATTATAATAATTCGGAGGGAAGGGGGTTGCAAAATTTTTTTTCCCCTTCCATTTCAAGGGAGACTCCTGCCTTCCTTGGCAGACACCTGTCTTTCAAACCAAGACACGCCTTCAACAGGAAGCTCAGCTGGCACGGACCTTGCCGTTGGACTTTGCTGCTTCTAACATCCAACCAGGAGATTGAGTCCTAGTTAAGGAGTAGGAAGAAGCGTCAGTGGCGGTGAAATGGCGTGGCCCATTCCAAGTGTCACTGACCACAAAAACAGCCATCAAGACAGCTGAACACAGGTGGACCCATCACACTCAGGTCAAGGTCTCTGAAGCCCCAGAGATCTGGACTTCTCAGCTGGAGGAGAAGGCCGGGAGGCTGTGACTGCAGGAATGGGCCAGAGCAGCAGCCAGTGCTTCGACATCAGTGGAAGCCCCGCATGCCTACCCACAGACCATCTGCTGAAATAGTCTGTACAGGCATCCTTCCTTTCGGATCTCCAGGCACTGGGAGGCTAATCCTCTCCTTCCCTCCATTGCAGCATTGTCAGGTAGTGGGAGTACATCTCTGGTCCAAGACGTGCGTACCTCAACCACATCTGTGACGTGCACTGGACACCATCTGGGCTCTTAGGAAAACTCTCGTCTTCTGAGAAAATGATCTCCAGGACAGCCAACTCTCTCAGGCATCGGATACCTTGTTCCATTGTGCTCCATTTTCCTTGGTGCACCTGGAGGTCTTCTTTACAAAGGTACCTGTCCCTTACATTTGTCAGCAGTCGCCACCAGAGGCTGAGAGTTTCTTGGGTTCTCCCGATCCCCTGGTCAGTGACCACATCCTGGGACGGAGATCCCAGATGCCTGGCCTCACTTCCATCCAGAATGGTGTCATTGGCTGCAGCGTCCCAGATGCAGAGCAGCCAGGTCAGGATGGACTCGTTCGTTTGGCAGGTGAATTCCCTCTGCAGGTCATGCAGCTCACCCAGGGATAACGACTGAGTGATGATCTCCGCCTCTGTCTCTTCTGCTGGGTGCGAAGGTCCTGCTGCATCCTCGTCAGTCACTATGCCGACTGATTTGCTTTATGATTTCTTCTTCAGAGCAGGGGCAACTGCTACCGGCTTAGGCTGTTCTGGTTCAGTGACGGTTTGTGTGGAAGCGTTGCTCTTTTGGTTCCTTTTCTTTTTTTGACATTTTGTGTGGAGATGGTGCCTGTTGTTTTGCTGCTTTTCTCCCTCTCATCCTGAGGATGCTGTGCTATAGCTCTGATTCTAAGCATGGTGTACATGGTGCAGGTCATAGAGAAAAAAAGAAAAGAGACGTGACAAGAAGATTATGCCATGCTTAACATCCAGAGGAAACTCAGTATTTTCAAAAACTGCTGTGCCTAGCCTGAAAGGCTGGAAGAAACAACTCTCCACTCTTCCTCCCAGGGGCTGGGTGTGACTGTTGAGGAGATCCCAGATGTAGCAGCCCAGACTAGGACAGCCAAACAAAATTGAGTATATATTCCGAATGGCATTCATTGCCTCGCAGGTTATCCTGCAATAGACATAATAAACCAATAAAGTGATTCTCATACCATTCCCTGGTCTCAACAGGATCAATAGTTCCCCATGTGAGGAAAAATACAGAGAGCAAGGTACTGTACCCATATAAACAAGCTGAGCACCATGGTGAATAGGTTTCTGTTAATACAAAATTGTAATTCTGACTTTCTCTCAGGTTGAGCCCCACATTGGGCACCAAAATATGTACTAGATTGAAAACAAACCAGTAGGAGATCGCAAGTCAGAATTGTAATTTAATAGGAAAATTAAAATAAATGCAATAGTACAAGAACACTGACAGAGTCAGGATACAACCTGACACCCTGTTAGTCAGGGTGGTGGTAGCAGTCCAGATGAAGTGGTCCTGTTGAAGCGCTAATCCTGTAGAAGGGTCTGGTCTTCACCTGAAGGTCCAGTGGTAGCTCTTGTCCTCTGGGAATCCAGTAGGTGAGGGCTGGCTGTGGTGTTCCAAACCTCAGATATATCCATGTAGGAATGCTTGGTTCCTCTCCCTGGGCGGAGCATCTCACACTGGGATGATGTAATTCTATGAGTCACATGGTGAGGCTGGATGGCCCAGTAACAGAAGATTTGTCTCTGGAGGGAGTTATCAGGGATGTGTCATGGAAGAGATGAAGAACACTGCCCCACCTGGTTTCAACAGATTGTGACAGAATACATGCAAAATACTTTTGGTTACATCTTACATTGTAACCTAACACATCTCCCCATCACTCACCTCGCTCTACACCATGCTGTGCTGCTTTGCCAGCTCACACTTCTCCTTCTGGATTTTGGTGCTCAAGAGAAGAGGAGAGATGCATGAAAGGCTCCGTCTGACTGCAGGCTGATGAAGGCAGACAAAAACCAGCCTCAAAGCACAAATTGCAGGATGAAGGAGCCTGGAAGCAAAACAGTTTTCGCAGCCTTTGCAGGCCATCTCAAAGGGCTTCTTGAACATCTAGAGAGAGCCAAAGGCAGTATTTAATACCTGTGACCAGGGCAGAGTCTTCCTCATCCTCGGTATACTGTTTTCCCTCTGGGTCACAGTTGCAGACCCAGGACATTGGCTATCCACAGGAGTATCCCTCCCACAGAAAGTCCTTAACCCTCCTGAGTGCAGAGCAGACAAGTGCACTCACCATTGCAGGTCCCCTCACAGGTACATGCTTGCCACACACAAATACGCAATCTCCAAAACAGACATCACACATATGTGCAGCTTACAGATATGTATACAGTACCCAACCTTGTCACAGTTGATACCTGCTCTGTCTCCAGCCACTCCCTTACCATCCCTACCTAAGTGCAGCCCTTTCAACCCCTGCTTACCCCTTAAAACTCTTTCATGTCCCTCTTTATTAATGACTCCAAGGAAAAGTTAGTGCTGTAGTGCAAACTCTGCCAGTGGAAAAGAAAGAGAGCAATCACACTGCTAGCACTGCACCCCTGCATCACTCCTTTAGAGGTAGAAGCAGAGCTGTTTATGAGTCTCAGAGGAACACCTCTGGAGAACAGTCAGCAGACAGCCCAAGATGGAAAAAGCCATATCCAGCCTGACTCGATGTGTTGCCAGATGTTCTGCTCCCCAAGGAAGAGTTGCCACCCACGACTCTTAGTGCCTGCACCTTTTTGTCCAGTCCAGTTTGACACTGAGGTTTTCCATCCAAGACATTAAACAGATTCCTGTGGCCAGGAGGACTATACTCACACCATGCATTGCAAATCCAGGGAATCTGGTAGTATGATTGTCCTGGGGTGTTATTGTATTCCATATGTCTCTGTGCTCAAAATAATGTTACTTTCACTTATAAGACACTATGTTGGGATCACTGAGCCAGCAGCTGTGATAGCTCATGGGCTGGAGAGACCCAAAATAGCAAAGGCCTGCTGGTGGAAAAACTCAGGTATTTGAGATATCATTATTACCTCTGTAAAGGAAAGGAAAAGCCTCTCTCACAATTTCTTGCAAATTGTACCCTTAGCCCCAGACTCTGTTAAAAGGAAACTACCTCTCCCTGCAGCCTGTGCGGCCACACACCTGAGGTGGTCCTCGCTCCACTCCTTCCCTCTCCGCACTGGTTCCCTTCCCTGGTCCTGCCTTTGTTCCGCCCCCATGCCCTCAGATCACTGGCTCTGTAACACTATGTAAGGCTGATCATGAGCATGCTGCTCCCTCTTCGCATCTGGCCTCCTCTGCAGAGGATGAAATGAACCTCGACCGTGGTTCCTCCGTGCCAAGTGGAGGGCCCTCCTTGGCTCCTTATCTCTTATCTAATATTGAGCTGTCTGGCTTGAGAGTGTCTGTGTGTCATCAGCGCTCAAATAGCTGCACGGGGAAGAAAGGAGAAGCGAGCTAGCGGTTATACTGCCGCACCCAAGTGGTCTCTTGCCAGACACGCTTTTGGGGAAAACAGCAGCAAACTCCCTATCACCCTAACACCCTGACTCTTACATGTGGCTGCCCGAACCCAGACTTCTGCAAAAAGAGTTCCTGCAAATGTCCCTTAGGCCTCTGGCTGATAGTCGTTTTCATTGCTGCTACTCCCAAAGAAAGTTTTATTAGACCTGCTTCCAAGGGTGGCTGGCACACTTCCAGAACAGGAGGACCAGCTAAACACCAGAGGACCACTCTGTGAGTTTCCTTTGACCCTCGGAGTGCCAGGTGTGTAAGTGGTAATTTGTTTGGGTCCCTTTTTTGAACCCTTTTGTTTTACTTTTTCCTCTCAGAGCTGGGAAGAGTTTCTGGGGAAGGATAGGTGGGAAGTTAACCCTTCCCCAAAAGGAGGTATATACACACAAGTTAAGATTTGTCTTAAGGTGGGAAAATTCCCTTTTTCTAAGAGAAACCTGAAAACTTTTGTCCAGTGGCTGTTTGAATTTTTCCCAGGTGTGTCTAAGGCTTCTGTTCAGTCTCTGAAGTTCTGGGATAAGGCTGGGGAAAAGCTCACCCTTCTCAGAAAAACCAGAGATACCTCAGTTGTCCGTTTTTTCCCTTTGTTAGTTGCTATTTATCAATCATTTTAAAATTCAGAGACTGAATCAGCAGTGCCGGGGAATCCGGGTCCTTTTGGTGATGGTGCTTCTTTGTTCCCTGTGTTGCCCTCCCCCCTGACCCTCGGGGAACCCCAGAAAAGTACAAACCACCCCACAGGGCAGGGGGGCCACCAGTCCCCTCATCTTTCTTGGTCTCCCCTAGCTCTCCTCAGGTCGGGACTGATCACCTCGCCTCGGAGAAATCCCTAAACCCTCCTTCCGACCCCCCAAATTCCCGTAGTGTCTATCTTAGTTAGCAGCCAAGATGACGGAGGCCATGCGTTAGGCTCCGACCGGTCGCCTTCTTCGAATTTGCCCCGGCTAGCCGGGACCCCTGGCCC
This sequence comes from Corvus hawaiiensis, assembly GCF_020740725.1. Lineage (NCBI taxonomy): Eukaryota > Metazoa > Chordata > Aves > Passeriformes > Corvidae > Corvus > Corvus hawaiiensis. Next base: position 1,224,548 of record NC_063229.1, read on the forward strand.
CTCCCTAACCCCACCCACTGTGTCTCTGCGTCCCCCTGCGTCAGATCCCCCCTGGGATGGGGTGTGCCTTTGCGGCGGGCCCCTCCCCCATGGCGGTGTGTGTGCCCCCGGCGGCCCCTCCCCTGGTCACCGGCTTTCCCCTCCCGGCCGCGGGTCCTGCCCAGATCCACGCCCCCTCCACCGGCAGTCCCGCCCCTGGCCAGCCGGTTCCTGCCGCTGCCCCTGCCCGCTCCCACCACGCCGGCTGCCTCGCTCCCGAGCTCAGAAGTGGCAGCGCCGCTGGCGCTGCGGGAGACGGCCGAGCCCCTGCCAGGCTGCACCGGCAGAGCCGCGTGGCCGCCGCGCCCCTCACCGGGATAACCCCCCTCCTTTTCCTCAGAGGGAGACAGCGACCTCTCAGACTCTGAAGATTATTGGGCAGAAATAAGGAAAAAAGTGGCGGGGGGGGGGGGGGGGGGGGGGGGGAGGTGATTGGGAACTCGCAAACAGGATTGAGGTTAGAGCAGCTCGGGTTCGCTACGATAGCGGGGGGGAACCCGAGGTGGGAAGCAATTTCATACGAATGGTTAAAAGAGCTGTGCAAAGCAGGAAAAGATTTTGGGCAGAATTCTCCTTATTTTAAAAACCTAATCCAAGCTACCTTTACTGCAAAGACTTTGATTCCGCATGATACAAAAAACATTATGTCATGCCTGCTCTCCCCTTCAGGGGACATGCTACGAGAAAGGACTTGGAAAAGGTTGTTGCAGAACCTTCTCCAAAGTTATCAAAAAGACCCAAATAGATCAAATCTGACATTGGACCAGCTTTGTGGCCAGGGTAATTTGGTGAAGCCTCAGGATCAAGCCAGAACACTTTCTGAATTGATCCTCGACGATATTAAAAGACTAGCTGAAAGAGCATTGTTGCTAATGCCTTGTGGCTCTACTCCCTCTCATAGTTTTCCCACCATAAAGCAGGCAATAGATGAACCCTTCATGAACTTCATAGAAAGACTTAAAGAGTCAATTGAAAAGCAGGTTGAAAATTTAGAAGCCCAGAAAGAGCTGTTATGTGTATTGGCTATGCCAAATGCCAATGAGAATTGTAAAAAAATTCCTCTGGGCCCTGCCACTCAACCCAGCTCCTACAATTGAGCAAATGGTTGAAGCGTGCACCAAACTAACATCTCCTGAGGTGACAATAGCTCCGGCCATGTCAAAAGAGGTGGTGGAAGCACTGGCAGTCTCCCATAACATGCAAAGAGAGAAGCCAAGATGTTATAATTGTGGGAGTTTTAAGTACCTGATTAAAAATTGTCCTGAACCTAAAGAGAATAACAAGGATTCCAAGCCTGTCCCCCCAGACTGTCCCAAATGCAAGCACCACCAGAAACTGTCGGGAAACAGATGAAGCGTGGGATGGCCCTGCACAATGACAGCAAGCATCGATCTGTTTCCCCCCACCACGCTTCCAGCCTGAAGGACAGACCTCAGAACTGTAAGCAAACAGAGACTCATCAGGTCTTGGTGAGTGGGATTTCTTTTCTCTTTGAGGACAATGCAACACACACAATAACTGTGGGACAAATTGGATTTCTAGACAGGACTACAGACATTCTGATCAGGGGAGACCCTGTGCATGGACCACCTGAACTTTTAATCTGTCCCGAGGTACAGACTGTGGACTCAAACAGTGAAATTACTGTTATGTTTCCTGTAACAACCCTCCATGGTTCATCAGCAAAGGGACAACTACTTCACAGGCCATCCTACTCCCCCAAGAATTCCCACGGTGCCACAGAACACCATCCATATGGTGGGCAGAGGCTGTGGGCAGGGACAAACCCATGGTGCATTGCACAACAGGAAAGCCACTGTTTACTTGATGGGTATGGTAGACACAGGAGCTGATGTAACTATCATTTCTCAGGCTGAGTGGCCCAGAGAATGGAAAGTCAAACTGATGAATGGGAGGATCATGGGGATAGGGGGATCTATGAGGATAGATACTTCTATGAGGAGTGCTAACAACATTGTGGTAGAAGGACCTGATGGTCACGTGGCCACAGTCCGGCCCTTTGTAATTGACTCAGGATTTACACTCTGGGGCAGAGATCTTCTCTGCCAGTGGGGAACTCGACTGGAAATCCCAAAGCCACAGGATTTCTAGCACGGGCCACTGTAGACAGCGCTGTTCCACGTCTTACCTGGAGGACAGGTAAGGCGATCTGGATGGAACAGTGGCCCCAATCAGCAGAAAAATTATGCACACTCGAGTCCTTCGTGGAAGAGCAGCTTTCCAAAGGCCACCTAGTTTGCACCAATAGCCCTTGGAACTCCCCTGCCTTTGTAATAAAAAAGCCAGGCGAAGACAAGTGGAGACTCCTCCACAATCTTAGAAAAATTAACGAGGTAATCGAGGACATGAGCCCCCTGCAACCAGGGTTACCCTAGCCCTCTATGCTTCCCCGAGAGTGGAAACTTGCTGTATTAGACATCAAAGATTGCTTTTTCGATATACCTCTGCACCTCCATGATGCTCCCAGGTTTGCTTTCTCTGTTCCATCTCCCAACCAGCAAGCCCCATTGTGCAGGTACCACTGGCGAGTTCTTCCCCAGGGACCCTAAAAATGCAAGCATTTTTAAAATAGGCCCTCCCAGTGGCTCACACCATGCACTGCAAATGCAGGGAATCTGGTATTATGATTCGAAGACATATCCTTAAGCCAAGGTTAGAAAGACAGCTGTGGAATAGAACACCTGAAGCATCTGACCATTGTCCTTTGGCAAAGCTGCTGAACACTCATACCCTTGTGTTCAAAAAATTACTTTAGGTTAATTCAGGACTTTCAGGACTAACACATCCTCCTCACAACCATATGGCTAATTGTGAATGCTGCCATGAGGCAGGCACAGTCCCCTCCTAGGCCACAGATCCTGCAGATATCTAAGCCATTGCACTAAGCTAAGACATCCCTTCACCCTGGATTTTTAGTCACACAGTTTGACTCGACTGTTGCAGTGGGGATTTCTGCAACATATAGACAGTGAGGCCCGTGGAAAGAAATAGGGACCGATTCTTGATGGATGTTTCGGAGATCTTTATTTTCCAGCCACATGGATGGGGGACTGCTGAAGAACTGAGCAATCACGGGACAACCAGGATCCTTCCCGGGCAGGGGAACACAAAATAACCAATGGGGAACAGGATTAGCGTACATGTGACCAGGGAGCAGGGAGACCCCGTGCCTCTACCCCAGGGTCCCCTCTCCTAAGACCCCATGGCAGGGGGGAGGAACCCCAACACTCGACCTCTTCCATTCACGACCTGCCCTTGTGCATGGCACTGGAAGGGAGAATTTTGGAGCCTGCTGCCACTGAAATCCTGACCTATCCCAGGCTCTCCCTGTGAGAGTGAACCTAGGTGCCAGAGGCAGCACTCCCACCCAGTATTGTGATGTGTGAGAGTGCAGTCACTGACCACAAGGCAGGAAATTATATATCTGGTGCTTAATGCAAAAAACCCAAAGCTCCCTTACCTGCCTGCATTGTGACCTGCATTCATTTGCCTTGTGGGCACAGATCTGGTTCTGCACTCAGACAAAATACATGTCTTCTACTTCAGGAACCTGTCTCCCACAGTGGAAAAATGGCTGATGTCCTCCTCCTCACCCACAGCTCAGCACTCCTTCCATCAGCTGCCCACACCACACCGCTGCCAGGCTTAGCGCACACTGTGCCAGGGGGTCTCCTGGCTCATGGGCAGATTCCTGCTGTATTTTCTGCTCTATCCCACACCAGAGCTCTACCTGTCACAAGCATGCACCTGCAGATGGCTGTTTGCATGCACTGAGACTCTGCTGTACACAGTTGCCTACACCATCTGCTGCTGAAGGCAGAAGGCAACGACATTTCCAGCTTTCACAGCACAAATGTGTTTGGAGCTTGTCCTGGGTTGCAGTGTATTCTATTACCATCCTCATGAGCTGTTGAAACCAGGTGGGGCAGTGTTTCCTTGCCTCCTCCCCCCAGACTATCTTTCTGTTCATGGCCCATCATTGTCCTGCTGCCTGACTCAGAGATAACTCCCTCTGGACTATCTTCTGTTAATGAGCCTAATCAACACTTGGCCTCATGACTCATTACCCCATTGTGAGATGCTCCACCCAGAGGGAGGAACCAAGCATCCCATCGTGGATATAATCTGGGACTCTGACCACCAGAGACAACCCTTCCCACTGGATTTCCAGAGGACAGGAGCTACACAGCCACCACTGGACTTTCTGAGGAAGGGCAGACTGTTTCACTACAGGATCACTGCTTCAGAGGACTGCAGCCACCATTCTATCAGACTGCTACCACCACTGTGCCTAACAGGGTGTCAGGTTGTACCTTGACTCTGTCAGTTTGACAGTGTTTTCTTTTACTTTTTTCCCCCCTTTTCTTTAATTTCCATTAAATTGTTATTCTGACTTGGTGCCTCCCACTGGTTTGTTTTCAAACTAGTACAGAGCTATATGTCCACTCCAACATGCAAGTCCCAAGCCAGGAGCTCTGCAGACATGAACAAGTCCAGCAGTGTTTCTTTCTAAACACAGCTTCCTCACATGGAAGTTTGGTTTTAAAGGGCTGAAGTTTTAGCTTTTTGGGGAGTCTAGAGGATAGACTAACAATTGAAAATTAAGTAACACAAGGAAATTGTCCATGCTCAGAGGCTCCTGAGTGAGTCCTAGCCTCCAGAGGCCTGAGATGTTAAAAGCCTCAGTGGCCATTTCTGACAAAATGATCTACAGGAGCACAGCTTCCCATCTGCAGGTGCTGCAGTGCCCCCAGGCAATGCAGTAGTCACAGCTTACAGCTCAGCACTGGCAAAACCCTCATCTGCTGAAAGTGCAAAATGAGAGAGGTGATGTAGTGGCGGTGCAGTTTGGTTGCTTACAGCACATTTACTAGACCTACCAGGAGGAGGCACCAAGAGGCTCTGAGCCTTCTGAACCACCATAGAGAGAGCCCTGCCACAGTGGCAACATCTCATACTTTCCACTGGTGATCAGGACCTTGATTTGCCCACAACAGGTCAGTGTGATGGTTACACCAGCCTGGACACGGTTTTCAGCTAAGGCCCAAGGCAGGTCTAAGTCATCTAGCAACCAACAGCAAACCCTTCCCCTTCCACACCATGCTTGATGATGCCTGTTGGAGTCCTCTGGTCTTTGCAATTAGCCACAAAACAAAGGCATTTAACCCAAATTATTTTTGCATCAGATACTGTGTTCAGCAGCCAGCTCTCCCCCAGCTATGTGAACCACTCTGAACATCCCATGTCAAATGTGTGGCACAGCTTAACTCTGGACAAGCAAGGAAACCCTTCTGTCACCCCCAAAAACTTTCTTCAATGTTTTGTTCTGCTTTTTATTTGATGCTTCTCTGGCCAAAGTGTTCTATCTTCTCTTCAACCCACTGTGCCAGCCCAGTACCAGGTATAGCCTTCCCACACAAACATCTCCCCCTTCGTTCTTGTCCCCGAGCCTTTGTGCTTGTCACGTAGCGACCATAACTTGTCGCACACCTTTATAAAATCTTTGATTTGAGTGTTTTCCAGACACCCAAATATGTTCAGTCTCTACTCATGGTGACAAATGGTAAGGTGATGCCTGATGCAGTACAGATTCAGTAGCCCACAGTGGTGACGGCTGTCCCCATCCCCCAGGGCGCACCCCTGCAGTCCTCCACCCCTGCTCATCTTCTCTAGGCTGTTGTCAGTAGCCTTGCAGTGGCCCATGTGGCTGGTGAAGGCAGAGGTGGTGGGTGACCTGAAGTCCTCCTGCATCTGCTGTACTCTGAGATCAGGGCAGCCATGGTGCTGACCAGGAAGGGGAACTGCTGGCATGCATCGTGGCCACATTTGGGCTTGGACGGGTCTGGGACAGAGGTCACTCTGCTGCCAGCAGCAAAGGCAGATATGAACCTCTTGCCTTGCAAACCCACACCGTGACCAGACACCACTCCATCCTCCCCTCAGTTTGCACATGCAGACACACACCTCCACATCCCAGGCACACAGCAGCAATTATAAACAAGTATTTTGAGGAAGCCTGTGTGTCTTGGCTTTATGCCCAGAAATGGTTGCTGTAACGTTAAGGTGGGTCCGAGGGAGGGCCAGGAGCCTTGGGGGCTCTGGCGTGGGCTTTATTCAAAGCCCTACTCCGGATGGTACTTTGTTGCTTAGCTAGTTTGGTTTTTTGTTAGCTTAAGCAAGGAGTTTCTTTTTTCCCCTTTCCCTGGCCTGGGGAGACTGCAGCAGGAATCCTTTGGGGGCTTTTGGGTTTTTTTCCTGAACTGTTTGGCTTTGGTCCAAGATCAGACAAACAACAGGAGTCTGTCAGCCAGGACCTGTGGAGCCACGGGAACCACTCTGCCCGGCCCCAGACCTCGGGAAAAGCTGAACCAACATGAGAAAGGACACCAAAATCCACCAGCTTCATCTGCTATGAGGAGGAGATCAAGGCCAGAGGTTCAACAGGTTCCCATTTGTTTTGCCCGCACTGCTGCGTGAACTTTTTTTCCCCTTCCCTGAGACAAAAGCCGGGTGTCATTTTGTTCCCCCTTTCCATGCAGCCAGCCGGTTTGTTTCTTCCACTGGCATTTTGTGGGATTTTTTTTGTTCTGCTGTGGTGTGGATGTGTGAGGGGGGTAAGGTTCTGGTGGTTCAGCATTTATTAATTTTTTCCCCGTGTTGTGTGGGCACTTTGTTTGTGAAGAAACAGTTGATTTTTTTTTTTTTTCACTCACTGCTATTCATTTTTCTCGTTGGCAAAAAAAAAGGATTGCTGAAGCCCTTTTCTTTAGAGGAAACACTCATTCCAGAGCATTTTCTCCTAAACTTGTCTCTAAACAGAGACACTGAGGCAGACTCACTTTTAATCACAGGGAGGCCCAGCCTGGTGGTGTGAGGGAAATGGGGTTGACCATGGCTGAAAGAGCCAAGAGGGCTCTCTGGGGGTTCGCACTGGGTGTAGTGGAGTGCACTGAGTTTGTTTGAATGGACCAGTCGCCGCTGGGGTGCACTGGGCACTGCTGGGGAGAACCAGGCACTGTGTATGCAGGCAACATCCCATTCAATAGGCCCTGCAGAAAAACTGGAAGTGATGCAGCACTGTCACAGCCCAGGGCTTTGCTGTAGCCCCAGGCAGGTGCTGCATGACCTGAGCCCTTTGCAGCCCATTTCATCCCCACCTTGCAGCCCAAAGGGAGAGAGGCCTCCCTCTTTGCCATTCTGAGGCCCCCACCCCGTGGCTGAACTCTAGACTCACCAGGGGAACATCATGTCTGCCCCACACTGACTTCTGGCTTCATGTTGAGAAAAATGAATTCAGGAGCTTAATTTTTAGCAGTATAATATTGAACATTTATTAGTAGAACAAAGGCATATCACAGCACTGGAGCACTTAGCAATATTGCCAGAGGCGCAGCTCCATTCATTTTACTGTGGATTTAAGTACTCTCTCAATCTGTTACGTATTCATTAAGCCCAGAAAGTAATTTACACTTCACTCAACTTTCCCCCCCTCCTGTCTCTGCCCCCTTCTGCCAGCACACGCCAGCACGCTGCCGCCGGTCCTCTGGATAGCTTCAGAATTGAAGGCAGGCACCCCGCTCCGGTGCCTCCTCAGTCTCCAACCTAATTTGTAGCTGCCAGTTTCCTTGGGAGGTGTGAGTTTTGATGAGATAACAGACTTCCTGGGATGCATGCGGTTCATCTTCTTTGTTTCTTTAAGATGTCTTGGTTTCTGCCTCTGTAGTTTCTCAACTTAAAGGACATTTATTATCATGTGTTTATTACTACGTTTCCCAACATGTTACAACTATTTCGAAGTTATAATTTACCTTAATCTCATTTCTAATTAACTACATTTTACCTTAACACTATTTCTACATAGTACATCATCACTTATAAATGTTAAAATCATATATGTGAAAGACAACGTTTATCATTCACTCATTTACCACAATATCCAACCAGAGTCCTCGCCTGCTTCACATCTACCTGCCTGGCTCTGCCCAGACAGTTTTGTCCCCAAAACATACTCTATTCCTGCCCCATTCAAAAGGCCATGAGGCAGGCACCTTTGCTATAAAACTGCATAGTCAGTTAAATTCTTTGGAAGTGCTATGGTCCCACTGAGCATCACCTGCACATCTCAGAAGGAATCTATCCTCCCAAAACCCTAGTTGAAACACCTCCACTTGGGATCAGATCATGTCATGTCTGTGCAGATGACAGGAACCCTGGTGCACCAGACATCATGATGAGAACAAGTCTCATTTAGTTTACATCAGCCCAAACAGATACACACTCATGACCCCATGCTGTCCCAGCATAGTCCTTGCTGCTGTACTACTCAGGAGGAAGGGTAAAAGGGCAGCAGTGAGGACTGTAAGAAGCAGGTTGTCCCCCAGCTCCAGAGAGCAGCTACAAAAACAAAAGCAACATCAGAGAGAGTAGCCAAAGAGCTTTTAGTCATGAGGAAATAGAGCCAAAACAAAGCCCACTTCAGCAGGTCTCTCTCTCTAGTCTGTCTCTGCACCCACAGGATTTCATTAAACTTTCTGATCCTATCTTCATTCCTGCCACAATCACCCCTGTCTTTGAGTAGTCCTCCACTGAAGAGCATTTATCCATTGATGATCTTCTCACTGATGTATCCAGGCATGGTATAGACCAAAAGAACCAGGAAGATTGTCAGAACACTAACAATGAAGAGCACAATTATGTATTTCTTGTACCGCTTCCAGATAAAAAACACAAAGGTCTTCATGGGATTCACAAACCAGTTGAAAGTTGTTTTTGGCCGGCTAGAACAGGAAGAGAAGAATAGATAAGCACAGGCTCAATCCACAGAGCATCACATTGGCCCTTCTTTGGTGTCCTGCTACCCTCATGAATCACCAGCTCTTCCTGCTGCTTCCAGGCAGGATCAGCCCAGGGGCTACAGTAAACACAGTGCCTGTGGAAACGCTAGAGACAACAGGATGGGACTCTTGGAACAGTGCCCCCGTGGCCCCAGAGCTGTCCTTCACCCATGTAGACAAGGGATCGCTTCACACAGACAGATCTGACCACTGTACAAGCAATGTTATGGCACAGCTGCCTTGATTATCTTCCTGAGATCAATCGTGGGCCAGGTGCTGCAGACCCAAGTCCTGTGGACCCACGTGAGCTCTGGGAAACCCTGGCAGTCCTGGTCCTGTAGACCCCACTGCCCAGAGCCTCAGTGCTTGCCTGAAAAGCCAATACTCCCAGCTTCCATACAAACAGCTGCTGAGAACACAGCACTGTCTATCCATCCTAAAGGTGATAATACAGATACTCACTTGGGCTTTTCGAGGGGTTCAGGCCCTTTTCGGCCCAAGCCAACAGGACTTTTGTCAGCCTCCTCCACAGTCAGCAGCTGGAACTCTGCTTCCACCTTACCCTGGAGGGAGAATATATCTGAGCCAGAGTTGAATGTGTTGCTTCACAGACCAGCCTGCTGACCACACACCCTGCCACAACTGGGTATTTTTCTCCCAGTTCCACTTACAGATGGCTCAAAGCTTTTTTCTCCATTGCTAGAGTCTTACTTCACAGCCAGAAGAAACTGTGGCCTGGTAAGAAACTAACTGTTTTTCAGACAAGGAACTGCATTTTAATGCACTCCCCAACTACCTGATTTGTCTATACCCTCCCACAGTGGCACTGAGCAAAATTCACCCTTGGGGACACACAGTGGTCCAGCAGTAGGTCCATCAGGAATGAGTCTGTCCCAGGTCAGTTGGCACCTGCCTGTCTTGGGCAGGCTGAGTCCCCAGGACAGGCTTCTGCTGCTGTCCTGACTGGCTGATGGGGAGCCATATGCCTCTTGCTTTGGAGTGAGCAAGGAGCACATGGTCTGGGGTGTTTCAGTGGGAACACTAAATTCCTAAACAAAGACAGCTCCCCTCAAGGGGCACTGCTCTATGGGAAGCTCAGAGGAACACATGAAGCTAGACACCCCTGCATGCCACAACCACCACAGCAGCTGGTTCTTCAGGGTAGATGAAGTGCTGGATTGGCAGTAGATGGAAGAAATCTTCAGGATCCTGCATAAGATGAGTCACTGCTGCCTCTGTAGGTTGTGTGCATGTAGGACAGGCTGTCGTATCAAGGCAGAGGCAAAACACTGGCTGTGCTCACCAGTGCCAGAACCCCACCCTACCGTCAGGAGGTACTTGTTCCCACTGGGATCTGTGAATTCCATATCCTCTGGTTTGACTGAGCTGCTCCACTTTTTTTTCTTTTTCTTCTTGTACTCCCTCTCCTCTCTCTTGTCATCTTCTTGATCTCTGAGTTTGATGAAGGGCCACCAGCCCCTCATGCGCTTATTTCGGAAGATGGAGAAGCGAGGTGTTGCATTCTCCTTGGCCATTTTGATGGTGCAATGCTCAGAGCTCTTGGCTGCCCACACCATGTCATGCAGCTCCAGCTCGATGGAGCCTGCAGGCACAGAGAAGAGACCACACAGTAAAACCGCCATGAGTAGGTCCCAGCTGCTGCAATGATCTATCAGAGCCCTGCAAATTTACAGATGGAGAACCTGAAATTCTGCGTAAGAAAGGACTAGCTCAGGAGTTAGAGACTAAGAGGCAGAAGCCACAGGTCTCATCTTGTTTTTGATATGGGCTGTTTAGTGAGTTCATATGGTGAGTTATTTTCACCCCTTTACCATGTCCCACCGTGCTCTCCTCACATGTCTAAGCTCATCTTCCTCTCTAATTCCTGGAAATGTCAATTAAAATTATAAAATGGTAATGCTTTAAAATTATAAATGCTTTCCAAGTTTCAAGTTTGTCTTAGATCTGCAATAGTCTCCGTTCATTTCTGTGTTTGGCCTTGTGCCTCTGTTCTGCTTGGAATGAGCTCCTGTCCCACTTTGGCACTGAGCCCTTGCAACAAATCAATCTTACAACATCCTGGTCTATACTGGCAAAAGCAGACAAAGGATGTGAGTGTTCTCTGCTCAGTTCCAAGTGAGACTGCATCTGGATACATTGCCCAGTTTTGAACCTCAAATACAAGAAAGGTGTCAACTAAATAGTGTTTTAGTGGCTGAGATAGTCAAGTCTGTAGTAGGTGCCACAGCAGGAGGGGTGAGAGACATATCTGTTCAGCCCAGAGAAGAAAGGTCAAGAGGGAGATCTTACTGCATCTTTCACAGCCTAAAGGAAGCTACAGAGCAGATGGAGCTAGACTCTTCTCAGAAATGGAAAATGAAAGCACGTAAGACAACAGACACAAAATGCTGCCAGTAAAAAAAACCTTGAGAATTGTGACAAAGGTGCAGCCAGGAAAAGGGTCCCAGAAGGCTGCTGGGATTCCATCCTTGGGGATAATCAAAACACACCCAGAAAATGTCCTGAGCAACCTGACCTACAGTGCATCTAGCCTTGCTTGGGGCAGGAGATTGCAATGAACACTGAAGAAGCCCATTACTACCTAGAAGTTCCTGAGATTATACATGCCAGAAATCATTGGAACTGCTAATGCTTTCTTCAGTGCCTCATTTCTTCATGGCTGAACCACTGGAAGTGCCTCATGAAGTAAAGCTGCTTAAACACACTATGAAAGGTTAAAGTGTAAGGAGAGTTTTAATGTGCCCAAGAGATAGTAGGGCAAAGGGGCTGCTTTTTAATAGGGAGGCTAACATTTGAAGAAGGGAGGAGCAACTGAACAGAGCGCTATAAGCTTGGGGATGACAGCAGAGGTGGGAGAGAATCAGCAGTATTTGTGCTAGCATCATGCAGGGGGAATCACCACTAGCTCTGTTTCAGCACCAGGCCTTGCTGCATGCCCAACTCAGCAGGTCTGATTACTGGGAAGTACCAGAGCATCCAGGGAGCTCTGAGCCCCCAGCAATGGGATGCTGTAACTCAAGTGCCAATAGTCTCACAAAGGTTGTCAATAGTCTCACACGGGTTGTTCCCTCTGCCCACAACATAAGATCCTGGGAAACCGTTTTTAGGCCCAGACTTTGGGGTCTGCATATCTAAGAGCAGGGAAAACAAGCAAGTTTATTGGAAAGGTTGTGAGGAAGCAGAACCTGGAAGTCCTGTGGTGTGACAGGCCCTGAAAAAAATACACCAAGGCCCTGGGACAAGCATGCAAGCACTACATGTCTGTGTAGGGGAGGTGCCTATCTCTAAGGCTCTGTCTATAGCTCACATGTGATAAAACAGCCCAGGTGACTGCTGAGCTGAAGAGTTTGATCTGATGGTCCTAGTGTCCCTTCTTAGAGAGCTGAATCCCAGGGAAATGCTGTAATACTCCAGCAAGGTGAGGGACAGGTCACCCCACTTCCAGCAGGTAACACCATACCTAGAAAGTCATTAGCTGAAATCCTGTCATAATCCCAGACCTGGAGGACCAGAACAGCCGGTTCCCGAAACTCTGATTCCTCCATGGAGAAGATGGAGTCCTTTTTCTTGTAGGTGATCTCCTTCTCAGTCGGGAGATAATTGAAGCGGAAGATGAACCTCCAGTTGAAATTGCCTTCCCCAGTCAAGGAGTTAAAGTGAACATCTGTCTCCTGCTTGTCATGGTCAAGACCCTTTATCCAGCTGCAGGAGAAATTCAGTTACCCCCTACTCCTGTCAGCCAGCCTCAAAGGCAGAACAGAAGGATGGAAGCACTGAACCCCATGGAGTCGCAGGAAAGGGTCAAACCAGAGCAACACCTGGACAACATCTCTAGGGGTACAGCAGCCCATGCAGAGGACTGGAGTGGGCACCTCACACCAAGGCAAGGGGGAGAAGAAGTTCAGAGGAGACAAGTGAGTGTGTGGGCCAGGGCAGGGAACAGGGCAGCCAGACTCTGGCCTCCCACTGATTCCCACCAGACCTTTTCACGTAGATGTCGCTGGAAGGCTCTCCTGTGACTGGGTTGACATCATCAAGGATCACATCGTCCGTGTTCCAGATAATCACACGGAGCTCATAGCTGTGGGAAGGACACAGAGGTGAGACACATGCCCTTGTCCCTGGTGCCTGGGAGGGCAGGTCAAACCCTGAGCACAATGCCAGGGCAGCAGGACTTGAACCTTCCTAGCAGTGTGGTTCCCTACTCCTCCAGCCAAGCACAGCCCAGCAGTCTCGCTGCCAGGCATAAAACCCTTTCTGGACACTACAACACTACAAGACAAACACCCACAGTCAGTAACAGGGAGCTTTTGCAAAGTAAATCCCTGGTGCATGGGAAACCCACCCAGCTCTACTAAGCCATAGGAGCACAGAAAAGCTCAGGCAGGAAGGGATCTCTGCAGTCTCTGCTCCAAGCTCTTGCTCTAGCTTCACAGTAGGTCGATTGGTCTGCATTAGTTTTTTTATCACCAAGGATAATATCCCAGCACATCTGAGTCAATCTGTCCCTATTCCAGGGTACCTTCACTCTCCCTGGGAAAATATTTTCCCTATATCCAGTTGGAGTTTCCCTTGCTGCAATTTGTGTTCATTATCTCTTGTCTTTTCAGGTGCACATCTGAGAATAATCTGGACCCTCCATCTCAAAAGCACCATTAGGTCCTTGAAAACAACAGATTTCCTCCTTCAGCTTCACTTCTCCAGGCTCCCAAGGACATCCATCCACTAGCCAGAATAGAATTTGATGAGTAGCTCTGGCCTGGGTTTCTATTACCTTTATGTCCAGCCATTAATCTGCCCTTCCCTAAACCTTTGTGCAGCTGAAGCTCTTATGGCCCATGCTAATACACTCAAGAGAACATCCTGTGGTCAGAGCTGGAGCAAAGAGGGCTGCGTGCCACACTAGCACTGACCCTCAGCCTGTGCCCTGTGGCACATCCAGCCAGCCATGGCAAGGGACATTGACTCACCCTGCAGCCCACCAACCCCACCCCCACAGGTGCTACCTGACAGGCAGTCGTGGCTTGATGTTGACGGGTGGTGGTGCAGGGACATCATTTGGAAACATGTCAATCCACATGTGCAAGGAGCCCTGGTGAGAGAAGACAGCAGAGATACTTCAAAAGACAGACCACTCTCCAGCTCTTCAAGGAGCAAGGGCTTTCCCACAAGGAAAGTTTTCATCAGAAATCCACTGCTTAGTTCTCTCCATTCCCAGCACTTGAGAGTGACATGAGATTAGATTTTACAAAGGAAAAAAATTAAGGCTACGAAAGATTGCTTACTTCTGCTCTCAAGAAAAACCACTTCACTTATACTGAATCCATTTCAAACAGAGGCAAACATGACCCTCTGTCTTAATAAGGATGGTGATGCAATGCTTAAGCAAAACCAAGAAAACTAAGAAGTGTTGGGTCTGACTCTGCTCTCCCCACATGCATTTCCAGTGCCAAACAAAGCCATCATGACTGCAGAACTCTGCTTTGTTCAAACCTCCAGTACCCAAGGGAACAGGAGATTTCAGTGCAGGACATTAAAATGGTGAGTTCAGATGACTGCATTGCACAAAAATAAGGATGGATGTTTCTTCTCCAGCCAGCAGTTACATCATGCCCCAGGGAGAAGCCAAGGGTACAGAACAAGGTTCTTGCAAAACAGCAATGATAAGGGACAATGCAGAGGAGGCAGGGATAAGCAAGGATACCGTCACCCACAGGGGTGCATGGTGGCAGGGCTCAGAAGCAGAGCAGGTCTATTGCCACCCACACAGCATCCTCATCAGAGCAGTGCTAAATGGCCTGCGGAGACAGGAAGGACTCTGGGTCACTAGCACTGTGAACACATCAATGGACAGAAGTTCCTTGAGGAAAGGGCATTCAGAAGCATCATGAGAGGTCACAGGGTAGATGTGAGCAAAGAACCAAGGCCCATGTCCTCACTTCATAGCTGGGCCAGCCATCCACAGACACAGACACAGTCACCCACCCAGGAAGGGGACAATTCATAAGATTCACAGGAGACCAGACAGGGGGCTGGAAACCAGCTGTCCAGAAGGTCCTTCCCCAAAACAATGTTGAGGTTTTGCACAGAAACACATCTCACCTGCACAAGCCCAGGGTTCTCTGGGTTGTACAAAGACCGGATTTCCACATGCTCTGGTACCAGCTTGTACCCATATCCTGGCATCTCTTCCCAGTGTTGCAGGACATACAAAGCCTGATGTTCAACATCCACCGACAAGTTCTCATCTGCCACTCCTCTCTTGTTCCTCACAGAGGCCTCTGCAGCAGGACAGGGAGAAGATGAAGGCTTCTGGCCAGCAAGAGTCATGTCAGGACATCAGTCACTAGCACAAGTAACAGAAGTTGATGTACTGGGCAAACAAGCACCTCTCCAGAAAAACAAATGGGGAGAAGCAGGAGGGAAAAGATGAGGTGAGTGAGTTCAATATGTTGCAGTGATGAGAGAAATGGCAGGCAGGACAAAAACAAGCCAAGAGAAATACCATGGAAAGGGCAAAAAAGAATTTACTCTGGCCCTGGGAAAAAGATCCAAGGGACATTGAGGAGGACATGACCCTCTGGGGCAGTTTAATCCCCACATCTCTGTGGTAGTGCCAACAAATCCATGGATGAATTTTTGCCAGAGAAGTGCTACTGGAAAGCATTACTTGCCACTTTCAAGACATGCAGCTGTGCTCTCTGTTAATGAACACTATGTGTGACTAATTGACTCCTTTGGGACAGCGAAGCCAAATGGCAGTTCAAGACCGAATCTTGCTGGTGGGAGAAAAGCCAGAGCCAACAGGTGAGGACACAATGACCCACCCACTCCTGGGTTTATAGAATGCATCTGCTCTTTGGATATCAGTCTGAGAACTAAGCCATTCCAAGCAGTGCTCAAGCACAACAGAGGTTCACAGAGCACCAGCTGCAGCTATGTTGGAACCAGAGCCAGCTGCCAGGGAACACCAGGAGAGCACCTTGTTTCTCCCTCCCCAGCTATCCAGTGACCTGAAAAAAAGGGGAAAAGAGCTTTTGGAGGCTCCTTGCCCTGTCCTGAGTAGGATTTATTTTCCCTTCTTTGCATAAGCCATAGAGACCACCAGAAAACTGAGGAACAGTTGCACTGAAACAAGGAGAAAGTAAAGTTGGCCAGACACATAGGTGTCCTCAGTATGAGCAGATGAGGCCAGGGATAATCCTTCCTACAGGCTACATGGCATTGCCTTGCAGTACTCAACCATTCACAAGTGGGCCACATCTGCTCTAGTATTTCCTTGAATTTGGATTCAATTGCACAGGTGTTGGCTGCAGCAGGGGCTAGCATTTGCTCAGGGAAGTTCTCCATCACTGCTGGTGGAGGCTGTGAAAGGTCGGTGTGTTCTTGGACATCTGTGGCCCTGGCTCAGGGTTTGTAATGCCAGTTAGAAGGAAAGAAAACTGCAAATGAGAAGCAGAAGCTGCCCACAAGGTGGAGATCAACAGTAGAAAAGAGCAGTGTGGAATCACCCAAGGCACCTGAAGCCACTGGAAGCACAGAGCATTCCTGAACAAAGCCAGCTAAAAACAGGAAAGAAGACTGAAAAAACACTCCCCCCTCCCCCCCACAAAAATACACCCGTAACAAAACAAAAAAAATACCCACAAAAAAACCCAACCCAAAACAAAACATTAAAGAAAACCAAACAAAAAATCATCACCACCAAAAACCAGAACCAACCAACCAAAAAAAAAACCCCCAAGAACTCCAAAACACCCACAACCCCAAACAGGACTTCATTATCTTGCTTATAGTGATCATAAGCAGATAAAGGTACAGCTTTGTGACAGTGCCAGCCATCAGAATAAGCTGGCATAGAACAAACCTTCATGATCAACACTGCCGTGCAAGTGGGTTTACTTTGTTCCACCCACTGCCGGGGAAGCCACTTTGGTAGCTAATGGCCTGGATCACATTTTCTCCCAGTGCAACACTGTCATCCACTGAAACCAGAGCACTGAACACCAAGGATGCACCCCACAGTGACCCAAAAAACTGGGCTATGCAGGGCACAGAGTGGGAAAGCCAGCCTGGACACCTCAGGGAAGAGAAGCTGGTGGGCTCCCAGACCACCCACCAGCACATGCATTGCTGAGCACGGGCAGCTATTTAAGGGAGCAGTTCAACAAGCCCTCTGTACCTTCAGGAAAAGCCTCTGGAGGGACCTTGAATATTTTATTGTCCACTTTGATCTCCTCCCATCTGTACTCTGCAGCAGGGATTGAATTTTTCTTGCATAAGCTATCCAAGATCTGTGTAGGTTTAAAAGCATCTCGCCAGGTGTTGTAGCCATTTCTGCGTGGAAAAAGAAAACATCAAGAACTTCTTCAGTTTAAGTTTCTTTTCTAGGCTGTGAAACAGTCTTCCTTCCCTACAGCACAGGCTACATCACTAGAACCCTGCTCAGATTTTCACTGGGAAAACCCTGGGCTTTCAAAAGGGTTACAAAAAATCTTAATGAATGAAAAGCTAAACAAACTCCATCCCGACAGAACAAGCTGGACTTCCACTCCACAGAACTATTAGCTTCTGAGCAGCAAGAGCAGTTCTAGCTTCAGTTCCTAAGTGGGAAAGAGGTTTTTGCTGTGCTGGGTACTCAACTCCATGCCCACAGCTAATTTTCCAATAGCAGGGTAGGAGAAGTTTGCAGAAAACTGGTTGAAGACACCAGAGAATCCACATGGAAGGAGGCCAAAGGAAATCAGATGTCCTGAGTGTTGCTGCTTACAAAATGCTGCCAGAGAAACTGCCGTATTTTGTGAAAGGTTGGTGTCAAGAAAGCAGTTTTCTCACAGAACACCAATATGAAAGCAATAAAGAATTTTTTTTGCTATATTATGCAAGGCATATTAGTTTGCAGTAGGAATTAGCTATCACAGGAAGCTGGTACATGTCTAAAGAGATAGTTATTCATGGAAATTGTAGTGCATCTGTGGAGCACCTGCAAATGCATATTCTGAATTGCAGAACAGGAGGAGCTCTGTTACCCACATATCGCAGGTGAGAAGAATGTCTGTGGCCCTAATGTGTCACATTGGTACCTACAAGTCATACTGTGCAGCCACTCCACAGTTTGCCCTGTGCTTGCTGTAGAATCGATTCTCCAAGTCAATCTTGGTCTCCCCAATCAGATCATCAGATCCAACCAAATCATGGTCAAATATTGCCACAGTGAGTTCTGATTCCATGGGAAAGGAGACTGTCAGCTCCACAACTCTGGACAGAATCAAACAGGGAAAGTGAAATTAGCAAAGAGGATGGGAATGAAGCACATGCTCTACGCTTTGATAATCCTACACAATTAAGAACTGTATTTAACAACTTAAAGGCCTCTGATAACCTTTGGTTCTCTCCAAATTCAGTATGTGCAAATTTCAGTGTGCATGTTCAAACAAAGGAATTACTTTTCCAGGAATGTATGGCTTGGATAGAGGACCTGGAGCTAGGGGAAAAAGCTCTCCAGTGCTTGGCTTCCAATTTTAAATCTTGGGTGTGCTCGCCTCTTAACCCAAAACATGATGGCTCCTGAGTTAGCTGGAGGCAAGAGACATGCCCAGGAGCTTTGTGTTAAAGCACAAGACTCTCCATCAGAAAGGAACAGAAGACCTCACATGCTGAGCCACATTCCAAGTCCCAGATTCACACTGTTCTTATTAAACCTGCTAGATGAAACCTTGCGTACTCTCCAAACACGGGATTGAGCTGCTTTGGGATGTATCGCTCCTTTGTGTCCTTCTGTTGCTTCCCCACAGTCACCACCACATAGGGGTCTGCTTTGCCATTGGGGTCTGCTGGAGACAGATTTGTAGCCTGGAATATACAAGAGGTACTGCTGTACACAGCTGTGGAGAGCACCCTGCACAAGGAACACTGCACAGGCCTGACACCACCCAAGCCCACTTGGCTAGGTCCCTCCAGCAACTACCCTGGCAGTGAAACAGCCACTTGTTCCCACAGAAATCCTCACTCTACAAGCCATTGATGTCTTCAGCTGTGGACCCACCCACTTGCTCATGATCTCAAGGCAGATGTAAGGAGCCAAGAAATGCCTATCTGGCCTTTTAGCACCTCCTCAAGCTACAAAGCATGGAAGACTCTCCATGGACAGGATGTAGGTGTCTTCCACTGGGCTGGCAGAAGCTTCAAGCCAGCATCACATTTTTCACAAGTGCCACTGCTCACATTTACTGAGCAGAGAATGGCAGAAGGTCCATACAGAGGGGAGAGACCACCAAGCATTACTGCCACCTCCACCAGTCTTACCTTAACAATGTAAACTCTTACAAGAACCTTGATGGGTCTATTCCTTGGAATGCCCTGGGAGACCCGGGGCTCTGTAACAGCTTCCTCAGTGGGGTAGACATAGAAGGAGCCCTGCAGAAAACACTTTTCAAGGAACAGCTGGATACAGATGGGAATATCTCAGAAAGTATTGGAGCCACCAGCTTTACTTGCCAACTAGAAAATCAGAGCCATTTCCCCATGCAGACCACAGACACCCTGTGCCCATGGAGACAGTCCTTCCCAAAGGTCCAATCATGTCCACATGGCCCAGGCAATCCCTGCTTGCAATTTAGGCTGTAGGCTGTTAGACCACTGCCAATGTCAGATCTGAGCACCTCCAGTCACTTTGGACTGCCAAAGACAGAGGACACCAAAGGTTTTCAAGTGACAGCTACAGCTTCTGTAGCTCTTCAAGGGCTCCTGGATGGGAGGATGATGCCTCTTTTAAATAAGTTCTGCTAATTTTAAAACCAGTGAAGCTTACTAATACTTATATGCATATTGAATACACCCAGAGGCCGCAACCAGAATGAGTCCTTTATGCTTCATGCTTTCTCCTTGTAGCAGCTGAAAAATCTGAATCAGATGGATTTATAAGCTAACAACAGTAGGACCACAGTACAATTGGTTCAACAGGCACTAACAGTACCCTGGTCGTGCTGCAGCCCAACCTCATGTCACCCTGCACATCCAAACACCCTGCAAGGCTTTGCTGGTATTAGCTTTCTCCGAAATACAGGTCATAAGGATCTTCCACAAGCAGCACAAAGGTCATCCAAATGAAACAGTACCTTGTACTTCCCCACATAATGTTCATCCTCATTTCCATCTTCATTTGCTTTGCCACGATGAAGGGGGAAAACACACAACCAGTCTTCAAAATTACCAAACTCATTTTCTAGCTCAGAGCTGTAGATCTGAAATAAGTAGAAAGTAATTTTGGGCCTTTTCCTGCCATCTGAAAGGGAAGGAGAGTCATCCTTTCTCTGCTTCAACCATTTCACCTAGTCCTACCTTACTCCTGTTATTTCTCAGTGCAGGGTGTTAATGGTTTCCCTGCTTGTCCATGGGGCCAGCCTTGGATGTGGATGCACATCCCAGCTTGGCTCCAAGGTCTTACTAGCTGCACCAAAGTTCAGCAATGATGGGGCCTCAGCACACACTGCAGGTTCTCCTCCCAGCATAACTTCCACTGCAGGAAGGTGAGGAGGACATGGACAAAAGGCCAGGGCTGAAAGAGACTAGGTCACCCTAATTATCACCTGAAGGGTGGCAATGAATTTCCTCTTGGGTTGAGCAGGTTCAGCTTCAATCACTGCCTCATCCTCTGCTTCCATGTCAATGGAGGATGCATTTAAATTCCCTCCATCTAGAAATGACAGCAAGAGATTAGGGAACACTGATTTTGCCCATCATGTCAAGTGTCTCTACATGAAATTACCCCAGACACAGCTTCTGCTTTCACCCAGGGCTTTGACCTGTGTCACAGCAACTGGAGCTATTGCTGTTTGTAACAGGTGTCCTTCTGGCATCTCAGGTTTCCCAGCATGGCATGGCTGGATGGGTGGGGGGACAAAAATTGGCACAGACCTGCCTGTCTGCATGGCTGCTGTTCAGACAGGAATTGGGCAGAAACCAAATGAAGGAAGGTGGTTGGACCAGCTCACAGGTGCTGCCAGGGAAGGCACAGAGGAGAGCTCACCCTCGTCTTTGGATGAGTGCTTATTTGCTGGCCTGCTGGTTTGGGTGGCTAACCACAGCCACTTTCCGCACAGCTAGCTGAGCCAGGAGAGACTGTGTCTAGACCTTTCTCAGGGGCACCACCAAAACAAGGACAGAGTGGGTGTGTCCTTGTCCCATTTCACAAGGCTCCAGATCCCTCAGGTGCTAATGGCATGCAGGTACCCTCAAGCCCTCTCCTTATATTGTATTTACGTCATTTTTATACTTCACACTTTCCCGGGTCAGAGCTATATGAGTCACTGCTTACACCTCTGCAAACCTGAACCTACAGCTGTAACATTGTTCTCAGATCATAAAAAGATTGTTAGTACTGTCTTTCTGTTACCTCCCGTTACCAAGTGAGTATCCCATGAGCACAGAGTGATGCCCAGCTCCTGGACAGTTTTCCCTGTCCACCATCCTCCCTCTCCATCCCACCACTGCTTCCCAATTTCACCCAGACAATCCCATGATCCCTGCAGATAATTTTTCTGCATTTTTCTCCCACAGGAAAGCACTTGCTTTAACACAATTTTTCAAGACTCCACTATTTTCCAGGACTTTTCTGACCATTTTCCAAACTTTTTTCAGGAAAGTTTGGCATTTTCAACCTGAAATAGCCTGTTAGCCCTTGCTGATGTCTTCAGCCTCTCTGCTCACTTTTATGTTGTCATTGCTGAATGTTGCAAGGTTGTTCTCTGCACAGACGCCATTCCCACAAGCCCAGTACCCTCTGGGGTGGAATAAAATCCTGGTTCTCTCCATTAAAGAGTGGGGTATTGCTAGAGGACTCACCTGCATCATTCAGGTCATCTTTCTCAGCATCTTCCTCATCACTGCATTCCTGAAACACACATAAACAGTCACCTCAGATCCCTGACAGCAAAGGCTTCTCCCTCCAAGCACAGAACACCGACATTTTCCTGCCAAGAGAGTAAGTAATACATAGCCTGAAATCATTCAGCAATAACAATAATGATACCCAGTGAGTGTCTTAATGACTTTCTCTTCTCCCCAGATCCTTCTGCTAGCTTCTTTTGATTGGAATTTAAGTTGGACAGGGCAAGGAAGGAAATTTGGAGCAGACTTGCTCTCCTAACACATACTAGGACATAACCAGGACAGAGTAAGCAGCATGAAAGCCCCTGTTAAAATCATCAACGTCACATTTTCAGGAGGCCCTCAACAGAAGCTGCCTCATTCTCACCCCACTTGGGCACCAAGCCTCAGGGATGTTTCAATACCCACCACGCGCTGAAATCAGCCCACCTGGCAGATGCTTGATACCTGGCTACCTTAAGTATGCTTGAAACACAGAAGTCCACACCTTCCTGCAGATCCATGTGAGGAGAGCTCCTGTAACACTCAGTATTGTTGAAAACATCTTCCTCAGGCCAGTGCAGCCTATTTTCCCTTCTGTTGGCAGCTGTCACAAAATATTACCTGGTTATACAGCTCTTTCAGGGACGCATAGTACTTGGACCACCAATCCAGTTCTTCCAGTTCTAGTTTTTCCTCTTCATATTCATCTTCCTTCTTTACAAGCTTATTGATAGGAATTTTCTTCAAAGGAGCCTTGAGAGAACAGAGAAAAGGGTTCAGAGGGAAGAAATTACCACCCAGGACACTCATGTACCCTCCTCCTTGGAGCCTCTGGCAAAAGCTCAGCATTCAGGCAGAGCACAGGAGGTGCAAAGCTGCCTGTGGCCCCAGGTTTGTTCTTTGCTACAAAAGAAGCCATTCTCAAGGCACAGGGCAGGTCTCCTTAGTCTCCCTGTGACAGAGCCCCAGCACATGGCACTGCCAATGAGCAGGCAGGAGAGAGGAGTGTTTCAGTCCAGAGAAAAACCCGGTGGATGAAACCTAACACTGAACTTTGGAACTTTCTTTTCTGTTTGTAATCTACAGTTGGCTTTACAAACTTCAAAATTTGTTGGGCCCAACACATAACTCACCTTCACAAAACTAAGGGGGTGAGTGCTGGAACCTGGGTCACTAGCTGCCCGTCCAATATTTACCACAGTCTGAGATGGAAGACGGTGAGATGAGACTTTCCAAGCTGAGATGAAAATAAAAAGCTTCATGTTTCCATGCATTTATTTCTGCCCACTACTTCCTACTTTTGGCCACAGGAAAACCCTTCCTGTTAAAACACTGTCGTGTGATTGATTTTAAAGCTTTTCATAGCAGACCTTGCAAAAAAACCTGCTGTAAATCCAAGTACAGTACTGAGATTGGCCACCATCATCAACATGCTTGTTGCTGACTCCCAGGAATTCAGAATTATGAGATATACCTGCCTTGCTCAGACATAACCACAGATGAATCAATATTTGACTTCTTCATGCTTCCAGATAAGGAGCGCTAGCTGTTGCTATCATAGAACTATTTAGCTTAACTATTACCCAATGAACAGACCTTGACCTGTGAGAGAACTGAAAACTTTTCAGTCCTTGGTCCTAGTGGACCAGCTTCCTAAAGATGGAGGCGTCACTGAGAAAATTCTTCCCTGTGAGGGTGGTGAGGCCCTGGCACAGCTTGCCCAGAGAAGCTGTGGCTGCCCTATTACTGGAAACGTTCAAGGCCTGGTTGGATAGGGCTTGGACCAAACTGGTCTAGTGGAACGTGGCCCTACTCATGGCAGAAGGTGGAATGAGATGATCTTTAAGCTCCCTTCCAACCCAAACCATTCTGTAATTCTATGACCTCGTGATTCCAGGGAGAGGACTTTGCTGCCTGGCTAAGAGGGAGTGGAAGAGCCAGGGATCTTTGCCACTGGCAAAGCCTGCCTGCTGTCTCCATGAGAACCTCTCCAAGCAGCTCACCTTTGGGTACATCGTCTGGTTCCTCCTCCAGCTCTCTGGGAGAGAATTTCATCACATCGGACACAACATGGCTACCCACCAGCACAGTGCGCCCAAAAGCACGCTTTTCCACCACGAAGATGCTGAGGGGAGGGTGCAGGTATACTTGCTCTGGGAGCTCCTGCAAAAGAATTTTGCATGGGGTTCACAGGAATAAGGGTGATCAACCTGTGTTGAGCTATAAAACTATGGCAGCCCCATCACATAAGGAGAAGCCTGCTGGCACCTTGCAGCTATGCCCAAAAATCAAAGCCTTGCAGTGACAGACCATGGCTAAGACGGCTCTTGGTGGGCAATTTCACAAAGGTTTCGTTCTGCAGCTGAACCATGCGGCCACGGGAGAGCAAAATCCTGGAGGCAGTTCCCCTCCTGCTATCTTGCCCCATGCAGTGAGGCAGTGCATGGGTGCAGGGTAGCCACAGTGTACCCTAGCATGGCAGAATCCACCTTCCCACTCACCACATCCATGTATTTGACCAGCTCAGTGAAGTTGGGGTTCTCTTTGTAGGACACAATCACCTCTGACTCCACCTTCTTGCCAGCACATTCAATGATCACCTGGGGCTCATCCACCTCAAACAAGTTCACTCTCTTCAGGTCCCTCAGGCCCCAGAACAGGATCTGAAGCACAACATGAAGCTGCTGTCCGAGACATGCCAGGCATGGCACTGCCCATGCTGCCACCCCCCACCCACAGGACACAGTTCCCAGAAGAGGCACAGGCCTGCTCTCCCAGCTCAGCTGCCCAGCAGCTCTACCTGTTGAACTACTCAGATGGTTTCTCCCTCATGTCAAGCACCTCCATTTCTGGCATCTGCTCAGGCCTCACAGGCTCATTTGAGCTCCAAACTGGACTCCCTCACCAAGTCCTGCCCTCCACCCAGTGGCAGCTTAAGGGGAAAGCAAGTGCAGCAGATGGCAGCACACCTCTATTCGAAACTCCTTCAGTACTGGGCGGATGCCCTCAGGGATGATGAACCATCCAGGTCCAGCATGGGGGTCTTCCAGGTAGTCGGGCTCTTTGGGCTCCACGTCCTCCGGCACTGATGGCTGAACAGGTGGAACCAGGACACAGCAGGTGATGAAAGTCATTTCTATGCCATGCCATGCCATGCCCCCTCTCCCCTTCCTCTAGTTCTGTGCTCACAGGTTGTCCCTGCAGCCTCCTTTCAATTGAAAGCCAGATGTAGCCTCTAACTTGGAATCCTCTGGTGGGCCCCATGCAACCTTACCCACACAGCTCTCCTCCAAGAGCTGGCAACCATGTGCAGCTTCCTACAAGCCTGTTACCTCCAAACAGCCACTGTAATCAAGCTCAATCAGCTCAAAAGTGGCAATGAGCTCTCCCGCTGCTTTGGTGCCTCTGTAGAAATCAAAGAACTGTAGGGCAGGCTTGGTGTACGGCTCATCGACCAGCTTCACCTGGGGGACAGCAAAGGCCTGCCCAAGGAACTCAGGGGAGCCCTGCAGGAAAGAGGGGAATGAATCAAATCATCCATGGGTTATCTCACCACCTTGAAGACCACCAATCTGGTGGTCCAATTCCAGCCAATCTGGGACAGTACAAGACTACTCTTCCACCCATGTCATCCTCTGCTTTGATTTCCTCTGCTCCATCCAGAGCTAGGAACAGATAGGGCATGTTTGCAGCATCTGCTCTTACCTTACGGTTCATCTCCGTGCAGAACTCATCAAATGACCTGGCATATGCACCAGAGGACATCAAAGCTAGATCAGGTTTTACAGAGTCTCTTCCAGAAAGGGTTTGAGTATCTCCAAGGATGGATATACTACCAGCTCTCTGAGCTACAGGCCCAGTGTGTGATCTACCTCTGTGTAAAACTTGCTTCCTTATATCAAGATGGATTTTCTTCTTTGCCAGTTTGTGCCCATTGCTTGCCATTGGGCCCCTTGGGACCTCCATGAGAATTCTGAACTGACCTTATCTATCCTTTCCCACCAAGTAGCTGCAGACAGCAAAAAGACACTGGCTTTCCCTCGACCTCTGTAGGCTGAATATACTTGGCTCTCCTCCTCTGTCCTGTGCTCCATCTTGGTGGCCTCCTCTGGAGTCACCCCAATACAAGAGGATTTGTCTTATACTGGAACCCCAGGAAAGCTGCTGAATTATACAGGAGAACCTGGTGCAAGTTATGTCATTAGCCTTAGGATAACAAAGAGGCTCCAGGGGATAGTGTGACTTTAAAGCACTAATAAAGAGAGAAAAGGGAGAGCTGAGGAGGGATGATCAATGATACCTGGGGACACAGGGGAAGGAACAGCCTTAAAAGCAATATCAGTTCCTGCAGGCTATGAGCCCTCTGTAATGTGAGACTGCCAAGGAAGCAGAGATAGTGTTTCTTCAAAAAGAAGAGATCCTGGATCCAATGAGCACTCATCAGCCCCTGATGAGTTCAGAGTATCTCTGAGTCAGAAAGTCTTAACCACAGTCACAGTCCCCACCACTCACTGTCACCAGTGGACCAGGACCAAGCTGAATCATGGAAATCAGAGAAGTGGCAGCACTCAGACAGAGCTCCTCTCCCTTCCCTGTTCTGGAAACAACAGGAGGAGGGCAGCATGGCCATACTTACAAATTTATTGTGGCTGAAAAGATTGATTATAATGATGGGGGTCTCTGTTTTCAACTCTTCTTTCTTCCCATCAATAATGAGCTGGTCAAATAAAAGTAGCTCATTCCATGTAGGGCTCAGTGTCTCCTCCAGCATCTGCAGACAGAGACAAAAGGCCCAAGTGTCCCACAGTCAATGGAAACAAACCACATGCAGGAAAGTGAGGAACTCTGGGCTGATTCCCTCTCTCACACAACCACATGCAGCTGGTGGCTGGCAGGAGGGCAAGTTATAAAAGTATGGGATCAGCACTCAAGGCCAACTAGTACATGCCAATCAATCTCTGAGACCATGCTCAGTGACTGTCAAATATTCTCTGAACATATCCACACTGCCCAGAGCATAGATACCTGAGTGCTTGGAGATACAAAAGTCCCAGGAGAACTGCCATAATACTGGGCTTAATCATGTCAGTGAGGGCACGGTCATTTTTCTCTCCCCAAGTTCCCAAGATGACAGAGGCAAGAGTTTAAGTGGTCTCACCCTGGTGGTCTGGCAGTGAGTTGAAAACACCACTCTTGCAAAAGGATCCGAAAGGCCGTTATCATCTGCAGGGAGGATCCCTCGAGCCTGATACAGATGGGCTCGGAGCTGGTAATAGCTGAAATCTGGTAAGAAAAGGAGAGAGGAGGTCCCCAAGTCCTGTATGAGGCCAAAAAAATGCCTGAAGGAGAAGTCCAGCCAGATAGGAGTGGACACAACCTGTGAGGAATAGCTACTACTTCTAGGGACTGTGGTTCTCAGGCTCAGTACATCTCAAAAGGTTTAGCCAAGCCAGACAAGCTCAGTGGGCTCCTCAGACACCTCTGGGAAGTACATGACATGTGACATGTGCAATGTTCTGCTATGAGCATCTGCTGTGGTAAAGCACCACCAAGCCTCATTAGGGGGGTAGACCTCGTGCCCATTGCTAATTTGGCAGCACATTCAGTGCCTGTGAAGTACCCATCCTGTCTGCTGCTTTACCTGAGAATGTGCAAATACATCCTCATGAGATCAAACTGGACGTGCCAGTCCCAGTCATGCCTTGGAGATGACACTAGATCAGGTCCCCATTCTCAGACATAATTCTCAGATCACAGTGTGGCCTGGAGGTGAAGGGCTGTGGAGGGACAATGCATCACCACAGACACTAACCCATGGATGGGACCTCTTGCCTCCCTGCTCTCCTGCTTATGTGGAGAACCAGCATCTGCACTCACCATCCCTGCTGAGCCGGCTGGGAGGGCTGTATGCTGAGAGCTGGGATATCTCTGGCTCACTCTCAGAAAGGAACTCCTCAGGCAGCTCTGCCAAAGAGTTTTTCGCATATTTGGTTATCCCAAGCCACATGTAGATTTCCAGTTTGGCAAAGATCTCACCAGTGTGTAAGCCAGGGACCTGAAAGCACAGAAGGTTTAGCAGGTTTCACATCTCAGACCAAGATGATTGCCATCGGCCTGGGACTGACCAAAGAGCACAGGAGAGAGAGCAACACATTGGCAGAGGTAAAAGGCAGTGGTGGAGTGAAAGCTGTGTTTCCTTGTGAACTCCAGGATTTCAGGAAGGAGGGCTGAAAGCAAGGAGGGGGAAAGAGCATGAAGCAAGCAAGAGCACACAGTTTTGGTATAAACCCTACCTTCATAAAGACAGTCTGGATCTTTGCACAGTCTTTGCCTTTCTCCTCTTCAACTACTGAGTAGAGGATGTTTTGTGCAGGAATTCTGGCATATGCCACACGCCTGTTGTTGCTAAGCATCCAGATGAGTACATCAGGGAGAGTGCACTGGGGCTGGAGGGAGGGAACAGAGGAACATCACAGCAGAGGAACAGCATGCGTCATCCTCCTTCCACTGACATGGTGAAAGCTTCATCTCCTCACAGGAGGGACTCTGGCTGCATGGCGGTTTAGAGATCCAGAAGCAAATAAAGCACCTAACATTGGCCACATGCTTCTGAAAGTCAGCCCTGCAATATGGCTCTGCAGGTGCTGTGGTTTAACCCCAGCTGGCAACTTAGCCCCATACAGCCCCTCGCTCACTGTCTCTCGGTGTGATGGGAAAGAGGATTCAAAAAGTAAAAGTGAAAGAAGTTATGGATTGAGATAAAAACAGTTTCATAGGGAAAGAAAAAGCTGCACACACAAGCAAAGCAAACCAAAGAATTCATTCCCCTCTTCCCATGGACAGGCACGTCTTCAACCATCCCCAGAACAGCAGGGCTCCATCACAGAAACGGTGACTTGGGAAGACAAATGCCATCACTACAATTGTACATCACTCTACCCTCACAGAGCTAAAGATGTGAAAATGATTTGACTTTACTTGGTGAAAGACTTCTCCAAGCTTCAACAGCATCTGTCCACCTAACGTCAGTAAACATGGCATTCTGGTTGACACTACAACAACACACTGATTTTTTTCAATACAAACAATGAAACTCTGAATATGGAGAGTCTCTGCTATGGATGAGAGTTTCTGCAAGTTTGAATCTGCAGAAAGTATCTAGGGTCAGTCCCTGGTGGAAGTGCAGGCAGTGCAGGCAAGGCTCTTTCCCCAGGCAAAACTGTCTGCTGCGGACAAGGCCTTGGGCTGGTGGGGCAGAGAGGCCCAGGAGGCCTGGAGCTGGCCTAGCTCTGCCTCCTACCCATTGCAGAGTTGCTTGGGTCCCTGCTCTGCCACCAACAGCCCTGCAAAGCTACCTGGCCTCATCCCTCATTAGAGCTATCACAGGAAATATGGTAACTTCAGTAGCTGGAACTTGGAATTTTACATAGTGAGGAAAGACAGCAGAGGAAAAGCTTCAGCTCAGACTGGTGAGAGCCCCAGCAGACAGCTCAGTATGCTCTCCTTGCCTACCCTGTTCAGCTCAGAAAAGGGGTTCCCTAGGAGCCACTGTACCTCTTTAGCCATGAAGCGTATCTTTGCCAGGATCCTCCTTGTCTCCTTAACCTTCTCCTTGACATTGTCACGAGTCAGGCGCCGCCTCACACGGAGCCCTTGCTTTGCATACAGGATCTGAACAGAAAGCACAGCTGTCACACAACCAGCCATACCCCAGTGCCACCATGGGGGGGGTCTGCAGGCAGCTTACTGTGTGCTGATCGCATCCATCCTGCCCCACTGCACCCTGACCTCCACCATGGCTCACTGCCCAGTTGCTGAGAGCAAATCTCCATGAACCTGTCACAAGCCATTTAGCAAAGGGTGCCAAGAACTGGAGACTCATCAGCCCAGTCAATATCATCCGGTAAAAAAAGTCGATGAGCTTTAAAATCATTTGGGGCAGAAAGATGTCTAAGGAATAAACATTTCAGAAGCAGATAGTGCCTGCGGAAGCCTTTGGCCAAGGAGCAACTTGGGGCCACAAAAGTATGGGAATATGAAGATGTAGGAAACTGCAACACAGGGCTTGGCTTTCACCACCACTAGTACACATCAGAGATAGTGTACACATCTGAGGAGAGACTTTGGGATGAACCAAAACTAATGATGAAATCCAGAAGGAATTCAGGGTGTACACCCACTATGTACTGACAAAGCCAGAAAATTAATCTCTTGGGTGGGTTCTCTCTTCCAGAGTGTCTCAGACTTAGCCAAGCACCTTCACCATAGCTCAGGTGATGACGCACAAGGAAGCGGAGGGAAGGGAACTGGGACCCAGACATGCCTAAATTTTATTTCCTGCTGCTGTCATTGCATTTTGGTCAGCCTTTCAAAGCTTTGTAGTCTGACAGGGACTATGACTACAGCTGTGCTCTGCTGTGCTGTGATGGAGGGTATGTAATTGTGCTCTCATGCAGCTAGCTGGTCTTTTGTACAGGGTGATAAATGCCCAAGTGTTAGCCTTTCTGAGAACAGACAGATGAATGTCTGTTGTAGATCTGCTTGATATGTACCCAGCCAAGTAGGCAAGTTTTCAGGAGCAGTGGATCTCAGTGAGCCACTGCAAAACTGCCTGCAGGAATATGGTGTACCAAAAGGCCTCCAGCAACCTACTGGGCAGCAATATGCATGTGCTCAACCACATATGCCCCAGAAGAGACGAAGGAAGGCATCAGGGCACAGCATCTGCACAAAACTGTGGGCAGCCATGGCCAGACCCTATCTCTGTTCCCTGAGCCAGAAGTTGTATTGCTCTGAGCAGAAGTTGGGAGATTCTGTAGTAAATGCCTATGACTGATATCATGAGTCTTAGCTCCAGGTTTCCTTCTTAGCATCAGTTCCTGCTCGTCCTCCAGAAGCATCCCCCAGAGCAGGGATTGCACAGACTCCCACCAACAACCACCAAGCCCCACAACTTACAATGTTGCGCATCAGGTATTTTGTCCGACATCTGTCCAGGTTATTTGGATGAGCCATTGTTTTTCTCTCTGCATTGACTGAATATTGCCTGCAATGAGAACAGCAGCACAGACCCTGTATACTCTGCACCCAGCAGGTTGAGCACAGCTCACAGCAGGGACACAAGCTCCAAATCCAGATGCGTCAGGAGTCTCCTTTTCTGTGATACCCTCTCTTCTGCAAGCTTGTTGGTTCAGAAGGTACACTGGGGATTCTCAGCACCTGAGGCTCCCTTTCTACTGTTGCACTGTGGACTGAAGTGCATATCAGCCCCCACAGGGCAGTCATGGGGATTGAAACACTAGTCTTTTGACTGCATGACTGAAAAGAGTGAAGGAAATGTCCTTCGCATTTAGGAAACACACAGGAGTCCAGGAACACTGAGGCTGCCATCTATGACCCCTTTGATTCTCAGAACAGGACTGGAGTCTCCTCTCCAAGTTTGAAGAGCTACAGGGTCCTTTTCCCAAGTCATCCTCATTTCCTTCTGCTCATCCCCCTCAAAAGGGCAAGAGAGAAGACTGCACACAGCCCAGGCAGAATATGATATGATCTCCTAACCTGAAAACAAACTTCAGAAAATCAGGGACATGCTAACCTGCATCCAGCTACAAATTCCTCCAGCACCTCTCTGAGCCGCTCTTCTGCTTTAGCCTTTGGTCTTCTCAAGAGCTTTTCCACGTCATCCAACCCCTGCTCCTGTAGCAAAATCACAATATTCACAAAGCTTACACCTTTCCTACATAAGTGGCTTATGCCTTTCTGCAGAGCTGGGATTCATGAGTGCTGCAGATCAGCACTATGCTGGCCAGGGACTCTCCAGAGCCTGAGGATAACCTTAACATTTGTTGTTACAACACCTTCTGCCTCAGTCTTCGAGCAGCCACTGACATACACTGGGGCAAGCTCTGCTTTCATATTTTCAAGCCCAGAAGGGAAGGTCCCATGAAGAGACTGCATCCCCTTCATGACAACCTGAGAGTCTGCTTGCCGAATCATCTGCCCAGGGCTTACACAGCTCAGGACTGGCAGCAGAAGAACTTGTTGTCACAGACATATCACATCACTCGCTCCTCCAGGAACCACCACCAGGCAGTTACACAGCCTGAGTCCATGTGCCCTACCCCACCTGTCTAAAGGACAGGTGGGACTAAACCCTGTGAGAGACGTGGACTTGCATGGGTAGTGAGGATGGCAAACATCTCATACAGCAACTGCACATGCAACAAGGAAAGCACACCAGGAAGGAGCATGCCACAGACAAACACCCTGAACACACTACCAGGCGCTCTGCCAGTTTGACAATCCAGTTGGAAATGCAGAGTCTCCAGGCGTGATCCTCCCAGTAGCTCCATACATACACGCAGGGTTTTTCGTGCGTCATGGGCAGGCAGCTGTATGACCTAAGGGCAGCAGGCAGAGGAGATTATGGCTACTGCTACAGAAAGCATATGCTGTATCATAACACATGTGCTTGCACATCCAGCAAGGGAGCAAAGGCTGAACTCTGTCCCCTCCACAGAAAATTAATTGGCTGTTTTGGGCTCTGCACCATGGACATGTGTGCAAGCTGCTGGATCTGCCTTTTGCCATCCCAAACTAGCACACAAGGTTTCTAGTAGAGACAGCAGCACATGCTCA
Source organism: Corvus hawaiiensis (assembly GCF_020740725.1). NCBI lineage: Eukaryota > Metazoa > Chordata > Aves > Passeriformes > Corvidae > Corvus > Corvus hawaiiensis. The sequence continues at coordinate 1,256,971 of NC_063229.1, forward strand.
GATGAATGAGGCTGACAGGAGCATGGGATGCTGCCGAGATTTCTCACTGCTATGGGACTAAGTAATAGCAGGCACAGGCCTCGCAATGCAAAGACCAAGACATTGTCAGGCCTGTGGGACAAACTAGGCAGCATTCCCAGAGCAAACATATCATCAGAAGAGCTTGTGTATGTGTCTTGCCTGCTCAACATAGGACAGCATATGCCAAGAGTACTCCTCTCCTTCTTCCTCACTGGAAACAAGCCCTTAGGATGCTGCTTGTGAAGCAGAAAAGGGACGGCTGTTATTGCAAGGTCTCAGTTTCCTTGGGACCCTGTCCTTGGCCATCTGCACACATCAAGCAGACACCATAGGACTGTAGAGCTAGTGGGAAATCCCAGCCAGCTAGGCTATGGCAAGCTGCAGGGTTGCAAAGAAGAGAAACCAATGATGCATTGCTGAGCAGACCTCTAATAACATCTGGAACAACCAGCCTGGGAAGCTGTGACAGCTCCAGGAAAGGTGGGATAGAAAGACATAGAAGACTTACTTGTCATGCTCCGTGGGCTCTGGTCTCTGGCTCTTTGTCACTGATTTGTTCAGTGCTGTTAAAGCTGGAGTCAGGATTTCAGCATTCAGCTCACCACCTGAATCAGCATCCAGTAAAGGCTGCCCTTCTTCTTTCACTTCTCCCTTTTCCATTTTTTGCCATCCTTTGGTCACAACCTCATCAGATTTGCCATAGTTTCCTTGAAGGTAAGCATTAAATGATAAATAGGTAAGTGGGATCACTCAGGTTTTTTTAGAAAAGAAGTTTTCTAGCTGGCAAAACCAGAATGCAGTCTTCCTGCCAAGAGAAGCACAGGGGTATTGACTGCTTTGGGAACTAGCAGTTCAGTAGCGTCCAACCATCAGTGCATCACATGGACAACCAGGAGGTCCAAGTGGGAGCCGGGCAATTGCAAGGAGGTCCTCGTGTATGCCTTCTCCAGTTCTGCCAGCTCCACCAAGTGCCTGCTGACTACCATCTGCATCCCTACACTGGGGCCAGCATCAGCTCCTCAAGTAGTAAGTATATCAGCATCAAGCATCTCCACCCGTCCATCTTAGCAGGTAGGGGCTTTGACCCACTCTCCAACCATTGATTCCCCATCACTTGTCACATCCCCTCAGTGCCATGTGACCAACCCCAGTATCCCAGCTTTCCCTCCTTTGTTTACCTTTCTTGCTACCAAACCCTTCTACTTCTTTGTACCCTCACTTACTAGAAGAGTTTCCCCAAACTTTCCCAAAACAGGTAATTCATACAAATGGTGCAAATCTCCAATCCCATAGAAGAGATCCAAGCTCTTCAGGTAAGTAAAGCACTGTGCACACTCCTTGGATTCATTCCCCATTTGCCTTCCCAAGTTCCTGAGCTGACTTGATAGGGCAGTGTCAAGAACTGACTTGGCTGTCAGAGGGAGATTCACACTGTTCCCATGGTTTCTGGACATGGGGACCTGGGGAATACCCACCTATAGAGACTTCAAAGCTGACAGGTTTCGAGCTGAGAGAGGAGTCCATCATAGTGGCTTCAAAGAAGGCAGCAAAGAGGAGGAATTCATCCTTTCTCCCCAGCACATTCTGAGCAAGGAGACAGAAATCAGCCTGAGAGCCTTATGTGCCAAAACACTCCTGAGCACCAGGGCATGACTGATGCCTGCCAGCCCTTCCACAGGACCTCAGCAGGATGCTGCTGAAATCACCACTGGGCTACCAGAGGCAGGACAAGATTTCTTGGAAGACCTGAGGTGTTGTTGCAGAGCCATGGCTTTGGTTGATGCTTGTGTGAAGCCACTGAGCAGGTTGTAGGCTGAGGGATGGCTATTGTACCAACACAGCTGCCTCCTGCCTTGCCTCTTTCCCTTCACAACTGTGCATGCCAAAGACTGGCATGGATCAGCCGTGTCAGCACTGCAGAACTCACCTCGGGGAGTGGATGAAGCTCTTCCACCTCCACAGTGACCTCCCTGGGCTGCTCGGCCTCCTGACAGGTCCCAGCCTCCCCCTCTCCCTGCAGCTGCCTCAGTTCTTTAGTTTTCTCCTTGGATTTTTTACTTTTCTTCTTCAGCTTCAGTTTGCTCAGGGCACCCCTTGTCCTATCGCCAAGTTTCCTCTCTGCCACGCTGGGGCTGCTGAAGATCTCCACTGTGATGGCCATGAGGATGCGCCCACGGTAGAAGATGCCCTCACCCATGCCTTCATTGAGGTCTTTGTGGATGTCCCGCAGAGCTGAGTTCTGGGGGGAGCCATACAGGTTCACCCAGGCTGGGCCAAATGTGGGGTTAAAGCCTGCAGAGACAGGGACAGGGTCTCATTATGCTCCAGGGTGCTGCTGCAGAGAGACCTCCCCCAAGAGGACAGCCCAGGACACCAGAATGTCAGTGTGCTTCAGCCACTCCTGCTCCCACCCCCAGGAGACCACCATGCTGAGCAGAAAGTGCATGGCATGGGGCTGCCCAGGACGTCCTGCCCTGGGGCAGCCATGCCAAGCCTCACCATTCCTGTCAGGGTCCGAGATCTCCTGCAGGTCAATGTAGTGTGTAGCAATGGCCACATCACCAACATTGGCATCATCCAGCACCTGGACTTTTATCTTTCTGGACAGAGGCGGGAACATCTCAATGAAACTGATCTGCTCATTCCACTCAGGCTCAGTGGTGTTGGTCTCCACTGATGTTTCCCCCTGGGAAGGAGAAGGTGTGAAAGCCACATAGTTCCAACTAGTGCCCAGAAAAAGGGATGCCTCAGAGCTTGTCTGGGAATGGCACATACTCTTGTACCACCTGCAGATAGTGCTGGGCGGGCTCTGGGAGTGGCAGTGTCCCTGCCCCTATCCCCTCTCCTGCAATTCCTCTCTGTTTCATTAATGGGGGTCTGTTCCAAGGCCTGGGCATAAGCTGCACAGTGAAGGGAATGCAAGCAGGCAGCAGACCCAGAGGTGTCTAAGGGTTGCCTGGAGCACTCCAGGCCCACAAGACTGCCCAGGGATTGATTCTTATATTAATGGATATTACGGGACCAGAAACCCTGACCTTGTGTGAAAAAACTGGGCCATTATCTCAGTAAACTCTCTCAAGGGTCTCAGGCTGAGCCCAGCTTGACACAGAAAAAGGACTTCAGTCCCGCTCCAGGATTTATTTGATCCTGTCCCTATGTCTAAGGATATGAATCTCTGCCTGCAAAGCCAGTAGCTCAGCCAGTAGCTGTGCCCAGGGCTGGGGCTGTCCAATGAGCAGCTCTCTGTAGAGACAAAAGTCAAGAACAGCCTTCTCATCCAGACATTGCACAACCAGGGCCACACAGCTCAGGTCACTGCTAAAGACAGCAAGAACTGGGCTCTCCCAGCCTGTTTTCAGTGAGATTGCTGTGCCTTATGGAGGCTCCTGGCACCATGAGTCCACCCATGCTGCCACACAGCCAAGGGAGATTCAGCCTGTCCCAACAGTTTCCCCACACTCACCTGCTGCCCACAGAATGAGACCTGCACGTATGGGTCGATACAGACTTTTCTCTCCCCTATGATCTTGGAGATACCACCCATGATGCCTGCACTCATGCTGGGCAGGCCCTCAGCACGATACAGTTTGATGCAGACCCTGCCCCAGGGTCTCTCTGCAGGGACTCTCTTAGGCAGCAGCAGGTTCCTGAAAGACAAATTTATGTCCTGCCTCTCTCCTGGAGTCCATGGGACACAATGCTGGGAAATTCACTGACTGGCAGGAAGATTGGATCCTTCCTCACCACAGGTCTTTTTCACTGGGTCTTTGCCCATCGGAAGAGGGGAAAACAGGGCAAAAAAAGTAGTGTGAAGAGAGACATGGCAGGGTTCCCCACGGGCATGCAAAATCCCACTGCACCTACTTTTCAATGTCCTCATCCTGGTTCCTGGAATAGGTGGGAAGGAAGCCCACAATATCCCCACGTGCAGAGACAGAGATGTTGCACTTCACAAAGCCTTTCACGCCTGCCTGGGTGTCCGTGGGGTCACTGATAACTGCCCACTTCTGGAAAAATCTGTGATCTGAGAGGGAAGAGGAGGAGTTCCCTAGGGAGAGGCCAGGTTACCATTTCACATCCAATTCTGTCCGCACAAAGACTGCCCTGACCCTGCCTCTGAAGGTGCAGGAGGTGTCACCTGCCTTCAGACAGCTGGGAGGAGAAGCAAGCTCAGGTTCTCATGCAAACTAAGTGCTTTAAAGCCAGGGCCTTGTCCAGACCCATCAGAGCATGAAGGAAACACCAGTTTCAGACAGAGCCAGGGTCAGGCACAGGTACATAGTGCAGTCCCTCATACCTGGCTGGCTGTACACTGTCTCAACATCCATCTTGAACGTTCCTATGCAAGTTCCCAGAAATGGTATCTTCTTTGAGTGAAAAACCTGCAGACAGCACAAGTCCCCCTGAGCACCATGAGGTGTGGGCAGCCAGGTGACACATCCAGATATCTCTGAGGAATATAGGGCTGCCAAAAGCTCGTTCCAAAGCACAACTGAGGCAGTGGTTGCAAGCTCCTCATGCGGATTGTGCTAGCCCTGAAACAAACCCATTCTTACTCCCACAAAGCCCACCAGCCCACAGCCCTCAGTCAAACCTAGACCAAGGCAGTCATGTGCAACCAATTCAGTTTCTGTAGTCCTAGGTAAGCCACACCCCTACAATGGACCTAGGACCAATCTGTTTTCTGCTGGGTTAGGGCAGAGCTATGACCCCACCAGGCTAGTGTCTCTCCCAAAACCCAAGTCTTGCTCAGTGCTTGCTGAACTCATACCAGCAGAAGAGACGTGCAGCCTTTCACAGGGAAAGTGCTGGAGACCACTTGGCAAAGGACGTGCTGGCTGGGTTTAGCTATCTTCAGAACATCCCCACGTCTTGGGGAAGCCCTTGTGCTTTGGGCCAAGGGATTTTCAACCTCTCTGCGTGCCTGGGCTTTTCTGCAGCACAAATAATTTCTGAGCTCTCCTCACACCAGCCACTTACCTTCAGGACCGGCAAGATGAGGCTCCAGGGTAAGGGGCAGTAGGGAATTGCTGCCAAAACAGCAGGACAACAAGGCAGCAGGCAGGTAAGTGCCCCAGAGGCCCCATTTCAGTCGCAGGGTGAAGAAAAACCCTGACCTGGAGGAGGTGGGAAGGCAGCACTGCCCAGTGCTGGCTCAGAGCAGGGCTAGGTCTCTGCCCCGTGCAGCCACAGGAAGGCCCTGTGGCTCTCTGTGGGCAGGTGCTTCTGGCTGGAATACCTCAATGGTATTGGTACCCTTGCTTTGCCCATCGCTCTCAGTGTCTACTCACAGAAGCATCGGGCTGTACCACTAACCGGTGTAAGATGAAGAGGAAGACATACATACCGAGATCTCTATGAGTCTGTGGAATAAAATGTCCCTTGGCTCATAGAAGTCAAACAAAAAATACTGAAAGAGAAGAGCAAGACAGCTGAGCCCCAGGCTCCCAGGCATCCCTTGCAAGGACAGTCCCAGGCACATGGGACACCAGTGGGGCAAGGACAGAGCCTCTGTCCATGTCACATACTTCATTGTAGAAGGGGCAGTTTGTTGACTTCTGCGTTGCCGTGTGCCTCTTTTCCTCTCCAACCTTGACTACAACAAAGGGGTTGATGTTCACCCCCACCAGCTTCTGTGCTTCAATTACATTAATCCCAACCTGAGAAAATGTGGGAGAAAATCAGCACTCTCCTTGTTTACATCTCCATCCTGAGATTGTTTCAACAATACCAATATGCACATTTACAGGGCACTCTCAATGCAAAGGTGGATACTTAGGGCAGGCAAAAACATGGCTGCTGAAATCTGCTACAGCCAGAACAGACCAAAGTGGTATTTGAGATACTTGTTTCTTTCAGACAAGCAAGGAAATAAAGTATTAGAGCCCTAGTACTTTTGACAAGAGCAGACCTTGCCAGCAGCACTTGTACCCTCAGTTCCTGATCCCAAGGGTTGCAAACCCACTGCTCCCACGTGGCGGGATCCACAGAAGCATCTTGGAGAAGATGCTCTTTGTCTCTTCTGTTAATACTCCTCTTTGAATCCTACTGAGATGGACGCCATTGGAAAGACTGGAATGCAGCTGTCTCATTTACTGCAACTGCTTATGAGTCTAAGATATGCAAGAAATGTTCTCACATTTCCTCTCAGTACAAGTAACTAGGCCATTGTTAAGGTACAGAATAATCACTTCAAGAAAACAGTGGTAGGAAATTCAACCCTCACAAAACCTTCCTGCTTGGTTGATAGGACCAAATGTGAGTCCAGATTGACTTAGAACCAGGGAAGGATTCAAATCCATAGCCAGGCTGGGAGACCTGCCCTGAAATCAATTTAGCCTGATGTCAGATAATCAGCCAGAGCCACAGCTTCCTACCAGCCTCCCAGCATGCCCAAGCAAGCCCCCACATAGCCCTCCGGCCCCAGTCATGTCCCACAGCTGTCCCTAAGGAAGACAGACAGGCCCTGGGAAAGCTGGCAGGCACCAGCCCTGCCTGGTTACTCTCTGAAGCTCTGCTCAGGCAGTGTCTTGCAATTGTACATGTAGCTGATTCCCTTCTCCTGTTTATCCATAGCTAACTACATGGGCTCACTGATACTGGGGCCAGCACTCATGGATGCAGTCCATTCAGGCAACCTTACATCTTGCCCAGGGAAGTCACACAAAATATGATGGTCTTCGTGTTAGAGGCCTTGATGGAGTATGTGGCAATCGGAGAAGCCCAGGCCCGCAGCAAGGCAGTAAGGGACTGGCTATGGGGCCAGAGGCAGCTACGGGAACATGCAATGCTGCAGTACCTGGAAGCTCTGCGGGGCTGGGATGGCAAAGAGGTCCCGTGCAGAGCAGAGTCTGGAGCGGCTGCACAGAAAAAAAAGCCCAGGTGAGCAGGTGTTTTTGTCAACATGGACCTGAGTAAGTCCCCACCAAGGGAAACAACAGAAAACCTGGCAAATAATGGCCCATTGCCCTAGGAATGAGCAAATCCCCAACACACCCGGTCTAGGGCCATTAGAGATGGAAGATTTCTGACATTTTGCCAAAGCAGACTGCCATGAGCTGCAGGAGTTCTCCATAAGATGCAGCATTTTCTACCCCAGGAACCAAGCAAAGGCAAGAGAGAAGAGCATGCCATGGATACCTCTTCACAGGGCTGAAGACGATGCCCGAAGCCTCAATCTCAGATGTATCATATAAATCTTCCTCCTCTTCCTCTTCTTCATCAGTCTCCAGACCTTTTGCCAGCTTCCTGCCTAGTGCAGCAGCCTTCTTGTCCAGTGCCTTCGCTCTCAGCCCCTCGGCAGTCCTGCAAGCCCCACCCCCCCCCCATGCCATCAGCCATATATCAGCCCTGACAAGCGGGCTGTGCACTGCCCCCCACCCAGGAGGGTGAGCCAAGACATTCAAGTAGGGCTACTTACTCCAGCTGCTCAAATCCAGGATTGCAGATGATTAACTCTGAACTGTAAAAACAAAAGATGTTTTGCTGCAAAGACCAGTGTGCTGTGGTTGTTCCCTGGTGCATTTAAGTAACAGTGGCCCAGCCACACTCCTGCTTATTTCTTGGCGGGGACACCAGCATTTTTCTCTTAAGCTTACCCACTGCCCACCCCATGTGTCTGCTGTTTTCCCTCTAGTGTTCCACAAGTGACACTCTGCAGGCCTTGCTGCTGCCTGTCATCCTGTCTGCCCAGAAACCCACAATTCCCCTGGCTTTGGGCACCACCAGCGTGCCATGGAGTTGCTGGAGGCCAAAGCCATGCTCTCTGTAACTTTGCAACCACAAGCCAGGAAGGCGGCAGAAATGCTCTCAAGGCTGTCCCAGGGAGTCCCAGGACTCCCAGCACCTACAGTGGATCATTGCAGTCAAAGGCTCGTTGTGATGACAAGGTATTTTTATCCAAGAGCCCTGCTCCCTTATTGCTGCTGTGGAGTTGAGATGCATCAGCCTGGCCAGAGGTGGAGAGTAAATGAGGCTGGATTGCATCCCAAAGGCTGCCACTGACAAAGGCAGCTGTACAAACTGCCTGGAAATTTGCTCTTCCCTAGGATTTCCATACCTGTCTTTCATAGGATAGACAAAATCCTCTTCAACCCAGCTCCCCGCTGAGCCATCTGGAGGCTGGTAGCGCAAATCCAACTCAATGTAGATCTATAAGCAGGAAGTGAAATGGCCTGAGAGCTTGGCAGCCACAAAACAACGTCAGAAATGTCACAAAAAGAGAAAGGGGGGGCACGGAAGAAAAAAAGAAGTGAGAAGCTAGTGGAAAGCAGAAGAAAGGTGGTCACATCCCCACAAGAGGCCTATTTATACCAGACTCCCCTTGTCTGCCTTCATCAACAAGCTAGACAAAACAAAACTCCCCCCTCTGCAGCTTTCCAAAATCCAGGATTCATTGAATAGAAGCCAGATCAAGTTTACAGATCTACCATAAAGAGGCCCCAAGAGTCGCCTCAAGGCATTTTTGACAAGGGAATTGGGGACTGCAGACTGCAGACTGACATGCAGGATTTGGAGCAGTATCTCTAGGGGAGGCACAAGACAGCTGGCAGAACATCCCTAGGCAGGACAGCTTGGATTAAAATGCCGGAGAAGTCATTAGCACACTGAGAATCTGAATCACAAGAAACATGGAAGGACAGCCAGAGAAGTACAGAGCACACTGGGTATCAGCACAGCCAGCACAGGTCTGGACACTCTTGGTCTCCAGGTAGCCAGCCTGATCTCAAACCAACACAAACACAAGGAATTTCCCAGCAGAGGCCAAAATCGCTAGCATGGAGGAGATCACTCCTTAGTAGGCTGATGGGGATGTACAGGCTGGGTTCAGAGCTCAATCCCTGGAAAACACACATTTCTAGGAAAAGAAATGCAGCCCAAGAAAGCAGCAGTACAGTGATCAGAAAAGGCAGCAGCAAAGGCTGGAGGGTGAAGAAGCCTGAGATGAAGCTGAATAAAAAGCCAAGGCTCTAAAAGCACTCCTTCAAACCGCCAGGAGAAAAAGGGGCCCAAATAACTCAAGTCCCAGAGAAGAACAGGACTTGGACTAGCAGGAAGTCCAGTGGCTTATTCCCACTTTGCTAAAGGAGCAGCCTCTCTCTTGGGGTCACTTCTCTACCAAGCTGAGCTGAGAGGGTCCCAGGCTACTCTTGGATGGGCAGTCTTGCCTGCCCTATTTCTGTCCCCTGCAGCTGTTGTGCAGGCAGGGTTGCACAATCCAAAACTAATCTGGCAAAACTGAATGTGGTTGGGTTTTGGTTGGAGCAGCTCATCAGCACGAGTGTGGCTGTCAGCACATGGGAAGAGGCACCCAGGGGCAAAGGGCTGGGCCACAGGGTAGCTCTGACCTTACACAGTGGGGTCCCTTCAAACCATCACCAGCACCAAGGAGTGAGTCTAATCCCTGTCTCTTTAATAGCATGAACATTTATCCAGTGAGCTGCATGGGCTAAAAATCATCCTGGAAATGCTCAGTTTCTACCTGGACCTGCTCTGTGATCCAGGAGTCCAACAACACAAGAAACCTGTGCCTGTGCCACTCAGGCTGGTGGTCTGGTGGCCACAGAGCTGCATTCGATGTGCCACCATGCGGTTTAGTCATACTGCCTGTGTGAAGAGCAAGCAGAGATGCAGCACCTTGCAGGACTGCTGCTTCCACCTCTGCTCTTCCTGCCCTGCTGGCACACAGCTCTGGCAGTCCGGAACCCACTGAGCTGTGCTTGCCACACCAAGCTGGCAGGAAACAGCTCATTTTAGGGTAGCGTTCATCTTCTACAAGCACAAAGGACCCACTGAGCCCCAATGCCAGGGCAGGAGGAGAACAGGACCAGCAGAGTAGAGCAGAGGGGCAGTCAGGTGTCAGAGCAACTCATGCTGTCCCAGACACTGATTAAGCCATCCAGTTAGTGCTAGTGTTTAACCCAAAAGCTTGTTGGGGGTCCCAAGGCACCCTGCCACCTTCCACCTCACTCCATCACTGCAGCAGCCCATACACATGCACTGTGTGGTGCATGAAGCAGATGAGATGCCACTTCCTACATCCACTGCCCAGACTTGAGAAGGTTTTACTAAGCCTCCCTCTACTCATTCAGGCCCTTGGCAGGTCTCCAGGTTCCCCATGCATTTGTAGATGCTCCTAGAAACCTCTTGGTGGATATGAAGTGTCTGCATCCCTGTGCAGAGATGGCACAAATGCTACAGTGCTTCCCAGCTCAAACAGCACTTTGGATTCCCCCCCAGCCCACCTGGGGAGTACCACATGAGGTTTCCCACAAAGCCTTACTGATTGGTGATAGCTGGGCTGTCTGTGGAGGACTTACACCAGTGACTCTGTTGTTCTTGTCCACAAGGGACTCCCGCAGGATTAGCCTTCCGGATGTCATCAGGTGCTGAAGGCTGAGGACAAGGGTACCAAGCAGCCTGGAACAAAAAGAGAGACTGCAACAACACTGTACATAGCATCAGCACCTACATCCTGGGGAGTAGTGGGATCTCCACTCTCCTGCTCACAGCCCCTCTGAGCTGCCCTGAAGTGCTTTCCATAGAGAGTCTGGCAGCTGAACACCTGAGACTGACCCTGCAGCAGGTCCTGCCCCCATCCCAGTCATGCCCAGGCAGCTGCTTGCAACTGAGCTGCCATTGATGGTTGAAGGCTTGTGCAGATGCAGACTCATAGAGGGCAAAGGAGGATTTTCCCTTCAGCCGCTCGGCTTCACAGGAGCCAGTCTGTGTCTGGGCACCAAGCAGAGCTGGGGTGACTCTTCCCAGATAAAACTGGAAAACAGAGGCTTTACACAAGGAAATACAGAAATATGACCTAAAGCTATGACCACAGGAATGTCTGCAGCAAGTCAGGCCAAAATTTACCTACTCCAAAGGGGCTTCTCCCTGGAGAAGGGTCATCTGGCTCCCTGCAAGTGGCAGTAAGGCATGCGGGATGGCATTTGCCACTCCTAACTCTGGCTTGTGTGACACTGTCTGCACCCCCCATGTGTACGTGGGCCTCCATCTCCTCGTGGCATCTCTGCTGGCAGCCAGGCTAAGCTCTGCATGAAGGAGAGCTTCCCAATGCGAGCTGGAAACTGCCACTGGAAGAGTTGACTGCCCACCCAAGACTCAGACAAGAGCAATTGCTCCTCACACATCTCAATTTCAGCTGTGAGCTGTTGGTCTCTTGTATTCCTTCTCAGTTCCCTTTTCTCTGAGATACAGAGCCTGTCTGGCTTCCTACCCCCAAGGAAGGAGTCCCTCTGCTCATCCCCCTCATTTCCAGCTTTGCCGGTTTGGTGCTGCTGCCACAGAAAGGATGCACACACAGAAGTCCAGAGACCACAAACAGATACAGTAATGTAACAAATTTTTCTCTTCTGTCCTTCTACACTCTCTTTCTATTTAATTTTGACCATCCCAGTGCACAGACCAACTACTTTTGAACTGTACTGTCTGTCACCTGCCATGATGCTGCTCCCCAGCAGTGGAGATGTGTGGATATAGTGTCAGTCCACTCATTTCCCACTGGACTCCTTCGCTCCAGACTGTCAGGTCCTACTGTTTTGTTACTGTTTGTGTTATCTCTTTACCCTGTAGCAGTTTCTATTGACATTTCAGTCAGAGACAATACCTCTGATCCAGCTCCCATAAGAAAAACATTCAGGAAACAGTGACACAACATTCTGCCACGCTTTCTGCTCTGTCTTTATCTGTGTCTCACATGTGTTGTGCTCATCTGTTTCCTCCATGCCCTCTCAGACATCTTTGAAAAGGTTTGCATTATTAGCTGGTGCATTTTCCTTCAGTTCTTACAATTTGCTTATCAGAGCTGGCACCTTTCCCTGCATCCTCATGTTTCACACACCCTGAATGACCATGCCTCTGCTGCCTTTCTTGCTCCACCACCACTACTCAATCTATCATCTCTATTCTTGGGTTTCCCTGCAGTGTTTTACAACTGTTGGAATAGCCACTGAATTCACAGTATTGTGTCTGTGCCACCTAGAAGCACTTTAAATTCTGGCTGATCTTTTAAATTGAAATTGCTGTCTTATTAAAGGTTAAACCATAACACGATGGGTTCAGGGCTTTTCTACACCGACAGATATGTTGAATTTGGGTGCAGCATGGTCACGATCACCACAAGGATGTTCAGAGTAAGAGCAGGTCCCTCATCTGCAGCAAGGCCTGTCCTTATAGCTGTCTTTTAGGACCTTGTTTAACCTTTGTCCCAGCTGAGGGTCTGATCTGGATCCTTATGTAGTCCTTGTTACTGCAGGCACAACTAAATCATTCCCCTTATTTAGCTTAATATATACAGCACTGCTGCCCCACCAGAACAACCAGCTCCATCCTTCCTCTATAACTGGCATCCTGCTCATCTTCCTTCCATCAGATTTTCAATAAACATTTTCTATTCCCAGTAGACAATGTAAACACCAGTATGTCTCCTCCCCCACCTCTACTGGTCACCCCAACAATCAGAGGACCCACCTGTTACTGAAGACCTTGCTGCAGTTGTAAACCTTAATGGACAGCGTTTCACCCATGATGAGCTTCCCGTAGTGAGGCCAACGAAAGAGCTGCAAACAAATGGAGCAGGAAGGGATAACAACTCATTCTCAGCCACACTTTCCCATGTCTCGTGGGTGGTCAGTTCCCCTGTGAGGTGACCAAGTCCATGGGCATGACAAAAAGCAGGTGTGGTGGGAAGTTACTTTCCTGCTGGCCAGGCAAATCATAGAGCCCCTTCAGCAGCACAGAGCCACAGGTCAGCTGCTAAAGAAGTCAGAGCAGCACCACCCTGGAAAAAGAAGGATGCTTGTGCCTGCTGGGGTCCCTGAGCTGGCAGGTTGTGGAGTGAGACAGAATGTGGGAATGTACAGAGGTACTTGGTGAGAAGAGACCACCCAGGCGAGAGTCATCTGGCTCATAGAAAAGCTGCACCCTGAGGCTTCAACACCCAAAATGGTGGCTGTTCCTCCTGGCCCCCCCACCTTCTCTGCCTTTCTCCAGCCAGCACATTGGCACTGGGACCCGAGCAAGGGACAGGTGGAAACCACCCATTGGCACAGCAGAGCTGGGCTGTCACAGGCTTCAGTGGGGATGGCACTAGAGAGGCAGACATGCTTCCCAGGCCACCTCCATCCCTGCCCCTGCACACACACACATATGCACTCAAACACACAAGTCCCACTCCTGCCCCACAAGGCATCAACTGTAGTGACCATCTGGCCTTCTGAGGGCAGGGAGAGCTTTGCCTTCAGCTTTGGTATGCCCAGGCTTCCAGGCAGTGTCACTCCGCTGAATTTCAGCTCCTGCAGCGTGTATGCATAGGTCACAGACACAGTGTGAGGGACCCATCTGCCCCTCTGAGCAGAGCGGAAGAAGGACACAGCAGAGAAATTCCCAGGAAACAGTCCAGTGGAAGGTGCCCCTGCCCATGGTGTGGAGATTGGAACTGGATAATATTCAAGGTCCCTTCCAACGCAAACCAATCTATGATTTTATGACCAAGACACTGACCTCTCCCATCCCTGTCCCATATGTTCCACATGATCCCAGTTCCCTCACCTCCTTGAAGACAGCCTCTGGGCCACAGCAGACCTTCCTGGTCTTCTGGGTGAAACCTTGAGGAGAGGAGGCGTAAAGGTGCTGGCAGGGGAAGGCAGCCCCCAGCCCTCAACGCCGCCCCCCCCGCCACCCGAAGCCCACCTCGGAAGCTGAGATGCACCTGCCGCTCGCCATGGCCTGGCAGCTGGGAGAGCCGCCGGACACCGACGCTGAGCGCCATGGAGCCAGCGGCGGGCCCTGCTGCCCCTCGCTCAGCCGTGCACTGCCAGAGTGACTCAGCCCCAACTCACCCAGCCGGTCTGGCCAGACACTCCACACCCCAGTGCCCCATGGGCTGGGCAGCCCCTACTGAGGGACACGGGGAGAAGGGAGAAACCCTGGCTGTACTGCCTCCCTCAACCCAGGGGCACCGGGCTGAGCCCCCCAGAATACGCCTCTGCCGGCTGAGGGAGCCCCGGGCTGCTGGAGGACCCCCGGGGAGCACTGCAGGAAACAGCAGAAGTGAACCCATCACATGGCCACGCTTCAGCTGGTGCCTGGAGGGACAGGGGCTGCTGAATTCAGAACTGAAAGACACGGGCTGTGAATACAGAGCCTGGCTCTGCTTTCAGCCACCCCAGCCCTGTGCCTTCCCCAGCACAAAATCACAGGTCCTGTGGCTAAAACCCTCCAAAAACAAACAGAGGGAGGGTGGGAAAGGACAGCTCATCACAGCCCTCAGATTGTGAGGGTTGGGCTCTCCTGACACGAGGAAACAGCACACGCTCAGCAGCCCCTGAGTGGCTAGCTCAGTGGAGGTAGAATGCCAGAGCACTTTAGGACAGCGGCTGCAGCCCATCTGCCAGAGCTCTGCAGGGCAGAGACAAGCATCAAAATCCACAGGCAGTGGGGGCAGGAGCTTCAGCTGCTCCACAGGGTGCTGGCAACCTCACAAGGAGGGGGAGGAGGGAGACCTGGGGCAGATGGTGCCAGAAGCCGGCTGTGCTCCCTACTGCAGCCCCCGGGCCTAATCCAGCTCATCCCATCTACACGAGAGCTGATAGAGATGCCAGAGCCCTTCCAAAGCACAAATTCAGGCCAGATTAAAGCAGTCAAACAATCATGAGCTGAGCAAATTTTGGAGACCATTTCTTTCTCCTGGGGGTCTGGTTCTCCCTCTCAGCAGCTACCACCAAACACCTGTGATAGGAAAGACGTGTGCTAACGTCTTTACAAACAATTTAATGGGTGAAGCTATGGGTGTTAACGTCTTTGAAATGGGTCTTAATGTCTCTACTAACTTTGGGCAGCATGTTTGTTGCAGAGCCCAGACAGCTTTTGGCTCCTGAAACAGACAAGTGTGCCTGCACAAGCCTGACTTTCTGAACTTTGGGGTAAAATGACATGTTCAAGGTTGGATATGTGGTAGGCAGTTCGGGAAGGCTGTACCCTCCTAGTACCTCAGCCAGCGGGGAAAGGAAGAGGGCAACATGCGGCCGGGAGTTTAGGATTAAAGGAGGCCGCGCCCTCGAGAGTGAAACCCCCGCGGGCGTGCACCCCAGTGGACTCTCTCCCTTTATTTGAGTAACATTGCAGGACTCCTCTGTCTCCTTTGTGGACACGGGCTTTTCACAGAGGGATTTTCCGTACACCTGCATCCACACATCCACACATGTACAGGGTACCTCGCAGCGGGGCAGGGTGGCTTATTCAGCTCCACAAACACCAAGGAGTGAATCATACCTGTGTAATGCCAGTTGCTTCAAAGCAAGCCCTGCGGATATTCCCCTCTTGCACAAACACTTCCTGGAGCACCTGGAAAGCAGTGTTTGGGGCGGTGGAAGCATGCTGTGGTGGGAGGATGAGGCTTCACCATGGTCTTAGCTACAGGAGTATTCTACCCACCTCTATATCGTTTCTGATGAACTGTTGATCATTTGTAGGAGCTGCCCAGTGCACCCCCCAACCCCTCAGGCTATGAGCTGGGTGTTAAATAAGATAAGGAAGGCGAAGCAAACCTGCGACGCCGCAGGGCAGCGTTTCTTTTTCTTCACACCAATGGCTCAGCTGTGGTAACTCCCTCCGGGGAAGCACCAGCACAGTCCCACCCAGCCTGAGGGGTCAATCTTTGCTAATGAACCATAGAGGACTCAATGGCACCAGCACAATAGGCAGCTACAACACCATCACTGACTCTAAAAATGTCCTATGACTCACAGTGTTATCTCATGAATTGTCAAACTCCCCGCCCTGAGAGAGGTACTGAGCATTCCCACCTGAACCTGAAAGAAATGAGAGTGTTATAAATGTATTGTGATGTTGGCTTTTCGCATGTTATATAATTGTTATGAATGTATTGTGATGTTGGCTTTTTGCATGTTACTTAATGTTGGAGAAACTTTGCCTAGGTTCTATGATGTAATGCATGGTATTGTGAAAAACGAGGTTCACTCTCCTGTTAGAATTTAAAGAGTTTAATATAAAGCCAATAAGAGACACATAAAAGAAAGCAAAGGGATAACGGCCGGGTGCCTTGGCGCTTTGCCAAGAGCACACCTGATGCCCGAGGTGAGTCCTTTTTATACCATTTTTACTGTCTGTTCTCTATTCATATTCAAACTTTTCCTGGAGCTGTTCTGCATGGCCACTGCTTGGTTCCGCCTTTTTAGAGCATGCGTAGTCTTCTGCCTTGTGGTTTTATTTCTTTTGATTCTTGGGGTTGGGCCCGCTAGGTAAGAGTCGATGGTAGGATGGATATCTTAATTCTCCAGACAGTCAGGGCTGATGGCAGCTTTGGGCCTCTTTGCCCCCCGGGCAGAGCGGTGATAGCGGCTCTCGGACCCTCCTGGCTGCCCGTTCTCCAGGCGGAGCAGCCTTTGGGCCCTTTTGTTCTCTGGACAAAGTGTTGATTAGCAGCTTCTTGGGCTTCATCCTCTGCTCACTTGGAGGTTCTCTTACTTGCTCACACTTGCTCACACTTGCTAACATTCTTGCTAAAAAGAGAGAAAACTACATCCACACAGCAAAAAAAGCATTTCTAATATTGTATAGTATCTATCTTTATACTTTGCGAGAAGCCAATATTATAATATATGTTTATAACAGTATAGAATGTCTATTGTTCATGTAGTCGGTTTGGAGAAGGTGGGCAGAGAGTCTTCACATTCCTGGAGTATCTTATCAGAGAAAAAGAAGACCCGAAACCAGAGAGAAGAATTGATGGAGGGAGCAGAGACGGAATGGAGCCAAGGAGGAAGATACGGCTGATGGGATGATACACAGAAACTCCAAAGAATTTATGAATCATGCATGATGGTGATGAATATGCAATAAGAGATGTACTTTTAAAGACGATCTTTTGGATGTAGAGGTGTGCCTTTGGCTCTGCCAAAGCACCTGGCCGTAATATCCTTTTTGCTATTGTCTCCTAATTGTCCCTTTTATTAAACTTTTCTTAAAATTTTACAAAGAGTGAACCTCGTTTTTTACAATTTGGTGCCCGTACGGGGAAAAGGCCTCACCTCTGCGATCTCCTGGGGAACCCAGAGCAGGGGGGTGCCCCCGCCCGCTTTTGGCGGCCTCGCTTTGTGCTTCCCGGCGGGGTCAGGGGGGTTTGCAGTCAAACACCCGGAGGGCAAGAGAGGAGACAAAGCAAAAAGAAAGGAAAGAAAAGGCTCCCTAAGATACCGCGACAGTTAAACAGGTAAAATCTTGTGCACGAAGACTCAGAGAAAGGTGAGTGATTTTTCTTTCCTCTTCTTCTTTTTTTTTTTTTTTTTTTTTTTTTTTTTTTTAGTGGATACGGGGGATGAAAGTGTGTGCATGAGACGCGGGCTGGTTACCCCAGAGCTGTGAAGCGAGTGTGGAGCCTCTGAGGCTGCGGCTCTGCTCTGCCGCGAGGGAAGCAGTCAGTAAAGAGGCGAAGCGAAAGATAAAAGGAGTGAGAGATGCCCCAGTTTAACTGGGACTGGGTTTCAGGGGAGGGATTGGATCCCTTGAAGGAGGGGAGTCAAGAGTTTCCTAGTACAAACCACAAGGAAACGAGACTAAAAGTAAAAGAGCCCCTAAAGAATTGCCAGGTTGAGGATTGGATCCGAGAGATTTAGGTTTTGAGACTGCCGGATTGGGGATTAAAAATTCCAAGAAATCCGGGTTTAATTCTGTCGAATTGAGGATTGATCCAAGAGATTTAGGTTTTAAGACTGCTGAATTGAGGGTTGATTCCAAGAGATTCGAGCTCAATTCTGCCAAATTGAGTATTACTCCAAGAAATTTAGGTTTTGAGACTGCCAGACTGAGGATTAAATTCCAAGAAATCTGGGCTTAATTCTGCTAAATTGAGGATTACTCCAAGAAATTTGGGTTTTGAGACTGTCGAATTGAGGGTTAGATCCAAGAACTTTAGGCTTAATTCTGCTAAATTGAGGATTAATCCAAGAAACCTGGAACATTGGGCCCAGGGGTGAATATTGGCCAACAATTTGAAATTAAAAGGTACCTTAATCTTGTGTGGTTGTGACTGATAGCGCTTGAGAAAGAGAAATTGGAACAATAAAAAGGAGTGAGTGAGAATGAATGAAAATGTATGTGATAGAAATGTTAAGCCTTGAAATACAACTTTATTTTCTGGAGGGAGGTATATTTTATTAAGAGATGGGAACTTTTGTATTCTAGGAGAAGAAAGGGGAAAGAGGTGGTGGGGTCCGAATAGTTGTTTGTTTTGTTGGTTTTTATTAAAAAAAAAAAAGTGGGAAACAAAGGCCTGGAAAGGATAGATAAGATTCTGAGAAAATGGGACATAAAACTAGTAAGCAAGAGTCAGGGAATAAAAAAGGGAATAGAGGCGTGCCAGCGGAGATACCCCAGGAAAGCCCTCTGGGAGTTATGTTACCTGACTGGAATACTAACCCAAATACAAGGGAAAAAAGAGCAAAGTCAAAATGTTTAGCAGGGGGAAGTTCTGAGCGCAGGGAAGCCGGCCGAAGTCACGATACAAACACCGATACGATTTGAGCATCGTGCTTCCTTTCTTGTTTACTTACACTCACTTATATCTACTTTACAAAGATTCATGCCCTATTCCCACGGGACAGCCTCTAAGCAGCGGGGGAATCAACCAGTGTGTAACTTTTCCCAAGGCTGTTCAAGGCTGCCTGCTGCCAGGTGTCTTTCTGGCGTATCTGCAGCCTGAGGGCCCTTCAGGGGTTCTTCTGCAGCAGCCCTGGGTTGCCCAAACTCTCCTGGGCTATCATATGCCCCTGTTCCACAAGGAATCCCTCTATAAAAACGATACAGTTTTGTATGTTAGATTGGGCCGAGAAGGAAATAAGATCTGACCATGTTTTCTGGCCCAGATATGGCTCTTTTGAAGTTTGGTTCTGTTAGGCTTTACAAGGATTTGTAAATTCAAAAGAACTCGTTAACACAGAAGGCAAGTACACTTCATGCTGGGTGAGAAACATAGAGCCTAAGGGGATAAAAATTTTTAAGTTGTCAGAGACCCAAGGAAAGGAGCAAAGGGAAAGCAAGAAAGAGAAGGGCTGGGGCCCCCTCGAAGCATTGCCCCCTCCATTCCCACTTGCCCCCTGCAAGCCCAGGCTCCTGTGGCGCCGCTCGCAGCTGCAGCGCCGCTCCCGGACCCCGAGGTCCCGCCTGTGCCGGCTCTCAGGCACCGCCCGCGGCTCCACCGCTTGTCCCAGCGGCGGCGGCTCCGCCGGTAGCCCCGCTGTTCCCGCCGCCCCCTCCAGCCCCTGCGGCTCCAGCGGCAGCCCAGCCCCTCCTTACGGTGTCTCGCCCGTCCCTAGCCCAGGTATCTGCTCCGCGGCAGCCCAGCCCCCCCTTATGGTGTCCCACCCGTCCCTAGCCCGGCTCTCCGCTCCACACCAGCCCAGCCCGCCGCTTTTGGCCTCCCCCCACCTTGCCCCTGCCCCGGCCCCGCTGGCGGCCCCAGTCCCGGCTCCGGCCCCGCTCCCGATGTCCGCGGCCGTTCCAGCAGCCCCTGCCCCCGCTGCGTTCTCTGCCGCGGCTCCATTGAACCCGGCTTCGGCCCCGCGGGCCGCGCTGGGCCCGCCGGCAGCTCAAAGTCCGGCCACCGTGGCTGCTGCGGACCCGTGCAGAGGGTCCACACCAGACTCTGGTATCCACAGGAAGAGCTTGTCCCCTTGGCAGTTCTGGCGGCAGTCCCTGCCTATGCCCCCCCACTCCTGGAGGAATCAGCTTCGGAGAGGACTCCTACCCCCTACGCCCCCTCCCTCGCCTGCACCGTTCCAATGGCAACGACCGCTTCTGCTGCTCCTCTTAAAGACAAAGCAAAACACCAAAGTACGGGGAGCTCAGTTACAGAACAGCCCTCTCCCAACACCCCCCAAGACAGGAAAGAAGTATCATAAGAGAAAAAGGACACAAGAATTGGGATGGGGAGGAATACTTCCACTCCAAACAGACCGAACTGACCACTGTACTCGCCACCAAGAAGATCACATACCCCTGCTGTGGGCAGCAGCCCCATCATAGGCAGGGGGGGTGGAGGTATCAGCCATATCGGACCTCTGTTATTCCTTTATCTGTCACTCCTCTTTTGTCTCTTCCCTCTGGGGATACCGACACAGCCATGCCATGGGTGTTACTGAAAGCTGTATATGGAAAAACACTGAGGTTCCTTTTTCATTGCGCATACCCATGTCAACAGTTATAACCCGCCCACATTAGGAACAAGTGGTATCACATTAGGAAGTAAATGTCCAAAAGGGGAAAGATGGATTTGTTTCACATATATTGTTGGGAATAAAGTCTCAGGCTTAGTAAAAGAACCAAACTGGTCAGGCATTGGAATTACTAGCTAGCCAACAAAGCCAAACAAGAGCGGCGGTGTATCAGAATAGGTTGGCTTTAGACTATCTATTGGCTGAAGAAGGAGGTGTTTGTGGAAAATTTAATACATCAAATTGTTGTTTGAAGATAGATGACCATGGGGATGCCATCCTGGATATAGCCAAAAATATCAGAAAAATAGCCCATGTACCAGTCCAAAAGTGGGAATCCGCACTAAAACTTAGCTGGTGGGATAATGTATTGGGAATAGAAGTGTGGAAGAAGCTAGGCTTCTTCCTTTTATGTGCCACCGCAGGCTTGATATTTCTCCCTTGCCTGATCCCCTGTTTCATTTGATTAATATCTACTGTGGTCCAAGGCATGCAAATAGTACCAATGCCTGTGGAACCAAAATTGGCTACATCTGGAACAGCACCAAAGATCAGGGTGTTAAAGAAGCAAAATTACATCAAAGACCCCTTTGAAGAAGCAAGATTGATTTGTGAAAAAAATGAGCAAATATTAAAGGCTAGAAAACAAGGGATACTGCTCAAGCCAAATGATCTGTAAAAAAAGGAAAAGGGAGGTATTGTTATGAATGTATTGTGATGTTGGCTTTTCGCATGTTACATAATTGTTATGAATATATTGTGATGTTGGCTTTTTGCATGTTACTTAATGTTGGAGAAACTTTGCCTAGGTTCTATGATGTAATGCATGGTATAGAATGTCTATTGTTCATGTAGTCGGTTTGGAGAAGGTGGGCAGAGAGAGAGAGTCTTCACATTCCTGGAGTATCTTATCAGAGAAAAAGAAGACCCGAAACCAGAGAGAAGAATTGATGGAGGGAGCAGAGACGGAATGGAGCCAAGGAGGAAGATACGGCTGATGGGATGATACACAGAAACTCCAAAGAATTTATGAATCATGCATGATGGTGATGAATATGCAATAAGAGATGTACGTTTAAAGACGATCTTTTGGATGTAGAGGTGTGCCTTTGGCTCTGCCAAAGCACCCAGTCATAATACCCTTTTTGCTATTGTCTCCTAATTGTCCCTTTTATTAAAATTTTCTTAAAATTTTATAAAGAGTGAACCTCATTTTTCACAAGAGGGATGTGTCTTTACTGTGGGCCTGTTTGTAGATAAAGCCAGATACTGATAGGTGAAAAAAGCAATGTGAGAAACCATAAATTCCAGAGGAATTCCACCAATTGACACTGTTGCTCAGTGTGCTAAATTCTTGGATTTAGAGGAAAAAGAACAGGGATACAAAGAAAAAAGCGGTGGGGGGTGGGGGGTGTGCACATTAGAAGGGGGTCTGTATTAGGCAATTCAGGAAGTCTGTACTTCTCAAGTACCTCAGCCAATGGGGAAAGAGAGAGGGAAATGTGGCTGGGAAATTAGGATAAAAAGGAGGCTGCGTCCTCCATCATTTTGAGAGGCCCTATGGAAAATGCCCCATTGGTCTCTCCCTTTATTCATGAATAAAGCTATGGGACTCCTCTGTTTCCCTTTTGGACATAAACCTCTGGCACTGTGGATTAATTTTCCTAACAAACCTGAGTATATATAATCTTTGGGCCTGGGGACTTCAGGTACCACCACTCGATGGATTTGGAGGAGGACCAGAACTTCAACAGGACTGGTACCATCCTGACCAACAGAGTGCCAGGTTTTATTCAGTCTTCGTCGGTTAAAACCAGTTTTCTCTGTATCATTGTATTATAATCTCTTTAATAAATTGTAACTCTGACCTGTAATCTCTCTTAAGGTTGTTGAGTGGGGTTCATTTCTTCCACTAGTTTACTTTCAAACCAGCACAACCATGCAGCAATAAAACATAGCAGACTGACAACATTTGGCACCACTTTTGTGAATCCAAATAAGTAAGCCCATCAGTTTAGAACAGACAAAGCTCAGTGTGCTGGCCCCACATCCAGTCATGGGTAGTGAATCGTGCCGCAGCCGGGCCAGGAGACACTTCAGAGACAGAGTCAGAGAAGTGGGTATTTGCTTTATTCGGCGCGCCGGGTGTGTGGGGATCGCTCCTCCAAACACACACACCTGGTGCTCTCTACAACACAGTATTATGGGCTAAATTATGAATATTCATCACATTCCTTGGGACAGGTGTGGTTATACAAATTATTTCTCGGAAGTCATTAGCATACGGGCCACGCATGCGCTGTGTGTCCTGGTGGTCGCGCTGAGGAAGACCTCTCCTCTTCCTCGGGGGTCTTTTCTGATGAAGGCCAGTAGTCATCCTCTCATGAACTTTTCACCTTTCTCCCTGGGCATGTGTAGTCCTTTGAGGAATGATTCAGCGGTCTCTGAGATGATCCTTGTGCCCTCTATCTTGACAAGATTAGGGTGAATTTGGCTTCTCAGGCTTTGTAATTAACATCTTCTGTCTGAACTAACATTTGCTGTCTCCCAATAGTTAACTTGTGCTTACACGAGTTAGTTATTGACTGCCCCTTCTTCAATCCCCCCTTTTCTTTGGTTATTTGTAATTCTTTACAAATCTCACATGTCTTTAAAGTAAGTACCCTTCTCTATCTTATTTCTAAGTTTGTGCTTGTGCCACTGAGCATAAGCATCGTGATTCCAAGTACATGATATCATACAACAGTAACTACTAATACAAACACTAAGTAACAATGCAATAACACAAATAGCTATTACAAACAATTGTTTAAGCCAGGATAAGTTGGGTAACCATGCTGTAAGTTTGCCCCATACCTCTTTAAACCCCCAAGAAGTGTCATCCAAGGTGATCTGATGTAGTGTCCATGTTTTTTCCAGAATTGTCTGCAAATCTCTTTCTATTCGTTTGTCTAAATCAACATAACTACAACAGCTTGTATTTATAACTGTACATACTCCTCCTTCCTTGGCATACAGTAAATCTAATGCAAGTCTATTCTGTATGGCTAACTGTGAGATGTTCTTAATCTCGATTTGCTGTGTTCTTATGGCATCTGCACTGGCATTCATTATGGTTTCTACAGTAGCAGAAAGGTTCACTATTGCTTTCTCTAGTTCACTTACCCAGTATAAACCATCGGGCAAAGCTGTGAAATCTAGTGGGCCTATCTGTTAAGGGGTTTGATGTCCTTTTGGTCCTCTGTATAAAAGTTCAGAGCAAGCCTTGTAGTTGAGAAACAACAGTAATGTGGGGAAATACTGGTCCTATGGCACAGCGGCCTTGCCACCCCAAGGGTAAAACTTTATAGGCATTGTGACCACTTATCCAGTACCAACCCTGCCCTGTGGGCACCAGCCAACCCTTGGGCTTTGGTCCTTGTCTTGTTTGATTCTTATTCCACATGTTAGCCCCCCCATAGGTCCAGAATTCTGAGCAGTTGGGGTACCTGCCTATAAATGTTAAGTTCCCACATTTGGAGTCTGTCTTATTCTCTCCTGAGTTTTTAGGTACAGATTCTTCCCAGCACCTCTGCACACAGGATACTGGTGAGGACCCAAGTATTGGCTCTTCAAACTCCTACTTCCACTGAAGTTGATCTAGGGATATGTTGAAATAATGTGAAAGCCTGCTAGTACTAAGTGCAGCATAGATTGTTGTTGTATTAGGAAATGTTGCCCCAACCAAAGGAAAGCCTCTAGCAGAATTCTCAGGCAGCTGGGAACATATCCAGCAATCAGTTAGATTAAAATTCTCAACAACACCTTTGAGCAATCGAAGGTATGTATTCTGGTCCCATGTGCCTGCCCCAATTACCAATGTTATCTGTATGTTGTGTTGATTTTTCGTAGTTGAAGGTGCAGAGGTCCTGTTCTTCTTGCCTCCCACTCTGGCTTTGGCACAGGTTTGGTCCTGGTATAATGGATCCAGGTCGGTTTTCCTTGTACTTTAATTGCTGTATGAGTGGTCAGCAGTGTCTGATAAGGTTCTTCCCATTTCTCCTGGAGTGGATCCCCTGAAAGAGACTTAACATAAACCCAATCCCCTGGTTTCACATTATGAAAGGCTTTATCAGGTGGTGGCGGTTGACAGTTAACAACTGTAGTGCATATTGATTGTAATTTTTGACCTAAATGTTTAGCAAAGCCATGGGCAGAGCCTGATAACAATATAAATTAGTTTCTTGACAAATTTTGGCTAATTGTTGCTTTATTAAGTGATTCATCTTTTCTACTTGTCCACTTGCCTGAGGCCTGTATGGTGTATGTAACTGCCAGTGTATGCCCAGTAGATGACTCACTCCCTGCACCACCTGGGCTACAAAGTGTGATCCTCTGTCAGAATTAATTTCTCTGGGTATCCCAAATCGTGGAATAATTTCTCGTATTAAAGCTTTAACAATTTCTCTAGCCTTGTTTGTTCTACAAGGGAAAGCTTCTGGCCAACCTGAGAAAGTGTCTGTGAGGACTAGAAGGTACTTGTATCCCCCCTTCCTAGGTAATTCAGAAAAGTCAATTTGCCACACATCCCCTGGTAAAACTCCTTTAGTGATAGTTCCTGTGCTTAGCCTAACCGTGGTATTAGGGTTGTTTTTAAGACAGATTTCACAAGTGGAAGTTATGTCCTCAATTGTTTCCTTTAATTTTGATGCTGTCACTTTGTCCTTCAAATGGTTATATAAAGCATCAACTCCCCAATGTGTCTTAGAATGTTTGCTTTGGATGAGTAATTTTAGCAGTTTTCTGGGTATTACAATGAGATCCTTTATTCTAGCCCACCCATCAGATCCTATTTGTCCCTTCCCTTCTTGTATCCAATTTAAATCATCAGTGTCATATGGTGGGGGTTTTTCACCCATAAGGATGTTGGAAGGGATTAGAGCAAGGGCTTGAATTTGATCCCCGCCAGCCACGGCCTTTGCTGTTTTGTCTGCCATAGCATTTCCCAGTTCAGGGATAGTGTTACCCTGGGAGTGTCCCTTACAATGCATTATAGCCTCTTTTGAAGGTTTTATCACTGCTTCCAGTAACTGCATGATTGCAGTAGCATGCTTGATTTGTTTCTTCTGTGAGGTCAATAAACTTCTTTCTTTCCAGATAGCCCCGTGAGCGTGTACCACCCCAAAAGCATACCTTGAATCAGTCCAAATGTTGATAGGTTTTCCTTCAGCAAACGCCAAGGCTTGAGTTAGGGCTATTCTTTCAGCTATACCTAAAACATGAGCCAAAAACCACCACAGCCAAAAACCGCCAAAACCAGAGAACCAACTTCTTCCTTCCCACAAAGCCACGCTCTGCCACTCTTGTCTAATACCAAGCTCTCTCCTCCAGCAACTTGGACACTGTTCACTCTTTCTAATAGACAATACCACTTTCTAATACATGTACACAAAACCCAAGCTCCACAACTGTTTCCACACTAGGCACAGGATTTCAAAAGGGAAATTAGCGTTGGGGCCTGGGTGTTCTCAATTCACTAACTAAAATCTTTCTCCTCTAAAATCTGCCCCCCTCCCTTTGGACAGTAAGGTTGAATTCCAAACCAACAGTTTATATGATTTATCCTCATTCACTCTTTGCCAAACGCTTCGCTTTTCTCTGGCCGAGCCCGTCACCGGGGTACGGAACCGCAGATAGAGCTCCTCACTCGCTCCGCACTTTGACAGCACGTCTCATCCACTCTCACTCACACAGCAGCAGAATAGCAACAGACAAAACACAAAGAGCCGTACAATAGCGCCTAACAGCGGGGTCCAACCCCTTAAAGGTACCTTTCACAGTGGGGTCCAACCCCGGGGGGTCCAACCCCTTAAAAGTACTTTTCCTCTTGCCCAGGACTAATTTTGGGAGACCCAGTCTTCCTCAGGACTTTCGACCCACCCTCAGGGACTCGAACCCTGGACCTGCAGGTATTTTGTGTTTAAAAGGAATAGCAAATACCTTAAATTGGTGCAAATGGTCCTTGTCTGCCCCCGCCGTGAGCCAAAGGACAGCTGAGCTCCCCCTGAAAATTCAGGGCCATAACTGGGAGGTCTGCTTATCCCTGCATCAGGCAGCCGGGCAGAGTTAGGATCCCATCTGGGATGCCAGTCAAATCACCACAAACTGGGCCAGGAGACACTTCAGAGACAGAGTCAGAGAAGTGGGTATTTGCTTTATTCGGCGCACCGGGTGTGTGGGGATCGCTCCTCCAAACACACACACCTGGTGCTCTCTACAACACAGTATTATGGGCTAAATTATGAATATTCATCACATTCCTTGGGACAGGTGTGGTTATACAAATTATTTCTCAGAAGTCATTAATATCATTAGCATACGGGCCACGCATGCGCTGTGTGTCCTGGTGGTCGCGCTGAGGAAGACCTCTCCTCTTCCTCGGGGGTCTTTCTGATGAAGACCAGTAGTCTTCCTCCCAGTGCACTTTTCACCTTTCTCCCTGGGCATGTGTAGTCCTTTGAGGAATGATTCAGCGGTCTCTGAGATGATCCTTGTGCCCTCTATCTTGACAAGATTAGGGCGAATTCGGCTTCTTAGGTTTTTGTAATTAACATCTGCTGTCTGAACTAACATTTGCTGTCTCCCAATTGTTAACTGTGTTTACATGAATTAGCTGTTGACTGCCCCTTCCTCAGTAGAATGGAGCAAGCAGTGCAACTTAAGCCGTTTAATGAGACATCCAGACCACCAAAGTATGCTGCAGCTGAGTGGATCCAGTACTTGCTCAAAGCTGGTCAAAAGACAGCACCTCCTCATGGAGTTTGTGTGGCTTCCTCAAACACCTGCAGCAGTCTCATCACTGCACCCACCTGAAGACAGTGCCTCATTTTTAGCAAAACAGTCCCCTGTGTGTTTAGACATTAACCCTACCAGTTATCCAGGCAAAAAAAGCATTCTCTCTCCCTACCTGTTGGGTAGTGTAGCATAGCCTGGCATGAAATGTTACCAATATTTATTGCCGCATGTCCAGGAAGCAAGAGGAACCCTCCCCACTGAGCTCCCACATGCAACAGCTTTTGATTTTTTCAAAGCCCTGAGGCTGAAATACCTTTGGGGATCACAAGTACAAAGGTGCTTGTTTAATCTTGGCAAGGGTAAAAAGACTTCTGGGGTGTTGCTTGTGCTCACCGTGAAGATAAATCAAGCCAGTGATTGAGAGATACAGAGAGCATGCACAACACATTGTCCTGAGGAAAATAACCTGACCTCTCCTCTAACTCAGCCATGCGATCAGTCTGCATTCCAGCTCCACCCAGGGCAGCACACGGCAGAAAACAGACCCGCCAGCCTTCCATCAAAGTGCCCAGCAGCTGTCTGCATTTCCTCTAAAACCTGGTGTCCTGGGGAGAGTAAAAGACAGAAAACAAAATTCTGCCATACCAGGTCAGTAGCTTCCAAACTTAGCTTCCCTTGGCTTTCACCTGGGCCCACACCCATGCAACTCTTGTTCCTAGGTGACAACTACAGGACTTGTGTCCCTTTGCTTGCTCACATTTTAGCCACTTACCTGTGGGTAAAGAGCATCTCCTTCAAATTCAGGTCTGCTACCACAGGGGGAAGAACTTCCTCAGACCTGTCTCTAGCACTTCTTGGCCTCTTCCTCCCCAAAACAGGAAAGGTCTCTTCTACCATCAATGAATCCTGCACCTGGACATACCTCAGCTAGCTGCAGAACAGTGACTGCACTCCTTACAGGACAGACACAGAGGATTCACTCCATTTTGCATGGCAGCTGGCAGAGGTTTAAAAAGGAGAGGCAAAATGGGCTTCAAAATACACACACAAAAACCAGCCTTAGGTTTCTTGTATGCGTAACACGAAGAGCTCTGTCTACAGGCTGTAAGCAGCTAAAATCACAAGAGAAGGACGTTCTCAACCACAAGAGTGCAGTGGCCGGTGAACATACATTACAAGGGACAGAGAGTGTTCAGTAAGACAAGTCCCTAGTACCACAAGAACCACTTCATGTTAGGGTGACCAGAAAGGCTTCTCCTGGGATGCATTGTTCTGTTATGTTAATCTACCCCAGTTTGGATTCCCCGGTTGGCTGTCAGCCTCTACCCCTCATCACTCCCCCAGAGTTCTCCATTGGTCCCCGTTCCCTGGTCCTGCCTTTCCCCTGCCCCCGGACAAAATTGTGAGTTTCGGGATCATGCTGGTATTTGCCTCTGCAACCTTTGACAGTGTGGAAGCAATAAATGCTCCTGGCAGAACGCACTCAAATGCCTTTCTCGACTCTTTGCTACGGACTATAATACTGAACCCACCCGTGCTTCTGTGGGAGCCGGGCAGGGACAGTATTACAAGAGCAGTTTCTCAGAGATGACCTGGCAGTTCTCCTCCCTCTTCCACACCTGTAACACATTTCAGTTTAGACTCGAGAGGTTGCTTGGTTTCTTTCAAGACTAAGTTTTGAAGTGCAAGACTTAGAAAGTCCAAGAAATGCAAGAAAATGGGGTGCTGTCAGGAAAGACAGTCCAGCTTTCTCTAGAGGAAGCTGGCTGCTGTTCATGTAACCTGAGAGAACATATCACGGTCAAAATAGGTTTGAATAAAAAATTAGAACAGCTTAATCTTGGCTCAGCAGTGGTCCTGACCCCACAGCCCTTCAAGCACAAGCTATGTAATGGTAGTTTGGTGGCAGAGTCCTCCCAGAGCAATTAGTCTAGTTGAGGATGTGAGTTCAACCCCAAGTTCTGTCTTCACTCAAGCTTGTAAACTTAACCAGTTTCAGGGCCTGATCACAGATGCAATCTGCCAATGCATTCTTACCATTTTCTGGCTCATATGGTAGAACAGACAAATTCGTTTGTAACTTCACAGTAAAGGAACATCTCATCTTGCTGCAGTAAAGGGCTGTGGGATTCAGCAGTCTTAGTGATTAAAAGGGAACAAAGTTAATGATGGAAAAATGGCTCTGCTTTGTTTTGGATCACACTGAACTTAGGCTCCTTCAGGTACTGAAACGCCACCATCCACATTGCTGGAAAACAAAGGGAAAAGTCCAGGAAGGAAATGAGAGTCCAGACATGTTATCTAAGCCAAAGTAGAATCTTTATTTATGTAACTGAAAGTGATGACACTTGTAGTGCAATGACAAGCCCAAGTTTCTTTATCTCTACTTGGAAATGAACCACCTCCCTCAAAACATTTGTGCTTTGCTGTCATGTGCCTGTTCTACAGTCCCCAGACCATGTAATGCACACTTCACACTACTGAGGATAAGGAAGCTCCTCCTTGGAGTTCCACAGATAAGTTACTTCTTCATTTTGTAACTTGTGTGATATAAAGAATTCACTCAAAGCATCTTCACTTCAGTGTTTCCAAATGCTGGATTTTTAAAGTCACATTAGTGTGACTCATTAATCTCACCACAATCTCATTAATGATTAATCCTCATTTCTCCCCCATAAATAAGCGAAGTGCAGTGTTCTTAAACTATAACAGTCACTCCAAGCAGTTCATCACAGAAAAAAATTTTGCTAATAGAAAAAATGTGATTAAAAAGAACACAGAAAGGTATGGTCACTGAAACATAAAAAAAAATATACTGGCACTTTATGAAGGCACAACAGGAACTACCTCAGGCATCCAACCAACAGTCTTTGGTCACATCCAGAACAGAAGGGTCCCCATTTCAAAGGCAGCTTGATAGAAGAAAGACACCTATCAAGGAGCACAGGGTAGGTGACACTACAGCAAACACAGGTGCAACACTTCTCCCACCAGGCTCAGCACTCAGTGCAGAGGCCCACCCTGATAGCGAGTAGCAGATGGGATGTGTGGTGTGATGTGTCACAACTTGTGCTGTTGCAAGGTAGAAAACCAACAAGGTCGATTTTTCTGTGACAAAAACTTCCAGCACTTGGGGGTTTTTCTGTATTTACATTTCTTCTGATAGAAATAGGAAAGATCAAAGACCCAGAGCACAAGCAAGTGAAAGAAGTGGTGTGACTGGTGCGATCTCAAGGCACTGAGCACCCACAGTGTACAAGGGAGAATGTGGCTGCAGGCAGCTCTCCTTCACCCCAGTGCTACAGGTGGCCAGGGCCATCCTGAATCTACATTGCCTTGATTTCTGGCAGTTCCAGGGGGGGCCACCCCTGCCATTTATAGTATGACACCAGCTGCTTGGGCACTTCAGCCAGAACCATCTGGGAAAGTGCTTCCTGGGGAGCCTGAAAAGAGAATGGGGAGAATAAATCAGAAATACCACAGAGAACAGATTTGTTAGCCTAGTGAAAAGCTCTTTTAGAGAATTTGTAACACCTGTCATGATCATTCTGTTTTAAGAATTCCTTGCTACGGCTTTAGGAGCACTTCCAGTCAGTCTCGGTGAGCACTGCTGATGAAAACCACTTATTCTCACCTCAACTTCAGACTTACACAGTCTGAGTGCAAAACTGCCCCAGCCACTAGCAATGTCTCTTATTTTGGGTTTTCATTTGAATCACTCAACCCAATTGACCATGCAAAGTGCATGAATGCCAATGCCAACAGTGGAATTCAGGGGGAGCTGGGGAGTGACTGGACTGCTTTCAACAGCAAGGAAGAATGATCTCAACTTCAATCACTCATGGGCCTCAACATCAGAGACTTGACAATATGATCTCAGTTCCAGCCTAAACGTTCGCATCCCAGGACAGAGAACATCCCCTTTAACCCTGCAATAGCCAAGAGATAGTATGTGAAATCAATTATACAATGAGGGCTCTCAAGAACTGCAAGACAGCAAGACACACAGCTTTGAACACAGAAGCCAACATCTCAACTCTCACTGGGAACAAGCGGCACGGGCATACCCTCTGAGCATGCAGCTTGCTGCCTTGTCAAGACCAAGGTCATTTTTAGGATGCATACATCCTGGCACTGGGACTCTTCTGAACTTAAAAACAACCTACATTTTTGAACTGTCGGAAAGGCACAAACTGGACAATGTCCCGTGCAGCTGGCTCTCCTGTCACAGATTTCAGAACACCGTTGTCTCCATCAAGGAACTCCATTGCTTTAAAATCGGCTTCACCAACACCAACAATGATGATGGACATGGGCAGCTTAGAGGCATTAACAATTGCCTGCCTAGTTTGGTCTAGATCAGTGATCTCTCCATCTGTGATGATCAGCAAGATAAAGTATTGCTGAAAAACATAAGAAAGCATCTAGTTAGGTATTTCAACACCAGAGCTCACATAACTGAAGGCAGATAGAGCACTCCTTTATGCTAAGAAAGAAATCAGATGTTGTTGTGGATGAGACAAAACCAGAACACTAAAGAAACTTATGTTCATGAGCATTTTTTCCTATGCCTAATGATTTTCATTGTGCACTTCCAATTTTCTCTGTACTAGAAAAAAGATAAAGGATTAAATTCAGTTTATAAAGAACAGTTACATCAATTGGCAAAAAGTACTAGAGATGAAAAGTACTACTAAGTCAACACAGCTGCATACAAAATTCACTGATGGGCACTGTTTTGCTGACTGATATTCAGAAAGGCTAGAGATATTTAATATCCCTGCAGTGTAACTCAAAAAGCCTTGGGTTTTTTTGTTATCAATAGTTTAAATTAGAAACATTAGAAGTATTAGAAATCTCAAAACACAGCAGTGACAACATGAGACATTCTAGAGATAACACGAAGGGAAGGATACAGGAGCTTTTCCAGAAAGAAAGGAGTACCTCAAAGCAATGCCTTGGCATGGTAAAGTGTTTACAATTTATATCATTTTCCAGAAACTAAAGTTTAGTACCTGATTCTGAAATGAGCAGCTGCTGTTTTATAGCAACTACTTACAGACTTAAAATGAGGCAAACACAACAAAAATAAGAGAAAACTGAATTTCCAGTTCCAAAGCACAGTCAACACAAGAGTTACTATTGCTGTACCCAACTGCTGACAGATTCCTTATTTAAATAGTTAGCTTTAAATCTGAAAGAAAAAGTAGAGATATTTAACACATTATGAGAATTAGGAAGATTTCCCCAAAGTGCTGGGAAGGTTAAAAAATACCCTCAGAAATGTAAGAAATGGATCTCCCTAGTCCAAGTGCCTCACAGCGTGGGAAATATTTGATATACACACAAATATAAGATATACACACAAACATAAGTAGCACCAAAAATACTGACACAGCTAGGTGATAAAACAAATAACACAGTATATGTTTCTGATTGGCCTGTCAAAATGAAATCAGCTAAAATCTATCAGGACATCCAAGTCCTTCATCCTTAAGCAAAATGAATGAAGTTTAAAGAAATGAAGTTGATTTTTAACAGCAACCACAGCCACAGCAGCACACAAATAAGCCCACGACCATAGAGGAGCACAGATGCTCTGCAATCAGCACACTGACTGAACAGTTCTCAGATGCCATGCCATTATGGTGGGACAGAAAGCCAAGCCCTCTGGTAGTTTCTTGGACGCTTTTTCTCAACATTCTTGAGAGCAAAATTGTTTGGCACAACACTCTATTCTATGTGCATGCCCTAGAGGTGACAGAGCTTGGCAAGAGAGATTACAGTGAGGAAACTGTTGCCACAGTCCAACTGGTCAACCAGCCAACACAGCACCCCTGTAAAATGCAATGTAAGGACGATGCCAAACTGGGAGAGAAATAAATGTCACTTGAGCAATGAAACTAATGTGAGTGTCTACCCAGTATAGGTTCCTATCAGTATGTACCAAGAGAGCACTGACATGCTCTCTGTAGGCTGACAACAGACGACCAAACTTGGGATTCTAAGGAAGGAAGATGATGTCAATTTACTATTCCATTCTATTCAATCATAAACATGGAAAACAGAAACATCAACCCAAAGCAGATCCACAGTAAAGGCCTTGCACTCACTGCAGCAGTTCCTTGTTGCAGTGAGTGTCCTGCAAACCTTGCCACGTGGTTTATAATAGGAGAGAAGTTGGTTGGCCCGTAGAGTTGGATCCGAGGCAGAATCTGGCGGTAGGCATCCACTATTCCTTGGATCCCTGTAACACAAGGAAGGAAAGCTGCCACAAGAGCCCACAATTCCTCCAGTCATTATTTTATAAGCATTACTAAACAGCATAGCCAAAGGACAACTCACACAGCTCCGAACTCCTGAAGGGCAAATAAGCAGCAGCATAACAGGAAATATGGGAAAACAGATGACGAAAACAGTGGACAGCTGCAGAGATCGGATTTGCACATTTCTTCCCCATTCTTCATTCTTCACATCAGTCTTTGTGCCTTTAACATCACAAAGCTCAGGATTCTAGCTTTTGAGTTGGCTGATGGAGAAGGCTTTAAACTAGGTTTGAATAGGGAAGGGGATAAGACCAGGCTTGGCAGACATGAGCCTAGGGCTGGCATGCCAGCATTGGGGGTGAAATCAAGAGCCCAGCTGAAGTTCATCTATACCCTGCTGACTTTGAAGTGTGTGAGTCTCACTGGAACACACTTGCACACTTATGGAGACAAAACAACGAGTCCTATGGTAATAAAAGCCAAAAGGGAAACAGCATAAAATTATCTCAAAGGAATTATGAGTGTTCCTCTAGGAAGGCAACACAGCCAACAGCCCAGCTGAGGTGCTTCACACCAATGCACAGAGCACAGGCAACAAACAGGAGGACCTGAAAGCCACCATGATGCTAGAAAGCTACAACCTTGTGCCATTATTGAAACTTGGTGGGACACCCATGGGAATCCCATGACTTGAGTACAGCTATTGATGGCTACAGGCTGTGAGGAAGGAACAGGCAAGCAAGGAGAGGTGGAGGGGCTGCCCTCTATGCCAAGAATAGGATTGAGTGTGAATATCTGTCTCTGAAGAACAGCCATGTGGGTAAAAATCAGTGTCCAAGGCAACAAAAGGAACTTCATGGTTTTGGGGTCTAATACAGGCTGCCTGATCAAGGGGAACCTGTTGATGAAGCCTTTCTGCTCCAGCTACAGGAGGCACTGTGCTTGCAGGCTCTTGTCCTGCTGGGGGACTTCAACTGTCCTGACATCTGCTGGGAAAGTAGCACAGTGAGCTGTAGGCAATCCTACAGGAGGAGGAGACTCCTGGAATGCATGAAGGATAACTTCTTGACCCAGGTAATCAACAGCCCTGCCAGAGAGGATGCATTACTGGATCTGTTGGTCACCAATGCAAGGCAGCTAATTGGGAACATCAAGATCAGAGGCAGCCTGGACTGCAGTGATCATGCATTGGTGGAATTGGCAGTCCTGAGGAATATGGGCCAGGTAAGAGTAAAGTTAGGCCACTGATGGTTAGGAAAGCAGACTTCCAGCTCTTCAGGGAGATAGTCAGTGGGATCCCCTAGGAGACTGCCCTTGGGGACAAGGGAGAAGAACAGAGCTTGGCAGATTTTTAAGGAAGCCTTCCATAGAACACAAGAGCTAGCAATCCCAGGAGCAAGAAATCAGCCAAGGAAGGCAAAAGACCAGCATAGCTGAGTAGGGAACTGCTAGTCAAACTAAAGGGAAAGAAGCAAATGCATAGATGGTTGAAGCTAAGGCAGGTCACCCAGGAAGGGTATAGAGATCAAGTTCGTTGTGTAGGGATGGCCAAGGTGGAGCTGGAACTGAACCTGGCAAGGTAGGCAAAGAGTAAAAGGAAGGGATTTTACAGGCCCATTAACCAGAAAAGTCAAAGGTGTTAGCCCCTGATCAACAATGCTGGAAAACTGGTAACAGCGGATGAGGAGGCTGAGGTACCCAACAGCTTTTTTGCCTCAGTCTCCAATGGCAAACTCTCTTTCCACATCTTGAGTGGATGAACAGCAGAATGAGGACTGGGGGAGCAAAGGCCCTCTCACTATCAGTAAAGATCAGGTGTGTGATCACTTGAGGTACCTGAATGTACTTAAGTGTATGGGAGCCAATGAGACGCATCCCAGACCCCTGAGGAAATTGGCTGACGGAGTTGCCAAGCCACTCTCCATGATATTTGAAAACTCATGGCAGTCAGGTGAAGTCCCAGGTGACTCGGAAAGGGGAAACACCGTCCCTGTCTTTTAAAAGGGTAGAAAGGAGGACCCTGGGAACTACCGGCCTGTCAGCCTCACCCCTGTGCCTGGGAAGACCATGGGACAGACCCTCCTGGAAGCTTTGCTAAGGACATGGAGGTGATTCAGGACAGCCAGCATGGCTTCATCAAGGGCAAGTCCTCCCTGACCAAGCCAGTGGCCTTGTACAATGGCACAGCTCCGTACACAAGGGGGGGAGACAGATGTCCTTTATCTGGACTTCTGTAAAGCCTTTGAAACAGACCCCCACAACATCCTTCTCTCTAAATCAGAGAGAGATGGATTGGATGAGTGGACTGTTAGATGGTGTATTGGTTTGGCACAGGCTGGCATTAGGTAGCAGGGGGGCCACAAAGATGGCTCCTGTAAGGAAGCTGCTGGAAGCTTCCCACCATGTCCAGCAGAGCCAATGGCTGGTGGCTCTGAAGATGGACATGCTGCTGGCCAAGGCTGGGCCAATTAGGGATGATGTAACACCTCTGTGATAACAGATTTCAGAAGAAATCAAAACAAAGTGGGGCATGCACAGTTTTAATTGCAGCTAGAGAAGAGGAGGAAGTGAGCACATGTGAGAGAAACAACAGGGAGACACCAAGGGCAGGGAAGAAGGAGGGGGAGGAGGTGCTCCAGGCACTGGGGCCGAGATTCCTCTGCAGGCCATGGTGAAGACCACGGTGAAGCAGCCGTGCCCCTGCAGCCCCTGGAGATCCACGGGGGGTGCAGAGATCCACCCGCAGCCCCTGGGGGAGGTGCCCGTGCCAGAACGGGTGGATCCCTGGAGGAGGCTGTGATCCAGTGGGAGTCCCGGTGGAGAGAGAGGGCCCTGCTTCCAGGCTGGAGCAGCCTGGCCTTGGAGGACTGCAGCCCGTGGAAAGAGAGACCCACAGTGCAGCAGTTTTGGGAGGACTGTGTGCCCATGGGAGGGACTGACAGTGTAGCAGTTTTGGGAGGACTGCTGCTCGTGAGAGTGGACCCACGCCGGGGAAGGTCACGGAGAACTGTCTCCCGTGGGAGGGAGCCCCCGGCCGCACAGGGGAAGGACTCCTCTCCTGGACCAGCGGAAGGAAATCTCAGTGATGGACTGACCAAACCCCCATGCCCTGTCTCCCTGCACTGTTAGTGGGAAGGAGGGAGGGGCTGGGGGGTGGAAGGTGTTCTGAGGGCTTATTTTACTTCTCATTATCCTCCTCTGACTCTGTTAGTAATAAATTCACTTTGCAACTTAAGTTGAACCTGTTTCACCCTTGAAGTGTTTTATTCTCCCGGTCCTTATCTTGCTCATGAAGCCTTGGGTAATTTTTTTTTTCCTTTTCCCTCCTCTGCCCAGCTGCGGCAGAGAAGGGTGAGCGAGCAGCTCTTGTGGGTGCCTGGTGTTGGGCCAGTGCCAAACCACGATAGATGGATAAGAAAGCGGTTGGACAGTCACATCCAGAGGGTAGTGCTCGATGGCTCAGAGTCCCAATGGACATCAGTGACAAGTGGGGTCCCTCTGGGGTCCATATTGGGACCAGTGTTATTTAATATCTTCATTAATACATGACGAGAACAAGTGTACCCTCAGCAGGTTTGCAGATGACACACCTGAAGGACAGGGCCATCCACAGGGACCTGGACAAGCTTGAGAAGTGGCCCACGGCAACCTCAGGAGGTTTAACAAGGCCAGATGCTGGTGTGGCACCTGGGTTGGGTATCAGTCCCAGTATCGATCCCCACTGGGGCAGGAACAGATCGAGAGCAGCCCTGCTGAGAAGGATTTTGGGGGTGCTGGTGGATGAGAGGCTGCACACACCCGGCCGTGTGCGCTGGCACCCAGAAACCAACCATGTCCTGGCTGCATCAAAAGAAGTGTGGACAGCAGGTCAAGGGAGGGGATTCTGCCCCTCTACTCCCCTCAGGTGAGGCCCCACCTGCAGTGCTGCATCCAGCTCTGGAGTCCTCAGCACCAGACAGACATGGACCTGTTGGAGCCAGTCCAGAGGAGGCCACCAAGTTGATCAGGGGGATGGAGCACCTCTCTTATGAGGAAAGGCTAAGAGAATCGGGTTTGTTCAGCCTGGAAAAGAGGAGGCTTAGGGGTGACATAACTGCAGCCTTCCAGTTCCTAAAGGGGGCTTACAAGAAAAATGGAGAGGGACTTTTTACAAGAACATGTAGTGACAGGACAAAGAGGAATCGATTCAAACTGAGAGTAGGTTTCAATTATTAGGAGGAAATTTCAATATTAGGAGGAAATTCTTTGCTCTGAGAGTGGTGAGGCACTGGAATGGGTTTGACCAGAGTAGTTGTGGCTGCCCCTTCCTTGGAAGTGTTCAAGGCCAGACTGGATGGAACTCTGAGCAACCTGGCCTAGTGAAAGGTCTCCCTGCCCATGACAGGGGGTTGAAACTAGATGATCTTTAATGTCCTTTCCAATCCAAACCATTCTATGATTCTATAAAGTTGCAGGAAAAATAATCTAGCAAAGATATGATGAAGACTGCTTACTTTGTCCTTTCTACCTTGTCAATTTATCTTGTTTAATTGGTTATGTTCTAATTAGACAAGGTCAGAAGCTCTCGGGAACACTGACTTTTCATTTTCTTTGTGCAGAATTTAGAAAACAATCTCTGATTGAAGATTCAACAATTTCTGTAACAGAAATAGCAATATCTAAGGGTTTTTTTCATGCAAAAAGCTTTTCTCAGGTTAACTAAACAAAAAAAATTTTTGAACTCCTATTTTAAATGGTACATATTCTTCTGTGGATCCATCTAAATTGGCCTATTCCTAGCTTGTATCGATGTAGCTTCATTTGCCACTGCTGTTTACATTGTCCACCATCAAGTTTTAGCATGGTACCACTCAAAACTGCTGTACAAAGACCCTAAAAGACCACAGACCCAGATCCCAGTGAGGCAGACAATGCTGAACTGAGAAGAAATGCTTGGATTTTAGCACTGAATCTCTAATTCCACTTTTTGTTGGCCTAAGACCAAAGAGAAAAACTAAGTGACAAATGCTCATTCAAGAACAATTCTGTGTGACAGCATGATGAGAGAGATCTTAGTCCTTAAAGGTCATAATCTAGCATTGGGAGCAGCCCTTAAATACAGCAGTGTGGTGGGGTGATCCTGGCTGGATATGAGGTGCCCACCAAAGCCATTTATCACCCCACTCTTCAGCTGGACAGAGGAGAGAAAATACAACAAGGCTCATGGGTCAAGGTAAAGACAGGGAGATTGCTCAGCATCCACTGTCATTGGCAAAACATTTTTGCCAAATTGACATAGGGCAATCAGTTGAATTTGTTGCCAATCAAATCAGAATAGGACGAAGAAAAGGAAAACTAAGTCTTAAAAACATTTTCCCCTCACCTCCCCTCTTCTCAGGCTCAACTTCACTCCCAAATTCTCTCTCTCCTCTCCCCTCAGTGGCACAGCAAATGGGGGCTGTGGTCAGTTCATGTCATCTCTGCTGCTCCTTCCTCACTCAGAGGAAAGTCTCTCCTCACTCGTCCCCTGCCCCAGCATGGGGTCAATCCCACAGGAGACAATCCTCAATAAACTTCTCCCATGGGAGTGCCTCCCACAAGCTGCAGATCTTCATGAATTGCCCATGTAGGTCCCTCCCACAAAATGCACTCTCTGAGGAACAGACTGCTCCAGGGTGGGGCAACCATGGGCTGGTGGTGGGTATTTGCTCCCCCATGGACCTCCATGGGCTGCAGGGGCACAGCTGTCTCATCCTGGCCTTCACCACAGGCTGCAGGAGAATCTCTGCTTGAGTGCCTGAAACACTTCCTCCTCCTTCTTCTTTACCAGCCTTGGGGTTTCCAGTATTGCTTCTCTCACATACTCCTTCCCTCTGATTGCTGGCACACAGGGTTTTTTTCCCCCTTCTTAAATCTATTATCCCACCATCGCTGATGGACTTGGCCTTTGCCAGTGATAAGTCTGCCTTGGAGCCAGCTGGCATCAGCTCCATTCGACATGGGGGAAGCCTCTAGCAGCTTGTCAGAGAAGCCACCCCTGTAGTCCCCACTACCAAAACCTTGCCATGCAAAGCCAATATAACCTGAAAGCACCTCCACTGAAGAAGATGGCTATGAAAAAAAGCAAGCTTTTAAGACAAATTTTAAGAGAACAGTCAAACATATCCACACATATCCCATTGCTGGTGAAGTAACCTTGGTCTCTAACAGCCTCAGCAGATGGTGGCACTGGAATCTTATTAAGCACAGGCACAGGGCTGAGCTGAATCCACTGCCACCTGTAATCCAGCCGAAGTAACCAAGTTGAAGCAACAAAAATTTTAGCACAGACTGACAATCAATTAAATCTAGACCCCTTCACTGGAGCTTATGGCGCTTGCACAGAAATCTGCATCAACACACATCTGCTTTTGTCAGCATCAAGGTGAGAGTAAATCTATGTTTGCCCCATGTCTTGGTGCTGCATTTGATTTTCACCAGTTATGAAATAAACACAGCACTTCAAACATCTCCCCCTCCCAGTGACATTATTAATAAGGAAGTGTCCTCACCTTGGCAATAAGGGTTGCTGGGGTTGAAGTTCAAAGCAAACTCATGAGATACCTTGGGAAATGGGACATTACAAACAGTTAGGGAATGCAGACACAACAGAGCAAGGGCCCAGCATTGTGAAGGTCCTACCTGCCAGCTAGGAGGAACCTGAGCACCAAACCCAAATGCAGGAAACAGCTTGTCCCTGGAAAGAAAGGGCAGCAACAAAAAATAAGAGCAATTCTATAATAACTCACTCTTCTGTTTTATTCACCAAAAGTAATTGGAGACCAAGGCAGAATTCCTGCCATAAGGAATTGGTACATCATTTAGCTGCCCATGGCCTGGCACCAGGTATCCAATGTTTTCGGGCTTGGGCTTGAGAGCTAGGTAATTTCTTTCAGTGCAGCACCCCACAGGACTCTCAGGACATTTCAAAGTAGCAGGAGAAAAGCCAGACCAACCCCAGCCTGGCTACAGGACAAAGCAGACAAACATGTTCCCATTCCCACTGAATCAAATAGGACATTCATGTTTGCAATGTGTCATCTGTAACAAGGGATCAGTGCTCAGCTGAAGCACCAAGGGAGTCAGAAGGGACAAGCCAAGCAAATATGCCAAATTATGAAGAGCTGCCATTGCCCTCCCTAGCACTGACAGAAGCAAGAGGAAACAGTAGCACCTCCTAAAGGGATCTCCCAAGGAAAGGCAGCCCCTCAATCATTAAAACAGTGCAGGGCTAGAACAAGTTGGGACACATTTGTGACATGGTGACTGGATCAATCAAGATCATTACATACGTGTCATAATCCTGGACTACACTTCCCACACTCCAGATGGCACTCAGGTACTCATTTATCCCATCTGGGCTGATGTAGTGAAGAGAATCTGGTGATTTGGGATCGCCATTGGAGGCAGTGAAGTCTACACCCACCTGATCAGGCAACATGATGGCAGCAAGTCACTGATATGTCAGCACAAACAAATGAGAAGAACTAACTATATCCAGAAACAGGGGGTTAGCTCAGGCCCATACAGTTCCTTTCCTCCCAGGCACACAGCAGCCCTACACAGCGACAGGCACACATGCCTGCACCCCTTTTCCCACCTGGGTACAGGTATTTCCAAGTCGTAGCAATCCTTCCCACTGACAGACTGAACCAACTTCTCAAAAGAAGTTTGAGAAGCCCTAGCTCCATTAAAGTGCTACTTGATCGCAAAAAGTAAAAATATAGTATTATTTGGGTTTTGCAGATTTCATCACTGCAAATTCACACTGCATTTGCAGTCACTCATGCTGCCAATAAAAACTAAACACAACCTCACTGCTTTTGTCCTGTCATTTACCAATACAAGCAGTGGGGAACAACTCACCGTAAAGTTAATCTGGCAACCTCCCATCACATAGTCCAGAAATGAATATTCTGTCTCAATCTAGAGGAACAGACAGACAGTGTTACACCTACTCATTTCACTACGATCAGAAAATAAAAGAAGTAAAAAAAAAAACCCAACAAAAATCTTCCTACCTTGCAGGATTTTATCCTAATAATGCCAGAGTTTTTGTAGTGCTTTTTCTTTTGTTTTTTCTCAGGATGAATGCATTCATATTCCACCTACAGAAAGCAAGCACAGAAGAAGCAAGTTCCAAAATATCTGCCTTTACAGGAGAGCAAATTATTGAAACAAGCGGTGTCACACATCCCACAATTTCAGAGTTACCAAAATACCCAGCAGAATTAAGAAATGTAATTTTAGAAGGTCTGCAACTACTTTGGCTGCTATCTGACAAGCTAAATGGGGTGCTTTTGACACCAGCACTGGGCAGAGAAGGCAAAAATCTCAGGGTGGGGAGGCCAAAAAGCCTAGGCCACAGGTTCCCAGTGGCAGTATCTGCCTGTTTGGATTCACTCGCATTCACAAGGTTCTGAATTCACAAGGGCTCGAAAAAAGGCAGGAACCTTCCACTCACTTTTGGATTATGACCCATCAACGTGGATGGCAACTGGAGTAGTCCTGGGCTACATCCTGTGTGCAAATACATCTGACTCAATTCAGGTGGGACATCTCCAAAAGAATGAGATGTCAGGTTTTCACTGCAGACAACAAACCAAAACCAGCACCACCAGCATGTAACTCAACTTACTCTAGACCAGATGACCAAGACAAGTGCCCCTTGGAAGGACTGCTGCTCTCTGTTAGCTGGCAAGGTGACCAGAGTGCTCAGGAGGGTGACCAGCTCCAGCACAAACATTATCTGAGACAAGCTGTGCTTCTGGACTCAGCTGTTACAGCACCAACAAGCACTTTTATTTTCACTTGACTCAGCAGAGGCCAAAGCAAGCTGAACTGCTGGGAAAAGTAGCTCAGAAGACAACAGGGCCAGCAGAAAAAAGGCTCAAGGATGTTTTTAGAAATAAGAATGGTAACAGAACCCAAAGAAAACAAAGAAATATAATTCCCACACCAGTTTTTATTCTTTCCAAATGTTGGCTTAGTAATACAACAACATAGACAAAAATATGCATGCTTGGAGGCAACAACTAAAAGTGTATATCTGAGGTCAATATTAAAAAGGGGGTTTGAAAGCCTGAATTCTGGACTAAGTTAGCAGGCTGAGGAAGCTCACCAGAGAGCCGGCACCAGCTGTCTGCATCTTCGCCAGGGTCGTTTCCAAAGTGCCTATCAAGTCATGTGAGCCGTCGCTGTCATGATCTGCACACTGCACCTGAAAGGAGGAGGGAGCAGGCAATGGGCAGGCTTCCTGTCTTAGGGAGACCAGCCATGGCTCACTGCCCCACCTTCTGTCTGACAGCTCTGCTCTATGCTGGTGCACTCCCCCATGCCATCAGGACTGGGGATTTTGGCCACATCACTAACTGAAACCCAGGAGCAAAGACACACAGCCAGAGAGAATCTCAAGAGAGGAACATATTCACTTCCTCACCCACTTAAATATGCATGGTGAAAAATAAAATCTTTCCGTGGTTTAAATATAAGAGATTAAATAAATAAATAAAAATTTTAAAGAAACATTAAAAGCCCCCAACATTTCACAGCCCAGATGTGTAAATGTGAGATCATTCAGGACAAGATATGCAACTGGGGTAAGGGGAACAAGCAATTAAAACTTTGTTATCTAAGATATGCTCTTTTTTCTGTCCAACAATAGCATCAATTTACAGGAAAATTGCAATTTCCATGCAACAGTAAGTCTGTCTCTTTCTGCATCTTATACCAACCAAATTATAAATACTTTATTAATAAACAGTCATTTTTATATCAGCATGAAGGCTTTAGAACTAGGTAATGCAAAAGAACAATGCATTTACAAATGAAAATATACTAGTAACTATGGCTTACAGCAACATGGTGTCATAGCTCTCCACAAAATCACCAGTGAGGAGCATTTCTAACACATTCAGTCCATATGACTGCAGAACACAAGTAATTCCAGAAGCAGTCAACTAAGGAACAAGTGTAAGCAGCTGCCTTCTCCTCCTCTGAAGCTCACATGCCACACAGATTCAGGGACTCTCTTTCTGAGATCTGCCTTTAGTAATCAAGAAATTGATGCTACTCCAGTATAAACCACAGTGACAGCTTTCTCCTAAGGACAATGGGTCAAGATGAACCCATGGGTAACACCCCAATAAGGGTGTCAAATGCAATGGCTAGGTATCTGAATTTGACACTGGGTTCTTTAAGGACTACTCAAGATCTACATGGGATCTTCCACTGGTATCAATGGAAAACCCATACAAACAGCCAAGTGAATTATGACCTAATGTAGTCACCTAAATGGGAAGCACCATGGCGTAGATGCTGAGAAGGCTAGCAGAGAAAAATTCTCCACTTTTTACTGTCTCATGTGAAAGTCTCCATTCTCACGCAAGCTATCTGTCTGATGGTTTGCTAGCTGGTAAACATTTGCAGGTGCAGGGCTGTTGTGAGAACAAAGTGGAATGTTTTGGTTCACTAAGAATAATATTTTGAAATGGGTGGTTATACCTCTTAGCCTATCACTGGTAGGTGGTTGACCAGTGGGCCAATCATGTAATTTCTCTTTTGCGATCGATGCTATAAAAAGATGGGGGTTTGGCATTAAAAGGTCGGCTTTTACCATATCTTCTCTGACAATCTATGTTGTTTGTCACCGTCCCTGCACACAACAGCAACACCATGGCATCCTTCAGTGTCTTAAGGGCAAAAGATACCACAGAGACTGTTCCCCCTTCTCCTCCTCCATCCTTTCCCACCCCACTTCATCTCTTCTCCTCTAGACACTCTACCATGAAGCAACTCCCACCCCTCCTGCCTGAACTTCACTTGGCTTCTCCCAACATTTCTGATGTTTGCACATC
This sequence comes from Corvus hawaiiensis, assembly GCF_020740725.1. Classification (NCBI taxonomy): domain Eukaryota; kingdom Metazoa; phylum Chordata; class Aves; order Passeriformes; family Corvidae; genus Corvus; species Corvus hawaiiensis. The sequence continues at coordinate 1,301,149 of NC_063229.1, forward strand.
ACCCAAAAGCAACTGGATCATGCCTGGGAGGCCAAGGAAGGAGGCTCTTGTGCAGAAGCCACGGTGCAGACTCCCAGTGAAGGGTGTCCTTTGTGCCAGTACACCTGGAGACCTGCAGGGAATTCAGCAGCTGCCACCTCCACACACCTCCTCTCCCCTCCGTCCTGCTCCTGCTCCCCTCATAGCCATGCCAAGAACCAGTTTTGTTATTAGTTCACAACACGGAATGGCTTAAAACAAACCTCTTTTTACAAGGGTTTTTTCTAAGACTGGCCAAGATTCACTGCAGGCAGCCCAAAGAGCAGTGTTGCTGCAAAAAAACCCCCTTCCAATATTGCAGGACACTGTATAGTTATTTACTGATTATTTCTTTGCAAATGAACTGTCCAGTACTCACAACGAGCCGTGGAGTACAGTCAGCAAGGAAAAGGCCCCTTTCATCTACAAGAAGAACTTTCAAAATTCACAGAAAATTGTCAGGGTCCCTTCCCCCACCATGTAGCCCTGGGAGAGGGGCCCTGAGGGCACAGACACGGGGTTTCTCTGCCCCTGGTCAGCCTCGTTCCCCTTTGGTTGGTTTGTGTTCCCCTGCGCGGGCAGAAGGACCCTTGGTCCCGTGATTGAACAGTTCCTCGGCAGAGCCCGGCCATGCGGCTGGAGAAATAAACATCTCTGAAACAGCTATCAAGAATCCGTCCATATATATTTCTTTCCCACGGGACTCCTGGTTTGATACATCATGTTACAGAATCCCCGCTGTAACAAATGGTAGAGAATTGCAAGCAGAACGATCCCCGATCCCTAAGCAACTGATTTGTGTGAGTAAACCCTAGAAACTTTGGATTCCTCTTCTTGGTTTTGTTTTGCTATTCCATATCTAAACTATGGAGGAACCATGGGAAGACTCTTGGCTCTCAGAGCCACATATGGACATTTATCTTAAACTTGAAAAGATTCTTGAACAACGATTTGTAAATTTTAGCTTAATTCAAGCTCAAAAGGAACTGAAACACTTCCTGGCATGGTTGTTTAAGAACTTTTTCTATGTTTCTTGGGATTTAATTCTTACCAAAGACTTTTGGAACACCGTTTGAACCCAGTTAATTTTTGAGTCAAAATATATGCCGATGGAAGAATATTTTTGTGAATATTATTTAATTACTGAGACTGTTGAACAATGTCAGCTGTGTCTTGGCGAAGGGAAGCCTGGCGCAGGGACCGTGCGACCCAGGCCACATGCACTGAGCGCTCTCCAAGCAGCAGCGAGGCAGTTCCCGCGCGCGGGCGGAGCCAAGCGAGCCGCAGTGTCGGCAGCAGAGAGAGGCGCGGCGGGAGCGGCGGGACCCGGCGGTGCCCACATGGCCCCGCGCAGCGCGTGGTGGAGCGAGCCCCATGAACGCCCGACCGAGAGGGGCGGCAGTGCAGCTGAGAGCAGAAGCAGCAGACGGCAGAGAGCTGAGCAGTGCGGCCCAACCCGGCCCGCGCGGCCCCGAATGCGACCCCAGGAAGAGCGCGCAGGCAAGAGCAGCCCCGACAATTCCAACACGGGAGCAAGCGAAAACAAAAGAGAAAGCAAAAATGCAGCAAGACAGAAAACAGCAGCCACTCAGAAAAAAGAAAAGATCACCGTAGCTAAAGTTTTAGGAATAGTAAAATGGTATAATGTTAAACAAAATTATGGTTTTATAACAAGATGTGACAACCAGCAAGACATAATTCGTGCATGAAACTGCTATTAAAAAGAATAACCCTGAAAAATGCATCCCAAGCTTGGGAGATGGAGAGGTGGTGGAATTCAAAACTGTACAAGGTAGAAAAGGGTTACAAGCATCGCAGGTCACTGGGCCTGATGGTGTTTCTGTAAAAGGCAGCATATGTGCTAAAAATCGTAGTCATGTTAGACAATATCTACATTATAAGCAACCCCTACAGTCTCCCTTTCCTAATCCCACCTTTCCCTTTTACCCTATATCCTATTACCCCCAGTGTATTCCCAATCCGTTTTTCACCCCATGGCTTCCCTATACAATTCCCTTTCCCTACAACTCCTCTCCGATGCTGAGGGGGGGATGAAAAGGGGAAGGGAAAAAATTAAACCCTCTCCTGCCTCAGTTTCCCCGCAAAGCATGCTCAGAGAGTTCTGTCTCCCTTCTGTCAGTCTTAAGATGTTCCAGAGAATCTGTTTGGACATTTAAAGACTCAGGAGGGTGGCTTGTTTTGTTTTAAAACTGTTCTTGTTATGTTTATCCAGTTGTTTTCAATGTTAAGCTTTAAATCTCTTTTGTTAAAAATAAACAGGTGAAATGTCGGGGTTCCTCCCCCCCGCCATGTAGCCCTGGGAGAGGGGCCCTGAGGGGACAGACACGGGGTTTCCCTGCCCCTGCTCAGCCTTGTTCCCATTGGTTGGTTTGTGTTCCCTGCGCAGGCAAGGACCCTTGGTCCGGTGACTGCCTCAGTTCCTCGGCAGAGCCCCGGCCATGCAGCTGGGAAAATAAACATCGCTGAAACATCTATCAAGAATTGGTCCATATGTATTTCTTTTCCATGAGCCTCCTTGTTTGATATGCGTGTTACAGTAGTCCCCGCACTGTAACAGAAAATTATTTTGCCTTTGTGTATATGCCATGAAACCTGTGAATACCAACACCCACGAACTTCTATTTTGCTACTTCTATTCGATACATTTGCTATTGCCATTTAAATAACTATGGGGCTGAGCCACTGCTTTCACTTATTTTTCACAAAACTGTCACAAAGATTAGGCTGTGTTACAAATACGAGCTGTTCTTAACACAGAACAAGAACATCACTCTGCATCACAATGAAGAAAGAATTACCATAATACTAGGTAGTATTTGATCAAAAGATTTATGTTCACACATATATTCAGCATGTAATCCTCATACACAGCTGGCAAAGTTGTTGTTTAGGGATACACCAAAATGTCTGTTTTCGCTGTGCTGAAGTTCAAGTTCTCCCTTCCCTGACTACCAGTATTTCATGCATAATTGCTCCTAGGTAAATTTTTGGAAGCCTCAAACAAGAGGTTTCAAGGAATTGTCCTGGGTTGCAGTGTATTCTATTACCATCCTCATGAGCTGTTGAAACCAGGTGGGGCAGTGTTTCCTTGCCTCCTCCCTCCGGACCATCTTCTGTTAATGGCCCATCATTGTCCTGCTGCCTGACTCAGAGATAACTCCCTCCGGACTATCTTCTGTTAACGAGCCCATCAACACTTTGCCTCATGACTCATTACCCCATTGTGAGATGCTCCACCCAGAGGGAGGAACCAAGCATTCCATCCTGGATATAATCTGAGATCCCAAACACCAGACACCCTTTCTGTGAATCTACTGGATTCCCAGAGCACAGGAACTACATAGCCACAACTGGACCTTCTGAGGAAGAGCAGCCCCTTCTACAGGATCACCGCTTCAACAGAACCACATCCACCACTTCAGGAGGACTGCAGCCACCATCTTATGGGACTGCTACCGCTCCCCTGACTAACAGGGCATCAGGTTGTATCCTGACTCTGTCACTTTGAACCAGTGGTTTCTGCCTTTTTTTTTTTTTAATTTCCCTATTAGATTGTTATTCCGACTTGGTGCCTCCCACTGGTTTGTTTTCAAACTAGTACAGGAATAAATTCCAAATTAAAAATAAAACAGTAGTGCAATAGCATATCATATACTTTAGTGTTGTTAGTGAAACTCCTGCCTGTCAGTCTAGACTCCCCTGACTAACTTCCCCAGCCTGTTAAGGACAAGAACAGTTTAATCCTATTTCACAGCTGCATTGGGAAATTTCATAGATTATTTGCACACACATCAAGAATTTTGGCTTAAATGAACTAACAGCAAAAAGTTATCTTTTGAAGAAGCAGGTCATTCTAAAGTGTATTCCAAAGCACAGAAAGCTTCTAGAAAACAAAAAAAAAACCCAAACAACAACACAAATATTTCTGGGGTATAGCAAATACAGCCCCACAAACAGCATGTGTAAGCCATGCCATGTCATGTCAGTTCTAACAAATGACAATATGCACCTCTTAGCCACCTCCTCTACATGCCTGCTGCACACTTTTGAACCAGGATGACTTCTTTCTGACCCAAGACTGTTGATTCCCCACCTATAAGAGCTCACAAACACCACTTAGAACACTGCCACCTATCAACAAGCCCAGCACACCTGTTGGAGGTTAGGATTTTTCCTTTTTTTTCCTTTCTCTCAGGAAATTTTTCCCCCATTTGTTGCCTGAGAGATGAGAATGACGATACTTAAGAGAGACAAAAGATGTGGCCAAGATGAGTAATTCTTAGGACCTGCCATACTGCACAAAGAACAACATTAGCATGCATGCTTTTTGCTAAATCTTCCACATCAAGCTTTCAGCATGAGATTTCTTCAGAGAGAGGATGAAGCAGTAAAATTCTGCAAATGTAAAGCATTTAGGTGTTAGATAAGTAGAGAGAAATTATATTCACACAGAACCATCTATGGATTTAAATGCCTTTAAATTATCAATGCATTGCTTAGAAGAAAAATTAACAGATTAAGTTGCTATCAGATTTTATTTTGTAGAAATATATTAAAAGATGTAATTGTTCTGCTAAACCTCCACAAGCCAGGACCACAGAGAATTAGTTATCATATAAAAGACCACAAAGAAATGCAGTTCTGACTCAAAACTAAATTTCCAATTGAAAAAGAAAAAGAGTGGGGAAAAGCTTCCAGTCTCATGAATGGAAAAATCTGATAGATGCTCAAAGTCCTCTCTTGTGTCAGTATCCCAAGGTACTCAAGTTTGTCCAACACCTGCAAGCTTCTCAGTTAACTTAGAAACAGTGCTAGAAAGCCACAATGAAAAAAAACCCAAAACAACCAAACAAGACACCACCACCAAAGCTCAACTTGAAACCCTGGCCAGAATAGTGAAAAAAAGCCCAGTTATAATTCTTCTTATGACTAATAATTGGAAATTGTGTCACTTCTGCATTTCCCGAGTTCTCAATTTGACAACTCATAATGTTTTAAAACAGACATATAATCACTTACCTGCCACACTACAATTCTAGAAAGGCAATCTAATAATTTAAATATGACTCGACAACCTGATAACTCACAGCATCAACAGAGAATGGATGACTTGGAACAACAAAGAGAATTCCTGAAGACTCTACCTTGATAGGTTTATTAAAATCTCCACCACAGAAAGTTTGCAAGGGAACACTGAACTTCCTCCAGCATGGATTTAAGTTGTTCTTGATCACCTTAAAAAAATTACAGCATAATGTCACATGAGGAATACATCATTCAACTCACTAGGAATCATGACATGAGGGCTCTTCACTGCAAGCTAAGAGCAGCCTCAACCAGTTCAACCCTTGGCCTATCAATGGCCAAGCAACAGCTCCGTAAGAAATAAAAGCTTGATGCTCTGGGTAAAGTTAAATTTTACAGCCAAGCTCAACACCATTGAAAAGGAAGAGAGGCCCTCTTCTCGCATGCTGTCCATGGTCAGACTCCTCACTCAGGTAGCTCCATCCAGTCACCAGGCAGCAAATAAACAATTTGCTGTAGCCATAGTGAGCAGAATACCTTTTTATAGGATACAACTTTCTCTGCAAAACTGGTGCAAAGCATAACCAAGAGTGGGACTCCCACTTTTGGTAAAAGTAAGCTGTCTGATCAACTCAAGGAAAACATTGTGTGGAAATACTACCTCTGATCTGTACACAAGCTGCCATGTTCCAGCATCGCTCTGCTTGTAAAACTCCAGAAATGGATCCGATTTACCTAAGAAATCCTGCAAACAAAAACCCACCAGAAGTAATCAGCCTCCTCTATATTCTACCAAAATGAGTAAAGAATTAGCTAATTGGTATACAATACTTCAAACAAAGAACAAACGAACTATACATTTGTTTTCTTTCCTCACTTTTATTTTCCTTTTTAAAACTGCTGCACTCTGTAAGTCATCAGAATTTATCAGCTCCAATTCCAAGATCTCCTCAGATCATTTTTGTCCCTATAAATCACGTCATTTTACTAACTGAAAGTTAGGTCACTAAATCCCCGTATTGGCCTTTGGCTTAAAATAACATTGAGCAGTACACCTAAATTTCCACCTTTTCTTCTTTAACAAAAATACAGAAATATCAGTTCACAGCTACAGTACTCACTGGAGACAATTACGTAACTGATCTGTATTAATATACAGAATGTTCCAAAGCCAAAATAATACCTCAAAACCTAAACCTGGCAGTTGAGTTTCTGGTTTGACATTGTGGTCTTCAACATGCAATTGTATCTCCAGTTTACTCCATTGTAAATAACACAAAACACAGTGAGCCTTTGCTTACACATGGATTACTGGCTTAGCTGAATGTCTGCAAACACAGAGATTCCTGGCCAAAAGGTACAAAACATAACTTCTAGAGAAGCATGGAATATAATTTTTTAAAAAATAAATACCTTTTTGTCCAAGTTTTGGGCTTCAATTTCCAAGTACACAACCCTGGTATCTTTAATCTCCTCGGCTGAAATCTATGCCATGGAAAATGGAGGGGGGGAAGTAAACAAGAAATCACAGTTTTGCTTACACTTTGTCCATAAAAGAAACTGTAGTTTCTTTTAAATATCTCTCTCCTGTATACATGTAGCATTTGAAGATATACTGACAGACAACCAGAAAAGCCACTTTATCCCAGACAAGATATTGAGAGAGTTTTTTCACACAAAAACCTCATTTACCGTAATAGTGCCCTTTCCTGCTGGCTTTCCCTGCTTCAATTCCAGCGGTCGGGTGAAAACTGAGCTGGACACAACCTAAGGGTAAAAGGCAGATAATAAAAATATCAAGTTAGACAAAGAGCAAAGAATTACTCTTCATGTGCAAAGTTTTCAAACTCTTGTAAAAGTTCTAAAAAGATTTAAATGTGTTTCCAACAGTGACAGCCATCAGTTTGTGCTCCTGAACAGTCTGAAAATTATCTTCTTTCACTATCCAGGAAACAGTGCCCACAAACACGTCTCCAAACTTAACTTTAGCTTCCTATTTTTGCTACCTCTTAGAAACAAGAGGCATTGTCATCACAAGCAGCCAAAAAGCTGCTAAAACCAGAAAATACTATTTAATTTATTGAATCTTTCTTTAATAATATGAATCCCACTTTTCTTCTCTTGCCTAGCTATACAAACCCCTTCTCAGGAAAGGAACATAGAATCTCGAGTAGCCTTATTTCCCCTGATTTACCACCTGATGGTCAACTTTGTGCAAAGGAAACTCCATGAGAGCCCTCCAAGCACCATGCTTCCTTACTCCCAGACTGCCTTTAGTGCTACAAGTGCCTCCTAAGTTAAGCAATTAATTAAATACCACATGTATTTCTAACCTTTGCTTTGTGATCAACATAATGATTTTTCTAACTACATTCAACGGTAACACAAACGAACATGTTTAACAGTGTTTTCAAATTTGAGATGTTGAAGCCTTTGACAAAGCAGATTTTCATTTCATTTTTTATAATAAAACCAACTCTCGCTTCTTATTTTGTACATCACTTAACACGTCTACACGCACCTGTCCCAGTGTGCACTCAACCCCTCCCAGGTAGTCATCGTCATTTAAATCAAAGGACTTGTTATCAATATCATACACGCTGAATTTCAGCTTCTGCACTTTCTCAAAGTAGTAGTCCACAACCAGTTTCTTGCAGAATTCAGGGTCTTGGCAGTTCTTGATCTTTTCCGTGCGATCTAGCTGCACAAACACAGGAGTAAAGCTGTTGATAATGAATACGAAGCCCATACTCTCCTACGCAGCTTTTTACCTGCACCAGGTGGACACAGGCACCAGCAAGGCTACACACCCTGGACCATGCCTTGTGCTCAGTGACAAACCAGGCTGATCAATGGCTCCCCAAGAAAAGAAATGGCATTGAAAAATACACACTATCATATGGGAAAATTCTGAAAATTAGGGGGAAAAGATTGCTGAAACACTGTATTCTGGAGTGTGTGCTCTAGAGCAAGTCATACCGTAACAGGCAAATGAACCTCCTGCTGCAACTCTGAGCAAACAAGTCAGCAATTAATGAAACCACAGAAGGTTTCAGTGTGGGCAGTGTGACTGACCACCAATTGTAAATCTGAATTAAGTATGTCATGCACCTGCCAGGAAAACCTACGGGATGGAAAGGGGGAGACTCGGCCTGTTTACACCCACGGGCAGCGCGCGGCCGCCGGCCGCTCTTACCTCAGCCCACCGGCCACCGCCCGCGTCCTGCAGCAGGACGCAGAGGGGGTCCGACCTGGAGCCCAGGTCCCTGTCGAGGAGGCTCCGGCAGGACACGGACAGCTCCACCCGGGACACGCACGCGGCCATCTGCGGGCAGAGCACAGCGTCAGAGGGCCCGGCCCGCACCCCGCGCGCCCCCGGTGTGGCGGAGCGGAGGCACGCGCGGGCGGGGCGGGGCCGCGGCTACCGGCGCTCCGCGGCCCCTCCCGCCCCGGGCCAGGCGGGCGCGGAGGAACGCGGTGCCTCCGCGCAGCCGGGCGCCGACTGCGGTCCGCCTCGCCCCGCCGCCGTCCCTCGGCTGTTGAGTTCACCTATTTCTACCGGGCTCTCCCCGCTGCTCCCGCTCCCCGCGCAGGAGCCCTTCCCTCTGCCTCGGTGCGCGCTGCTGCCCCAGGTTTCTACAAAGGGCCGGGCCTGTTATCCCCTCCCTGGGACCGCCGCTCACAGCCCCGCACAGGGACAGGGACCTCCGTCCCGCCAGCGTCGCAGCCACCGCCCCACGCCGAAGAGTCGCCGCCCCACGCGATGAAAGCGCTGCCAAAGCTCCCCCTGCTCGCCCACGGGAGCCACAAAGCCCACGTGCTTTGCCGTGCTGGCTTCCAAAACACCGTAACATCATCCCACAACCAGAGGATAACTAAATTTTATTACACATTAAACTGCAGACAGCTTCTGTTTGAGGAACAGCTATAATTCTCAAAACTGAATCAGAAGATGAGCCTTCAAGCATCAAAATATTACAGAGACTGGACAGGTTGAGGGCTCTACCAAGTGCTTTAAACAGGAATATTTCACAGAGAAGCTCCTTCTGAGTCTGGAAAATAAGGAAATAGTTGCTTTGGCTTTCTAGTACCCGAGTACCTCATGGCTTCCTCATACTTTCAGGGTGTATATATTTAACTCAAAAAGAAGAGCTTTTATTGTATAACATTTAATCCCTTGGACATCCCAGTCTGCAATCTACTCTGGACAAATGTTAACAATGTCACTTAATACGCCAGTGCATGGCACTCAGGTGCTCCAGTGAGCAGGACAAAATTAGCAAAGCTTTAGGCAAAAATAATCATAGTGCAGCTTTCAACTAAGGTCATTGTCATCGTTTTGTTTAACACCAGTATTTTCAAAAAAACTTGTTTGAAGTGGTCTGGTCAACTGTTCAAACTACTGGCAGGAGCCATCCATTTTCCACTCTGTCGCCTTCAGCCCCAAGTAAGATTCACAAAGAAACCGCTGCCTTTAATAAATACATTTCCCATAAAATTGCAAGTCACAGCTATCAGGTTTTTTCTTGATCTCCACATACCATTCCACCAGACCAGCTTTCATCTCACACAGACTCATATCTGTGCATTTGAGGTTCTACAGACAACAGCAAAAATTTGTTTGACACCCACTATTCCGACAACAAGATCAGGACATCTAGTCTGGGCTCCTTTGCCAACATTTTTGCCTCTGTTTTTCTCTACTGCAACAGAGATTTCTGTACTAACAGGAGGCACCTTTCCTCCCCACTAGAGCTCAAAGAATCAGGAGTAAAGTTAACCTCAAAGAAACAGCTCCCCATAAGCTTTAGCATCCCCTGTCAGCAGTGGTCCATTTCTGGGAGGAAACCATTACTGCAGATCTTAAACTGCATGCAGAACAAGCCCACACATATTTATTCCATGATAAAAAGACATCAAAAAGGAAGAGTTTGAGATGGCAACTGTTAAACCACACAATGGAGCCAGGAGGTGAAGGGACCAAGTCCTCAAACCCAATCACCTCTTATCTGCTACCTGAATCTCTTCTCCAGATCAACAGCAATGAAATTATGAAAGTACTCCACTGTTTCAAAGATTTGACTTCCAGTACCCAAATACCCAGAAGGCTGTCTCATCTGATTGTTGTAAATTTAGAAATGGCATAGGATTTCCCTTGAAATACAGCCCAGATGTTCTGCTGAACCACTGGAGATGTTACAAACTACATGGGATCCTTTCCCACTATATCCTCTTGCCTCCATCAGGAGATCACAGGGCACTCACTGATGCACATAACCACCAAGACACAACAGAGCACGACCAGGCCAGCTGTTTGGAGTGGCTGAGCAGGAACTGTCCTAACTGGCTGTACTCCCTTCCTCACCAACTCAGGGGATAACAAGAAAGCAGGTTTGACAACTACAGACAGAAACCTTATGAAAAGAAGATGGACAGCTCCTTAACAGATTCAGATTTTAAAAAACCCTTTTTTAACCTGAAAACACCAGTTTAAACCTCAGCCAGTAATTACTTATAGATTACTGCATATGGATGTCCTTGAAGGGCCCACACAACCTTCTTTTCACGTCATGGCTACCCAAACACACGGTATGGGGTTCTCCAGGATCAGTTCATTCCTTCAATAGCAGCAGAAGAAAATCCTGGTCATAGACATCCCAGCAGCAAGAGCAAGGAGTAGTTGGTCTGTTAAGACACAGCATCCATTTCAGCCAAGCCTGAAGACCTGCTTAGCCTGCAGGTAAGCATCTTTGCCCAGATACCCTGTTCATGCAGTTAATTGAGCAGCACAAATCTCTGGAAATCTGCCTGCATTTGAAAAACTTAGAAAGATCAAAAGTTTAACATATTTTCATCCCCAAACACACACACATTAAAAAAAACTTAATGGGAACAAAAAATAGTGATGTTCCTCACCAATTAGAAAAACTAGCTCCAACTTGATTTTTTAACAGGATTTCATTATGAAAATATTGGCTCAAATTTTTTCTTTTCCTCCATAAAGTAAGATTTCTGGAATTTACTTTCATTTCTCATAGTAAACTGTAGTGATTGCATCTCTCCTTCTATAAAAAAAGTGACTAGTTTATGTGAAATATATCAGCTTTCATCTCCACTTCTCTCCATGAAGTCCCAGTTCCTTTCCTCCGAGAGAAGTGAGAATCCCAAAGGTTTTCAAAATGCCAGCAATTAGTGCTTGGACTTAGAACCACGCCACACCTAACACAACCCCCCAGCCTGTTCCTCTTTAAGCAGGAGCCTATGATGCTTTCTCTGTTTTGCACTTCCACACAACGCTGCAACATCATCTTGGCATTTCATTACTCCAAGCTGCCCAGCTGGCATGTGCCAGCTCACTGCAAGGGACAAGCACTACAGCATCACCCAGCGCTGACACTGTCGGAGCAGTGACACTTCACCACTTACCAGTGCTGTGCAATAGACACATGATGGGAGAAAAATCTTCTAGTGGTTACTAAGCTCAAACAGTGCACGAAGGCTCTGATCTCAGGCTAAGCATATAATTTTGTGCAATTAAACTGAAAGAACTTGGGGTTTTATTATTTTTATTAACAGCCGCCTTTTTCCTCAGCATGCATTCAAGAACACCAATTGTATTCAGCTTGCAGACTGGAATCAACATTTCAAAACCACATTTCATGTTGTTTTACTGAGTTTTCATAGAGCATACTTATTTGTATCCATTCATATACACAAAATAAACTTAGTTTTTAGACTTGCAACAGTATTTATAATGACGGAATATTATTTACATTTGTTGCAACACTCAAATTTTTCCAACAGTTTCAGAAAATCTAAAATGCATTATTTTTCTATTTTCCCCCTCACAACCAGCCTTGATAACTAATATTGGTGTCTACTACTCGAACCTTCTGGTTCACAGAAGACAGTAGCTGTTTCCAAAGCAAAACCAGCAGCTAAAGCAAACTACTTTCCACAAAGTTACCACATTTCATTTATAAAGGATTTATTATACATTGACCCAGATCAGCTTGCAATAATGACAGTTTAACAACCTCCAACTGCCACTAGTACATTAAAGTACCACATGGTCTGGAAGTCACAAAACTAATCTAGCCACAGAAATTGAGATTGCCAAGTGAAAATAAACTCCAAAAGAAGTAATAAATTCAAACTCTCTTTAAAATACAGGAAACAGAGCTACTAGGTACAGTGGTTTCAAATGAAAAGGCAACGTAAGCAAGCCACCAGGTAAGTGCTGTTGCTTGAAACAGCTTGTAAAACACAGCTGAGGTTGTGTTACACCTCCATGATCAACAGTTATATGGACAATAGCCACACACATCTGATCCACTGCTCCCACAACCTGGGGATCTTACTGGTGAGAGCCATCACCTGTGAAGTTTCACCTTGAGCCAAATTCTGTACATTCCCTAAAGGGAAGGGTTTCCAACACACAGCTTCAGATCCATCAGGTACCTCTATTTTTTTTTTGCTCTTATTTAGAATTGCACATGATATAACACTACATTTTGAAGAAAAAAGTAATACATCACCCATGTTATCCCTACCAACACTAGAGCAAAATACTATCCATAGAAATCTGCAAGATCCCAAGCACATCCTCCAGAGAAGTCTTTCACTGCCCAACCAGATGTCACGCCCACTTGTTCAAGTAAAACACAGAATGGCTCCATACTAGGTACACTTTAAGAAGTGTTCAGACAACCAAACTGAGGTCCAGTTTAAAAAGTCAAAATCATTTTTACTGTGCATACCACCTTTTCCCTGCAAAGATGATCATAAACTCCAATAGGTGTATAATACATACGAAAAGATAACTCTCAACTTTTCAACAGAGCTCTTCTACACTGAAATGAAGTACAGCAGTAAAGAAGTTGGTCCTAAACAATCAAACCAAGACCAAAAATAAAAAGCTGCATTCTAGGAAAATCCCATAGGACATCTATGCTACACATTCAGAAGAATAAGCACCTAACAACCTGCTGCTTTCTGGAGTTTCACATAAGCATTTCAGAACTTCCAACCTTTTTCACATTTCTGCAGAAAAAACAACTTCCTTTCACACGGAAAAGAACACTTTCCAACATAAAGAAAATCAACACATAGACAAGTCTGTAATATTAAATTTATTATTCCTCTAGTGATTCAGCTTAACCAAAGCTTAAAGCAAGTCAAATGTAAGAGAAGAAAGCATTGTACACTTATGGTTGAAGAAAACTCCAAACCAAGAGAGATTAAAGGCTTTAACTGTCCCAGTTCAGAGCTTTGGAGGGTCTTGCATTTCCCCAAAACACCACATACGGGTGCCTGAAGCATAAATAAACTCCTCTTTACTTATCCCTCCTGTTTGAGGGCCACCATTTAGTTAACTAAGGACCAAGTGCTGGACACCATGAGAATTACTGAATTACATAGTTTGTTTTATACACTTCCATCCCTCAGTAAGCCTGAAGACCAGAGCTTCCTCTTTAGGCTGACAGGATGAGGTGAAGACAGTGAGCACTGGGCAAGAGGGGCACTGTGATCACCCCAGCATGGCAGCTCACAGAACCCACAGTCACCCAGAGGACAAAAAAAAATCTGATAACTTCATGGCATCAAACACCATCAGCAGTATTTTTAGCAGTGCCAGGAGGTGGTATCTTCTGGAGAGAAAATGGTAGCACTATCACTGAATACAGCCTTGTGTGTCAGCCTGGTTTTGCTGTTCCACATAAAAATGAAATATAAGCGAGGATTCAGCACAAGAAAACCTGCAGTTTTTTCATATTCAATCACACTAATAAATTCTCATTAAGTACATAACGCTATACAGAATACCCAACCAGCTCTGTTTCAGTGTACACCAAATATTAGACATTAATTTAACGCCTTGTTTAACTCAAACTTGAGGCTTTAATGCATGTGCTCCAGGACAGCTGATTTCCAAAGAATTTACTCTGTACTGGACTGGCCATAGTTCCTGCCTTACATTCTGCTTACAAACCCAGCACAAATGTCAGCAATTGTGCCAGCAGGATGTCCCTACTGCAAATTTCATCATCTTGGCCTTTTGCTATCCAGCAACTCAAGAAATTAACCCAACACATGTAAGAGAGCATCTCCATTAATTAATCCTGCACTTACCAAAAACCTGTCCCCTCCCCCTTGTCTCTTGCTTAGTTTAATCCCACACCTTCCAGTTATCACCCAACTTTCTTCAAAACTCCTTCTCTCTTTTTCTGCCGTGATCCCAAAATACGCAGACCAGCAGAAGCAATGCTCTCTCTCATTATTAGTTCAATTTTGAGGGGGCAGCCTGTTACATTTTGGGTTTTGATATTACAAAGCTGATCCTGGTGCTGAGGTCAGGATCACTTTCTGAATGTGTCATCAAAATAAAAGTTATAATTTGATCCTTCTTTCCTGAACGCCATAAGGCTCTAAAATAAATCATATAGCTAGGTTTGTATCACTAGATGCACTAACATGCATCTTTATTTTAAACTGCAATTAAGAGAGTCTAATGAGAAGCACCACAGTCCACAAATTATTAGTCAATAAAGGCCTGTTCCAGCACAACAGCTCTTCCATGGGCCACAGAGCCTCATCCCACAGCCGTAGATGTTCTGCAGACAATACAAATGGCTGCAATTTTTTCTATCATTTCATTATTTCTAGCAGTTTGCAGCAGGGATGCAAGTGGGTTAAGATCACTATTACTACAGGCAGGGAATAAATCACTATTCTCCATACTGTGTTCCAAGCTGTCACTGTACATACAAGGGGTTAATTAACTGCTATTACAAATTTGACACATAACCTGAAAGAAATCTCCTAATGGTTATAAAAGAAAGAGAATTGTGAATACTATTAAGAACAACTTTCTAAACAAACCGCTGTCAACTCGATTCTGTCCTGGTGAAGAGTGCCCATGGTCCATCAGACAGCCTTAATTCCAAGGATGAGACCTCCCAGGGTGGACAGACACGTTTCCTCCAGGGTGAAAAGCAGAGGCTGTGCTGATGCTGAAACTCTGAGCCATGACCAAGGGTAAGACCCCCAGCCCAGCCCCTAAGCTCAGAACTGGACTGCAGGCCTCATCAAACACTTTTTTGACCACTGCGCACCTGCTGAACACACAGGAAGGTACAACCTGGCTCTACTCACTGAGTTGTGTCCACATGAACCCTGAAGCTCCAGTATCACCACGAAAATGGGGGTGGGGTGGTGTGTCCAAAACCAGCCAATGGGTACAAGCTCTGACAACCCAACCTCCAAGATGCTCCTGGAAACTGACTGAGAAGGCAAAGCTCCCATTTATAACAACAAAAATAACAAGCTTAGAACAGTTAAAAAAAAAAAAAAGCAAGCAAGCTGAAACAAAGCATAACAATCACAAATGGGATGGTAATTTCCAGTAAAAAATGCAAGCAAGAACTTCAATCAGTTCATCTTCTTTACTGCAGCTTCCTCCCACCCAAGAGCCAAGTCCCAACTCTGGGGAAAAAGCACCTTCTACAAATTCACCTTTATACCTGTACAATGTTCACTGTTAACTTGTACAGCACCAATATCCCCCTTAATCACGATCAATAAGCTCAAAGAAATGACCGTGCATGCCTTCACTATAGATATATTCTCAACTTTTCTGAGAAATAAGTTAAGAAACTGACAGGTGAACATTGAAACTATTTCAAATATTATTTTGGAACATACTAAATTATAAAAAGTTTCAAATTAACACCGGGACTTAAGCAAAACCTATTACTAAACCAACCTCTTCATGCAAAGAAAACATGTTTCAAAGTTCTTCACAGTATTTAATAGCAGAATATCAAACCCCATTTCCTTGAAAAACTAACTTAACGCAGGCTGGGGCTTTGGAGTCCATCACTGGACTTAAGCTACAATAGTAACTGCAATCCTAGAAGTGTTCACTGACTCCTCCCACCAAGTAAGACTTTTTTTTCCCCCATTCCTTTCATATTTATTCAGCTGCTTTTTCTTTCCCCTAACCATGATTCTCAAGTATTTATTACTGAAACTTAAAGAACAACTTAACTGAAAAACAGACTTAACAGCTCAACCACACAGACCTTTGTAACAACCCCAAACGTGTGTTTTACATGGCAAGTAATCTTTGCCTTTCTCCAGTAAGGTCTTGTTCTTTCCCTTAAAACTCCTGTAGGTCTAAACAGCTAAACATTTTGTCCCATTCCCCAAGTAAATCCAGCTGGCTATCACTCAATCTTCCACTTTTCAATCCAAACTCCTTAAGCTGAGATCAAAGACCACACTGCAGTTTCACCAGCAAGTACCTCCACACACCACTTCTCATTTACACGCACCCATGATTTTTGAAGTGGTTCCTCAGCATCCATTCTGCCTATCCCTTTCACAACCTCTACCCTTCTCAAACACTGGAAATCTAAATTATAGTACCACCATCCTGTAGTTATACTACACCAATATAACTTTACCCATTCCTCCAAAACTAGGCATGGTGACTTCAAGGCAGAAACACATTAAGTCCACCTATGTAGACTAGTCCATACTGTGTGAACAGCATTAGCTCAAAGTAAGACTTTAAATACAAGTATGCCAGCAATACATTTTATTGATCTTCGCTATTTTATCAAAATCACATGACGAATTTTGGTGGCTACATGATACCAACAGCCACTTAGTCAATGAAAAGCTTGTCATATCATCTTCTTTTTACTGCACTTGCTGAATCATCACCAGAAAAGACTGAAATACACCAGAGGAATTCCTTAGACTGTTCTCAGTCACTCTGCAGTTATTATTGCACAGTGACAACTCTTGCCTAAAAAATTAGTAAGGACATAAAGCAGAAGTGACCTTTCAATTTCTCACACTTTAAGAATCGCATAACCCCTTCACATTACATAAGCCAGGCTTTCTTCTTCTACTTTAATCTCAAACATGATCACAAAACATGATCCAGAAAAAAGCCCAAAGCTTAATATTGCTTTTGCAGTACTCCCAGGAAATTGATTTCTTTGATTTATTCACTGCAAGTTCAACCTAACTGCCAACAGTCTTTCAGTTCTTTCTGCTTTTAAGTGTATGCTTCCTTTTAAGAGAGAGATTCACACTCTGATACTACTTTTCTGTCACTAATTATTACCATCTACAGTATGAACATCTTAACTTCTCCATCCTAATCTGTTGCAAAATAATGACACTTCAAAAAAAAAAAAAAAGAAAAACAAAAAAACAAAACAAAACAAAAACCAACAAAACAAACCTAAAAAATCCCACCACCACAAAAGCCTGACATTAAGGAAGTAGAATAAAGGGAAGGATATGGCAAGGAATTTTAAAAGTTGTTTTTTCTCTCCCCCATCCAGACTAACAATAGAACAATTTATAGGCTATAAACACCAAACAGACCTCATGTTCCCTTTCTGTTCTGTTCCAGGTCCAACTTCTCTTGCCAGTGCACCTTCACAAAAGCACAAACTCATCACAATAGTGGGTTCAAGCCATTCCACTTGTCTCAGAGACAAGTAGGCCAAAATGATCACACAATCTTCCTGCATTATGGGAGAAGAGACCACACAAATTCAGGCACACAGCTGTTTCCTCAAGTGCTCTGCCATGTCTGCTACCCACAGTATACGCACTGTAACAGTTTCCAATCTATACCCTGAAGAAGTCTGTTGTCACCAGGTCCGAATTTGCTACAAAGGTGTTCCACACCCTTGAGAAAACAGGTCTCTGCAAGGCAAGCGCCTGAAAACCCCTACAACTCCCACCAGGGACCCCCTTTCTTTTCTCAAAGTGAAATGGTTTCAACTAACTTTTAAGAAACATGACCGAACTGTGGCAGACAGAATTCTCCAAGAAAAACTTCTCTGATGAAAAACCTAGACTAAATTTAACAGCTGTAAAAGACTGAAATAAATTACACTGACTCTAAGCAGACAGACTTGGGAGTTACGACCATTAGGTGGAACCTGCAAACTTGGGTTACAAGCTGCAGAGCACTACCTGCCTCAACCAGGCAGTGGGCAGGACACACGTCAGACTGACTCGGCACCACAGTCATTTGTCCATCATAGATTCTTCATCACCAGAGCTTTTATGTCAACCTAATGCAGTACCAGGAGGATTTGGAAAGCACAAAAAGATTAAAACAGTATCTGTGTGCTGCCCAAAAAATTCAAAAAACAGGTTCTTCCTGCCTAAACTACTTCTTCAAACCTAAAGAAGACAGAGAAGAAGGTTATACTACATCACCACACCGTGGCTGGCGCTGAACACAGTTACAGGGATTCCTCTCACCTTCCATAATAACAAAATTAAGTGATCCTATGGTTATATTCATTCCAGTCACTGCACCGAAATAGCTGGTCTTTCATAGAGATACATTACCTGCAGACTAATTAGGATTCATAGTACATTCACTTATTATTTCGTTTACAACGAAGCATTTTAGGCTTCAGAAAACTTACTGTTGTTTCTGCTTGAAGCTATTTTTACAGACCCAACTAATGACAAAATTTAATGCAAAAAGTAACACAAGCTATC
Source organism: Corvus hawaiiensis (assembly GCF_020740725.1). Classification (NCBI taxonomy): domain Eukaryota; kingdom Metazoa; phylum Chordata; class Aves; order Passeriformes; family Corvidae; genus Corvus; species Corvus hawaiiensis. The sequence continues at coordinate 1,319,758 of NC_063229.1, forward strand.
ACGCAGAAGGAAAAGACTGCAAAGTCTTCTGCTCCCGGAGACATTAAAGCAGCCAAATACTACCTACTCCTTCAAAGAAATAGCATGATACAGTGCTTGCACTGCAAGGAAGAAATGCCATTCGGGTTATTGTCTTAACAAAACTAGTGTCAATTACCCAAAGGGAGGGCTAAGTATCCAGATGACCAAAAAAGGCCTTCAAAAAATTCAGGACATTTGTGCAGTAGTGTTGTGTGTATGGTGTTGTGTGTGTAATTTTCCACGTATACTTGAACGGCTTTTTAAAGAGATGCATCCAGTTAAAACACCTTTATATACACACTGACTTAAGTGATAACAACTACAGTTGTCTTTAAAAAACTTTAAAAAGACTTACCATCAAAAACTATTCTGATTTATAATCTAAGAAAATATAAGACTGTGCAGAGCTTAGGTTTAATAGCAACTCATTTAGAGCAATTACCTATTTCATACATTCTATCATTAACAGCTGAATTTACATTTCAGATCAGTTTAAGAATGTAAGTATTTAGTCACTGGTTTATTGTGCTCTTTTTCACACAAACTCAGTGCTGAAGTTTCTGAACCCACATACATTCTTTATTAAATTAGGGCAGCATTTGGTTGTTTTCACTACAGCTAAAGCATGAAAGTTTCACTTCAACCTTTTAATTTCCCCCCTAATGCCCCATCTCTGATGACAATGTTGATGTTCCCTTAAAGTGAGGATGAAAACATTCTGCCACTGGCTTACCAGTTACTGAGAGACAAATTAGCTATACCACCACCACCCTGCACACATACCTCCCAAAAAGCACTCAAGTCCATATTTGGAGAGAGCTCTAAGTGCTATTAAAAACACTCTTATCTATTCATATGCAACTGGACCTGCAACACAGAAGACTGGCTCTGCAGTAATGCTGGAATGTAGTGGGGGAACCCTAGGCAGATGAATTTGTGGTATTTCATAACTCTGCCTCCCCTCCTTAAGGAACAGGGTTTCCCGTACATTCAGTCAGTGAACTGCCAGTGTCTAATGTTAATTAGCCTCTTCCCTTTTATAGCTGGTTGCACTAGTGTTCCTCAAGCACACATGGTTTATAAACTCTGCTCTTGTATTAGAAACATTTGCCTAATAATGAAAAAGTATTGACAACCATCATTTTCATTTTAGAGTTGAGCTTCCTGTTCAAACAAGCAAGGGCTTTCCATAATCCATGTCCATCCTCCCATCAAAACAAGTAGCAATGCTTTGGTTATACTGCTGAAAACAAAGAAGTTTCATAAAAAGCTCATTGAGAAGCACATTCTGGCAAACACCACCACAGCAAGGTCACTAAACAAATGGGTGCTACACAGAGGCTTCAAATTTTACTGACAGAGATCCTATGAATGTCATCATAAAAGGCACTCAACCAAAATTATCTAAAAGGAGTTCTTGAAGTAGTTTAGGTTCTGACTATAGCACTGTTTTCCTCCCCAAATCTGCCTATGTGACTAGAAAGCATTTCTAACCTTTCTATTGTCACACAGAGCAGTGCTACATCCACATATTCACATCCAATGGAAAAAAGTCGACATAAAACTATTTGTTCCAAACTCTGAAATTGCTAGCTGGAAGTTCCACCTGCCTTCAGATGGTCAGAAATCAGAGCCGTACAATCCAACTGATTCCTTGTTTAACAATACTGTAAATACAACACGAAGAGTTCAAAGAGCTACCAGCCTTCCTGAAGTAGTGACCAGACCAAAAGGCCAGGCTATGCCAGAGACAGTTTTAGGCAGGATTAATTCCTATTTTCCCTGTGAAAGCAACTTACAAGTCCTTACTTTTTGGTTCTAAACTTTACAGGGAAATCAAATTACACTCCCATGTACTGTGCACTGTAAGGGCAATCCCCACTCCAGTCCCCGAAGTCTTTCCTGGCTGTGACCTATGATCAACCAGGCCTAATTCACCGGTTACTCATAGCAAAAGAACTGAAAAGCTCAGGAAAAACGGTGAAGCTGGTGTGAGAATAGAAAATACAGAGTTAACAAATTGATTTTGTGGAATTCAGACTCATGCTAAAAGAGAACACATTCCCCGTTTCTGAAAGTTTACTTTAATGTATTTGGGAAGCAACTAGTAAGACTATTTGAATTTCAGGCTTTAGACATGAGAACACACAAGAAAGATAGCCACAAAGGAGTAAGCTTTGCCTCTGCGGAAGAGTAAAGGAACTCAGGTCAGAACTCATCTGGCTGCTTCTCTCTGAAGCTGCCATGCTGTGAAGACACAAACCCAAAATGCTAACACAGGAAGTTGCACAGAAGTGAGTGCCAGCAAGTGAAAGGAGTCACAGCCAGACCATCTGACACCCATGTTCAGTCTGGAGCTACCAAAAAGGAACACTTGTAGGGCTGCTTTTCTTCCATATGGTGTTTATAGCCAGGAGTGAAAAGCATCCAGGTCAGGGACACGGGAAACGCTCCCTGCACAAGCAACACCCAAACATTCCACACAGTAACAAAGCTCCAGGAAAATCACTAACAATGTCATCTGTGTAGAAAACAAGCCACAGTTAGACCTACCTGATCATGAGATAGGGAAAGTGCAGTGGATTTCAGTACACAGCCACAAATCAATGTGTGTACTACCAACCAACAGGTTTTCATTCCATGGAAAATCCAAACTGTGGAAAAAACAAATCTTTGAACTGCAATCACATTCTCACTGCCAAAACCAGGAAGAGAACACTTTGAGGTTACTCTTCCTGCATGAGCATTAAACAACTTCCCTTCCTCTTCCTCTGTACACAAACTCTAGCTCAGTTTTCCCAAAGCCATGAAAAAAAATACAGCCACAGAACAGTGAGGAGCATCAGCAAACCTGGAAAAGAGCAAAGACGAGCAAATGTATTTGGCAACTCTGCCTCCAGGCCAAAGCAGAGTTTATGAAAAACCTTACAGCAACAGAATTCAGCATCTCATTTTCTTTTCAAAGACATGCACATCTAAAGCAGCAAACTGACATAGAACTAATTTGTGTATTTCTCTAAAGTCAAACTAAACAATTCCTAATATGCCCCATTTCAAAACTGCTTCTTTCTAATCAATTAGCAAATACAGCAACTAGTCATTTTCTTGCACTAGAGTCCATATTGAACAGGAATTGCAGTCCTTTCTTTCAGGGTCTAATCCACGTATCTGAATAATCAACCTAAACCAACTGCTCTCAAACAGTGGTCCATCGGCCAACCAGAGGTTTTAAATGGTCCATAACACATAGCAGTTTCAGTTTTGCAGATCAGAAGGCCAGAGGGCCAATAGCACATGCTATGGGAAGCAGCAACTTTGGAACCACCACAGCAGAAGACTGAGGAGAAACAAAATAAAGAAACCACAATTATTATTTACATTTAATACACCACTGGTGTGCCTGAAAACTGGAAATATACTCTTCTGTAGACTCTACAGTCTTTAGTGCTCCAAGATACTCTCAGCAAAACAAGCTGCTGATTTCACAGAGTATAGGCAATGACTTTAAGGACAGCATGAGCAATGTAGAACGGAGCAGCACACACGTTTTTTAAAAGGCAGACCTTCAATGTCAGCTGGTACACAACTACAGTCTTCATTTTTGCATCGATCTTCCTCTCCACTCACCACAAATTCAGAACCTAAACACTCAAGGAAAATGCTACATGCTATGAAAGGAATGCTACTTAAAATAAAGCATCCTTCAGGTTTCTTTAAACCTACAAAGCCTCAAACCTCTCATAAATCTACATTTAGACCATAGCAACAATTAATCAGTAAAGAACTAGTTTTAATGCTGATATTACAGAATTGACTTGTGTTGGCAACAAAATCTGACTGTGGCATTTATGGGTAACTGCTTGAAATTTGGTAATACTAAGTCACACTTTCACCCAGCTACTGAAGTTCTTTCATGCAAGTCACAATTTTATCATCGACTATTGCATTCATTTCTATTTAGAATGGAAAAAAACCCCCGTATGTTAAAGAAATCGTGTTGTGAATGTACCATTTTACTACTTCTTTTTTTAGCAGTAGTACTTAAGACACACATAAGGAACTGCTAAAAACACCAACTAAGCCACTTATATAAACACAAGTACCTTCTTTCCATTATTTGGAGAAATCGGGACATCAGTGTCACTGACTATATTGTTCCAATGAGGCTAAGGATGTAGCTTCCTGACACTCAAGGCATCAATGTCAAAGCAACTGCAGATTTGAGCAGCATACATAAGCTGATTCTGTCTATTGCTACCGCTTGCTAGCAGTCAGCTTGGGGTGTTATATGCAAGGGTAGTTACGTACCTTCCACACTGGAGATGGGACCTCAGAGGTCCTACCCCTTATTTTTACGGCTGTTCATGAATACCGACAAGTGCTAAGTAAGCGATTTTATGAACTCTAGACATATAGTCTAACGGTATCACTCATCATTTAGCATAACATGCAGTTTAAAGCTACTTCTAACATTCTGTACGTTGTTACAGAAAACTTAAGTTCGCATCGACCCTTGATAATGAACGTTTCTCTGTATATGCTTTAAAGGATCAACTGTAACTATTTGAGTTGATGTACTGCTTCTCATACATACAGAAATCCTCAGTATGCTATTACTTCCTTTTTTCCAAGAGCCTTCTCTTAAGGAAGAAGGGATATTTACTTACTAATCTATGCTAAAAGATAAGGAGCATCGACTGCTTGGCAAGATGAAGAGACCCTGCCCCACCCCAAATTCTCCATTTGAACATTCCATCCAAGTCAACATTCCCAACACCAATGGCTTTCCAGTGTGCACTTTTTTTTCAGGTAAGCATTTAAACATCTTTAGACCATACAGAAAAATCAAGAATCAGAAAAAAGCTTTCCAAAACAAACCTGCACTTTTAGCAAGTCCAAAGGAACAGGCACACAAGCATGTCTCACAGCATATGCCGTGTCTAACCCAAACACTAAAAGCCTTGGATCCATTACCAAGAAGATCACAATGTGAAATCAAAAGACAGTAACACAGAACTGTGTATCTAATTCCAGACACCTGTAGTTTAATTACATTTCACAACAAGGCAAGCGTTGTTGTGATTCATTTGAACTTGAAAAAACAGTTATCACCAGTTTTGGTGAGTCAACATACACTAATATCTTAAATCAATTCTGTGAACAATGAAGCCAAGTTTTCCTTTTCAGTAATTTTATTCTAATGTGAAACATGAAGAAACAAGCACCCAAAAAACTCCAATATAGTATGAAACTTTAATAAAAGTTGCTTAAAAAACAAAGAGCAAAATTTTAAAATAAACTGACTTGACTCCTAATCACACATCTTTCTGACATCAGGAAGAGTACTTTCAGACTTTCAGAAAAAAAAAGGAAGAAACAAAGATCTGCTGTTGAAACATTACTCCCAAAGACTGTTGAAACGCGTAACATGAAGCTTCAGAGACAGTTTTATTAACAGGAGGCTTAATTTTAAACAGTATATACAAATCACATGACTTTTCCAAAGTTGGGACCACCTAGTAATCTGTCGAAACAAAATTATGCTAATGAATTACAGAAGCATCTGTGTAATGCAACCGCCTCTTTATTGAAGTACACCTTTATACAATCCTTCCACGGATTCCTGTACTGTGAAATCCTCTCGGGACGCAGCGCTGCACAGGTTTGCAAATCTCTCCTACACACCACATGAATAAAACTGTTGCCACTTGCACCTCTCAATTTTGCCTGCCCATACACTTCAGTGTTCCATGGTATGCAACACCAAAAGGCACTGTTCTTCTTTGTCAAAAAAAACCAAAAACAGTTTGAAGTTTACTATGTTTAAGTACAATGATTTGCAGGGAATAGCAGGCTTTTTTTCAGGCAATGCCCAAGTCTTAAAATTTATCATAAGCCAAGCAAGGATGAAACAAAAAAATTCTACTTTTCACTTGTGTAATTACTTCCTTTCCATTTCTCTGTTTTTCCATGGAAGGTTTCACTGCACAACAAAAAAAATGGCAACTCTTTACAGACTTTGAATACAGCACAACTTTATTGCAAAAATATATAGTAAACTCAGTATTTTCAAGTTTTGGAGAAAAATAAATTTTATCTCTGAATTCACCCATAGCAGTAATTCACAACAGAGTTGCTGAAGATACACATTTCTTTCATCATAACCTAATTTAAAACTTTATCTGGACTCCAATCTTCTAATAATCACCACTTTGGCTCTCTTAGCAGAGACTCTATGTGAGGAGTTCAAGAGACGTGAGAAACACCAATATCCAACTAGATCCAAAGATCCTTCCGAACTGATTTGTGTAATCCTAACAAATCAAGCTACTTAAACAATAATGATTATTTTCAACTGCAAACGTTTTAAATGTACTATAAAACTCATATGATTTATGTTTGAGGTTAGCTATACTTGTGGCAAAAGTCTTATTCTGCACAGTTATAATTGCAATATATAAATAACTAAAGGTTATACCACAAAGAACAGCTTGAATTTTACAGAACGATTCTGCTCATACTCATAGGAATTAGTTTGGTAGACACATCAGCAAAGGGCATAATTCAACTGTTCATACAGTGAAAATTTTGGAAAAAGTAAAGATACATACACAAAACAATTGATCTGTGTACACTGAGAATTCATTCAGTTGCAGAATAAAATCAGGACTTCAAACAAAGCTTTGACCTGTGAACAAAGCAAATTCAGCCAGCTTTTAACCAAATCTAAAAATAGCTATCTATTTTACAATGGCTTACAAGAATACCACTGAAGAGCTTCACTGACTTCATCTATTTCCCTTATCCGAAACTATGTCAAACCAATCTCAGTTTCTCGATAAGCACCGTGTCCAGAAGAGTTTACCAAACTTTTATGACGAGTAACAATCTGTCCAGCTTCTCTGCATATTTGTACGAGGAAACTCCACCGCACCTCTCTCCTTGCAGTGTTTCTCATGTAATGGCTAACGCAGTGCTCTGTCTTATCAAAACCAATCTGTTTTACAATTTAAACAATCCACAGGTTCTATCCTGGAAATACTATAAAAACCAATCCAGATGCATTTATCACAGCACTATGAATATCTATTCTACAACTACTTCAGATGAACAGCTACCCTAAAACAAGTTTTACTTTCCTGGAGCCTATAGGCCTGTCATTTAAATCAACAACAGCTGCCATAGCTTCCTCACGAGACTCAAATGCAACCATTGCTTCTCCAGTGGGCATGCCTTTTTCATTGTATTTTAAGCACACTGAACCAGGGATCACTTGGTAACCATAAAAGAAATCCAAAATTTCATCTACCGAAACAGTAAAGGGCATATTTTGCACTTTAATGACAGTTGGCCCTGGCTTCCCAGACCCTGTTCCAAAACCTGGGGGTCCACCAATATGTATGTTTCCTGGTCCGGGTCCAAACCCTGGAGGTCCACTTAAATGTCCAAGACCACTAGCAATTGCTGGAGGACCAGCACCAAAGGCAGGGGGCCCACTTAAATTGCCAGGACCATTACCAAACGTCTGAGGACCCCCTGCAAAACCTGCTGGTCCACTCAAATTAGCAGGACCACCTGCAAAACCTGGTACCTCAATACTTGCACCAGGTAAACCACTAGCTGCAACTGTGGGTATTCCTGGTCTAGAATCAGGAAAGCCACCTATTCCAGGTGGTGGTAAAGGGGGACCAAACGTGCCAGACCCGCTGAAGTTACCAGGGAAATTGAATGGAGGACCATTGTTTGCTTCTTTAGCATTTCCCCCCAAGAAGGCATGCTCATCCCCACCAAGGCCCTGTGCTCCTGGCACAGCCGCATTTCCCTGGATCGGTATTTTTAGGATCTTTTTCCCTTGAGATGGTGGGTTTCTCTCAATATCTCTCATTTCTTCTACAGTTATCAAACGCAAATTAACATCTCTTCCATTCAGTTTTTTACGGTGCAAACGCTCTGCCTTACGAGCATCATCTTCAGCTTTAAACTGAACCAGTGCTTGTCCTAAACCTTGCCCATTATTATCAACAAGAATTTGTACAGAGTTTTCTTCTACTGCCAGTCCCTCTAGAAACTGAAGTATTTCCATTTTTGTTATATTGTATGGAATATTAGATATATGTGCACACAATTTTGGCAAGCCTGGTTCTCCCTCAGCATTCAGTAGGATTTCTCTCTGGTCGTAACTGAAGTTCTGCAATCGTTTACGAATCATATCTATCTTTTCTAACATTGCCTTTTTAGTAATTGGATGAACCTGAATGAAGCGATTCCCTATGTACTGCTTATGATGACACAAAGCTGCTTTATAATCAGCTTCATTCCTGAACTCAACAAACCCCTCTCCAATTGCCTTCCCATTAGGTCCATAAGCTATATAAATGCTGTCCTCAACTATATCCAGCTTTTTAAAAAAATCTATCACATGTTTGTTCTCTGATTCAAAGGGAAGACCTTTCAAATAAACACAAAAACCGTGCTCATGGGGAGACCTCGACCGCGACCTTTTCTGTCCACTGGGAGATTTGGACCTAGGATGAGCCTGGGGAGGAGGATGTGCCTGCCCAGAAGGACCCATGGTTTGCTTGAAAGTTATGTGGCCTCCAGCAGCTACCCACTGTCTCTCTGTTGCAGGACTAACTTCCACATAGCGCTGAATCATCAGCATTCTGTTTCGCTTCAGTGCTTCAAATGTATCTTGAGGAGAAAAAAACTTAACTAGTCCATTTCCATTATTTCGACCTACATGATCCTTCAGCATATGGATTGCATCCACACGGAGCCCAAGGAAAAAGTCTTTCACATCAGATTCTGTTGCAGTAAAGGGCATTCCATGAACGCTGACATACAAATCATCTGGATTGATTGGAATTGGCTTGACACTACCTTGAGAATTCATCTGGATAGTATTTACAGGATTCATGGGACCAATAAACAATGGATTCAAGCCGCTGTTCATATTCACTGCTGCTCCAGACCCATTCATTCCAGTGGGTAAGGGTGCTACAGGTGGAGGATTCATAGGAGGCATTCCTGATATGGGAGGCAGAGGCGTCATTGGAGGTACAGGGGGCACAGGGGGTATTGGAGGAACTGGAGGAACAGGAGGCAGTGTGGGTACAGGAGGTGGAACAGGTATAGGGGGAATAGAAGGCATTGGTGGCAAAGATGGCATAGCTGGGATAGGAGGGATTGGTGGAGGAGGTACTGTGTTCATTGGGGATGCTGTGCTAGGTATAGTTGAGCTAAATGTTGGACTACCAAAGGTACTCCCAAGATTTGGAGGTGCAGTCCCCATACTGGCAGTAGAAAATGTGGATATGTTTTTATTGCTTTCATGCACTGTAGTAGAAGCAGTTACTACACTAGGAGAAGGATTATTAAAGTTAGGTACAGTAGTAGGTAAGTTAACCCTTCCACTCATTCCAGAACTAGGTGGTGGTCCCGACCTGCTAGCATTTGCTGGTGGCATATCTAGATTGGCAGTTTCAAAACGCCTACGACTGAGTTCTATCATGTTCTGCATTTCAGTTTTACTGCTCAGCAACAACGTTACTTTTGACCCTTTAATTGTACCACCTGTGCGCATCATACCAAGCCTTGCATCTTCATCAGTGGCAAAAACGATGAAAGCCTCACCCAGTTCACCCCCTACAATATGCACGCCCCCATCAGGAATGGTCAATCCAGAGAAGAAGTGGCGAATGTCCATGGTCCCCGCCACAATCGGGAGACCTTGCAAGCGGATGACCACAGCCATGCTGCGCTGAAACAACACACACCTGCAGATGAGAAAAGGCAACGGCTATGTCAGACTACTGTTCGTGACACCATGCAATTACCTACAGACACCATCTACTATATTTGTTTATATATACACCTAATAACATCTTGCAAAGATTAAGCATGTTTATATTCCAAGTTCCTTATTAATGTTTGTTTACTTCATACAGACTGAAGTATTAAACATTTACCAACACAATCAGTATACATTTTGCACTAAAAATTCCAAAATAGCTGTTATACTAAGACCCACAAGTGTCAATTAAAAAAAAAAAAAACAAAGGAACATCAAAAATCAGAACTATTACATCAGTAGTTCAAAATTTAATGGAATGTAAGCAAAAGGAGTATTTTAGCCATGCAAAACAAAATTAATGTACTATACGCTGATATGGTACCCACTGTACATGACAATGTGACTGAAAAATTCTGCACAGCTATGGGAAAAAAACAGTTCCCTTTCCTTTGGGGAAGGATTTTTACTTCCTGTCAGGTGAAGACAACTAGAAACGTAACAGTGGGTTGAGTTATGAACAAAAACCCATTATGGACAACTAGCAACTGTGAGACTCACAAGACATCCTGACAAGAAGCATCTGTATTATACTGACCTGATGTTTTTCTCCTAGCAAAGTCAAAAGGTCCAGGTGACCTGAATCTTTCTATTATAAACTAGCCCCAGAATTTTGTGACAATAGAAACCTCACCTAAATTAAATTAACATCTATGCATATCTAGCTAGATATATGACCCTTACAATTTTCAAAACCAAGATATTTTTTAATAGTTGCAGATATTCTGTCTAGCATGACACCTTCTGTCTCAGACACAAGTAAATGAATTTTACCTCCGCAGCTGACATTAGCAGATGCTTAAGGTAATTCTGAACAGCGGGATCTAGACAGTTACCTTGTGACCTCAGAAGTCTAAGGTCATATCAGAAGTTGAAGACAAAGGGGAAACTAGATACTCATCACTTATTCAAACCTTCAGCAAAGGCTGAAAGCATCATATTAATAATATTAGCACAACTCAACAGTTCAGAAGCCAGTCTCTCGTCCTAAACCATCAGCCACAGCAACATGCTTCACCTGAACCACTTCATCTCTGAAACTTCTTGACTTCCTAAGTACAAGTCAGTTCAGTACCTGTATGGAAGATCTCCAAGGCTCCCATAAGTCACATACAAATAGTGCTAACTCAGCATTTGAAATCAAGGATGAACCAGATCACAGAATCACAGAACTGTTTAGGCTGGAAAAGACCTTAAAGATCAAGTCCAACCAGACACCCCAATGCAACACCACAAAGCCATGCATCGAAGACTCCTGGCCATTACCGAAGACCTGACCAACTATAATCAATAACTATCTCTCAACAACTCAGCTACATCCCAGCATACAGTCAAATATGTAAGTTGGCTCCATCTGCTTGTCCAGGTCATCCAAACACTTTAGAGAAGACAAGCCTTGAATGACAAGGTAAAACCACAATTTAACCAGGTAAGGCTGAATTCAGCACTTAATGAAACAAGAGGAACAATTCTTCTACGGGGTGAAGAAGCAACAATTCTTTTGTTTGCATGATGGAACTTCAGATTCCTAAAATGAGTCCTGAAGTATTTTGTTCTATTGACCAGTACACCAGAGCTAAACCCTTCAACATACTAATGAACTCAAGCAACATCCTGGGGTATTACAGGGCATTGCCCCACAACTAGTCGGCACCAGAAAAGGGTGGAGGACCTTTCTCCCTCAAGGAAACTGCAAACAAGCCCATCCACACCAAGTCAACCCTGCTGCTCTAGTCGCTGTGAATGATTATCGGATTCCTTACTGCACCATCCTGAAAAAGAGACTAGAACTTGCAATACAAACATAAGAAGACTTAAAAAAAAACACCACTAAGAAAACCCCTATTCCACCAAGGGAAGACAGCAACAGAAAGGCGAATATATACTAAGCTTTGGGGATAACTTTTTTTGAAAGCAACTTTCCCATCTCCATGGTGAGGTAACAGAAGCATATCCTTGCCTTTATCTCTTACAGTGGAATTATATTTAAACTGAAAATAAAATTCATTGCCCAATCATTTTCCAACAACAAAATAATCTGCCCATGAGAAAAAAAAATCCACAACAGGTCAAAGTAAGGACTACCTATGCTATCTAAATATATAAAAACGTATCTTAGACTTTTTGCACTGTTTTAAAAAGCAGTGTTTTACAACTATTCTGTAGTTTTGTTTTAAATTTGTCTAGCATTGATGACAATCTCTGAAATTAAAGTTAAAATGAAAATTCTGCCTCCTTTAAAGAAGCTATATTAAAAAATATTGTAAACCCAAGGTTTACTATGTTGTGCTACAGGATTGCTTTTGAATTAGATGATCCTGAGGCAAGAAAGCAGTATAAAAGCATCCCTGGGCTTTGCACCTACACTTTCAAAACTGGAATACTACTAAAAGCAAATCTTGCCAGGAGGTTTAGATTTCTTCTACTACCTATTATACATATAAAGTTTCAGAAATTTTTATGTGTCAGAAGTTAAAGACATTTAAAGTTTCTCATGTTAAATGGGACACCACTTCTAGCTATTTCCTTAATACAAAAGGGATGACAATCTGATATGGCCATTGGTTGAACAAAGGCAACTTGGGAAGGTGTTTGTACCGAGGTCTGCTGGTTTGGAACACCTTACATTCTTTAGCAGAACTGACACCTGCTAGATAACTGCATTTATAAACTATTTCATGAATCCAGCCCAGAAGACAAATCAAGAGATGAAGTCACAAAAGAGTTCAAGCATTTGAACATTTACACAACTTTTGGGATAATGCCAGTCTTTCCATTTTGCATTAAATTCAGAACTTCATAACAAATGCTAAAGGAGTCCTTGAAGTCTCGTTACTAAGTACTCTATTCAGATCCACTAAATCACTGTTGACAAAAAAAAATCCAAAGAGCTGCTTAGGCATATAGTCACTAGAAAAACTATCTGCAATGACTTCAGTGTAGTTAATTCCACACAGAATATTAAGCAAATGCTTGCTTAATATTAAGCAAGAGCTGACAGTAACATGGTCCAAATAAAAAGAATTTTAAGAACTTGACTAATCAAATATTTTTGACAACGGAATATTTTCTCAACACGTAACACAGCTGCTTCGTTTTTCCAGAATTTCAGTGCTTAGACAAAGTAGTAGTGTCGCTTCTGTGATTTAAAGAAAAATCTCAAGGACCAAAAGGGCCAAATTTCAAATTTCTAAATACTCACAAACCACATTTTTTCCAAAATGCGCTTAGGAGACAATAACCCGCTTGCTCAAATTTTCCAAGTAATGAAAATGCAAAGCCTGCTCAAATATTTCACTGTTCACTTGCAAAGACGAACACACGCAGAGGCAACATTAACTTCAGACACAAAACAGGCTGCACACCAGTTCAGCAGGCACTGAAGGCTTTTTGTTGGGCTGTCAGACATGTTCTCAGGCTGCCTGCTTTTCTCCTGGTACAAAAAGGTACTTCAAGGCCGAAGTGGGTTTTCTTGTCATTTTTTGTGTGTTTGGTATATTAGTGGAAGGACAACATTCTAGGGGCGTGCTATGGACAACCAATCCCCATTATAGCAAGTCACGATCAAAGCCGGAGATTAACAGGCTGCTGATTCAACCTGATTCAACTCATTTGATGAAACTTAACATGTCTTGACAGTAGTATCTTTAAAAGTGTTGACGTTACACTGAAAAAAAAAGGTGTAAAAGAGGACAATACTACTTTTCTCATCAATATGCTAGTCAGTAAAATAAGAATAATTTGGGTCATATATATAAATTCATAAACACACTAAGCCAGCTTTTTAAGATGTATGGATTTTGCAGTAGGAAAGTTCAGAAGATTCAACCTAGCCCCTGGGGAGTATTAAAGTACAGTACCCACATGATACACAAACACACAAACATATTTGGCAATTCTTGAGTGAAGACTAAGAACTGCAGAAACACTGGTATCGGAGTAGGAATTTTAAGTACAAGACTGTCTCGCAAAAGTTAAAATTGCAAACTAACAGGTTTTTTGCAAACAGTTCTGTCTTTTTTAAGGCTAAAATCAACCCATTATAGTTATCTTTGAGCCAATTTGAAACTATCTGATTGCTTTAAGTGCTGCAAAACCTAATTACAACCAATTGATGTACACTTCTACACTCCAACGGTTACAAACACTCAGACCTGTGGCCTGCAGCAAAGTAACTGCATTTTCCAACAGTGCAAAATAACTGGGAGAGTGTTCCAGACTACCACATGCTGATGAAACAACAAAACATTATTTTGGCAGAAAATTCTGTTTACAAGAAAAACATTGCCAAAACCACCATCACCAGTGGTGAGTAGACAAGCTACAGATTAATTGACCCAAGTCTTTTGACACAAATTCACAGATTCCAAAAACTTCAAGTGTTTCTTAGGATATACTCAATACGCATATAAAGAAGTCTTCAATTCAAAAGCTCTTACCTGCAAAGACAGATGTTTTTTTTCTTAACAAGTAGCAGAAGCCAAGCCAATCCTGTGGGCAACCAATTAAAACCAACTTTTAGACTGCAATAAAGAATAAATGGAGGCAAAAATCAATGCAGGCAACACAACAGCAGTAACAGTTCACAAAGAACTGTATACATAGAATTTCAAACCTGCAACCACCACAAGGCACTGCATCATACAAGAATCATAAGGGTGCGTTTTCTATACGTTATCTCTATATGACTTGCTGGCAATTGCATTGTAGAGCTTTTGTATGGTTTCAAGACATAAATATGCCTTCCACAAAGAATATACAGAAAGCCAGAAAACATTTAAAGAGTCTTTCAAATTTTCCCATCACCAACAGGTGAACAAATCTCTCTTTCAAAGGCAAAGAACAAGAGATAATACTTGAAAGCCCTGAATTTTACCAAACCCTTGCTCCATCAATAATGATATTCCTTCTTCCAACTGTGCATCTACTTACTCAAACAAAGCAACTTAAGTAAGCCATACCTCAGAAAACCGCCCTAGAGCTGCAGGTGAAGAATTCTTCAAGAGTCACACTAGCTGGCGACACTAAATGACATTTCACAGGCATGTCCAGGGCAGTCAACTCCACAGAGCCCATAGCAAGAACTTGCATAAGACACTCTATTTTCGTTTGTGATCTGCCATTTCATTACCCAAAATCCTCATCAAATGCCCGGTTTTTTCATCCCTTTATAAAAATTTTCTTCCCAGGATTACAACTCAATAAAAAACCCAAGCATTTTAAGTGGCAACACGTATTTTGTATTCAAAGATGGGGTGGAAAACCTTTGCTCCTTCATTACTTGGCAGACCACCTCACACTAAAACTGTGACTCTTTGGAAAGCCATTGAGGAATGAATCTCACTAAGAACAGATAACTGCCTCCTCCTCACACAACCCCCAACAAGCTGGTTTCAGTTACAAGCATCATTACCAAAGCAAACTTAGAGCAAGAAGTACTAACAAACCCTTCACAAACTCCCTAACAGAGGGAACTAAAACAAACATAGATATTTGCATATCTTCCAGGACATTAGTGGCAGACTTACAAGTGAGAAAGATACAACTACACTATACAGACTTATATTAAAATGGCAAACGCATTTAGAAAAGTAAGACTTTTGTTTATTAGACCTTTAAGAGAAACATGCAATCCTATATTAGAAGGACTCAACTATATACTTCCATGTATAGCAGTGTCAAGCAGCAGTTTACAAAGAAAGAAAGAAATGTAATCACCTGAAAAACGGTTTCATGCAAAAACACACCTGCTTCAAGCAGCAGATAAATCTTTCATGCACAAGGAACCTCCCATTTAGAAGAAAACCCCAAATCATTAGATGGATTTCCAGTATAGCAACCACGGTGTTGCATACATTCCTCTTCACAACACTGAAAACAAGCTGAAGATTTGCAGTGGACTAAGACAACATAAACAAAACCAGGCAGCATTCAGAAAAGGTGCAAACTCCACTCTGCTGTGTTTAACTTCTCCACCAAACACCATCTACTTTTCATTTCAAGTCTCAGATCTCTCAACTTCAAAGAAAACCATCCATGCCCTGTGTAGGTAAAAATATCCTTTCCAATCAACGGAACACGCAAGAGCACATTAACTAGACAAGCACCGGCCAGAGCACAGGTGTTCCCACATTAACGCTGACACCACACCTCTGAGAGTTCTCCGGAGAAACTCCACAACACCCTGTCAGCTGTACAGAAAGACCCAGCATCCACTGGGCACACAACCGATTAAACCAGAGGAATCCACCAAGGAAAAAACCGGCCGATGTGCCTGCCTAACCCCAGTAGATCAAGGTGGGGAAGCAAACCACTAAGAATAACAGGTAAGTGTGATTAAAACCAGAGCCATGAAGTTTTTTCGAAAGAAAACTCACACTCTGTATTTCCGGGACCCATTTGAACGCTGATTCGGTTTTTTTGTGGGAAGAGTAGCTTTAAGTTGCTTTTTTCTCGTTTATAGATCGGGGGGGGGGGGGGGGGGGGAGAAGGGGTGAGTGGTATTTTGTTGCTGCTTGGTTTCTTTTTTTTTACTAGTAGAAGAAAGAGTTACTTTACTGAACAGCAACTTCGCTGGTCTTTATAGGGTACCCCCGACGAGCGGTGGTAGCGCCGCAGACACCGGGGACCTTCCTCCCCGCAAAGTGCGGAGTGTTTGCCTCGCTTCGTCCCCCAGGGCCGGGCAAGGCGCAGCCGTCCCTTCGAGCAGCCGGGACCAGACCCGCCGGGGCCCCGCGCCGAAACGGGACCGCGCAGCTGCCCGCCGCATCCGGCCCGTGGGCGCCGCTCCGGACGCGTCAAATCCCCGGCTCGGGCCCCGACACAGGCCCCGCCATGCGGCCCGTGCCCCGGCTCGGACCCGGCTCGGGCCCCGGTGCCGCCGCAAGGTCACTCGGCCGCCCCCGCCGGACGGGCCCGCGGCGCCTGCGCTCGGCCCGCACAGACTCACCTGCCCGCGCAGCTCCGCGGGCCGCCGCGCGCGGGCGGCCAGAGAGAGCCAGGGACGGGGGAGCGGCCGGGGCCGGCCCGAGCCGCGGGTCTCAGCGAGGCGGGAGCGGCCCCGCTCGGCGCCCCGGGGCCGCAGGCGGGAGGCGCCGCCCGGCCCGGCCCGGCCCGGCCCGGCCCTTTGTGCGCGGGGACGCGCCCGCCCGGCCTCCCTCCCCGCGTCTCCCCGCCGCGCCGCGGGCCCGCAGCGCGGGGCTGGGCAGGCGACCCGGCCTGCCCGGGCGCCGCCGCGCTCTTACCGAGGGATCTGTACGGGAAAAAGGGTTAGAACGGAGCCGCCCCGCCCGGGCCCGCGGCGCGCCGAGCCCCGCGCACCGACCGCAGCCGCACAAAATGGCCGCCGCGATGCGGCGCCGCCGGGGGGGCGGGGCCGGGCGGTGCGCTGGCCGGCGGGGCGGCACGAGGGGGGCGGCGTCGCGCGCGGGCGGAGGACGCGTGCGCCGGGCGGGGGGGGGCGGGGCCCTGGGGCCGTCCCGCGGCCTGCGGGGAGCTGCGCGCGCCGCTGGGCGCTGCTGCTGAGGGGACGGCGCTGGAGGCGAGCATTGGCCTTCGCACGAAGAAAAGAACCCTGAGAGCGGCTGTTTCTAACTTCTTGACTTACGACCAGGTTGCAGAACTAAAATGAAAGATTCCCGGGGGCCGATGCCCCGTGCTATGTTTGTCCTTGGCTTGACTGAAGACAGCACCGATAACCAGGCAGTGCCCTGAGCTGAGAGATCCCCAGACCCCTCTGGGTTCTCCATCACTGCGCTTCAGCAGACACAGGCACAGTAGCACTAGCCATTTCCAATGGAAAAAATTCGGTGTAGTCCTCTGCAAGAAACGGATAAAAATAAATCATTGCCTCCCTTTGCAAACAATTCTGCAGCAAATTTTGGAGTTCAACAATTCAGTTAACTTTGACCCCGGTTTCTGTTAAGGGGTGAAAACCAACAAACTCTCATGGTTGTACTCTCCTGAGGCAGAGTGATCCAGATACATTATACCATACAGCAGCATAATAATCTCCACTCCCTCATTTGTTTTCCTGTATATCCCCTCTTTCTACTCCCAAATTCTACTTTACTACTCTCATCCCATCCCAGTCAACAGCCCACGCTTGCTCATCTTCTCCCTATTAACCTCAGTTTTTCAGGTTTTGTATTCTGTTTGGTATTTATGATAATAGATGGCCTGAAAATACCAGTTCTGCCAAGCTAATATCTCCTTTTTGTCTTGGCAGGTGTGCCATCTAGTTACACACCTCTTTTTGATTGCTGTGGGCAGTATCCAGTAATTCACCTTTCTATAGCACTAGTGACAATAGGCAGGGTTGGCTGTCACCATGCACCCCGACACAGCCAGAAAAGTAGGTGATTGAAGTCACCAGAGGCATCAATAGCCAGGCTTGCCAGCTTCCCTGGA
Source organism: Corvus hawaiiensis (assembly GCF_020740725.1). NCBI lineage: Eukaryota > Metazoa > Chordata > Aves > Passeriformes > Corvidae > Corvus > Corvus hawaiiensis. Next base: position 1,338,038 of record NC_063229.1, read on the forward strand.
GAGCTGGTTGCCTAAGTCATGCAAGGCATAGCAGGAGCATCTGTAGCCCAGGGATTCACTCTGTGACACCATAGCACTTCCCAAGCTGCACCAACCACCCTGCAGTGGGGAGACAGTGTAGGATAACAAAAGGACAGTGCTGGAACACCCCAGGTCAGAGGAAAAATAAGACTTTTCAGCTTTTGTGCAATTTGATGAGTCACCACGTTACTTTTTGTTGCTCAAATAAAGTATGGTGAAGAGACTTGTGAGGCTTACTGTGTAGACCATCAAAAAAAAAAACCAGGACCAAGCTCCATAATCCTCAGTGGGCCTCTAGACTGTGTCTGTATAGACTCCATGAAGGCACTCTAAAGAGGAAATCCCAGTGTCCTGGACAGCTTCTGCAAACCAGCACATGTCCTTGCATCTGCAGTGTTCTGGTCTTTGCTTCAGCTTGGAGCAAAGTCTAGAACAGATCCCCATGATATACTACACCAAGTCTCCAACTGCCTTCTCAGCCATACCCAAATTTTCCTGGGAAAAGAATGTCTAGTTCACTCAAGACCAAGAAGCAGATTGCTTGTAGAGTGGATGAAAGGGAACAAAATCCTGGAATACTATTAGTACTAGTATTAGTAGCATTAGGAGCATGCCAAGGGACCAAGGGTACCAAAGACAAGTCAGCAGCATAATGCAGTTAGTTATCAACAGCAGCAGGAAAGTATCTATGGAAAGCAAAACATAGATAGACAGAGGGTTAAAGGACAAGGGATCATGTAACTGTGTCCAGTGTTTTCCCTGTAACATGCATGTGGGGGAAGGCAGGCAGAGAAAAACAGCTTTAGGAAGGAATGGGATTTGCCTTTATTAGATACTAGGAAAGCATTGGGAGCACACTAATTTATGTGTCTCCTTTACCTAAACCAAAACTGAAAAAAGGTGTTAGGTATGCAACTAGGGGAAGAAAATTTACACAGGACATTTTAAAGTAAAGCTTGAGGTAACCCACATCCACTGTGCCAATTCCACATTTGAAATAAATATGTTTTCCTCCTTGCAATATACTTTTGCTGCACTATTAGTCTGGAAGCATTACCCCAAATCCAAGGTTCTTTGCTTCTCCAGACCCTAAAGGTACCATTCCATAAATACAGCCTCTGATCTTACTCCTTCATCTGTGGTTTGGATGAATGAACTCAGTTTGCTAAATGATTCATACTACTTTGTATTTTCCTTTCCAATAACTACATGTCAACCACAAATCTTAATTGTTTCCAGATCATTTAGAAAACTGTTCAACAGAAATAATCCTCACAGAGCCTCCCAGAAATACTCTCTTCATTCCTCATCCCAATCTCTGCTTAAAACCTGTCAGTCAGATACGACGTGATTTAATGGTCCTGTGTAGTTACTCTTAGAATCAAACACTTTGTTGGTTTTACTATGCCTACTCAGCACAAGCCCGCTCTGATTGTTCATTAGTATGAGCTTTGCTCTTACATCTTGGACCTACCTTTTTTTGTGACTCTGATTTGGACAGATCAGAGGAGCATCAGCTGTCAGAGGGATCATTTCTCTCAGCCACTCATACTGTCCATTTTAAAAACTGGCATTTTCTTCCTTCCTTCCAGTGCAGGACCTTAAGCACCAGCCTGAAATTTCATCAAAGCTGTCAGTAGTAGAGAAGAGGTCTCAGGCCAGCTTTTTGGGACTCAGCTGGCCTGAGACTCAGTTGGGAAACTGTACCATTTCAAAGCACAGAGCATACATGTTAGCAGAAACAATTTGACTGGAAACTGGCCCATGACTGATCTCACAGCAGAGGGAGAATCTCCAGCCAGTCAGTGAGGCAGGTGTAGTTCCCAAAGGCTTCCATATTTCGCTTTTTAAAAATCGGGGATATTTTCCAGTCAATGAAAACTTCACCAGACTGCCACGACTTCTCAAATTGATTAATTGCACTTAGCCACTTCCTCTGTCAGTTCCATACAGGCCTCCTGGTGTTTCTGCCTGACTTTGTTGGGATGCATTGCTTCTGAGTTCAGAAAAGCTGATCCTTGAATATCAACCAGCTTTCTTGGGCTCCTCTTCCCTCCAGGGCATTATCCCATAGGACTATATCAAGCAGATCCCTGATGAGTCCGAAGTCTGCTCTCCTGAAGTCCAGCACAGTGAGCTTGCTTCTCACCCTTGTCATTGCCCCAACGATCTAAAACTCCACCATTTCATGGTCAGTGCAGCCCAGGCTGCCCTTGAGCTTCACATTCCCCACTGGCTTGTCCTTGTTGGTGAGAATAAGGTGGCATAGCACCTCTTCTCATTGTCTCCTCTATACTTGGAGAAAGAAGTTGACATCAGTGTATTCCAAGAACCTCCGGGATTGCCTGTGCCCTGCTGGGTTTTCCCCCCAGCAGATGTCAGGGTGATTGAATTCCCCCAAGAAAACTAGGGCTTGTAAACATGAGGCCGTTCCTATTTGCCTGTGATGGCCCTCATTGGCTCATCTTCCCGGTCAGGCGGCCTGTAGCAGACCCCCACTGTGATGACACCTGTCCCTGCCCTCCATTTAATCCTGACACCTAAATTCTTAGTCAGTTCCTCATTCATCCCCAGGTGGAGCGCCATGCACTCCTGCTAGCCATTGACATAGAGAGTAACACTGCCTCTCTTCTCCCCTGCCTGCATCCAACTCTCCAGTCACAAGAGCCATCCCAGCAGCTCTCCCTGTTGCTAGGAGGATCACAGGCCTGCAGGCACGTGCACGGTTCTAACCGAAATACTCGCTTCAGATGCCTTTTGCATTATTCACTGAGTGAAGGGCGTGGCTTCAAAGCGTGCGGGATCTGCCCAGGACCCGTCTTTCGGGGATTCTCCCAGTGCAGCAAACGGGAGAGTTCCCGGCTTGGAGAGGCCCCAGTACAGGGAGGTCGCTGCAGCCCAGGAGAGCCCCAAGGGTCTCCCTCAGGGCCACTGTTTATAGGACCACAAAAGATGGGCTTTAGTCACAACAATGTTTCATCCTGGCCTCACTTTGGGTCGGAAACTCTTTGAAAGTGGGAGAACAAGAATATTATGCCAGTCAGGAAAAGTTTTCAAGGCTGTTAAAAAAAAATTCAGAAGCTCATTGGACAGCACCAGTTCCTGGAGCAATGTTTCTGATAAGCTCAAGAGGAGCTGAGCCCAAGTGCTGTTCATCAAGGCCAAGGCCTGATGCCTTAGGTCTTAACTTTTATATTTTTCAAATCCTCTACTGCCTAGTGTGTAACTCTGAAGTTTTGTGTGGCCTGTTAGCTGCTGTCCTCTCATGCTGGTCAGACATAACAAACCCTCTCTAGGTTTGCTCTCCAAGGACACCTTGATTGTTCCAGGCCCCAAAATGTGTAAACTAAAGCCTGAGAAGAGGAGGGGCAAATTGGGGTAATTACATCATTAACTGAAATTATAATTGGAGAATTAACCCTGATATGCAAATGGACCAAACTTATAAAAGTGTGAAGAACTCGTGACCCAGTGTCCATCTTGGGTGTAGCCTTTGGACTGCCCAGGGTGTACCTTTGAAGGCCCTTCAAATAAATACCTACTTTTATTCTCTTATTTTTGTCTAGCCTCTGTTTTCAGGTAGCCACTTGAAGGCATCAGCCTTGAGCATTTTTCAGATCATGGTGCAGCCTGCGGGGGGATGATGCACCACCATACATTGGCATCCAGCTGGTAAGAGTGGGATAGACTGAAGATCCCCTCCCTCAATGGCTTTACTGCATTCAGTGCGGTACAGCTAGGTGTTCATCCTTGGCATTACTTCTTTCTGTCATGGGGGAAAGTATCTCCACTATACGTTTTTCCTCATCTTGTCCTATAAACATTTCAAATAAATATTTGTTACTAATATGAATGAGTTTCCCTAACCTTTACATGTAGAATTTTTATTTTAAATCTTATCACGTAAGAGGTGGTCAGAATCTTCAAGATGTGGGGCTCCCTTTTTTTCAAAATAACCACATTTTAAGCTATTTGAGTTAAAAAAAAAAAATTAGCTGAGATCAGGCATTGAGTTTGAGAAGAATGACTCTTCAAAAGTCAAATGTCAACTCAGTGACAGCAAACTTCTAACAGTGTTTGCAGAAAAGTTTATCCTTCTCTGTTGCCTAATGAAAGCTGCAATTCAGCAACTTACTGATTGTCCTGCATGGTTCACCCAGAAAGGTGGATCTGAAAAGACTGACAGTAGCCATGTTTAATTCTTATCTGTAATTTTTTATCATTCTCAAAACACAAAGAACAATTCATGAACATGTATTTCTAAAACATGCTGGGAAAGCATGTTAATCCAGAAAATATATATGGCCCAAGGATGAAAAAAAGAGTACATACAACACCGCTAAAACATATTTATGCATATGGTAGTTTTAAACATGTTGTGATGAAATATAAGGTGCCAGCACTACAATATTAAAACTGCTAAAGCTAGTCATTTCAAATAGAACAACCAAGGATTAGCTTTGCATTACAAACAACTACATCTGTCCTTAGTAATAAAAAATGCACAAGCTTCTGTAAAACAATCCATCTTGTGAGATTCAGCTTCGGCTTTTACACAACATGGTTGATCCTCGAGGTAGATTCCATCCCAAACTGAAGGTGTACATACTGTCTATGGCGTATATCAAATTCAGCAGCTAACACAGCATCCACCAATCAACACAACTAATTTGAGAACTCTTTGTTTATGCACTGAAAAAAGGCACTTTGCCATACAGGGTTCGGTTTCTTACTCGAAAGATCACCAAAGGTAAGAAAGGAGAAACACTGATACGAATTAATCTCATCAAAATCTTTTTAACAGATACTTCCCCCAGCAGGTGCAGGGAAAGGATTCCCATGCGAATCTCTTGTCAGACAGCGCAGTCTGTGAAACAAAGAAAACTTCAGTGCCAGGTGTTCTTATCTCCAGACAAAATACACAGGCAGAGCTGGGCAGACTCCCTGCAGTGACAGAAACCAAGGGCCCACAGACAAACCAAGTAACAGCAAAGATCCCATGACAAGGGGAGAAAAAAAAGACAAGAAAAAAAAAAAAGAACCCAAAACCCAGACTGCCTTAAGACGTTGCACTGTATCTGCTCTCCCCACCACCTCTACTACTCATGCTCCCACAAAACTGGCGCTGCCTCCAAAGCTGACATATTCTGCATATCCCCTCCCCCAGTCATTCAAGTTTTCTTTCCTCACTGAGAAAAAATTGCATGGAAAAAACCCAATGGAGGGGACAGCAAAGTGCATCATGATTGTATCATAAACTCTGGAACACAGAAGAATCTTTTGGATTAATGCACACACACACACACACACACACACACACAAAAGATGCACACACAAAAAAACCAAGGAAAATGAGCCCAAAATACTCAACTTCAGAAAAAAATTGTACAACTTATCTGTGAAGGCACATAGCCACACTGAGGCATCTCTTTCCTCTAGAGATCCAAGTGTCCTCCTATCTGAGAATTTCTTGCAGTACAAGGCATTTGAGAGGCAAAACCCAGCTAATGTTGCAGGATACCCACCTCAAACAGAACAAATGTGCAACAGGTCTGTGGTGCAAACACAGCAGTGACTTGGGATGAGTTACACTGAGAAGCAACCTCTTGCCAGGATTCACTGGCCTGAGAGTAACATGCTGATTTCATTTTCTCATTAGAAAATATATTTCCGAATAAATTACGTTTTAGCATAAATTTCTGTGTGTCAATAGAAACACAATGGGTGTTGCATCAGCCTGTCTTTCTCCACGATAAAGACTAGTTTCATTTTTGGCTTCTTAGATTTTGTGGTTTGAAAGGGTAGTTCTCCGTTCAAACTGCAAGCATCAGAAAACAGAAGTGCTGCATAATTTGCTCAAGACTGTACAGAAAAATGCATTTTAATCCACATCTAGTCCACAGATAGCAATGTTTTCTCAGTGCTGAGTCCATTTAATGCTTTTGAGGTCAATTCCATCCTGCACCATTTCCCAGAGCGGGCTGTAAAGAAAAGAAGAAAAATGAGGCCTAGCTAAAATGCACAGGACATCATCAACAATAATTAAACAGACAATTTTATCAATGACACAAGGAATTAGGAGATATCTATCTGCCTGTCTCGCCCTTCTGGAGGTCAGTGAGCTTCAGGTGATCAGCCCTCACCTGTGTCCTCAATCCAAAATACAAGAGGTGAGAGGACAGGTGCTCCACCTCATTTCCTGTTCCCACTTTCAGCATAAAGCACTGGTGTCTCTGGGACTGAACCCTTGCATTTTCACTGTCCAGATGAGTCACTAGTCTTTCAGTTTCACCAGAATAAAACAAGTTATCAATACATTAACTCAGTAATACCATCTCTGGCTTAAAACCTCCTAGGTACTGCCCTATGTGCTTGCCCTACTCATATTCTTCCTCTGACAAAGGCAGGATCTGGGAAAAGGTTTGGTGTCAGATTTGCTTCCTTAGAAATTTGTCACTAATGTTAAAATCAGGCCCCTACCCACTTGGGGGACACTGCTGATATAGAGAAACACCACCAGATTTTTGAAGCAAAAAATTACTTTCAACCAAATAAATCCAATTCTTCCCATGATTATAACACCTCAGAAGTCTTTGTGTTCAACCTCACGTGTTCTCACCTCATTTCTCTCAGCCTCTTCACGTGCTGTATGCACTTCTGCACTGTATAATCTACTTCTTCTTCTGTAGTGAAACGACCAATGCCAAACCTAAACCAAAAGAAAATCATTAAGGAACTGAATAACATGCATATGGAGGGGGTGGAACAAATCTACCACTTACTTTTATCAGGAGAGAAAAATATTTGAAAGCATTAGGGCAGACCACTCCACACACCTTATAGATGAGTGAGCCAAGTCTTCATCTGTTCCGATTGCCCGCAAAACATAGGAAGGCTCCAGAGAGGCTGATGTGCAAGCACTGGGAAAGAGAAGGCAGGGAAATGTCAGACTTTTGTTTAATCTCTTCCAACAAAGAACAGGTCACTTGCCTCTTTACAACAACCTGTATCAGCTTCCCCAGCCTCCTAGAAACCACAAGTGAATACAAGCAAGTAAAGTGATATTTCTGCTACGGAAGAAAAAAGAATACAAGGGGCAGGCATTAGCGAGAAATGAGAGTAATAAATTAGGAGCATAAGGAAAGGAGAGAGAATACAGATAATACACAAGAATAAACAAAATGCCCCATAGAGGCAGCAGGAATGCAGATTAGGAGGTAGTTAAAAAAAGACAAAGACAAAAACTATCCAGAGAAGGTAACATACCAGGAACATAAAAGGGGAAAAAAAAAAAAGGCTTCACAAGCTGCTGTTTGGCAGCAGAACAAATAAATGAAAAACAGTGCACAGAGGGATCCAGAGCAAGATGATTGCAGTTGTCAGTAAAGAGAGCTTCCACCTTGCAGCAGTATACAGAACTGGTTACATGCTGTGACTCAGTTTTTACAGGTAGCAACACGCAGTGCCAGCTGGAGAGCTGTAAACAGCTCCGCACTGCACAAAGCAGACACTCAGAAAAGATCTTCACATTACAGAAGTGTTTGGCTTCAGAGACAGTCATGTGGAGACTTGTTCTTCCTGCTCATAGTGCCAACCAGTTTCTAATTAGGTTATGCTGACCACTTTGTTCCCAAAGGTGAGGGAAAGAGGGGGGAACCTCCTTACACTCCATTCATTTCATCATAAACATCAAGTTTGTCTCGTCACTCCTGTAGTCAGAAGAGCTCCATAAAAGCACATGGCATTTTCTTTCTTGCTTTTGCATTTAACACAGGAATTATGAGCTGACTTAATTCAGACACATGCCTAGCCTCACTAATTGCGGTTAAAACCTGCCAAAGGACAGAAGCTGCTCAAATGTTGGTGGCCTTTAGAATTGAAGTGTCACCAGTACAAGTTGAAGCTACTCAAATAACCAGTTTGCAAGGCCAGTAGGTAGGAATTTCTGGGCTAGTTTTTGTGGCTTTGTGGAGGTCTTTTTGTTAGGATTTTTTTGTTGTTTGGTTTGTGTTTGGTTTTGTTTGTGGTTTTGTTTGGTTTTTTTTCTTCCAGGATAAGTAAATTTGACCTTCAGTTGAAATGTGTCACTTAAACACCACCTTAGAATGTAATCAATGCCAGTCTGACTCATTAACTGAATATGCAAATATTCAGAGGAGACTATTCCTTAGCTTTTACCTTCATTAGCAGAAGCTATTTTCTCTCAAAAATACACTGCTATCCTTCCTATACATTCCACCTACCTTCCTGAAGACAGAGCCACATCTTTCAGAGCCATCAGAAGACTCTCCCCTTCCACATAAGCAAAAGATAAATTGATGCATCCTACATACAAATAAATGAAATAGAAAAAAGAAACCATCAACTAAAATCTCAGTTGTCCCCTGCAAGGCAGGACTTGCATCATGTGCTCAAGTGCATAATTCAGCCACAGCCATTAACACCAAGGAGCCAGACAGTACTAACAGGCTCAGAATTTTGCTTGAGTTACCTGGATAGCGGTGCTCTCGGTCTCCATTCATCACCACATCAGGAACTTCACTCATTATTTTTGTAACCAGTCGTTCTGCCAGTTGTGAGATTCGCTTATGGTCATACTAAGCAGAGAAACCAGAAAAGACACAAATAATAAACAGTGTACAGTCTGACCTCACTGAAACTGCTTTGTGTCACCAGCTGCAAGCAGAATTAAGGGAAAGAACACAGCTGAAACTTAAACTGTCAAACTTTGCCTGCTTTACACACTTTTTAGACACTTAGTTTTAAAAGAGAATAACCACTCAGCTCCAAGCTAGCTCAGTCTTCACAAATGTTTCAAACCGATTAGAAAGATCTACATACACAAGCTGCTGAACTGACTTTCATAAAAGCACTGAATTCTCTGTGTTTAAAGACAAGTTAGTCAATGCAGAAGATGATGCATTTTACCCAAGAAAGGGCACCTATTATGGCAAGTGCCTCTTATTTCCCTGGAGCTCTCTAACCATACAACAGAAAGACACAGACTTGCAAATTACTATGAACTCAGCTTTTACAGTAAGTAACCTGCACAGTGGGAACTGCCCACATGCAGTGTCTTGTTCTAGACTGAAAAATGAGGTCACTTATACCAAGAAAGCAGTAAGGTCTGGGATCAGCTTCAGCACACAGAACCGGCCACATGCACACATGCAATTCATGCTTGTTTACACTTGGAAAAGTTAAAAGAAAACCAGGCTAGCTCCAACACCAGTTGGTTTTAAAATGCCATAACTCTGCCAGGCAAGGAGGAGAATCCAGATCAGAGGCTTGTGCAGAATTCAGACTCTGCAGACTCTCTAGCCTCAACTTCCATAACCACCAGCTCAGATGGTGGAATTCTGCCTGTCTCCTGGGAAGAAGCTTGATCCTTTGGGTGCAGATGTCTGGCCTATGCATCCCATTGTCACTGCAAGTATTTTTACATTCCAGCTGTAAGGAAAGCATTGGTGCCCACAAACCAGTGTAGAAGCATACAGAGGCTCAGACACCAGACCTAGCAAGTAAACTTTACTGTCCAAGCTAGGAAAAAGAAAAGAAATTCTTAGTTGCAAAGTTGCAGTAAACTCGAAGTTATACTTAATAGGTCCAATACATATAATAATGGACTGGGAAGTCTTATTTTTTCAATATACATTACATAAACACAACATTCATTTCAAAGATGCTGTTAATACACATGCATAATGCAGAAGTGAATACAAGCACATAAAGCCGTATTTCACTAAAACTATCAATTGTAGCCTTGTTGTAGAAAACTATGATTCAGACCACTTCAAGAAAAAAGAAACTTTAGAAAGAACTTACAATTACCCAAAAACATCCCTTAAGTTCTCAAAACATTCAATTGATGCTAAAAATGAGAATCAAATTTAATTTAGTTACATGGATGCAAAAAGACGTAAGGAATGCAAGACCTAAATGGTGCTGTTATACTATTTTCTGGAACCCAGGACAAGTATCTTGTTGCACAAACCTCCATCTCTTGCTGTGCCACGTCACACGCTGCCCCCAGTCCCACTGCTAGAGGGGTGGGCACAGTTCCAGACCGCAGTCCTCTCTCCTGGCCGCCCCCACTCTGCAGGGGTTCTAGCCTGACGCGTGGTCGGCGGCGAACATAGAGAGCACCAACTCCTTGGAAACAAAGAAAGATGTTTTACCATATGCCCAGAGTTCTGAAATTATGAACAGGGACTCCAAGCTTTGGTAACATTCCTTATTTCCACAGCAAACACACATGTGGACTCTTAACTGGAGTGTCCAGTTAATGAAGTGAACAAGTTCAGTATCATTTTCTAGGAAATGGTGTTTGTTCCCAGTGTTCATGTTCAGGCTTGCATAGCTTCAGTCATGGGAGCTCAGCCTCTTCCACTGTGCTTCAATTACCCAAGGACTCAGCACTTCCCTTCCTTCCCATAATTCCTGTACACAGCTGAAGTTCATCCCTTTGCACGGAAGTTTTTATGTGCATTCACTAATGTTCTCTTACTGACTTCCAAATTCTTTCCCTGGATTACTAGGCCAGCACCAGTCCCAGGAGTCCTCTCCCTTTCTTCTCATTAGGAAGACTTATCAGTGCCAACAATTTTCAGTGGGTGGATTAGATGAGCCAGTTTTGATAGCCAGTCAGTTTAACACTCTCCTCACCTAGAAATTTTTATGTCTTCAAGTGCCCTGGTACACTTAAGGAGTGACTGTCACCACAGGAAGAACAGTTGCAACTTCCAGGCATAACAAATTGTGAAAATTTATGTCTGTCATCTGTCCAAAGTTACTGGTTGAAAACTTAGTCCTTGTCCAGATATAATGTCTTCAGCCCTCAGCAAAACTTATGCAGAAAAAAAACCATGTTGAAAAATAAGAATTTTGTCTTTTGTTTCCAAATAGCACATAGCATACAGCGAACCTGTTAGCCTTTCTGGCTAACACCCACTGTCACAAACTAAATAGACTATGACAATAATAATAGCTGGACTTTTAGTATTTGTGAGTCAACCAGAAAATGCATAGCTGGATATTAAACCCCATTCTGCAAAGAAAATGCAAAAATTGAGTCAGGGGAAAGAAGCCACTGGAAGCAGAAAACAATCAAAAAATCACCAAACCTTTTGGTCTCCTTGTTGCAAGTCACACTCTGGTCTAAACTTTGCCCTATAACCAAGTGATTTCATTTCAATCATTTCAGCATCAGTTCTCCTTCACATCAAGCAGATGACTCCTGAAAACCCCACTGCTGTAATGCTGCCACCATTTATACAACACTGTTTCTTCCTTCAGTGAAGCTACCTCGACCCATCTAGCACTGAAGATCCACTTACTGCAGCTGTACGCTGGCAGCAGGGCCTGAGCTACTCTGAAGTCTGTCCAACACCACTCAGAACAGTTTTCTACAGCTTAAGTAACTGACACTAGGACAAACGGGTTTGACTTCATACCTTGTGTAGTTACCTTAAGGTAGGTATGGAAACATATATTTATTGCCTATAAAGCACTTCAGTGAGTACCTTTGGGCCCATAAATTTTATGGCCACTGATGCTCATTAGGTCAATTTTCATGTTGTTGACGTCCATAGGAATTTTACCAATCGCTTGTGCAGCATCCGTGTGGAAGAACACCTTATGTGCACGGCAGATCTCACCTGTAATAAAAACACCAAACCAAAACCACATTATCTTTCACTATGATCCCAAAGATTCCAACAACGGATCTAAAGCATCAGTGAATCTAAAACAACAGTAGGTTATTGAGGTAGCTGAGGTGACAAAGGTAGAAATGAGGGCTGTGATGTTTCTTTTACAGTGAAGTGGCTAAAGCTGGGCAGAGGCTACTATAGCTGATGCCTTGGCACAGGTTTAGGTAGGTAAAACTACAGTGAATTTCTTCAGTTGAGAAGTTTAGAAGTCTTCTACCGTTAAGAAGTGATATTATTTCCAAATCCACACCTAACAAGTTTAAGAAAAGTGGTTGCATGGAACATCAAAGTTTCCACACAACAATGACTCCACAGTTGGACAGAATTGCTTTTTCTTGATTCTTTTTCTTCTCAATGTCCAGTACCAGCCAACCGTCCTTTCAAGTTTGTATTTGCCAAGTATTTTTATGCCATTTCCTCTATTTTCCAAGTTTTCCAACACTCAACTTCAAAAACATTCTCAGAATTTTCACGCACACACTTATTACTACTACCTGAAATCAGCTGAGCCTGTCACCAGGCTAAAATATACGAAGGAACAAAGTAAGGTATTGTTCATGGGCAGTAAACATAAATATTATTTATTTTTGTTATCAAAAAATCACAGTGCATCTTCCACAGAATCTGCACAGCTGCATCCGAGACCTCTCCTCTGCACAAGAGGTTCAACATGATACTTCACAGGATAAGTAGTCCTCCTGTGGTCCAGCAAGGTCAGGCCACAGGCAGTAATATCAGGCCACATGGTAACAGGGCCTCAGGCTCCAGGGCCTGGCCTGTTGGACCTGTTATAAAGGTGTTATGAGAACATACTAGGGGAACTAGAGCTGGCACCAGCTGTCTCTGGCATTTAAACATGGGACCATAGTAAGGGCCTTGACAATATAAGCACAGGACGAAAAAAAGAGTCCTCGGGCCTATAAGCAACTCACTGATGGTCAAATGCTTGTCAATGAAGAAACGGAACCTTGAAAAACCTTGGGAAAAATGCTGCTTTGAGCTTAATGAAGAAAAAAATAAATGCAGTGGCTAAGCAAGAGGAAAATCAGGTGCACAACAAGATGCCTGCCACAGCCTAAGAAAACAATATCCTCCAGAGTATGTACTTCAGAACAGAGACAAAGCCAAAATATTGTCTAAAAACTCCAACATCTTATGAAAGGATATCTTGAATATGAAGGTGTGCTGGTTTTGGCTGGGGTAGAGCCAACTTCCTTCACAATGGCTAGTATAGGGCTGTATTTGGATTTGTGCTGAACACAGAGGTGATAATAGAGAGATGTTTTTGTTATTGCTGAGCAGGGCTTACACAGAGCCAAGGCCTCTTCTGCCCCTCGTACGGCCATGCTGGCGAGGGGGCTGGCGGTGCATGGGAGGCTGGGAGGAGATACAGCCAGGACAGGTGACCCAAACTTACCAAAGGGATATTCCAAACCATATGACATATGTCATCTGCTTTCACTATAGAAAGCTGGGAGGAAGAAGGTGGAAGGGGGAGACGTTTGGAGTGATGGTGTTTGTCTTCCCAAGTCACCACTGCATGGGATGGGGCCCTGCTCTCCTGGAGATGGATGAACACCTGCCTGCGCATGGGAAGCAGTACAGAATTCTTTGCTTGTGTGTATGGTTTTTGCTTTCCATATTAAACTGTCTTTATCTCAACCCATGAGATTCCTAGCTTTTACCATTCCAGTTGTCTCCCTGATTGTGCTGGTGGGGGAGTGAGTGAGTGGCTGCAAGGTGCTTGGTTGCCAGATGGGATAAAACCAGGACAGAAAGGGTATGTGTATATGTTTTGTTACTGTCACAGAAAACTTTATCAACAAATCACCTGGGATCCAGGGACCTGCCTATGTAGGCACCCGCTCACCCTGCTTGCTCCACCAACCGTGGTTCTCCAGGGCCTCCCTTCATCTGCTCTGAGGTCCCCGTCACTCCACCTGCCAGCTCAGAGCCTGGCTCACCCTCTCCCTGCCTCCTGTTCCAGAAGCGTAGCTCTTCAGTGGCCTTTTGGCCTACAAAGGAATTGTTCATGACTATATATGACAATACTGGGGGAAGGATTGTCTAAGTGTGGTGTTCACCATCCTCTCCCACTCCAAATCCTGCACATTTCTTCTCTTAAACACTACAAGTGCTCAAGAAATTGTTACAGTATATAAGCTCAATTTTGGCCAGTTATTCTGTGCAATTTTTTCATCCATCATACAGTCCAATGAATTGCAGCTGATCCATCCAGAGCAATGATTGCTGCAATGCTCACCATAAGGGTACTGAATTTCATTCTCATTTCCCTTTTGAAATCAGTTTTTATTTGGACCACAGTATTATTTATTTATATTACATTTTTTTATTTTAAAATATTTATGTTAGTAATTTTTCCTTAGCTATATTACACCTAATCTTTTGCATCAGTACCATTTGGGGATGAAAACATTAACTAAAATGAAGCAGAAGCAACCTTAGATGGCATCTGGAAGCCACAGTGTACTTACCAATGTCATGAATTGGCTGCTTTACTCCTATTTCATTATTTACAGTCATCACAGAAACCAAACTTGTATCTGGCTGGAACGCAGCCTCCAGCTCCTGGTGAAAGGTTCAGAGGGACAAAAATTGTGACTAACAGAGAAGCAAGATTCCTGTGCACATCTTCAATTTGCCAGCAACTCAGCCAACAGTCCCTCATTCGCAACAAACACCTGGGGTTCTGACAAACAGCCGTGGGGTGAACACTAACCCATGTGAACATTAAATGCCTGTAGGAAGAGGAGTGGATTAATTGCATTTGTGCATGTCCTAACCCTTCGATGCACCTGCCACCCCACTTGATTAAATCAAGTCTCAACAGGCTTCACTATATCCTGTACATTTCTCTGAACTATTTTCTTTAATGAATTAACCACCCACAGAACAGCTTAAGCCTCTTCTAGCCAAGGTGAGGCTGGCTTTAAAGGAATGGCACTTTATACAAAGGTCACATCACTTCTGCAGCAAATGCTCAGAAAACACAACTCATTGTTGTGCCCACAGGCTGATCCCTCGGACCCATCACACACACCACCGCTCTCCATGGCAGGTGAGGGACTACGAATAAAACTGTCACTGCCCCGTGCTACAGTATGTCAACAATGAACTAAAAACATACAAGTTCTACATCTCAGGGCTGCAGCCAGTACACACAGAAGGGCTGGCTCATGGACAGACATAGGAAGTACTGTAATCACTGAAACAATGCCTCAAGTACTGGGCTCCCTATAGGGTACACAACAGCTCCACCTGCACAGCAGCAGCTGAATGGTGGGATAGAAGGTGGAAGTTTTGGTTGAGAAAAAGTGTAGGGCAACAGACAGAACAGAAAATCCTTCTCCAGATCTGACAGATTTAACTATGACTCTCATTCTACTTTGTGATATTTATCATACCTTCCTCTTTTTCATGTAGAGGACACAAGGTCTTGAGCATCAATCTGAAGTAAAAACCTCTCTTATTTTTAGTTTCCTTCTGTCAGTAACAACTTACCTTCAGATCTATGAGCCCATTTTTTTTAACAGGCAGATACGTGATGCGAAAACCTTCTGTTTCCAGGGAACGACAAGAATCCAACACGCACTTGTGCTCTGTTTGCGTAGTAATGATATGCTTTTTTCTGGATTTATAGAACCTTGCAACACCCTGTCAGGCACAGTCCATGAAAAAGAAATTGGCCACTGAAGAAAGCAAGCATTAGACCACTGAAGAAAGCAAGCATTACACAAAACGATTTGAAATAAGAAATTACTACTTAGATATAATTCATTTGGATCTTTCCTGTTTCACCCAAGTCATGAATCTAAAAGGCACTGACACATAATCCATGCTACATATCTACATCAGCACTTGCTTTTCAAAGCATCTCACTTCTCAAAAACTCTGTCAAAATGTTTATTGATAGAAGCTGTAGATGCCATTAACCAAAGCATTTTTTGGAAAGCTTTTACAGTGGAGTCATAAACGCAAAGAACAACCACATACTACATACACAACCTAGTCTTCATCAGAAAAAGGTTTCTAATCTGCATGTCCACTATTTTAATTACAGAAGCAGAAGGATTGTATTTGGTGTATGCAAGATAAACATCAAATATTTTACACTGCCCTCAAAAACATGTCCTGGGCACCAAAACATTCATCCATGAATTTCCTCCACATATGTAACAGAGTATCACAAAAAGTAAATCCAGGAATGAAAATATTTGCTACCTACTCCAACATATTAACATTTATATTGTTGAGAGATGCATACAGTTCTTAAACACATAATTTTAATATAATAAATAAGAATCGGCATAAACCTTTTACCTTAATTGCCATATTATTAGATTCTGTTGCACCACTGGTGAATATAATTTCCCGTGAATCAGCTCCTATTAAATCTGCAACTTGCTGTTTAAAAAGAAATAAAAAGTTGACTTGTTAAGAAAACATACAATGAATTCACTACAGCAAAATACATGCAAAATGTTTTCAAGAATACCCCCTTGAGCCTCAAAGGGATTACAGCTGGTACTTAACAAAGTTATGCTACAAATAGTCTCTATATCTGCATTAATATAAAATACAAAAAGAATTCACAGTCATTAAGAGTGGTATTAAGCATTAACCTGTTATAAAAGAGATAAAAGCTTAAGTGGACAAAACCCCATTATGTATTACTTAAAAAAAATTATACCCATACCTAAGATTAGAAGAATGATAAAATATGGAGTTAGTCCAATGACTGCATCAACATGCTTGTGAATCCAGGAAACCAAAAATACTGAGGCACTTTTGCCTAAAGTATTGGTTTCTACCATTTCAGTTGCTCTAATCTCACTGTTAGAGCAAGTGCTGGCTTCTGCATCTTGGACTGGACAACCCTGGATGTCCAGACAGACTGGGGAACAAGAGGCTGGAGAGCAGCACCATGAAAAGGGACCTGGGAGTTTGGGCTGAGGGCAAGTGGAACAGGAGCCAGCAGTGCCCTGGCAGCCCCAAGGGCCAGCCCTGTCCTGGGGGACATCAGGCCCAGCATTGCCGGCAGAGCGAGGGGGTGACTGTCCTGCTCTGCTCTGCACTGGGGTGGCCTCACCCCAAGTCCTGGGGACAGTTTGGGGCAAATCTATATAAGGATATGAAGTTATTAGAGAACTACAATTAGAAGTTATCCAGAGGAGAGCCATGAAATGGTGAAGGGCCCCAGAGGGTAGCCTGTAAAACAAACAGCTGAAGGCACTTGGTTTTTTCAGTCTGAAGAGGAGGAGACGGGGGTTAGACCTCACTGGGGGCTGCAGCTTCCTCATGAGGGGCAGCAGAGAGGAAGCTCTCTGCTCTTGGTGACCACTGACAGGGGCTGAGGGAACAGAGAGAGCTGTGTCAGGGGAAATGTAGGCTGAATATCAGGAAAAAGTTTTTTTACCCGGAAGCTGGTCAGGCACTGGAACAGGCTCCCCAAGGAAGTGGTTGCAGCCTTAAGCCTGCCATAGTTCAAGTAGTGTTTGGACAATGCTCTCAGGCACATGGTGAGATTGTTGGGGTATCCTGTGCAGGGCCAGAGTTGGGCTTGATGATCCTTGTGAGTCCCTTTTAACTTGAAATATTCTATAATTCTATTTTTTCTTGCAATAAATCTACTAAAGTACAGCAATAAATCTACTAAGCAAAGAGGAAGCTGCTAAATCCAGCCAACAGAGAACAGGGGGGTTTTTTTCTTTGGTTTTTTTTTTTTTTTTAGGTTCTTTTGACCCTGAATTTCCTCAGCAGCAGGAAAACCAACACAACTGTGGAGAGCTGAAGACTCACCCGCCTCGCCTTCTCCATGGCAGCCTCACTCTCCCAGCCGTATGCATGGGTCCTGGAGTGCGGGTTGCCATAGTAGGCTGTCAGGTATGGGAGCATGCTGTCCAGGACTCTGGGATCCTGTGGAACAAAAACCACCCAACCTTAGAAAAGCTGAAAGGAAAGCATCTCTGTTCCCTCTGGACACGCTCCCTGCCACAGGACCAGCAGCACTTCTGTCAGAGTGTCTTGCTTTAGCTCAGACCAGATCTTGGAAACTTGAGGCTATTACATCTTACGTACAAGTATTCGGCAATTATGTTCTGTGCATGTAATTCTGACCTGCACCAAAGGTCAAAGAAGAACAGCATCATTTGAGAAAACAGAATCACAGACTGCTTTGGGTTGGAAGAGACTTCAAAGCTTATCTTGGTCCGCGCCCCTGCCACGGACACGGACACTTTGCACTAGATCAGGCCGCTCCAAGCCCTATCCAATCTGGCCTTTCTTCTGAGCAGAAAGGATACGAGGTCTTAAAATGTTAAGAAAAATGTCAGATCAGTATTTTGGTTGAATTCACTTCCTGCTTCTCGCAGCTGTCCCCACTCCCGCAGGGGTCGGTGCGAGCCCCTTCGCGGCTCCGCCTCGCTCCCGCCCTGCGGCGCTGGGGCTGGCCGTCCAGGGGGTTGCCGGGCGTAGCTACAGCCCTTCCGGGGGATGCCCGGACTGCCCTGTGGTGACAGGAACAGCCTGTGCCGCTACAGCCGGCGCCGAACGCCGCCTCCGTTCCCCCGACAGCTCGGGACACACGCGACCGCTCGGGCGAGAGAACCGGGAGTCTGGGGACCCCGCTCCGCCTCCCATGCTCGGCGCGGCCCTTACCAGCGGGGTGGTGGCCTGGACATCCATGTAAAGCGGCCGAAGAGCGCCGCCGCCATCGCCGGTTCGCCCTGAGGGGAGAAGAAGGGAAAAGCTGCTGTCAGGGGCCGGCGGGAGCGGGGGCGTTGCCCCTGCCCCGGCAGGGGCTCTGCCCGACCGCGGCCTTACCTGATCTCGGTCCCGATCCCGATCCCGGTCGCGATCCCGGTCCCGGTCCCGGTCCCGGTCCCGGTCCCGGTCCTGGTCCCCCCACCCGGAGCCGCCGCGGGACTCGCTCGCCCCTCAGGGCCGCCAGGCGCCGCCACAGCAGCATGGCGCGCGACGGGCGGGGCGCGGCCGTGCCCGCCTCTTCCTGTACGTCACGGCGCGCGCCGGAAGCGAGGCCCGGACAGGCGGAGGCGCGGTGCGGCCTAGCGAGGTACGGGCGGGGCGGGGGCCGGGGCACGGACGGGGTGCTGGCGAGGTGAAGCGCGCGCTGAGGACCCCGGAGCGCCTCCCAGACCTCTTGCGCCGGGTGGCAGGCGATGGCCGCCGTTCCCGGGGCGGCCAAGGCCTGAGCCCCTTCGCGGAGTCCCCGTTCTGGCCTTGGTCTCCGTAAGGGTGGGATCGCTGCCCGTTCCTCTGTCCCCGAGGCCGGCGGCAGCCGGGGAGGACGGGCCGGTAGCGGAGGCTCGGTCAGGTGCCGCGTGCGCTGCTCACTGGGGACTGGAGAGCACACAGGATATGAGGCCCCGGAACAGCTTCGGCAGCCACAGCGGCGCTCTCAGGAGCTTGTTGAGGGGAAAACGAGTCCGTCGTTCCCTCTTTGTCCCTCCTACCTGACAAGCAAGGACACAAGCCTGGGAGCCAGCACAGCCTCCAGCGCTGTAGGCGCGAGAAGCTCTGAGCTGCACGGGCCGGCCTGCCAGCGCAGTTTGGTTATGTAAGTCTGTGAGATAAAGTAGTAAATCGATTGTCCTTTCTTTTTTAGATGCCTGTGACCGTGGGCCCGTATGGGCAGTCGCAGCCCAGCTGCTTTGACAGAATAAAGATGGGTTTCATGATGGGCTTTGCAGTGGGCATGGCTGCAGGAGCGCTGTTCGGCACGTTTTCCTGCCTCAGGTACGCCAAGGAACTGGCTTCCACAGACAGGTGGTGAGAGGGCAATAGCCAGAGAGAAATGGCCGTGCTGTGGGGTTGGGAAGGGATTTGTTCTGGTCCTGTGCCAGTCCCATGAGTGGAACTTTGTCTGGGACTCCAGCTACTGCAGTAAGCCCTGGGCTCCAGCAGGTGAGTCTGGTGCTGGCAGGGCATCACCTCTGGGTCCCCCATATGCCGGGAGTTCACAGGTTCACAGACCTTTTCTTACCTCTTGTAACGGAGGTTCATTGGGAAGCTGAGGCTGTGGAGGATCAGCTCCAGGAGAAACTGGATGAATTGCCTGTGCAGATACATGTGCAGCCCTCTCCTGGCCCTAAAGCTTCCTGAGGTGCTCTGTAAGCTCTCAGTGCCTGCGTTGTGGTCCCTTTGCGTGTCCCATGCCCTGCACAGAGGCAGTTACCAAACTACCCCCGAGTCTGAACTGCAGAGCCGTGGCTGGTATTGGCACAGTCCCACTGTGCAACGGAGAGGGGATTTATTCCACCTTCCCCTGGGGCTTGCCAGCATGCTGACATGAAAACAAGCCATGCTTGCTGCTCTGTGTTTGCTCTGGCACTGCTGACTGGCTTTGCACATCACCTATGACAAAGAATCACTGAAGTCAGCTCTTTCATACTTAGCAGAACTCTTTCTGTTTGATAGTTTTTATCTGTGATTAAACATGGGCAATGATTTCATAGTGAGGTGAAGGAGGAAAAGGCACAAAGTCTAATCCAACGGGAGTTTGAAGTTTTCCATTCCCTCTCAGTTCCCAGAGGGTATTTGTAAGCAGCACAATGCTGGTAGAGGATGCAGATTTAGGGGATTTAGAAGAACCAGTGAGAGTGGTTCTGTCATACTTGAATGACACATACTTCTGCTGTACCACTTTTGAGGGAAAAATCTCATGTTTTAAGAATGAAGTGCATGAAATTCCTTAGACCCTAAAGTCACTGCAGTGCTTAAAAGCCAAATACTACAAGAGTTTCTTGAGACAGAACAATTCTTTTTGTTTCAGTCTGACCTCAGTTAACTGAAAACTGGAGAGCAGAAACACCTTTTGAAGTTTCTAGGTCTTTCAGGTGTCCTGTATTAAAAACAGAGTCAGTAGTAAATAGAAAGATAATTTTAAGTTGGTGGTATAAAAAACACTGCCAATGCAGCTGGAGAGGATGGCAGTACAACAGCTCAGACAACTCTTTTTGTACTCTGGCAAGTGAAATACTGGGACAGCACTTTTTTTTCCCCCCGTATTAAGGGTATTTGGGAGACCAGGATGCAAAGCCGTTCCTGCTAAGGGTATGGCAGGAAGGTTCCACTGCAGGTAAAAACACACATGGGTCATTGGTGAGGGCCACCCAAGAGCCCCTGCAGTAGTGCAGGGCACTGCAGCCAGTCTCTGTACAATTGCCCAGATTTAGACTGAAGAAGTATACAATTTGCAACCATGAGCTGATTGTCTCAGATGTTTTCGGGTGCATGTCTGTGACCTGTCAGGTTTCAGCTTTTATATAATCCCTGTGGTTTTCT
Source organism: Corvus hawaiiensis (assembly GCF_020740725.1). NCBI lineage: Eukaryota > Metazoa > Chordata > Aves > Passeriformes > Corvidae > Corvus > Corvus hawaiiensis. Next base: position 1,359,094 of record NC_063229.1, read on the forward strand.
TTATCTCAGGATTGGCATGAGAGGACGAGAGCTGATGGGTGGAGTTGGCAAAACGATGATGCAAAGCGGTGGGACGTTTGGGACATTCATGGCCATTGGTATGGGAATACGCTGCTAACCTGGAGTTTGGGATTTATCCCAGAGTGCCCCCACCCAGCCATTCCTCCTCTGTATGATAATAAAATCTTTAGACACCTGAAGTGAGAGCTCTTCGTGAAACAGCACAGTCCTACCCTCTGTGCTCTGCTGATTGTAAGCATGCTTTTTACAAAATTTCTACTTTCCTCCCATCTCTTACTCCCAAAACAATGAGAATTAATAATCATTTTTACTACATTAAAGGTCCTGTTTTACAGATATAAGTACACCACACAAGTTTCTCCCTTTGGCACTTGGGCAGCTCACATTCCCATGTGGATGTGGAGCTGCTCTGGGGTCCTCATGCATTCCTGAGTCTAGGAAAGTTAGATGGTGGGTAGTTCAGACTAATGATCAAGTTTCTCTCCTCTTGCAAAAATAGGTGGCTTGAAGGTGCCTCATTTCTGAGTTCCAGGTGTCATGGGGCAGATGCCCCCAACAGAGTAAGGGGGCCCAGGATTCAGGCAGGTCCCATAAGAGCTGTACTCCCAGAAACAGAGCCTTTTCCTACATTCTGTTTTAGCAGGCCTACAAGGTGGTCAGCACTCCCCCAGGAGAGCAGGGGGAATCACTCCTGCAACTCAGCAGCCCCAGAAGCACTGCCTACACCTGACCTAGGAAAGGGTTGTTGGTGGTGTACTCTTCCATTACTTGCTTTTTGAAACAAGGCCTCTCTCTGCTCCTCCTTTAGTTAAGGGAGACACATGAGCAGCAGCACTACCTCAACCAGCACCTGGTACAAGTGCCTTTTCCCGTTTTTAAGGCAGAAACACAAATTCACCACTCAAAGCCTGTTCTCAGGTCAAGCACACCTAGAGAGCAGCTTTACTTCAGCTGTGTTACTCTTCCCAAGATCCTGCTGTAGTATATTCCCAGCCCCTCTCCACCTTTGCCTTTTGCCTGCTCCCAGTTCCTTGATTAAGGACAGGCCCTTGCCTCACTGCAGCTCAGGCACAGCTACAGCCCCAGGGGCTGCAGAGCACGTCCTCTCCCCACACCACCATGGGAACACCAGCAGCATTGGTGCCTGCCCCACCTTTGCCCACCCCCGAGGAATGTTCTGTTCTCCCTACTCTCTGCCTTGGTCAAACAGCTTTTCTTAGTGGTTAAAAAGGCCAGGGATTGAAAGGGCAAAGCACAGGGGCAGGCTCCCTCTAGAACCCAGACTGAAAGCCAATGTAACTGACGCCTCCAGCCCCAGGACTTGTGAAGAATGGGGGGAGTGGAGGTGGGCAGGAGGGACGGATCTCTGGCTGCCTGAGGAAGATAAGAGTTGTGGCTAGGTCCTCAGCAACCACGCACGGGGGGCTGGGAACAGCTCCTGCATGTACTCTCTGAGCACATGACATCCCATGGTATACCTAGATACTGTACAGTGGGATCCCAGACATCTGGTACTGCATAGCATCTGTCACCTCCAGGCCTAAGCCCACACTGCTTAAATCACACTGGGAGAGCAGAGAAATAAAGCTTCATGAAGGCCTTTTTAAGAGAATTTTATTTGAGTGGTTCTTACAAAGATTGTTGCAATATGAAAGTCTTTGATAGAAATATCAAGCTGTCTTGTCAAACACACTGAAGTAACCCAAAAATATATTTCAGAGCTCACAGAGCTTAAAAAGAGCAAAGATTATATGCAACCAGAACAAAACATGTTTCTGTATTTCCTACCCATTTTCAGACTTGGCTGAAATCCTTCAGCTCTGCCCCACTGCACACATGAAAACTCAACCGGAAATGCAGAGATGTTTTGTTTGGAAACTTAGACACACCTCACAGTATTTACAAAGAAACTTTTACAGATACAATAATCAAAAGTTACCATCAAGAAATAAAACCCTTCAATCCTTCTATTCTTACCAATTATTGAGCACAAAGCAAGCTGAGTAGCTGTCTGCAGTCAGCATCAGGTTTTTGGATTTTCCATTTATACAAAACACTAAATATGTCCCTTCATCCAGTCTCTCTCTGATATTACCCTTGAGCAGATCACTCACATTTAGTGAAATGTAAAATGTCTTTGCTGCATTAAAAGAAAGGCTCATGAAACATTAAAAATGTCATTATGTCCCATCTGCCTTTTACAGAGTACTTGTTATCTATGAGCTACTTCTCAGTTCCTACAGATCACCTTTGTCAATGTACAAGAATTACAAGGCAGAACAAGAAGTCAACAGCTTTGTATACAGTGGAAATGCTAGTTAGGGAGAATGAACACACTGCATTTCTGCTTACTTCATTTTATTTTTAAAGATAGCAGGAAGTGTACACAAAATGACATTAAATCATTAAATCCTTTCCTTTAGTTTTATCTAAATAAAAGATAACTCAATCTTCCTCCAAAAAATACCTATGTACAAAACTGACTAAATTAATCTTCATCGTCGAACAGGAACCAGTAGTTGGGTTGCAGTCATGGAGTCTGGGAAAAGGCTGTGGTATGTTGGAAGAGGTACATACGCTGCTGTAATCATTTTACCTAATCACAAGAGGAAAAAAAAAAAAAAATCAGTATTTGGTCATTTCTGTAACAGATGACTAAATGTAGGCGGGTACAGGGAACACTCACCTGCAAACCACCTCCCATGCAACGCATTGACAGCCGCAATGGCAGCAGCGATGGAGGGACATTTGACATACACATTGCCCTGCAAGACACAACAGTGCAGCCTGTGAGGAGTTGGAGGCACTTCCCCATCACTTCCTCAGCCACCCCTGGACCTGGCTGTGACAGAGGCACACCCGCTCCATCAGGCATCCGCTGGCATCAATCAGTAACACAGAATGAGCACAAGAGAAGGGGACAGTGGTACTGGCAGGCACTACCCCACTGTGGCAGTTGTTGCAGTATTCAATTTTTCTAAACATGATTTTGCAAGACAGCCTAAACATGTGCTTGATCTGCAATCACTGAGCCATGGATGGCTGATCTGCTCCTGAGCGCCTTTTAGGGAAGGGATCTAAAGGCTCCCAATCACTAACACCATGAGAAAGAGAAGAGCACAAGGGGTCTGGCTGCCCCCATGGCAGCCCAGCTGCCAAGGTCTATAAAAGCCACTAACCTGAACCACATATGCTTCACTCAACATGCAAGCTCACAGCCTGGATCCCACAAAAACCAAGCACTCCCCACTCCCCCAGACAGGAAGGACAAGCAGCACTTCAAGGGAGACTGACACCATAAAAATTCTACATGAACATCAGCATGTCTGTTGTTACTTGAAAAAGAACAGAGGCAAAGGGAAAAATCCCATCCCAGCAGGGCAGGAAGAGCCTGAGATGGTTCCCAAGGTGAATGACAGACTGATCTTCGAACTTCACCAGAGACACCTGGAGTTTCCCATCTGCACATCAAGCACTGTGCCTCCCTAATCCAGAGAACTGCAACAGTCACATCCAACAACTTCAAGACACGCAGTAATGTGTGTCATTTTTCTGGCTGCCTGCTTAAAAATAGACCATCAGTAATACCCAAGCAGACCAAGTCTAGCTGATACAGATTTTTCAGGAAAATAGTATATTAAGAAACAGACTCCAGCCTTCCCCTTAGCAGTTTTAGTCAGTCTGTATTAACTCTTCCCACTGCAATCTAATTCATCCCCTTCTCGTGGGGTGAACCTGAACTTAGGGGCTGGTGATTAAGGCACTAAGCAATCAATAAACACACAGAGCTCTGCTCTCAGCCTCCCCCTGCAAAGGGACCCAAGCTGTTTAAATGCCCAAATGAGGTGCAGCAAAGCTGTGCTCTTCCTGAACACTCAGCAAGGCAGATAGGTGCGGTACATGAGCCATGCACTCAGCTGGGACTGGAACTGTTTCATCCACAACAAATCACACCCTCATAGCCAACCCAACAGCCCTCAGCATGAAAATCTTGTCTGGGACAGCGCTCTGAACACGCCCAGAATCTAAGCCTGGAAAACAGAGTGGTACAATGGAAACTGTATCAGTACGTATTTTATATCTGGGTCACCGCAGTGTTACTATAACAAAACATATTTCATTTTTTATGAAACATTAACTCATTACATAGTAGCTTGTAGTTTCTTCTTTTAAATCCACTTGCTAAGGTGAAACAATTTTCCAGCTCCATGTGCTCAGAACCTATGTGAGGTATCTTGAGGGCTGGTGTGGTTTTGGGGGTGGTGGTTTTTTGGGCGGTTGTGTGGTGATTTTTTTGTGTTGGATTGTTGGGGAATTTTTTTGGAGGAAGTGTTCTGGGTTGTTGGTTGTTTTGGGTTTTTTTCTGTCAAAGAACACTTCATTTTCTCTAAGTAACAAACACATTGTGGGCAAGGTTTCTGCCTCTCATCAGTCCAACAGTACAAGATCACAGCTGTGATCTTGAAGACTACAAGATGCCAGGGAAGGTGGCATCTTGTTTTATGAGCTAGACTGCAGCTCCTATCTAACCCTCTCTGTAACCCACAAGAAAGGGTTTCAGTGACATTGGGGCACCTGCACAAGACAGTGATGATTGGTGAGTGCCAAGTGCATCACCAGGGCAGAACAATCCCACCTTAAGCACACCAACCAGAATATACGTTTCGGCCTTGTACCACAGCATGGAACACAAGAGGACACTTTTAGGGTCTGATAGGTAGAAATTAATCTAACTGTGAAACCATATGAAGACTGAACTTCTATTTGGGCTGTGAATTCTTTAAAAAAAGGGTTCAAGATGGTTAATCTATTTATAGACCTTCCAGAGTTTATATGTTCTAAGAGCTGAAATACAGAGAAGAGGTAACCAGTCTGAGGATTATGTAAACATGTTGAAGTCAGAAGAAAAATATATTCACCTGTTTAAGACCCAGGTATGAATCTGAAATTCAGTCAGCAGCAGCAGTCTTTCTCTTCCCTGTTGTAACTCCAGGCCCTCAGACTGCCCACTACAAGGCTTTAACGCCATGAGTGACCACAACTGTTCCTAAGCATGGGATGACGCACACATTTACCTGCACACCGTAATTTTCTTGGAACAAGGGCCCTTTCTGCTGAAGCCTGTGCTCTAGAAAGAGGAAACTGAAGTCCATGACTTGTGGGAAAGGCAGAGCTTAAGGGAAATGCCAAATGCCTGAACTGGTCACTGCTCTCCTACAGGAACTTCAGCTGGGTAAACTTGCAAGAGCAGCACCAGAAAGCTGCTCGTACCCACATCCAAGTTACACACAATGATTCACAATAGGAGGAACCACCTACATTCTGCACAAACTAAGAAATTTTGGCTCAGTTTAGGAAAAAGTCCTGAATTTTTAACACTCCCCCTAGACAAAAGAGAGCAACAGAACTCCTAACATCTGCTCAGTGTGTCCCCCCCGAAACCAGGCATACCTGAGCTGAGTTTTTGTCAACGTAGATGTGGATAACTCCTCCATGTTTGTTACATTCCTCAATCACATCATCTTTAATTTCTGTGTCCCAGCCAGCTTCTTCTTCACTATATAAGGAAAAACAGGACAGAGATATCACTCAGACAAAATCCACCCCCAAAACCTATTAAACCCACCCCTGCAACATTCTGATTTCTTTCTTACATGTTAAAGTCACTGACAAATGCCAGACAATGGTAAATCACTTACGTTTGAGGATTAAACATGTTGGAAAGCTGGAAGCACTGTGTTGCAAGTGGTTGTACAGAAGCAGCTGCAGCCAGAACTGTTGTAATGGGAAAAAAATCCATTAGCATATTTAAGAATCTGCTATGCAGGGCTCTAATTTATTCAGCATAAGAGAAACAGCTCTGACTAAACAAATTGAAGGCAGGAAAGCAAAACTCAAAACCAGACACTAATGATGATAGATACATTTAAATAAATCAATACAAAAACCAGCACATTATGAATCACAGTTGAAGCTGAAAAGTGAAAATATAATTGTGTACATTGATTATGGCAGATTTTCAATTTAAACATTAAAATGCAGGCATCTTCATTTGCATCTAAAATGTCTGCCTGAGTTGTATGTCAGCAGCACCTTTAATGTTTTGCTCCTGCAGCTCAGGACAGCACTACCTCAGCTGACTGCACAGCAAAGGACAGACACCTTGTGGAATTCTTAAAACCTGTTTTAAGCATGTTGAATTATGCTTCAATAGTATACTTGCTCTTTAATCCCTTGAAAATGCAGATTGTAGGAAGCATTTGACAACTGAAACTGCTCCTTCCCTCTAACTATGAAATTATTACTTGTCATTTACTGCTGCTCATCATCCCAGTACATTGTATTAAATGCTGCCCCACAGGCTGCTCTTCCATAGGCTTCAGGCTTCTGTCAATGGAGCTGCAATAAGAGCCCCCCTTTCCCATATACTTCAGACATTAAGGGTTGTGCAGTCAGATAATGAGCAACTCAGAGACAGTAAATCCAAAATCCTGGTTCTCAAATGACCCCTCTCTAAGGGAGGGAAAACACTCCTAACCAATCACAGATATCAACCCACACATTTTCTTGGACTAACACATGGCTGGGGAATGTTACCAACACTGGAAAAAATGCTACAAAGAATTTTCAGTCAAAAAATCAATCACAGCATGACTCCCCACAGACACTTAACTAACAGGATACAATTTCTCAGGTACGGGCAAATCCTATACCAGAAGCATTTCAGTAATAAAACCTACTAATTACAAGTCATATCAAGTGATCATTTACCTTCATTCTGCTGAGACAGTCTCGTTTGTAAATCTAAAGAAAAATACAGAGAAGTTAATTAGTATGCTTGCTAGCATCACTATATCATCACCTGCCAGCCAGGTTGTTCAGCTTGTATTTCTGTGGTTAAGAGCTTATTCCAGTATCTCAACCCAGTCTCACTGTTCCTCTCTAGTTGTGAAGTTTCACTAATTTCAGCTTGTCTCCTGGAATATTCTGTCCTTGACAGATTCCATGACCACAAAGCATTTCAAAGAGAAACAATCCCTAAAAAGGACAGACATGACCATGTCCTTTAATTCAGTGTATCACTCCCAGCTTGCTTTTGCTGTGATTGAACTCTTTACAAGACATGTTTTATTCCATGAGAAAATAATGACAGCAATTTTGACACGCTTTACAGGTTTGACGTCCTTACTACCAGAAAGCAGTTAAGCACACAGCTATCCAAACCTAACATTCTTAAAGCAGTTATCAAATTTCATTTCAAGTAGAATAAGGCAATACTTCATCTGCTATCCTTTCATACAGATGGCATAATGATACAAATAACTTTGGTATTTTTCAAATTCAAAACGTTTTCAAGTGTTCAGAACATGTAATTTGCCTAGAAAACATTTACTTGTTTAACAACATCATTATTTACTTGTTTAACAACATACACTTATCCCAATTCTAAGTGGTAAGAGCAAACAAATGCAGACTTTCTAGCTATTCCAAGTACATGACTTCAATACTTGACATCTTTGAACTAACAGAAAACTTCAGAATCCAAGAACTGAAAGCATAAGCCCCTTCAATAATGGTTCCATTTAACAGACACAAGGTGTGAGAAGACTGAAGCAAACCATCACCTTAATCCACTCATTTAGAGAGTAACAAAGTGATGAGCACCAAGTAAGCTTCCAAGCTTACCTGGAAATACCTGAATGCACCAGGTATCAACACACTTTTTCCCTTTCTAATAAGATTTCCTCCACAACACTGAAGAACCAACAGGAGTAAATGTTTTTTTCTCTAGATTTTCCTCAAGTGCCTTTCCAAGTGCCTTGCAAAAACGAATACATATCAGGAACTATACTGAAAAGCAAGAGCTGGAAGGAGCAAGCTCTGAAGGCTGAGTTGTAAAAAGAGCTGGCTATGTTTCACTTTTCCATCCAGATCGGAAGACAGGAAGTCCTCACCTCCATAGAATGAGAAATATCACCATAGCAAAGGCTGCCTTAGCCTGTATTCTCTGCAGAAACTGCATGGTTTTGGCCAAATCTGTAACTAATTACCTAGTTAATTAATACTCAGACCTTTTTGAAAACAAAGGTATTTAAAAAAAACCCGCAAATCTCCGAACTCTCTCAATTTAGATGAGGACAGACACTTTTTCCTCTGCAATTCCAATCCATCATGTCCAGCTGAACTTGTCTATGTAGGTCAGCCTGGGGCTCTAGAGACAAATGCTCCAGAATTCCTGCACCAAACATGGTAAACTTGCTTATATCACCAACACAAATTCTGTTCAGGGTCAAGTAAGATCTGTTCTAAACACAGCAAAGTCAGCTACCACTATCCTGTGCAACAGTTTCATAGGTTAATTATCTACCACCTTTGTAACATAACCCCCTGCTCACCAGATCTTTTACCAACTAACCGGATTCTCTTGTTGCTCATGACTGAAGAATGGTCCTTTCCTCTCACTTCTAAAATCACTCCAAATTAAGAAATTCATTGTCACTCTTTACTGTCAACTCGTGTTTCCCTACATGCAGTTTTGAATAGTATGCGGAAACTAAAATTAATACATCTGTCTAATTCAGGTCAATTTTTCAGTATGTTCTTATATATCACCTCTAAGAGCAGCAAGTGTAGCATGATAGGAGTGCATGGTTAGCGTAGAGAGAAAGCAGAAATACAGACATATCTATCAAAACATTTTGTGTCTTAAAACAGTAAGTTTATTTTTAAATCCAGATGGCTTTAAATAGGCCAAAGCCTGCCAAGTATTGCCCAGTGTCCCAAGTCATTACTTAGAAGATAACAGAGACCAAATCGAGGTCCAGGATGATAATACCTATCCTTCCTCTTTTGCAGAACACCATCACAATTTTTTTCATAAACAGATAGCTCCTTCCACAAGTAAGGAATGTTTTGTCCCACAAAGCATTAGAAGAACGTTCTATAGGCCGATTATTTTAAATTTCTTGTGCTCAGACAGAGAACAGCTCAAACTGTTCAGCTTCAATTTTTTTTTCCTGCTAGAATTTTCTCCATAGGAATAATGGACAAATTCTCAGGTCTCCCATAAAACTAATTCTTTACCTTCCCTATTTTGATTGACCCCCTCTTGAACATGGATTATCAGAAGTGTTTGTGGATGTATACACTACACCTCAGATACTCAGGCGTGCCTGCCTCTAGGAACACGGCTGATATTTTAACAATGCATCATGCTGCCAGGTCATATTCTGGCACCGATAAACTGAAGTACTTAGGTATTTTTCTCCTCCTTGGCCATTCTTCCACTGCTAAGCTCCCAGACTATGTGACTGGAATTTGATTCAACCCTGAAGAGGTGAACAATTTACAACACCCCAAGAATCTCTTATCGACAGCACCTACGCATTTATTCACCTCATTCCTACCGCTGACCATTTTCATTCATGTAAATATTACACAAGACCAGCCCAACACCTGAACTGTGGCTTTAACAACAGCCTCCAACTTTCCTAGCTTTTGCCTGTAAAAAAAAATCCTTCTTTCTCTGAGCCAGCTTCTTGACACACCTTGTACTTCCTTTATTACCCACTTCTCCAGTTTAGTAACTTCCAAATGACAGGAGTCCAAGGATCAGCAGGAAGAGAGTTCTACTACTGCTCCTCCTCTGCCTAGAAAAGGCAGTTTTATCAAAGACTCTTGGTCTTTAAATGCAGTTTCTGTCAGTATGCCATACTTTCATAATATTCCCTAGTTTACCCTTCTTTAGAATAACTTCTGAAGGAGCAAAGTCTAGTCAGTAACAGGTCCAGAATCTGGCCAGACAGTTCCTTCAAGTGCACGTAATTTAGAGTTACATGTTTCAGCTATATACCGTATCATGGACTTAACATGTTTATTAACAATACCAAAGATGAGACCTCATGTTTCACAACATGTATTCCCTCACTCATTTCGTATCAGTTTTACTCCTCTGAACTGTTTACATTAGCCTCTTTTAGATTCATTTCTACCTCAGGAATAATCTTCAGTTTTTTTGAACTACATATTCGTAGCGTACCTTCCTCAAATTCCAAACTTTATGACCAGTGTCCCCACTACAAACTGAGGCAATTAAATACACAGAAACTTCTTGGGAGTAGTTTTTCATCCACCTGAGTCCCACTGCCTTTTTTTTTTTTTTTCTTTAAGAGTTGATAAACCTTCATCTATTGCTTTCATGACTTTTATAATGTCTAACTCAATCTGACTGTTGACAGACAATTATCAATTATCTTTTTATCTGTTTTCTGAACTAAAAACACTATTTTATTATCTGTCCCTTTTCCCTATTCTTCACAGGCTGTGTGGTCATTCCTTATTTCTTCTGAGGTAGCTAATCACCCAGGTTTAGTGTGGAGCCCACACTAATAGGACTTTTTCTTCTTTCTGTAGAATACAGACCCAACACAGCATTAGCAATGTGAAACACAAGAAACTTTTCACATCCTGCCTGTTCAAACACCCAAGTTGCTCAGACCAGATGACTTAATTGCCTTGTTTCTTCAACCATCAGTTAGACCTGTTTGTGTATCCTTCCATTTAAATGTGAGCAACTCATGATCCCTCAAGTCAATGGTCATTTCTATTCTCATCCATAACATCTTCATTACTTACCAAATTGAGTTTAAAATAGCATCCCCTCTTCATGAGTCAGTGAGTGTTTGATGAAGAAATTTGTCGGATATCACATCCAGGAATATCTGGGCCCCACCATTATTACTAGCAATTCTTCTCCAATCTGTATCGGGGAAGTTAAAGTCTCCCACAATGACATAATTCCTGGTAGTAATTTTCTCTAACAAGAGTAAAGAGATCTTTAATCCATAACCAAATCTCACTTTGGGGATAGCTCATGACTCTACGGCAGCAAAAATTTTTATGTTTTTCTGAAGTTACTTAAGTTGCACGTCTGCATTATTCCTTTTGTACAATACAAGTGGAATAAACAATGTTACCCCTACCGCCTTTATTTCTACAGTTGCTAAACATGCATCTTCTTCAAACACCAGTATTCAGCCTCATCATTTATTTCTCCACAGCCATGTTTTCTCATGCTGATTCCATGCCACCTGAACCATTCCGCTGTGTCAGATGTTTTTGGCCATGTTCTTGATTCAGTGAGCTTGGATTTTTTTGACCTTGTTTGTTATAAATGGCAGGGATGAGAAGGACTGGTGTTATTTTAAAACACTACTCTCATTTCTAATTGCCTACATGTGTTTCTACACAAAACTGCCACACCACTTTATAAACTGCATTAATGTTGATCTAATTTCAGTGGTGGCTACCTTTCCTTCTTTTTCTGGACTAGACACACTTTTTTCTCACCACTGTACCTTTTTCATCCTTCTCAGACAACTGAAATTTTTCTGTCACTAGCCAGTTCCTTTTCCTTTCAAGGGTACATGTCTAGAACAACTCTATTATATTCTTTTAGCAACTGTGTACAGCTTCACATGTATGCTCTTCTTAAGACTGCACCTGACCTTCAGTAATATGATTCAGACCTATCTTATTAAGTCTGAATCATTTCCATCACATGCTCTGCTGGAAGGCAAACAGCAATGCCACCTTTTCTTTGCTACTTTCCTTACACTTCCCACATGTTCCAGCATCGGGTTATTTGTGACATTCAGATCTTTTCTACTGCTATAACAGTTTCATATCCTTTGTTCTTAGTATTAATCAAAAGTAGCAAAAAAAAAAAAGTAACCTTCAGGGAGGTTATTCACTGCTCCTAGTTCTGAAGACCCCATGAATAGTTTGTTTTGCTGGCCAGCTATGAACTAAGCAGCAGCAATCACATCCCTCAGCCTTATTCCAGCATACCCACCTGCAGAACACACATCCAATTACAGCCAAATCCAAGCAACACACATATTCCCTGACATAAAATGTCAAGTGTCTTTCCTCACCAGGACACATGCTGTAAAAACACTGCTGCCATCTTTGTGATGTGTCCCCCATGAAGTCCTAATAACCTTCCTGCCCCTTGTACAGCTCTGGTTTTTCTAAATGGGTCAATCCCCTTCCAGTTCTGAGCCTGTCACTTTTAAAAGTCAACACTTATACTGCAGTAGAACATACAAATCCCCACTAGCACAGAGAATAGTAAAGAGATAAAGGTTTGGGATGAAAACCAGCAGATTTGGGAAAATATGCAAAGTGAATCACACCCATCCAAATTGTGATATACTGGTAACTAGTAATTTGCTTATGGATTTGCAGTGTTTTACAGTTTGTAAAACATGCTGCAACACCTGTGTTCTTATTTTAAAAGATCAAAAACCATAGTTAAGTACCTCTTGTCTCAAATTTATAAAGTAATTTTAAAACATATATATATATATAGGTCATCATTTCTTACCTGTCACAGCTCCAAAGGCCAAAGATCCACTCATCTGTAGAGCCTGCTGTGCAGCTGGAGGAATCTGCAAACCAGTACCTGGAACAGAACACAGAGACCTTGGAGCAAACCTTTCACTCAGTTAGGGATGCAGTAACAGAAGTATCAGAAATCTTCACTGTTAGAAGACAAAAAATACCATGCATTTAGAAGTTTCATACATTTATCCTAACAGTTCTGTGGAGTGTTTTAATTCAAATTCTGCAAACTTCTGTATGTTCACACACTTGTTATTCAACATTACACGTACCTTCTGCAAGTCTTGCCATCAGCTGAAGGCGACCAGTTGTTCCCAAGTCAATTCCAGTCCGTTCCAACTCATCACTGTCCAAAAATGAGCTAGCACTGGAAGCATCAGTACGCTCAGTTACATGTCCAACTTTCATTGGCCTCCCAGCCAGCTCAAATCCATTGAGTTGTTCCAGGGCCTTTTTGGCACACTCAGAGTCTGAGAACTGTAGATTGAAAAAACACAAATTCAGTAATACCGCCTACAGGATTCAGCAACACTTCTACTGTATGTAATATCCACAATTACACAAATAGGAGAAACTCTTTAAGGTAATAGCAACGAGCTAACGTAAATGTGCTCTGTAGTTTTTCATTTAAACCAAACACACGCATATTTTGGTATTTGCTTTCTCATAGTTAGGTACTACATATTTAAACATATTGCTGAAGTTACAGCATCTAGAAACTGCAATCAACAAAACCCATGGCTGCAGTTCTCTTTCAAGAGTGACACTCACTTCCTTTGAAACCTTGTAACTGCCATGGTATTTACTGGTTATTCCTAAACAGATGTTCTGCTTTATGCTGCGAAACATCAAAATAAACATACAAGCATTTTATCAGTGTTAAAACCGTCAAGTATGAACTATATAGTAAGTTTGGTTTCATTTGTGTCCACGTGCCAGAGGTCCCAGCTGAGACTTTTTTCCCCATGACAAATTGCCAGGTCAGTCAAGAAACTCAAGTTCACAAAATTGTGTACCTGAGGGTAAAGAGGAAAGATGTTTTCAACTGAAAGTTTCAGCCTCTAAAATTTTATTTCCCCTAAAAAGCTCAAATTCAATTATTTTCAGCTATAAAAAACACCAGTCTTCACTAGTGTCTTTGCCTGCAGAAGGTAGCATTTGCTTTTGCAGGCACTGATTACAAAGGAAACTATTCCTATCTAAACACATTCATTGTTCATTCACAACACCCAGACAACTGTCAGAAACAAAGAAAAAGGCCAGTGCTGCATCCTGCAACATGACACTTCTAAAATGAGACCTACAGAGATATAGTTGCAATTTAGTAGCTACTATGTATATGCAACAAATATAGGTTATGCTTTGTGTATTATGTTTCCATTGCTACTATACAGCCACACAGATATACACAGAAGGTTTATATACAGAGATACTCTCCTACATGGGAAGGTTACACTCAGAAATTGTCTAAGAAAGCTGGCAATTATAGTCATACCGTGATGAATCCATATCCTTTTGAGCGTCCAGTTTCACTGTCCATCATGAGCTGAATACTTTCAATCTAAAGGTAAGAATAAAGCTACTTATTATCAGATATTTTGGAACAAGCCCCGAGATACCAGAACACAACATGAAAACAGCCCTGTCAAATACACATACATGAATATGAAACTACTACTTTTATTTTTTTAAATCAGTTTCTCATTCCTTCCTCATTTCAAAATCAGTATACAGACAGCTAAATAGGTACTTGGATAATAAGACAGAAGCAGGTAAACATAAGGGTTTTGAGCTCAGCTACAGGCAGAGGGTTGGTCCTGATGCAGAAGTCTAGCAGATAATGAGCACGCAGACATGATCAGATCCTATCAAACACACTGATCATAGCACCTCTTGTAAAGCTGAGAAACCCTGTTTTACAAGCTAAGAAAAGCGGTTTGCATGACTGACCAGGGTCTTTAAGAAACAGCTGTATATTTTAACAACTATTGGTATATGGGAGCTCCTAGAAGTTTACAGTTACTGAATTTAAAACACATTGCTGAGTTACCCATTAGCCATAAAGTAGCACTGGGAAGAACTGGACCATATGGAATAAGAAGGAAAGATCTTCACAGCTCTCCATGTAAGCCTCCTAAACTACCTTAATCCTACTGCCAGACCTTGAGGGGAAAAAAAAAACCACCCCAAACCACAAGAATAACAGCCACACATGTGGATTAAAATTTAATCAATTGTAGCAATTTTCCAAGGTTTTGCACAAGAGATTTAAAGGGATACTGATTCTGAATACAGCATGTGAAAAGCATTGCTACGTGTTTGAGGCAGAGTTCATATCTAAAGAAAGTATGCAAAAACCTCAAACATTAACAGACTTCTTTTTCCCTATTAAGAAGCATATTGAGTATCTAACTTTTCCCCTATCTAAATGATATATACCCCAGTACCATAGCACAGTAGGGCTAACATGTATTATATCTCCACTGGAAACTTCACATTTTATCCGCTCACTTCCATAATTCTCTCTATATAAACTTACAGCCGTGCTGCATCCTGCAGCCCAATGCTCAGGAGCGAGAATGGGCCCAAGTCAGAGCTGTACAGGACACACTGCTAGTTCATGGTCTTAACATCAGCAAAAGCTGCAGCAAAAAGTCCTCAGAAACAGATGACAGACAGTACTACACTCAGACACCTCAGCTCTGTATTTTGTGCTTTAACCTGTGAAATGGGGCTCCCATTCACAATCCTGGGAGGGAAAGATACTACAAGCTGCCGGAGTGGGATACAACATAGGGAATTTATTTGGTTTGGGTTTTTTTTCCCCCGTTCCTTAATTTCAGGTATTCATTGAATTCTGAGCTTTGTAAGAAACCATTCATATTCACTGGACACCATCACAAATCCAAGTTCTCATCTGCTCTCCAACACTACCCACATACCTAAGGCCTGTGGATGCATGGGCACAGCAGTGCAAGAAAGCAACAAGGGTTTTGTGAGTACGAAGCTGAATTATTTCCGGAAGCTGCCAGTGCTCTACAACTAAGCTACGTTTTTCAAATAAACTACTCTAACACAACATGCCAAATTAAAGTTTACCCTGCCAAATGGCTCGAAGATTCCTCGAAGCATATCTTCAGTTATGTTGAAGTGTAATGATCCCACATAGAGCCTCATAGGACCAGCACTGCCCTTCTGCAGATTATTTGCCATTGCTGCTGCTCTGTTTTTCTCTGCCTAAGGAGAAAATAATAATTCACCTTCTATAAGAAATTAATAAAAACCCCTAACATAAGAAGTCTGTATCTATCAAATCAAAACTGGAAGATTCACCAAACAAACAGAAGCTGTTGCATGATCTGCAGTCTATTCATCAGACTTGAACTTAAGAGCTACAAAACCCAAGACCCATGACGAAGTACAGAGACAAGAGATTCCAGAAGCCTTTAAACTGAACAACTTCATGCAGAATTCTGGCTTCTACCCAGTAAATTAATCTGGAAAGCATACACAATATAGCTTTCAATTCTGTAACACTTAAAATTACTACTACTTGCTTAAGATCTGTATTTTCCTAATGCCTTTATATAACTTTGCATCACTTTAATTTGCCTGTTATCTCCAGGAAACAAAAGTCCATTTATAACTAGCTTAAATAATCATCCTTGTTAAGGTTTTCCAAACATTCAGTGGTAACCAAATTTTCAAACTTTAAGTTTCTCATCAAGATACAAGAGGTGTAACTCTGCATGAACAAAAATGAGGTTTACAATTCCTTACCTGTGATGCCTGTACTATGATAGGTACACCCAGGACTCTCTGTCCAGTCAGTCCTATTGCCAGGGGCACTGAACTAACATCAACAAATTCAACATAAGCAATTCCCTTTGAACGTCTGGAATTTCTGTCTGAAATCATTCGCACATCACGAACCTGAAAGGCAAGAATAGAGATGGAAATACTTTTAGAGATAAAGGAAAAAGCCTGATGCAGCCTATTTCTCAGATAGGTATTAATACTGAGAATTATTTGACAAGCCAATGGCTTTAATTATGCTGAAAAATCTACAGCAGCATACATCTTTTTTTAACAAACATATCCCAGAGGCAAGCTAGCATTAAAGCTGCTGTTTGAAGTCAAATATAGTAAGTGACAGAACTTGAAGCACTCTAATGCTTTACACCAGAACCTTACAGCTGATAGAACAAATGAAGTTTTTCCAGCTTAGAAGTTACATGAATATTCAAATTACGCTGTAACTGAAAAACCTATCTGAAAAAAGAAAATATGAAAAATAAAGTTGTTTGAGTCAGAATTGCATCAACATCTTTTGCCTCACATCACATGAACAATGAGCTACTAAGAAACTACATTTTCATGTTCAAAGCTTTTAGTACTTAATTCATCATTAATCCCCCTTTGCACAGATACACAAAGCTCCAGAAAGCCACACGCTTACAATTCTGAAAAAAATACCAACCTTGTACTCAAGTTGTACTAGGACAGCTTGAAGCAGTATTCAGAATCATTTTAACTTCCCTATCACCTACCTTCCCTACTGTAGAGAAAAATTCTTCCAGGTCTCTTGGTCGAATTCTCGCAGCCAACTGCATGCAGAACACTGTTCGAGCATCCCTCTCTTCAGGGGTAAGATTATCAATAGGTTCTCTGGAAAGAGTAAAGTTCAGTTAAAAAAATAAGCTGAATTAAGTTAATTCATATCTGGACCGCACACGAAACACTAAATGATCAGTACTTCACAGTCTGATGGGAAAAAACATGCCTGCTGTATTAAAAATGCATAGTTAAGAACTGAAGGGAATACCAAATATTAACATGGTAAGTTGTTTACTTTTATAACATGACTGAATATCCTATTTCAACTGTGAGCATCAAATACGACTGAAAAATTCTGTTTTATGTACAGAAGCCCAAACTAAACAGAGGTACCATTTTGCTACTGTCCAGAACTGGTACTACGTACCATTCTGGAGCTTGCATGTCCTTTTCATCAAAAAAGGACAAGAACACAAAGGCAAACGGGGTGAACTAGCACAGATCAGCTGTTCAGATTCTCAGACAAGTAGTGTGAGCTAGGCTATGCCAACTCACATCTTGCATTTACCCAGTCACTTTAGAGTCACTACAGCCACCGCGTAATACTGACATCCACGTAAATAAACTCCCAGTCCCCATTTCATAGTTTCAGCTTGTTAACCCATAAAAAACTATGAATAGTGAATAATTACTTTGATCCTTGACACATTAAGAACTAGAATAATTTTATTTCAATACTGAACTGTTAGCTGAAATTAGATGCACCACTTTGAACATATCAAAGCTTTCAATCTAAACAAATGTGACTTGTACTCAAGTACAAGTTACACAAGAAGTAGCATGGTGGATCCTGGAATGAGTTTCCAGCCACGTAGTATGTATTTTTGTTAATATAATTACATAGATATTAATCACCGAGAATCCACAATAAAATTTTAAACTGAATTATCTCAGTAAGAGTTTGCCAGTCATTGAAAAACAAAATGAGATTGGTTAAATTTAACTGCATTAATGTAAGAGAATAATCTCATTAGCAGCTATCTAAATCCTATTCCCTTAAATGAGAAGCCTAAGAATGGATAAGCAGATCCTGGATTCCAGAGGCATATAGCCTCTCTACAAATAACACAAATAAATACTGAACAGTAAAAAGAAGCATTTGTACTTTTCCATTCCACACTCTAGATTATTAAGTACAATTTAGCAGAAAACTAATTTAAATCACAATCAATGAAAAGAAGATTGAGAATACAGAAACCCAAGAAACAAACAAAGCAAGACTTGTTTAGCAAACTGACATTATTTACAACCTTTTATGACATGGGGAGAAAGCAACGTATTATCAATGTTCTTCTCTCACTGGCTTCCTGAATGAATTCCAGCACCACTTATGAGTATAAGCTCAAGAGCAAGTAGTCATGCATTATTTCACCATCACTTTTCCAACTCCAACTGGACAAAAACAAACAAACCCAAACACACATAAAGAGTCATACCTAACAGGGCTTTTGTCTTTTCTGAAAGGACTTTTGCTTCTGGAGCGACGTCTGCTAAAAAGAAAGATCAACAAGATTACAAGAAAACCTTCAAATATACCACCCCTGATTCTAAATAAAACCTATTAATGATGTAATGAAAAACAAAGAAAAGTCAAAAACCTTAATTTGATGCTGTGAGGCAGACCGATCTTCCCTCTGATGGCACTGTTGAATTTTGGACCAGAACTATGGCAGAAGAAAAGACAAGACACCTGAGTACCTGAATTCAAGACTTCCTGTCTGTACTCACATTACACTGCAAGCGCTCACCCACCCTTGCATCTGAACTAGTCAGCATTTCCATTAGCATCACCCACAGCATGCATAAGATTATCAAGAGGTTATCAATACATGCCAGACCATAAGGCACAGAATACGATCCCCTCTCACTTTCACCTACATCACAAAATCCCAGAATATGCAGGACTGTTCATGAGCCAGTCAGTCATAGCACATTTGTACATAAAAACTATTCTGAGCTACAGTTACTGTTGTAACCATTTTCACCTGGTTTTTTGTCCACATGCAAGTTCTACATAGCAATGACTGCAAAGGATAACGCTCATGGCCTGGAACTCGGCCTCAGAGCTGTATGCCAAGTGGTGCTGGCAGGATTACTTGCTCAAGTGTAACATTTTAAAGTCGAAAGTTCCATGAAATTTAAGGTGCAAGAGGAAACCAAAGTGGATCCCTGCAGACACCTGCAAGGGATACATTCACTAACGTTGTCTCAGCTCTCACCACTAAAGCGCTACAAATATATAAATGAAGCTTCCTTGAAGTTCCTAATGGCCGCCAAACCACAGAAGCAGTGAACCCAGCAGTTAGCTGTATACAGACATGTAATCACAAAAGGAATCCAATCTCTTGACTGAATCTAATTTAATTCTCCAGGCGTCACAGAGTCTGTTTGAACAAACTGTAATCTGCCCTTTGCTTCCATGTTAAGGACAGTCCTCTCGCTAGTTAATGGGGCACACAGGAACAGACTGTGACACGAGCAGTCAGATTCGTCCTATCGCGTTCTTCCTGAATTTGATCTCCTGGTAGAGAGTTGTTCAAAAGGCAAAGAACAACACCTGTTAACATTCTTCCTGTATCTCCACCAAGCGCAGAGGCACTGCTGCACAGACTGAATGCTGTGCACTGGGCTTTGGCTTTCCATCTGTAAACAATTGATTCTTTCTGCTGTGGCTACAAATTGATGGGAAACACCCTGAAAGACATGGCAGGCTGAAGACATTAAGTAGTCTTTCACTAAATCCATTTGGCCAGGCAATTTGTCTGAAAAACGTCTTCTTGCTCCTCAATGGAGCAGTAATGCTTATTGTTAAACTCAGCATCCACCACAAGTAGGAAGATGCCCGTTTTTTAAACGTGTCATGACACAGGTGGAAGTAGTGGGCCAAGATCCAAAACCGTGCTGGCCAGGTTAAAGCAAGGGAAATATGGCCCTGTACAACACTGGAAAAAAAAATAAAGAAAAAAGACCATTTAGAAACTACTTATTAAGAGAAGATAACTACTTATTAAGAGAAAATAAGACATAAAACACAGGCACATGTTGAGATGAGATCACTATTGATCAAAACCAGACTTTTTTTTGCCTAGAATAAATTATTCAATTTTCTGCTCAAGTCCAGACAAATTATTGCTGGGAGTGTCTATTCAGAGTCTTCAATACCTATGGCACAGCCACCAAAAGCTGCATCTGGAAATACTGGTACTAGTTCCAGAGGCTAGCTTCTTATCAGACACGGGATTACCTTGCACCTTCACATCTGATGTAAAACATGGTGCTCTTCATTTCAATTCAAATGCAGCCAAACAAACCAATTACAGTGACTCCAGAATACTAACATGCAGACCAACTACACAATAATAAGTACTTAAGACCATGAGTTTTCAAGGAAATAATAAAAGAAATCTTGTATTTGTCTAAACCTAATGAAAAACAAAACCAAAACACAAACAACTGAGAAGTAACAGTTTTCAAATACAGGCACAAGCAGGGGGCTGGGGGGGGAGGAAGAGGAAAAAGGGGCAGGGAAAACCCACAACCCACCACAACTCCAAAAGTCTCCATTTTCACTCTTGACTAGTACCATCTCATTTACAAACTCCATGAGAGCAACATTAAGAAATCCCAGACCACTGGAACAGACCAAGCAGAAAGCTGCCTGGGGCAAGGTGAGAGTCCAAGTTACCTTCTCAAAATCCCTTTTCAACAGTATTCTCCCTGTGGTTTTCTAGTGAGACTTGCTTGTAAAGCTGTGGATTTTAAGTTTCTTCTTTGCTTCTACTGTCTCTACAATTGTTGCCCAGTTCCTGCTAACCTGTACAGAAGCACCAAGTCACAAGCCATTAATCTCTATGTCTAGGAGTCACCTTCCTTGTAAGCCAAAGTCCTGTGTGCAGCCAAAGCACACACTTTCACAAAACGTATGTGATGCCACATGGCCCAAAAATGGTCAGGTCAGAAGACAGCCAGCAAATTATCAGCTTTTACCTGCTCATTCATATTCAAGACTTTGACAAAACAATGCCAGACAAGGCAAACTTTGGCTAACAAAGTCCAGGAGAATCACAATGAACTTTGAGTCGTCATGTAATAAACCTGTTTTCCTAACAGCTTTGTCTAAATTCTTGGTTTCAGAATAGAAATAGGATGGTCTAAGTGACTTCTACTGTATGGGCCGGGATTTGCCTGACAGATGTCTAAGCAAGACTACTCAGTCAAGTTCTTTCTCCTAAGAAACCTAATGATACAGCTATGTAGCACTTAAGGGACAACATACATGAAAATAACATTAGAAAAAATACCCCTGTGAACACTAAGCAATGCAAGCCAGTCACCTAATTTTAAAGTAGTAAAACATTTTACCACAACCTCAAGCCTAAACTGACAAACTTGAAGTTTTCAGGTTCTCTGTAGCACCCTCTTCTTTTCCTTCAGAATCACCTACACTACTTCTCTCACTGTTGCTGAGACTCCTCCTAACTGCTCCCACCAGCAAAACCATCTCAGTTTGCAGATATCAGCTTGAAAAAGAGCCTTTATAAAGCTAATGAGAAAGACCACAAAGAGGAGGAAGAGTAAAAAATAAGATAAAATAGAAGGCATAAAGCATTTTGATCTAGATGCTGCAGTCAGCTACAACCCTGCCAGCAGTAACTCCAACCCAGAACTACCAGAACAGCCCCACAAGGAGAAATTCCAGAAATAAATTCTCCAGCCAGCAAGAGTACTCTGGCAGTCACTTTTGAAACACTGAGCTTATGGCACTGATACAGAGAAGACTTCTTCAAATGAAAGCCCAGTTTTGGTAGATCCAAAGGTGGCTGGTGATGGGGAAGGCTCAATCGCCAAAGCTTTTGTCTCCCTGAAATTCAGCACCTGTTATACAGATTTAAAGGTGGGTCTCTGCATTTAAAGAGCCTGAACAGGAAATGAAGAGTGTTGGGGAAGATGAAACAGGAAGGCCTTGGAAGTATGATTGCCTGACAAAAGATTTTGGGAGTGTGAAGGCTACAGGCAGCATCGAAATGAAGGCCACTTTTGAAATACCAGGTCTTAGTTACTGAACAACTAGAAAACAATGGTATGGCCGACTGAAGTAATCCCCTCTTGATGGAACAATACCCTCTGCTTGCAAACAGGTCCAAGGGTCAGAGCAGACCCTACTAGCTCAGCAGAAGGGGTCCAAAGAGTAGTTTTTAGAAGTTAAGATGTAACACTCTATGGTAATATAAGAACTCTTATAGGCTGTATGTAAATGCTATAGGATTTGTATCTTGTATTAGATTGGTTAGTGACAATCAGAATATTCAGTGCAGAAGATGATTTATTGTATTGTAACCAGGACTTCAGACTTTCTCATTCTCTTTCTCATTCTCACTTCTATTCATTCTCTCTTCTATTCATTCCTCTCTTCCACTTCCACTCTTGCTCTTACACTCTCTCTCTCACCCGTTCACTCTCTTGCTCTATTGGGCCTGCTCAGAGCTGAGTCTACCAGCTCTGAGCAGTGCCCCAATACCCACGCCCTTTACAATAAACCGGCTGTGTCCCAAGACCTGCCTATAGAGATCTCTCGTCTCCATCCGTCACCGTCTACGTCCGGCCGTCCCGACAGGACCCCAGAACCCCCAAAACCTACAGTCTGGCGCCCACCGTGATTGCCGAACCCACACCCATAACCTACAGAAGAGCTCTCCACAACCGCATCTTCTGAGGTCCTTCTCTTTCACACCTTTTGAGCCAAAACAAGAGTTTTGGAATCACATTAGCATGTTTATCACTTTAACAGGACCATCCATCATCTACAACTGAATAACAGCAACTGCTTGCTGACTGCCGACAGTGAACACCAAAGCTTCTGGGATACAGGTGCTTGCCCTATACCAGTCTTCCACTAACCCATCTAAACACACTAGAATTCTACTTGGTTAAACGAAAGCAACAATTTGGCAACTGAAGCAGAGAACAAACTATCAAATGAATAAGCACAACTATGTATCCTCAGAGCATACTAGATTATCTCTGCTTCTTGTTCACTGTGCCTCAACACCAGAGAAATCACCCAGAACAGCTATGGAAGAGTGTCAGAATAGCAAAAAAGACTCCTTGTAACCATTTACCTTTCTGGCATAACATATCTCAGTGCATTAAAACAGGCATGGGTTTATTGTAGTAACATCAATACTTTCAACCTCTGCTTAAGGAAATCATTTTGGAAGACCAGAATACTGGAACTCCCAAATTTCTCCAGGTGAAAAACTACCTCACCCAGTGACAACTAGAAAAACAAAGAACAAAATCCTCCAACATAGCTGGGAGAATGCAGCAAGTCCCAATTACAAGATGAGACAAAGGACATCCTCTTCACACAACACTGCACTGGAGGTGAGGAGACCAGCAGGCTCCATATACAGAAGGCTGAAGTTTTTGATCATGGTCATCTGTATCTTGATCCACAACAGCAGCACTGGCGCAACCCAACTAGCTACTGTAATCTTACAGGTCCAAGAGTTGTAGGAAAACAAGCCAACTCT
Organism: Corvus hawaiiensis; assembly: GCF_020740725.1. NCBI lineage: Eukaryota > Metazoa > Chordata > Aves > Passeriformes > Corvidae > Corvus > Corvus hawaiiensis. Next base: position 1,382,670 of record NC_063229.1, read on the forward strand.
GCACTGCTGAAATCTTCACAGCTGAAGCCCAGAGCATTGTACAGAGGCTCTGATATTCAAGACAAAGGAAAAGCAGGGCTAATACATAATATGATCCCCACATACACAGGGCTGATGATGCAAAGGATGCCACTGCACCTCAGAGGACCCAGGAACTGCAATAAGTTTTCGTTACGAAAATTACAACATCCAGGTGACTTAGCACAATGAGACCCTGAGACCTCAGGAAGTTTTGTCTGTAGTCCAAGAGTACAAAAAGCCCCAAGAAAAACATTCATGTGCATAAAACTGCACATGAATTTTATGCCTACAAATGCCTACAATTTATCAGAAGGCAAACACTGTCTGCTCCAACATCTTGAGAGAGTTCTCCATCATGGTGACATTACATGTCATGAATAAAAAAATACACCTTTTCAAATGCCTTCTTTTTACATGATCTTGCATTCCAAGATTTGGCAACGGTTGAGAGGAGACCTGGACAACAGCAGAGACAAAGAGCAGTCTCAGGTAATCAATGACAGTCAAGCATACAGCCCAGTTCTCACTGTGCTTCTGCAGAAGGAAGCAATGGGAAGCAAAGGGGAGAGCCACAGTACAAACCATCAGAAATGATAACTGATGAAAAAACATCTTTCGAGAATTTATTTACAAATGCCTGGAACTACCTATTGCTGAAGTTCTATAAAACTAAATATCTGAGAGGAACAAAAGAATTCTTGTCAGCCTCTAAACAAGTTGAGAAAAAGCAGGGCAAATACGCAACACATAGGCATTGCTAAGACAAGATGCTTCCAGTTTGGATGCATAAACATGGAATGTGTTTGTGTGAATATTCATTTAGAGAATTTAATGTTTAAGAACAGCAAGACAGTAAAAATCTTTAGTAATACGAAAAAAAAGGGGTTTATGAGCCTGTAACCAAAGTAACAGACTACTATTAATTTTTTGACTGTTAAACCATCAAGTTCATATACTTAAGATAGTTAGGACACAGAGACAATTTGGTTCTTACACTGATTTTGTGATAAACTTTGCTTTCCAGTCAGCTGTACACATTCTTTCATTTGCTTTTCCATCTCTATGTTTGGCTAAGAATGAAAATTAGAAGAGGAATATTACTGTCCTCCTCTTTTTCACTCCATATTTATTGACATTATTCAAGCTTAACCTCTCACCTTCTTTTCTAAGATAATTATTGGCCAATTTAGAAAGCAGAGCGAAACTTTAACCTTCCACATTGTAACATTGAAGCAGCACACATGCAACTCTAAACAAATAACCTACTAGGGACTTCTATAGCGGCCTCTGAATCTGCGATCTCTACTCCTAGACCGGCTGCGTCTACGTTCTTTGCTTCTGCTCCGTTTCCTTTCCCGGCTTCTGCTCTTTTTCCGTTCTCGATCTCGGCTCCGTTTGCGTTCCTTACTTCTGCTCCTCTTTCTATCATGGCTTCGACTTCGGCTCTTGCTCTTTTTTCTCCTGAAAAAGAAAAGTGCAACTTCAGTTACACACATAGCTCAGTGTTATTTACCCCACATTCCACATTTCCTCTGATGTCACAGACATTGATAGGAAAAGTTTCTACCTGTTGGTATTTATACTTTTTTTCGTTAAATGGGTGGCTAAGCATGTCAGCAATCTTCTATCATGAGCCATGTCAAGTTTGCAACAGCGCATTTCTATTTTAAAATTTTTAATTGCTAGAGAATGCTTTCAGAAGAGTAAAAGGACTAAAAACTCACACTTCCAGTGTTAGATCTAGTACATAGCAGTTGCAGTACTTCATGTGGCGTTTAAACATACTTTAAACACAGCTTCACAATTCTAAGAATAAATTATATATAGCAAAGTAAAACAAAACACAACAAAAATAGAAAGGAAGAGGCAAGTCTGGGGGAAAGGAAGGTTGTTTCCTCTTAATACTCCCTGCCAACAGTCTGTAACATGCTGCTTAAGAGTTTTGCTTCCTACTTGCTACTCCCACTCATAAGCCACTTGCTTTTTTAAGTCTATGGCTGTTATAGATTTGGGGCAAACTGCAGACTTTTGTAACTTTACCCATTTACTTAGAAAATTGAAACTTCTAAAACCTGTATGTCAATTATACCTCGTATTTGAAAAACAGTGAGCAACTGTTCCATTACTGCATTTGGGTTATTCACAAATTTCTTCCTCCATCTCAGCCTGAGACCACCAAAGCTTACAGTTTCTCCTAGTTTCTAAAATATATCTGCATGTATACATAAGACACATATTAAACAGATGCTCAGGCCATTACTTAAGACAGCAAAAAAATTAAATATGCTGAACGTAACAAGTCTGTATATTTATCTGATGCTAAGCAAATGTTTCCACAATTTTGATGACATCAGTTGCAAAGGGTATTAACCACATTTGTAAGCAAAAGAAAATTTCCAAATTGCTGCAACTGCAAATACAGAGTTTTTTCAATTTATTTCTTTAAACACTATTGACATGGATTCACAAGTCCACGAAAATCAGCAGCCTCTCCCCAAATGTAGAGAATTGAGAAAATACTTACTTCTTGCTGCGTTCTTCGTGGCCATTGGCACTGCTCAATTTGTTCTCATCCTAAGCAGGGTTGATAGAAGAACATCGTGAGGACGAAGCGGAAATATTTCAAGTGGTCAAAGGGTAATGGGAATAGGAATAAGAAAATAAAAAACAAAAATTTTAATACTAAATTACTTGTTTACAGCTTAATGTGGAAAGCTTTAGAAAATTTAGATAGGCATGTTTAACCACTTTGCTGCTTAAATTTAAGTCATACAATTACAAAATACAAGACTTACATCATTTAAAAGTGTGTATTAAATTGTAGATACTTCCTTACATGGTTTAGAGAGCAAGTTATCCTGTAGAATTCAGCACTCAAGTGGCTAAATGTTATTTCTATAAAATTTAAGAGGAAGTTTGAGGTGTTTGCGAGCCCCTCTGATTAGTACCAAGGCTATCTCTGCCTAAGCCCCGTGGCTACACTAGCAGCCAGCCACTATGGAATTCCTGTGACCGATGCCATTCCCGAGATCTTCACTCATTTTCGTTGAAGGGTTGTAAGAGCTTGATGTCACCTCTGTCACACATCTCGCCCTGAAGCAAACAGGGATTCACACTGCTTTAGTAACGTCGACTCCCAAGAAAGCCATCAATAATCCACCAGTCCAGCCTAAACATTCCCTATTTCCATACCTGTTTACATGGAAAATATCCATGTTAAGCCAGGACACAAGAATTTTAACACAACAGTTCACAACTTTCTCTTCAAGATGTAAACGTAACTGCTAAGTATTACATAAACTAAATATACCACTTAAAACTTACGAATGCTCATCCAAAATTCATGACATAGTTGTAATAAACACTGCAAAATAGACTAACAATAGCTGCTATGTAATCTATATACTGGCTTTACAGTTTAATCACATTGGTTACATCAAAAGTACAATTCCTAGGCAACTTAAACTTATATACATTTCTTTCAAAATCAGTGCTAAAGCATGCAGTCTGTTAACACTTCACCACCATCTGGTGGAAAACAAAAAAAGACAGTATTCATTTGCTGCTGGTTTAAGTGAAAGACATCACTAAGCTAATTGATAATAATTTCACACAAAAATCAACATTTCCTAATTAAACAACTAGGACAGAAGAATACAAGAGCTTATTTTAGAATGACACCACAGACTGTGATACTGTCTTTTACTCGCTAAGAACATTCTATTCAGGGATCCAAGAATTTCTGTAAATTCGTTCACTCAGCAATTGATTTTCATCTGCCCTGTTGAAAGATTAACCGCCAGCAGCCTTCTGCATTAAAAGCAAGTCCCACTCTTCTCGCACTGAGCAGATTGTTCAAATATTTACTTGCCATGGGACTGGTGAAAAGGTTATTCTTGGAACCCTGCTGTTTTCCCAAACCACTGCATTCACCTTGTTGCTATACCAAACTAGACTTGGCAATTTTAGAGGAAAGGTTTTAGGATTTTGGTTTCTGGGGTTTGTTTTGGTTTTGTTTTGGTTTTGTTTAGTTGGTTTTTGGGTAGATTTCTTTTGTTTTGTTTTGATGGTGTTTGGTGTTGGTTTTTTTTTAACCTAGGGGACCACGGTACAGCGATACGTCACTCAATTACTACCTTATGATTGACAGTTCACACTGGAATCAAAGGTGAATTCATGGGAGTAGAGGTGAGATATCGTTAGGCAAGTCTACAAAGAGAGATAGATGGGCATTTATTCATCACGCTGAAGTGAAACTACTGCACAATATAATTACATTAACAGTATATATTAACTTGACAGTTACATGTAATGCATGTCCAGTAAGATAAATCATGAGGGCTCCAGGGATGTTAGTTTACAGTTCAGCAGTAGTTTCATGAATAATGCTAAATTAAGGTAAACAGGACCTCACTGGCATATTTTTTCTCACCTTCTTGTAAGGAGCTTCAAGCATTGCTTCAATATCAATATCATCAGCCATTTTTTCAGGACACCTGAAAGAAGAAGTAAATTCCACCTGAGTTGGAAAACACCCTCGTGCTTTATATTGCAACATCTTTTACTTAAGAGGTCATCGCTGCATTGGCTCAAAGTCACGATGCAGGGCTTCGGTAGATATTTCCCACAAAAACTGGAATGAAGCTTTGCCCAGTGAGCTGATAATGAATGTGTGCAAAGTAATTACGGCTGCAAACAACAAAATGTGATTGAACACCATTAGCCAGAGGAAACCCCAGAGGTATTCCACCAATTTCTTTCAAAACAAAGAGCACAGTGTATTTATGACACACAAACACAGCTCTGGTGGCCATCTTGAGAAGTGCTAGAGCTTCACCAAAGGACAATGCACCATCAGGCAAACCTGTTCACAGCTCCTAGCCTTTGCCATCATCATTTATCAACCTCAGGATGTGGACACTGTGGTACTTTGAGAAATGCAGCCTCCTGCATAACAGGGGCCACAGGAAAATACTTATGATTCCAGTACTAAGAGCTACTAAAGCATACATAAAGTCCATCCAGTCTGGAACTTCTCAGACAAAAAAGACCCACCACACCAGGTAACATTTGGCACCATGAACATTTTGGGTTTAGTTGCTCCTCTTATTTTCCAATTTCAACCCTTTAATATAATTTTATGTTTACTATACTCTGAATCACTTTGACACTTGATTTCCTCTCCCTATGCATATGCAATTAAGCAACTCTCAAGACTCCTGGAATTAAACTTGGACATTAACTTCCTCAAATCTCTTAGGGAAAGTTCTCTTCTTTTTCTTTCTTAAGCTCAAGAATAGCCAGTCCTCTAGATACAAGTCTGACAGCCCAACAGTGAAGATTTCCCTGCATGTGCACAATAAAATGGATTTTTAATCATACAGGTTAGTTCTTGCACCTTGTCTACAGGCACTACTGCAGGAACTGTGCTGTCCCGAGACTTGGGCAGAATAATGAAATTGCTCCAACACATCAAGATTCTTTAAACAGGCCACTTACAATGTCGTAATTGAGAATGCTTTACCAGAGCTGCAGCACATCTGACCCTGGCCCAGGAATACATTCTAGAATAAAACACAATCCTCAAGCAGGATCACAACACGGGAAGTTCACACTCAATTACTTAACTGAGGCACACTAACCTCATTTTCAAATTACTACCTGCTGGGCTATAGTGCTATCACTTACAGATATGAGCATCCTTCATTTAAGTGCAATGGCTCAATTTTACTTCTTACTACAGTATTTATATTCAGCTTTTCAAGCCCTCTACATACATGCAAGTGATTTAATTCACTGCTGTTCTACCAGTATGTAGTATAAATAGTACATCAGTATGACTAAGGGCCATGAAAAAGCCAAACCCAGAATTCTACAAAAAAATTCCCACCGTTGACAACTCCCACTCAAAATTAGTTTCAGATGTGTAATTTAACCAACATATCCAGCTACATTTGGTGAGGAATTATTCATCCTGAAGAGGGGTGGCCACAATAGGGACCATCAAACCTTGAATGGCATGGAAAAGTGCAGAGGGAAGGACTATTACTGCATTCACCCAAATAGTAAGTGAATGAACTATCATCCAGTGGGTTCAAAACAATGGTCCTTATTCACAAAGCATTTAGCCATTGAATTCACTGTGGAAGGGCACTATGGATCCCGACAAAGAAAAATAAGCACATGCAGTGTTCAAAAAAAACCCCCCCAAACCCATAAAAGTTTACAGAAAAAGCTTTTCATTAAACAAAGACATGCCTCGTGACCGTGAGCCACAACTAAGTGCACACAGAGAGAACTGTCAATGTGTGACTGTGCTGTTCCCATTCTTTCTTTGGCATTTACTGCTGGCCACCATCACTGACAATCTCCTGAACTGCGTGGACCTTTGGCCTCACCCCAGCAATCTGTACCCTTTGTACTCTTTACAAAACACTTCCACTGGGACAATAGCATGTTATCAGAGTACGTTCTGTCTATGTAACAGAATCCTGCTATCAGCCCTGCAATGCATATATGTAATGCATATAATAATGCTACATATGGAGTTGAAAGTATTTTTTTTAAAATCACAAATAAAAGTTCGCAATAATTTCAAATGACTAGAAAATCCTGACAGATTTTCAAATATCTTTCATTAAACACTGATGCTCAAAATAATTTTCCTGAAAGCTTTTCAGCTTGCTCAAAAAAGCGACTAACTTGTTTGTAGAGGGAAAAAAAATAACAAAACCACCCAAACAAGCAAACAAAAAACCCTCCCAAACCATCAAAACAAACAAGGAATGAACTACACCTGAAACTTTGTGGATCTACAGAAAACGTAAAGGGACAGGAAATTTACTGCAACTGAGCTAGTCACTATTTTGAAGAGAAACACTCTCTCTTTGTGCTGTACTGTATTACATAAAAGGAATTTAAAAGGGTTCCGTTCTCAAAATTATTTGTTTTAGAAATCCAATGAATGACAATTCTACACGTTTTACATGTAGTGTCCTGGAAAAGCATCAGGAAACTTTAGGGAGGACTCCGACGCCTCGGGAGGGCAGATCGCCTCTCAGCAGGACCCATACGTCTGCACGCAACTCCTCAGTCAGAATTCCCGCACTCTCCTGAGACGATCACGCGGAGCGAATTCGGTTTCCCAGACACAGTGATGCCCAGTGCTGCCTACCCTGCTGTGGCTGCCCTCCTACCTCGCTCCTTCCAAAGGCCTTCACTCCCCGCCCGCCCCACCTCCGCCCCTCCCCGCCCCGTCTCCCATGGCGAACAGCCCCGCAGCCGCTCCCGCCCGGTCCCTCCACACAGCGCCATCGCGGGAAGGGGGGGGCTGTAGGGGGGAGCCGGGGCGGGGCAGCGCCATGCCGGGGGTAGCTGGGTCTGTCCGCGACGTGGCCACGAACAACCGAACCGCACACGGCCGGGCGGCGGGGCGGGGGCCGCCGGGAGCTCTGGTCCCGGTGACGGGCAGAGCGGCCCCGCGGGAAGGGCCGAGGCGGCCATGGCGGCGGGAGGGGCGCAGACACCCAGGCCGCAGCAGCCCGCGGACCAGGCCGCCGCTTGCCCGGCGGGGGGGCCCCGGCCCCACGAGCAATTACCTGCGCCACGAGCAGTGCGATCCTCGCTAGGGCCCCTTGGTCCAGCAACGGCGGCTCCGGCGTCACTGCGCTGGCGGTGGGGGATGGGCCCGAGGGCTCAAGCACCCTCTCCAGGCGTCTGAACCTTAAATGGACAGCGGCGCTCAGGCAGCCGCGGGGAGCGGGCGGCTAGGGACAGCGCGGTCGTGAGTCCGTCCCGGTGCCGGTCTGGCCCCGTCTATGGCTCCGCGGCTGCTCCCGAAATGGCGCCCGGCCGCTCGCCGCTCCGCGCACGGCACGGGGGCGCCCAGCGTACCGCGCAGGGGCTCTCGCGAGATGCACGGCCAAACAAGGCCCTGCACCCCCGGGCTCGCCACCTCTCGCGAGATATCGCAACCGGAAGCAGTGGCGGAAATGCTCGCGAGACTTGGGTAGACAGGTGGCTTTGTCACGCGCTTCTGAGCTCTCGCGAGAGCTTGCACGCCCGCCTGGCGCCCGGCGGGCGGGCCGAGCCTGGGGCCGCTGTGGGCGGGGCTGCGGCTGCGCCCGGGGCCCGGGGCCCAGCTTGTGGGTTTGCGGTGCGTTCTGAGCGCCCGTTCTTTCCTTGCCTTCGGAAGGGTTCTTCAGGATATTCTGAGCACCATGCCGAGGCCTTGTCGTAGGTTCTTGCTTTCCAGCAAACTAAAGTGGATTAGGGCAGGAGGGCGAAATTACTGTGTTCCTTCACCAGAGATTGTGCTGACGTGATGATTTAATAGGGTCTGTGGTCTGATCTTCCTCCTTTTGGCCGAGGGCTTGATTCATTCAGATTAGCAATGTCCGAAGGTGTTCAGCAGTACCCTTCTGCCAGAAACAACACCTCCCTTAACAGGCTAGCAGTGTCTTGCAGATTTTTTAGCCACTTCAATCCCAAGTAAATCTGTCAATGGCCTGCCCTTCTGGTGCGGCTTTTGGCCCAAGCCACTGCAGATTGCTGAAGTCTTGAAGCTGAATGTTTAACTCAGAAGGGAACTAGTGTTTTTGTTTAAACAAGTCCGTCTTGTTTCATTAACAGTGCTTCGTTTCCCTCAGAGCTCACAGAATGGTTCGTTTGTATTTAAATTTAATAATACGTTGTAAATTTGGAATTGTTCAAGGTAGTACAGATAACATAAAGTGGGTTTCCTGCTGGTATCAGCATGCAATAAATTGTTGCTGGGGAATTTTAGGTTGTTTATTTTTTTTTGTTCTACAAATCTGAAACAATGTAAAGATTAATTCTAAACAAACTTTTCCTCCTGAAATGATAACTTTTCTGGAAGTCCCAGGCTACTGTCTCATTTAATGTCATTTCTAACAAAGTTTCTGAAATGTTAATAGCAGTAAATGGTCCTGGGGCCCTTGCCCAGAGTGTCCAAGTCTTTCTAAGCTGAAGTGGTCAACTAGTAGAGTTTGGAACATTTAGGAAAAATGATCTGTTTAAAATTAAAAACAAAGCATGACTGTAATAGGGTTTTTTCCAACCTAATCGTTTCTGTACAGGTTGGTTGTAAACAAAATTACTAGTCTTCTCACAGACAAAACAAGGTTTATTCTATTTATTCCCATGCACTGTCTGTCCCTTACGCCTCGGCTTCCAGGCAGCCATCAGGTCTGGTCTAACCAGCTCCATGTTCCTTGCTCCCTCATCTTGTGATTGTGACTGAAGTATGTGCATAGGCTCATGTTGGTGGATTTACCTAAGGCCTTTCTCTCCTATCATTTGCCTGTGGAGCCAGGCTCTGGAAGCAGTACACAGACATGGGGGTTTTTTGTCTTCTCCACGAACACACCCCTTCCCCTTGGCTGGTGCCCAGGCAGTGTACGAGAAAGGATGCAGCCCCACGCTTCCAGTACTCACGGACAGGGCTAAGGTGGCTAATGAGTGGTCGGGAGTAGCAAAGAGCGGCACAAGCTGCGTGTCCAGTCTTGTTGCCAGACCCAGCGTATCACAGCACTGCCCTGGCCCGTCGGCTGTCGGCGTTCAGCTCCGCAGGGCTGTTGGTGTGGTCACTACGCACTTGGCTGGATTCACCTCTGGAGCTGAGGGGAAGCTCTCAGTAACACATTCCAAAAAAAAAGTTTTCTTGTTTGTGGGATGGCTTGATCCGGAGGAGGGACTGGCTCTGCTGCGCTAGGGGATAATGCCGACTATCGCTGGTGTTCCTCCCCCTAAACCTGGGCGTGCGTTCGCGTAAGGCGCCGGGGGTGAGGGCGGGAGTTGCTCGTGTCACCCGCGCCATGAGCGGTAGAAGGGGTCGCGCAAAATTTACAACCGAAAGGCAAGAGGGCGAAGGAAAGAAAAAGCTTGCGCTTTCCCACACCGGGAGTCGAACCCGGGCCGCCTGGGTGAAAACCAGGAATCCTAACCGCTAGACCATGTGGGATTGCTTGGTAACGGTGCCTGCTTGCGACAGCCGCTTCCTGCATCGCTGCGTTCCTGCACCGTCTCCTGCCCGCCCTGCGTCTTATCTGCGCCGCCTGCCTGCGCCTGCGCTGCCCACCGCTCGTTGTCCCTGCCTGCTGACCACCGTTTGCCTCCCACTGCCCGCTAACCACTATTCACTGCTCGCTGACCTCTGCCCGCACCGTTGGTCAGGAGCAGGGAGGGGGGTGAGGGGTGCAGGGCCGCTCCCTCACTTAGTTAAAAGACGAGGTTGGAGGTTGACAAAACTGAAAAAGTAGGAAATTACTAATGGGAAGATGAACAAATGAACTCCGGCCTAAAAAGGCACAGAAACTTGGTAACAGCCACCAATGTGCTCCTAAACAAATTTGAGCAACCACAAAAGCAGGCAGAAAAGCTACACTACCCAGTTTTGACTGAGAACAACCTTATCAGACACAGGTACAAGACAGGTAACAGGTGAAACACTGCAGTAGCTGGCTGCGGATGTGCAGGAAGAACTGACTATTGAGCATGTGGAGGAGCGATGCTGGATATTGAAGAAACTTCGGTATCAGTGTGCCTGAACCATTTTAATCTTCCAAGATGTAACACTGAACCCCTATATGTGGAAAACTCACACCTAAATAGGCAAACGAGAGAATCAGGGCTATTGTAGTGAACAGACTGTAAAACCAGTGGTGGTGACAGTGACGTATTTAGGAGGTCAGATTGGCTACCAAGGCAGAAAATCATTATGAAAAGTCTCCAATTACCCCCACACCGAGTGAGTAAATGTCACATCAGCATATCATGCGGTTGCTACATTTAGATACCACAAAGGCTTGATTTTTGGAGCAGCTGGTTGGAGAACATAAAAGAAGCAATTGGGTTTAATGCTGAGTTCTGTGAGGGGCCATTAGAACAGTCATGCATAGCAGTGAGTATTATGTTCAATCTGGTGACATCAGAAGAATAACACCAACAAAGAAATTCCTCCCTCAAGAGTTGATTAAAAAATGAATAAACTGAAAGGATAACATGATTGTAAGAAGCATGGAGATTCTAAAATTACTCAGAACAGTTGTATCACCACAAAGAAAAAGCTATGGCTACTGTTATAAACATATATTATAGTATTGGCTTCTCGCAAAGTATTAAGGTAGATATTATATAATGTTAGAAATGCTTTTTTGCTGTGTGGATGTAGTTTTCTCTCGTTTTAGCAAGAAATGTTAGCAAGTGTGAGCAAGTGTGAGCAAGTAAGAGAACCTCCAAGCGAACAGAGGATGAGGCCCAAGAAGCTGCTAATCAACACTTTGTCCAGAGAACAAAAGGGCCCAAAGGCTGCTCCGCCTGGAGAACGGGCAGCCAGGAGGGTCCGAGAGCCGCTATCACCGCTCTGCCCGGGGGGCAAAGAGGCCCAAAGCTGCCATCAGCCCTGACTGTCTGGAGAATTAAGAGATCCACCCTACCATCGACTCTTACCTAGCGGGCCCAACCCCAAGAATCAAAAGAAATAAAACCACAAAGCAGAAGACTACGCATGCTCTAAAAAGGCGGAACCAAGGAGTGGCCATGCAGAACAGTTCCTGGAAAAGTTTGAATATGAATAGAGAACAGACAGTAAAAATGGTATAAAAAGGACTCACCTCGGGCATCAGGTGTGCTCTTGGCAGAGCGCCAAGGCACCCGGCCGTTATCCCTTTGCTTTATTTTATGTGTCTCTTATTGTCTTTATATAAACCCTTTAAATTCTCACAGGAGAGTGAACCTCGTTTTTCACAGCTACAAAGCACCATTAAAAAGGCTATTAAAATATTAAATTAAAGATAAAATACCCTTCAAAATGTGAAGGTGATGTAGACCATGTCCATATGCCAGCAGAGAAAATCCTGAATAGGTTACAAGCTATTGAATCTGACTACACAAGGTAGATTTGAGCAGATTCTGTTTCCTCGCATGGATCCCAACTACAGCCCACTGGCCTGCATGAGGTTGCTAAAGACATGGGCAGGGACTGGCTGACAGCCAGAGGACCCAGCTTTTTTGGCACATGATGATCTTAGTCCATCTCTGACATGAGGGGGCAACTTGCTCCCCAAGGACTTGACACTGCTGGTGGAGAGATTTGAGCTTCTTCCATGTATCAACCTGCCTGTCCTCGGCTTCTTTTCTAGTTTTGAGTACTGGAGGATGCTGTTTCTCCTTCCAGAAGGCCTGGTGAGATGTCAATATGAGCAGCAGAGCCAGCATCTACACCCCTCCACTTCTGCTTGCCTAGGAATTGCATGTGAGGAAAGGGTGAAGGTTTTCCTTTGTCAACCACTTCTGGAGATCAGGACCTGGGGGAGGCAGAACTTTGGCCTCGTTTAAACTGGCCATGCTCATGCTGTTATCTTACCTGCCTGTGAAGCTGTTCTCTGGGCCCCAAGAGCACTAACAAGCCCTTAGGCCAGCCCCACCTAGGGCTTGTAGCCCAGCCCTGCACAGGACCTGTCATGGGCTGAATCTGTCCCTGGTCACCATCACTGGCCTCATGCTGACTCCAGCCTGTAGACTGACTCCAGGTTGATCTCAGACCTGCCTCATCCCCGTGAGCTGCTCAACAGTCTGGGCGGCCCATGAGACAGCCCCACCATGGTGGGGCTGACCATGGCCTCCTGCAGATGTGCTGTTCTGGGGGACTACCTGTGGGTTGCATGGGGTGGTCCCCTGAGACACCGCTCAGGTGTAATCCCAAGTGTTTTCTCTCTCCTCTAACAGCAGCTGTTCACAATGAGCAGCCTCAGAGGTACATGGACAGAGATGCACAAGTTCCAGCTGTCAGCACCCAGCCTGAGTGCACAGCACTCAAATTAAAATACAAGAACCTGTTTGTTGAGTTGATCTGCCTAGTAGATCCCCAAGATGCTAAAAAAACTAGCAAAGAACAGCTTTCAAAGGGGTTTGCCTAAAGCTGAATACCTGGATGTTGAGAGGAACCCAACTTGCCTGACACAGTTAGTGCAGCACAGGGGGACATTCAGCATTGCAATGCTGGCAACCACAGGTTTGGAAACTTCACTTCCTGCTGCAGTTTTGTGGTAGAGCAAAGAACTTGCTGCTGAGTTCAGCAGGAATCTGGCTGGTCCTTGAACCCTTGACTGTATGAGAAAGGATAACAGATAAAGAGTTATAACCCACTTCTAGTGCTCATTATAGGATTTCTGTTTTCAGTATGTATTAGTAAGGAGGTGGTGTGCAGGCAGAGCTCAAAACAATACCTGAGAGTAAAAGGGATTGAATTTTAAAAAATGAAATCTGTATTATTTTATTGAAAGGATATAATGAGAAATAACAACATGCAGAAATTTCAGTTGAGGACCTGTAAACAACAAAATGAAACAAATTTTTTTTGTGTTACATAAGAAGAACAGGAGTCATGGGATGAAGCTGAGAAAACTTAGGCAATACACCCTGGTGGGATCTCAGACAGATGTCTGAATGATCATCCCAAGAGACAACAAGGCCAGAAAGAAATGCCCCCAGAAATGTCTCTGCACTGGTCAGAAATGGTGAAAGTGATCTCACAAATCCTCATCTTTCTTTGTCTTGAGACCTGACTGTGGAACCTTCCTTCCAGGTTATTCACAGAAATGTGGATTCAATTAATTTGTCAAGGCTTGTGAGAAAAAAAGTCAGACTGTAGGATTAACTTGAGGAATTACAGATTCTGTCTGTGGCTAAACAATAAACTCACTTCTGGCCAAGTACCTACAGTATTACATTGTGCAGCAAAAACATCAGCCACAGCAAGGCCAGATGGGCCAAGAGCATGTGCAGCCCAGTGGGAGAGGGAGCAGGGAGGTACAGGGAGGTGGCACAGCTCTGTCTCCACTGCTCATGCTACTGTTTGGGTGCACCGGCAGTACTAGCTGAGTCTTGTGTCATAAGCCCTGGCCACAGGCCTCTCAGCAATCGTCCTCTGCTCTGGGCAGGTGTCCCCCAGCTCAAGGCTGCTGGTGATGAGACAGTTTCATATTTTCCAGAGTATAACATCTCCTGCAGAGCAGAGAGCACCATTGCCCAGCTTGACCAGTAAATCCTTAGCAGACACAGATTTGAGAGCAGCAGAGCTTACCAGAAACAGAAGTGTGGGAGGCTGTGATACAGAAGTCCTTTGGGAACATGTAACTCATTCGGTGTCAGGGACATAGGTACTTTATTTTGGGGAGCTTTCATCCTGCAGGAATTTTGAAGTAGAGGCAAACCTCTGCTGGGGAGATTTTCCTGACCTTCACTGCCAGCAGCCTCATAGAAAGTTACCTGGCAGCATGGACCTCCCTTCCTATGTCTTGTCTAGCTTTTGGACAAGGACTACCCTGGACAGCGGAGTCGATCTGGTTCACAAGGGACATCCCATCTCCACCTTCCTTCCCTGTTCTTCTCCTGGCCCACCCTGATGTGTGGCTCCGCTCCTCATTCTCATCCAAGTGCTTGCCAGATCATCCATCAGGCCAATAGAGGTTCTTGACAGTCAAAACAAGACTCAGTTTTGTTCTGTGCCAGTTTAATGAGCTGATGGGGTTCACCCAAGCTCAGATGAACACAGAATCAGGACTCAGAGCAACAAGAGAAGCAGGACTTGTTGCATGGGCAGCCCTCAGCTCAGTTCAGCCATTTCACCCACTACACCCTTCTTTCCCCTTCAAGGGCATGTTGACATTGTATCTAATGCCCTTCCCCTCTTGGCTGCACTCCTCTCAAAGGACAGAGCTCTCCTTTGCTGCAGGGAGATGTTACCCCTGCTATATAATGCCATGGCTTTGTCAGCAGCCAGGGAGCCACAGTAGCAAGGAAGATGGCAAAAACCTCTCCTGAGTATGTACTCACAGTCTGTTTTAAAAAGCAGGAGAGGAAACAAAGAGCATTTGCTGCTCCATCTGTGTTTCCGTGTCCCATGCTGCATGATTGGGTTACAGCCAGCTGCTGCCATTGCCAAGCAGTAACGCAATAGCACTGCTGCTTACTCTGCAAAGGAGCTGAAGATGGTAAGGCAGAAAAAATTAGGACAGGATGATTTTTTAAAAGCCCCATTGCAGAACACCTGGCTAGTTATACAAATTTACATCATGCCTGCTATAAAAAAAAGCCCCACAACAACCTCCTGATTGGTGCTTAAAAACATGTATTTTTACAAAAGGTCAAATATCTCCAACTATCTTTTTCCAGAGGACTGTCCTGGGCTGTTCAATATCATCAGTCGACTTCACAAAACGGACAGGATTAATGAAGAACAGGGATGTTTTTTTCTTTTCCTCACACTTGCTAAGACCATTTGATAGAGAGAACTGTCACAGCACACAATCCAAAGAACTTCAGACAGCAATGCCTGCACCCAGATCAGCCTGGTTCCATTCCGTAAGGTCTTTGAGACACTGGATACAAGATGTCTGTGCTGGATTACTGGAGAATTCACTACATATGTCTGCCCAGCTCAAACCTCTAGCTCCCTGGTATGGAGTTACAGACATGCTGGTTGGGAGGACCTTTGGTGGGCATTAGCCCAAACTCTTGCTTGAAATGAGACCATCACCAATACTAGATCAGGTAAACTATGGCTTTGTGTAGCCAAACCTTGAAAATCTGCAAGGACAGAGATCCCATCACCCATCTGAGTGAACTGTGCCCCTTAGTCAGCCCAGCACTTTATTGCGGCAAAGAGCTCCCCATGGTGAGCCCACATGTAAACACTCGTAGGAGTATCTGGGCAGTAGTTTGACCTATTGTTGGGGTTTTAGGAGTTCTCCTTCTGTTTTCTTTTTCTCCTAAAGGAATTTTCCCCATACATGTTGCCAGGGGGACAAATTACTGACCGCTTAAGAAAAACAAAAGACCTGGCTACAGAGGGAGGGGTCCAGCTGGCTACTCTCTTTCACCTGGGGTTTTCTCGTGTAGGGCAGGGGATACCACGAGATTTGAACTGGGAAAAAGGGTTGGGTACAGCCCCTGGCTGGCTGGTTTCTGTCGGCGTTTGGAGGGAGAGGAGGGCAGCCATCGTTGTGGACGGAATTCATCAGCGCTGCAGGCTTCCGCTTTCGGCTGCCTTCCTTCTACCATGAGTGGAGCTTGCTCGCTGGAGTGGCTGTTGCACTGGGACCCTAACACCCCACCTTACTAAAAGAGGGACTTTTTCACCATCTGCTCGGGTTCCTCAGGGAAAACCCTGGGATCCCAAGCCTGCCTTTCCCTGCCCTGCTGGCAGCTGGGCTGTGGCTGCCCTGCCCCCGCCGTTCCTTTGCAGTTGCTTTGAGCCTTCGCTATTCTGTAGCCTCACATGCCCTGCCTGCCGAGACCTCCGCGGGTTCCCGCTGCAGCTCCGGAGTTCGATACATCTCGTCTGCCACCCGGGATTTGTGCTCGTCCCTGCTGTTCCAGCCTGCTGTTCCTGAGGGTCCGGCCGGACACCGGGATCGGCTGCCCAGCAGTTTGTGAAGCCTTTGTTCCATCCCTTCCCGGGATCCCGGGGCACCGGTGCCGCGTGCTCCCCGAGCTCGCTCCGGAGCGCCCCCTGCAGCCGCGGGGGAGCCATCGCACCTGCCCTGCTCACCGGGAGCCGCCAGCGCCCCTGCCGGCTGCGAGCGGAACTGCACCCGAGGGGAAAGGGCCTGACAGCCGAGAAGGCTGGGACTGGGTTTGTGATTGTTTGCTGTTACTGCCATAGCTATTGTTGTTTGACTGGTTATACACATAGATATACAATAGTAAAGAACTGTTATTCCTGTTCCTCATATCTTTGCCTGAAAGCCCCTTAATTTCAAAATTATAATAATTCGGAGGGAAGGGGGTTACATTTTCCATTTCAAGGGAGGCTCCTGCCTTTCTTGGCAGACACCTGTCTTTCAAACCAAGACACCTATTTAACACAGGGCATTCACAGAACGTTTTCTGGTATTATTGGCTCTCTCATCACAAGAGCACACAGAGCTGCTCCTGCTCCTGCCCCCCCCTTCCAGCCATGGGGGCTTGGGGTGCTGGAGGCAGGAGAGGATAACAGGTGAGCTGGAGATAAGGTGACAGCACAACAGTGCCATACTCACCATGCAAGAGGAGCAGAGAGTTTGGTGTCAGTAACCATGGTCAGCCAGGGTCAAGTGACTGCTGACCCAGTGAGTGGGCCTGGCACAAGCTTCTGTGGCGTATAGCTGAGGTGAGGTCAAGGCTGAGGACCTCAAATGCAGCTCAGGAGTAGCACAGGGAACCCACAGCAAAGCATCTCCCAACTCATCCTCCCACCAATGCTGGTGCCCTGGAAGGGGGATCCAAGGCTGTAGCTGCACTGGGGCAGTGCTGGCTGTAAGCCCAGTCACACAAAACTTGCCAACCATTTTAGGCATCTACTCCCAGTATCACCAGTCTCTCAACAAAGGGTTGTCATACCTGTCTCGAGCTGTTACTCCCCTCCTTACTGTACATGGAGACAGTTACTGTGGGTCTGGTGCTGGACTGCACTGGTTCCAAGCCGTGCAACCCAGTTTGTTAACAAAGGCAGAGCAAGGGCAGTGCCTGCTGGCCCAAACCTCAAGGGCAATGTGCTGGCTGCGCTCACAGCCTGGGCTTTGCCTCAACTCTTAGCCTGGCACATACAAGCAGGACAGCAGCACTGCAATGCTAAGCTTTCCATAGCTTTAGCATCACTGGTTCTTCCACACCCCCACATGAGGAAGACCTCTCATGCCAGGACCTCCACCTGCCATTTCTTGATGTGGAGTGTGTGTCCAAGTATGAACACCAGATGAGCAGCTTTATGAAAGGGTGAACATTTCCAAATACAGTTATTCCACTTGGAAGCAGTATCTGAGGAACAATTTGAGCAGGATCTCAGGGAGCTGGCTCATTTTGCAGTTCTGCAGTGACAGTTATAGGAAATATCCTTCAGCCAAGAACAGGCAGCAACGAGATGATTTGGCCTGGAAACACTGATCGTACATCTCTTGCCTCATCTTACAGTGGTCTGGTGTTCACAGCCTTACAAATCATGAAGGCTGTTTCTTCTTACATTAGCAAAAGAACCAGCGCCCTCTGTTTTCGGAGACACTGCAATGTCTTTGCCATGCTCTCAAGTCACTTCACATTCACCTCCTGCTGCCACTTTTGGTGTGTTGATAACAGGCCTCGTGACTGGTGGGCTTGATCTCCCAAGTATGTGTCACAGAGTGGCCCACCTGTATCTCTGGAGGAGAACCTCCTTGTGTTATCGCACCAGGTACCATTAGCAGAAGTTTTCCTCAGCCCCTGACTGCCTGAGCTGTGAAAGTCTCTGAAAAAGTTCCCACAAAAGAAGCTTTTCCTGTAGCTGCTTAGTTTTTCCCTTCTGGCATTACTCTCCCCCTCTGTGAGTCACTTCTGTGTTGTTGGCACCCTGTGTGCAAGTCACAGCCTCAGAGCTGTGTGTTGTGCCTGGTAATTGAACCCCATATCACCCAGCTTTCCTCTTCCAGCAGTGGGGATCTCTGCTCCCAAGAGTGTCCTTGATGTCAGCAGGTGTGTGACCCTCCTCTAGTGGGGAAGTTCTGCCTTCAAGGTGGTTTCCTTGCTCTGCATTTTGATGCCCTCCTGCTGTGTGACACTGTGCAGGTAAGCAGGGAGCTGCCAGCTCATGAGTCACACTGACCTGAGATGTCATGTCAACGTGTCCTTTGTGTCCTTGAGAGACTCCACTTTGCCCGTTTTGGCCTGAAGAGAGAGAGGATCTCTTAGTGCAGAATAACATCCCAAGAGTTTCAGCTGCAGCAGCCAAGCGATCATGTTTAGGTTCTTCAGCAAGGCTGCCAGAGGTGTAGGTGGAAAACAGCCTACACATTATCATCAAACCGTGAAATATGCAAAGTAAAATGAGAATGTTGCAAAAACAATGAATACTTGTCTGGTCCCTCCTGCAGCCAACTTACCACTTACTGTGTGAGGTCACTCAATTTAGGGGGCTCTAAAGCTGGGTTTCTGAAACCTCCCATGTCCCCAGCATGTATTTTCAGCCTGTCCAAAGGCTCTTGCTAGCACAGAAATGATGATCAAGCTGTTAAAGTCCTTATACAGTAAGTCTGTATCTACAGGAGCCCTTGAGCAGAGACTATCAGGCTGCAATAAGCATTTCCCCAATATTGCTGTTTCCCTGAGGACAGGTGTAGCCTGTATTGGCAAAGGAAAGCAATATCTACACCTTCACAAGGAGAGATGCCAATTTAATCATGGTAGAGCTACACCAGCAAATTTTTGTTTTCAATGCAGACCTGGTTTAACTCCTCCTTTCCTTCCCTGCTAGCCTGTGCCTCAGTCCCTGATCTTTGCAGTCCCACAGAACTTAACTTCTCCTGCCTGCTTTCCTACAGCACCTCAGGCATCTCCAGCAGCTTTGCAGCCGCCCCTGTGGGGGCCCCACTTGCCACTGGCCTCCGGCTGCAGGGACACACTCTCCTCCCCACCCTGTAAGCACAGTGCAGCTGTGTGACCAGCCCACAAGAGTGGTGGCTGTGATCTCACTGTCTCTCTATTTGCTATTTAAAAATACAGTGGGACTTTCATGGGAATGTCTTCAGATTAAGTTACCCTCAAGTTCTCAATAGTGCCAAAATGCCATTTGCAAGTGAATGCAGTGCTGTTTTGGGTGGGACCCTGACCATTGGCTTGCCTGGGGTCATTAATAAACTGAATGGACTCATTTCTTACTGTAGCAGACATTTGCTACCTGGTGTGACATGGGCCACAAACCACTCTGTTAGTGGCAAAATCCACCAAATATCTGTCAAGTCTCGCACCCCCAGCTGTAGGGTCTGACGAATCCAAGCAGCTCAACCCCCAGGATTTGCCTCCACATGGGATTGTTCCGATTCTGGAATAACAGAACCCCGTACAAAATTCCTTGGGAGCAGTGCCACATAGCAACAGTTACTGAGATAGCAGGAGCTCTTCTGTGCCACCACACCAAATGACATACTCTAAACCAGTGGCTGACGGAAGCTGATCTAGCAGGGCCGACCTTTAGTGCATGGCTTGTTTACTCAGACTGCTGATGCTGGCCAAGGAACAGGGCTCTACTTGCTCCTGAGGTCTCTGAACCTATGCTGTTTGTACGCCACTGATGGATCTGTGCATGACCTGGAGACACACCTGATGTTCCTGCACAGCTTTGACCAGTCTACTATGTGCTCAGGATAGAGAAGAAACAGAAAGTACACAAAACCTGCCCAGATAAAATTGCTAGAGCAAAAAAGAGAACACATCTGGGCAAACCCAGAGCATGGCAGCCTTACAGCTCAGGCTGACCCAAAAATCTGTACTCTCCCACCTGAAAGCAGGGACAGCTCAGCATCCAGCATTGGCAAAGAAACTTTCCTCTCTCAGTGCTCCAGGCTGGTTCAAGTCCCCCCTGCCGCTTTCCATCCACGCTCTTGGAGGATATCGGGAGTGCCAGAGGGCAGAGCAGAACTAGTAAAGCCCCACATGCCCAGGGCAGCGGGAGGCAGCATCAGGGGAACACAGTTCACCGGGGCAGCTGCGATCCAGCGGCGAGCAGAGGCCGCACCTGGGCCCCGCAACAACAGCGCTCCCAAAGGGTCCCCAAGGCGAGGGCAGGATGTGACCTGCCGGACTACGGTTTTCCTCACAAAACGGGTCACGACCGTTGACTGTTGCCATTGACCTGTAGCTTAAATAAGCCTTCAGCGGCTCCAAAACTGATGTCCCGGCTCCGCTTCCACTCTCCTTGTTTCCACCCCTCGGACCATGCCGGGCCTCCGCGACGCCAGGGCTCGGCAGACTCGGTCGGGTTCTGGAGCGACAGCGGCCGCCGCCAGGGGCTGCCCTCGACCCGCAGCTCCGCCACTCCTGCCGGCCTCGCCCGGCCCGGCCCGGCCCGGCCCACTCCCCCCGCCCCGCCCCGCCCCGCCCCGCCCCGCCCCGCCCCGCCCCGCCCCGTCCCGGCACAGCAGCCCCCGGCAGAGGGACCCGGGGAGCGGCCGGGGGTCCCGGGCCGGGCCGCACCGCCCCCGGGCGGGGCCGAGATCGGGTTTCACATCCTGCCCCGCTCGCGGCCAGAGCGGCCATGGCGGAGAGGTGAGTGGGATTGTCGCGCACCTGTTGAGCGGCGGGAGAGGGGAGAGAGCATTGCCGCTCTCCGGGGCTGTGGGCCTGCGCCTGGACTGGGGCCGGGGCCGGGAGCCACCCCCGGCTCGGGTGGATGGGGCGGCACAGGGCTGGGCAAGCCGAGGCGGCAGGTGAAAGGCAGCTGGGCCGGGCCGGGCCGAGCCGTGCCGTGCCGTGCCGGGCCGGGCCGGGCCGTGCCGTGCCGGGCGGCCAGACTCGTGCGGGACGGTGGTCCCGGTCCGCCTCCCGCCGCACCGGGCTGTCCGGGCGGGAGCTCCCTCTCGCACCGTTCCAACTCCCGCCGGGGCCGCTGCCTGGGGCCGGGACTGTGCTGTTTGCGGCCTCCGAGCGAGGCGGGCGGCCGTGAGCTCGGCTGAGCGGAGCCGGCCTGGCCCTGACTCGGAGTCCTCCCTCCTGCCTGGCCTCTGCGCCTCACCGGAGGCTGTGGCCAGACTCCGTCGGGTGCCCTCGCACCTCCGAAGACGGGCGGCTCGTCGGGAACGCACCATGGTTTTGTGCCCGTTCCAGCCCGGGTTCGCCGGCACTGGGCTGGGTGCCCCCGTAGCTTGCCCTCTCTCGCTTAAAAAAATAAACGCTTTTACAAAATGATAGTGCAAATACTATCGGGCGTGGCTGTTGCACTGTGACCAGGAGTGGGTTCTGTCCTTTCCTGGAAGAGGGTAGGGAGCCAGGATCACCTGTTGGCAGTGAAAATGGAGGGCCAGGTAGCCAGGCCAGTTTCCCAGGCTGCATCCGGCTTCCGACAAACGCAGGCGGATTTTACGGCTCCAATGAATAACCCCATTGAAGGAGAATTCCTCCAGGTCTCTCCGCGCCTGGGATCGCCGGCCAGAAGAGGTTTGAATTAAGTTTGGTTCTACCAGGAGGAAAGTGCAGAGCCTGGCAGAGGCACCGTCCTCCCTGTTGCCGATGCCAGTTTCTGTTGCGCTGGTCTGCCAGTGTGTTTTTCATCCTAGATTAAAAACTTGGCCGATTTAACATTCCTGCAGCGTGACTCTCCCCAGGGTTACCAGATTTCAGCTGGCTTCTCACGTTGTCGTTGTCTGGGTGAGAGCTGCGCTGGTGTTTTTCTCAGTGCCTCATTGATAATGCAAGGTGTTTGGAATAATTTTTTATTTCTCTTGCATTTGAAGTTGTTTTATTTCCTTTTCCTTCTGCGTTTCCTGCAGCAGACCATGGTTTGAGTTATCCTGTAAGGAGCATCTTGGGAAGGGATAGTGAATCCTGTTGAGGGTGGCCCTAGAATACCAGAATTCAGTCAGAGCAAAATGATGAGCACAGCAGCATTCTCTCATTTTGTCAGCAGCAGCAACTCACAGCAGTTGCTTCTGCCTCCCTGCTTGTGACAGCCAAGTCAGTGCTCAGAGATTGAAGTTGTAGGTTCCTAATTTTGGGGTAAACTGTAAAACCTGGCAAAATCCTGTAGATTTGAGGCTATCATTCCACTAGCTGGTGCAGAGGAGTATAGAGCTTCTTGTGCTGGATTTCACTGTGTTTTTCCTGTGTATCTCCTGCTGACTGTTTCTTTAGTACTTTTGAGTTTGGTTTGGTGAGACAACTCTTCCTATCAGTTGGATGGAGGCTATCTGGCATGATGCTGAGATCACAGCAGATTACAGGAATGCAGATTTAGAAGCCAGGATTTTGGTCAGATAGTTCTCATGCTGTCTGCATTCACAACAGGTTTGCCTAGCTGAAACAGATGTCTTGGCCTTAGCTAGGAGAACGTAAGCTACAGTGAGATCTCAGTCCATGGGTCTGGTGCATTTTGTAACAGAGAATTTTATGGTCATCCTTGTGATGCAAAAGGCTGCTTTCAGCCTGACCCTGACTGGATTTGTGGCAGAAGTCCTCATGAGAGACATGCACGTGTAATATGCCATGCAGAACAGGGCTCACCGAGCACTGCCCTGCTTTAGGGACACAAAAGGCAAATGCCTCCCATTCAACCGATTTACTTGATTTCTAGAAAAATGTAATGGGCTGTGGTGCAAAGATGGAAGGAGAGCCTGGGATTCCTGTAGTGAGCTGCCTACTGGATAAGAAAATCTTGTGGATTTCGTTGTATTGGTGTCTGAGCTTTGAGGCATTTTTTGAATCCATTTTGCCATTCTTTTGGGGCTGCCTTCACAGGATTGGGGTAACTGCCTACTGGCAACCAGGTAAAGTTTTATAGACCAGGAAACAAGGGTTTTTTTTTTCCTCTTAGAGCCATGGAGGAAGAATTATTAGCATAGTTGAAGGACTGTTGAAAGAACTGTAAGATACACAGAATCAGCTTTAATGAAATTACTTCTGTAATTAAAGGTAACAAAGCATAAACAGTGGTAGGATTCTGACTTTTTGCCCCATGAGGGTAGGGGTTTTTTTTTGCAGGCACTGCCATTTAATAAATATTCATATTAATTAACCCTTTTTTTGAAGTAATATGTGTCATATCTGTATTTCCTGACAGGTAAATGCTTTAGTAACAGTACTACTTGGTTGCCATTTTATTTATGGAGAAGAAAGCTTTTCAGTTTGTACCTACTGTTTTAGCAGCATGGTTTTGGCTGTTTGAATTAAACAGCCTCCGGATGGGTGCAGAAGGAGATCTTCCAGCCTACCCAGAAATACTGGGGTTGCTAAAGTTGTGTTAGCTGGGTGGAAGGACTGGGAATGGTACTGAGTGTGCTTGTTCAGCAGGAAACCTGCTGTTCTGGCTGGCTGTTTTAACTTAATACAAAATGTAAGGGATTCATCAGTTTTTTTTGTGATTACAATGAGAACTCTTAATTTTATTATTGAATCTTGAGTTATTTTAGTATAGCTTGATGGTTTTAGTTAATTCAGATTAATTCAGGCTTTAATTTGTGTTTGCATGAATACCAGTTTCCATGTTTTTTAGAAACTTTAGTTTAGGAATGAGTGAAAACTTTGACACTTCGTCAGCCTGCCCTGGAGCTGCTGATGGGCTCTGCGTGTCTGAACTCAGCCGTGGCTTTGTAGCAGAGGGGTCTTCTGGTTTTGGCAGGGCATCCAAGCCTCTCACTGTTGTGCAGGGCAGAGCTCTCCACATCCTCTGAAGTGGGCCCATGTGTCTTGTTCTAGTTTACCCTCTTCTTAGTTGGCTTAAATAAGGCCATGAATAAACATCCTCTCTGAGGCTTGCTGTGACTGCATGACAAGCCCATACCCCCCCCCAGCAGGTTATCCCACTCTGGTCTGCTGAATGAGCCTTTTCCTGGATGGGCATTGTGGTAGTTCACTTGGCAGTAAATGAACTGGGATAGCAAAGGTCTCTGTTAGCTCTGTAAAATCAGTGGGAATAAGTGCACTTAGGGAGAGGTTATCAGCAAGCCTGACCTCTGCCATACGCTCCTGTCATCCCCACTTCTCTAAACATGCTGCTGAGCTGGTGAGCTTACCAGGGCAGTTTCCTTGGGATGAAATGGTTTAGGAATGACTGGCTAAATTTAAGTGAACCCAGGAGTTTGTTTTCCTCCAGTAGCTCTTCTGGCAGAAGTGGAAGAGGGGCTGTGGAGGACAAGATAGTTGTCCTGTCTACCATCACTGCCAAAACCTTTCTAAGCTGCTTCCATCAGGAGGCCCAGCATGGCCCAGAGCTAGCTCCTAAGGGGCAGTCAAGCCTTCCAGTGTTTGACTATGCAGATAAAGCCTGGTCTTTGGGAAACGCCTTCAGAGACATCAGAGTCTTCTGATGGAAACTAATCAGAAATTCAAAGCAAAGAAGGAGTGTTTCCTCCTACCTGAAGTCTCCTTTTCCAGTGTTTCTATTCCTGTTGTAGTCCCCAAATGGCTTTCCATCCCCAGTGGATGATGCAATTAGGAAGAGATGCTTGCAAGCTTTCAGCAAATAGATAGGTCAGAATTTGAAATGTTCCATTTAGGCTCCATCAGTCCTTCCTAGGTGGAGTGCAATTATTTGTGCCTTGTTGTGACATGTTACGCTTGTGTTTTTATAAAAAGTCCCCCAGGCAGATTCAAATAGTTCATGAAGTGCCTCTTATTTGTCATAAAAATAAATTCTGGATCAGGCACTGGGATTTGGTTTTAGCTGGATTCATAGAAGGTTTCTGAGTTCTGCTGTCATTACTTACATATTTGATGTTAATTCCTGCCTTTGCCAAGGAAGGCTGTTCCCTTGTAGGAAAGACAGCTTTAATGAGCAAACAATTTCTTGTCCTTTTTAGTAGCTCAGTCGTGAGTATCCATTGAAGCAAGCTGTCTGTTGGATGGGTTTTATGCTTTTCATGAGGAAGAGTAATCCTCTGCTTTGGACAGTTTCTTAAAGCAGTCAGTTCTTGGAGTGGCAGGAGAGTATTAACTAGAGCAGCAGCTGTGAGGTCCATCTGGCTCATACATCTGGAAGAGACACTGTAGGTCAAGAGAAGATTCTTTTGCACTTAGTCTTTGTCTCATGGGATAACGGAAATACCATTATTTGGTATATATTCTCTCATCCTAGTTACTGTTCCAAGGGTTTGAGGTTACTGCTCTAAGGATTAAGTGATTTATATTTCCAGTTGAGTGTAGCCCAGTAAATTTCAGTGTAGCTGGTGTCAACTATCTTCCAGCTACTCTCCCAAGCTTTTTTATTTGTGTGTTGTCAGCTGCCATTTTTTTGGTTATGCAGCACACACAGCCAAGAGATATTTGGAAAACTTAAAATGAGGATGCTGGAAGTCCAGATTGTTTGCTTGCAGCGAAGCATGGGAGAGGGAAAGGACTCTGTGATTCCAAGGGGAATGTTGGCATGGCTTGTGTAGCAGCTCAAGGAGACATGGCCTCCCCGTGTTACATGCTTCAGGCAAAAAGAAGGGGCTTGAGTTGGACAATATCAGCTTTAGAAAATTTCTCCTGAAAAAAAACCACACTGAAAGACAAAAGTGCTGGAGATGCTGAGTTTATTTTTTTTTCAGGCTCGTTTGTCTCTTTGTACTTTAGGTCTTGTATGAAATTCCAGCAAGGGCTCCATGCTACAGAACGCTGGAACTTCTGAAATAAAGAGGTCTTAATAAAATTGTTTGCTGACATCTTCATCAACCATCAGAGGCAAATAGAAATCTGGTTCTACAAGGAGGGTGTATTTTCCTACCCCTCTTGTATTCTGCTTGCGCTCAGCTCCCTGAGCCAAGCTCTTGCTGCACTTCCTCAGTGGTAAGTGCTCCAACATGGGATGAAGTGAAGATGAACAGGGAGCACCCTGTACTCCCCAGACTTGCTGTGTCTTCCTGTCTCAACTTGAAGCAGAGCAGTCCTGGGCATCTCTAAACCAGCCTTTTTCTTAGCTGCAGGGTTTATGATCTACCAAAACCAAACAAGCCAAGCAGGAAGGGTCCCCCAAACACAAACCTGTGCTGGGTTCACCTGTGTGTGTAACTTCGCAGCTGTGGGACACTGCCATAAAGCACTTTGCTTTGACAGATGGGGCTGTTTCCAACTTGGGCAAACAAGGTTGCTGGTTTTTGCCTGGAAACCTGTTACAGAGGCAGCAAAGACTCAACATAGTGGGATTTTGTGTCATCATGGACTTGTGGGCCAGGGCCAGGTGCTCTGTAGCAGGGATAGCCTCTGTGTTCTGTAGGTCTGGTTTTTTCTGTTTGCTTTTGCTTGTGTCATTCATCTGGGAAAAAATACACAAAGAGGCTTACCGTCTCCATCACTAGTGATACCAAGAAAATCCCTGCACAATGCTGCCTGATGAGCTGAGACTGAGCTCAGCAAATCCCCTTTTAACCACACAGAGTTCAGCTGTCTTGGGTTTTTCTGACTCTGAGGCAGTGTGATGTGTTGTGTACAAGCAGCCAGGGCTCAGGTTAGATGGATGAATTGGTGTAAAATATTTTCAGGCACAAAGGAAAGTCAGAGAAAAAGTTACAGGAGACTTTATAGCTGAATAATTAAATACAGGCCCAGGGAATGCAGTGGGTGAGCTGTGCTGTGTAGCCTTGCCTGGAAAGGTTCCTCTGCACTGGCTGGTGTGGCTGACTCACATTGTTGGAACCCCAACCTGCCCACTGGTCCTGGCCAGCTCAACTGCTCCAGCACCTACTTTTCACCCCCCTGCCAATCTGCTGGTGCAGTTGTACTCCGCCACAAAGTCTTATCTGCTCTGGGCTTGTCTCCGTATGCTGTTGGTGCCATGTGGGAAATAGTGCCGGGTTGTTTCCAGACATGGAGCGAACTGTAGGTGGTCACACTGTGATCCAGGCACTGAGTCTTCCTTCTAGGTGTTTAAACAGTAACCCAAGGTTCAGCTGTTAGTTTCGACATGGTCACTTTGTTATAAAATGGTAAATGTTGTATTTGGTCCTCTTCTGGTCCTGCATCCATTTCTTCCTTATGTACATTGTAGTTCTTTGATAGTTCTTTGATAGCTGCAGCTATCCAGCTGTGTGTCAACCACATTGTTTAGCTCTTTCTTGGCTCCCTAGAGCCAATAGTTATGTTTGGGATTTTTTTATTAGATCTTCCAAGCATTGCTCTAAGCTAGGGTGAGAGGAGAAACTCCAAGTGTTTTTATGAATTCTTGATCATCACCAATCAACATGAAGTGAAGCAAAGAGAGATGGTGAAATGGCTGTGAGCTGAGGTGCAGAGCCTGGAGTGCAACTGGCATGAGGAGCATTTAATGCAGGCCTGAGGGCAGATGCTTAGCACATCGTAATGTGGAGGTATATTATCTTAGCAATTTATACCCTTGTAATACAGTGAATAGTCTGGCTGGGATATGGCTGAGTTGTATTTAATCAACCCAGCAAAATGAGTGGGAAGCAAGTAGCATTGGGGCTTAGAGGACAACTTTGTGCTTGGGTTGGTGCTGCCCTTGGGTTTTCATCTGCAGTCCTGAGTTAGAGTACAAATGGCCAAAGAGTTGCAATTTTGGCTTGGAAACACCTCAGAGAGCTTGCCCCTGAAATAAGCTACTCTAATTTTCATTAAATTAATTTTAAATTCACTGAAGATAAGGGTGAAAAGCAAATATGCTCCTTTCTGTACAGAGGATTTAGAAGCTGCTGAGGAAATGCCTGCTGGTAGTATGAGAACCCAGCCTAAATTCACTAAAGCTGTTATTTGAAATTAGTCTAAGACACAGGTTTAAGGTTCTGGAGACTTCCAAATTAGAAGTCTGTTTTGGGATGGCAATAAGCATAAAAAATAAGAAAAACAGTGATGATCTGGAGGTGAAGCTGTTCACTGCCACCTTTTTTTTTTTTTTTTTTTCTGGCTCTGAGTCCTGTCACCAGAGTGGTTGAGTTCACTAAAGCAAGAGAAAACCATCTGCTTTTAGTTAGCAGGCTGAATTATCTCTGTGAGGGATTTGAGGAGCTCTGCTGTCCTCATATGAAGAGTGCTGGGGTTGGGGAAAGAGTGGGAGGGGGTCATAGACAATTATTGAATTTGCAGTACATCATTGAATCATCCACTCTGATTTTAGTGTGCCATGATGTTATCATCCTGTTCCCTCTCCCATGGTCTGTTGAGCCAGCTTTGAATGTGATGCTGTTGAAGTGACTTTGGCCTTGAATTCCAAATGTCACTACAAGAGGGAGGCTGGCAGAGAGATACTGTGGGCAGAGCTTCCTTTAGTGGGGGCACTTCTTTGGGTTGATCTTGTTCTTGAAACAGGGAAAGCTGTATGAGTCTGGCAGTCAGGGCCATGTCAGTGATTTCAGCCTCTCTGGCTCCCCATAACTCTTCCCCAGGAAGGTGGCCTCTCGATGTGCAATGGCAGCTCCCCATCAGCCATTCAGTGCTCTAACAGCTGAGCATTTGCGTGCTTAAACTTTATTCGGTCTTGGAGGGATGAAATCACTCACTATTTTTGCGATTTAGCTGCTTTTGAGCTGTGGGAGCTGTCTGTGCATGAGGGAGAAGCTTCTTGGTAACCTGTTGTTTGGTGAAGTTGTGCTGGCTACAGGGAAGTTCCACCTTGGGCTGCTTTGTCCACCCCGCTCTCCCTGGAGCAGGAAGCAAAGACTTCAGATGGGAAAGAGTGAACAGCATGGTGATCACCAAATGGTTTAGTGAAACAACCCAGAGTTCAGCTCTACAGATGTAAAAATGAACATCTTCCAGTAGTTGTTGTGCCCACCCCTGCCTGGCCTGGATGGCTCGGGTAGTGAGCTGAGCTCGAAAGGTGTTGATTTTGACCTGCAGTGGAGTCTCTTTGGGGAAGAGCACAGTTTCCTATTTTAGAGTGTCTCCTGATACAACGTACATCTTGTACTCTGGATGTGAAATAAAATAGCCACTGCAGCTGGCCCAGACAGCTCTATTACCCTGGTCTTGCCAGGGCACGTGGCGCCAACTCCAAAGTAGAGTTGGGCCTCCAGGAACGGCACGTGGTGAGCCCTTGGGACAAGCAGAGGAGGGCATGCAGTTAATTCCTATTGCATTGCTCAAGCCTCTGCTGTTCACAACAGCAGCCATTTCTTCAAGCAAGAGCATGTGGGTGGTCAGAGAACAGACAAATTTGTCATAGAACTGCCAGCAGTGCAGCTTTCTTGTCTTTTGAATTCCAGCTGGACCGGGTGTAAAGCAGTTTCATGGACTGCAGAGATTTGAGGGACTTTACATGAATTAACAGTATTCTCCAGAAATTACCATTTTGGGTTTGTTTCTTATGGTAGGACCTTGTACTGCTTTGCGTATAGGTGTACAGCTGTAAACCCTCCTGAATGGTGCGGCTGTTTGCCTGGGAAAGGCATTAAGAGCTTTAACGGTGAGGTGTGTCTGTGCTGTAGAGCTTGGACTGCTCTGTTGGTCCTCTGGGAAGTGCAGCCTGTCATTAGGACAGGCGGTCTGTGGGCCCATGAACAGAAAGCAGTATCTGTGTGGCTGACTCTGAAAACTGGGTGCTGCTGAAGGCGGCATTCAGCCAGCCCCTTCTTGGGTGCAGCTCTGTCATAGCAGAGCTCTCTGTGCTGCTCAAGAGGCAGGACAGTGTCGGCTTCATCTTTCAACTTTACACCGGCTAAGCTGTGAGAGAAGATGAGAAAAGGAATGAATAGCTGGGAGGTGCAATCCTCATTTTTACTGTGCTTCAGGCAAGAATTGATCCATGATGTTTTTATTTTTTAGATTAAAACCTGTTGCTGACTAAACCTGTTTTGCAGTTTGCTAGCTATTGGGCCCAGCCTCTTGTCTCTTGCATGTCTCCTGCCAAGGTCCTGTTGGCCTCAACCTTGGCTAGAGCTCTGTGCTCAGTAGTGCTGAAGATTAACAAGGGAGAAGGCCTAAGCTGTGGCAGCTCCTGGGAAGGGAAATGCTGTTGCAGGGCGCTGCTCTCCTGGAATCTTGGCTGCCCTTTGATATCATCCTGTACTCCTCCCAGGAAGGAGGAGCCTTGACTCCTCTACCTCTCACCTGGTGGCTGCCTCAGGAGGTGCTTTGGTTGTGTAGCATGTTTCCAGCTGGAAAAACATCTAGTTTTGTGCATCTAGAAACTGTGAACATGCAGTTACCCGTGAAAACTCAGTACATATGTGCTGAATAGTTATGATAATGCTAAGCCTGGGGTTATAATGGGATCCTTATGACTGGCAGCATAAAAATAAAATTAATGAGACCTGTCTGACTGGCCACAGAGCTGGTGTTTACTCCCAAGTCTGCTAAAAAGGGCCTGTCTGCTGTCTTGTAAGAGCCCTAAGATTGTTCCTTGGCTAAAGAGGAGCTGATGGGAACAGAGGTGGCATGGAAATCATTTAGTGATGACATTACCAGCTCAGAAAGATTCGATAGCTCCAACAAGAATAGATCAGACTTTTTTTGTTTGGCCTTTTAAAGAAAGATGCAAAAAAAGGGGAAATGTGCAGAGGAAAGAAGGATAGTGGAATGAGAAGGAGGTTTACCAAAAAGGGGAAGCTGTATCCAAGCAGGAAGACCAAAACCCTATCTATTTCAGCAGATTACATGTAAAATTAAAATAAGGCAGGCCAGATTAAGACTTTTGAAGAGTGAATTTGCCAAATATGATTAACTTTCAAATGCATCAGAAGCCTTTCAGAAACTGGCAGGAGAAGAGATCAAAGTGTGAGAGGCACAGAACATAAAGCTATCACAAAAAAATCGAAACCATTTTTGGCCATCTTGACTCGTGTGGAGGAGCTTTGCAAACTACAAGCTTGCTACAGAAGAGCTGTCTGAGACGTTGTCTTGTATCGAGCATCAGTAGAAATAGCTTTAGAGCAAATAGAGGAACTGATAAGAAACTAAGGAACAGATAGCATGTACTCAAGAGTGCCAAAGGATCTTAAATCTGAAATTGCTGAGATAGTTTCGTGTGTATCCTGCTGCTAAAGTGCCGTTGGTATCACATTAATTGGTGGTGGCAAATGCAATGGCATTTTTAAAAGTGGAGAGTCTTGAGGAAATTGGGGAAGTGGCTCAGTATTTGTTCGGGTGTGCTGCTAGGGAAGGGCTGTGGAGAGTATTCAGGGTTCCATGGACTGTTGGGTCTGACCCCTGCGCCTAAGTCTCTGCAATGAAGAACAAGTTTGCTGAAGGCATGGCCAAGCTTGGAGCAGTGTTAGCAGGGCTGTTGTAAAGGCAAGCCCTGCCTCTGCCCCACAGATCTGCTGGAGGTCGATGAGCATGCTGGGAGCAGGACCACTAGGCTTCATGAATCTCTGTTTTCAGACAGTCTTTGGCAAGTTTCTCTGCCAAAGACTTTTAGGAGAGAGTCACCGTGGGCATGGAGGAAGGGTCTTGTTAAGGACTGAGAGCTCGTGAAAGCACAGACTGCAAAGGGTAGGGCTTGCTGGTCATTTTTCAGCCTGGGAAAGAGGCAGCAGCAAGGCCGGAGAAACTGGTGCTGGGAGTGTTTTGCATCTTATGGGTAACCTCAGGTACAGAGGGGTGCAGTGACATTCCCAGGTTTGCAGAGTGGATTGAATAGCTCACTGAAGGTGAGGAAATCTGTAAGGACCTCACAGAACCAAGCAAGTGGACCAATATGTGACAGATAAGTGTCAGTGTAGGAAAATGTGGTGAACTGGGAAAAATTACCTGTCCTGGGCCTGTTTGATACTCAGTCTGGACCTAGTGGTTATAGCTTGAGAAGAAGCTTGGAGTCATTGACAGTTCTCTGAAATCATCAGTTCTGTCTGTGATATTACCCAAAGAAACCAATCAGTTTTGGACACCATCAGCAAGGGAGTTAATAACAAAGCAGAGGACATAATTTTGACCCTCTCCAACACTTTGTTCATGTCTTGGAGGCTGCATGCTGTTCTGATTTCTGCATTGTGAGAAGGACACTGGTGTTAGAGAGACTTCAGTGAAGATGATTAAAACTACTAAGGGACACAGCAGCTGCCTTATGAGGAGAGAGCACAAAAAATTTGTGACTCCTTGGTTTAGAAAAGTCTTGCAGAGCATATGATCAAGGTATGCAAAGTCATGGAGGTAATAGAATCATAGAATGGTTTGGATTGGAAAGGACATTAAAGATCATCTAGTTTCAACCCCCTGTCATGGGCAGGGAGACCTTTCACTAGGCCAGGTTGCTCAGAGTTCCATCCAGTCTGGCTTTGAACGCTTCCAAGGAAGGGGCAGCCACAACTACTCTGGTCAAACCCATTCCAGTGCCTCACCACTCTCAGAGCAAAGAATTTCCTCCTAATATCTAATTGAAACCTAGTCTCAGTTTGAATCGATTCCTCTTTGTCCTGTCACTACATGCTCTTGTAAAAAGTCCCTCTCCATTTTTCTTGTAAGCCCCCTTTAGGAACTGGAAGGCTGCAGTTATGTCACCCCTAAGCCTCCTCTTTTCCAGGCTGAACAAACCCGATTCTCTCAGCCTTTCCTCATAAGAGAGGTGCTCCATCCCCCTGATCAACTTGGTGGCCTCCTCTGGACTGGCTCCAACAGGTCCATGTCTGTCTGGTGCTGAGGACTCCAGAGCTGGATGCAGCACTGCAGGTGGGGCCTCACCTGAGGGGAGTAGAGGGGCAGAATCCCCTCCCTTGACCTGCTGTCCACACTTCTTTTGATGCAGCCAGGACATGGTTGGTTTCTGGGTGCCAGCGCACACGGCCGGGTGTGTGCAGCCTCTCATCCACCAGCACCCCCAAAATCCTTCTCAGCAGGGCTGCTCTCGATCTGTTCCTGCCCCAGTGGGGATCGATACTGGGACTGATACCCAACCCAGGTGCCACACCAGCATCTGGCCTTGTTAAACCTCCTGAGGTTGCCGTGGGCCACTTCTCAAGCTTGTCCAGGTCCCTGTGGATGGCCCTGTCCTTCAGGTGTGTCATCTGCAAACCTGCTGAGGGTACACTTGTTCTCGTCATGTATTAATGAAGATATTAAATAACACTGGTCCCAATATGGACCCCAGAGGGACCCCACTTGTCACTGATGTCCATTGGGACTCTGAGCCATCGAGCACTACCCTCTGGATGTGACTGTCCAACCGCTTTCTTATCCATCTATCGTGGTTTGGCACTGGCCCAACACCAGGCACCCACAAGAGCTGCTCGCTCACCCTTCTCTGCCGCAGCTGGGCAGAGGAGGGAAAAGGAAAAAAAAAATTACCCAAGGCTTCATGAGCAAGATAAGGACCGGGAGAATAAAACACTTCAAGGGTGAAACAGGTTCAACTTAAGTTGCAAAGTGAATTTATTACTAACAGAGTCAGAGGAGGATAATGAGAAGTAAAATAAGCCCTCAGAACACCTTCCACCCCCCAGCCCCTCCCTCCTTCCCACTAACAGTGCAGGGAGACAGGGCATGGGGGTTTGGTCAGTCCATCACTGAGATTTCCTTCCGCTGGTCCAGGAGAGGAGTCCTTCCCCTGTGCGGCCGGGGGCTCCCTCCCACGGGAGACAGTTCTCCGTGACCTTCCCCGGCGTGGGTCCACTCTCACGAGCAGCAGTCCTCCCAAAACTGCTGCACTGTCAGTCCCTCCCATGGGCACACAGTCCTCCCAAAACTGCTGCACTGTGGGTCTCTCTTTCCACGGGCTGCAGTCCTCCAAGGCCAGGCTGCTCCAGCCTGGAAGCAGGGCCCTCTCTCTCCACCGGGACTCCCACTGGATCACAGCCTCCTCCAGGGATCCACCCGTTCTGGCACGGGCACCTCCCCCAGGGGCTGCGGGTGGATCTCTGCACCCCCCGTGGATCCCCAGGGGCTGCAGGGGCACGGCTGCTTCACCGTGGTCTTCACCATGGCCTGCAGAGGAATCTCGGCCCCGGTGCCTGGAGCACCTCCTCCCCCTCCTTCTTCCCTGCCCTTGGTGTCTCCCTGTTGTTTCTCTCACATGTGCTCACTTCCTCCTCTTCTCTAGCTGCAATTAAAACTGTGCATGCCCCACTTTGTTTTGATTTCTTCTGAAATCTGTTATCACAGAGGTGTTACATCATCCCTAATTGGCCCAGCCTTGGCCAGCAGCATGTCCATCTTCAGAGCCACCAGCCATTGGCTCTGCTGGACATGGTGGGAAGCTTCCAGCAGCTTCCTTACAGGAGCCATCTTTGTGGCCCCCCTGCTACCTAATGCCAGCCTGTGCCAAACCAATACACCATCTAACAGTCCACTCATCCAATCCATCTCTCTCTGATTTAGAGAGAAGGATGTTGTGGGGGTCTGTTTCAAAGGCTTTACAGAAGTCCAGATAAAGGACATCTGTCTCCCCCCCTTGTGTACGGAGCTGTGCCATTGTACAAGGCCGCTGGCTTGGTCAGGGAGGACTTGCCCTTGATGAAGCCATGCTGGCTGTCCTGAATCACCTCCATGTCCTTAGCAGAGCTTCCAGGAGGGTCTGTCCCATGGTCTTCCCAGGCACAGGGGTGAGGCTGACAGGCCGGTAGTTCCCAGGGTCCTCCTTTCTACGCTTTTAAAAGATGGGGACAGTGTTTCCCCTTTTTATGATTAAGTTGAATTTTTTCTACCACGTCTTGTGTGGCCCTAGAATTTTGGGCACTTGGTGAAACCTAAAGGAGATTGGTTTATAGCAGATAGGAGGAAGGCCATTTATTTTACACAATCTGTGATTAACTTCTGATTTCAGTGTTCTTGGGGGTTGTGGATGCAAAAGGCATCATCATGTTAAAAAACGTTTGGGTAAATTTATGGACAGGCAGTCTGAGATAGTTACTAGGAAGAACAGCCAGCCATGTGCCTTTAGCATCTGTAATACGTGTGTGGATTCTTGAGGAATGAGGGACAAGATGGAGAAAGGGCATGACCAGGCTTACGTGTTTTGCTTAACAAACCTCCTTGAGTGTCTCTCCTGTAGGCAGAATGGAGGGGGCACTTGGTTTTTCCAAAGGTGCATGTCTTATGCTTTTCAAAGTTTCCAGAAACGAGCATTAAGTGGGAACATAAATAGGTGTGATGTGTTGGGGAAGAGCCAATATGGCTTTTGTGGACCAAAACTGAGCTATGTGACTCCACTGGTACTTGGAAGGTGTTTCTGAGTACATGGTAGGGGTGATCAAGTGGAGTGGTCTAGTGGACCTCACTGAAAGGTTTTGGCACAGGGTATCAAGGAAAAGTCCATCATGGGATGCATGGGTGAATAAATGATTATTAGGCTGCAAAGATGAGGAGTAGATGGTCAGACTTTACAGAGGAGGGAAGTCCTCGGGGAGCTGGGGTGGGATCTCTGCTGCTCACAGTGTTTGTACCTGATCTAGAAATGGGGATGAAAGTGGTGGCTGGGGAAGAGCAAATGAGGGAAGAAATCCTGAGCACTGAAATTCAGGAATGAATTGAGGGTAACAGGTGGTCCTGGAAAGTGTCAGCATCCTGTGCTTGGTGCTCAGCAGTGCTGCAGGAAGGGAAGTGGAGGCTGGAAACAGCAAAGAGGGAAGCAAAGGACAGAACAGTTCACAACATCATTGTGGTCTGCTGCCAGGTTGGATATTGAATGTCGGGTCACCCCATCTTTGAAGAGGCCTTGCTTTAAGTGCCTCTACAATTTTTTGCTCTTTTTTTTTTTTTATCAGTGGCAAATACTATGTACTGGGTACATAGTATTTGGCAGATGAAGACTGTCTAGGTGGATATTGAATAAAAAGCAAAGTTGAATGTGGTCCAGGTTTCTGCTCCAATCCATCAGCCATGCCACTGCAGAAGGACAGAGAGTGGTGCCTGCTTTGATGTCTTCCTGGATTTGTCTCTTTTTTGCTATCTTCCTTGCCACTGCTGAAAGTGAAAAGCTCAGTTTTGGATTGAACACAAGCTAATAAATGTGTGCGGTTTTGGTGGGAGAAAACAAAAGGAACTTGTTTTGGGCACCAAATCAAAAAGTGTATTGTTCTCGCCCCACTGTTCACTGTTACCATGTATAGCAATTACTGCCATGGCAACACATATTTTCATGAACCAGCCAAGATCTTCCAGAGCTGCAACATAACTTCTGATACTTGCTCATTGTGATGCTATTAATAACTGTGTTTCCCCCCATCATAGCCAGGAAGCTCCTTCTTCCTCATGTACCAAGTGCAAGGAATAAGCTCATTTTAAATCAATGTGGGGAGAAGTGACACTGCGGATTTCCTGGATTTTTTTTGTTCTGGAGATCCTGTCTAGTGCTGCCAGCTCTGCAGCCACCGCCTGAGCTGAGATGTCTCTTTTGTGCCATTTATAAGTCTCAATTTTCTTTTTAATTCCTTTTCTCTTTTTTTTGCCCCTTTCTCCCCCTTCTTTTAAACCAGGACAAACAGATGACACATATTTACTCCTCCAGCTATGCAAAGTAGCTTAAGTGTTTGCTTCAGTCTGACTTGGTCAAGGGGAGAACCTGGCGCAAATTAAACGTGATCTGGGCCAGGCTCTGGTCTGCATGATTTCTTTACTTACCTCCTGGTTATTTAAACAAGATAAACCCTGGGTATTTAAAATTGCAGTTCAACTGTTCTTGGCACTAGTTGAATTTAGCTGAGTTTAAAACCCCCCAAGTGCATATCCACTTTTCCCAGCTGCATTAGCATGCCTGCATGAATCTCCTTTGAGTTGGAACTGTGTCAAAAATACCATCACCAGGTCTTTTGACACCTTTTAAAGAGCTGTGGTAAAGGTGAAACCTGGGCTTTTGCTTAAGGTGGTGTTTCCACTTGAGCCTGAGCATCTGTGAAAGGCTGCAATGGGTGCCTGTGAACTGGGGTCACGAGTCTGTCCCCAGCTCTGGTTCTGGGTGTACACAAGTCACAGCTGCAGTTGTCCAGTTTCATCCCTCCAGAGGAAGGAGTTATTTTGCCAGGCCAGTCTCCTCTCATTCGGGGAGGAGCTGTAATACAGCTAATAGTTAATACAGCTATTAACTGTAAAACCTTCCCTCCCCTTCCTCACCAACTTGAAAGTTTTTTTGGCAGTCTTGAAACTTGCAGCTTCAGATGTCACTGTCTTTGATATTGTGCTTTCCCTGATCTCCCTGACTTACTGGATTGATAACCTACTGTCGTTAATGGAGAGAAAGTGAAAACAGGGAATTCTTTATCCTACCAACCTCCTTGGAGAGGCTGAAGAAATGAGCATATGCCCTGCAAAAGGCTGGTCCAAAGCAAGGAGTAATTGTGATGTCCACAGTGAGTGACTACATCCTTCTTTTATCGTTGCTCTCCTCATTTCCTGGGATGGTCTGTAGTACCTCCAGAGGTGCTGCCAAGGGCTGAGTCTTCCTGGGAGGGCAACATATGCCATGAGGGACTACCTCCTTCTGCAGCCCAACTGTTTTTTCCTGAGCATCTCCAAGAAACAACTGAGACCCTTTTTGAGAGCCTTCAGTGACACAGCTATTCACCACAAACTGCCTTCTTGTGGACGCTCAGGAATCATAGAATATGCTGAGTTGGATGGGACCTATCAGGATCTCTGAGTCTACCTTCTGGGTCTGCACAAGACACCCCAGTTATCCCACCCTGTGCCTGAGAGTGTTGTCCAAATGCTTCTTGAGCTGACAGGCTTGGTGCTGTGACTGGTACCCTGGGGAGCCTGTTCCAGTGCTCAGCGACCCTTTGGGTGAAAAACTTTTTCTTGGTGTCCAACCTAAACCTCCTCCAACTCAGCTTCATGCTGTTTCCTCAAGTCCTGTCACTGGTCACAAGAGAGAAGAGATTGGTACCCGTCCCTCCGCTTCCTCTTGTGAGTGTGTTGAAGACTGCAATGAGGTCTACCCTGGTTAATCCCACCTTTGTTTCGGTGGCATGGTGAGAGCAAAGGCAAATTTGGGGCTTTAACTAATTGCACTTTGTTTTGTGAAGTCTAACATCTGCAAGATTGAAGAGATGTTCAGTTTTAAAAAAGCTATGACTGCATTTTGAGGCAAGGTCAAGCACCTCTGTCTTTGTTTCTAATTAAATCAAGCCAGAGCTTGTTAATGACAAAGCACTGGAACTATACATAACTAGTACTTTTGTTTACTTGGAGTTTGAGGTGTTACTGTAGTCACTGCTGGTCCTGCAGATGCAAGTATGTAGCAGACAAAGCAGAAGTTGAAATACAGCTCCCGGGATGTGACGCCTACTCACACTGTAATGTTGTAGAGACGATCAGGAAAAGAATGTCAGTTTGGGGCAACAATTAAGCATGCCTTTCCTTTTGGAGGAAGCTTTTTTTCATGGTTTATTACGTCAGAATAAAAACCAATATAAAGTAGTCAAACATGGGCTGTGATTTTCATTCCAGATTAGCTGAGAATTTGCTCAGGGATAGTTGAGCTTTCCAGGGCTGGAGCTGTGCATAGGGCAGGGACCCATGTGCTTCCCTGTGGGCAGGCATGCAGGAGGGACCAATGCTGTGGGTCCAGTGCATTGGCTTTGCAATATCCTGACTCTGTTGTGTCTAATGTGCTTGTTGTTCAGCAATTCCTGTGGGCAAAACAAATTGAAGGACCTCTTTTCCATGAGATACTATTTTTTCTTGCTTATTGTTTTATAAAGAGTTTATGAACTTTGTGCCTGAGGTTTTCAGCTATTTACTTACCGCCTCTTTCTTTGCCAGAGGAAATTGGTGTGCTTTGGGCTGGAGAAAATGATGACACTGAAGTGGCTCCTCTGCACAGAGTCCTGTTGGGATGAGCTTCCTGATGGCAGCTTGCAGCACAGGAGAGAGTTGTTTGTTTGCAGACGGTTATTCCTTTGACTCGCTGCCAGCTTGCTCCTATTCCTTGCCTTTGACTTGCAACCAAATTCCTCTGCCAGCTTGGCATTGTAGTGGTTAACTTGAGTCACACATAGCAAGCTTGGACAGCTAATACTTTCAAGAGCTTCACTGCATTTGTTCCTTCATGGTTTTTTCAACAGAGTTGGCAGAGACAGCTGCAGCTGGAGAGATTTGCTGAAGAACGAATCAGCCTAAAAAAGTTGTGATGAAACACTGTTATATTTGTTTTGTGCTTTTAGCCCACAGTGTTTTGTGGACTCTGCTATCTGAGAAATAACCTGGTCTTTTGCTGTCCGTGGCTGTGTTGTGCATGAGTTTTCAAGGGACCCTGTTTTTCAGTTCATAAATGACTGGCAGCCCTTTAAATGAACAGAGACAGAGGGCCATTATTTTGCTAATGTCACACTTCCAGGAAGGTAGCTGCCTCAAATATGTAGCTTTGTTGAGTGGTGCTTGAAAGCATTACGCTCTGTGATCTGGCTGCTTGTAGGGCGTCCTCAGCTGGCACCTGGGGTGACACTGTCCGGTTGTGCATGGCCTGGCTGTGCAGGTTCTCCACCCTGTAATTACAGTCTCAGTCTGCTCCTGTTCGTGACCACTGCGGGCTCATGTGCTGCCTTTAGGAAAGCTAAAGTTGTCATGTTTTTTTGATGGTTTGGTGGAGTTATTTTAGATCAGAGGTGGGTCTCCTGAGAGGTCCTTCAAGTCCCCAACCCTGCATGCTCTCACTATGGTGGCCATTCAGTCCTGAGGTCCTGGCTCGATGGGTTTCCCTTTGCTGGTTCTGGAAGTTTCTTTTCTGTTCCTGTCTTCCCTGTCTTCACCCTCTGACACTGTTCAGAAATCTCTGTAAATGTTTTCTTGTCATTGCTCAGTGTTCTCTTCTGCAGCAAACAAATATCTCTGTGCATGATGCAAATGAGCCTTGGGACTTGGCTATTTACTTTGTTCTGTTCTGGCTGCGGTGGGCTCTCTCTTCCCTTCAGTGATGATGGTACAGGAATGATTGTTCTTTTGCCCTCCTGTATGGGGAAGCTCTGCTGCACTGCAGTGTATTTACGTCTGTGCGATGCCTGGCATCATGTCACTGAGCCCAGGACGGTCCGTATACAGAAATGAAGACGATCACTCACTGCAGAGTCCCGTTCCTCCCACAATGTGCAGGTTGTGGGTTGCTCCCAGGGTACTGGAGCAATTGTTCGGTTTATGTGGTGGTGCACCTTTCCTAGAACAGCTTCGGATTGTGGAGCCTCCTGTTCCCAGACTGCTTTCCTTGGCATCAACTGTCTGAGGCAGCAGCTGCTGGGCCCCTGGCTGCAAGGGCTTCATGGCAATGCTGGGGGGAATCCCTGAAATCGGTAGTGGTGACATAGGAGGCAGGGAAGAATAAATCTCAGTCCTGAAGCAGCTGGGCAGCAAGCTAGATAAATCAAGACTTTTGTCAGTAATTATAGAATGACAGGGCAGCGGGTGCTGCCGTGTCCTTGAAATAGCAGGGATATCACTGGTGTGACATTACTTGCTTTGGCCCAGGGAGATCATTTGATGTATGCCTCTTCTCCAGGGCTCTGGGTTCTTGCCCTATGTCATTTTGGCAGGTATAACTCCTTCAGCTTAACAGCACAATGCTCTTCACCCAGGGTGCAGCATTGTCAGCACTGGGAAATGTCACCCTGCTTAGGTCCAGTTTGCTTCTGTTCAGCAGCTGCCAAGAGGTGTGGGTGTCTTATAGGTCTGTCCAGCTTTCTGGTCACTGACCAGGGTTTGAATCAGCAGGTAGTGCTAACAGGTGCTGGGGCCCATTGAGAAGGTGAGAGACTCATGCATGGGTTCCATCTCCATCCTTTCCTTTTGTTTGTATGCATCCCCCTTATAAAAACATGAACAGCCCAGGCCTGATTTTAGAGTTTCATTCATGCTGGGAGGCTCTTAGCTGCTTTGAGTGCCATTGTGGGCAGATCCTGTATGACTCGGTGCCTGCACACACACTCAGAAGTGGATGAAGCTCAGGTCTGCTCCAACTGGCATCATTTGTCTTAGCTTGGTGTGTTCCAAGAAGACATGGAGAAAGTAGATCTATAACTTGGGTTACCTGCCTGCAGAGATTTACACTCCTGGAAGGATGTGGCTGGTGCATCTGGCAATGACCATGAATGAGTCCTGCTGCCCCCTTGGGTGGGACCCTGTACAGGTGGGATGACTGTGGTGATGACCATTGAGCCGTGCTTGCAGTGTGCCCGCACAAATCCTCCCTGAAACTAGGAGCATCACCATGGGGGTGATGGGAGGGCATCAGGCTGCTTCCCTGGGGCTGAGCCCAACATGCTGCTGTGGGAGAGCACCAGGGGTGGAATGGAGGCAGCCACAGCCACAGCCATCATTTGTTGCTGAACTGGCAGGTTGTCCTGGAATGCCTTCACCTAAGCAACTGTGAAATATTTCCTCTCTAGGATATTGATAAAATTGAAGTTTTCCCATGTAAATCCTGTATACTGGGGACAAAGTCTAGTTATGAGCATGTTGAGGTGGGATGCAGTCACCCATCAGGTGCAGTGGTGGTAGTATCAGTCCCAGTCCTGGTCCCATTCCAGTGACCGACCTGACCACATGTCCTGGGATTGATGCAGCCTGAGGCTGTGCATGTAGGAGGCCAGCACCGAGCTGTGCCAGGCCTCAGCTCCCTGCCAGGGCAGCTCGTGTCCCCTGGGCAGGGACTGTCCGGCTGGCACCGAGCTTCCCCCCACAGCTGCCTGCCCTCCAGCAGCTGGGGTTTGGATGCAGCTGTGGATGCATGCAGCACATTTTGGAAGGAGAGGGGATGAAAACTGCCAGGTTTTTTTTTTCTTCTGCAACTTGTTCTTAAATGCTCAGCCCATAAAAGGAAAAATAACTCTGCTGAAGCGTTCATTGAGCTTAGGAGGTGCCACTGTGTCTGGGGCAAACCAGAGCTTTGGGGCAGCTGTTTAAGTACTGGGGTTTTGAGCTTGTGCTCTGACCTGCAAAATGAAAACCCCAGCCATGGTGGCAGGAGAGACCCAGGGTATGCCATGACAGCAGCTTGGGGGCTGGACAGGGTGTCAAGGCAGGTCCCGTAGCCTGAGGAAGCTGGCTCACTTCTCTGCTCTGGCCTGGGACTCAAGCTCCACAAATGATTTTGTTCCTCAGCAAAACTCCTGGGCTGGCT
Source organism: Corvus hawaiiensis (assembly GCF_020740725.1). Lineage (NCBI taxonomy): Eukaryota > Metazoa > Chordata > Aves > Passeriformes > Corvidae > Corvus > Corvus hawaiiensis. The sequence continues at coordinate 1,425,115 of NC_063229.1, forward strand.
GGGACGGATAGGCAGGAGAGGTCACCCACCAGATCTGTGTCCCTGGCCAGCCTGTGGATCATTGCAAAGAGTGGAGGGAAGCACCTGTAAACTTCTTGATGTGGAATGCTTTTTGACATCTCTTTTGCCTTCTGCTGAGGCTACAGTGTCCTCAGCTGGTCTCTATAGCCATAACACAGTTCAAGGTGCTCGCCCTCAATGACAATTTGGGGACAGAGAGAAGTGAGAGGCCCTTGGCCTCTGAGGGAGCAGCAGGTAGCCCTCTGTGTCTCCGACAGAGGAGCTGCAGCAGGAGCCTGTACTTACTGTAGCTCTTTGGTGAAGAGCTGTGCCCAGTCTGCATCACCAAGATTTTTTTAATGGGAGTGGATTTTACTGCTCCTCCTGCCCTCAGGTGCAATTTCCTTTAGGGTTGGTTTGAGCAGTCCCCTGGTGCCTGTCTCCAGTACATGAACTCCTCCTACTCAGAGTACCCATCCAGCAGGTGCTTTGTGTTTTGTCTCAAAGCTGTGAAAGCAGGGGTGTTTTCTGTCCCTTGCTCTTCCCTCTGTTGCAGAATCCCCCATCCTGTGAAGGGGGGATGAAGGATGGGGTGGGGATGAGCAGCAGTTCAAGCCCTTCTGTCTTCCCCTCCCCTTGAGGTGCTCTCTGTGTGGCTCCATGGAGTGATTTCAGGACCTGAATCAGTCCAAACTTGGTAGGCAGCACTTAGTGCAGAGTGGATGGTGGAGAAACATGAAGGTTGCTGTGGGAGTGTATGTGCTGCCCTCCCTTCTCCTTGCTGACATGCAGGGCTCTAGGATGCCTGTGCATCCATCCCACCCAAGATTCAAGTACTGGTCTTGGGCTGTGGGGCCTTATGCTTTTGAGACTGTTCTGGACTTTATTTTAAGCTGATTATCATTGTGGCATGTCTTGTCATGGTGTCTGTCCTACCTTATGCCCCTCCGTTTGTAGAGATCTCAGGACATCCCACCTGTGTCCTGAAAGTCCTTGTTTCTTACTTCTTTCTCTCTGAGACAGGATCTTGGAGGAATTTGTTAGTTTTGGTGTTGCCCCAACCCGCTCCCGTGGAATGAGCTACCCCTTTGTTGTCTGTTCTGCTCTGGATTTGGGGTGAATAGAGAGGCTAACAGCAGCAAGATGGAGCCAGCAATGCTGGCCCCTGGGCTGAGGGAAAGTTTGGGAAAGCCAGGAAAGAGACAAGAGCTGACAGAGTCCAAGCAACCAGAAAGCCACCAAGTTTCCTATCTGACAGCTTCGTCTTTGAAAATACTACCTAGCAGAAGGCTTGGGGCTTTGGTTGTGTTTGTTTCATTGTTTTTTGGGGTTTTTTTAATTAAAAACACCAAAGTAATGAGATGCTTTTTGTGATAAGACCTTTTCCAGGCTCTCTTGTACCCCTAACCCACTCAAACTATGGTGTTATTCTCTCTTCTCTGTGCAATGTGTTGCCAGGCTGGGCTCTGCTTTCAGAGGCCTGTCTCTGTTCCGCTCTTGCTGGAGCTAAGTGTTATGTGCTCAGGCTTTGAGCAATCAGCATTTGTTCTGGATTTTCACAGTGTGGTCTGTCTCTGGCAAAGCAGAGGTTGGTTTGTTTGCATAGTGCTTATTTTCAGGAGCAAGAGAGTTTTATGAACAGGCTGACATTATATTTATTTTAGTTCCTCTATAATTTTTGTTAGAAGGAGACGTGTATTCAAAAGAAGTTCATTATATATATATGTGTGTGTGTGTGTGTGTGTGTGTGTGTGTATGGATGGATGGATGGATATGTGTATGTGTGTAGGAGGGAGATGTTAGTTTTGGTTACTTTTTTTGTCCTAAGATGTAAATTGCAGCTTTTCTGGGCTCAGCTGAGAGAAGGCAGTGAATAAATCCTGAATTGTCTGACTCAGCTGCTGTAGGATTACCATAAGGAGCCAATGCTAAAGACCTTCTGGAGGCTCTCTACAGCTCCAGGATAGAGATGAGTTCTGCAGCCTTGTCCTGGCTTTGATGTACAAATCTGAGTGAGTCGGAGCCACCTGGAGGTTGCACTTGGTTTCTCAGCGTCTGCACTAAGTGAATTTTTCTGAGGTGGCTTTGCCTGTTGTGCAGAAGGTGAAGGGGCGAGCATGATTGTCTTAAAAAAAAATCTGTGGTGATGTTTGAGTTGTTGAACACAGCCCGGGCTGTTCTTCAATCAGCCAGGAGCCTGGACCCACAGAGGAGCAGCAATGTCAGCAGCAATGATGCCTCTGGGATGGTACCCACTCCCCATTCCTGAACTGGTTTGCCACAGTCTGCTTCTGGGGCCTCCTTTTAGAGGACTCAGGATGGTGACTATGGCTTCATTCTCCGTATGACTGCTTCTACTCCTTTTCCTGGGTCCTTTGTCCTATGCTCTGTTAACAGCAAATGAAAGAGGATTTGAACTCGTCTCTGTAGGGCAGATAATTTCAGATGCCCATCCCCATCACCTCAGTTGTTTGCTGCAGCAAGTAGCCCTGCACACACTTCTCTGCCTTTGGCTGGTGTCACACCGTGGTCGGTCTCTGGGAATTGTACTTCACTCTGTGTGTGTGATGGCCAAACTCCATTTCCCCTCCTCAAGGAGGACCTGTTAACAAGGCACTTAGTTTTAGCATTGGCACATCCTCAGCTGGATGATCACTGATGATGGCAACAACTGGCATCTTTGTCTTGGGGCTGGCATTGAGTGTGCTGCAGGCCTCCTTTGAGGGCATTAGTCTTGAAAAATCTCACTTGATATGGAGCCATGTTTGGCCAAGAAGGGCTTGGTACTGCCCCAGCTCTCTGCAGGGCTCATCCCAAGGAAGGAAAGTGAGGGAAGGAGGTGGGATCTTGGCTTGGAGCACAGAAGTCCAAAAATTACAGAGCATGGAAATGAAATGGGAGACCAAGTCATAAGAGGTCTCTTTGTAGCCATGCAGAGGGGTTTGCTGGCAGCCTGGTGTGAAGCTCCCTGGGGCAGGTGATTCCCATGGCTATTCTTGGTGCTCTCTTCCCCTTGGTGGGGGTTTGCCTCCTCAAGCTGGTGCTGAGCGGCTTCCACAGGTAATGAGTGGGGCTGGAGTTCACATCAAGCCAATCTTGAGCTGACAGCTCCGGCTAAGGAAACATCTCTACTATTCTTACCTTTGGAGAGCCTTGAAAAGAGCTTGTGGTGTCCCGGAACTGTGCTTGGCTGCCTGGGCTATGTCAGTTGGGTGATGGTGGCAGGAAAACCAGCTGTCCTGTGAGGGAGTGGCTGTTTGACTTCTTGGAGTTCCTCAGCTCTTCGTGCAAGTGACTCTTCTCCTGCACCTGGTCCTTTCCTTTTCTGGTCCTGCTCAATTCTCTGTAGTTATAATATTTTATTCCTTCCTAGACCTACTAAGCATTTACAGTCTTTGTGAGAAGATCTAATCAGGAGATGCTTGCAGATGCCCTTTCAGGATAAAATACCATTTTAAAAAAAATTACTGCTATCATTTTTTTATTCTGAGGCTTTACCAAGCAGGAGTGGCAGCCAGGAGGAACTCAAGCTGGTTTTGAAGGAGCAAAGTTTGTGCATGTCCATCCCCTGTGTCCTTGAGACTGCAGGACAGAGCGCAGCAGCTTAGCTCTTACCTGTACTGTCTATTACAACACTTCATTAAAAAAACAGCTGCCCATCTGTGAGGCAAAGCCTTTGGATGGGACCAAATCTGTTTGCCTACATGAGATGTGATTGTGCACAAAAAGCCTTATGCTTTCTCCTGCTTTTAGCGTGCCTGGTGCACCATCCCATTCACAGCACCCTGCTACTTGGGGACTGACCCCTGCCATGGCCTTGCCGCTCCTCCAAAACATCAGTATGCTTGAGGCACAAGCCTTCACAGTCGGAGGCTTTGCTTGCTGGAGTGAGCAGCTGGAGCTGTGTCCTGTTTCCCAGCTATGAGATCTGGAATTATTACTGGAAGTATTACTCAGGACACACAGGAAGCTCCTGGAATCTTTGACAATACAGGAGGATGCACATTGGGAATGTGGGTCGTTATTGGAAGCAAGTGGGGATTTTTTTGAAATCCCTTCATCTTGCAGGCTCTGGTGACTGTGTTAGTTTCCTGGAGCCATTCTGATGCCAGCAGGCTGCCTGTCCTGTGCTCGGGCTGTGGAGGGGTTTGGTCTGGGACTGCAAATGGGGCCTGCAGGGAAGTCCTGTTATGGGGACGCTGAGTCCCAGGAACTGAGACAAACTGAAACCACTGCTGTGATCCTGCTGGTGGGAGCAGGCGCTGCAGTGCTCGTGGGAGTGGGCACACACTCTGTGGTTGCTGCATTCCTCAGTGCTTGGAGCTGAAAGGACAGGGAAAAGCATTATTTAAACCATTCCCAGGAAACTTCTTTAACCTTGTGAAGTGGAATATGAATTAATATTTTTTTTAATTCCAATTTACGGCCTTATCTCTCTGCAATCCTGGGCTTATCACGTCTTTCCAGAGTTCCTGATGTTATGTTCGAGGTTTGTGTGGCAGCCTGGGGCTGGCACTGCTCCAGGAATGTGCTCCTTGTTTTTCCTCTTCTTTCTTTGCATGAGTGTGATTGCACCAAACTCTTTAGTATTTCAATGTGTTTTGTGCAGATTTTTTTCCCTGGTTAAATTCCACCTCAGTCATCCTCAGCCCCTCAATTTTAAGGGGAGCAAAGAGGTCACCCACCTAAGTCATCCACTAAGTGTCTTTGCAAGAAAAGATAAATATAAGCTTGTTAAAATGGAAAACAGAAGTTAGCAACACACACTCGGTTATGGCCAAGTGCTGTGAGAAGAATTTGTTATTTTCAATAGCTTGCACTTAACAGAAAATAGCTGACATCTCCTCTCTGCTGACGAGCAGCAGCGTGGATACAGCCATTGGTGTTCCAAAGCTTTGCTAACCCATTTGCTGGCAAAACAGATCAAACACAGTATGCTCTTGAACATTAAGAATGCTGATGGCTGACTCTTGATCACTTAGGGTCTTGCAAGATGTTATGTATTTTTTCTTCCTTGCCAGACAAATCCTCCAGAGCTGTCTCTGGTCTTCTTCCCAGGCTCATCTCCATGTGTGTTTTTGTGCTGCTTTCCTCTTCCAGCCCTTCCAACCTGCTCTCCTCCTCTTGTCCCCTCCCAAAAGTGGCAGCCCATGTCCCCCACCTTTGGGTGAAGCTCCTCCACATTCCTGCACCAATGGCAGCCTCTCCCCACTCCCTGAAGCTGCCAGTGAGCCACCTGGGTCTAAGTGCCCTTCTCAGTCCTCTCTGCCCTTTTCCTATTGTGTGCCTGTCCTTGTGAAGAGTTTTGGTGGTCTTGGACACTGCTCCCCTTGTGTTCCCTCTGAGCTGTCCCTTGGACCCTCCATGCCAGTTCCTTGTTCTACCTGCACTTTGTAGTTGCTCTCTCCATAGACATGCTCAACTTGCTCTGTTCCCAGCACTGCTGGGCTCTGCTGCTGCTCTTGGTTTTCCCTTTTATACCTTGTTTATGGGTGATTCCTCTGCAGCTGCTGATGCTCTTGATGATCTCAGTGATTTCTTTTTTTGTGCTTGCTTGTGGTTTGACATTGCAGCTGCAAGGGAAGAACAGAGCTGGTTCTGCAGTTCCCAGCCTGAGCCATGGCATGGGGTGCTGGTGTGGCTGTTACGTTGCACCTTAAATCAAATAGACGAACTGATGTTGTTTTGACCCAAAACCAGCAAACAACAAACCAGATGTTTTCCAAACACAGGGTTTTCTAAGTGGGATCCATTTGCAAGCACACTCTTGGCAGTGCCTTGCCATGCTCTGGTGATGGGAAACCAGCAGGAACTTGTGCCATGGGGAAAGGTGGTGTGCTCTGTTCCCAGCTCCTTGTTGGTCAGTGCGAACAGTTGTGATGGTGGTACTGTGGGGTGGGTGAGCACATCTGCCTGAAAACTGACCTATGACACAAAAGAAGGCCTCCACCCAGATCAGCTTTCCAAACCAGCCTGTCTGTGGTAGCCTGACTGTCAGCCCTACATGAGAATGCATGGAGGTCAGCGTTGCGTAGTAGATATTGTGGCAGGGGAATTGCACCTTTTCAGAGACAGTTCACATTTATTTTGTGTTGAATTGACTTTGTACCTATCAATTTTGAATCCTCAGAGCGTTGAGGAACAGCCTGCTTTTTATGGGTGCATGCCAGACTGCTCAGAATTGATTGCTGTCAATCAAACCCACATTTTTCCTAGCAGGGAGGTGCAATGTGCAACTAAACCCTCACCTAGACTTGCCTGGTGATAGGAGACATGCTGACCTTCCTCAGAAAGCCAGGGCAGAGCCGAAGACTGGGCTGCCCTGCCAGGAACTGCCTCCTCTCCCATAACCATGCCAGCAGGGCTGGGCACAGGAGCCCGGGCTGCCGTTTCGGGTACTGCAGTGCTGCTACCATCACTCCTGACCTTTCTGAGGACCTGCAGGCTGGCAGCAGAGGGTGTGAGAGGGATGAAGTGGGATCTCCCTTCTCCTGCTTCTGCTGTGGGAATAGCTTCTTCTGTCATGCCCTCGCTGCAGAGCAGCTGGAGGTTGTCAGAGTGAGCCCCTGGGCAGGAGCAGGTTTCAAGGGGGACCTAGGACCTGTCCTCTTCATATGGCTTTTATTAATAACAAAATTAACTTGGGTTAACTAGGGCCTCCTTCCTGCAGCCTCCACCAACACAGGGTGGAGGCCAGGCCTTGAGGGGTGAGAGCAGGAGCTGAGGGGCACATGTTGTTTTTCAGCATGCTGAGCATGTCACTGGGTTCAGGATTGCTTTAGTGGCAGCATCTCTCCTTTGTGGAGGGAAACCTTGTTGGGGTTTGCACTCCATTCTTCCATTTACCTGGGCTATCCAAAATGGTTTGGGCTACTACACTGAGGAGGCATTGGCTTTGCTGAGCCCCTCAGGCCAGCTCTTTAGGGTTGGTATGTCAGTGATAAGGTCGATGTGCCATGTATGACAGCTATGCAGCCCAACACCTCTGCATCAAAACCACTGTGCTGATCTGCCTGAAAACCAGGCTTACAGCACTGCCTGCCTTGCTCTCACTGACTGGGCTAGCATGGGTGCTGGTAAAGAATTCTGGGGGCTCAAGGGGTTCTTTAGGGCTGCAAAAGGGTTGTGGATCAGCAGCAGGGCCTGTCCGTTGGGTCACCTTACACCCTTGAAAGCTCTGTCTCATCAGCCAAGGAGGAGGGGGAAGAGCCTGCAATGGAGATGGTCTCATCCACCAGTCATTCCTCACATGTACCTTTTCCACAGGTAAGCATGGGCTCTGAGCAGAGTCCATGGGACCCAGAAGTCCCTTCCAGTCCCACAGCATGTGGGGGCTGTGGGCAGGCACTTGCATGGAGCAGGCTGCCTGCATTGTTGGGAGCCAGGCCTTTGGTCTCCCCAGGTGGAACGTGCAGCTGTCAAAAGGAGCAGATCCTGCTCTGCAGATCCTCCCTGGTCTTGAAAGCGAGGTCCCCTGCACATCTCCCAGGCACTGGCGCTCCTTCGACTGGGCCAGCCCTTGATGTGAGTCATCCCAGCATCAGCAGAAGGTGCTCGCCAGCCCTGTTCGTTTGTCCTGGGCTGGCGAGTGGGGGGTGACGGGGGCTCTTTTGTCTCAGCCCCATCACAAAGCCTTGCCCTGGCATCTCCTAAGATCATTAGATTGCTGAATATCCCCAAGCAGTGCTTTGATCTGCAAGCAGGCTGCCTAGCCCAGCGGGAGCGCTGTAGGACTCTCAGAGAACCTGTTTGCTTTGGGCCTCTGGCCCAGATTAATGTGGCTCTTGTGTCCCTGCAGCTCGGACTGGGTGGAGATCATCGAGCCCCGCTCCCAGGAGCGGATGTATGTGAACCTGACCACTGGGGAGTGCAGCTGGGAGCCCCCTCCCAACCTGAAGGTGCGCCAGTCAGACCAGAAGCAGTGGTGGGAGCTCTTCGACCAGAACAACAACCGCTTCTACTACTACAATGCCATCACACGGCAGACGGTGTGGCACCGGCCCCAGGGCTGTGACATTGTGCCCCTGGCACAGCTCCAGGCCATGAAGGGCAGCTCCCAGCCTGACTGCTGTGGCCGGCAGCACCGAGGCAGCACTGGCAGCGGTGGCAGAAGCACCCCTGTCCAAATGGCCCTCCTGCAGGAGATGGAGAAGGGCAAGTGGGATGGTGCGGTGGAGAAGAGGAAAGATCCTGCCAGGTAGGGGGAGAGCTTCAGCCTTCTCTGTTTATATCTAATGGGTGACTTCAGCTGCCAGGCAGGCCCTGTCAGGCAGGTTGGGAACTGTGCTTCCCCAGGGGGATGCTGTGCTGCCCCAAGATGGTGCAACGCTGGGGCAAAGTACTGCCAGGCCCCCAATCACTGCCATGTGCCCTCCTCTTCTCGGCGTACAGCTGTCTGCTTTCACCACTGCCTGAAGGTCCCCAGCTTGGACGAGGCCATCTTTGTGTGAGACATCATAAAAATACACATCAGAAGGTAATCATCACTCTGGGTGCTAAACAGAAGGAGAGGGGACAGGCAGGAGTGTTGTGCAGTGATGAGAACTCTCTCAAAAACTTACAGCAGGGTTTGTTGGGATGGCATAGCTCCTGTGCAAGGGGTCAGGCTGCTGTGGGGTGTGGGTGAGCCCATCTGGTCTGGCTCCTTCCTTTCCCACTTGCTTGGCTGCTGATAGGTTCTTGCAACTTCAGCCAGGGCAGGAGGTGGTGCTGCAGGGACAGAGCTCCTGGGCACAGTTATTTGGTTACATCAAGCCTGAAATAAAAGACCAATAACAGGATGCTATTTTGTTTGACTAAGAGATTTTTTTTACACTCAAACTAGTCTGACAGCAATTGGGGATTTTTTAGTGTATTGAAACCATGACTTCAGCTGCACAAAAGCATCCCTTCCTCAGTCTCTGTTGGGTTGGCCCCTCTTGGGTTGGCCTGGGATAGTGTCTGGGGCTGCTCTGCCTCCCTCCTGCCCTGTCTGGGCATCATCCTGCCCTGGAGGATGTGGTACTGGCAGCTGGGGGGGCCATGCAGCAAACAAAGTTGGGTTATACTGAGAACTGACCTGAGGGCTAGAGCAGTGCTTGGGGGAGCCTGACTCTCCTGCCATCTGTGCTGGGATGCCTTGTCCTGGTTCTGGGCAGTGCAGCAGCAAGTGCTAGCATCTTGGTTTTTGGATCAAGGCTGCCTCTCTGTGTGCCTAGTGCGGGCAAGGATAGAAAAAAAATCCCAAGTTAATGAGAACCACATAGGTTTCCATAGGCAGTTCTGGAAAGTATATGCACCCTGAAGTGAGGCTTATCACATGTCTGCTTATCAGTGTCTGCTGCTCCCTACAAGGCACTCCTGTATTCAATGCAGATCTTCATGACTGCGAGACACCAGTGATGCACATGAAGTGCAACAGAAAGAGCCCAACACTTTACTGGTGCTTATGATGCTCCCCGTGCCTCCTGCCCCAGAAGCAGCCCCTCTTAGCTTCATACCCATCCAGAGAATGATCCCTGCCCTGCCAGGAGAAATCCAGTAAGCAATGTCTTAAGCTGTACCTGAGTAGCTCCCAGTTCCCTCAGGTCACCCCTGTGACCACAGTTGAGCCACAGGCTCATGAGATTTGCCATGAGACAGGTGACTTCCCTTCCTTGTCCATCTACAGCTTGGCACTCTGAGGCAGCCAGGATGGGCACCACCAAAACTGCATTTCATGTTTCCAGAGGAGTGAGTGTAAGAGCCCTGATAGGGTGTAAGATATCCTGAGCCTCACAGAGTCCAAAGTATTCCTGACTGTGCTGGTTTTAACACCAGCTGGAATTAAACTCCAAATAAGCCACTCCCCTTTCCCTCGCTGTTTCTGGTAAGGGAGACAAAAGCAGAGGCTAAGGGTTGCAATAACAATTTACTGAAAGCACAAAGCAGTGGAATAAGACAGGCACAATAACAACAGCAACGTTAATAGCAATAGTATACAAAAAGTGGAGGTGTTTTGCCCACAGAAAGTTGTTCAACACTGGGAACAATACTGAGATGGCAGATGCCCCTTGTCAGCTACATCTGCATGACTTCCCCAGACAGAGGCAATGTGGCAGCCATTCGTGTGCTGCCCATGTGGCCACTGGGAACAAAGGCATGATGGTGGGAGAACTTCTGTGACTAATGTTTACCACCCCCACCCAGAAACTGCAAAAACCAGTGACAACAAACCCCCAGAAAGCTGGATCGTCCGAGTAGGGTCACGTGCAGCTGTCAGTGGGCTCAGTTCCACACAGGTGCCTGTGCCACCATTTCTACCACTCCGCTGTGCTAGAGGTCAACCCCACAGGTCACTGCTGCTTTTTTGTCCCACTGCTCAGCTGCGCTGCTTTCGGCTGGGTTTGGCTGGGCTGGCAGGCCTCCTTTCTGCTTGGCTTGACAGGCTCAGTGGAGCTGGGGTCACTCCCACTGCTGGATGGTTCCCTGCCAGTGGCCTCCCTGCCAGCGCTGGTGGTTCAGCACTGCGATCAATGTGCGTTTTCACCGCTGTTCCTTTCAACACTGAATCCTGTAGTCGTGTACCGAGAAAACGGGAGGGGAACTGAGGGGAACCAGCAGGGGAGCAAAGGGACCAAGTCCCGCAGGGGTCGAGTCCCTCCGCTGGAGAGAGAGGCAAAATGGCACACTTCGGGTGGGGTGCCTGGCCTTCCCTGCTGAAACCACAGCCCCAGCCATGATGTGCATGGTATAGAGTAACAGCAGCACTAAGCTCTGGCCCTTTCTGCAACCAGGACACTGACTCAGTTTCTCAGGAGGGAACATGGCCTCCTCTACCTTCGTATGGGGAGTTGCTGTGCCGCAAGGAAAAAGCGATGCCAGTTATGACCCATCCCTCAGTTCTCCAGCCCTCTTGGTAGGGAAGAACCCACACAGGTCCCCTCCTATAGAGGGAAGGGGGGTGATGCAACATGGGCAGGGGTTTGCTATATCTTTCCTTGCCAGCCAGGGCAGCATCACCATCACTGCTGATTCTCCTGCAAGGAAGGGAAATGGGAAGGAGTCCTCCCTTGTTCCATGCCTAGCTCAGGTTTCTGCAGCAATCTTGGGGCACCTTGAGCCTGCAATGAATTGAAGGGCAACTGCTGAGAAAGGCATGAGTGGCAGCTTGCTTGGGAGCTAACAGGCTGCTTGGATATGTAAGGCTCTGGCAGATTACAAGGCTCATACCAGTAAGCTGACAGTATTTGTCTGGGAAATGTGCTTTCTTGGAAGCAGGAGACTGGGCACTGTTTCCTTGCACGTCTGTCATGTGTCTTCTGCTGTGTAAGCAAGGGTTGTGTATCTGGTTATGGTGCAGAATTTGATTTCCCTACCTGAGTGTGACACCCAAGGAAAGATTTCTTGCCTTTTGCTATCTCATAACATGGGGAGCACAGAGCTGAGCTGGAAGCAAATGCTCTCAAGTGGGATCTAATGCCATTGCTGGGGTGTCTGGTATGCTAACAGCATAAGCACACTGAACTTTTCAGCTCTGTTGTCTGTGTTGTTCTCTAAAGACAACCTCAAGCATGTCCTCCTCTGCTCGGGAGAGATACAGCTGCGTAAACAGAGGGTGAACACATTGAGTGCTGCTGGTAGCATTTGACATCTTTATAGCTACCTGCACCCAAGACGGTTTTGCTTTTGTCTCTTAATGCCGGCACAAAAAATAGTGTTTTTCTTTCCTTCATGTTTGTCATCCTGTGATAGATGGAGAGGCCAGCAGAGGGGCCTCCTGCAAGCCCATGCCACAAAGATCTGGGGGAAGGGATTTCATCCTTTTTTTAGTTACACTTCATGGTCGAGGTTTTTATTCTTTTAGTAAACTGGTTTTTACCACCTTTCCTCTCTTGTGCCTTCTATCAGCACTGCCACTGTGTCCCCTGCCACATCTTAGTGCTGCCAAACCCTCAGCAGCCTCGAGAAGAACAGAGAAGCTCCCCAAAGCTTGCTGCCTGTCCCCTCTGTCTCCATGCCCATGGTACCCCTCCCTCACTGCCCCACAGCTTGCTGCTGCTCTTCCAGCTCTCGCAGTGCCTTGGAGCAGCCTTCTCTAGACATCGGCCTTTGGCCTCCCCCAGCAGTGCAGGAGGGTCAACCCCCGAGGGAAATGGCAGCTTCTTGCAGCAGGGTGAGACACTGTTGCCATTGACCATCTCTGGAGCCTCCTGGGGAAGCTCCTCTGCCCATGCTCTTGTTCCCGTGTTGTTTTTCAGCTGTGCTTCCTGGGGCTGCCCGGCCCAGTGCTGACTCTGCTTCTCCCTTGCTGGAGAAGGACAGCAAGCAGCGCTTGCCTCACAGCTCCAGACCCTTCCTGAGCTCTTGCAATCCTATTAGGAAGCAAGATGAACTCTCTTCAGGGTAAGTGATGGCCAAATTATCCTTTCACACACTGAAAAGCTCTGCAGAAGACGGACATGTTCCCTTGGGGACTGTGAGACCAGCCTCGGGCTGAATGCAGCATTTTGGAAGTGTCCTCTGAGCCACTGCAGCCATGCTGAGGTTTGCTGGAACTCCAAGGTAATGGGTGAGAAACGGCTTGCCAGAGGGCCAAGGCCTAAAGAAGGCAGTCTTGCTGGAAGTGGAGCCTGTGCACTGGTCTGCAGCATTTCAGCACACTGCAGGACTGTGAGGACTGTGAGGAGGCTCTGCTGTCCCCAGCCCCTGTCCTCCTCTTCCTCTGTTTCTCCCAGGGTCGGCACTGGGAGTTTCAGAGTGCTGTTTCTGAGGTTCTCTTTGCAATAACAGGATTTCTTAAAATCCTCCACAAGCCACCTTCCCTAGGAACATCCTGTCCCCCAGAAGAGGAAGGTGGGGGTCCTTTCTGTGTGGGCAGCAGGTTGTGCTGCCTATCCCCTCCTCACCCACCTTTCCCATGGCTCAGCATCCTTGACTGGGAAGGAGCAGGGGCTTGGTCTTACAGTGCCAGGAATATGTGCTGGAAGAGGAGTGAGAGGGAATGTGTGATGAGAAGGTGGCTGTAAGAATACCTCTGCCTCTTCCAAGTCTGGTTTGTCTTGTCATGGGCTCATGTCTCTCAAGGCACAATGTAAGTAATGCCACTATGAAGTTTTCATAATCAAGCAAGAAAGACCATCAGAATCCCTAACACAGGTTTGTTTCCTTCTTGTGCAGTTGGCCTTGGGGTAGGATATGCAAACACAATGTTCTTTGCACATGTCTGCAGAATTTTTGGTTTGGGCAGGTTGTATCCCTGCCTCCAGTGTGGAATTGGGGGCAGAGCAGCAGTGCTGCTGGAATACAAACATCCCTCTTCACTCACCTTTGTCATAGCACCAGGAAAACAACTACTAGAAAAGGCAGAGCTAAGGTGCAGGGCCTTTTCTCCAGGCTTCTGGGAGGGAGAAAAACAAACAGTGGAGATCTGGAGCCTGAGAAGAGCTGCTGGATATGCTGAGCCTGCTGGAGCTGGGTGCAGGCTGGGAAAACCAGTGCCAAGTTGAGGCCTTTATATTGGAACTACTTGAAAGCATTCCTCACAGGAACAGTCCCAGGGGATTCATCAGGGTCTCTGCTGCTGGTGGCTGAAGAGTTTGGCTGAGAGGCTGCATTGGGACACTTCTCTACCATTGGCTTTGCTTTTTGTCATGGCTTTCACCATTCAGAAGGACAAGACTGAATCTTTCTCCATACTGGGAAGTCCCTGTTATCCTCTGCTTGGTCTTTCCAGCAGCCTGGGGATGGAGTTGCAGGAAGCTGTATCCAGACGTGGCCCCAAGGGATCGTTCATGGCTGTGGAAATGGTCTTTTCAAGAGAGCCTTGTCTTTTCTGTGATGGTGCTTCTTTGCTCTCATCTCTTGCAGCCAGGGAGGCTGGAGATGTCATGATGTGTCCACGATGAAACTGAGAGGCGAGGTGGGGTACAGCATGCATTTAGAAGTTTCCTTTCTCCATCACGTTCCTGGGTAGGGGAGCATGGTGGCCCTCAGTGACATGGGAGTGACACAGCTTCCTGGTTTCCTCTGGCCCCTGCAGGGCACCTAGGTGCTTGGCCTCTTACCAGTGTCCACAGCTGTGGCAATCCCACGTGTTTGTGCTTTTCCTCAAAAAGAAGCCGTGTCAGTGGGTGCCCTTGGTGCTGGGCTCTGCCGGCTCCAGGGGTTCGCAGTGGTCTGGGGCAGGCTGGGTCCCAGTGTGTGCTTTGACCTAGGCCTGAAGGAGGGAACATGTTGGGGCACAGACTGCAAGTGCCAAAATCCTGCAGTGGGGAGGCTTGCTCTTTGTTCGTTGCCTTGCTGTGGCTGTCTGTCCAGCTTGTCTTGCTGTCCTGCTGTCCTGCCAGCTGGGCTCAGGGCAGGGGCAGAGAGAGCCCTGTGCCAGTGCAGAGCTCCTGCCGCTCTCCATCTTGTCCCACCCATGTGGCCAAGTCTGTGCTAAAGGCCCAGCACATCTTCCTGTCCTGGGCAGGCCCAAGGTGAGGGATGGCTTCCTTGCACCCTGGTGGAGGGACTCTGGGCAGTGAGCAGCTGTTGTGCTTTGGAATGCCTTTTGCCCTCCAGCTGACAGGGGCTCACAGGTAGGCAGCTTGCCTCTGCAGGAGGCCATGAGCACAGTATCCTCTTTTCTTTTTCAGATCAAATCCCTCATCACTTATCTGAGGACTAAAATCTGGGCTGTACTCTTTCTCACAGATGCAGGGGCAGAGGTTGTTGCCAGTTGAGGTCCCACAGGGCCCTAAAGTTATAATGCCATGCTGGAGCAGGAACCCATCTCTGGTGGGCAAGTTGGTGGTGCTCTCCAGGTGCCCAGGCCCACACCTGAGCAGGGACCAACTGGAGCAGTGCCCAGTGCTGCTGTGTGGGTGTGAATTGGGACAGATGGGGCAGGAGGTGGTGCCAGTGCCTGCTGTGTGGACAGGGAGGGGCTCTTCCCTCTGGCTCAGAACTGAGGGAGGAGGTGGCAGAGCTTCCTGCCGCTCCGAATCCCTGGGGGTTTGATTTCCTGATGCCAGACAGTACCAGCACATGATGAGCCTGCATGGGGGGCACAAGTCTGGCCATGCTGTGCCTGGCTGAGGCAGGTCTGCCAGGGTTTGGCCAAGTGGATGGTTCAGCTGTGCCAAGCTGGCTGGGCCTGCAATGCTGTGAGTCAGGGAGAGGAGAAACTTCAGGAGGTGGATTGTGGGATGTGGGGATCCAGCACCTTTCCACAGAGCACAGGGTTATTTTCTAGCCCTGCCGTAGTTGGAGGTCTTGTAAGGCAGGGGGACACATCTGCAGCTCAGGGCTATCGCTTTGCTACCCTGCAACCCTACAGATCCAGATGCAATGATGCTCTGGCTGTAGGGTTGAGCTAAAATATGTCCCAGTCACACACTTGTGGCCTGCCTGCTGAGTTGGGAGCCTGTGCATGGCTCTGGCCTGCTTGCTCTTTGCCAGTCTCTTCTGTGCCATGAAACGAGCCATTGGTACAGCCATGGGGGTGTCAGAAATCCTCATTTAAAAGTCTACCAATTGTTGCTGTTCTGGTTTTTCCTGTTATTCCAGGTACTCTTCGAGGAAGAGCCAGGTTTTCAGCAGATCTTGGGATTGAGACTGGGGCTTGGCCATGCACAGGAGAGATGCACTGTTGCAAGGGGCATCAGGATGCAAAGAGCAGGCCCTGTGTCCCCCAGGGAGGGATACCTGTGGAGCTGGGTGTCCTCATGAATGCCATCCTCAGCCTGCTGTTATTGCTGGTGGTTCCCTGTGTGCGTCCTCACCTGGCACTGTTGGTGCCCAACCCCTGCCTTAGGAAGAAGCATGTGGAGGACAAGCCACTGAGGGCTAACAGGAGTGGGAGAGCAGGGGTTGTGCTTGATGGTGGTTTGGGCAGATGTAGAGAGGCCTATCCCAAATTCGTCAGTGTTTCCCAAGCTGCTCTTGGCATAGGGCTCAGGTCAGCACTAGGCTGCAATGCTGTGAACAGAAGGAAGGTGGAGACTGGGACACAGGTCTTCCTCATGGCAGTGGCATCACCATCCTGAAGTAGTGTCATGAGCTCCCTTAAAATAAAGTCCTCTGTGCCTCAGTAGGAGATACTTAGGAGGTCCCAGAGCAAGAGGGGACCCCAGGGTACAAAGCAGAGGATGGCAGTCCTTTCTCAACCTTCTCTGGTCACACCTGGGTAGTTGCACAAGAGAGCTACATGGACTCTGTTGTGGGAAGGGAGCCAGCCCTGCAAAGGCAAGTGTGATCAGAGTGTGGTGAGGCCTTTGGACCCTGGCCAGGGGTCAGGCACTGCACCCATGGCAGGGCAGTGCCAGCCTCGCCCATGCCACTCCCAGTGCCGTTGTGTTGAGGTGGGATTCACAGTGACGCATTGCCAACAGAGAGCATGTTTTGCCAAAAATACAGTAAGCAGTGGATGGGGAAGGAGCGTGCCACCTCCTTAGGAGGGCAGTGGCTGGGAAAAGATCTGAGACATTAGGTGTGGGGACAGAGGATGTGGGCAGGGTGACCAGAGTGGAGCAGGTGTAATAGAATGCACATGGTGATGTGGGGCAGGTGTGTCCTGTTGGGCTGCAGTGTGGAGAGCAGGGGGTGTGCAGATGTACTGGCAGGATAACCATGGGGGAAGGACAGGCAGAACACCCCAGGGAAACCGTGCTGAAGGAGGAGGCTGGGACCTGGCCAGGTGAAAGGGCTCTGGAGAGCAGGAGCAGAGAGCAAGAGGGCTGGGGTGTCCAGATATCTTGGGGTTTGGCAGAAATGGATAAGAGGGCCAAACATTGGTGGGAGGCAGCTCTGGACATGCAGCAGAGGTGGGTGTGTCTGCCAGCACAGAGGCCATAGGGGACAGGTCAGCAGTGTAGAGTGGGGAGCAAGGTCAAGGTGCAAACAGAGCAAAATAGCTCTTGAAGGTGTTAGGGGAACATCTCCTGTCTCAGATGCGACACATACAGTATGCCCTCAGGTCTTACCCAGTGATGGCTGGTAGCAGATACATGGAGGTAGGGCACAATATAGGGTCAGATTCAAGTGAACCTTCCTGGGGACTGTGATGCCTTGGAAAACCTGGAAGCTCAGCTGGTTTAATATCCTTTCCATTCCCCTTTCCTCAGAGCTCACAAACACAGGCTGGCTGTGGCCACAGCCTGACAGCAGGTTGTTGTTGTTGTTGTTGTTACACTGTGGAATGTACCCTGGGAACTGGTGTGTTGCAGCAGGCACGTTGGGTTGTGGTGGATCCTGAGTACCACCACGGGTCAGAGGATATTCCCAGCAGAGGAGGGTTTCACAGCCATGAGAGCTGAGCAGAGCCAGTCGGTGTGGCCAAGGGAACCAGATCTGAGAGCATCTGGACAAAATTGGGTGGGGGCTTGGCAGGTTGTGTTGCAATGTAAGCTGTGAGCAGAGGACAGCCACTGCCATATACCTCCCATAGACCTCATAGGTTTTTCCAAAAGAGAAATGCACATCTGGAAACTTTAACTAAAAAAATAGCATGATCTGGAAGGACTGTCATCATAGTTGGATAATCTGAAGGCAGGTACTTGGGATTATTTTCCAGTTTAATGCTTGACTGTTCCAGAATAACTTGCTGGTGTTCAGCTGGTTGTTCTGGGTGCCATGCTATCTGCTGAGCCTTGAGAAGCACAGGTTGTGTCCTATATCAGTACTGCTGATACCAGACAGATTATTATATTATTATATAGTATCATGAACTTGTTTCATCTCGTTGTTCTGCTCTTTGTGACTTAGAAATTTATTATGTGTGTAACAACAGTGTTTTTCTGTTTCAGCAAGGGGGATCTCCAGGAAAAAATAACTTGCTGATATAACTGTTTGGGGAATCTTCAGGCACTTTGAGACTAACAATTTGGTATTTGGGTAGACACAGAAGGTACTTCAGTAAAGATAATTCTTCAATAATTGTGTGTACTTATATCTTTCTTCTTTTAGGGAGACTCCTACCCACTGGCAGCCTCTGCCAGGCACAAAAGCAGCCATGTTGGTCAAAGTGAACAGTTTGAGGCAGATACAGAGCTTTTCGAACAGTTCACTTCAGCTGCAGGATGCTCCAAAGTCCAGCAGCCCAAAATCTCTTCCCAAGCCAGCTATATGTGCTCAGCCTCAATCCACGTCCCAGAGCCCTGGAGCCACAAAGCAAATGCCTGCTGGAGAAACGAAGCAGTCTATGCAGATCAAAAAGACAGAGAGTGGTGGGTTTTGCCTGGTGCTGATGAATGGTCCTACTTCTCAAACACCTCCAAGGAGCCGGACAGGAACCCCCCAACCTGCATCCCCCACGTATGCCTCTCCTGCGCCTATATACGATGAGCCATCTTTAGAGTCACCAATTTATGACGAGCCACCAGTAGATATGGACACTGAAAGCATTGGTGTGAGTGGGATGTCTCCACCGAGGTCACCAAGCAATAGCTTAAAAAAGCAGCTGCAACCAACCAAATTATTGCAGCATCCCAGTATGCAACAACAACAAGCTGCAAAGAAGCATGCAAGAAATCCCTCTTCCACTGAATACAGCCCAGCTGGCAGAGAATACATAAAACATATGGTCAATGTTGACCAATCTGCCAAACTCTCCCACTCTTCTGCTGCAACAACTGATGCCTCCACTAAACTGCCTGGTCAGCTTGCTTCAAAGGACAGCTTCAAGCAGTCTTGGAGGATCTTGGAAGCCAATTTCCTCAAGAACATGGAACTCCACCACAGTCGGCAAAACAGCCTGCAGACTCAGGAGTACCCAACCGGTATAAGCCATCAGGATTCTGGTTATTCAACTGGCCCCTCTCCAAGCTTGAGAAAAAGGAAAGGAAGGAGGCAAGGAACAGGTCAAGCAAGACCGGGCTCTGTGGGCAGCAGCAGTGAGCTCACAGCTCTGAATGATAAAGTGATCGCTGAGATGCGTGCTGTGGTGGGCAGGTCAGCAGCTTGCAGGGGAAGCAAAGCCAGCCTGGATGCTGAGAGCCTGGAGAGCAGTGTCCCAGCAGACAGCAGCAAGGTCAGGTTTCAGTCTGACCCCTTGAAAAAATGCATCAGCCGGAGCTCCAGGGATGATGTCTCAGCCAGCAACAGGTCTCTGTACAGACAGGACCTGGAGATTAGGGAAGGCTTTCCCAGCAGTGTGGCTGCTCCACAGGACACAATGAGGCAGAAGAGAACTTTTGAGAAAATAGATTCTTTAGAAAAGAACGTGACCAGCCAGACAAGCTTGGCTTCATCGGGTGCTACACGCCACTCCTCACAGGTACCTCCCCATCCGTGCCATGTTAATTTTTTTTTTTGCTAGACTTTGCTGGACTCATGCAGAGCCTGCTCCTGGGGGGATTTAGTTCCAGGGGTGTGCTCCAGCAAAACACGTCTGTTCCTGCAGAATAGCAGACAGGTCACAAAGCTTCACAGCTTTGTAGGTGGAAACCCTATTTCAGGCCAGTGGTTTGAGAGGAGAGAGAATTGTGGGGTGGGGCTCATGTCCAGCAAGCCCTCAGCAATGTGGGTAGCTCTGCTCTGTTATTTGGGTAAATGTGCTTGCCTGAGCATGTTACTGTCACTCATGTCTTTATGGGTAACCCTCCTTGACTATTCCAGATTGCTCCAGCAGACCTATGAGGTGTAACTTTTCTTTGAAAGCCAGGCTGACACCTCTCCACTCTGTCAGATTTGTCTGTATGTGTTCTCTTTATTGCCATTTTGGATCAATAAGCGCCTTGCTTTCATCTGAAACTGTTTGGAAAACTGGTATAATGTTCCCACATTTCCCATTTTTCAGGCACAGAGACACATCAAGTTTACATGACTTACATGTTACTTCAGTTACTTCCATGTTAGTTCAGCAATTTCATTTCACAGCCTCTTTGGACTTGGTAGGAAACTGCTCTCCAGTCTGCTGGCTGTGTTACACCTTGTTGCATTGACAGGGGGAGCTGAAACTTGATGTCTTGATTATGCACAAGAGATGGTGGGTTGGGAATAGGCTGTGAATGGCCTTGAAAGTGAAGAAAAATAATTCATATGTGGTAATATGGAGAAGCGGAAGATGTAAGGAGATGGATGTTGTGGTAAAGGCAAAAAGAGTCTAAAAAAAGTATTCACAGAAATACTCAGAGTCCAAGTAAGGAGGGGAGGAAGTTGCAGAAAATATGGCAGCAAAATTGCTGCCTCACCTAAAAATGGCATCAAGGGGCTTGAGTGAGCAATGATGTCCTGTGCTGGGCTTGCATGATAGAGAGGAAAATCGGGAGACAAGGAAACTCATCATTGGAGGAGGGTGGGCAGAAGTTCTGGGACAGGCTAAGCAGAAGTGGCTGTGTACTGTCAATACAAATATAACAGCCAGGGAGTTGTGTGAAAGAGATGTGAGAGAGAAACCTCAGAGAGAGCAGAGGAGAGAATCTGAAGCCTCATGAACCTTGAGAGAGTATGAGGAGGTGACTCCTCAGAAGGAACATGTGGAAGGAGCAGATGGGGTGATAGGACGAAAACCAGCTCCAGGCGGAGAAGGTGGTTTGAAGGAGACCGAGGATGTGCAGATGGCAGAGAACTGCAGGCAGGGATTTTTATTCAGTGTGTTGAGTGAATTCAGAGAGGGTGAGAAGGTAGAAGAGTAACTCAAGGGATAAAAAGAACAACGTAAAAAAACCAGGAGAAATTATTATGCCCCAGACTGGCAATAAGAGGTGGAATGTGATGTGTGCTAATCCCATCATCCACATGCAGGGACATGTGGGATGTGAGATAGGGAAAGCTTAGACTGCAGAAGCCTCTGTCATGAATTCAGGAGTTCCTCTATACTAACAAGGAAACACTGACTTGCTCTAAACTTCTAAGAACTAATGTGTATTTTGGAGTTAACTGTAGATCAGTGTCCCCCCTTCCTCCTGTGCTCCTGGAGCTCCATAGGAGCTGAGGGGTGAGGAGTGCAGAGACACTTGGTTCCTCAGTGTGTGCTTGGTGCCACAGAGTTGTGCTGCTGCTCTGAAAATCAGCTCAGCTCCTGCCTGGGCTGTCCCTGTGAACTCTGTGACAGCTGGGACACTCAGCCCTGTTGCTCCATGTCCCAGCACTTCCGTTAGGAACAGCATTAGCGTGTGGCTGTGCCAGCCAGGCTCTTGCACAACTGCAAGAGTAATCCACCAATTCTACACCAAGTCATGTTTGCACAGACTCACCACTGTGCAGTTGCTGGTAGCTTCCGCTCTCACTGTGGATAATTTTCCTAGCTGGATAAGGAGTCACCTAAGCTGCTTTTAACATGTCTGTTCTCCTTTGCAGCCCGAGACCATAGAGTTGGAGCCCAAGCAGGAGGGCAGCAGCCAGCGTGGTGGCTGTGTGGGATGCCATTTCCCTTACAGCACTCTACGGAAGCCCATCTCCCAGAGCAGCATGGCAGACTGGGCTTCCAAAAACCTGAACATGCACACGCAGGGCATCTTCCGCCGAAGGATCTCCATCTCCAACATGCTGTCCTGGAATGGCGGCTCCATCAAAAAGCCAATGCTCATCACCAGCAACCGCACCATCAAAAAAGAGGCGTGTGAGATGTTCAAACTGGTGCAGAGCTACATGGGAGATCGTCAGACTCGCATGGACCGCAATCACGTGGCATTGGTCACGGTCACCAAGTGCTGGAGCATGCAAGGGTTACGGGATGAGCTCTACATACAGCTGATCCGGCAGACAACAGATAACATGTGCTACCGAAGCCTGGCATGGGGCTGGGAACTGATGGCCATCAGTCTGGCCTTTTTCTCCCCATCACCGAAATTTCAGTCTTACCTGGAAGGTTACATTTATCGCCACCTTGACAGTGATGAAAACAGTAAGTGTCTCATGCACCCCCTCTGTACGCAACAGCATCTTGGTGGGTTGTGCCACGTAGTCAGGGTTGTCTGGGTTTTAAAAGTACAGGTAGTCCCCAGCTAGTGCTGTGGGCTCTGTCAGGGAGAGCACAGTGTGTTGGCTGTGTTCACCTTTCCTTGGTGGGAGGAAGCTGCCACCAGCTTCTGTCTGGCAAAGAAACGCGAGCCGCAGACTGTGCTCGCCTCACCCATCAGCACTGAAATGGGCTGATATCAACCCACCAAAGGCAGAGCTCTTCTGGGTTCTCTGATGACTTAATTTACTTCTAAGTTCCATGAAGCAGGCAAAAAAAAAAAAGGATTGTTAATATTTAACTTTTTAGGGGAGCTATTGCAAACACTGAAAGCAGACCTTGGCTGTTCAGGGATCCTGAAGAATGCAGGCTTTTAGCGTGAAGAGATGCAATTTATCTGTCTTTCAGAAGTCTGGGGACCAACCCAGATTATATTCTGTTATTACCCCAATTTTAAATTGCTATAGCATCCTGTGGAGGAGGGAAAAAAAAAAGAAAAAAAAGCCAAGTGCCAGCCTGGAGAGTATTAACTGGTATTTATTGGCTGATTTGTCACAATTTCAGCCACACTCACTGTGTCTTGTCCAATCTCAGGCCAGAAACCAGAGCACCTATTTTCCACTTGATCTCTGGGGACTTCAAGCTGTGTTTGAAGCCCCCCAAGTCTCCAGGGTGGCTACACAAGTTCTGCCTCAGCACCCCCTGCCACTGCTCGTGAGTGTGGCAGCAGAGGTCGGACCAAGGGGCGAGTACTACACTGGCGATATTTGCCTTCTGGTTTTGTGATTGTAGCCTTAATGTGGGTTTCCTTCCCTGAGCTGCCAGGTGTGCAGCACTGGTTTGGGTTTTATGAAGATCCTAAACCCTTGTCACTTCTGTCCAAAACCATTCCCTCCAGCTGTGCTTGGCCCAGAATGCAGGCAGCAAGGAGGAGTACTCTGAGCTATTGAGAAGATGGTTCTTTTGCTGGTATTTAGGCAGCAAGTTTATTTAGGTATGAACTTTTCAACTGTTTGGCCATTTGGAGAAGCTGAGTGATGTTTTGGGCCCCCCATTCAGATTCATTGGGAGCTGGCTGTGGGTTAGGCAGGACCTTTCCCCAGGCAGAGCTTCTTGTGCTGGAGTCAATCTGGCTGCCACATCTAAGGGCAGTTCTGGGCTTTGGTATTTTAGTATACCCCATTATTAATCCAGACCCTCTTCTGAATTTTCAGTTGCCCAGCGCATCAAGGAGCTTGTGGATCTGAAAAACAAGAAGATCACAAAATCCAGGAAAAAGAGGAAACAAAACACAGAGGATGAAGGTAAGGAGAGGCACAGGGAGCCAAGAGAGGTCTGCACTGATTGCAGACAGGCAGCAATGCTGAGCTTTGCTGAAAATCAGACCATTTCTTTAAGAATAAAGACATGGATTTGGGAAAATTTATCTGGTGGGGGGCTGGTGTGCAAGGTTAGACCACAGCATGGATCAGCAGTGTGGGTGGCAGCTGGGCCGCATTTTGGACAGGTGGGGGCCCTTTCAGTCACAGTTGTGTGAGTTGTGTGAGGGATTTTAATTTGGATGTAGACCTGGGGCTGTAATTCAACTGATCTGTGCATGCCACGGAGTTTCCTAGGGCATATTCTGGTGCTAGAAGCCATATGAACCAGTGTGTTGACAAGAACTCGTCTCAGTTGTATTAATGGATTTTGTAAATCTGCCTAACCTGAGGCTCTTCAGGGAGGGTGCTGGTACCTGGCAAAGGACACTACCTTTTTTTCTCTCCAGAACTGGCTTCCCTTGCCTACACTTTCTGAGCACTGCAGCCCAGGGCTTGCCCTGGCATCTGTGCGGAGTGAACAAGAGCTCATGCATTCTTCTGGACTCAGTTTAACTGCTGGCTGCAGGAGAGCACTTTATCTGGCTAAAGTCTTGCTAGACAAAGTCCATTCAATATTTTTTATATTGCTTTCAGGAAACTTGAGTTAACCCTGTGAATTCCTCTCAGGCAGCAGTTTATATCGAGTGGTTTCAGTGTTTTTAATCTATGAGAGCTGGAGTCCAGCTTCCTGCATTCCTGAGCCCTCCCTGACACCAGCAGGCAGCTGCTCCCTGTGGTGGCTTCCCTGTGTCATTGCTGTGTCACCCTGTGTCACGAGGCAGCTGCAAGTCAGGGCAGGGGCTGAGGACAGCCCTGGGTTGAAGCTCCTGCACTAACAGTGCTCATTGTTTCTGTCTCTGGTGGGATTAAGAGCAGAGAGACCTGGAGTCGCACAGAAGGATTATATTTCTGGTAGGGATATGTGTTGTTTCTTTCCTGTTAAGGCCCAGGAGAGTTCAGGCCATTCTGGGCCTTTGAAAATTCATTTTGCTTGTGCTCAGAGGGACTTAGACATCTTTATGGGACAACTCCATGGAGATTGTTCTGTGCAGGGCATGCTGCCTGTGGGCTGAGCAGGCTGTTCTGCACAATTGCATGTCTAAATTGTGGGTGCTGGAGGTGTGCTTAGGAATACAGATGTGTTTTTACCTAAAAACAAACATTGAATTTGAAATTTAAGAAACCAAAACCAAACATCAGCAGTTGGACTCCTTCTAACTCAGGTCCCTTCTAACTCAGGATTTTCTGTGTTGCCTCTGATACATTTTTTTTAATATATATAGGAAATGTTATGAAAAAGGCATGCCAGGATAACTTTTTTATAAAGTTTCCATAACGAAGCACTTGAAAGTCAGCTGTGCCTGTGTGGCTTCAGCTGGGGCTCTGCTGACAGGTCACACACACTGTTCCCTTTCATAGAATTGCAGAATCATTAAGGTTGGAAAAGTCCTCTCAAGTAATCGAGACCCACTGTTCCCACAACACTGCTAATGCCGCCACTAAACCATGTCCCCAAGTGCCATATCCATACGTTTTTTTAATACTTCCAGGGATGGAGCTTCCACCGCTGCCCTGGGCAGCCTGTGTTCCAATGCCTTGCAAAGAAGGAATTTTCTCTTGTATCCAGTCTAAATATCCCCTGGCACAGCTTGAGGCTGTTTCCTCTTGTCCTTTGCTGGAGCCTGTCTGCCTTCTGGCCCAGGAGGCTGCTCTGGCAGGGACCAGGCTTTGAGTTGTTCTGCAGGGGTTCAGTGGAGGAGGCAGCAGGGCTGGCAGCTTGCTCAAAACAGCTTTTTTGCAGTGACTGATAACTCTGAGGACTTTTCCTGGAGACTGACCTCAGAATTGCACCTGAAGTAAGGGGAAATCTTGCAGGAACTTGCCAGGTTCTATCTGCTGCTGGCTGGAAAGGTCAGGTTTTTCCCTGGAACACCTACTTCTGTTTGACCAGCCCTGCTTGCCAGACGTGTGAGGGGTGGGTAGGATGCAGCTCCCTGAAGCTGCAAGGCTGTTGTGAGAAGTTTCTTAGTGGCTCTGAAATATAAGGATGCTTATGGATGCTGTAGCAGCAGTTTAGCAGAGAAATCCGTAAGGAAATCAAATGTACTGACTTCAGTCAGAACTGGATAGAAAATAAGTAGGCATCTATGTAAGTCTTTCAGTGAAAAGTTGAGTTGAAGCAGTGATTCCCCATCCATGCACACATACTCCCTTCAGTCCAGAAGCTGATAGGTGAGTAAACATTTACCATCTGACATACACCCAAAGAAAGAATTCTGAAGTTTCCCATACTTAACCTCTGCAATCTTCATCTTCTAGCTTAATTCTCTGGGAGTAAATGAAATACGAATGTGGTGCAAGGTCTTTTCATGCATCCATAACGTGTTGAAAGGCAGAAGGATAATGGGTGGGAATAAATGCTGTGTTTTCAGGAGGATTGTCTGGTGATCCCACAGGAATGTAAGCTGGTCTTTGGGTTTATACAAGGAGACAAATCATGAGCTGACAGCTCAGTGTTGATACAAAATTATTCAGGACTATAAAAATGAAAGGTGCAGAGGGATCTGGCAAGGGTGACAAACAGACTGATCAAGCAGCAGAGAATATTGTGTCACCAAAAGCAAAGTTTTTTACATGGGGGAGAGGTCCCTGACTGCAAGTGCAGGGGGAGGCCCCAATTGAGCTGTTTTGAGGAGGGAAAGACATTTTCAGTTCATATATGAATTTCCAGAAACACATACATGTTGCTGGGAAGTGGTCAGAAACCAAAAGAAGGATCAGGAGCTTCTAGGAAAGGGACAGAGAGCAAAGTGGCACTTGGCTGTAGTTGTGCAGTGCCCACTCTGTATGTCCTGCCCAGGGTCCCCCCAAGGCTGATGAGTGTGGCAGGGAAGGTGGCATGCGAGCTGGACCTGGAGGAGGGAAGAGGGGAGAATGTCAACAGGACAAAAGAAACTTAAGGTTACCTGGGGAAAGCAAGAAGAAAATTTCTCACCGTGTGCCAGAGCAGCAGAACTGAAAGCTGCCTGGTTTTGATGTTGGGCAGCAGGCTTGGGAATGCTCTGTCCTGAAGCACAGAATGAAATCCCAAAGGGTCAGACGCAAAGCAGGGTGGGATGCGGGTTCAGAGCATAAAGAGGTTTAGGAAGAAATGGGACAAATTCAAAGAAGGGAAGTGTATCTGTTGAGGCTTAATGGTCCAGGTACACCTGCCTTAGGGTATTGCCCACCTGCTGTTAGCTGGGACTTTTTTGAAGGGGGATACTCATTTTTCAGACATCCTGTATCTGTTTTTTATCTTGGTGACAGGTGCAGGCTGCTGGCTTGTCTGGCTGATGAGCATGGCATTTCCCATATAGGGAATGGTGATCGAGAAGCATTGTTGGGATGTAGAAGGAAGCACTGGTGGTGTAAGAAAGAGGAGCTAAAGCAGTGCTGTAAAATGGGGGGGTGCTTGGGCAGATCTAAGCCAGGAGAGCAGCACTGCTGGTGCCAAGCCCAGCTGAGCTGCTCAGGAGCACCCATCCCTGTGCTATAGAGTGCAGTGAGATGGGATCCTGGTCTGAGAGCCTGCTCTGGCTGTGCCAGGCTGAGATCCAAGAGGCTGTGGTAAATCGGAGAAATATCCAGACAACAGTTTCTCTAGCTGTTCTTAGCTAAAATACATATCCCATGGCCAGGTCCTGAATCCACAGTTTGCTGCATTTTTAAGACATTTTTTGGCAGGAAAGCATTCAAGTCTGTTCCAGAAGGTATGTTCCTGCATGTGTCCTGTCTGGATTTTAACTTTTCCTGAAAGGAGAGGTTCTTTAAGATGCTGTCCACATGTGTTCCTAGGCTGGCATATAGGCTGGCATATAGGCTGGAGAAATATTTTCCTTTGAAAACTATTTTTCACTGTGTGGGCTGTTAGTAGTCATCTGTTCCTGAGCTCCTGAGGCTACCGTGGTACCGAAGGGAGTAAGAGATCATCTTGGATTTCTCAGATTCTTCATGTGCTCACAGAAGTGGAATTGCCTTCAGGATTAGCCCTTTCCAGGTGGTGCAGATGAAACTACCTGGCCCTGCACCAAGAGTCAGGAGCTGGGCTGTGGAGAGAGTACCTGGCCCACATGTTGGGAGACGTCAGCGTGCATGATGAGCTCAATGCTAGGAGTCAGTCTCTAGCTGAGCATTCTAAAAGCAGCAGATGGTTGGGACAGGTTGCTGGTTTGGAAAAAGCTGAGGCTAAAGCTAAATTCTGCTCCTCTCCCTCATGTTCCTTCCTGCAGCTCAGTGTGTTTCTCCCGGCCTCTCCATGTCTCTCTCTCCATGTTGCCCAGCCCATTCTGCACATGCCCTGGAACCAGGAGCACTTGTGTTGGGGCAGATGGCTTCTACTCTGGAGCAGGGAGGCTGCATGGGAGCCATTGGTCTGTGCCCACCAGGGTGAGTGCTGCTCACCCTGTTTCTCAGGTCTCCTGCCTCTTTTTTTGGCCATGGGCAGTAACTCCTTCATCCTCTTGTGCATGCAGCGAGTTTATTTTTTAGTTGCTTCAAATTTGGTCAGCTTCACGTGTGACCCCAGCAGGCCCCATTGGGTCAGAGGCTGCAGCATGGTTGTCATGGCAGCAGGAGGCCTCACTGCAGAAAGTGCTGGATGTAGGTTTTAGGCTTTTCCCAGGACCAGGGAGCTTCCTGGGAAAGTACAAAACAGGCTTCAAGCAAATGTGTCTGACTGCTGCCCACGCATCAGCCGTGCAGAATCTGCAAGACACCAGTTCTTTGCAAACATTGTTAAGCTTTTGGGGTGATTATGGGTTTCATGGCCTAATTACAGTGTGAAAAAATATTTCCTATTACTAGTTTTGAATGTGCTGCCTCCTGCATAATTGCTGGGATGCAGAGACACAGTCCAGCTTCTTTCCCTTCCTCTCTGAGAACGGTGACACCTCACTTCAGGGTGTGTCTCACATTGGACAGCAGAAGCTGTAACCTGGCATAGTGAAGCATCACAGGGCAGCTCATTGGGTTTGTTTCCTCTAATCCTTAGACATTCCCAGTGTAAGTCATGCCTAGGATTAGCAGGATTCTTGCTTACAGTGAATATTTTGCTTTAGATATTCCCTAGAGAGAAATTCCTAAAACTGGTTTTGCCTGTGGGAGATGGGAATGCTGTTGTACCTCCTCTGGCGTGGCTCCAGCTGTGTGGAGAGGCTCTGCTCCAGCTGTGAGACATTGATGGAGGAGGGGGTGCTTGTTTCATCGAGAGGAGCCTAGGACTGTGGCTTATCTGCTGACTGAGAGGACAACACATTTCCCACCTCTGAGAATTGTTGGGAAGACTTTGTGCTCCTTCTACACCGAGAGGATTTGAAGACCTCCAAGCTCCCAACCAGTGTATCTAAGCCATAAAGTGTGTGAAAGGCTGATGTGAAATGCACAGCATCTGACCAGAATGTAGACTTTCACAGCCACTAGTATTTGAACTGTGCTGCAAGCTTTGGGCCTGGCAGGGAATCAAATAGGGCAGATCTATTCACTGCTTTCAGTGAGCAGTTTGTGTTTTACTTGAACAAGAACAAAAGGCCAATGGTTTTGGAAGAACTGTCCCAGCAATCAGTGCTCTGTCATTGCAAACATTTCTCTTGGTGTCACAGGGGGATTAGCTCTGTGAATCGTGGCTGCACTTGCCTTCAGAGTTCACTGAACCAAGCACAAGCAGACCAGCTAGTCTTGTGGAGGGCAGCAGCTTTTGAGGTGCAGTTCCCAAGCTTTGGTGTGTCCCATTTTCCTTGTCTCACAGAGCATGCGTGAGCTGCAGGGTACAAACTTGGGTTGGAGAAGGCTTCAGGCAGGAACATAAGTAAGCCTTCTGCACATCTTTGGGAAGATAAGATCCCATCACCTCCCCACACCTCTTCTTGTGACCTGAGGTCACTGTTGGTGCTGGTGCTGCTTCTCTGTCCCCACACACCTTTCTCCGCTGCTCCTCTCTCACTAGCAAAGGAACCAAAGCTCTTGAATAATAAACAATTGGTTTAAAACACCCTGAAACCTTCCCTGACAGGAGGCTGACTGTGTGCTCTGTGGCTGTGTTCTGGCAGGATGTAATTACCTGGCCCTGTGTCCATGAGGCACCTAACCCTGGCTGTGCTGACCCAGGCGCGTGTGTGTGTGCCCAGGCTGTGAATGCTGAATGGGTGGAGTCAGGATGGGGCAGGTACACTGCAGGTGCGAGAGGTGGAGATCTGCAGGAGTGGGGCTGGGAGGTGCAGGGCTATGAGCCTTCACTTAGGAGATGGATGAATCTTTCCAAGCCCAAGCACTGGCTTGCACTGACACTGCCTGCCATGGGACTGGGAGGCTTTAGGGTGCTCAATGCAAATTTTGGCAGCTGCAGTGGGCTGTGCATTGAGGGAGCTGCTTGTGCCAGAACGAGCTACTGTGCTGGAGCTCTCTGAAGGGCTTCAGTGAGGGGGTGCATGGTGCTGTGGGCTGACCGCTCATTTCCTCTTTCCCACCAGGTCTGCCCATTAGCACCTATGCCAAGTACTGCTACCGGAAACTCCAGAAAGTAGCCGTCACTGGAGGCAAAAAGGTGAGCAGCTGCCCTGGCTGCAGGGCCTGGGGGCTGCCTGGGGCACTCTGCTTCCCGGGTTCCTGAGCAGTTGTCTGGGGACTCTGGAGCTCACCACTGATTCAGTGACAGGAAATGGAGATAGAGTAAGCAGGGGAGGCTTGCTCAGAGTACATCTCCCCGTGAATGTGTGAGAGAGGGCTGCTGTCCAGGTCCCATCATCCTCCTGGCAGACAGCAGTGCCTGCTGTGCTGGCAGCTGCATGGCTGGGTGCTTCCTGGCCTCAGGGACAAAGACAAACCCAACATTTACCTGTCTCCAGGGTAAAATGAGCTGTCTGTGCAGGAGATGCCCATTATTTTGTTCCTTCAGGTGAGGGAAGAGTCTCCCTTTGCTACTGAGATCTTGTATGGGCTGGGTCTTGCAGCTGATTTACTGCAGAGTTGTTCATTCCCAGTTCAAACAGTCACACAGCAGAGATGGCTGCTGCAGAGGGGAGTCTGTGCTCCGCATTATCCGAAAATCTTCCTGCCTTCCCTCTGCACGGTTCTGCATGTGGCCATGAAAGCTCAGCCTGTCAGTTCTAGGTCCCTGAGCCAGATCTGATCATTGGGGGTTTTTTTGTGAATTCCTCTGGGGCTTCCCTGCCTCCTGAACTTTGCATACAGCGAACAAATTAGCTGAAATACCTTGGGAGGGGTGAAGGCTCCTGGCATCCCGGCAGGGGCAAGACAGTAAACCTCCAAACACACATTGCACACAACCACAGCCCTGGCCACTGCCCCTCAGAGGGCTTGGTGGGAGCTTCCCTCTGTTCCCCACTTGGCTGCAGGATCACTGCTGAAGGCCACCATGCTGGGCAGCCTGTCACCCCTGCAACAGCTTGGTGCTTTTCCAAATTGCTGCCACAAGACATTCAAAGCCCCTTTCAAGTGTTGGTGTTTGTCAGAAGCAACAGGTACCAATGCCCACTCTTCAGGTTTTAGCACCTCTGAAAGGAAAGCTTTCCCTGGAGTTGGAAATACCTGGAATTCCCATCTCTAAAGGACTGTTTTTCACCTGTCCCGTGCCTGAGCATTCACCTGGTGCTGGGCTGGGGTATAGGTGCCCTCTGCTGACCTCACCAGGGCCGGGGCTGGGCTGGGCTCTGCTCCATCCTGCCTCCTGCAGCAGGTGGAGCTACAGCCGGAGCAGTCCCCTCGCTGTGCAAAACACAGCAACACAATCTCTGCAAAAGCAGCCCAAACTCTCCAAAGTGGTCTCCTCTGCTCCTCTTGAGCCTGATGAGTAGAACCACCCCTGAGATTTTAGGCAGCAGAACAAGAGCCATGCTGCCAGGAGGCTGATGAGGTGACCACATGTGCGGTCAGCCTTCTCTGTCCTGGTCACTCACTGTCCCCATCCCCAGGTCACTCTTTCTATGTGGGCTGGCTGTGTCATGGCTGCACTAAGCTTTTCTCTGTCCTCAGGGCCTCCGCAAACCAACAGTAGAAGAGATAACGCATGCCAGGAATGCCATCGTCACGCCATCGCTCTTTGGCAGCTCTCTGGAGGAAATCATGCTGCGGCAGCAGGACATGTACCCAGGGAACAAGCTGCCCTGGGTGCAGACACAGCTATCGCAGCAGGTCCTGGCCCTGGGAGGGGAACAGACCGAGGGGATTTTCAGGTGAGCTTTTGGAGTGCTGTGCTACTTTTGAGCCACCCACATGTCAGTACTCAAAGCCAAGGAGTCAAGATTGACCTCCATGTGCTTCCTCTTCCCTGAGAATAGCACTTTGCTGTGGATTGGACAAAATCTGACATTCCCCAGGTTCAGGAATCACCTCTTGAAGTAGCCAGTTTGCATGTGTTAGCACAGAGGGCACTGGTGTAGGTGTGACAACTACATGGACAGCTCATCCCCAGGCAAGGCAGTGAGCTTTCATCAGATTTGGCAATGGTGGTTGGCCAGGGTAGGGGAGGGAGGAGCCCTGGGATCCTGGCAGAACACCTCATCTAATGCAGCACATCAGCCTTGGTGTTGCCCAAGACACGAGGAGTCAAGAGAGACACAAAATCTGTGTGGTGAACACAGGGGATTCTGCTTTGGGTTTGACTTCGTTGGGGTTTTTTTGTGTGTGTGGTTTTGTTTTGCATTTAAGGTTTGAATTAGTTTTTCAGTAGCTAAACTTGATTTAAAATAGCCATTAAAAGGCTCATTTTTGCTTTGTAATGGTATATTTTTTGATAGATAGATAGATAGATAGATATGTGTGTGTATATATATATATATATATATATATATATATTTAGCCAGAGATGCTGCTCATCTTTGGTCTGAACACACTGCAAAGAAGCCTGGTTATAGAAAATAATCACTCTTGAGGACAATGGTATCTGAGCTGGTGGGAACCTTAAGACTGTGTACAGAAATAGGCACCCCCTTCTCTCTGAGGAGCTGTAGCTGCCACTGGTGCCTGAGGCCTTCTCCCTGCTCTTTCTCCCTGAGGCCCCAGAAGCAGCTTTGGAGCCATGCTTTGCTGGTCAGCTGCCTCACCAAGCATATTGCCTCGCTCACTCTCAAAAGGACCTTTTCTGTGCTTCTGCAGGATACCTGGTGACATAGATGAAGTCAATGCATTGAAATTGCAGGTGGATCAGTGGAGAATCCCAAGCAGTCTCAGTGACCCCAACATACCAGGTACAGGAATATGGCAGGTGTGTTGCTGCAGCCTCAGCCGTGGTGCAGCATGGAGGGGCAGGTGCAGGAGCAGCTCAGAGGGTGTGCTGCTGCTTGGGAATGTGTACACAGGCTGGCTGCACTGACTGGGAAGTTGTTCTGTGTCTTTTCACTGCCTTTCCAAACACTGTCCATAGAGAAAACACTGGGAGTGGGGAGGAACCTCTGGCTCTGATGCAGTCAGGTTGTGCAAGCTGGGCAGAGTGGTTGGCGTCCTTCAGGTCTCATTGCCCTCTTCTTTAGGCAGCCCCAGAGCTGCTTCCTGGAGGAGCAGGTAGGTAGCAGCCAGCATTTCCCACTAACTGGCTGCCTGAGCGTTTCAGAGCCAAGACTGAATGAAGGTGAAGCAGCACAAGCACAGAATCCCTTCTTTGCCATCTGTCTCACTGCCAAGTTTGCCCCTGAAAGGGGTGGGGAAGTCACCACAGCTGTTCTCATGCACCTGCTTTCTGCCCAGCCTCTCTCCTCAAGCTCTGGTATCGGGAGCTGGAGGAGCCTGTGATCCCCCAGCAGTTCTACAAAGAGTGTATCAGCAACTATGAGAACCCCGACGCTGCTGTGGCTGTGGTCCAGCTTTTGCCAGAGCTCAACAGACTGGTGCTGTGTTACCTCATACACTTTCTGCAGGTAGGCAGCCCCATAGCCCTGCACTGGGCCAGGAGCACGTGAGGCATGGTTAGTGGGACAGCTGTGGTGGGGCCATTGGCGCGGTTTTAAGACCTCTTACCTGTATTTAAGGTGGGATGGATGGAGGGGGGTCTGCTGGCCTTGTCCCTTATGGGAGCAATAAACCCTGTTCCTGATCTTGTAGAGCCTGGGATTGGTTCCTGTCTGCCAAGGCTGCTGCTCTGTCAGTTGTCTGAGAGCACAGTGCCCTTCCCTGTGGATGTGTGGCTCTCGGGGCACTGTCCTTAAGGCAGGCCTTATCTCTGCTCTTCTTGCACCTTTTCTTGGGCCATGTGTTTGGACTTTCTTGCCCTTTTCCACTGCTCCATCTGAATGTGTTCTTGCTATCTGCAGATCTTTGCTCAGCCATCAAATGTGGGCAGAACAAAGATGGATGTGAATAACCTGGCCATGGTGATGGCCCCCAACTGCCTGCGCTGCCAGTCCGACGACCCTCGCGTTATCTTTGAGAACACGCGCAAAGAAATGTCTTTTCTCCGCATGCTTATAGTGCACTTGGACACGAGCTTCATCAAAGGGCTGGTTTGAGCCACTGGCCCCAGGGTGCAAAATGCTGCTCTGGGGAGTTGCTAGATACTTAAGTCTTCTCCCCTCCACATAGGTTTCTTCCACTGTCCTTGCTGTTGTCATGGCCTGGGTGAGCCCTTGAGCAGCTCCCAACATTACCGCAAGGACTGGACATTTCTGGAAGGCTTGGTTCTGTCACCACCAGGAAATCCTTGGGCATGCCAGGTCAGGTTCAGCAGTTCCTGGTCTTCCAGTGTGTGAGGGGCAGTCCTCTTCCTGGGAGCCACAAGATTGGTTGCTCAGTGAAAGAGCTGTGACATGTTGTGAGGAACTGCTACATGGGGCAGTGAGACTCTCCATTTTCCTTCTGGAGGCAGAGTTGGCTTCAGGTAGGAGAACATCACTCCTGTGCTGTGGCATGAGCTGGCCCTAGGGAAGATGCTGTCTCATCAGGAATAATCCTACTGCTATGGGGACAGCCTGGTTCACCTCTGCAGAGTGTTGGCTGGAGGTGTGAGGGTTGTTCTGACATCTCACGATGCTGTTGGTAGAGGGCTGTGAAGGTGCAGAGGTTCAAGAACTGGAGAGCTGTGCAGCAGCATGTGGGACCAGCCCTGTGCTGAGTACCCACCCACACCATGGTGCTGGACACAACAGGAAGGCCACACACCTGACAACAAACAGGTAAACAACCATTTTGGCATCCTCTTAATGAGGGCCATATCTTCTGGAGCAGTGGCCCCAGTGGCCTTGCAACTCCTTTTTGCTATGGACAGCATGAGCTGACACCAGCTTTTCTGAGTAGCACCTGAGCCCATGCTCAGAGCAGCCTTCACAGCTCCGGCACTCACCTTCCTGGTACCACATCCTTCCCAGCCCACTCTGCCAGGAACTAAATACCAGTTTGGCCCAACCCTTCTGGTTCAGCCCACGTCTAAAGAAAGCCCCCACCAGTCAGAAGTGCTCCTGTGCTCAGATATGCCCTTCCAGGCAGAGCAGCAGCAGTGCTGTGTGCTTGAGAAATGCTGGTACTGCCTGTAGTCAGCTGTGGTATCTATGTTCTTCCTTTGAGGTGTTTTCCTTGCTGGAGGCAAGTCTGCTGCAAAAAGATGTCTTTTGAGATTACTGATGCACTGCTAAATCTGTCAGTAGCATCCAAGGTTGCATTTGTGTTTCTGCATCCCTCTCCCTTTCCACTGGGGACCTGGGATCATCCTCTCCGGACTGCAGTGGGGAGCTGAGCCCTGCCAGCAATGAGGTTTAGAGCCGATGCCATAATCGGTACCAGTGTGGGCATGAGGTGCCATGTGCAAAGAGTGCCCCAAGCCTGTTGGCTTGCTTGGGGCTCTGTGTGACAGGGTTCCCAGAGCCTATGTTCAGATAAGTTTGGAGGAACTCCAGAGCAGGAATTCAGTTTGTGCCCAGCTGAATAAAGGTTCCTTGTACCAGGTGATTCCATGGTCCTGTGGGCCAGGAAATCTTGCTCCCTTGTCAAGATTACCTCTGTCAAACATGCCCCTGAAATGTGCCAGCATCTGTTTCACATACACACCCATCCCCATGCTTCGATGCCACTCAGCTTGCTCTGGCCTTCTGCAGTGCTAAACAACATGTTCTTCAGATGTGGAGCTACTGCCCCAGAAGTGTAGAGGTGGGCAGAGGTTACCAGCTCTGCCATGCTGTCCTGAGATTTGAATTGCTGAACAGGCTTGGGGTGTCCTGTTCCCTGCCAAGGGCTGGAGCAGCCATGTGGCACCTGCCCTCCTCTTCGGGCTGCAGGTGCCTGTGCCTGTGCCAGGCTTCACCTGCAGTCACCGTGGAGGTGATCCGTGTTACTCCTCACACTTGGCTGTGGCAGTCAATCAAACCATAGGTATTTGCTGCTAATCCAAGTAAATGCTTCTGGCCAGGGCTGTCAGACACGCTAATAAAGGACACTGGATATTATTGTCTTTGCCAACAGATTTGTAAATACCAATCAGTAAAGTAGCCTTTCCTCTGTTCTAATAGTAATAAATACAATCTCCATGGTTGTCTCTTTTGTGAATTGTCTTTTTTGTGAATTTCTGAAGCACGATTACATCTGCCTGGGGCTGCACATGTCAGGCTGAATGTCAGTGCTCTTGAGTAAGATTTGAGAATCAGCATGAAGTAAGGAAACTATGCTCTGGGCTGGTTCTATTGTTCCTAATTCTCAGGCAGCTACCAGAGGACACTCAGTGAATCTTGGAAGAGGATGGGTTGAAACAGATAAAAAGACAATACTGCTTTACATGTATATTCTGGAGCCTTTCAGCATCATAAAGGTATGAGAAAAGTTTATGGGCAGTTGGAGGGTAAGAGAGGGATGTTCTGCTTGTGTCCCTCCACCAGAAGTTGGGAGTGCTGCAGGTGGACTGCAGGAGCTGGCCACGCAGGCATCCTCTGCATGGTCCCCTGCGCAGTCTCTGCTGATGGAGATGTGATTAATTGGGTTGTTCGGCTGACCTGATGGGGACATTTTTATGCTCAAACTGGAGCATTCTCTCATCTTTCCTCCACTGGTAGGCCAAGGAATTGCTGGGAGCAGTCCGTTGGTGCTCGAGACTGGTGCTGGTTATACAGTGTGGTGGAGCTGTGGGGCAGGTGCTCACTGTGCCACTTCAGCCACATAGAAACGAGTTCCTGCCCAGGCTCTGGCTTGTGCTGCAGGTGCTCTGGAGGTGGTCACTGTCCCGTCAGACTAGAAAAAGCTGGTGCACTTCAGACAAAGCCAGTGATGGCTGCTCTGTCAACACCAGCAGTTTAGGATCACATATCTGGCCATATCACTGGATCTTCCCACCAGTCGGGCTGGCAGAAGGATTGTAGGTGCCTGTAGGACAAGTGAGAGCAAAAGGAAGACCAGGAACATTGTAACCTCACACAGCCCTTTCCTGGAGGGACATCTGCAGCCCAATTTCTGAGTGCTCGACAAAGCTTTGCTGTGAAATGA
This sequence comes from Corvus hawaiiensis, assembly GCF_020740725.1. Taxonomy (NCBI): domain Eukaryota; kingdom Metazoa; phylum Chordata; class Aves; order Passeriformes; family Corvidae; genus Corvus; species Corvus hawaiiensis. Next base: position 1,461,766 of record NC_063229.1, read on the forward strand.
GCCGATTTTTGCCAAATCAGAAAAGCCCACAAACCAAATGCTTCAGCTCAGGCTCCAAGACTCAAGGCTCACTCCTGCAGTCACCATGGCCTGATACCTGGATCACTTAAAAAAGTGATGCCCAGAGCAGCAGCTGGGTTTGGAACAAGCTTGCGGTTTGTTCTGGGCTTCCCTGAGCAGTGCAGTCGGACCCTGTGCCGGAGGGCAGCTGGGACACAACTCCTTGAGAGGAGGCACCAGCAGCTTGTCCATGGCCTGCTGCTGGTTGTGGGAGAGTGATGTGTCCCAATGGGGCCAGCACTCCTGCAGTGCTGGGTTCTCTTGGTGGTGCTGTTGGATTTCTCGCTGGTTTGAGTCTCCTTTTCACAGAGCCTTGCGAGAGCTTTTTGCTATGTCTGCAAACGGAAATGGTGAAAGCAGTTCTGATAGCTGCTGATAGACACATGCCCTCAGGTCTGCTGTCCATGTGGCATCTCATCTCCTGAAGAGGTTGGGCAGATGTTGGGGATCACAGGGGGATTTTGGACCTGTCTGTAGGTTCAACTTGAGATGGAGGAAGGGCTTAGCTTTGGCAGCTGCCTCATGTTTTACAGGACAGGGCAACCACAAGGCCACCCCTCCAGGTAGAGAGGTTTCCTGCTGTCTTTCCTCCCCTTGCAAATGTGAAGGGTCTCCCTGCCCTTGTCCACCAGAGATACTCCATTTCTCTCTCAAACCAGAGATGCCCAGAGGTTCTGCCACCTCCTCAAAACTCCTGGGTAGCAGGAGGCCAGTTCTTAGCATAATTCTCATGTAGGTTTTTAGTCTAAATCCTTACATGGAGCTTTGCACTAAATCAGCCCTGTGGGAAGGCAGAGACCAGAGGAAGGGGCACGCCTGCCTTGGGAGCCCTGCAGCACTGGCAGGAGGCAGAGATGGGAGGCTCCCTGTCCTGATGCTGCCCCAGCATTGGTTTGATGTGGGTGCAGCACAGCGCTGGCAGATTCAGCAGAACTGGCTCATGGAGACAGCACCGAGCTGGGGCTGTGCGGAGCAGGGCTCTGGCTCTGGCACACCCATGTCTGCGGGACACCCACCAACAATAAGATGGGAAAAGCTGAATTAGCTGCTGAGGTTGCTGCTTTTAGAGCTCCTGTTGTCCTACACCATTTGTCAGCCATGGTAAATGATGGAGAGAACTGGGTGTGGGTGCAGTGGGCTGGGGAAACCAGCTCAGGCATTCATCGTCCCATGACGAGGGAACAGGAAAGAGCATGGGCGCTCTGACCACATAGAGACCCTGGCAGAGTTGAGTGCTTACAGGTAGCCATGCAGGAAAGCTTTTGGGACACATGGAGTCACTCATTAGCTCGACTGCTCCTTCCAAAGCAGGGAACACCAGCTGAGGACTCTGTACAGGCCACAAAGATTTGAACCTCCATCTCCTGCCCCAGCCTCAGCATAGAGCTTCCTCTTGTCATACCATTTAAACTATCCATTTTGTCTGAAGTGCTTAGTGTTTACTGGTACCATAAAGGGAGCTTGTGTCTGAGGACTGGAGGACTGTGTGACTTCAGCTGTCAGGGTGGGATGCTGGCAGAAATCAAGGCCCAAAGCCATGAAGGTGTTCAGAAACTCAAGGCTGCTCTTAAAAGCTGCAGCTTCTCCCAAAGGAGAACTAGTGGGTTACATCAGCTCATCTCCGCTTGCAGACACATTTCCTCCATCCCATCTGTGCCTTGTCTGGTCTTTTTTTCAGATCACAAGCAAGGCAGGAGATCAGGTGGGTGGTGAGGGATGTAGAGGGTGTGGAATGGAGGAGGGAGTGGGGCCCTCCCTTTTCAGTGAGCCACTGCCTCAGCTGTGATGTTCGGCTTCCGTGAAACAACCTGGCCTTGGTGCCTGCTGGGGAAAACAAGGATACTGCAACTGCATACAGTCCCCAAATACTGGGCTAGGCTGTCCCCTGGTGGGTGCTACCTCCCTGTTACCAGAGCATGTCAGCCAGACCCTATAACCCCAGGGACCACAGAAAGGCCTGTAGAGCCTCACTTGCAAGTGGACAGCCCCATAAAGAAGGAGGAGGAAAAGAATCTACAGCCTTCCCCCTTCTCCCAGCTAAATCAGCAGGGATGTGTGGGTGCAGTGATGTAGAAGGGCCTGCTTGTTTGTGTGTCCCTCCCTGCCACTCCCTGGATGGGGCTGTGCCCGTTCTGGCCAAGAGCACAGACTGAGGGTGGACACCCTTCCCTGGAGATCGGTAGTCATTTCCCAGCCTCTGGTGTGGGATGCTCTGGTCAAAAAAGAAGGGGTGAGAAACTGCCCCAAAGTAGAAAGTACCTAGATGTGGAATCCTGCTGTGATGATGGCACACTGACCTGGTGAGTCACGCAGCTCCCATCCTTGTGTGCACCTTGGGAGCAGCCTGGAGGCCAGCTAGACCTGCAGGACATCCAGCAGCACTCTGACAAGAACAGGTACAAATGGGGTGAAGCACAGTGGGGAGAGCTGGACACAAAACTCACCCCTGGCCTGCTGCATGTTGGTGTGGAGGGTAGGGACCGTGTCCAGATGAATCTGTAACCCTCCTGCCCCAGAGCAGGATGCACTGCAGCAGCTGCACAGACTGCAGAGCCTCCATGGGCACTGCGTTGAGGCAGCTGAGGGCTCTGGCTGAGGTCTAGGGGCAGGAGAAGACTAAACCCTGTGGGCACAGAGCCCTCTCCTTCCCACTGCCATGCAGGCCCCAGGGTGGCCAGGCAGGGAGGAGTGGAGGGTCTCAGTCAGGGAATTGCTCCGGCCAGGCACGGAGGCTTTGGTGACTGCTCGCTGGGGCTGCTCCTTGGGTGCTTTGCCCTGCCACGAGTGCGATTGTCTCTTCTGGAACGTGGGGCTGCCAGCACGGGCAGTGTCGAAAGCGGAGCTGCTGAGCTCGGGGCCAGCTCCCCAATAGCACCACTATAGCCAGACCCTTGAGGGGAAGGAGCTGAGGGACACCTCACTGGGAACTTCCTCCCTCTTTCTCAGGAATGTTGCCTAATCACAGACCTTTGCCCTTGGGCCTCTGCCTGAGCTGGGTCAGCCATTTCTGTGATGATGGGGATCCTGGCCCCTGCCCACACACTGACTTCCTCTCCTGACCTGCCTCATCACTGTATGATTTTCCAGTGCTCATCTGGTCACTGTCACTGTCCCTGCTTTGCTCCCATTTACCACTGGCCTGTCCTGTGCTGGATAGGTGTACTAGTTTGAAAACAAACCAGTGGGAGATTCCAAGTTAGAACTACAATTTAATAGGAAAATTAAAATAAATGCAGAAAACACTGGCTTAAACTGCCAGTCAGGATACAACCTGACACCCTGTTGGTCAGGGTGGTGGTAGCAGTCCGATTAAATGGTGGCTGCAGTTAAAGTGATAGATATGGTTCTGTCAAAGCAGTGATCCTGTAGAAGGGCCTGGTGTTCCTCTGAAGGTCCAGTGGTGGTTATGTAACTCCTGTCCTCTGGGAATCCAGTAGGTGAGGGCTGGCTGTGGTGTTCCAAACCCCAGATTATATCCAGGTAGGAATGCTCAGTTCCTCCCCCTGGGCGGAGCATCTCACAGTGGGATGATGTAATTCTATGAGTCATGTGGTGAGGCTGGATGGCCCAGTAACAGAAGGTTTCTCTCCGGAGGGAGTTATCACGGATGTATCATAGAAGAGATAAGGAACACTGCCCCACCTGCTTTAACAGCTTACGAAGATGATAATACAATACATACTTTTGGTTACATCTTACAGTGTAACCTAAGACAACAGGGCAGTGCCTTGCCAGCTCGGTTCGCGCTGACCTGTCCTGTCACAGCTCCTGCTGTTCCCTGACGGTGAGTCCTGTGGAGTGCACAACTCTGCTCATGCTGAGCATAAATAAAGGTTTTACAGGTGACACCTGAACTCCTTCCCAGAGAAAGCAGAGAAGGTCCAAACCCATCCTTCCACTCACCCAACAACAAAGCTTGCTGAACAAGACAAGAATGCTAGCTACCCCTTGCCTCCCTATCTCAAATTCCCTATAAAATTTGGCCTCAGCATGACAGAGGCTAAAGAAGGGAAGATAGAACAGGTTACAGTAGGGAAAATGCCCAGAGACAGTATGGTCTGGTTTGAAGAAAGCACGAACAAGGCCTTGGAAATAAACTCTTTATTGCCAGCACAAGGATGTGGTCTGTGTTTGCTGTCTGGGGGCTCTTCAGCTCTCCAGTCACACACCTCGCTTACCTCAGATGAGCTTTGGGTGCTCTGCTCTGTGCCATGCTCTGGCCTGGGCTGGAGGGATGGGCTGTTGGGAAGACTATGGGTCCACAGAAGGGAGAGTGTCCTCAGCAGCACAGCTCTCCATTCTGCCTTGGCATGTGGATGGGTTTGCGACAGACCCTTGAAAATTCTCTTCGGGGGCTGGTGCAGGCCCAGGTTGACCGACCCGCTCTAACACTGAGTCAGCAATCTGATTTGCCATAGTCCTTACATCCAAAGTGCTGGCTAAGGCTGTTGACTCTAGGTTCATTTTTCTTTCCATGTTCTTCTTCACTGTTGCACAATCCTCAGGCTCCATGGTTTTGGCATACCCAGCCCCTTCTGCAGTGGCAGGCAACATTGCTTTCAGGCTCTGCTGTTCATATGCTCTGGGGAGTCCTTGTCCTGCTTCCGTGGCCTGCCTTGGAAGTGTCTGGGATGGCCGCAGTTGTCTGTTGGAGACATTTCCCCCAGGAAGCTCCAGGATTTCAGCGTACTCAAAGCTAGTGTCTTGCTCAAACTGAGGAGTTACAAAGGCTTCCAAGGTGCAGTGAACACTCTCAAAAACTTCTCTGGTGAGTGTGTCAAGGGAAGTCTGTGAAAGCGTTCTCTCTGCAGTGGCTGTTTCAGTGTCCTTGGATTTGTCCGCTTGGGTGGCGCTTCCAGCAATAGGCAGCTCTTTCCACCCGGCTGCCACCCCTGGCTCAGAAGCTTTGGGTGTGCTGGATGCCAGACGGTCCCTCAAGATCTCCAACACTGTTGCTACAAGCTCTTTTGCCATCACTTCCATTTTCCAGCTGTGATCTAGAGAAGCATCCAAAAGTTCTACTCTCATGCTGCTGCTTGAAAGTCTTCCTCTGATTTCCCTCTGTAAAAAGCTGACATGCTGATTCCCAGAAAACTTCAGCCTGTCCAACACTCTGTGCACCACAATGTCAGCCAGCTCTTCAAGCTTCTTGGCTTCTGCTGCAGTTGGTTGCTCAAACACAGCATTCAACAAGCCATTGACAATGCCATCTGGCTTCCTCTGGGAGTCAGCAGCAGTTTTGACCCTACTGGGCAGTTTGGCATCCTCCTGGCCCAACTTACCTCTGGAGTAAATTTGGCCCTCATCCAAAGCTGCTCTCCTTTTTCTGTATCCCCCTGATTTTCTGCTCTTGGGTGGGGGTAGGCTAGAAGATTTTTGAGGCTGCAGCCGCTGCTTCCCCCAGCAGGTGGTGGTTCCTGGCAGTTTGGGGCCATCCTTTAATTTGGCCAGGGGTGACAGAAGCCCTTCCTGAAAGGTGATACCAAGCTGTGGCTCATGTTGTCTGGACAACCTGCTTCAGCCAGGCCACGAGGGCAGGAGAGAAGGGCTTCCCTCATCCCTGCGCGTGCCTGCACATGGCCCTGCTGCCCGTGCCCAGCCCAGCGCCCTGCGCTGGCTCAGCTCCCAGCCGCTGAGTCCTTTCCCCACCACTGTGCCCGGCCCAGCAGCACAGCCCTCCTCTCTTCTGCACTGACCACGTCCCCCTCAAGGAACGCCCCAGCCCTGGGCACTGCTATCCCATGCCCCTGAACACCCCACTCTGCCTACCTCTTGCTGCCCCAAGATCTGTTCTGCCTCCAGCTTGAGCCTGGTCAGGTACTGCCTGTACTCGTTGAAGTCCTTCACAGTGCAAACCACCTGTGGAGGGACGAGGGCAGAATCCCCCAAGCACTGTCAAGCCATGCAGATGGCCATCCCCAAAACAGCCCGGCCCCAGTGGGAGGGGAGCTGCCCCCAAGCCCTCCCCCCTGCCCCGGTGTCAGGGCCCCTGATGTCCCCCCAGCCAGGGCTGAGTGGGGCTCCTTGCCCTGGCTCCAGGCCTCGCCCTGGCTGCCTCCTCCTCACGAAGGGAGCATGGGACAGCCTGAGAAGGGCAAGACTGGGACTTGCCAGGGGGATGTTGGTGCTGCTTCTGCTCTCAGGGACACCAGCACATGGCCCTGCCCTCTGGCAGCAGCAGGCGGCTGCAGCAAGGGCTGTGTGAGCCCCGCTTGAAGAGGGCTGTTCTTGATCGGCCTGATATCCAAACCTACCTTGTTGTCACAGGTGACAACGCCCTGTTTCTTCAGCATCCGCAGGATGTCCTTGCGCTTGTGGTAGTCCCGAAGGCTGGGGTCATGCAGGCAGTTGTATTTCAGGCTGAATTGGTGCAAGTAGGGATCATCCAGATTGAAATAAGGATATGTCGGGGGGAGCTGTAAGAGAGAGTTTCCAGAGTATGAAATAGGCAGGAGAGAGCAGCAAAGAGGTACCACATGGTACTTGTGAAAAGATGAAGGCCTTCTCCATCCTTCTGTAGGCACAGAGACCTGCACAGACAGACTACAGGGGCCAGGCTGGGCTGTGATGGGTTAGGGAGAGAAGACAAACCCCACCAGCAAATAGGTATCTTAGGCCACCAGGAAGAACTGCAGACCCATCCACAAATGAACCTTCAAAGGCTCAAATGCAGTCAGTGTAGAATGGATGAAACCAGTCTCTTTGGGTTAGGCAGGCCCAAGGGCTGTGTTGGCTGCCTTTGCCTACAGAAAGACTCTACCTTGGGAAGGTGCAGTGCAAGCTGGACAACAACAGTGCATGTATTCCCCAAGCAGAGAAGCCCAAGCTATTCCTAGGGTGCCAAGAAGGCAAGCAGGAGAAGATTGGAATCTCCCTCAAAGGAGCCCCAGGGCCTGTCTTGACATTGTGGGATGAGCTTCGTTGCCCTAGCACCCAGACACACACAGCTGCCTGCTGCAGGCAGGGGCCCAGCCTCACACATGCACAGTGCCAGAAACCAGTGCCAAGATGGACAAGTGCTTTTTCCTCTGAATTCCGGTAGCCTGGAGCTTTCCTTGCCCACCCTGTCCAATTGAAGGGCTGCAGCTCCTTCTATAGAGCAGGTGGCCACAAGAACATCTCTGCATGATGGGACTCTTTGAAAGAGGAGAGATATTCTACCCTTCTACTCCCTCTACCTTTTCACCCAGCTTTCCCCTGAAGAAGACAGGCTTGGATCCAGGTGCCACAGGGATCTTGACTGCGAGTGGGAGGTTCAGCAGTTCAGGGTCCATTTTCCTGGTATCTCTTTCTCCTGGGTGTGGTCTTCCAGGGCTGAGATGGAAAGACACAGACACCCAGGTGTTGCTCAATAAGCCTCCTGCACAGCAGTCCTGAGGCCCTAGAGCATCACCCTGTGTCCCAGGCTACCCAGCAGAGCCCTCTCTGTCAGCCCACTGCTCTCCTCCCCCCTAATTCCCAGTGCACTCAGCAGTGCCTCTGCCTTTTGGCAGGACACCAGCAGTGAGATGGAGCTCCACAGCTCCTTCCAAGACCTCTCATGGTGTTGTGATCCCACGTTGACTCTTGCTCCAACAGAGACACAACAGCTGGTCTCCTGGCTAAATATAGCCATGGGGCATTGTTGCATCATGGTGATGTCACATCACTGCATTGTCACATCACTGCGCTGGCACTGTGTCACACAGAAACTGCCCACCACACCCGGGGGGGAGGGGTGGCCTCCTGGAGGCCCCTTTGGACAGCCCTGTGGGCCACCCCCTCCATGGGACCCGGCTGTGAGAGCTCCTGTTCACAGGCCCCTTACCCCCTCCCCTGTCCTGTCATTCTGTGAGGCAAAGTGCCCTTGACAGCAGGAAGGAATGGAAGGAATTGCCACACCAAAGATGCCCAGTTTGGGCTCTGCTTTTCCCCCTTTCCCTTTTTAGACCTTCTTCCCTGTCATGGCCAAGCAGCCACAACTGGGGAAATTGCAGCAAACTGGATATTTGGCCCATCCCTGGCAATATCTAATTCCTGATTCACGTCTTGAGAAACAAGTGAATCGAGTAGAGAAACACAGGCTGAGGGAAAGCCCTCTCCTTCCCTTTTCTCAGGCTCCCCTTCAGCCCAGGCACCTTTCTGCCACCTTCTCAGTCTCCCCTGCCCTGGTTTCTGCTGTTCCCCATCTGCTGTCACTTCCTACCCCTTCTTGGCTGCATTTGGTGAGGTCTCCGGTGCCCATTCCTCCAGCCCGTCTGGTTCCTTGGGGCAGCTTTTGCACTGCAGAGTCCTGCCAGCCTTGCTCCTTGCACAAAGGCAAGAGACAGGCAGAGCAATCTGTTGGAGGTGCAGTGATTACCACGGGTCTCTTGGGAAACAGCGAGGGGCACAGCCCAGGGATGGTGTCCTCTCCTCACAACGCAGTTTCTGGCACGCTCCAGCTGCAGCTCTTCTCCAGCTCGCCAGGCGGAGGAGCAGCATCGGCTGCGCCCCAGCTTCCCTGTGCCACATGTCCTGCCCAGCCGCAAGGGCTGTGAGCCCTGCACCACATTCAACTGGCATGGACTGTGATATTCCCAGCATGGTGACATCCCTGCAGGGAAATCCACTGAAGTTCACAGCACAGAACTGGAGCAGCTCAGCAAGGGCAAGAGGAAGGAGGTCTCTGCCCAAAATCTTGGCAGGGTCTGATGAGCAGAGAGGATAAGAGGAAAGCAGTGCTGCCTGCCTCCGTTCTCACCAGTGTGGGCTCCTTCCTGGGCTGCAAAGCTTAGTTTGTCCAAATTTACTACTTTCTTTGATGTGTGGGGAAACACTGGGCCTGAACTGATCCAGCTGATCCAAGCAGGGTCTGTCTGTGACCTGCATCAGAACAAGCAGAGACCAGCCAGGTATCTGTGGCGGAGCACCGTTCCTGTTCCCTGGGAAGGGCTGCCGCTCTGTGGCCAGCCAGAACAGGCAAGTATGGCAAATATCTGAGCATTCCTGATCATTTTAACCATGGACACTTACATCAGATAGAGAAGCTGGACCCCTGTACAGCAAACAAGGAGAAATATCACAAACTGGCACAGACACAACCCTGAACTGCCAAAAGCCATGTGCTCTCAGTGGGAACAGCAAAGCAAAGGATTCCAGTGGGCTCTAGGAACACCCGTTTCGGAGGAGAAGGAAGTGGTTCTCACGGCAGGTGTGCTAAGAGCCTGTAGTTTTTTTCAAGTGATGAAACTCCAGAATGAAATATAGTGCTGTCAAAAAACCCATTACACAAACACTATGCTGATATTTTGGTAAAATAAAATAAATTTATATTTCTCTCAAAACTTTAGAGTTATTTTCCAGCTGCTTTCTATTTTAATTCTTTCAGCAATTTTTTTTTTCTCTTCTAGAAACCTGTGATATTAAGACCCCTTGTGAGATTTCAAGGTTAAAATATAAATCCAAACTCAAAACTGTATTTTCAACCTTTTTTTTTTTCCCCTGTTGCAGTATTATTAGCAGGCCACTCTGCTACCACAGATTCCCAGCACACAGTTCACAGGCTCTGTCAGAAAAGCACTAGCACATACTGCTGTACAGTGACAGGGACAGTCTGCTTTAAACCATCCTTTGTGCTCTCTGGGTCCTGCGATGCTTGTGGCAGTGGGCTGAGGCTGATGTCAAAGAACCAGCCAGATTTCTGCAGCAACAGCAGTTCTTGCAGCTGGAGGAGAAGGAAGACAGAAGGGAAAAGCACTTGAGCCATGTTGTGTCTTCCTCCAAAGCCCAACAGCACCTGCAGCCCTGGCACTATGTTTGTGGACGCCTTGGCCACAGCAGTTACTCTTTCAATCACGAAACCTGACAGGCAGCAATCCTCTGCTGGTCTGTGGCCTCTGAGCAGAAATTCAAGGATTATCCCAGGAAACCTACCTGAACCAGGGAGAATTTATCCACCCAGTCACACACACTGTAATATTTGACATTACGAATTCCAGCGTGCATAGATTTTTGCTCTTCTGTGGCAATCTAGTTTGGGCTTTAATCTAGCATAAAACTACCAAAAAAAGAGAAAATAAAATGAATTTGCCCCTGACCAGCTCTGTTATCCACAGCAGAGCCCGCAGTCCCTCTGGCTGTACCAGAGGGTGAACAGGGCTCAGGGACAGTGACGATCCCCTCGGATGGGCACTGCTCAGGCTCACCCGATCCCGGGCACGTGGGACACCAGTAGAAGGCACCGAGCCCAGCCGGCGGTGGCTGCGACAGCCAGGGGTGGGTGCGCGGACGAGCGCCCGCATCCCGGCATCCGCCTCACGGGGGGCTCAAGGGGTCAGTCAGGCCGCCAACTCTCCCCTGTATTTCAGCCCTGTGCCACCCCCGCGCTCACGCTCCCCGCAGGGCACTGTGGCCGTGCTGTGGGCGGAGCTCCCCCGCTCCGAGACCACGGCCCGCTCCCCCCGCCCCGGCAGCACAGCCCGGCCCGGCGGGCCCGCTCCCCGGGGGTCCCTCGCCAGGGCCGCCCCCTCGCCCCCGCCTCAGCCCCGTCCCCTGCGCGCGCCCTCCGGCCGGAGTGGGCGGGACTCCCGCGGCCCCCGCCCCCCCGGCGGCGCCGCATCGCGGCGGCCATTTTGTGCGGCTGCGGTCGGTGCGTGGGGCTCGGCGCGCCGCGGGCCCGGGCGGGGCGGCTCCGTTCTAACCCTTTTTCCCGTACAGATCCCTCGGTAAGAGCGCGGCGGCGCCCGGGCAGGCCGTGTCGCTTGCCCAGGCCCGCGCTGCGGGCCCGCGGCGCGGCGGGGAGACGCGGGGAGGGAGGGAGGCCGGGCGGACGCGTCCCCGCGCACAAAGGGCCGGGCCGGGCCGGGCCGGGCGGCGCCTCCCGCCTGCGGCCCCGGGGCGCCGAGCGGGGCCGCTCCCGCCTCGCTGAGACCCGCGGCTCGGGTCGGTCCCGGCCGCTCCCCCGTCCCTGGCTCCCTCTGGCCGCCCGCGCGCGGCGGCCTGCGGAGCTGCGCGGGCAGGTGAGTCTGTGCGGGCCGAGCGCAGGCGCCGCGGGCCCGTCCGGCGGGGGCGGCCGAGTGACCTTGCGGCGGCACCGGGGCCCGAGCCGGGGATTTGATGGGTCCGGAGCGGCGCCGGGCGGGCGGGATGCTGCGGGAACGTGAGTTGCGGAGCCCCGGCGGGTTTGGTCCCGGGGGTGCTCGGCGAGGTGGCTGCACCTCAGCCGGTCCCGGGGAGTGCGGAACCCGCGCAGAGCAGGTACTTGCCCTGCCAGATGTTTAGCACGGCAGGGGGAGGCTTCCGTTACTTTTTGTCCCATTAATTCTGGAGCATTTCTTTATCGCCCTGCATTCTGTCCCTGTAAACCGTTTTAAAAGAACAGAGATTATGGTGGACCTTTGCATTAACCCCAAAGCTGCCTCATGTACCTGTGTAATGCGTACGGTTTGGAGGCACAGTGGTGTTCTTCGTGACAGGTCTGTGTTCAGATACGGCTTATTGCAGCAAAGTGGATATTTGTACCAGTTGGTAATCTGTAGCCACTCCAGGGCTTGCTTAATTGAAATAGGTACAGTTTCGGGAAACAGTTTTGTCTCCTTTACTTACTGAAAATCTGAGTACCAGAGATGTTTCTGTGATCCCAGGCTATTGTTTCTAGCCCAAATGCTTGAAAACAAATCAGGAAGGATATCTGAAAGTTGATGAGTCCAAGTTGAATAAAATGTCACTTGACTACAGAATTTTGGTGTTGTATGCAGTAGGAGAATTAAACAAATTGTTAAAGCAATGTTGATGACTTGAATTAACCTTTTGTAAGTATCTGTACAGCAGCTTGTAATTGAGCATCTCTGTAACAAGTGCTTTTGGCCTGGCTTCATTTAATTTTCTGTAATGAGTAAGGATCCTTTCGCAGAACCAGTTCCCAAAAAAAAAAAAAAAAAAAAGAGAAGACTTAAGCAAAGATCAGTCATAATATAATTCTCTCTTTTAATTTTTGTGTGACTTCTAATAGCTTCATAGTAATAAATAAAGGTGGCTTAGATGAATGCGTGTTATTTGACCTAATCTTGTGGAAGAGTTCAGTAGTTTATGCTCTTGCTGATAACTTTGTGGATGTCTCCTAAATGGAAATAAAATTTTACTTGAGCAGGCTGAGGGTAAAATCTGTTCCCCTGTAATTTTAAGGTCAAGTTGGGAATGAGGCTAGGGCAGTAATTGCTCATAACGGTACTGCCTTGACTGAAATGTAAGAAGCATGTAATTAATTCTTAGCTTTAATTGGCTAAGCTCTCTGTAGCACTTTCTTTTGCTCTTGTATTTCCTGCATTACCTAGGCAATGATATTGACTTAAATTCTCCCTCTTGGCCAGGAAAGGAGAGTGCAACCCCTAATTTAATGGTAGGGATAGAAATAATAGAAATAAATTCTTTGTAACTGCAGATTTTGTTTATAACTGTGTATTTTGTTTATAACTGCATCTGTAGAAGATAGGTATAGTCTGTAGCTGTAATTTGTCAGACTGACAGACACTGGCTGTCCTACCTGCGTGACACTGTCCTGTACACATGTGAGCACTTGCACTGTGAACTGAGCTAAAGAATGTACATGGGACAGGGGAAGGATTTATTGCTCAGCTCTACAAGTGGTTGTTGTCAGTATTTAAACTGTGCTCTTGATGGTTGTCTAGTTGCATGGATACAGGATGTTTTTTTAAATCTTAAGAAAAAAGAACAGTTGCATATCCTTTGGACTGGTGCATCATATTGAGAAGTCTTGTGAAGTGCTTATGAGTTCATTGTACTTCTGAGTAAGTCTATTCTTTTCTTTTTTGCTTCAATTAATTCATTATCTTCATACTTCTGCTCTTGCTTGCCTACAGGTTTGTTTTGAGTCCTTGTACTTCCTGCAGGAAGATACTTTCTTCAGGTGAGAAATGGTGGCTTGGAACACTTGGTTTGTCCTTGCTGTCCAAATACCAATAGCTACATGGCCTGTAGATTGCTAAGGACCTTTTGGAACTACTGGCGTTTCAGTATTTTTGTGACTGCAAGCACCAGGCTTAAATGATCATACGTGCATGGGTATATACTGTGTCCATGCTGACTGGCAGCAGATAATAATGCATATTGGAATATAAACACTCCTTTCTGAGGCATGTTAGTTTGTTGACATGCCTCTGTGTGTTTTTACTGGGCTTGAGAACTTTCAACCAGCCTTACTTAAGTGTAGCCAGCGACAGTCTGCCTTACTTTTTCATAAACCTACCTGAAATGGAGTTCTTAAGATTGTTTAAAAGGAAATTGATTAAAAAGGAAAACTGTGTCCATCTGTGTCTTCAGCTTTGTAGCCTGTATTAATGGAAAGAGAGGAAGCACTATTGCTTATTGTGCAGGTTGGTTTGTTTGTTTGCTTTTAATATGAAGTTGGCACCAAAGAGCTTTCCTGATCTTGTTGCTGATGTTAAAATACTGGTTTCAAAATTGACTTACTTTTCTACTGCTTAAAATCAGCACTTATTTCCCAAGGAAGTGGAGAACATCCTTTTGTTCCACAGTGTCATTGAGTCAGGAAACTATCTTCAGTGCCTCTGTGCTCCAGATGTAGAGCTGAGCATCCTTAGCCTAGACCTGTGCATCAGTGATGCAAAGACAGTGCTATTGGTAGGGTTTGAATTAGGATTTTAGTTAGTTTTAAAAGCATGTGTTGGCATAGCAGGGGTTGAGAGTACACCAGGCTGGAATTGAGTCTTCCCTATACTGTAGTTTGCTAATGGCTTTTTTTGCTACGTGATCCCGTGTATTTGTATCAGTCATTTGCCTACGCTGCAGCTGTCATCTGTTGCTGTTACCAGGCTTGCAGAAATAGGCACTTACGTTTTTGTGTTTGTTTTTCCTGCTGTCCTTTCATCTCTAAGCTGTGAGACAAGTCTGCAAGCAGCCTTGAAGTGCACCCCTTTCTTTTCTTTTAAAAAAAAAAATGGGAGTCACATCCTTCTTACAGGGTGGGGTATGCACAGATGATGTGTCTGCTTAATGAATTATCTTAAATAAAGACATAATTTTTCATCAGTTCTAATGGCAGTATAATTTGGAAGATTTTCCTTTATTTGGCTGTCTTGAAGATATCCTCTTTATCAACAAGTAGGGTAGATTTGGCTCTGTCAAGGCAGGAAGCAATAAAATAATAATACAGAATGCCACGTCTAGGTGTCAGAACACTGTATAGTGACTGGGTGGAAACAATGACCTGTGGGATTTTTAGTGGTCGATGTTGCAGGTGCTGCAAATTATCTGTGAAAAATGTTTCTTAGCATTTTTTTTAATGGGTGTTTTTACAGGTAGATTTCTTCTAGGAGTCAGAAGTCCTAAGTCCAGTTACTGCTGCAGGTACTGTAACCAGATAATTTTTGTGCTTTCTGACTTGCTCCTTCTATTTTCAGTCATAATATTTTTTATCTGATAGCTAAAATTCATGTTGATGCTTGGTGATAAAAAAATCTTAGGTTTAGCATCCTGCTGTGAGTGTATACTGTGCTGCTGGAGCACCCAGAGCAACCTCAGAGCTGGGATATTGCAGCTGATGGTGAGGCACTGGGTGGTAATGTAGCCAAGCAACGGGGATCCCTGTCCTGGGATGCAGGCATTGACCAGGGGATCAGGAAGAGGACAAACTTTTAGCTTCTGGAGGCAACTCCTGTCAAGCGTGAGGGAAAGTTACTCTCAAGGATGATCTAATAGGTGCCCAAGCAGGTGGAACATCGTAGAGAAAGGTATCCACAGCCTGAGTCAATTAGCTGTGCTGGGGGTAATCTGTAGGGATTCAAATAACGAGCAATCCCTCTATAAATCCAGATGAGGTCCTGTGTACATAAATGTTGAGCCCCAGTGCTTGCTTGACAAGTTGATTTGAAAGGGGTACTACTTTTCCCTGAGGTGAGCACACCGGAGAAATGTGGCAGCATTCTCAGGAGGTTAAAAAACCAAACTTAACTGGCAAACTTTAGCAGAGCAGGAATATGGCAAAATTTAAACCAAAACGGTCAATCAGAATAAAGCACTTCATTTAGCAAACTTTACCCATCCAACCTTAAATTACCCATATTCCAAGAAGAGGAAGTTAGGAGTGAAAAAGAGAGAAAACCAAGATGCAGCTCCTATCTTCAATCCCAGTGCAATCTCAGCTATCATAAAATCCAAGAACTATAGGGGTGTGACCACATGCATCTCAGAGCAGTGGGTTTTATCTGCTCTGGCCTCCTGTGGCTATGCCCCCCAGGTGGGGCTTCTGGTCATCCAGCCACTCCGGGGCTAGATTGAAGCTGCAAGCATGGGGTGTGGGGCATTGCTTGCGGTGTGCCAGTGCCTGACAGTCATTCTGGGCTGGACTAGAGGTTCCTGGGGGCAAGGGTATGGAATGGAGCAGTGCACCTCCCACGTTCCACAGAACTTGTCCTGCCCCCTCCCCTGTAGTTGATTTGAGCCAGTAATTGTTTGCTCCAGTTTTTCACAATAATCCATGTGGCAGAAGTTTGTACAGAGCACACCATTGTTGTACACCAGCGCGTTGACATTGATGTCAATGAAATAAGGAGGACAAGAAGTGCTCCAGGTGACTATCTGACTCTGACAATATGAGATCATCTTTTTTCCTCCTGACTGACCTGTGCCTTGGCTGTGAACTGTCCAAGACTGTGGACAGACTTGAAAGACTCAAGCAGGTTGGAGAGGAAATGTTCCATAGTCCTATATGGCCAGTGCATGAATGCAGTGGAGAGTGGAGACTGACTGAAGTATTGTGGCCTGAATGAAGTCACACCATCGCTGAGTGCTGCTGTGCCAGACGTGCTGGAACTTCAGTATGAACTGAAGTCCAGGTCAGCAAAGTGATGCCACCACTGACATTGCCAGTGTGTTTTTCTCCATTCCTTTAGCAGCAGAGTGCAGGCCACTGTTTGTGTTTACCTGGAGGGGCTTCCAGTACACCTGGAACTGACTGCTCCAGAGGTGGAAGCACAGTCCCACCATCTGCGATGGAGTGCTGCAGGCTGCACTGGAAAAGGGTGAGGCTCCAGAACACTTGCAGTACATTGATGACATCATTGTATGGGAGCAACACATCAGAGGAGGTTTTTGAGAGAGGGGAAAAAATAATCCAAATCCTGCTGAAGGCTGTTTTTGCCAAGATCAGGGACTTGCCCAGAAAATTCAGTTCCTAGGAATAAAATGCCAAAGATGGGTGTTGTGAGAGTCCAGTGGATGTGGTCATCAAAATAGTGTGTCCAGTCAGCAAAAAGGAAACACAGGCTTTCTTAGGTACTGTGGGTTTTTGGAGGATGCATATTCTGTAAGATAGTCAAGATTGTAAGCCCTCTCTGTCATATGAGAGCAACAATTGTCCTGAACAACAACAAGAAGTTTTGGACAAATTAAACAAAGGTATTGTCTGTCAATGGGCCAGTCAGGACAGGGTAAGATGTGAAAAATGTGCTCTACATTGCAACTAGGAAGCATGGTCCTTCCTGGAGTCTCTGACAAAAAGTACCCGTGGAGACTTGAAGACAGCCCCTTGGGTTCTAGATTTGGTGATAAAGAGGATCTGAGGCCTGTTACACCCTTGTTGAAGAAGAGATCTTAGCAGCTTATGGAGGGGTTGGAGCTGCCTCAGAAGTGACTGACTGAAGCACAGCACTTTCTGGCACCCTGACTGCCAGTCGGACTGGATGTCCAAGGGAAATTCCCTTCCACACATCGTGCCACTGATGCTGCGTGGAGTTAAGTGGATCGCTCTGACCACACAGTGAGCTCAGTAGGAAACCCTAATCGCCCAGGGATCTTGGAAATCATCACAAAGTGGCACGAAGGCAAAAATATCAGTACCATCAGAAGAGGAGGAGGAAAAGGTGTCGCCATGCTAGGGAGGCCCCACGATATAATCAGCTACCAGAAATAAAAAAGCGATGCTCTCTCTTCTCTGCTGATTCCTGTCCTACTATAGGGACAAATTGAAGATGGAAAGCTGCCATGTGAGTTGCAGAACACAGTGAGTTGCAGAAGCTATTGAAGGACAAGGTGGTCAGGTTGCAGAGCTGAAAGCTATCCAGCTGTCTTCAAATACTGCTGAATGAGAGAAATGGCCAATGTTCTACCTCTTCACTGACTCATGGGTGGTGGCAAATGCTCTGTGGGGGTGGCTGGACCAATGGAAAAAGACCAGTTGGCAGTGCAGAGGAAACCCATCTGGGCTGCTGAAGTGTGGCAAGACATGGCTGCCTGGGTAGAGAAATTGACTGTAAAAGTGTGTCATGTAGATGCACACGTACCCAAGAGTTGGGCTACTGAAGAGTATTGGCAGCTCTGGTGGATCAGGCTGCCAAGGTTAAATTGCCTCAGGTGGATTATTTCTAGCTCAGTGGGCAGCTCATGATGCCTCGTCATCTGGAAAGAGAGGCAACATTACAGATGGGCTCATGACCACGGAGTGGACTTAACCTGGGAGATGGTGTCCACGGTTATTCATGACTGTGAAACGTGTACTGCAGTCAAGCAGGGCCAGGTGGGTAAAGCCCCTGTGGTGTGGGGGGTGATGGTCAAAATACAAATATGAGGAGGCCTGCCGTATTGATTACATCACATTCTTGCAGACCCGCCAAGGCAAGTGTTACCTGTTGACAGTGGTGGAAGGTACCACTGGATGGTTGGAGACCTACCCCATGCCTCACGGCACTGCCCAGAACACCATCTGGGCCTTGAAAAGCAAGTCCTGTGGCAACATGGCACTCCAGAAAGAATTGAGTTGGACAACTGAATCGTAGACATCTGGGCCACAGAGTACGGGATTGAGTGGGTGTATCATATTCCTTTATAGACCAGCCTCTGGAAAAACTGAACAGCATGATGGTCTGTTAACAACCATATTGAAAGCAATGGGTGGGGAGCCTTCAAACATTGAAATCTACATGTAGCAAAAGCCACCTGGTTAGTTAACACTTGAGGCTCCACCAATCAAGCTGGCTCTTCCCAATCAAATCTTCCACATTCTGTAGAAAGAGATAAAGTCCCCATGAGGGCTGGAATATGAGGAATACATTAGGGAAGACAGTTTTGTTAGTCCTACCTCAGACAAAGACAAGCCCATCTGTGGGATTGTTTTTGCTCAAGGACCTGGGTGCACTTGGGTAATGCAGAGGGACAGGCAAACATGATGTGTACCTCAAAAGGGATTTGATTGTGGGGTGAGAAGAGTCTGTAATGTTGAATTGTATAATACGGGTTGCTGAATGACAGTGCCACTGTGTGCCATAACTACCATGGACAAGGTGTATAGACTGCTCCAGATATACCAGTCATAAAATCCTGATGCAGTTTGCAACCAGCCCTCCTGCCCTAGAAGACGTACAGGATGGACGGAACCTACA
This sequence comes from Corvus hawaiiensis, assembly GCF_020740725.1. NCBI lineage: Eukaryota > Metazoa > Chordata > Aves > Passeriformes > Corvidae > Corvus > Corvus hawaiiensis. The sequence goes on from NC_063229.1 coordinate 1,480,200, forward strand.
GTCTTGGGCTAAATGAACTCAACAGACATCTTGGAGGGACAGCCATTGACAACGGAAATGATACCTGTGCTTGTGTAGATATCCATGTCTATATATATATATATGTGTGTATAGTGGGAAAGGGGTTAGGATTTGGGCATGATGTACGTCGTATAGAATAAGGGATGGATAATGTCCTGGTCCCAGCCAGGACAAGGTTAATTTTTGTAGTAACCAGAAGAGGGTGTGGCTAGAATTTGATGTGGATTTGCAGAGGGAGTGTCTGTAAGGGTCTCTTTAAGTGTCTCTCTAGTTTGGATTACAGCAGCCTGCTGACCTGTACTGAAATTCTGCGCTACCTCACATCATTTTCTGGGAATGGGGGAAGGGGTCCTTTCCAGGTCAGGTGGCATGGCTGTGGTTGGGTTGTGTCAGCCTCTGCAGTGAGCGTTCACGTGTGAACTGCTTGCCTCTTCTGTACACTTCTGTTCTTAATACCATTGCTATTACAGTTCATTTTCTTCCCTCATTGCTGTTTTCAGTAAATTGTTCTATCAACCAGTGATCTTTACCTTCTGTGCCTCCAGTTCCCCTTTCAGTGGGAGCACTTGATGGAAGAATATCATTCCTAAACCACAACAGGTTCTATGCAGTTCAGGTAGAAACCATGAAAATGTCATTGGAGTTCTCAATCTGCAGCCTAAATTGGGCTTCTGAAAACAATTCAGATGGCTATCTTTGCCACTCCTGCAGTGTGAGGAAGCCTGCGTGTGTTGACAGGAATTGGATGTGTGGATGAAGAAACCATTTTGGAGAAACTCTTTTAGTTCATTTTTGTATGAGCAGAACACAGCTCCTTCTGCCTTGTGAATGTAGATCATCCAGTTGAGGATGTCTTCATTGACAGGAGAGGACTGCTTAGTTAATGCATAGTTATTTAATACTGCAGTACCTGTTGCACCAAAGTAGGAATAATGATAAAGTTACTAGTGACTTTTAATTGACAACAGATAAATACATGATGGAGAAATCTGATGTGGATATGCAGAGGGAGTATGTGCATATTGTAAGGGTCTCTTAAGTGTCTCTGTAATTTGGATCACAGCAGCCTGCTGACCTGTACTGAAATATTTTCAGATTAAATTTTTGTTCTAGAGGTGTTACTCTATCATTGGGATACTGTTGACTGTAGAGAGGATATTTTTTTTGAGCTCTGAAGTAGTTTTAGTCTCAGAATTCACATGATTTTTATTTTTCCTTTCCTGTAGATACGCAACACTGTTTGGAATGTTTACAGCAACATAAACAAGTTCCTTGGTGAGTATAAGCATGGATCCTTGTTTTTGTTAATTGTAGCTTTTCTTTAAGCTTTTGAAATTTTGCTTTAAAATTCAGGTTTTTCTTAAATACTATGCACAGCACCTTTGCAAGACTTATCTGCATTAAATTCTTATATTCTTGAAGACTGCCATTTTTCCTTCAACTGAAATACGCAGTCTCATTAAAGTAGGTTTTTGTTAATGTTGCTTTTTTTAGGAAAAACCTGATTTATTTTATGTGACTTAAACCTTTTTCCAAATTCATTTTCTTTGTTCAGTGTTTAGGTGCTTATTTTTTATCTTTAGTGTGTTACAGGAAAAGAGAGGGGAAGCCAGAACAGCTAAATGGGACATGATCAAATGACTGAAAAGAATTATTTTCAGTAATAAGTATTTATTTCTTTAATTGCACTTGGTAATTCAAAGAGATTTCATTATAGAAAAATATTTTTTTGTTCTGTCGAATTGCTTATATTTATAATTTCTGCTTCCATATTGGTCTATCCCAGTCTTAGCACCAGTTTAAACTGACAGCACAGTTACATGAGATGTTGCTGAGAGGTTGAAAATGACGTTCTCCAGGCCCTGTAATCTCAGGGAGCGAGTGAGGATCTTGTTCAGAGGAGGCTCACTCATGTAACACATTTTCAATTCTGTCGCTGAGTATTTTGGGAAAGTCTTGGTTCTGCCTGAGGAGAAGAGCAAATGTAGATGTTTACTGGTGTCAGTTCTCTTAATCTACTTGTATAAACGAGAGGAAAAGTAGGAGACTGAAATCAAGTACTCAGTCTTACAGTTTTAGGGAATGTCAGTGGTGAGGAATTAGCTGTTCGGTGCTGTTGTTACAGAGATGTTAAGTATCAGTTCAGGATCCAGTTTCTGTGTTGTGTGGCTCAGAGTTCGCCTGTGTAGTTGTTAATTGAATCTGGGAAGCTTTTAGAGCAAGTAAGTGCTGGTGAATATCTAGTTGAGGATGCTACATCATGCAAGTAAGAACTGCGTGTATAGTCCAGTGTCTTGTTTGAAATGTGTCTTTCGGAGAGAAGAAGGGGGGTGATGTAGTATTCCTTGAAATTTATTGCAGTGTCAGAAGGTCTTTCTGTCCAGTTTAAATCTTTCATGTTCCTGCTCCTATTACTAAAAAAAAAGATCTCAAACCCAAAAACTTGCATGAAGATCATAGCATTGTGGTTTGAAATACTGGTGTGAAGGACATCATCTGAAACTTACAGACATATCCAAAACCAGTCATCTACCTGTGAAATGGTACACAAAAACAACATGAGGCAGGAGTAGAAATCCTTGAATGAACAGGAGCTGTTCTTGGGTTAACATGTTTAGCAGGTATAGGGGTTTTATATCTGTTTTTATGTGTAGGGTAAAACACAGTAATGCATACTTCATGGTAGCACTGCTGCTGTGGTCAAAACTTGCTAGGCAGAGGGTGTTTTGTCTGCAGGCAATAAAAGTCAGTTTTAATCAGCTTCCCATGTCAGTGCCAATACAATTTTTAAGTGGTGCTTGTGAGACTTCCACTTAGTCTTCATAAGATGCCATTAGGATTGTATAGTATAAATGGTGTCTGTAAATACTGCTTTGCAGTCTGATATCATACCTTTTCTCATCTGCAGGTGTGTGGTTTCAGCACAGCATGGCTGTGGTCATCCACTTGCAAGGTGTTCTGATTGCGGTGGGGACCATGGACTTCTCTGGACTGACCATTCCCGATGGGGGCGTGCAAATTGTAGGGGGTGAACTGGGTGAGGCTTTCATTGTTTTACCACTGATGGAGATGTGAGGCTGGTGACATGGGTGCAGATGATAAAAGTAAAAGGTCAAAACTAACTGTTGCAGAGTAAAAAAAACCAAACTGATGTGCAAAATGTGAATGGACTTAGTCCTTGGCAGTTTTATATGTAGATGTGCCAGCAGATTTGGAACAGTGGTGCTGGAGAGGATGGCAGAGTCAGTCTTAGCTTTAGGCTTTGTGGAATCAACTGTAAATGTGCTTTGTCCTAGAAGGAAACAAAACAAGCTTATGTTGCTTTTGTAGGAGTGGCAGTGCTGCCTGCAGTACCCCAGGTCAGTAACATCTGTGGTGCATCTCCAGGGAACACAAGACAATCTCTGGCTAGTTGCTTTTACTTCCTTGTTTTCCCAGTGCTTTTTATTACCTGTCCTACCCTGTAGTCCTCCTGAATCACCACAAAGGTACTGAGTGCCTCTGAGGAATTGGGACAGCAAGCTTCCCATCCAGAATAAACCACAAATTTTAAGTGCAAAGTAGTATTACGTTTATGCAAACTGACAAAGTTGACTGTGCTCCTTTACCGGTTCAGAGAACTATGGGGTTTTTTTCCATGGCGTTTCTCTTTTTTTTCTTTATTGTATCCTTGTGGCAGAGGGAGGGAAGTACCTGGGTTTGGCATGGATGCACAAAAGAATGAAGGAAATAGGTTGAATTGTGGCAGTGAATTGCATTTCTTCTGATTTGCTTATGAAGCAGCACTGAGACAGTATGAAGTTTGAAAGTGGGGCTGATTTCAAGGAAGGGGTTTTGGTGTGACGCTTTGTAAAGGAATGGTTTTAATCACTCTGTCAGGGTTTGGAAAATAGTTTTTGTCAAGGTGGGTGTGGTTTGGAAAAGGCTGCAGTGATTTTGCAGTTTCCACAGAGGAAATGGTAGAGGCTGTTATTAGTGAAAGTTTGCCATGACTGGGTTTCCTCTGTCTGATAATATGAAACAGATTTTCAGTTTCAAGAGGAGCCCACTTCTGTTGGAACTTGGTGTTATGCCAGGTTTGGGGCTCAGCACTAACAGAGCTTAAACTGGAGAGAGTAAGAACAGCTACGGGTGAAGGTGTACAGGATCTGCACTGTTAGCAGAGCAGAAAGCTTGTTTTAGAAGTCAAAAATCATGATCCCTGAAGGGATCAGTATTAATGTATTTTCCTCTGCATTACCCTGAGATAAGTGTACTTTCCTCACTGATATCTGTGTCTGAATAGTTGAATAGTCTTTAAAAGTTAAATTACCTTATGATGACTGATGGAAAAGACTCTCCCTTTTAAATAACACGTTTTCTTTCAATAATAAAGATTTAGAAACATTTTCTTTTGGAAGCAGTGACTTGTCTAAATCCTGAAGTATTTGTTCTTGAAACAGATCTGATCTTCATAGAGAAGTAAGAGGTTTTGGAGAAAAGCCATACAGCTCTTGGGGTAGGCCTAGTCTCCTTGTTTTAATCATGGTCTTGAATACATGGGATAAATGTATTCTCAGAGTTACCAGAGTGGAAATCCTGTCTGTGTCTCGATTTCGGAACAAAGTTAGTACAAATTGATTTTCTGCTGAAGAAAATTTTAGAAGAGATGTTCTGGCAAGGTGTTCTTATTTCCAAGTTGTAGCTATGAATGACTGATCAATCTAGGGTTGTTTTGTTAACAAACTGTTTTAATGTAGTTCAAGGTTTTTAAGCAATCTTTGCAGGAGAGGACAGAGGCTGAAACATAAAATCTTGCAGTAGGCAAGCCCCTGTGTTCAGTGCTTGCTTTCTGAGAAATGAAGTTCTCTGTATGGACACGGTCATGCTGGTGAAGCGTATTTTGGCACTGCCTCTTGGCCTAGTTTGTGCAGAGCTATGTCATGGTTCTCAGTAAAGGTTGTGTCTCACAGTTTCAGTCTTGCTCTAAGGCTGGGTGTTTCAGGGTAAAATGGTTGAGACCCTCTACTGAGTAATTTATCTCATGTAATGTTCTGCCCAGTATGCATCTGCTTGAGGTAGCTGTTCCTGAAATTGGCTGCAAATGGAAAAGCCAGCCTGCTTTCACAGTCTGAGGAAACAGGACTGCTGGGTCATAGTGCAAGCCAGGGGCAGGCTGTGAGAGAGAACCCAAAGCAGCCCAAGTTTGGTAACTTGGGAGGGGAGAGAAAGGAAGATTTGAGAGGAGGGGCCAATGATATGAGATTTTTGCTCATAACATTTTTTCCTCTCTTTCAACTTTGTGACCTGCTGCCTTCTGATGAGCTTGGCCAAGCTATTGAAGTGTAGTATGTGTGTGCTTTGACTAATGTTGGTGTTAGCTGACTAGCTGTGTTCAGATTTTCATGGAATCTGCTGCCTCTGTAACTGATTAAATGGCTTTGGCTGTTTTCTTCAGATTTTCTTTTAGTTGTGATACTCATATTCCCTAAAATGTTTGACTGAAACTATAGTAAGACCTTCCTCACCAAAACTGACGTGTTTCTAGAAGCCCTATTGCGTGCGGTCCTGTTACTGAAGTCAGGAGATGTAGATGTTCCTCTCCAGCCCCATGTAGGTGAGCTGAGATGAATCCCTTGCATCCAGAGGGCAGCTCTTTCTGAGGAGAGCCACTGCGGGAAGCTGCAGTAATGTACCGACACTCTGGGGCTGTGTTGTTGCTTTGCATTCCCTCCTTAGTGAAAAGGAAAAATAAGCGTACTAGGGAAAGAATCACCTTACAGATGTCATTTCTTCTACAAGTGATAAAGCAAAATGTGTGTCTGCTCCACATTTGGAGGCATGGAATTCCATTGCTAGTATGAGAAAGTATTTTAGTGATGTAAATCTGCAAAGAAAATAGTGGATATTTGAGGTGTGGGTGGATAAACCTCTTAAAAATAAAATGTAGCTTTGTACTTGCTGCCTTTTTTTTTAAATTTCTACAATGTGATGCAACATAAACTGTAAAATCCCAACCATCTTAAGTTTTTCTTAATTTCCTTTCCAAATTAAAAGTTATGGAGTCCTGCCCCAACCATTAGAAGAGTGGGCTAATTCAGATCCATGCTGTGTGAACTCTGTTATCAGATACTACTCTAGGAAATTAATTTTTTTCAGTTCTTGGGTGGCTAGAATACTTTATCTTTTGGTGTGAATCAAAGTTACAGGCAACAGTATTTTTTCCCCCATAACCCTTGCAGGCTGCTTTAACAGAGGTGAGGATCAGTCTAAAAGCACTGCTTTAGGGGAAGGCAGCAGGTGAGCTTTTGGTAGGGAAGTTTCTTTGCAGTGTGGTGGTTGAATGGAGGTGGTTGGGCTGCCTCTGTGCCCAGCCCTTGGCAAATGGCCTGGCTTAAGAAGTGTGGTGAAGGAATAGCTTTTCCTTGTTGTAGAAGCTTTATGACTTGCCTAAAGATCTTTGATTTTGGAACTACACTTGAATTTAGAGTAGTTCTTCACAACGTTAATCCTTTTGTAGATGCAGCTCAGTTAATACCATTGCTGTTTATGCCTTATGTGAACCAAAAGGCTGGTGCTTACTTCTGTGCATGTGTCCTTGTTCTTGTAGAAGGATTTTTATTTTAACTCGAATCAATTTTGTCCATCTGTAATTGAATCTTCAAGATACAGCCTTACTATAAGGACAATGATACTGAATAAAACTTACTTGTGTTTTTGGATCTTGTGAGCTTGAACACTACAGGAATGGATCATAATTTGTATCTTACAAGTTGTGGGAAACAACTGACAAAAAAATCAGGAAAAATAGCTGTTGACCAGGCTTTTTCACTATGTGTACTTTGAGAGAAACTACTTCAGCAAGATTTCTTAAACTTTTATATTATATATTGAAAACAAATCTTAATGAAGACTATTTTTATTTTCTGGTTAAAATGGTGGAGAAGTTGGACAAAAGCAATGCAAATATGCAAACAGTATAGAGAGTCTTCTAAAATTGGTTTAAAAAAACTACATCTTTCTAATGTCTTTGAACTTTATTGCGCTTGTAATGATGAGGTGACATAGTGTTCTAGAGTGTTTCACGAATGTGGTAGCTGTTGAAAGATTGTTATTGTGTTTGTTTTGCTCACTTCCTGTTTACTGGATTCCTTGTTTTCATCAAAACCGGGAGGGGGGAGAAAATATTATGAAACTTCTGTCTCAGTTGTGAATAAACATTGGGTTGCATGGTTCTTAATTGACCTGGAACTTGGACCAATGGACAGAGACTGAGCTTCACTCTTTCATGGTCCAGTAGCTGCCATTTTGAACACACTTTTGGAATGATTCTGTACACTGTCACTTGAGAACCCTTGTTTAAAAGATAATTGCCCCCTTTTCTGCAAACCAAAATTACAGCAGTCCCTTAACATCTGGCTTCTGGGTATATAGTGCATAAGCTTATGTTGTGTATGTCTTGATTAGTGATTGATATTTAATTGCATTTTTCAGGGGAATAAAATCAGCAGTGTTGATATTACAAAATGACAAAACATCCTCCGAATAGAAGAGGGATCAACTTTGAGGTGGGAGCCCAGTTGGAAGCCCGTGACAGATTAAAAAACTGGTATATTTTTAAAACCATTCATATTATATTATTTTAAGTCTTTAATATCTTAAACATTTTGTATTGGTACTATATTTAGAGTCGTAGTCATTGGTTTGTAGGAAAGTAGTTAATTTATAAAAGTTTATATACCAGTGATGGAAATGGGCGATAGATGCTGATATGTTGTGCTGGCCCGTGAGAAGTGTACTGGTGTTGTGCCTGGGAATAGGACTGCTCCTAAATCTAGTTTGACTTCAGGCTCTCATTCTCCTGAATTCACCCTTTAAGTTCTGTGCTATACTTAATATTGCAGAGCAGATATTACGGAAGAATAAATTCTTTGCAGTACAGAATATCCTTGCTGCTTCCTTTCCCAGTGCTGTTGTGAATTCATAGGCTTTAAAATCTGATGGAATCTGTTAGGCCTGTGTTCATATGAGGTGGTCAGCTTTAGAATTAAAGAACTGTGTGGGGAAACATATTCCATGCTAACAAGTCTGGTCTGGTGCCCGTCTTGGAGCCCTCAGGGGTGAGGAAGAACACTTTCCTTCATTAACCGCTGCAGTAGGAGGAGGGAAAAGAGCCTAAAAATACTTGGGCTAACTTCGAACTTTCTAACTCTGTCCGTTTCAGATAGTCAGCTCAAAACTTAGCATTTAATAATTACCAGTGAATGAGAGATAAAATGAAAATTGCCAAAGACTTCTTCAATACAGGAATTAATTTGGTTTTGTTAGCTCCTGTAGATAACGTCTCTTTCCAGAAATCAGCTATAGTTGATTTTTAGTAAGAAGTTTGTGTGGGTTAGGTATGATTGTACTTAAAGCTCTGGAACCAGCCAACAGGTGAAGTGTGCAAAGTCAGTACTGAAAACCATATGGACATCTCAGAAGGATGGAGCACTGTCTTAGACACAGGAGATTTATTCCAAAACATCTCGGTTGCATGCAGGGCATGTACTCTCCAGGTACAAGGGCATTGGAATTGTGAAAACGAGAAAACATAGTTCTTTCCATAAAGAATGTAAAGTATGAACATGAAATCATGTTTACACTTTAATTTGGCTTACCTGTGTAACCAAGAGTTGTGTAGGTAAGCACCTGCCTGCATCTTTGGTATTCTTGAGTTTTGTTAGTACAGCAAAAAATTAGTCAGGCTTACAAAAATAACATCTCTTAGCCTGTCTGTAGTGTAGGCTTTTTAAAGATGCAGTTTGGTGTAGCTGGTGTTTGAGTAAGGCTAATAACTCGTGTCCATGACGGTTATCCTTCTGGCATGTTTGCTCAACAACAGTGTCTGAGTACATAGCTCTTGCATGGGAAAATTATGTGGGGGAGGACTTCAACAACCTGCTCTACTTTCTGCATATCCCCTGGCTTAAATTTGAATTTTGGATATGCTATTTGTTCCACGTTCTTTGATTTTTGGAAACACTTGATCTTAAATGACTCCTACACACAGTGCTTTGCAACTCCGATCTCACAGCTAGGTTATGAACTTTCCAGTTCTGAAATCTTTTGTTTACTTGCTAAGCTTTGAACCCTGGATTGTGTGCATTTCCATTTTCACGGTTTCTGAATGAAAATTTTTAAGAGCTGGGGACTATCAGTGCTGACAAAACTCACTGGCAGTGGATTTGTAGAGGACAGCAGACTGTGGTTTTTTTCTCTGCTGCTTTCATCTGCCCCCGTGCGACCAGGACTGCTCCATGGTGTGGTTACAGTGCACTCCTGTGGGGGCACAGGATTTTCTGTTTGCTGACACTTGCTTATACCAGTGCTAGACCTTTGGAGGTCCAAGCTTTTCTTGTGTGTACTTTTGTTGCTGTGTTGTCACTAAAACATAGTCACAAGTCTCCTGTTTGGTTAAAGTGCTGGCTTTGATTTCTGTTCTCCGTACCAAATACATCAGTCAATTCATAGGCCGCTATTGCCACTCCATTGGCAGTGATACTTCAGAAAAATTTCATGTCAAGGTGCCATATACCTCTCTTTCATGGCAATGGCTTGTGCCCCAAATTGCTGGTTAAGAACTTCCGGGGTGTTTGGATGTGTTGTCACCCTAGTGAAGAAAAAACTTTGTATGTAGTCAATGTGGAGCCTGCTCCTTGCCAACGTGCAAAGTGAATTTTGCATCTTTAGAGCTCGTACCAGAGGTTGCTTTGTTGTATTTGGAATCATAGCATATCAGAAGTGCACTGCACTTCCTGGTGCAGTTGCCTGTCATATGCTATATTTGAACTCCAGGGAGTACAGTGAGTACTTTAGTGCTTGGCTTATGTTCTTAGGGCTTGGGTTGATGCATCAAAACTGTCATGAAAGATTTGTGTCTGTTGACCTCGGGTCACTGTAGGGAGAGAGCATCTCTGCATGCTGAAAGGTCTCTTAGTGCTGGAGTTCAGAGGGGGAAGGACAGGGACTGCTACAGCAGGGCAGCCCTGAATGGAGGGATCCCAGACAGGTTGCTGTAGCCATGGACTTGGGCACACTGTCCCAGCTGAACTGACTTCCTGAAACCTTTTGCATTGGATCATTAAAACTGATTGAGTGTTGGCTAGCTGCATCCTCTTTTACTGAGAAGAGGATGACTGCACTGGATGCCTGCAATAGGCAAATGATGTTACCTTTTGTTACCTTGTTGTAATGACACCTCCAAGTTTTTCTGTCTGTTGTCTGAGTAAAATGGATGTGAAGGGACTTCCAATTCTGGTTAGAGCTCTTGAGTAGTACTGAGAGTATGATGCTACCATGTTACAATTCAGATTGTCAGTCCCAGGAGTTCAGTTGTTCATGCTGTCAGGAATTGGTCTAAGTACTGAAAAGATGAACCACTACAGCTGTTGTCCTTCATGGTGCTGGTTCTCCTGGATGCTTCCTTTCCTCTCTGCATTGCTTTGACTGCGCTAAGCTTGTCCCTTCCTAGTTCCAAGGGAGTGGGGGTTTATAGCAATTCTGTTTTGGTATGTAGGAAAGGAGAAGGGAGACAGACTAGTCCAGAGAATTCCCACATATTTACCTCTTCCCAGAAGAGGATAGTTCTACATTTGTCTACCATAAACCCATTTTCATCCTGTTTGCTGTGCTTTGACCACTGTAGTCTGAAGTTGCCAGTCATTGCTAACCATAGTCTATTCAGAATTACACTCTTGGAGTTTTGATTGTCACTTAGGTTCTTAGAAAACTAATGCCAGCAGTTTGGGCATCTTAAAGGTTTTCCCTTACAGTGTAGCCAGGTCATAAGTCCTTGAAAGGTATGAGCTCATCATTCCTTTCAAATTAAACTGGAAGACTACTTGTTTTGCGCTCCCTGTCTGTTGCAAGAAGTTGTCTCTGATTTAGAAGTGTTTTAGATAAATATTTAAATCAGTACCATTTGGTGTTTTCTTACCCAGGATCAGTTAGCTGCCTTGAATACCCATTGAGTCAGCTGAATACTTCGTTTGTGGTTTGGGGGAGGATGTGTTGGGCCACCCTGGACATATCTTAGTTGTACTCTGGGGCCTTAGCCAGGCTTCAGCTATTGGCCTTTCACTTTGTGTATTCTCTCATAGTATGCTTTTTTGATAAACAAGTCTGAATTTCTTTTAAGTTACCTTTACCCCTTGGTATGTTCACAGGCTTTTTGGAGGATGTGTATGGATAATACTCTATTACTCTTCTGTGTAGATCTGTGAGCACTTGTGCCTCCTGATGTGGTGTGCTTGCCCAGTTCTACAAAAGGCTACAGATGTGAGAGGAAGGAAGCTTGATCTGTCAGTGTGTGCTGCTCAGGGCTGCTGAGAACCTTTGAACCTTTCTGCTTTGTTTTGGAGCTGCCAATGCTCTCCTCTGAAAGGAAGGTGGTGTTGAGGAGAAGGGGTTGTCAGAGATCATGGGTAGATCTAGCACAGCTGCTCATAGGTTTATAGTGCTTCAGTCAAGAGCACTGAGTGTATGTTTACTAATGTTCATTGCTTCAAAAAGAGAAGATGCTGAGGCTTTTCAGCACATTCTCCAAGAACTGGCAGGGAGCTCTAGCTCAACCACACTTAGTCAGGTAGACTGAAATTTGGTCTCATTGTCAGATATGTTTTTCTTGATGATCTTGACTCCTGTCAGTGAAGTGGGATAGGTGCAGATGACACTGATGTGTCATTCTGGGATGACAGTTCTGGTGGAGAAAGTTCCTCCTTTTGCTGGATATGAAGCAGGGAGAAGTCTTGCATCATTGAGTTACTTGACTCTTGTAACTTGGGCTTGTCTCATCTCAGTGGTAGAAAAGTAGACTGTGTTTCCCAGAGGTGGTTATCTGCTTGGACAGGATTATTAGCTTGATACTGAGTCAGCACTCTGTCCTTTTTATCAGCTTCCCTCTTCATCTTTGAAAATCTAGACAAGTCCTAGGCGTACTGCAGTCCCAATGGCAAGAGCACCCTTCTGGCTGCTCTCTTGTTGAGAGGATCTGGGATTTCTTACCTGTTTCTGCTGCACTCAGACTGTAGGGAATGGGATGCTGATTTTTGTCATTACCTGTACTTAGTGATATCAAAAAATAATCTGTGTTTAGTAGAACTGGGTTGTGACTGTGACTATTGCCCCCTCATGAACTTGTGGAGGACAGTACTTGAGTTACCTAAATATAAAATATCTTGACTGTCACAGGAAGGAAGTTTCTTTTTTTTTTTCCAAGGAGCTGGTAACCAGTTAGAGATGTCCCTGCCATAAGTATCTTCCATTTGAGTTCCTCTCCTCCACAGCCTTTGCTGCATGCATTTTCATAATACATTGGGATGAACTAATGGCGTAGCTTGAGATGTGTGACAGTGAGTGTTAAGTAGACCCTTAGTCTGTGGTTGCAGCGTAAGTCTCCAGCAAGGCCTGTTTGAAGCTCTTTGTGAAGTCGTGACTGGACATGTCTTACATCTGGAGGATTTCAGTTGTAGGTAGGTTTGCGTTCCCTTTGTGTAGGATTGTAGAATGGTAGCCTGGGTTGCATTTGAGTCTTAATTCTTACGTGTCTGGGCTCTGTTGTTAGCATCAGGTTTGATCCTTTTGAGATGCCACCTCTTTCTACCACTTTTTCTGTCTTTCAAGTGTGGTTTACCAGATAAAGAATACTTGCGGATTTGAGTTTTGTCTTCAGGCCTTCGTTCAAGAATTCACTGAGGTCTTGCCTTTCTTCCAAAATACTGAAAACACTGACAAATGGAAATTTTCTCCTGATGTTACTGTTGTGGAGGAGAAAGCATTGTACTTGGAATGTTATCTTCAGTTGGGGTAGTGAAATAGCTGTGTTTCTGAGTTATAAATTACCAATGCAATTTAAAGAAATAGTCTACAAGGTCTTCCTGATCAGAAACATTTGAATCTCATCTGAGACTCCTCTACTTCTAATATACTAAGAAATTTATATTTAAAAATCCCAGGATTTTGCAGATGAAATTTTGCTTTGAGAATCTAAAACTTAAATTACATTTAATGTACCTTCTGGGTTTTTGGTGTTACATTGGGTAGATGATTCATGATGCCTGGTGGTGGATATCTCAGAGAAGTGAGTGTATTGACCCCCAGGTGTTACTCTTGGTAAGAGTGAATTGAAGCTATTGATTTTGTAAAATGTGACATTTCTAGATGTAGGGAAGGTCCTTCTGACTTCTGGATCTGTAGTTAAATTTCTTTTTCCACCCCAGACTAAGAACTCCTTAGTTGTCTCCTTTTGCTGCAGCCAATGTTTGCATTTGCTGTTCAGTTTTGGGATTTCTTATGTTCTTTGCTCCGTCATTGTGTAGTATCTTTATTGCTTATACAAGTGGTACGTCAAATTAATAAGATTGGAGGAGCTAAACCAAGGTTTATTTGTATCAAGTGTCTGAGACAGTTTACCTTATTCTTAATTAAAATGTTTTAATCTACCTTTGACCAGGTATCCAGCACACATTGAAGAAATTGATTATGAGGAGGGGAAAGTACTTATCCATTTCAAACGCTGGAACCATAGATACGATGAATGGTTTTGTTGGGACAGTCCTTATTTGCGTCCCTTAGAGAAAATACAGTTAAGAAAAGAAGGATTACATGAGGAAGAAGGCTGTGCAGTAAGTAGAAATTAGAGGACATTTGTGTGTGTAACAGTTTAATGTGCAGTTGTATGAATGATGACCTTTACAATGTTTCACCGTTACTGTGTTACCTGCTGTGTAAATTTTATGATTTCTTTTAAACATTGGAAAGCTAGTAATTGAAATGTTTTGATAAAGTTGTATGTTTCAGTAATTCTCAGATGAAGACACTTTTAACTACTGTTTTGTAGGGATTTCATATCAATGATCAGGTATTGGCATGCTGGTCTGACTGTCGCTTCTATCCAGCCAAAGTTACTTCTGTTAACAAAGATGGTAAGGACTCCTGGTTTTGTCATGCTTGGTAGTCATGCTTTTTTAATTGTGCTGGAACCTGGTTGCTTAGGTGGAGAGATACTATAGCAGATGGAAATCAGCTGTGAAAAATTGCATTTTCAATTACGTGTTTTAGTCTGTCATCAACTTTTTTAACCTCTTATCCTGTTTATGAGATAAAGTCTTCCTGCTGGGATATCCAGTCAGTAATTGCTTTAAGTATATATGTGGGAAAAGTTGTTTCTTAAATTTGTTGTTATTGCATTTGACTGCAATAAAACCTATTGTCAGAGCTGCAAAACCCCCTTAAAAATCAGGGAAGTGTGAAGGATTTGTTCTAGTGCTGGGCTTGCTTTAGATTGCCTGTGTTATAAGGTCAAGGAGAAAAAGGCTGTGTAATTATATGTTGGAATATTTAATCAAAAATATTTTGGGGTTTTGTGAGTAAGGTGCATTTGAGGAGCAACTCTAAGATTAGACATGCACCTTTTTTCTGACCAGAACTATTTTGGGTATCTTTTTCTGTGTCTCCCAGGCCTGTGATAGGAACTCTGTGGAGGGTTCTAACAACACAGATAAGGCAGCTTTCATTTAGAGCTAATGTTGCATCTGGGGTATTGGAGCTGTTAGCTGATGCTGTGTTAAGTAACTTCTGATCTTTGAACTCTTACTCTTTTTTTCATATTTTAGGTACATACACTGTGAAATTTTATGATGGTGTAATTCAGACAGTCAAAAACATTCATGTCAAAGCTTTTTCCAAAGATCAGGTAAGCATGGTGTTTGTGCAGCTAGTATATTCTGAAGTGAACAGTTCAGGTAGCTAGATTTGGTGAATTATAAGACATGAAATTAATGAAAAACCTTTATTGCTAAAATACAGTATGTCTGAAATGAAGTCCCTTAAAATGGAAAGGTTGTGTGAATCTTTGTGGTATGATTGCAAAGCTCTCAGGTTCTCTAAATGCACCTCTTGAACTAAAGAAATCATAGGTATACAAGGAAAACAGATTTCTAAAAATTGATGGAAAATTCAAAATGTACATACTAAAGCTAGTGGTAAGGTTTTGAAACATGCTGTGATTGTTTTACCTGAGATTAGTTTAAATATATGTCTTAAAAATAAAGGAGTGAAAACTAGGGAGTGAACAGAAACTATTCTTTCCCAAAGTAATTACTTAATATTCATGAGACTTTTAAGGAACATGGCTATTAATCTTCTCACAGATTTGAGAAGATCAACTTTTTAGCTCTTCCTTGTTTTCCTTCTGTGGTTTGGCTGTTTTACCAACCCTTCACCTGTTCAATGCAGTGGGTTCAAGCTCGTGATAGAAAGTAGTAGTGAACCACTGCATTAAAAAAAATAAAATTGTCCTGCTGATGGTGAGAAGGAAGAAGTGCTGCTCTGTACTTCGATTTTCATGTGCAGGCACATAGGAAATGCTGACCAAGTTCTGGTCTTGAGTAACTTGGTTAAAACTTCTTAAGTACCTGCTTCAGAATAATTTTCATTACAGGTAGGGTTTTAAGTTTTATCTTTTGCCACACATTCTTGTGTGGTAATTGTAACCTATGGGGTTTTTTGCCATGCCCTCTGCTTTTAGTTTTCTGAAACTTTGAGCAAAGAAATTGAATCTGTCCCTCCAGCACAAGTCTTAAACACACATTCCAGTAATGAATGTCAGTGGTACAATTTAAATTTCTCACTTTTGTGAAGAGGTATACCAGTCCTCCAGATTTCTGTATTGGCCAAGCTGGAAGGGAACACTATTTCAGATTTGCCATAAAGTGCCCTTAATAGCTTTTAAGTGGTTATCATTGTGTGTGGTGGAAGGTTGAATAATACAAGTATTATTGTGACTACTGCAGATTCTTCATTTCCATGAGAAATTTTTATGGTATTTAGCATTAAATAAATGAAGTTGAACAATCTGAAGAAATACTCTGCATAAGAAAATAAAAATATTTTGTTTCCCTTTTAGGAAATTTCTTGTTTCTGCATAGCTTTGGAAAGGTTTTGAAAGGAGATAAAAGGGGTTTTTGGTTTGGTGGTTTTGGTGGTTTTTTTTTGTTTTGTTTTCTCCTTTTATCCTTTGTCCAAGAAGATTTTTCTTAGCCCAAGAGAATCTCCTAAGTTATGCTAGAACACTTTTTTCTGTCCTTTAGCATAAAAAAAGCATAAAGTGTGAATTTCCTAATGAGCTCTATTTACACAACCGTAAGTAAAATTTAAAAAAAAAAAATACTTGAGCCACTGAAGAGCCCAAGATTCAGAGATGGTGGGGGATTCAGGCACAGCAGTAGTGTAGCAGCATGTTGGAAGTGGAGGGGAGGTGTCTTGTTCCTGTTCTTCAGGAGGAGAGACTGGAGTCATGAAGGCACACATGGCTCATGTCTTACTACTTGTGTGGGGAAAAAGAAAAGGCTCCAAACCCACACAGCTCCTGAAGGGAGCAAAATAAGCAGGTCATAATTTCTTTAATTGCAGTGTTACTCTGTCCCTGTGTAGAGGGTGTAACTGGCTATGGTGAACAATGATGGTAAAATGCTAATGACCTGCAACAGTGTGGATGCGCCTTTGCAAGGGCACACAGCTTTTAAGAATTCAGGAGCACCAAGAGGTGATTCAGACATACTGTATTCATGATTCAGTTTCTTGAGAATATTTTGGCTAAGATGGCTTATGAGTGTTCCAGTAGCACATACTTGATTCAAATCACATGGTTTTGTGAGCATCACAACTGTTGAAACATAGTTGCCTGAGGGTTGTTTTTTGAGTTGTTGTTTGGGGTTTTTTTTCTTTCTAATGTTCAAGTTGCCACTGGAGCTTCTCCCATAAGGTATTTGCAGAATACAAACTTATAGGATGTCTGGTAAAAGGGGTGCTCAGACATGTGAAAGACTTCCTTCCCATTTGCCTAGCTGTTTTCATGAAATATGCATGCAATTTGATTTCACACTTTTAAACAGTGACTTTTTTTTTAATAACATGGCTACGAAGTATGGTTGAAATAATATCATAGAGGGTGGAGCAGATTGCATGTTCACCATTTTAGTGCATCAGTATTATTTCTGAAGGCTACGGTCTGAAAATACCTTAAAAGGTATCAGTTCATGTAAGCCACGTATAGACAGGAACATTGGGGTGGGAATAGGCAAGATGTAGTGCAGTACAAGGAGATAGTGAGTTGTAAGTGGATTCTCAGAATTTCATGTAGCTCAAATCACCTGTTCCACTTTCTTTCCCCAAAAAGGTGTTGAGGTATTTAGCCTTTCCTGTCCTGATCCTGGGTCAGAGTTGAAGCTTCTTGTGCCCTGTAGAATTGTGTCTGGGAAGGAGCATGGTTGCTCCTTAATGCTTCGGTTAGGCAACAGGAAGTGAGAAGTTAGTTGAACTAAAGGCAGTCTTGACACATGACCAAGTATTAATCCATGTGCAAAGCTAGAAGGTTCCTGTTCATCTGGGACAGCCTGTAGCAGGATCATTGAAAGGGGACAAAACCATAATCAGCATATATCATCCTCCCCACCCCTTCTCAGTGGTGTAATATAAAGCCTGATCACAAAAGGGGAAGGTGGTGGAATAGCAGTGAGCTGTTCATACAGGGTGTTTTTCCTGGCCTGGTGTTATCTAATAAGAACTATGGGGAAATGGGCTGGCAGTTGAATGTTGCCTCGGTAGCATGCTGATTAGGGACTGTTAAGGATTTTCATGTCCTCTCATGCTGAACACAAATTACAGAAAAAGTTTTAAGTTTTGTTTTTAAATTTGAATGTTTAAATTCTTAACATCACATGCTTCTTGATGACTGTGCTGATTGCAATTGCTTTACATGACTCTGCCTAGCAGTTTCAGCAGCAGTGTTTAGTACAAGCAAACTGCATGTCTGTTTTGAATGAGACTCTTCTGTGAGAGGAAAGGAGTTTGCACATCCAAGTGATTGAGCTGTTTGCCATTTTCTGTGCTCCTGACTCCTGCTCTTCCTGCAGTGTCCCAAGTAGGTTTTATGTAGTACTGCACAAGCTAGTAGGGACCCAGCCTGCATCTGGGAACAAAGGAACAGCAAATCTCTTCTGCCATTGCGTGGTGAAGAATGGATTTCTTGCCCTGTCCTGTTGACATTGCACAGGTCCTTCACCAGTTCGGGTGCCTCTAAGTTTTAATCTGTGGGTTGCAATAGAGCGTGTACTTTTATCACTTGAAAAATTGGACAAGGATGCAGGTCTGCTAAATACAAAGGGGAGGGGGGTGGCTTTTAGACTACAATATTTGATTTTCATGTCATTCTCTTTATTCTAGAATATTGTGGGTGATGCTAAGCCTAAGGAAAGAGGTAATGAAATTCCGTCATCTCCTGAAAACTGGGAGAAATTTAAAGAGCAGAGGAAAGCAACAGGTAATGCAAAGAAAGACGAAGATGAAAAGACATTAAAGACTGAGAAACGAGTTAAACAACCCGATAAAGAGGGAAAATTTATAGTCATCTCAGAAAAAGGCAAGATCTCAGAAAAGAATATATCTAAGAATGGAAAAGAAGATAAAGAGAATATATCAGAGAATGATATGGAATATTCAGTAGATACACAAATTGAGAAGAAGCCTGAGAATGACAATGTAAAGAGTCCACCGGAAAATGCGAAAGAAACTAAGCGAAAGCGTGGCCGACCACCAGTAACACCTCCCACGGGTATGTAGCCAAGATTAAATGTTTAGGCATGTACCAGAACACTCTTAAACCTACCTAAAGGAATGACAAGCATCTTGCTCTTTCACAGCCTAAATCTCTATGAACTCTTAAAAAATTTTAAGCTCATCTTTGTTCAGGACAGCCAAGAACATATTGAAGTTCGGAGCCTTGGTGGTTTGGTCAGAGATTAGATTTAGGCAAGTAACCATCGTGTAATATAAAGCATACCTGTAGCTGGATTAAATCCTAATCTGTAAATTTTAGAAAGCAGATGAAGCTGTATTTATGCAAGTCCAGTATTTCAGCTTGTGAGGCTTGGGAATTTGGGTTGTTTCACAGCTTTGTATTCAGTCAATTTTTCTTCATCTAAATCTGTAGAGCCAAGTTCTCAGACACTGCAGCCCATAACTTTAGAGTTAAGACGTCGGAAAATACCTAAAGGATGTGATGTTCCATTGAAGCGTCCCAGGATTGAAAAAAACTTGTGTGAGTTTTTTGGTATTCAGATCTCACACTGTGTGTGTGCGTGTATAAATATAAAAGTTCTTCAAGCTTAAGGCGGGGGGGAGGGGTAAAATGGCTGTGGAATAATCTTGAATTGTGATAGATGCATTGACTAAAATACAGCACTGGTTTTTCTCAGATTTGCCATTCATATGTGGCATCATCATGCTGGAATTCCCTCCTAAATCTTGGAAGTTGGTTTTGGATAAAGGAGGCATAAGTTGTGAGCCTTAATGCAAAAATTCACAGATGCAGGGATGGCAGTGATTGTATTGCCTCCAATACATAGAAGGCTATAAAAGCCTTAAAAGTTGTAGAAACTGTTCAGTTACTAGATGGAGGATTTACTGCTTTGCTTAGCAAGGGCACTCTAATACTCTGTAAATACTCAGCCACTGCAGTCAGATAGCTTCTGCTTTATCTTTGTGTGCTCTGTGTGGAGGCTGAGGAACTTGAATGTGTTGATGAGGAAAGAAAATTATATTCTCTGTAGTAGTGTCATGACCAAGGAGAGGAAGATCTGAAGAAAGCTCTTTCCTTAATACCACAGAGTCTTAAACTTCAGTGTGTGTAGGTTATCTAGCCCAGTCATGGTTGTTTGTGTGTCTGAATTGTCTCGTCTAACTCCTGGTATTACTTACATCTGTGGAACAGCTTGTTTAGACCAGCTCCAGTATAGTGTGACAAACACACCCCCACTGCTCTGCAGTATGCTTTTGTGTACATTTTACTCTGTGGAATTTTTTTTCTCAATAAGAAACCAGTAAGAAACTGATCTGTATTTGTACTTCAAATCTGTTACTAGAAGAAAAAAGTTGAGAGTTTTTGCTGTATTTTTATGCTTATTTGTAACTTACCATTGTAGCTTTTACAGAGGCCTAATTACCCAGGCTTTTTAGCTTTTGCTGTTAGCCCTAGTCCTTAAAAAACACACTTTCAAGCTGTTGAAGGGAGGGAAGAACTTGAAAGCTTGCTTGTCCTCTGTTTGTACTCCTGTAACTGCATGGTACCATTAATACAACTGTTCCAGCTCAGGAAAAATTTAAGAACTCTTCAGATAATACTGAGAGAGACCAGATCAGGAGGCGTTCTTCAAGACTCTCATCCAGTATTAGCCATGAGATTTTAAATACAGATCTTGTCACAACTTCCACGGAAATTCAACCTTGGAAAGATGCAGTATCTAACCAAAATGAATCTGAGAAGGGTAAGTGGCTTTGCACTGTACCCTGGATTTTTGTGAAAAGGTCATCATGTAGTTGTTGCAAGCTCTATATTTTCAGTTGCTTAACCTGCAGACTCCATATATGCCATTAAAACCTGATGCATCAGCAGTGCAGGGAAAACTTATTGAAAGTTTCTACTGCTCTGCTGCCCTGATTGCTTTTGGCTTTTGATTCCCTCTCTATCAGTAACCCTAGCATTTCCTTTGGGTAGTGGGAATTTTTACAGTAGAGGAATAACTGGCCTTGCAAAAGGAGAGCTCCATAGGCTGTAAAAATATTCAAGGAAATAGTTTGGTTTGGGGTTTGTTGTTTGGTTGGTTTTGTTTTTTAGGGAATGCAGGTTCTAATTGTGAAAATGAAGTAATTTCAATGTTTTAACACTTTGAGATTGTAGAAGTAACAGCCCAAGTGCTGAACTCAGAGTTCTTACAGTTTAATCCTGTTGTTGAACACTAAAAGCATCAAATGGGATGCTTCTATGCTTAAACTGGGGGGAAATGATACTCCCTTTTCTGCCCTGTGCTTCACTGCCTTTCCCTTTTGGGGGAGCTCTTGTAGTAGTTTGAGGAGATCTGTCCTATTCTGGGCTCTAGACAGTTAGCTTGTATGTTTCTAAGCAGCGGTAAATTTAGAGGGGTGCTACAAGTTAGTTGTGTTGTAAAAATTTTGTGACCCAAGAGCCAGCAGTCAGAGCATGGATCGGTATTTTTCTCCTCTCTAATGTGATGAAGATCCCCCCTCCCCCGCAGTGTTCTGCAGTATGCTTTTGTATGCATTTTACTCAGTGTTAAATTTTTTTCATTCTAGTCCAGTTAGAAATTCCTGTTGAATCTGACCAAAGTTTCAGTGAACAAGGATCACCTGGAAACACGTCGCATAGCACAGCACTCAGTACAGATGCCAGTTTGCAGGAAGAAAAAGCTGAAGACATTGGGTCTTCCTCTGTCACTGTCAGAACTCAAGAACCTTCTGCTGCTACAGGTTCAGATTTTTCATATTTAATGTTGATGCATTTCTTAAAGCAAATGACACCAGGTGTTTTGTACTTGTACAAGTGTTAAAATTGTGCATTCTTGCAATGTTAACCTTGGTAAAAAAAGCATATTTTTATTCTTTGTCAACTCAGTTTTAACCTTATGCTTTTGAGTTGGACAGCAATCTTAAAAGTGGAGATCATAATTTTTAAATGACTGGGTGTAATATTTTCAGCATGAATGAAGTTAACAAATGCTTGTTTTCAGTGTTTGGAATTCCGCATTAAATTGGACTTAGCACCTTAAAAGGTCAGGTTCTTTTCTCCTTAATGTGCTACAGGTATGTGGTAACTGTTACTGCTACTGCCTTACTGTTACTGCTGTCTGAGAATCCTGATGGTGCATTTTTATATCCTTATGTTTAGACTTGGAGGTGCAAATTTATGAAATAGTGTAGTGCAAATTTATGAAATAGTTCAAACATTTCAGTGTCTGTCTTGATGTATACTCTCTTTTCTCTTAGCTGGGGAGTGTTCTTACCTTGCTTTTCAAACTAAAATTTCATACGCAGATAGTAGACTGTCAAAATGTAGTGCTGTCCTGTGATTATTTCTTCTAACTTTAATCTTTGGATCTACAGCTAACTGGGGAAACTTGAACTACGTATTTCCTAGTTTATGCTCTATCAAACAAGTTTAATTTTAAGTGGAACAGAGCATTTGGAGAGATTTACAGTTGCTCAACATTGGCGTAATCTGTGTATGTTGTTTGTTGGTTATTTTAAATTTCTCTCCTGTTTGCATGTATCTTCTTTCACTCACTCTGGTGTAACTGTTCAAGTGACATGTCCTCTCCCTTTCCACTAACGTGTACCCTCAGTGCCGAAAGGAACTGACCTCTTTCCTTCGCTCGGGTTGGATGTGTAAATGGTCTTTTAGTATTTAGAAAATAGAGCTCTTTTGATGTTGGTCTCCTTCAGATATTGCTGAGCATTTGTAATTTGGGTTTAAACTCGGGAGAATTCCAGCTGAATGTGTAATATCTGTGTGTGCGGTGTCATTCACACTAATGGAATGTGTGGGATGTGGCCTTCAGAGCTTGCTTCATTAGATACAAGCAGCAAAGTTGTGGAAACAGGGCTTGGCTGACACCTGCCCAAAGGCACTGATGGAGTTTGTGCGCTCTTGTTCCTGGCTTTTCTGTCAGGACTTGAGCAAGCTAGGTTAAAGTTAATTTGGGAATATGCACTCACACTGAATTCTGACCTGAAGTACAACACTGGTGGTACATAAAAATCCACACTTCTGAGCATGGATTTTATTTTATGTTATTAAAAGTTGTTTCAGTTAACATTAGAAATCATCTATCCACCTGGGTGGACATCCAGGTGTGGCAAGCAGGTGGTTTTTTTCTTAAGGATTGGGGTTAAAAGCTATGCAGAGTCTTTGAGTAAATACTGTTACCCAAAATCCAAGCACAGAAATCTACATTTCCCTACTTAACCAACATGAAAAATCTTATTAACAAGCAGTTTGAGATGAGGGTTTTAAAATTCATAGATTGTGTCACAGATAAATCCTTTGTAGTTAAAAGTGGATCTGTGTTTCCCTCTCCATGCTCTGTCTTGGTTGTGGGATTGTACCAGTGTCCCCCCAGTGCTGATGAGCTGCCTGATGGGGGAACAGCAGGGCTTGGTCTTTTACCTGGTAGTGGCATGTGTGTGTAGCAGCATGACAGTGGTAGATGCCTCTAGGTGGGATCTGGAAATGCCTCTGGAAATTGCCAGTGGCTTCCGGCTCTTGCGGAGGGGTAGTTGTGTTGCAGAGCCCAGGCATGCTGTCCTAAAAACAGCTGGTGTTGGAGACTGAGAGCTGAGTTAACTCACTATCAAGTGAACAGATAAGCTCCAGATAAAACTGTACGTCAGACAGTTATGTTCATTATGTTCTCAGTCTGCCACGTGTTTTAAAGAGATTTGGGGTTTGGGAAGGGGTGAAGTACGTTGTTGGAGTAGGTGCTGTGTGTGGGAGACAAGGGTTTTTATTGCATGTGAGATCCCGCAAAGTACAGCATGGAAGTTAAAGTCATTGGTAGCTTTCCATGTGTAGAACAAAGACATTATTGTAACCCAGTATTACCATTATTATTTGTCTGTAGACTTTAGTTGCTTAGTGGGAATTAATTATCTTCCTGTAGGAAAATTCTGTAAAACCTCTATTTTCCTCTGTGTGATATTTGGCATTGTTGAGTAATGCATTCTGGTAGTACAAGTTTTACCTTGCATGATGTACAGGAAGAACATGATTTTTATAGCATTTGAATATCAGGAATTTTTAAGGACAAAAGCACTCCTCTTAAAGGGTGTTTTTCTAGTCACTGGTTAAGTATATGATTCAAGATTCATAGTGGTTGCAGACATTTATAACAGCAAACACAGTCTGGAGTCTTCCCTATGACTGAGATGTTTTAAAATTTATTTGTCTGTAACATGTTCTGAAAGGGGGATATAGCATTGCTTGTCAAAACTTAAGTTCCTTTCTAAAAAGTTTCAACAAAATTCTGAATAATTACATGTACTGAAAAATTAAGATCCTGTTCTGCTGGCTTTGGGCGCCTCTAATGACAAGGGACCAGAAATGGTGATCAGAATGTAGCTAAGTCAAGTTGTCTTTCCAAAAAATATGTGACAGTCTGTTGGCAAATTTAAAGCTCTGCATATATCTGAAAACAGATTTAAAAGCATTCCACAGCTGTTCATGTGAGTTTACTCTTAAAAATTCCTTTTACTTTAAAGGTGAGCTGCCTTTGCTTTGCACAGATCTGCTATTGTGTTTGTAGTAGTATTTGCCAGCACCCTTGAAATTACTTATTTGCATGGATATGCATCAGGGATTCTATTTGCCTTATATTTACACCTGCTTTTCTAATTTTGTTGCTCTTAGCTTTGGGTTTCAGTTAAGGAGAAGCATAAGATCTTTGCATCAGTTTGAGAGAGTGGCTGTTTCTCCTGCAGCTCACCCTGAATAGGCTTTAATCCCTTCAAGGTAGTGTGAAAATTGTATTTTTGAGCCTAACAATATATGGTAGGTAAATAAGTCCTTCCTGCCTTGCTCATTTAAAGCTCCTTACAGCAAGGCACCATAATCTGGTCACAGTATTTCAGTTACACCTCAAAGTGCAGGTAAAGCCTTTACATCCCCTCACCTGGCCCCTCCAAAGGTGGGTTGAGGTGTGAGTGGTGCACTGCATGATTTACTGCCCAGTACAGGCTGCTTTTATTGGTACCAATTTATTTCCAGCACAGGGGGAAAATGGTGAGTGGAGGGCTGTAGGAAATACTATCTGTAGTAGTTCTTGCAGTGCCAGGTAATGTTACAGCTCACAACCCCTCAAGTTTATAAATATGTAATTATCTGTGATTATTGGTGCTCTTTCTTATATATTTCTTACACCAGGCATCTCCTTCTGTGGATTCTGGATGCACTGGAAATTCTTGGATGCTGTCCTTACCTAAATTAACTTGAGCAATTAAGCAAGATGGTTTTTGTTTCACAACTGAGATATTGAAAGAAAGAGGGTTTTTGAAAATAAAGGAAGAAATGTAGTTTGAGAGCTGAAATGATGAAACACTTGGTGAGCTCAGGAAAAACAACAAAGATTACAGAAGAAATAAGTTGAATGAAATAAGTAATTAGTGAGGACACTGGCCCAGTGGTGTGAAGTGGTCCAAAGCACAGTGTGAAAACTGTCTGCTCAAGAATGTTTGTTATTATGACCTATCATGAACATAATGCACCAGAGAACATGAGTTTTAGAGTGTTTCAATGTGTTCAGTTTAACAGCAGGTGAAGAAATAATTTGATCTTCACTTAATATTTCTTTGGAGACTAGGAAATAGAGAGTGGAAGTCCCCTCAGTTTAGCAGGCAATTGTGTGTGGCGGTCTAATGGCTCAAAACTGCAGTAAGGCCAGCTTTAAGTGGGGGAAAATGGGAAGAGGTCTGTGCACTGGTGGCTTTCTGGGATTGTTTACCCGGGTGTTGCAGGAGATGCCACAGGATGGCAGACCTTCATCAAGGTACCATGCTGCTGCCAAATATTCCTGTCTCAGCAAGAGTCACATCAAACAGAGAATTGGTGATGGAGTAAAAACACCTCTGGTGGACTTGGAAGCTTCAACACTGCGTGGTCATAGCTTGAGCCTTGGATAATTCAGCCCAGTGAGGAGTGAGAGGGGTTGCTGACTAGAACACTGAAGGAATGTTTTCCTCTGTAGTGAAACTTAAAGGACACACCGATGTTTGACCATGAGTGTCTGTGCTTAATATTGTAATGGCTGACTGAAAAGCAGATGAGGAGTTTGAATTTTGATTATAATCATGGGAGAAATAACAGGTGCCAGTTTACCATTCATTTTCCTCTGTACTCACAGAAAATACCCACCAAGCTCCTCTGAAAAAGCAAGTGCCTGAAAATCTGAAGACAATACACTAAACCTTTTCCTATAGAAACCAATTTTAGTGCCATATGTTGTGAGCAAAAATTCTATCTCTGTGTGAGGATGGTAGCTGCCCCTTCAGGTGTTGGTGTAGGAAGTCATTTTCAGAGCACACGGAGTGTGGGCTCTCCAGAGGCTCCCCTGAGTGGCAGAGTTGGTTGTCAGTTTCCCGCTCTGCCTGGGTGACTGGGAGTTCTGTTGTGCTACTTGTAAAGAGGGAAAATGTAGTGATGGGAATGATTGAAGCTTTGTTTCAAATTTTGTGGGATCGTCTGTATTTTTATTACTCTGAATACATTCCTTTTGCACATTGCAGTAAGTTTTTTGTCTGCTTCCTTTTCCTTTTCCCATGTCTTTGTTATCCCTATTTCTAACTTCAGCTAATGCAATCCTTTCCTCTTCTAACTTGTAGCTGATCAGTTAGAAGCCATTCCCTGTATCTTCTCCAGAGTCTGTCCAGCTCAGTGGAGGGAAGTGCTCTGAGCTTGGATGTAGGGCATCATCCTGACAGTTGTGTGATGTTACAATAGTTTCCCTTGTCATCTTTGTAATGTTTTTTTGTTAAGTCTTTGGACCCCATTACTCCCTTCTGCTGTGGTTATGTTTTCCAGCTT